>NC_044559.1:89172888-90541298 GCF_007565055.1 Rhinopithecus roxellana | reverse complement strand
ATAATGATGTCATGTTGCCATATAAACATTGTATTGATCCAGTGTAAAGTCAACAAGGAATGAACACAATGATACTAGAAAGGGAGTGGACAGGTAAACGTCCTGATTGAAAGCCCTTGCTATAGTTAACTGATTTAAAATACAACTAGAATTTTTAATGGGTTTGATTAGTATTTGTTTTAGTGTCCCCTGGTCAGTGTCTTTATGTCTGTTGTACATTGTGACAATCAGTGTAAAAATCATAGACTTAGATAACATGAGGTGAAAGAAGCTGTGTCTATGTGAAAACAGAAAGTCACAGACAAAGTTCTAGACTTGTAATGATGTAAAATGGGCTTGGGGTTCTGTAACATAGAGGTTACTGATTTCTTTTTGGCTCATGCCAAACATAGAACAACGAACCCCACTCAATATCTCACTAAGTGCTTTTTGAAAAGAAGAGGTAGTTGCCATTTTAGAGTTTACAAAGTACTTTTCACATTTCGTCCTCCTCATAACCATGAGCAGTCAATAGTACACATCTGTTTTACATATGAGAAACTGCAAGTTCAGAAAAGCCAGGAAATTTACCTGTGATGTCTTGATTAGCAAGTGTCAAAGGAACTTGAATTTAGGTCTTAATTTCTAAGGCCCATATTCTACCATGCCTGGCTGTCATATTTTCCTCAAATGAAAAGAATAATGAATTATTGTTATTTAGATTTTCTTGGTCATATTTTATTATATTCTAGCCTACTATCCAAAATCATCACCAACTTTTGGAGGCTAAAAGAATTTGGGTCCAATTCTGTAGGCTATTATGATTAGGAAAGCAGTCACTTTCACCTGTGTATTATTATCATTTCTTTAATTCATTTTCAATTAGAGCTGTTTGATACAAGCTATTTAACATCCATCCATTTTATTTCACTTAAAACTTATGTCATTCAAATTTATCCAAATATTCTTTTGTGCTCATTGTTTCCCAAAACTGCCTCTGATTTTTAGCATAGGGAGCTAGGAGAATACAAGAATAGCAAAACTCCATGGGTTTGCTACAGATCTGGATTCTAATGACAATCCAGAGCAAAAAGGAATAGATGAAGCAACAGCTTCTGAATTTTTTATTTCTCATGGCTCAATTCTTACTTGCCATGTCTGGAACTCACTTTGTCTCAGGCTTCATGACCTGATGCTTGTTTCTGATGCAGTTTAATCCACACTTTAAATAAATGATTTGAGTTCTCATTTTGCTAAATGTCAAGGGAAGAAAAGATATTTCATGCACCTACAGCATCCTAAAACCTCTTGCCAAATCCATGAATCTGACTCTGCATTATCCTTCCCCAGAAGGAGAGCATAATTTCATTATCCATGAATCATCACCTCTTAGACTGTAACATCATTGTCAGAGAGCCTAATAGAACCAGTGTTCAGCTAACTGAAAAGGGGGAGGGAGGGAGAAAGCGCTGAGGCAAAGCACAGGTCACTGGCACAATCAGCAAACTGAGAGTTCTAAAGCCGGAAGGGGAGGCCCCCTCCACTGACACCTTTGACATATCTACTGACCGGTAAATAACTAATGCCGACTCTTGATTTAATATTAAAATTTGTTTTTCCTACCTAAGTTATATGTATATTGCTGATGAAAAATATTAACCCCTTTAATAAAAATGTCAAAATGTTTACCCAGCATTGATGAGTATAAGCACTTTAAAATATTTCTTATCTATTCTTATTGCATTATTACTCGCTTTTCATCTTTGGACACTTATTTCTAGCCCTCAGTACCAATTCTATGGCCTCTGTTCCAGTATTACTAAAAAAGTCAAAATGAAAAGAATAACATTCAAAAATTACATTATAATTATATTTACCAGGGAAATGAATTAAATAAAATTCAGGTATGATTTACTAGTCAAAAAACATATGTTGTAAACCACGTTTACACAAGGATTCAGGATAAAAAGCTAAAATGTGTGAATAGCTGTGGTTAGTCTAACCAGCCACTAGAGGTCACTGCTGCTCCATAGAAAGACAATTTATTGCCTGTCTACTTAGGTAGTTCACTCACCAAATCAAGTAAAAAATGGTGTAAATTCTTTGAAAAGATGTAATGTCAACATCCTTGGAAAATACAAACTCATTTAAATGGAATATATATTGCATAAGTATTGCTTACAAGACTGTGGCACTGGGACTATTAACTACATGCTGTGGTAGCACTCTCTGTACTGGGGTTAATAAAAATGGAAAGAAACCCACATGCAGTTTAGAGACTAAATTCTATTTCTTCTCTGTTTTGGTAAAGCAAAGTATTCTGTATTCTGTTGTATAGTTCAACAGGTCAGGCTTTTTTTTTTTTTTTTTTTTTTTTTTTTTAACTGTTGTTACCTTTGAGGGAAGTCCAATATTTTATGTAAATACGTACTAGAAACATAAATATCAATCACATTTCTCTAATCTGCATGAACTTGAAATACTTATACGAATAGATTTACAATATGTAGTCCAGAAAGTACCATGAGATGGAGGTGAGGCAACAGCTTTTGAGCAGTAAACTATTTGGCAGTTGACTTTTTAAAATTTACAGTGGTAAACTAGTTATTGTTAAATCTACATGAATTATATATCTGTGCTCAGAAGATACTGAGAACTACAGAAGATTCATTCTCAAAGAGGGAGGAGGAAGAAAGAACTTTTTTCCCATAATTTAATGTGCCAAATCAAAATGAGTTTTACCACCTAAGGGATTTTATTTTTGTTCTTATCTATTATTATGTTTATAAGTAAAGTTAGCCATTAAAAAGTGACCAGCTTTCAAAATATTGGCGATTCATTTAGTGTTATATCATATTTTATATACCAAGTAGCTTTGAATTTGAGAAATGCTTTTCAATATAGCAAGTATATTTTATACATACTAGTAGCACCACAGCATCGAGAATCTGCAATAATTCAAAAATATAAGTATACATTGCCTAAATGTATTTGGTATCCATCACAAGTAAGGCAGAAGGTTAAGTAAAAAAGAATAGAAATGGGGTTCTTCACTTTAAGACTGCATTTCATTAATGCAAACACTTTTAGTACAGATAAAAATGAGGCTAGCCAAAGAAAATTTCTTTTTAAGATGGAATATGTATTTACTGATGCTTTATGAAAAATGTAAAGTTACAACTTCAGTAAAAACCATCACAATAAGCTCAGTCATCCAGTGAGCTGTAAGGAAGTATCTGCATTATTAATCCATTGGAAATATGTGACTTTTTGTCATTAATACATGTACATTCAACAATTATTCATGGGTAAACATTGTAGCTATGATGTTTTTCTGAAGTGGCATCTATTGTAAGATTTAATCAATATCAAAGTACCTTGAGAAATCCACTTTAAATACTTTTTTCTTTATTGCTTATAAAATTATGAATTTAATAATCTGGCATCCTTAAAATTTTATTTTATGGTGACTTGCCTAGATTTTTCCTCTCGGCATATGAAAAACCCCCAATCAATAAAAAAATTTAGTAAAAATAGCCATTCACTTTTTCTTTTTTGCTGCAGTGATTCTGTTTTCAGAGAAGAGGGACATGGTTAAAGATGTAGGGGTTGGCAAGCCAAATTAAATGAAACAGCCTCAATGTTGCAATTCCTGATATTTACTTCTATAATAGAACTGTTCATTTTGGAGGATGAAGGAGAATACAGACTAAATATATCTTTCTAAAAACCTTAATTGACTATGGTTCAAGTTACTCAAATACAGAGGCTATGATATTCGTGCTGCAGTCAATAAACTTTCACCAATGACATAAAAACATGCATGCAGCTTGCAGATTGCCAACAGGGTCTGTACAGAATTGTACTGATGGATGAGTTCACAATACAGATGAACACAGGGACACTGTAATGTCAACAATAGAAAAGCAACAGAGAACTGTCACAGTGTTGGTCTTTTTTCCTCTAAGATCTATTTTATACATTTATTAAGGTGTTATCAAAGTCATCCTTTTCAATGAGGCTATGGGTGGAAGGCATGTCTTGGAATGTGTTCTCTTTATACATCTGAAGGAAGTGTCTGTTATTAGGGGACTGGTGTGTGCAGGACATGTAATGTAACACAACAGGGCAGCCTGAAAAATCCTGAACAGATCAGGACAGAGCTAATGATTCTACTAACTACATTAGGGTCTTTGAAAAAACTGGAAAGAGAAATTCTGGTAAGTTCTCAACCACATGCCTGTAGCAAGCTGCTTTCCCATTTGCAAACCTTACCTGAAAACTCGCTAACTAACAGGAGGTGTGGTGGAGAAATCTGGCTTCTCAATTCTGTTTCATTTATTTATTTGTGAAACATACAGGCTGGAAGAAATTGACAGTGAAACCTCTAGTCTGATTTTACAGAGATGTGTTTCAAAGACAAGGCTTTGAGTCGAAAACTTTACATTTTTGTCATCTCCTCACATTTTGCAGTTGTCTACTTGCAGTATTTTAACCCTTCACACTTTGTTCCTGTGCTTGCCTTACTCTAATTCAGACGCCTCTGGAAACTGCTCAGGGTGCTGCTTTAACCTAGCACCATCTTTTGATAGTTTCCTGCAATTTTCTTTTTTAAATCAGGCATTAGTTTAAAGGCTCTGCCTGTCTTTAAAATGTTCCCATAACTGAGTCATCTCCAAGAATCAGCTCAAGCTCCGAGCACCTGGAATCATTCACCTCTTTCCTTGATTTGCCAGTGAGCTGCAAACCTTCTATAACTGTAGATTTGGTCCCACCAGGAGGATAACAGCAGATGTGGGGGATTACTTTTGAAAGAAGTTTTATCTTAAAACAAATGCGACATTAATGGAATCAATAAAGGGTCTTATACAACAGGTATTATATTAAACCGGAGTTCAAGCCTCACCTTGATTGTGGTGTTTAAATTTCAATGGGTTGATTATGTATGAGAAGAAAATGACCAGTATTATGAATGCACTAAAACGGACAGAGAAGGACCTTGCCAGCAAAGTGAGAGGGAGAGGGAAGGGGGGCGGGGGGCGGGGGGGCATCGCGTTCCCTTGATAGTCACCAGAGTTCAATAAAGCACCACTTATTTCCCAGCTTTTAAGAGCTCTTTTTATCGCAATGGTTCATACCTCACACTCCCTGGAGCCCGATTTGTTATAGGTGCAGGGTCCCGTCCCATTCAGCAGCATCTCGCTGGTCTCCGTGTTGGTGGGTTTATAATCTACATAAAATTCCTGGGTGCTGGGAGTCATTTGCTTTAGGGACTGTCTTTTCTTTTTCCTGTGCCTTCGCATGAGGGAGCGCTGCTGCAGCTGCTTCATGCTCGCAGGGTACCGCTTCCATGACACGTAGATAACCAGCAGGATGACGAGCACGGACAGGAAAAGGGCTACGCTCCCCGCGATGATTTTATGGAAAGAGATGTGCTCGGCGTCAGCATCGGTCTCTGGGCTGGGCTCTGTGGCTCCCACCGTCGGGGGCAAAGGGGGTTTGCTCTCATGCTTCGGCCTGGGGAGCTTGGGCTTAAACGTCGGCTTTGGGAGAGCCCTGGCCAGATCAAACCTCTCTGTAGTACTTTTGCCACAGATGCTGTAGTTCTTCACTGCATCGATCACGTTTACTCCTTGCAGCTCTTTGGGACTGGCACAGATAATTGTATTCTCTCTTAGACCTTTAAAACTTTTCAGCCAGTTTACAAGGGAGCAAATATTTCTGCTGCATTCCCATATATTCCCAGCAAGACTGATGTCATTGAGGGATATCCAAGAATCCAAAATCTCTTGACCAATAAATGTGAGCTTGTTGGAATCCAGGTTGAGGCGCTGCAGATTTGGGACGCACTGGAAAACACTGGGTCCACTGAAAGCTTCGATCTCATTGCCTGATAAATCAAGCCTTTGTAAGGAGCTCCAAGTCCAGGACATGGTCTGTCCTATGACACTGATTTTATTCCACTGCAAGTAAAGGTTCTGAAGGCTGACCAACCTTGGAAAAAGGGCCAGGTTGAGCTTGGAAAATTGATTGTGCTCCAGGTGAAGTTCTTTGAGTCTGATCATGCCAGCAAAGACATTCCTGGCTAAACTTCGGATCCGGTTATATCCCAGGTCCAAAAGTTCCAGGTTGCGGCAGTCTTGGAATATTCGCACAGGGATGGTTCTCAGGGAGTTAGACCGTAAATGTAAACTCAGCAGCTTCCGCAAGCCCCGAAACTGTTCAGATCCCAGAGAATGCAGCTGATTATAGGACAGATCCAAGTTCCGTAAATTTGTCACAGGTCTGAAGGTATTGTTAAGAAAATAGGAGATTCTATTGGAACTAAGAATCAGCTCTTTGAGTCTGCGTATTCCATTAAAAGCATTTTCGTCAATATTGCTGATATGGTTATGGTCAAGGTATAGCCAGGTGAGCTGGTTGAGCCCTTTGAATTGATTATACTTAAGTTTTTGAAGGCTGTTATAGCGAAGGGACAAACCTAAGCAACCAGCAGATATACTTGAGGGTATCTCCTGTAATTTCTGAGATTCACAATATACCATTTTGCCTTCACACCTACAGCCCTTAGGGCATCCTCGTTCGGCAGAAGAAAGCATTGTCAGTAAGACAGTGGGGGCTATAACCAGTGCTACAGCTGATCCGCTCAGTAGCCTAATTACATTGAAACCTGGAAATAAAAACAACTTAGAAAAGTTATCCCCCCAAAAAAGAATTAATCTTTAATCAAGCAAAAATAGGCATGTATTTTTCATTTTTTAAAATTTAAATCTAGATAACATTTAACATCTCATATTATCTCTTTGTAATTAAAGAGAATTGTCTTTAGTGTTTTGTTTTTTAAAACAGTTAAACAAGGAAACGTGTCCACTAAGCAAATAAATTCAGTCTTAGAGCAGAGCAAGGTAATCTCTAAAATAATTAAGGCAGAATTATTACACAGACTAGAGGTTTTTTGTTTTTTTGTTTTTAAGAAGGAAAGAAGAAAAAATGACAAAACATACCCATCCTTTGTATTGTTCAAAGGTCGTCCTTAGGTCTTTTGCTTTGGCTTAGGGGCCAGTTGCATGACAGCCCCTGTCAGCTGCACTGTAGTGAGTCAGGGCTCGCTGACACCCAGGAAGAAAAATTGGACCCCTTGGGAGATGGACCGATTTTGGAACATTATTCTTTGCCAGCCACGCAGAACACTCCAAGAACAAATAAATCCCAACACCGCATTCGCAGCAAAACATCAAAATCTTCCTAGGTAATAGGATCTTCATGGATATTACGTTTTTGCATCTTTATAGTTTTTTGGGGGGCGGGGGGACGGTTAAAAAAAAACAAAAACTAGCTCCTACAATTTCTTCTTATCGAAAAACATGATGTATTCCTCCAGGCAATGTGGGGCTACCTGAGCTGCCACATCTGTATTCCATAGCCCAGCAGTTCCCGTGGTGAGCACCCAGTTCAGCCACAGAGCTGCGTTGGAGCCCAGAAGGCAGGAGAGCCCCGTACCGCGCACACGCTCAGCTCACTTCTGCAGACTGTCATTCTGAAAGCTGCTCGGACTGTTGCTTTGGTTTCACTGAATGCAGTCTTATGTAAAGCTGCCCCCAGTGGTGAAGAACATTATGGGCATGTGCAGAAATGTCTCTCTTTTATCTTGCAAATGAGCAGGCTCACTGCTGGAAAATGAATGATTCTTTTGGGTGGCTCAGTAGGAACTGAATGGTCACCGTAATCAATAACTAGCAACATTTTCTGTGATTTCCAAGTCTTGTTTTACAATTTGGCAATGTCTTTATTGTCTGTGTCCACTTAATTGCTAACCATGTGCTGCCCAGAGTTTTTCTGGAGCTTGACATTAAGTTCACAGACTGAACGTCAATTTTTCTTAACCTCAACGCAGGCTTTAAACTGAAATTTATAAAATGAATTATTGAGCTATTCACAGAGAAGCATTAACTGCCTGCCCATTTGACCTCTTGGAGTCACAGATTATATTATGCAAGGTGTCTCAGGATGCTAGCACGCAAACATTTTGGAATAGAGGAGATGACTGATGACAAATGAATTAATGTGTCCAATAGCCTTTCCAGTTTTCTCACAAAAGATATAATTGATTTTATGGCTATGGTTTGGTTTGTTGCTTGGTTGTTGTAATTTTCTTTTAATTAGAAGGAAAATAAACCATTTTTAGTGTTAGTATACGAATCAAGGGATCATTTGGTTCATACTTTATTGATGTTGCTGCTATTTATTACACTAATAATATTTATGGAACACTTTCTAAGTGCTTTAAGTGGGCTATGTTGTTTTCTCTTTAAACAATAGGATGATGTGGGTCCTATTATAACCTCTCTTTTAAAGATGAGGAAACAGACTTGGAGAGGTAACTTTCTCAAGGTCATACAGCAAGCAAGTGGTAGAGCTGAGCTTCAGAAGCAAGTCATTCTTATGCTGAACCGCTAACCACTAGATGATCCTGTCCAACAACATTGTTATCTTCATTTAAAAAAGAAGTCAATGAAAATGAAGCTGATTAAAGGATTGGGGCAAGGAAGCTGTGATCAGCAAATTCTTGCTTGTTCTATTAGAATTTTCTAAACTTCTTTTGGTCTGAGACTTCTAAAGAAGTATAAAAACTAAGGCAGGGCAGTTTAGTGATTAAGAGCATAGATTTTGTCACCTAGATTCAAACTCCTGGCTACAATTTACCAGCTATGTAACCTTAAGCAGGTTACTTACCTTCCCTATGCCTCAGTTTTCTCACCTGCAAAATGGGCATAAAAACAAAAACTCACTTCATGTTTTGAGACATGTTTTGAGAATTAAGTCATCTTAATATCTGTATGTTACTTAGAACAGTGTGTTACATGCAATAAGCCTGTGTAAGATATTTGAATAATATTAACTCTATGTGTACTTGCTAGGATTACCTACTGAATATTGACTACACTGACCTTCATTAACTCACAAAGAACAACTTTAGGGAGCATTTTAAAATACTGTACATGGTGGACTTCTGAGATCTACTCAGTTTTGCCTTCTTTGATGAGATATGTTCATCATCTGAACTGTATCTTTAAAATAAATCTTGTGATTTTGTGGACCATAACTAATAATGTTTGATTCTTTTCATCCCCAAAGTAGAACATAATAACATCTGCCATGTAGAGGCATTTTATTTAAAAATAATGGTATTCTTGAAAAAGTTTGCCTTATTTTTTGTTAGGTGAATTGGCTGTGGAAAGCCTTGGAGAGCTTTCACATTCTCCAAGGATGAGATGTTTGGTAATGACAATCAAAAGGGATCCTACAGATATAGTACAATGGATATTACCAATTTCTTGGGCAGTATGCTCTTAATGAGGTAGTGCTTTCCCCCAGAGTTACCTAAAGCTGTGAATGCACATGAAACACCCAGTGAGTTTCTTAAAAAATAGACTTCCCAATCCCTCCCCCAGGATTCTCATTCTGGGGGGATGGAAGAGTGTGTGCTTTTCAATAGTCTCTGATGAAATAAGTTTAAGAAACTCTCGGGGGGGCGGAGCAAGATGGCCGAATAGGAACAGCTCCAGTCTCCAACTCCCAGCGCGAGCGACACAGAAGACCGGTGATTTCTGCATTTTCAACTGAGGTACTGGGGTCATCTCACTAGGGAGTGCCGGACAATCGGTGCTGGTCAGCTGCTGCAGCCTGACCAGCGAGAGCTGAAGCAGGGCGAGGCATCGCCTCACCTGGAAGCGCAAGGGGGAAGGGGATCCGTTTTCCTAGCCAGGGGAACTGAGACACACAACACCTGGAAAATCGGGTAACTCCCACCCCAATACTGCGCTGTAAGCATACAGGCACACCAGGAGAATATATCCCAATCCTGGCCAGGAGGGTCCCACGCCCACGAAGCCTCCCTCACTGCTAACACAGCAGTCTGCCGCGATCTATCCGCAAGGCAGCAGCGAGGCTGGGGGAGGGGCGCCCGCCATTGCTGAGGCTTAAGTAGGTAAACAAAGCCGCTGGGAAGCTCGAACTGGGTGGAGCTCACAGCAGCTCAAGGAAGCCTGCCTGTCTCTGTAGTCTCCACCTCTGGGGACAGCGCACAGCTGAAGACCAACAGGGGAAGTAGCGGGAGCCGGTGCAGACGCGAACGACTCTGTCTGACAGCTTTGGGGAGAGACGTGGATCTCCCAACGCGGAGGTTGAGATCTGAGAACGGACAGACTGCCTGCTCAGGTGTATCTCTGACCCCTGAGTAGCCTAGCTGGGAGAAATCCCCCACTAGGGGCAGTCTGACACCCCACACCTCACAGGGTGGAGTACACCCCTGAGAGGAAACTTCCAAAGGAAGAATCAGACAGGTACACTCGCTGTTCAGCAATATTCTATCTTCGGCAACCTCTGCTGCTGATACCCAGGCAAACAGGGTCTGGAGTGGACCTCAAGCAATCTCCAACAGACCAACAGACAGTCCTTCTGACTATCAGAAGGAAAACTATCAAACAGGAAGGACACCTATACCAAAACCCCATCAGTACGTCACCACCATCAAAGACCAGAGACAGATAAAACCACAAAGATGGGGAAGAAGCAGGGCAGAAAAGCTGGAAATTCAAAAAATAAGAGCACATCTCCCCCTGCGAAGGAGCGCAGCCCATCGCCAGCAACGGATCAAAGCTGGTCAGAGAATGACTTGGACGAGAGGAGAGAAGGAGGCTTCAGTCCATCAAACTTATCAGAGGAAGGAGGAATTACGTACGTAAAGGAGGAATTACGTACCCAGCGCAAAGAAACTAAAAATCTTGAAAAAAGAGTGGAAGAATTGACAGCTAGACTAATTAATGCAGAGAAGATCATAAACGAAATGACAGAGATGAAAACCATGACACGAGAAATACGTGACAAATGCACAAGCTTCAGTAACCGACTCGATCAACTGGAAGAAAGAGTATCAGCGATTGAAGATCAAATGAATGAAATGAAGTGAGAAGAGAAACCAAAAGAAAAAAGAAGAAAAAGAAATGAGCAAAGCCTGCAAGAAGTATGGGATTACGTAAAAAGACCAAATCTACGTCTGATTGGGGTGCCTGAAAGTGAGGGGGAAAATGGAACCAAGTTGGAAAACACTCTTCAGGATATCATCCAGGAGAACTTCCCCAACCTAGTAGGGCAGGACAACATTCAAATTCAGGAAATACAGAGAACGCCACAAAGATACTCCTCCAGAAGAGCAACTCCAAGACACATCATTGCCAGATTCACCAAAGTTGAAATGAAGGAAAAAATCTTAAGGGCAGCCAGAGAGAAAGGTCGGGTAACCCACAAAGGGAAGCCCATCAGACTAACAGCAGATCTCTCGGCAGAAACTCTACAAGCCAGAAGAGAGTGGGGGCCAATATTCAACGTTCTTAAAGAAAAGAATTTTAAACCCAGAATTTCATATCCAGCCAAACTAAGTTTCATAAGTGAAGGAGAAATAAAATCCTTTACAGATAAGCAAATGCTTAGAGATTTTGTCACCACCAGGCCTGCCTTACAAGAGACCCTGAAGGAAGCCCTAAACATGGAAAGGAACAACCGGTACCAGCCATCACAAAAACATGCCAAAATGTAAAGACCATCGAGGCTAGGAAGAAACTGCATCGACTAACGAGCAAAATAACCAGTTAATATCATAATGGCAGGATCAAGTTCACACATAACAATATTAACCTTAAATGTTAATGGACTAAATGCTCCAATTAAAAGACACAGACTGGCAAACTGGATAAAGAGTCAAGACCCATCAGTCTGCTGTATTCAGGAGACCCATCTCACATGCAGAGACATACATAGGCTCAAAATAAAGGGATGGAGGAAGATCTACCAAGCAAATGGAGAACAAAAAAAAGCAGGGGTTGCAATCCTTGTCTCTGATAAAACAGACTTTAAACCATCAAAGATCAAAAGAGACAAAGAAGGCCATTACATAATGGTAAAGGGATCAATTCAACAGGAAGAGCTAACTCTCCTAAATCTATATGCACCCAATACAGGAGCACCCAGATTGAACTCATCTCTGCACCAAGCGGACCTAATAGACATCTATAGAACTCTCCACCCCAAATCAACAGAGTATACATTCTTCTCAGCACCACATCGCACTTATTCCAAAATTGACCACATAATTGGAAGTAAAGCACTCCTCAGCAAATGTAAAAGAACACAAATTATAACAAACTGTCTCTCAGACCACAGTGCAATCAAACTAGAACTCAGGACTAAGAAACTCAATCAAAACCGCTCAACTACATGGAAACTGAACAACCTGCTCCTGAATGACTACTGGTACATAACGAAATGAAGGCAGAAATAAAGATGTTCTTTGAAACCAATGAGAACAAAGATACAACATACCAGAATCTCTGGGACACATTTAAAGCAGTGTGTAGAGGGAAATTTATAGCACTAAATGCCCACAAGAGAAAGCAGGAAAGATCTAAAATTGACACTCTAACATCACAATTAAAAGAACTAGAGAGGCAAGAGCAAAGACGTTCAAAAGGTAGCAGAAGGCAAGAAATAACTAAGATCAGAGCCGAAATGAAGGAGATAGAGACACAAAAAACCCTCCAAAAAATCAATGAATCCAGGAGTTGGTTTTTTGAAAAGATCAACAAAATTGACAGACCGCTAGCAAGGCTAATAAAGAAGAAAAGAGAGAGGAATCAAATAGATGCAATAAAAAATGATAAAGGGGATATCACCACTGACCCCACAGAAATACAAACTACCATCAGAGAATACTATAATCGCCTCTACGCAAATCAACTAGAAAATCTAGAAGAAATGGATAAATTCCTGGACACTTACACTCTCCCAAGGCTAAACCAGGAAGAAGTTGAATCCCTGAATAGACCAATAGTAGGCTCTGAAATTGAGGCAACAATTAATAGCCTACCCACCAAAAAAAGTCCAGGACCAGATGGATTCACAGCTGAATTCTACCAGAGGTACAAGGAGGAGCTGGTACCATTCCTTCTGAAACTATTCCAATCAATAGAAAAAGAGGGAATCCTCCCTAACTCATTTTGTGAGGCCAACATCATCCTGATACCAAAGCCTGGCAGAGACACATCAAAAAAAGAGAATTTTAGACCAATATCCCTGATGAACATTGATGCAAAAATCCTCAATAAAATACTGGCAAACCGGATTCAGCAGCACATCAAAAAGCTTATCCACCATGATCAAGTGGGCTTCATCCCTGGGATGCAAGGCTGGTTCAACATTCGCAAATCAATAAACGTAATCCAGTATATAAACAGAACCAAAGACAAGAACCACATGATTGTCTCAATAGATGCAGAAAAGGCTTTTGACAAAATTCAACAGCCCTTCATGCTAAAAACGCTCAATAAATTCGGTATTGATGGAACGTACCTCAAAATAATAAGAGCTATTTATGACAAACCCACAGCCAATATCATACTGAATGGGCAAAAACTGGAAAAATTCCCTTTGAAAACTGGCACAAGACAGGGATGCCCTCTCTCACCACTCCTATTCAACATCGTGTTGGAAGTTCTGGCTAGGGCAATCAGGCAAGAGAAAGAAATCAAGGGTATCCAGTTAGGAAAAGAAGAAGTCAAATTGTCCCTGTTGGCAAATGACATGATTGTATATTTAGAAAACCCCATCGTCTCAGCCCAAAATCTCCTTAAGCTGATAAGCAACTTCAGCAAAGTCTCAGGATACAAAATTAATGTGCAAAAATCACAAGCATTCTTATACACCAGTAACAGACAAGCAGAGAGCCAAATCAGGAATGAACTTCCATTCACAATTGCTTCAAAGAGAATAAAATACCTAGGAATCCAGCTTACAAGGGATGTCAAGGACCTCTTCAAGGAGAACTACAAACCACTGCTCAGTGAAATCAAAGAGGACACAAACAAATGGAAGAACATACCATGCTCATGGATAGGAAGAATCAATATCGTGAAAATGGCCATACTCCCCAAGGTTATTTATAGATTCAATGCCATCCCCATCAAGCTACCAATGAGTTTCTTCACAGAATTGGAAAAAACTGCTTTAAAGTTCATATGGAACCAAAAAAGAGCCCGCATTGCCAAGACAATCCTAAGTCAAAAGGACAAAGCTGGAGGCGTCACGCTACCTGACTTCAAACTATACTACAAGGCTACAGTCACCAAAACAGCATGGTACTGGTACCAAAACAGAGATATAGATCAATGGAACAGAACAGAGTCCTCAGAAATAATACCACACATCTACAGCCATCTGATCTTTGACAAACCTGAGAGAAACAAGAAATGGGGAAAGGATTCCCTATTTAATAAATGGTGCTGGGAAAATTGGCTAGCCATAAGTAGAAAGCTGAAACTGGATCCTTTCCTTACCCCTTATACGAAGATTAATTCAAGATGGATTAGAGACTTAAATGTTAGACCTAATACCATAAAAACCCTAGAAGAAAACCTAGGTAATACCATTCAGGACATAGGCATGGGCAAGGACTTCATGTCTAAAACACCAAAAGCAACGGCAGCAAAAGCCAAAATTGACAAATGGGATCTAATTAAACTAAAGAGCTTTTGCACAGCAAAAGAAACTACCATCAGAGTGAACAGGCAACCTACAGAATGGGAGAAAATTTTTGCAACCTACTCATCTGACAAAGGGCTAATATCCAGAATCTACAAAGAACTCAAACAAATATACGAGAAACAAACAAACAACCCCATCAAAAAGTGGGGAAAGGATATGAACAGACATTTCTCAAAAGAAGATATTCATACAGCCAACAGACACATGAAAAAATGCTCATCATCACTCGCCATCAGAGAAATGCAAATCAAAACCACAATGAGATACCATCTCACACCAGTTAGAATGGCAATCATTAAGAAGTCAGGAAACAACAGGTGTTGGAGAGGATGTGGAGAAATAGGAACACTTTTACACTGTTGGTGGGATTGTAAACTAGTTCAACCATTATGGAAAACAGTATGGCAATTCCTCAAGGATCTAGAACTAGATGTACCATATGACCCAGCCATCCCACTACTGGGTATATACCCAAAGGATTACAAATTATTCTACTACAAAGACACATGTACACGTATGTTTATTGCGGCACTATTCACAATAGCAAAGACTTGGAATCAACCCAAATGTCCATCTGTGACAGACTGCATTAAGAAAATGTGGCACATATACACCATGGAATACTATGCAGCCATAAAAAAGGATGAGTTTGCGTCCTTTGTAGGGACATGGATGCAGCTGGAAACCATCATTCTTAGCAAACTATCACAAGAACAGAAAACCAAACACCGCATGTTCTCACTCATAGGTGGGAACTGAACAATGAGATCACTTGGACTCGGGAAGGGGAACATCACGCACTGGGGCCTATCATGGGGAGGGGGGAGGGGGGAGGAGGGAGGGCTTGCATTGGGGAGTTATACAAGATATAAATGATGAATTGATGGGTGCTGACGAGTTGATGGGTGCAGCACACCAACATGGCATAAGTATACATATGTAACAAACCTGCACGTTATGCACATGTACCCTAGAACTTAAAGTATAATAATAATAAAAAAAAAAAAAAAAAGGAAACTCTCTGTGAAAGAATGATTAAAAATAATGTTTTCTCCTAGTAGGAAGAGAGGGTATGTACACTTATAATACTGAGATGTAAGTTCCATGAGGACAAAGACAATGTTTTGTCTAGTTCATTTTTCCTAACATCTACAACACAACTTGGCACATTGCAGATATGTAATAAATAGTTATTGAAAAAATATATTTTTATGAGAGTCACAAGTACAATGGATATAGTATAACTGATTATGTAATGTTCGACATCTGTACATGGGATTGAGTCCTGAAAATTTCCTCAGTCAGTCAGACTGGAAAGAATTTCGGAGAAAGTATTCTTAAAGGAGGTATATACAAAGACAAAAACTAGAAAGTGAGAAAACGTAGTTGATCAGCAAGTGATCTTTACTTTTCACAGAGATATCTCTTGTCTTCATAGTTAAACTACAAATTTCATGAGAACAGTAAATATGCTTTTGACTATTCCCTTTTGCACAGTACAGAAGGGTAATACTGAACCCTTATCATTTAATGTCCCAATTGGGCTTGACAACTTGTATCTCTGAAAAACAGACTAATGGGAATTATGTGGATAATTTCTCTCTCACACCTCTGTTGCTTGAAAGGCTCTGAGTTTTCCCCTCACTCTCCCAGGTAGTCATTGAGACATCTGTTTTGCCCAAGAGCTGCAGAGAGTCACTCCAGGAAGCTGAAGGACCCCATCAACTTTCTGCTTCTTGCTCATCATACTTTACTTCCCAGTGACAGAAGAACAGAGGAACCCACCGAGAATGTGGGCTCTCACTTTGCTTCTCCTAGGACAAATCTTCTTGAATTATTTATGTTGAATATTATTCTCCCCTGTGTTACACACATTGCTGTTAGTTCTCAGACATTTTTCTATTATCTCTGTTCCTGATCTTATCTTACTGCATAGTTCTGACTTTACACCTACCCTTTGGATCTTATAATTGATATTTAGTCTTAATACTAACAACTGAGGTTACAAAATATTAGAATGAATAAGTAAGACCTAGTATTGGCTACCACAATGGGGTAACTATAGTCAATAATTAATGAATTATACATTTAAAAATAAAAGTATAATTGGATTGTTTTTTATACAAAGGGTAAATGCTTAAGGGTATGGAAACTACATTTACCCTTATGTGATTATTACACATCACATGCCTCTATCAAAACATCTCATGTACCCCAGAAATATACACACTATGTGCCCACAAAAATAAAAAATAAAAATAAAACAAAACTATGTGATAGGAATGATGTGCTGCCATAAAAATTGTTTTGGTAGCAATATATTGATTGACAAGGAAAAATGTTCATGATAAAATAATATTAAGGAAAAAAAATACTGACCATCAATCTCTTTCTCAACAGTAATCAGTAGCCACTCTGACTGAGTCAGCCTCCAGGAACTGTGTATGGCCCCTACCTTGGCACGACCCCTTAAGTCGGCATCACAACCAGGTCTGATCTGGTTCAGGATAACAAATTGTTAGAAGAGGGAAGATTATCCATGAGGCTACTTGAGAAATCCAAAATAAGATATGTAATTCTAAGCTACACTGAATACTTGAGGCTGCAGAAATTACTACAAAGACATAGAGTAGTCCCTCAAGAGAAAAAGAAAAGACTGTGTTCTGAAAGATTTTAGTAAATTGCCTGTATACTTTTTATAAGTTTTTTTTTCTTTTACTTGTCGACTATAGTGAGCTGATTATTTCTGATTTGCCTTTCAACAGAAGCAAAATTATACTACATTGTGTACTTAGCAACTAGTAACTTCTTTTGCACTTAATATCACATAACCGTAAACTACCTGACAAGTTAAATATCCCCAATACATCTAGGGCCTTAATGATTTATACAATTATAAAACAGTGTCATGTATCTAAAGACTTTCTGTTTTATTGTCCTTATAGGATTTCAAATAGCTAAACATATTTTGTTTAAATTGGGTAAACAAATCAAATCTCAGTTTGGCAATACTGCCAAATTTCAGTCCAATATGAAACTCAGTTGCCAGACATAAACTTAGAAATTCATAACTGAAAAAGGATGTACTGATATCTTAACAGTTGTTGACTTCAGATATTTTATTTATTTTAAAAATACATAATTTGTATAATCATTATGTGCTAGACACTGTTCCAGACACTGGGAATACATCTGTGTGCAAAATAAAGGCCTGTGCCCTTGTGAAGATTACATTCCAAAGGGATATGACAGACAATTAAAAATAAACATATATAATGTATTAGTAGGTCATACGTACTATGAAAAAAAGAAAAAATATAAGGAAGATTGGGAGTGCAAAGTATGAGGTGGGTTGCAGTTTTAAATAGGATGGTTAGAGCCATTAAGAAACTGGCCTGAGCAAACCCTGAAGGAGATGAGCTTGTGAGACTTAAATATGTATTTGGGGAGTGGCCAGTACAAAGGCCTAATGTGGAAGCAGATCATGTGTTCCATGAACAACAAGGAGGCCAATGAGCCTAGAATGAAGAGAGCAAGTGATAGAATAATTGGAGATGGATGTCATGGAGGGCTTTGGATGACATTGTAAGAATACTGGCTTTATTATGGAGAAATGGGGAGCTAACTGGAGATTTCTGTGCAGAGTTAATATGTGATCAAATTACCTATTAAAAGGGTCACTACTGTGGATCGAATGTTTTCATTTACCCTCCCCAAAATCCACATATTGAAACCCCAATTCCCAATGTGATGGTATTTGGAGATAGAGCCTTTGTGAGGTATTAGGTCATAGTGTTGGAGCCCTCATGACAGATCAGTGGGATTATAAGGATGAGAAGAGACAGATGTGAGAGAGCTTGCTTCTTCTGTCTCTCTGCTAGAAGAGAAGGCATCTATTAAGAAGCCACAAATCAGGCTCTCTTTGATGTCAGGTCTTCTGGTACCTTCATTTTGGACTTTCCAGCCATTAGAACTGTGAGAAATAAATGCTTACTGTTTAAACCACCCAGGAAATAGTATTTTTGTTATAGAAGCACAGACTGACTGAGATGATTCCTCTTAGCAGGGGACACAGTAATGAGGCTACCATATCAATCCAGGAGATAGATGATAGTGCTTGGACCAGGGTGGTAGCAGTGGAAGTGGTGAGCATTGGTTAGATTCTGGATATATTTAAAATAAAATCAACAGAACTTTTCTAAGGAAACAGAAGTGGAGGTATGAAATAAAGAGGGAAATTAAAGATGGTTCATTTTTATTGGCTAAGCAACCCTAGGGATAGCGAAGCCATAACTGTTTTTGTGGGTGAAATTTTGTGAGCAAGACCAAGAGTTTAACACATTTGAATTAAATCTGGATTTGGCTCTCACTTTTCTTCACTTTTATGAGACTTTAATTCTTGAAAATATTTCTTAATATTAAGCCTCAAAGCACCATGATGTATTTTAAAATATTTTAAAGGTATTTTTGAACAGAAAGTTATGAAATGACTTGCAAAATTAGCCCTCAAACAATAGCAAATGGGTTTCCATTCAAATGACCTAGACAGAGGCAACATCTTTGCATATGACCTTGGAAGTCAATAGGGCAATAGGGCAATAGAGCCAACAGATTAGATGAAAATTGAAATGGAAGATTACATGAAGACTAGGTAAGGAAACATTTGGACTCAACACAGGTACTCTTTATTGCATATGTCAGTTGACATTTGGAATTTGGAACTGATTCTGGCAAACTTCTTAGGGTCTCAGTTTGCTTATCTGCAAAATGGGACTCATAAAACCTGACTTACAAACTTTTAAGGGTTTTTACTTAGGAAACATTTTCATGATTTATGTGTAAGTATATTGTACAATATTTATAAAGTGTTAGAGATATTTCTGGAATCAGAATATCTACGAGAAAATTAATTTTCCCTTGATTCCGTATAGGTTCTGTGGCCATGAGCATATATTAAGGATTATCAAGGGTCATCAACATGACAAAGGGCATGCCAGAATTTACTAATGTTATAGGAAACATTCCTCAGTATTTCTTTTCTACTAATTTTAATAGCACAGCCGTTTATTATAAAGAATACACCATTGATATTCTGTGTATTCGCTGATAAAGTGCTTTCACCAATAGATGCATTTGATTTAGCTTTTGTAAAGAGTTTAATGTTTGTGACCCAATAATATTACAGGGTTGTCAGAATGCCAATATAGAGATTCCTACCGCTGTGAAAATAATTTTCTTCATTTCTAGTTAGAATACTCATATGCATGTCTACATTTGTAATTATATCCAGATCTTCATCAGAGCATTAACACTTCTCTGAAATATCCTTGATTTCCATCTGCTTGCTTTAAGGGCTCCATTAAGAACCCTGTCTGGTCACATATGGTTATGAGTGAGTATCTCTGACTTAGATAAATAAATAAAGAATATTCCAGGTCTGACCATTAAAATGGTCTTTCAGTGTCTTTCTGGAAAAAGGCAAATTTAATGAATGAGACATTGCAAGGTTATCCAACATTTCTCCCTCCCATTCACCTGAAGACACATTTATGCAGCAGCATCAATCCATATTCTCAGGTTTTATTGCATTCCTCACTGTCACCTCCTGCAAAGGTAGTCCTAAGGTAAATATGGGAATATGGAAATCTAGCCAACACTGTAACCTTCAGTGGCAGACTTCTGAAGGCTGAAATGACTATACGACTTCAAGGAAATACTTGTTTTTCTTCCTTTCAGTAGGAAAGGTAAAGCATACACAAAAGTAGAGAAGCTAGTATGATAAATATCAACTCCAATAATTATTACTATTTTGCTAATTTTAGTCTATCCTCACACCTCTTCCCACATATGTGTAATATTTTTTTTCTTGTCGGCCAGGCGTGGTGGCTCAAGCCTGTAATCCCAGCACTCTGGGAGGCCGAGACGGGTGGATCACGAGGTCAGGAGATCGAGACCATCCTGGCTAACCCGGTGAAACCCCGTCTCTACTAAAAAATACAAAAAACTAGCCGGGTGAGGTGGCGGGCACCTGCAGTCCCAGCTACTCAGGAGGCTGAGGCAGGAGAATGGCGTGAACCCGGGAGGTGGAGCTTGCAGTGAGCTGAGATCCGGCCACTGCACTCCAGCCTGGGTGACAGAGCGAGACTCCGTCTCAAAAAAAAAAATTTTTTTTTCTTTCTAGAGTATTTTAAAAGGAAATCTTCCACATGTCTTTTTTTTTTTTTTTTTTTTTTTCCGAGACGGAGTCTCGCTCTGTCACCCAGACTGGAGTGCGGTGGCGGGATCCTGGCTCATTGCAACCTCCGCCTCCCAGGTTGAAGCGATTCTTGGGCCTCAGCCTTCCGGATAGCTGGGACTACAGGCGCCGCCACCACGCCCAGCTAATTTTTTGTATTTTTAGTGGAGACCGGGTTTCACTGTGTTAGCCAGGATGGCCTCAATCTCCTGACCTTGTGATCTACCTACCTTGGTCTCCCGAAGTGCTGGGATTAGAGGCTTTAGCCACCACACCCAGACAACATATGTCTTTATAATCTTTCTCTCTCACTCTCTCAGTCTCTCTCTCTGTCTATTTATCTATCTACACACACACATTTCAGTATGCATTTCTAACTAATAGATTTTTATTTAACCATCTAGCATTATTATACGTAACAAAATTAATAAGTTCTTCAAGTAGGTTTGTTTGTATCAGGATCCTAGAAAAAGCCCACAGATGGCATTTGTTTTTGATGTATTTGAAGTCTCTTTCATTTTGTAATGCCATGGATTTGTTGGTTGCCAGGTCATTTGGACTGTAGCTTGTTCCGTGTTCTGCATTTGGTTGTTTTCCCATTGTAGCCTTTAACTTGCACAGAGTCAGTTTTCATGGCATATATGTTTAACAACAGTCTATTCATTAATTTGAGCAGAATATCCCGCCCCAAAGTGGATATTTGGGGCATCTATTCATTCTTGGTAACAATTTAAGATTTGAAGAACTTTTGAGTAATACAGGACTTGGAGCTTAGAGCAAAGTTGTACTTCTACTTTGCCATCAGAGAATTCAGTAATGTGTTAAATGACAAGTTTGAGAACTTTGTTGGTTAACATTCATATCACCAGGATTTCTGTTCTTCACGTCCCATCACAATTGCCTTTTTGCCCTTAGTCAGCAACAGCAATTATTTGTTGTTGATACTTACTAAACAAATCTGCTAATTTTTGTATTGCCATTGAATTGTTCATCTAATTGAGGCACAAAAGATTTTTATCAAGAGGATAGCAATCAAAATTCATTTGTAGTCACTTAAGCTGAGAGAAATCAGTTTTCTAGCTTTCCTTTCAGAACAAATTCCATCAAGAAACATGTGGCACCAGAGTGACATTGTAAAACGTCTAGTTTTATATATATTCCTAAAATTCCTGTAATTTCTCACAGTGGAAAAAAAGACTTTTAGAGGGACTATAAAAACCTCTTGACCAAATTTATACCTTAATATTTGATGTTTTACTTTGCATCTTTGACTGTGCTTTGAATGTAAAGTCAGTCAGTGTTGTTTAAATGGTATCATAACATTTTGCTAGATCCACTTCACATATATTCTGATATAACAAGAATTTTTGAAGAAAATTTCTTATTGTATTTTTAAAGCATTGTATGTAATAGTTTCAAGTGGATACACTGGTGTATTTTAAAGTTTGATTTCCTGACAATTATATCAGGATTAGGAATTAAATTCCCCAGTCACCAGGAGGAGAAAGATCATAGACAATCTTGATTTTGATAAAGAAGCAGCTATGCCATAGGTTGGTTTTATTTTTGTTTCTGAAACAATGTCTGATTTCTAAAAAAATTTATTTTAGGGCCCAGATCTGAAAGATATTAAACTTCTGACAAATGAGAATCCCTGCATAGTTTGCAACGAAGTAACAGAGAACAGGAGTCTGTGGGTCCTTATATTACTCTAAAATATATCAGTCTATATGTCAAACTGGAGGATCTTTCCTTGTACTGTTAGTACTTGGTAGTTGTGGCCATTCCCAGTTGAAGGGTTCCCTTAAGAATGTTGGGGAATGCTTAGGATACCCTTGTGAGTAACAGCAGCGCCCCCATGTGGCAAAATTGTGACTCAAGCAAAAATTGGCTTAGTCCCTGGTAGCATTTGCCGCAGATCTTTAATAAAAATAAAACTTTTTCTGATAGAAAAATAAGTGGAGAATTCATTTGTTTATTCAATGAGTATTTATTAAACTCTTACACTGTTCTTTGTGCTGGGGATACAGTAGTGAATAAGACAAAGTTCCTACCACCAGAGGACTTCTTGCATTCTTGTTGATGAGATGGTAAAAAATAAAAATAGCTACACACTACAGTGTCAACTAGTAATAAGTGCTGTAAAGAAGAATAACAAAGATAAGGGCAATGATCATTTGATACTGTGGGCAGAAAAATCCCTTTCTGTGTTGTTGACAGTGGAGAGGAAGTAGGGAGCAACTCACATAACCTTAGATGTAATCTCCTTTTGGGTTTTCTTTGGTCACCATTAAGAAGAAAAAGAAAATTGTTTTTCTATATACTCCACACTTCTTATACCAGAGTGTGGAGTTTTTCCATACCAACCAATTCTCCAGCTCTCTGGACATCAACTGAATGTCCTACAATTCAGTTTCCCCCCAGCACCTCCTTACCTCTCCCTTACTGATTTTCTTTCATTTCTACTTTGTCTCCAGGTGCCTATGGTGACCCAGTTCTTTTTGGACATGTTCCCACTTATCAACAAATGAATCCTATGGTATTAGCTGATAATATCTTATAGTATTAGCTTTCTTGGGGTACTTGAAATTTAATAGGTAAGTCTTAGAAATGGAAAGTATTAAGGAAGCATGGATAACTGTATTTTATGCACATACTGTAGCTTAAGAAGCAAATAGGAGAAAAGCCCTGTATTAAAAACATTCATCCTTGCTCTTCCCTCTCAACTTCTTACCAATTACTCTTTTTAGATGCAATCATTTTATTTTAACTACTGTTTAATTCTTATAATAATTTTTAATTTTGTTGATATTTTAATTTCTTGCTATTTTAACTGAGGATTCAGAATCATTTACTCTCCCTGCTTCCCATATTAATATGTTATGATTACAGTGTTAAATAACTAGGTGAGATGACTCATGATCACTGTGTAAACGAAGACACTCATGAATTAAGTGGTGTACTGGACTATGTTGCCATTCTCATTCAACGTTTTGCTTTTCTTACAGTTTAAGGATTGTTCCTATTTTCTTTCTCTCTTTACCTCTTTTACATTTGCTGTTTTGTCTGTATCTAGGGCTTGTTGTTTGTCCCAATATTTAAAAATACATTTCAAGGGCTGGGCACAGTAGCTCACGCCTGTAATCCCAGCCCACCTTGGGAGGCCAATGTGGGTGGATCACCAGGTCAAGAGATCGAGACCATCCTGGCCAACATGGTGAAATCTCATCTCTACTAAAAATACAAAAATTAACCAGATGTGGTGATGGGCACCTGTAGTCCCAGCTACTCAGGAGGCTGAGGCAGGAGAATCGCTTGAACTCGGGAGGCGGTGGTTGCAGTGAGCTAAGATTGCACCATGGCACTCAAGCCTGCAACAGAGCAAGATTCCATCTCAAAAAAAAGAAAAGAATATATATATATGTCAAATACCTAAGCTTTCCAAATACTCAAGCAATTTAGATCATCCTATTTTTCTGCAGCACTCCATTTGTCAGCTCCAATATCCAATTCTAGCTGTGTACCTAGTACTTCACCATTTTCCAGAACAGGATCCCTATTTCCTGGATTCCATGTATTTGTTTTCTTAATTTACCACTCATTTTGTTGAAGCACCTTCTACTAATAGATTTTTAAGAAAGGGTGCGTGTGAAATAAAAATTTCATGTCTAAGTTTTTTAGTACAGTATTACTGATTGATAGATTGCTGTAATATAATTCTAGGTGGTAAATAATTTTCCCTCAGCATTTTTGAGACATTGAATTACTATCTTCCCATACCACTCTCACTGTAGAGAATCAGACAATATTCTGATTCCTATTTCTTTGTGTATAATCTATTTTTTTTCCTCTGGAGGTGTTTATACATTTTCCCCCCTGTTGTATGCAGATACACTTTGGTTCGTGCTTTTTTTTTTTTTTTTCATTAATTGTTGGGTATTCAGTGAACTTTTTAAATATGGAGACATGTCCTTCAGTTCTATACAAATGTATTGTATGTTTCAAAAAATGATCTGTCCTCGTTTTTCTTTTTTCTCTGTCTCTGGAACTTCTATTGGATAAATTTTGGATTTCCTGGATTGATCCTTTGGTTTTTCCTTCCTATGTTCCATCTCTTTATCTCTTTCCATCCTACAGAGTAATGTTTATGCTTTATGATCCAATCTGTTATTTATTTATTACAAATTTTGACCAAATGTCAGAAGATTATGGCACAATCAAATCCAGCAATGATGCCACTGGGTCAAGCAGTATAAATAAAGTTTTTGTAAATAAAGAAACATTCATGTGCATTCTTTTATGCATTGTCTATGACTGTCTTCTAGCTACAATGGCAGAGTTGAGAGACGGCAAATCCTGCAGGCTTAGAATATTTACTATGTGGCCTTTTACAGAAACAGTTTGCTGATACCCCAACTCCCACCCTAATTTAGGTGATCATGTTGCTTAGCTCCGTGAGTTCTTTTTAAGTTGTGTTTTTGCCCCTTCTTCATATCATACTGTTACTCTTATGGATGTGCCATTTTTTCTCACTGTGAGGATATTATTTGCAATTTTTTTTGTTTTTGTTTTTTTTTTTTTTTTTTTTTTTTGTGGTATACTGTTTGCTGGAGTGCCACTACTTCCTCTGAGGTAATTTAGCTAGTTCGTGTTGGCATATTTCATGATGGAGGTGTTTCTCAACTGTTAAGATTCTTCTGCGTTCATTCAGATTAATGAGTGGATCACTAAAAACTGATAGAAAGTACCCTGCCAGCGGGTGGGTCATGAGGTCAGGGGATCGAGACCATACTGGCTAACACGGTGAAACCCCGTCTCAACTAAAAATACCAAAAATTAGCCGGGCGAGGTGGCGGGCGCCTGTAGTCCCAGCTACTCGGGAGGCTGAGGCAGGAGAATGGCCTGAACCCGGGAGGCGGAGCCTGCAGTGAGCCGAGATCCCGCCACTGCACTCCAGCCCGGGCGACAGAGTGAGAGAAAGGAAAGGAAAGGAAAGGAAAGGGGAAAGGGGAAAGGAAAAAGGAAAGGAAAGGAAAGGAAGGGGAGCTTGCTTCAGGTGCATGTATGTAGACTTCACCCCCCACACCCCCAGAGAAGACTGCCAACCTCTCCTACATGGAAGGTGTGCACCTGCTACCAGTGTTCTGGAGGCAAGGCAGGAAAAGGGTGCTGGGTGCCCAAGTTCAATATGTACATGCTCATTTTAGTTTTAGGTTTTCAGTGCCAAGCCTCACTGCTATGCCTAGTATACTTCAATGTAGCTTTTCAGGTTTGAATTTGCCAGAAAGTAAACTCTTTTTCTGTTAGAAGGATAGGGTAGTCTTTTGATTGCTTGGGGTAAAGATGGAAATCTGGCAGTTGATCTCACTCCATGAAGATCAGTCCCCATCTTTTTTGGGAGCCCTACTTCTGGTGCTTCTCATGACTTTTATGGCACAACATAAGATCCCCCTTCAGTAAGCACTTAGACTGTAGCAGCCTTGACTCTACCATATATTCTGTTCTCCAATAATTTGTAGAAATTGCTCACTCATTCTTTTCTCTTTATCCTCATTTGTATTCATTTGTCATTGCTTGAGTTTTGATGTGAAAGAGACAATAAAAGCATGCGATCAGTCTGCCATGTTTCAGATATGAATTTCTCATGACAGATTTCAGGCATGGCAGGTGATACAGGGGTGAGGGAAGGAGACTGGAAGGCTGCCATATAAATTAAGACTATAGCCCAAAGTTGAAAATGGGAGCTGAAGATCTTTGTAAAAGTGAGATGCTGTCCTCTTTTGTTATCCATATCTTCCAATCCATTTTGCACTAGTGTCATTAAGTAAGGTCTCTTACTATGTACGCATTTCTTAATACAACCTTTTTAATTAGAAGAAACATGGACATATTGCATTTACTTGTGGCTTCCTTGGCTGTATAGTTAGTTAAGGGTGTCTGCCATTATTTCATTTACTCTACTGTGGGTGTGATTAAAATGTTCCCCCATTTGTTCATTTATTTATGAATTTTGAATAATCATTTTGATGAGGTTTCTCCGACATCCTCCTTTTAGCCTAGGCCAATCTGCTAATATCAGCAGGCCCATCAGCCTCCACAAATGCTAGGAAAAAATATTTTTACTACCGTTCTTGGGGGTTATATCTTACTATAGATATTGAGGGAATATATTTGGTAGAAATAGGATGACTCTTCTGGCTGTTGTGTTCATGCACGCTACATTTTCTTTTGCATCTCATACTTTCTATTTATTATAACTTTGCAAACTTAAATGTTTTCAATATCTTACAGGTATTTAATTTTCCTGAGCCCAATGTTTCTTCTAAAAAAAAGAACTTTTAATTTTTAATGAAATAGAGAGAATGGACTTTTATGTAAACTTTTAAAAGAAACAAACTACACCCTATTGGTATCTGTATTTATTTTCCTACTATTTTGTATCAAAATTTTGTTTTTAATTATTATCATTTATACTTTGGAATATACTTTCAAATAAAAAAGTATGCTTTGCTATTTGTAAATTTGTGTTTGTGATTTTATAGTAAAAAACTAGAAAACCTGAATTTGATACATACGTGTATGGTTCTGGTGGTGGTGTGGCGTGTGAGGGTGAGTGTGTGTTTACAACTCTAGGAAGTAGAGGTTTACAAGTAAATTTAAATTTCAAATAGGCAACCACTTATGTATAATCCAAGTCTGGGTATCTTCTGATAACGCAATATGGACCTGTATGCAAAATCTGGTAAGAAGTGTCACATAGTAATATAAAATTTCTTCTCTTCATTGGCTCTATTTGAGGCCAGACTTTCTCTAAAGGCAACAGCCTACATTGATTCTATATTTTTTCTCTTTATAATATTTAGTTAAAATCATGAAAATATTTTTGATTTAGTGTATTTAATTTTCAATCATTGTGTTTTCCTTTTGAAATACTCCAGGCTTCTGCCTAGAGAAACCAAAACAGTTAAACATGTCATTATATGTTCAGGCCATTAGTCTTGATTCTTAGGCTTTATATATTTTCTGTGGGTAGTTCTCAAAGACTTGAGAGGTTTTACATAATTTCAAGTGGCTTACAAGCTTTGCAAGTTAAACTTGGAAAATATTGTAGTAATACCAAGTAGTAGTGACATAAAGGCTTAAGAGACTCACATAAATGGGATTTTGAGATTATTTTATCCAATCCACAGTTTACAGATTTAAAAATGTAGACCAGAGAGATGAATTAACTGGTTCAATTAATATACGACACAGATACAAGACTTTGAGTAGAACCTAGATCCTTTGAGGTTAGTTCTTGTAATCATTCTGTCTTCTTTGAAGTTAAATCAATGTTTTCGTACCATGTGAAAAACAGTAGTTGACACTTTATGTAACTTTTTTGCTAACCTCGTAAAGATTTAACTAGACAACTAGGACTTAAAATCTGTTTTGTTAGATGAAAGGAAACAAACAAGTCTTCAATTGTTCTCTAAGTTTGTTTTCTTTGCATTATAATAGTGATATACATTTATTATAAAACATATGAACCGTGATCTCACCATCCAAAGGTAATCCTTAGTAATAATGGAAAGTATACAAAATTTTTATTAACTTGAATTTAATGCATGGCATTCTTTGCTATGGGCAAAACAATTCTTTTAAGTTCCTCCTACTGTTGGAAATGCATAGAACAGTCTTTATTAATGTTGAGTTATACAGACTTTCTTTCCCTTGAGTAACTGAAACATGCGTAATTGGCTCTGAAAAGGAAGGAAATTACTGATATTCTAGCACACATAATCTGTCTTCCACATGGCTTGCATAATATTTTAAGTAGAAAGTTATTCCCCTTCAAGTAACAAGGTAAACAAAAGAATTATTTCTTCCTTCTTGTTTGAAATTTGGTTAGGCCTCAGTGGAATGGCTCAAAGGGCAATTTCAGAATGGTCTTACTCCTTTCCCAATATGCTACCTAAAATTGCTTACATTGTTGTCTTCTTTAAATCCCATTAATAGCTCACTGTGACCTCTGGTTAAATAGTGACTCATTGTCATGACACACAAAGTTGTCATTTTGTTTATATTTTTGTTAGATAAAGGCAGACAATTGTTTTTGAAGAAGAGCAGAAACCAAATTGGAGAGGGATCCATAGCTTCATTTCAGTGCTCTGCCACTTTGCTGTTCTCCACGTCACCTGTCTTGTGTTCACCTCTGTTCTGCCTCACAGCTCTAGCTTATTCATGGTTTTGCTTGCCATGGAGTTGTCTTTACATATTATCTTCAATGCCTACATGCTACCTCGTGACTGTCTTAGTTGTACTGAAAACCAGTTCCTTCTTTGGATTGTTTGCTGTTTAAAATTCTAAAGAAGAAAATTCTGATTATTTTTTCCATGCCATCTTATAGGTTGCTATCTGACTTATGAGTTGACTGTTCTAGGAAAAGGTGATCACCGTAAGTTTCCATCAGGTGTGATAGTTAAGGTAGTGATAAAGTTGGTACTGTCATATTGTATAAGACTTGGCAGATGCTTTAAGTGAAGCCATGAAGGACAAAGAATTCAATTTGATACAAAGATTATTTACCATCTGGCTTAAATCTACCCTTTTGTCATTACTTGCACTTACTATCCAAGATGCTATGCTACCTGCAATACAGCCACACTATAAGTATTTATTATTTATTATTCCCAGAACAAGCCATTTTCTAGCTGACTTTAAATCACTGTTTATGCTACTCTGTCTTATTGGAATAGTCTTCCTCTAGTTTTTATCTGGTGAAATCTTCTTTAAGATGTATCTAAAACATTATAATCTTCATAAACATTTCCTAGGGATTTTGGTGACTTCCTCATAAGCATTTTTTTAAACCATTTAAAACCATTTATACATGCCATATAAATGCATAGTATTAAATTGTTTATTTGCCCTTTTCCCCATAGAATATTCTTTAAATTCAGGGATTGTGGAGTACCATTCATCTCTGAATTCTATTCTTAACAGATAATGGATACTCAATATATGTGTGTTGAAAAGAAAACATCAGGTTGATGCAGAAGTAGCTACTCCTAATGCTTATATCATTATCATAATTATGATTCTCTGGGAATACCTGTAGTTGATTCACAAATCTATGTTACCCAAGATGTGAAAAGTGCAAGTGGTAAGTATGTACTAAGCGTGAAGCTCACTCAAAATTTGGACCAATTAACCAGATTACTGGTGTATTTTTCACCATTTGGCAGTCTCTGTTTGACTAAGAAGTGTTGCAGATGGATTTTCATTGTTCTCTTATTTGCTTCTAATCTGAGTAATTGGTTGGAGGAAATTTCCTATTTTGAAGGAAATATCATTTGTGTCCGAAGGTAGTGATTTATTTATTTTTTGAGATGGAGTTTGTTCTCGTTGCCCAGACTGGAGAATAATGGTGCAATCTCGACTCACCGTAACCTCCACCTCCCTGGTCCAAGCGATTCTACCTCACCCTCCCAAGTAGCTGGGATTACAGACATGCGCCACCATGCCTGGCTAATTTTTGTATTTTTAGTAGAGATGGGGTTTTTCCGTGTTGGTCAGGCTGGTCTCAAACTCCTAACCTCAGGTGATCCACCTGCCTCGGCCTCCTAAAGTGCAGGGATTACAGGAGTGAGCCACCACACCCGGCTGGTAGTAATCTTGTATTCACTCCTGATTTGGGGTGTTTGTCAACAGGTGCAGGGGCAATTTGGGGACAACTCCTTATTTGGAGCTGTTTACTCTTCTTGTTTCTTACCCCTAGTATTATTGCAAGTGGTTTCCTAGCTTAAGTGGGCTTTCAATGAGGACCTTACTGGAAATACCTGTAGTCTAAATAAATAAATAAAAACTTGCCAATAATACCATGTCAAGAAGGCTGGCTTTAAAATCCAGCTTGAAGAAGCCTCATTTAAATGACTGTTTATAATCTGGTCCTCATATGTCTACCATGTGCTACTTCCCATTCTAGGTGCCGAAGAATTAAGAGAAAAGATACATTTCTACACTTGTGGCATTTACAATCTAATCTGGCATAAACACTTGTTACACCAGATTACGTAACAAACACTTGTTACGCCACATAAACACCTGTTACAATGTGTGTAGGGAGTGCTATCATGAAAAAAGCACAGGGCGCTTTGTGACTCCATAAAAATGGCACTATCCAGACTCAACTTAAAGGGTGAAACCTGAATTAAGTGACAGCAAAGCAAAACTACTATGATAAAAGTGAATGATTTTTTAAAAAAACAATGATTAATCTAGCCAAAGCAGCAGCTGGAATACTCTCTTATTCATTTTATAAGTTCTCAGTTTATGCTCAATAGAGATGGTTGACACAAGTTAGGAAACTTAACTCAAATAGTATTCAGCATGACTAGGACCTCTTAGAGAACATCCATAACATATTGGACAATGAAAAACCAGCCAAGAAGAATTATCGATCAGAACCTTCAAAAGTCCACTTCAGAGTGTTTTTGGTTGTCTGCACCAGCCTTTCATTCTAAACATTTGGTAAAACAGGTGAAGTGCAATGGTGACAGCTTGGATGAGATCCTTGTCCACAAATACCCTAACTTGACTGAAACAAATGTGGGCCTGTTGTCAGAAATAATTGTGTCTGGCAGCCTGTATGCTGCAAGGAACTGGCATGGAGTCACATTGTCATCCCAGAGGCCTGAGGTAGAAGTGAAAGACTTGATGTTACTGTGAGAAGCAGTATACTAAAGGACAAAGTTTTCATCTCATAAGATACAATCAATGTACGATCAATGTGAAGTCCTGGTTCCACTTTTTTGGTCTTTTCCCACTGGAAAATTAGGTGTCTTACTCTGTTATGCCAAGTAGCTTGGCATGTGGCATGTACTAACTTCCTTTAGACTTTTCAATATCAGCATCAATTTGAGGTCATAAAATAGAACTTCTAGCCAAGACTTTCAAGTAGACAATTCCCAGATGTGCTATGTGACTGAAGCCAAGGTAATGTCTTCTGAAATCATAATGTAACTTCTCTACAAAATACATCCCTCATGTTAAGAAAATTCATATGGGTGTTTTGAGATTGGCTTTAATTTTTTTGGTCAGTTCCTATGATAGCCTTCACCATATTTGCTTTATGACAAGGGATAGTCTGGGTTTCTTTTAATTTAATTACCTTATTTTATCAGCTTGAAAATAAGAATCAAGGAAGCCTTCTCTTATCTCGTCTTCCAGTGGTAGTGGCACATGTATTTTGATATCTGTTGGGGTAGATATTCCCAACTACTTGATATTGACGATATTCTCTGAACTATAATTGATGGTAGAGTGAATGGAAAACTTCTATCATTGTTCAAACTCATCAGGTATATCAATCTGAAAGTTCCTAACATGGGATATTGAGAGTTAGAAGGCTGGCAGGAACATAATACAAGTTTTTCTTTGCTTTAAGATGGAAAACCTCTCAAAATAAGGATTTCAGGAAGCAACTGAAAGGATATCAACCCTTTCAACACAGTTGTCAGCACGTATTTTTCAAAGAGAGGAGAAAAAGAATTATTTGTAGATTATGTATTATCTACCTGAAATATCTAAAAGACTCAAGTGAAAAGTTGTTAGTACCGGAAAAACAGTGTAACGACTGGGAAAATTACAAAGTAAGTATACAAAAGCAATTGCTTCATATTTGTTTTTAAACTGCTTATTGTTACTAAAACACAAAAAGACTTACAAATTAGTGAAATTGAAAAAAATCGTACAAATTACAACTTACCTCTGAGTAAGCTTATGAAATGTGCACAGTTTATACCTAGAAACTAGAAATGAAAGTGGCAATGCTAATGACAAGAAAAATGTTATTGAGGGACAGAATGAACAGAGATACATTTTTGAATTGAAAGAATCAATAGCTTAAGTGAATCTGTGTATAAATTCAGTGCAACCTGATCAAAACCTCAGTAGGATTTTTTTTGTATCTAATTATATATTTTAATATTTTGTATTGTTTAGTGTTCTGTTATGTAAATTTACAAACATACACAAAAGTCAAGAGAAAAATTAATGGACTTCCTTGTATGCATCGCCCAGGTTCAGTGTCAGCAGTTACTAGCATAAAGCCAGAGTTTGTTTATTTATACTCCCAGTTATACCCCACCCTCATGGATCATCTTGAAGCAAATCTCAAATATCATATAATTCATCTCAGTGTAACGCTAAAAGATACAAACTAAAAAAATGCTATAATGCTATCATTCTACTTTAAAAAAGTAGCAAAAATTTGATGACTTCGAATCAAATACCAGTCAACACCAAATTCAATATGCAAACACACACAAACACACACACATGCACACTGTCAATTTTTGAAACAAGATCACAAGTAGTTCCTCATATTGTATCTGAAAATTATCTGTAGATTAATATAAGTCTATGATGCCTTTAAACTTGAAAGACTGGTGCAGACAACCAAAAGACACTCTGAAGTGGACCTTTGAAGATACTTTTGAAGACAGACTTTCTCTTCTCTCTATTTTCCACTCATACTCTGTTTGTTAAAGAAACTGGGTTATTTGTCCTGTAGAATTTCCCACTTCTGGATGTTGTTGAGGGCATCTCCATGATATGGCTTAAAATTTTCTTCTGATCCTTTGCTTCCTGTAAGCTATTTCTAGGCGTAGAAGTTTGATCAGATCCAGGTTTGATATTTTGGCAAGAATACTTCATTCAAGATGCTGAGTCCCTTCTGCTGCATTCTATCAGGAAGCCCATAATATCTAATATCTCTTTATTATGGTGTTAAGATTGATCCATAGATTTAAGTATGGTTGGCCTGATTAACCCATTATCAAGTTCCCTGTCAACTATTCATCTAATGGTTTAGTAGTCACTGATGATTATTACATAGATCTATTTGTTCAGCAAAGATTGTAAAATAGTAATATTCTGTTATTCCTTCTTCATTTATTAGCTGGAATTCTTAAGTTTTTATTACAATATTTTTATTATGGTAAGAACCCTTAACATGAGATCTACTTCTTAACAAACTTTTAAGTGCACAAAACAATATTATTAACTATAAGCACAATGTTGTACACAGATCTGTAGAATTTATCTATCTTTTATAAATGAATCTTTATAGCCATTAAAAAGCAATTTGCTCTTTCCTCCTCACCCAATGCCTGGCAACCACCATTTATTCTCTGTTTCTATGAATTTGACTATTTTAGATACCGCATATAAGTGAAATTATGTATTTGTCCTACCATGACTGGCTTATTTCACTTAGCATAATGCATGTAGCAAAATTTCCTTCTGTTTTTAGGCCAAATACTACTCCACCGTTATGTGTATATACCATGTTTTTCTTTATCCAGTCATGATCAATGGGCAATTAGGTGGTTGTTATATCTTGACTATTATGAATATTGCTGCTATTAACATGGGAGGGCAGATATCTCTTCAAGATCTTGATATCAATTTTTTAAAAATTATGCTTTAAGTTCTAGGGTACATGTGTACAACGTGCAGGTTTGTTACATAGGTAACAACACATGTGCCATGTTGGCTTGCTGTACCCATCAACTCTTCATTTACATTAGGTATTTCTCCTAATGCTACCCCTTCCTCAGTCCCCCCAATCCCTGACAGGCCCCAGTGTGTGATGTTCCCTGCCCTTTGCCCATGTGTTCTCATTGTTCAGTTCCCACCTATGAGTGAGAACATGCAATGTTTGGTTTTCTGTCCTTCTGATAGTTTGCTGAGAATGATGGTTTCCAGCATCATCGATGTCCCTGCAAAGGACATGAACTCATCTTTCTTATGGTGTCATAGTATTCCATAGTGTATATGTGCCACATTTTCTTAATCCAGTCTATCATTGATGGACATTTGGGTTGGTCCCAAGTCTTTGCTATTGAGAATAGTGTCGCTATAAACATACTTGTGTGTGTCTTTATAGTAGCATGATTTGTAATCCTTTGGGCATATACCCAGTAATGGGATCGTTGGGTCAAATGGTATTTCTATTTCTAGATCCTTGAGGAATTGCCACACTGTCTTCCACAATGGTTGAATTAACTTACACTTCCACCAACGGTATAAAAGCCTTACTATTTCTCCACATCCTCTCCAGCATCTGTTGTTTCCTGACTTTTTAATGATCACCATTCTTTAGGCACAATGTTGTACACAGATCTGTAGAATTTATTTATCTTTTATAAATGAATGTTTATAGCCATTAAAGAGCAATTTTCTCTTTCCTCCTCACCCAATGCCTGGCAACCACCATTTACTAAAGCTATCCCTTCCCCAGACCCCCAATCCCCGACAGGCCCCAGTGTGTGATGTTCCCCACCCTGTGCCCATGTGTTCGCATTGTTCAGTTCCCATGAGATGGTATCTCATGGGCATGAGATGCTATCTCATTGTGGTTTTGATTTGCATTTATCTGATGACCAATGATGATGAGCATTTTTTCAAGTGAGTATTGGCTGCTGCAGAAATGTCTTCTTTTGAGAAGTGTCTGTTCACATCCTTTGCCCACTTTTTGATGGGGTTGTTAGGTTTTCTTCTTGTAAATTTGTTTGAGTTCTTTGTAGATTCTGATATATGCCCTTTGTCAGATGGACAGATTGTAAACATTTTCTCCCATTCTGTAGGTTGCCCATTCGCTCTGATGATAGTTTCTTTTGCTGTGCAGAAGCTCTTTAGTTTATTTAGATCCCATTTGTCTATTTCGGCTTTTGTTGCCATTGCTTTTGGTATTTTAGTCATGAAGTCTTTGTCCATGCCTATGTCCTGAATGGCATTGCCCAGGTTTTCTTCTATGGTTTTTGGGTTTTTAGGTCTTACATTTAAGTCTTTAATCCATCTTGAATTAATTTTCATATAAGGTGTAAGGAAGGGATCCAGTTTCAGCTTTCTACATATGGCTACCCAGTTTTCCCAGCACCATTTATTAAATAGGGAATCCTTTCCCCATTTCTTGTTTTTGTTAGGTTTGTCAATGATCAGATGGTTGTAGATGTGTTATTTCTCAGACCTCTGTTCTGTTCCATTGGTCTATATATCTGTTTTGGTACCAGTACCATGCTGTTTTGGTTACTGTAGCCTTGTGGTATAGTTTGAATTCAGGTAATGTGATGCCTCCAGCATTGTTCTTTTTGCTTAGAATTATCTTGGCTATGCAGGCTCTTTTTTGATTCCATATGAACTTTACAGTAGTTTTTTTCCAATTCTGTGAAGAAAGTCATCCATAGCTTGATGGGGATGGCACTGAATCTATAAAGTACGGCCATTTTCGTGATATAAATTGTTCCTATCCATGAGCATGGAATATTCTTCCATTTGTTTGTGTCATCTTTTATTTCGTTGAGCACTGGTTTGTAGTTCTCCTTGAAGACGTCCTTTGTGTCCCTTGTAAGTTGGATTCCTAGGTATTTTATTCTCTTTGAAGCAACTGTGAATGGGAGTTCACTCATGATTTGGCTCTCTGTTTGTCCGTTATTGGTGTATAGGAATGCTTGTGATTTTTGCACATTGATTTTTATCCTGAGACTCTGCTCAAGTTGCTTATCAGCTTAAGGATGTCTTGGGCTGAGACAATAGGGTTTTCTAAATATACAATCATGTCATCTGCAAACAGGGACAATTTAACTTCCTCTTTTCCTAACTGAATACCCTTTATTTATTTCTCTTGCCTGATTGCCCTGGCCAGAACTTCCAACACTATGTTGAATAGGAGTGGTGAGAGAGGGCATCCTTTTCTTGTGCCAGTTTTCAAAGGAAATGCTTCCAGTTTTTGTCCATTCAGTATGATATTTGCTGTGGGTTTGTCATAAATAGCTTTTATTATTTTGAGATAAGTTCTGTCAATATCGAGTTTATTGAGAGTTTTTAGCATGAAGGGCTATTGAATTTTGTCAAAGGCCTTTTCTGCATCTATTGAGATAATTGGTAGTTTTTGTCGTTGGTTCTGTTTATGTGATGGATTGCATTTATTGATTTGTGTATGTTGAACCAGCCTTGAATCTTAGGGATGAAGCTGACTTGATCACGGTGTATAAGCTTTTTGATGTGCTGCTGGATTCTGTTTGCCAGTATTTTATGAGGATTTTTGCATCGATGTTCATCAGGGATATTGGTCTAAAATTCTCTTTTTTATTGTTGTGTCTCTGCCAGGTTTTGGTGTTAGTATGATGCTGGCCTCATAAAATGGGTTAGGGAGGATTCCCTCTTTTTCTGTTGGTTGGAATAGTTTCAGAAGGAATGGTACCAGCTCCTCTTTGTACCTCTGGTAGAATTTGGCTGTGAATCTGTCTGGTCCTGGACTTTTTTTGGTTGGTAGGCTATTAATTATTGCCTCAATTTCAGAACCTGTTATTGGTCTATTCAGAGATCTAATTTCTTCCTGGTTTAGTCTTGGGAGGGTGTATGTGTCCAGGAATTTATCCATTTCTTCCAGGTTTTCTAGTTTATTTGCATAGAGGTGTTTATAGTATTCTCTAATGGTAGTTTGTATTTCTGTGGGGTTGGTGGTGATATGCCCTTTATCATTTTTTATTGTGTCTATTTGATTCTTCTCTCTTTTCTTCTTTATTAGTCTTGCTAGCTGTCTATCAATTTTGTTGATCTTTTCAAAAAATCGGCTCCTGAATTCATTGATTTTTTGAAGGGCGTTTTGTATCTCTATCTCCTTCAGTTCTGCTCTGATCTCGTTTATTTCTTGCCTTCTGCTATCTTTTGAATTTGTTTGCTCTGCTTCTCTAGTTATTTTAATTGTGATGTTAGGGTGTCAATTTTAAATCTTTCTTGCTTTCTCTTGTGTGCATTTAGTGCTATAAATTTCTGTCTACATACTGCTTTAAATGTGTCCCAAAATTCTGGAACATGGTGTCTTTGTTCTTACTGGTTTTAAAGAACATCTTTATTTCTGCCTTCATTTTGTTATTTACCTAGTAGTCGTTCAGGAGCAGCTTGTTCTGTTTCCATGTAGTTGTGTGATTTTGAGTGAGTTTCTTAATCCTGAGTTCTAATTTGATTGCACTGTGGTCTGAGAGACAATTTGTTGTGATTTCTGTTCTTTTACATTTGCTGAGGACTGTTTTACGTCCAATTATGTGGTCAATTTTATAATAAGTGCAATGTGGTGCTGAGAATATTCTGTTGATTTGGGGTGGAGAGTTCTGTAGATGTCTATTAGGTCCGCTGGGGGATGCAGAGCTGAGTTCAAATCATGAATATCCTTGTTAACCTTCTGTCTCTTGATCTATCTAATATTGACAGTGGAGTGTTGAAGTCTCCCATCACTATTGTGCGGGAGTCTAAGTCTCTTTGTACGTCTCTAAGGACTTGCTTTATGAATCTGGCTGCTCCTGTATTGGGTGCGTATATATTTAGGATAGTTAGTCTTCTTGTTGAATTGATCCCTTTACCATTATGTAATGGCCTTCTTTATCCCTTTTGATCTTTGTTGATTTAAAGTCTGTTTTATCAGAGACTAAGATTGCAACCCCTGCTTTTTTTTTTTTTTTTTTTTTTTTTCCATTTGCTTGGTAGATCTTCCTCTATCCCTTTATTTTGAGCCTATGTGTGTCTGCACATGAGGTAGGCCTCCTGAATATAGCACACTGCTGGGTCTTGACTCTTTATCATATTTGCCAGTGTATGTCTTTTCATTGGGGCATTTAACCCATTTACATTTAAGGTTAATTTTGTTATGTGTGAATTTGATTCTGTCATTATGATGTTAGCTCGTTATTTTGCATGGTAATTGATGCAGTTTCTTCATAGCATCTATAGTCTTTAGAATTTGGCATGTTTTTTCAGTGGCTGGTACTGGTTGTTCCTTTCCATGTTTAGTGCTTCCTTCAGAAGCTCTTGTAAGGCAGGCCTGGTGGTGACAAAATCTCTCAGCATTTGCTTTTCTGTAAAGGATTTTATTTCTCCTTCACTTATGAAGCTTAATTTGACTGGATGCGAAATTCTAGGTTGAAAATTCTTTTCTTTAAATATTCAATATTGGCCCCCACTCTTTTCTGGTTTGTAGGGTTTCTGCTGAGAGATCTGCTGTTAGTCTGATGGGCTTCCCTTTGTGGGTAACCGGACCTTTCTCTTTGACTGCCCTTAACATTTTTTCTTTTATTTCAACCTTGGTGAATCTGACAAGTATGCATCTTGGGGTTGCTCTTTTTGAGGAGTGGCTTTGTGGTGTTCTCTGTATTTCCTGAATGTGAATGTTGGCCTGCTTTGCTAGGTTGGGGAAGTTCTCCTGGATAATATCCTAAAGAGTATTTTCTAATTTGGTTCCATTCTCCCCATCACTTTCAGGTACAACAGTGAAGCATATATTTGGTCTTTTCACATAGTCCCATATTTCTTGGAGGCTTTGTTCATTTCTTTTTACTCCTTTTTCTCTAATCTTGTCTTCCTGCTTTATTTCATTAATTTGATCGTCAATCACTAATATCCCTTCTTCCACTTGATCGAATTGGATACTGAAGCTTGTGCCTGTGTCATGAAGTTCTCATGCCATGGTTTTCAGCTCCATCAGGTCATTGAAGGTCTTCTCTACATTGTTTATTCTAGTCAGCCATTCATCTAACCCTTTGTCAAGGTTTTTAGCTTCCTTGCAGTGGGTTAGAACATGCTCTTTTAGATCAGAGAAGTTTGTTATTACCGACCTTCTGGAGCCTACTTCTGTTAACTTGTCAAAGTCATTCTCTGTCCAGCTTTCTTCCATTGCTGGTGAGGAGCTGCAATCCTTTGGGGGAGAAGAGGTGCTCTATTTTTTGAAATCTTCTGCTTTTCTGCTCTGGTTTCTCCCCATCTTTGTGGTTTTATCTATCTTTGGTCTTTGACATTGGTGACCTACAGATGGGGTTTTATTGCGGATGTCCTTTTTGTTGATGTTGATGCAATTCCTTTCTGTTTGTTAGTTTTCCTGTCAGGCCCCTTAGCTGCAGGTCTGTTGGAGTTTGCTGGAGGTCTGCTCTGGCCCCTTTTGCCTGGATTTCACCAGCAGAGGCTGCAGAACAGCAAATATTGGAGAACAGCAAATATTACTGCCTGATCCTTCCTCTGGAAGCTTTGTCCCAGAGGGGCAGCCACTTGCATGAGGTATCCGTCGGCCCCTACTGGGAGTTGCCTCCCAGTTAGGCTACATGGAGTCAGGGATCCACTTAAGGAGGCAGTCAGTCTCTTCTCAGAACTCAAACACTATGCTGGGAGAACCCCTGCTCTCTTCAGAGCTGTCACACGGGGGCATTTAAGTCTGAAGTTGTCTGCTGTCTTTTGTTGAGCTATGCCCTGCCCACAAAGGTGGAGTCTATAGAGGCAGTAGGCCTTGTTGAGCTGTGGTGGGCTCTGCTCAGTTTGAGCTTCCTGGCTTCTTTATTTACCTACTCAAGCCTCAGCAATGGCAGATGCCTCTCCCCCCACCAGGCTGCAACCTTGCAGGTCAATCTCAGACTGCTGCACTAGCAGTGAGCAAGGCTCCATGGGTGTGGGACTCACTGAGCCAGGCACAAGAGGGAATCTCCTGGTCTGCCGGTTGCTAAGACCGTTGAAAAGCACAATATGTGGGCAGAAGTGTACCGTTTTCCCAGGTACAGTTTGTCATGGCTTCCCTTGGCTAGGAAAGGGAAATCCTGCAAAACCTTGTGCTTCCCGGGTGAGGCGATGCCCTGCCCTACTTCGGCTCACCCTCCATGCGTTGCACCCACGGTCCAACCAGTCCCAATGAGATGAACTAGGTACCTCAGTTGGAAATGCAGATCTGCATCGATCTTGCTGGGAGCTTCCAACTGGAGCTGTTCCTATTTGGACATCTTGGAAGCGACCACCTTGATTTCAATTCTTTTGAATATATTCCCAGAAGTGGGATTGCTAGGTCATATGGTAATTCTGTTTTTATTTTTTTGAGGAACCTCCATACTGTTTTACACAAAAGCTGTGTAATTCTACGTTCTCATTAACAGTGGACAAAGGTTCCAGGTTCTCCATATCTTTGCAGACATTTGAGCTGTTTTTATATTTTTCTATAATAGCCATCCAAGCAGGTGTGTGGTGATACCTCATAATTTTGATTTGCATTTCCTTCATAGTGAAGTTACTGTTTGATATAACCTGTTTTCCATGTTTTTTTTTTTTTTTTAATATACTTTAAGTTCTAGGGTACATGTGCATAATGTTCAGGTTTGTTACATATGTATAGTTGTGCCATGTTGGTGTGCTGCACCCATTAACTCGTCAGCACCCATCAACTCTTCATTTACATCAGGTATAACTACCAATGCAATCCCTCCCCCCTCCCCTCTCCCCATGATAGGCCCCGGTGTGTGATGTTCCCCTTCCGGAGTCCAAGTGATCTCATTGTTCAGTTCCCACCTATGAGTGAGAACATGCGGTGTTTGGTTTTCTCTTCTTGTGATAGTTTGCTGAGAATGATGGTTTCCAGCTGCATCCATGTCCCTACAAAGGACACAAACTCATCCTTTTTTATGGCTGCATAGTATTCCATGGTGTATATGTGCCACATTTTCTTAATCCAGTCTGTCACTGATGGATATTTGGGTTGATTCCAAGTCTTTGCTATTGTGAATAGTGCCGCAATAAACATACGTGTGCATGTGTCTTTAGAGCAGCACGATTTATGATCCTTTGGGTATATACCCAGTAATGGTATGGCTGGGTCATATGGTACTTCTAGTTCTAGATCCTTGAGGAATCGCCATACTGTTTTCCATAATGGTTGAACTAGTTTACAATCCCACCAACAGTGTAAAAGTGTTCCTATTTCTCCACATCCTCTCCAGTACCTGTTGTTTCCTGACTTTTTAATGATTGCCATTCTAACTGGTGTGAGATGGTATCTCATTGTGGTTTTGATTTGCATTTCTCTGATGGCCAGTGATGATGAGCATTTTTTCATATGTCTGTTGGCTGTATGAATGTCTTCTTTTGAGAAATGTCTGTTCATATCCTTTGCCCACTTTTTGATGGGGTTGTTTGTTTTTTTCTTGTAAATTTGTTTGAGTTTTTTGTAGGTTCTGGATATTAGCCCTTTGTCAGATGAGTAGATTGCAAAAAGTTTCTCCCATTCTGTAGGTTGCCTGTTCACTCTGATGGTAGTTTCTTTTGCTGTGCAGAAGCTCTTTAGATTAATTAGATCCCATTTGTCAATTTTGGCTTTTGTTACCATTGCTTTTGGTGTTTTAGACATGAAGTCCTTGCCCATGCCTATGTCCTGAATGGTATTATCTAGGTTTTCTTCTAGGGTTTTTATGGTATTAGGTCTAACATTTAAGTCTCGAATCCATCTTGAATTAATTTTCGTATAAGGAGTAAGGAAAGGATCCAGTTTCAGCTTTCTACTTATGGCTAGCCAATTTTCCCAGCACCATTTGTTAAACAGGGAATCCTTTCCCCATTTCTTGTTTTTCTCAGGTTTGTCAAAGATCAGATGGCTGTAGATGTGTGGTATTATTTCTGAAGACTCTGTTCTGTTCCATTGGTCTATATCTCTGTTTTGGTACCAGTACCATGCTGTTTTGATTACTGTAGCCTTGTAGTATAGTTTGAAGTCAGGTAGCGTGACGCCTCCAGCTTTGTTCTTTTGACTTAGGATTGTCTTGGCAATGCGGGCTCTTTTTTGGTTCCATATGAACTTTAAAGCAGTTTTTTCCAATTCTGTGAAGAAACTCATTGGTAGCTTGATGGGGATGGCATTGAATCTATAAATGACCTTGGGCAGTATGGCCATTTTCACGATATTGATTCTTCCTATCCATGAGCATGGTATGTTCTTCCATTTGTTTGTGTCCTCTTTTATTTCACTGAGCAGTGGTTTGTAGTTTTCCTTGAAGAGGTCCTTTACATCTCTTGTAAGTTGGATTCCTAGGTATTTTATTCTCTTTGAAGCAATTGTGAATGGAAGTTCATTCATGATTTGGCTCTCTGATTGTTTGTTACTGGTGTATAAGCATGCTTGTGATTTTTGCACATTAATTTTGTATCCTGAGACTCTACTCAAGTTGCTTATCAGCTTAAGGAGATTTTGGACTGAGACAATGGGATTTTCTAAGTATACAATCATGTCATCTGCAAACAAGGACAATTTGACTTCTTCTTTTCCTAGCTGAATACCCTTTATTTCTTTCTCTTGCCTGATTGCCCTAGTCAGAACTACCAACACTATGTTGAATAGGAGTGATGAGAGAGGGCATCCCTGTCTTGTGCCAGTTTTCAAAGGGAATTTTTCCAGTTTTTGCCCATTCAGTATGATATTGGCTGTGGGTTTGTAATAAATAGTTCTTATTATTTTGAGATACGTTCCATCAATACCAAATTTATTGAGCGTTTTTAGCATGAAGGGCCGTTGAATTTTGTCAAAGGCCTTTTCTGCACCTATTGAGATAATCATGTGGTTTTTGTCTTTGGTTCCGTTTATATGCTGGATTACGTTTATTGCTTTGCGTATGTTGAACCAACTTTGCATCCCAGGGATGAAGCCCACTTGATCATGGTGGATAAGCTTTTTGATGTGCTGCTGGATCCGGTTTGCCAGTATTTTATTGAGGATTTTTGCATCAATGTTCATCAGGGATATTGGTCTAAAATTCTCTTTTTTTGTTGTGTCTCTGCCAGGCTTTGGTATCAGGGTGATGTTGGCCTCACAAAATGAGTTAGGGAGGATTTCCTCTTTTTCTATTGATTGAAATAGTTTCAGAAGGAATGGTACCAGCTCCTCCTTGTATCTCTGGTAGAATTCAGCTGTGAATCCATCTGGTCCTGGAATTTTTTTGGTTGGTAGGCTCTTAATTATTGCCTCAATTTCAGAGCCTGCTATTGTTCTATTCAGGGATTCAGCTTCTTCCTGGTTTAGTCTTGGGAGAGTGTAAGTGTCCAGGAATTTATCCATTTCTTCTAGATTTTCTAGTTGATTTGCATAGAGGTGTTTATAGTATTCTCTGATGGTAGTTTGTATTTCTGTGGGGTCGATGGTGATATGCCCTTTATCATTTTATATTGCGTCTATTTGATTCTTCCCTCTTTTCTTCTTTATTAATCTTGCTAGTGGTCTATCAATTTTGTTGATCTTTTCAAAAAACCAACCCCTGGATTCATTGATTTTTTTTTTTTGGAGGGATTTTTGTGTCTCTAACTCCTTCAGTTCTGCTCTGATCTTAGTTATTTCTTGCCTTCTGCTAGCTTTTGAATGTGTTTGCTCCTGCTTCTCTAGTTCTTTTAATTGTGATGTTAGAGTGTCAATTTTAGATCTTTCCAGCTTTCTCTTGTGGGCATTTAGTGCTATAAATTTCCCTCTACACACTGCTTTAAATGTGTCCCAGAGATTCTGGTATGTTGTATCTTTGTTCTCATTGTTTTCAAAGAACATCTTTATTTCTGCCTTCATTTCGTTATGTATCCAGTAGTCATTCAGGAGCAGGTTATTCAGTTTCCATGTAGTTGAGCAGTTTTGATTGAGTTTCTTAGTCCTGAGTTCTAGTTTGATTGCACTGTGGTCTGAGAGACAGTTTGTTATAATTTCTGTTCTTTTACATTTGCTGAGGAGTGCTTTACTTCCAATTATGTGGTCAATTTTGGAGTAAGTGTGATGTGGTGCTGAGAAAAATGTATATTCTGTTGATTTGGGGTGGAGAGTTCTGTAGATGTCTATTAGGTCTGCTTGGTGCAGAGCTGAGTTCAATTCCTGGACATCCTTGTTAACTTTCTGTCTCGTTGATCTGTCTAATGTTGACAGTGGAGTATTGAAGTCTCCCATTATTATTGTATGGGAGTCTAAGTCTCTTTGTAAGTCTCTAAGGACTTGCTTTATGAATCTGGGTGCTCCTGTATTGGGTGCATATATATTTAGGGTAGTTAGCTCTTCCTGTTGAATTGATCCCTTTACCATTATGTAATGGCCTTCTTTGTCTCTTTTGATCTTTGATGGTTTAAAGTCTGTTTTATCAGAGATTAGTATTGCAACCCCTGTTTTTTTTGTTCTCCATTTGTTTGGTAGATCTTCCTCCATCCCTTTATTTTGAACCTATGTATGTCTCTACATGTGAGATGGGTCTCCTGAATACAGCAGACTGATGGGTCTTGACTCTTTATCCAGTTTGCCAGTCTGTTTCTTTTAATTGGAGCATTTAGTCCATTTACATTTAAGGTTAATATTGTTACCTGTGAACTTGATCCTGCCATTATGATATTAACTGATTATTTTGCTCGTTAGTTGATGCATTTTTTTCCTAGTCTCGATGGTCTTTACATTTTGTCATGTTTTTGCAATGGTTGGTACCAGTTGTTCCTTTCCATGTTTAGTGCTTCCTTCAGGGTCTCTTGTAAGGCAGGCCTGGTGGTGACAAAATCTCTAAGCATTTGCTTATCTGTAAAGGATTTTATTTCTCCTTCAGTTATGAAACTTAGTTTGGCTGGATATGACATTCTGGGTTTAAAATTCTTTTCTTTAAAAATGTTGAATATTGGCCCCCACTCTCTTCTGGCTTGTAGAGTTTCTGCCGAGAGATCGGCTGTTTTTCTGATGGGCTTCCCTTTGTGGGTAACCCAATCTTTCTCTCTGGCTGCCCTTAAGATTTTTTCCTTCATTTCAACTTTGGGGAATCTGGCATTTATGTGTCTTGGAGTTGCTCTTTTTGAGGAGTATCTCTGTGGCATTCTCTGTATTTCCTGAATCTGAATGTTGGCCTGCCCTACTAGGTTGGGGAAGTTCTCCTGGATGATATCCTGAAGACTGTTTTCCAACTTGGTTCCATTTTCCCCCTCACTTTCAGGCACCCCAATCAGACGTAGATTTGGTCTTTTTACATAATCCCATACTTCTTGCAGGCTTTGTTCATTTCTTTTTCTTCTTTTTTCTTTTGGTTTCTCTTCTCGCTTCATTTCATTCATTTGATCCTCCATCGCTGATACTCTTTCTTCCAGTTGATCGAGTCGGTTACTGAAGCTTGTGCATTTGTCATGTATTTCTCGTGTCATGGTTTTCATCTCTGTCAGTTCGTTTATGGCCTTCTCTGCATTAATTATTCTGGTTATCAATTCTTCCATTCTTTTTTCAAGATTTTTAGTTTCTTTGCGCCGGGTACGTAATTCCTCCTTTAGCTCTGAGAAGTTTGATGGACTGAAGGCTTCTTCTCTCATCTCGTCAAAGTCATTCTCCGTCCAGCTTTGATCCCTTGCTGGCGATGAGCTGCGTTCCTTTGCAGGGGGAGATGCGCTCTTATTTTTTGAATTTGCAGCTTTTCTGCCCTGCTTTTTCCCCATCTTTGTGGTTTTATCTGCCTCTGGTCTTTGATGATGGTGATGTACTGATGGAGTTTTGGTGTGGGTGTCCTTCCTGTTTGTTAGTTTTCCTTCTAACAGTCAGGATCCTCAGCTGTAGGTCTGTTGGAGATTGCTTGAGGTCCACTCCAGACCCTGTTTGCCTGGGTATCAGCAGCAGAGGCTCAGTTGAAAATGCAGAAATCACCTGTCTTCTGTGTCGCTCACGCTGGGAGCTGGAGACTGGAGCTGTTCCTATTCGGCCATCTTGCTACCTGTTTTCTTCCATGTTTCTTTGAGGAAATATCTATCGAAGTCCTTTGCCCATTTTTAATTGGATAATTTAGTTTTCTGCTGTTGAATTGTAGGGGTTCCTCACATATTTGGATATTAATCTCTTATCAGATATATGATTTGTAAATATTTTCCTCATTCTGTAGATTACCTTTTCATTCTGTTGATTGCTTTCTTTGCAGTTCAGAAGCTTTTAAGCTTGATATAGTCCCAGTCATCACACGCTTTTGTTGCGTGAGCTTCTGGTATCATATCCAATAGATCATTGCCAAGCCCAGTGTTGTGAAACTTTCCCCTTATATTTTCTTCTAGGAGTTTTATATTGCCAGATTTTACATGTAAATCTTTAATCTATTTTGAGTTGATTTTTGTGTCTAGTGTGTGGTAAGGTAGTGTGAGGTAAGTATCCAGTTTTGTTCTTTGCACATGGATATTCAGTTTCCTCAACATTATTTGTTGAATATGCTATCTTTCCTCATTGTGTATTTTTTGGCACTCATGTTAACTATATGTGTGTGGTATTATTTCTGGACTCTATTCTGTTCCATTGATCTGTCTGTTTTTTGTTTGTTTGCTTGTTTGTTGCCAGCACCATACTGTTTTGACCACTATGGCTTTGTAGTATATTTTAAAGTCGGGAAATATGATGCCTCAATCTTTGTTCTTCTCGCTCAAAATTTCTCTAGCTGTTCAGATACTTTGTAGTTGCCTATGAATTTTAGGATTTTTTTTTTTCTGAAATCCATGATTCTACAAAGAACAACCTTACTATATTATGTGTGTATTTATATTGAATCACATTTTGTACAGAGAAGGCAGAAATAATACAAGCTACTCTCTCTAATGATAAGTGATTGGTTCTCTAAAATTCTCTAGAGATGATCAGTGAGTTGTTTTTCAATGTCATTATGACTGCATAGATTTTGTGCTATTTGATATTTTTCAATCCATTGCAGTTATTGTTCCTTATAATGTTCAGTTTATCTCATTTACCAATAGGAATTCTTTCACTTTTGCTCCTTAGTCTTTTTGATATGATACCACTAGTCATTGGCACATTTTCACTTTCTGGTAGGACAAACTAGCCTCTTCTCTTGTATTTTCTGTCCTGACCAGGACATAACCATATCAATAAGGCACCTTGGTTCCTTTTGTGTCCACAATCTAGGTACTGGAAACGTTCATTTCTCATTTAGTCAATGTTTCTAGGTCTTTTCTGAAGAGAAATTTTGAAAGAGAAATATTTTGCATGTTTATGTTGATATTTTTATACTTACAATTTAAGTTTGAGTTTGTAGGTTTTTGTTTTCAATTTTATTTCATATGTTTATCTCTTTTCTCTTAAACTAAAAGTGTTAGTTTTATATGATTCTATATATGAAACTATTAATATTCTAAGAGTAACTAATATTATTAACAATTTGATTAATAGAAATGATTTAAGATTTCCTTGCATTTCTCATTGTCCTTAGAAAATATCCACCAGGAGTATAAAATCAAGTTATCGGTTTTTGCCTTTTAAAATAATTTGTTGTTGGTTAAGTTACCAATCCATACACAGTTATATTCCCTTTTAAATTTTCTTTTAATTTTTATGAATTACAGTTTTCATTTGAATTAATTTTGTTTAATAATTATTTGAAGCATGTTCATGTTTCCAAAGTCAAAACCTCAAAGTAAAGCGTATTTGGAGAAGTGTAACTTTTCTTGTTTGCTTTACCTTGTCCCTTTTTTTCCTATGGATATCACCACTTGTATTAATTTTCGGTTTTAAATATATATAATGTACACACACACACACACACATATCTTTATATATTCCTATCCCCTTTCTTTGATAAAAGGTAGCATACTGTATATGCTTAAACACTTTGCTTATTTTCATAGGAATAATATATTTTAACAATATTTAGTAATATTTCTCATTTTTTTTTCACACAAAGCAGACATTTTAAGCGTGAGATCTATTCAGGATCCAGGATGGGTAATCTCATTCATTGATTCAACAAACTTTTGCTGAAAACTCAATAAAAGTAGGGGTGATGTTCTTGGATACTAAGATTAATATACCACAGCTTCTGTCAGAATGGAGCTTCAGATATAGTAGCAGAGAGTACACTTAAACCAAGGATTGCTCCTCAATGGTAAGGGCGAATGGAGGTGAGAACAGGGTGCTGCCGCAGGAGCCCAACAAGAAACACAAAACTTAAACCGAGATGACTTGAGCTGACTCCTATGGAATGGTCAGGAGTTAACCAGATTAAAGGTGAAGACAGGAAGGTTCCGGCAGAAGGAAAGGCATACAAGAAGTCCCATGGATGAGGAAATGAGAGCATGTACCCTAGTAAGAGGAGGCTAGAGAAATAGATGAGGAAGGCCCTGACTGGTGAAATCCTTGTACTATGGATGTGGCCTGAAAGATTCTCACTGGCCCAGAAAGGGAAAAAAAGGAACCTTTGAGGCAGGAGTTAGATTTTATAAAAACCACTCTTCATTTAGTTATTTACCAGCATTATTTAAGAAACCATCTGTAGTCCATGTTACTGTCAGTTAGGTTCTTAAATATCAGAACACAGCCTGTTGGATATACCATAAAATTTGCAGCCTTTAATGAAATATCATTATTTTGTAAATAAACAAAAACAAAGCTGTGGCCCAAGTATCCATCATCTGGCTAACCACACCCCCTAAACTTGTTATGTAATCTAGAAATTTGAAAGAAACAAAATATTAATTCTGTTTTATAGGGTCCATTAGCCTACTTAAATAATAGAGTTATAGCCATTTAGGGCTAGAAGGAAAGATATATTCAGTTGCAAGGCACAAGAAAGTCATGGCACTCTTCGTGGAGCACAATGCAGTATTTACCTTTGAATTTTAGAATGAATATCAGATCTTGTGCTAAACTTGTTCCTATTGTACACATCATTTATGGCAACTATTTTATTTTATTTTATTTTATTTTATTTTATTTCATTTCATTTTTTTGATGTGTAGTTTTGCTGTTGTTGCCCAGGCTGGAGTGCAATGGTGCAATCTCGGCTCATCACAACCTCTGCTTCTCGGGTTCAAGCGATTCTCCTGCCTCAGCCTCCCAAGTAGCTTGGACTACAGGCATGCACCACTATGCCCGGCTAATTTTGTATATATATATTTTTAGTACAGGCAGGCTTTCTCCATGTTGGTCAGGCTGGTCTCGAACTTCCAACCTCAGGTGATCCTCCCACCTTGGCCTCCCAAAGTGCTGGGATTAGAGGTGTGAGTCACTGTGCCTGGCCCAACTGTTGTTTATGTGGTGCTTAGGTCTGCACTGTTCTAGTGCTTTACGTGTATTACTTTCATTAATCATCCTGACTTCTTTATAAAGAAGCACTTGTACTATCCTCATTTTATAAATGAGGATACTGAGGCATAAAGAAATGGACTGTATCGATTATAGGTGGTGAATGGTAGGGATTCACATCTAGGCAGTCTGACTCCAGAGTGTGTGCTGTTAATTGTAATAGCATACTGCGTCTCTCTCCTGGAATATAAAAGAAAGAAAGAAAGAAGCTGAAAGATAAGAAAGGTGAAGATAATATGTGAAAGAACATTTTATATTAAGAAATTTTTAATATTAACGTTTTCCCATTTAGTGAACAAATCTTTCTTACTTTTACTGATAATCCATTTTTTATCTACTTCATAAAATTTTGAGTATTCTTAAAGGCATTGGTTGAAGATCCATTGATACCCAGTCCTTGACAGATGAGGTACCTGCAGTCTTGGAAGACATAGTGACACAGCTGGTTTGTAACAAAAAGGGCTTCAATTCATGCCTCCTGTCTCACACAATAAAATGTGAGAATTGGGGCATAGCTTTTGGACTTTTGAGATCCAAAGTAACCAGAGGTCACTCTGAAGGGATTATATTTAATTCTAGACCTTTTTTACGCTCTAAGAAGTGAAAGATGGAATTGAGGGTGCATCTTCTTCAGGGGCTACATTTCCAAGTAGGCCACTTTCTTTTTTGTTTGTTTGTTTATTTGTTTCACTTTTTCTCTATAGCTCTCACCAATGGCACAGTTATATATAAATATAGCTGCTCATTGTATTACTTCCAATTTTATTGTGTAATTCTTCATTTTTCAATATTGAAAATGCTCTGATCATTTTCTAACCTTCTTGCAAATGAAAAGTCTACTATATATACATAAAGTACAGTATTAGTATCTACAAAGAATTGCTTTGAGGGAAACAAGATTTTTTGATTTGGTGCCACAGCTAATTGGTTTCAATTATGTATAAATAAAGCCCAAACTGCTTAGTCCTATGCCTTTCCTTTCTTTGTTGAGCTTGTTGAGCTTTAAAAAAATCTAAAATGTAATCAAAGTGATACGCATTATCAGAAATTTAATTGCAAATGTCTTCATTAAAATATGAATTCACACAAATACGGGGAGTAAGAAAATTAATTTTTCAGTAAATATATAAATAAGCTCCTATACTAAAATGTTTTATTTTTTTTAACATCTGGTTCCAAAAATCTTTTGTTTGTACTATATTAATTTGCCCTTATTTTATGTCTTTAAGTTCTTTCTTTGGTCTTTTAGATAACTTTTAAGATCTCCTCAATGAAGAAATGAGCTTGAGTCAGATATTTTGTAATATTTTGACATATTTAAGAGAAAGGAACAGGAGAGGGAAGCTTGTAAAATAAAGGCTTATATAAGAAGACATAAGAACAAGCAACTTAAACAGAAAATCAGAGTTCTGGATAGACTTTAGAGTGATAAAGTGGATAGAATATGGTTTCCAGTATTGTTCCCTGTCATGAGTTCTTTTCAAACTCCTTTACCTGTAAAATTCTGCTCAAATTATTTACCATCTCTGCAACTCAGCTTTCTTGATTCTAAAAATTAACGTGTATAAATTACTTCTCAAGTTGTTTTGAGAACATGTGACACCATCTAATAAATTCATGGGCAAACACCTAATCAATATTTTTGTTTTATATGTATATATTTTATTATACACATGATTTAAGGTAACATGCAATAACTTTTTTCTTTCTGTTAATGATTTATTCTGCAAAAATAAATTTATAGATGATACCAGTTGATACAGAAAACTTTAAAAATACATATATTAAACACCTATTGCTTGTCTTACAGCATTAGATACAAAGAACATAAGGATAAGAAAAATAGTGCTCCTATTGCAAAGAACTTGTAAATTTTTTCTGCTGACCTCTGACAGAAGGACTTCCTTGGACTCAGTCTTGATTGTCTATGTTCTTTTAGGTAATATCCATGACAAGTCAAAAGGACTTAGTATATAGCCTTACAGCAGAATAATTTGAGTATTTCATTTAGTACTGAAAGGATTCATCTTGCATTGAATTTGAGTACAGTAGGTTTCCCTCATATTTTTTCCCCCATTGATTTGCTGGACAGAGTAAACAATTCTTTAATCTTATCTCATAAATCTTACTTTTCTTAGTCTTTGTCATCAACAAACACTTGTAAGTAGCTAGTAAGTGCAAGTCACTGTAATTAAATGGGTTTTTCTTTTTTGAAATTCTGTTGTTTACAATATTCTCTTGGCTTATTTCCCCTAGAAAGTTTGTACCTTAATCTATGCTTTAGACGAAGTTTATTGAATTTCTTTTATTGGCAATTCTCTGGTTGTTAGAGAGAGTGCACATAATTATTTAGATTCTTCTAGAACAACTCAGAGGGCCAAAATTAACCATTCCTGTTAATACAGCTTCTCTTTGGGGATCACTTGTTAGTTTATTTAGTTATTCTTTCACGTAAGTGCTTAATCAGTGCAAACAATTAAAAGGTATAGGGCATCTTGGTTGCTTTTCTGCATTTCAAAGTATTTTTGATGTCTTTTCAAATCTCCCTATAGAGAGCTTTGTAATGCTTTTCTGCAACAGAGAACTGCATGCAGGGACCCAAGGGTCAGGCCTTTTCTAATGTAAACTTAATGCCTTTGCTTGGTGAGCTAAGATCATTTATAAAACTCACAGAAGAGCAGATTCATCTGTTACCATGTATAGTAACATCTCAAAGAGACAACTAAACATGACAGTTGAGGGGATTTGCAAGTGAAAGAGAAAAACATGAGCAGAGTTGAGAGCCATATAATTATGCTCATTCACACTGTGACTAGTTTTAAAGTGATTTATTCAGAATGGTTACCAGTGTACTCTTAGTCCCCTTCTTTCTTGACTGTGTGCTAATTCTGATTTTGGCATTTGTCTATGGAATATATTTGTTCTTCCTCTTGAAAGGGAATTGTGCTATGTTTTAAGTAGTGTTTAAATCAGTTGATCATATTTTGCAATTATTCCATAACGTTAGTTATTTGAATTTCAAGTTGCAGTGTTCTTAGAGAAATCTTAATATCTTCATTATACATACAGTCATGGCTAGCTAATTAGCATCATGAATACTGCAGCTTAACCCTGGATGCCAGTATTTCTGACTTCAAGAATAGATTGGATTTTCTCACTTTAAACAGTTTAGAAGGAAAAATATCATTGTTGAATTCTACTTCTTATTTCAAATAAGAAGCCCCCTTTAAAAGTGTCCAGACTTACTATAAATGCATTACAGTTCTCATCTATTGGTTTATAAATAAAAGCATCCTTGAATGTTTTCCAAAAGAGTAACGTGATTTACAATATAGTTAATGAAAATTAAGCTATATTGGTTTTCCAGGAGGGAAATTGCACTACATAATTAATTTTAAAAATCACTGTTTACTTCTTCAGTTTTTTGGGAAACAAGAAACAGATTCAAAATAATGAAGGTAAAGGAACACATTGCATTTTGACATCGTCCCTAATTAAAAGATCAGTGTTTTGGAGGCAATTTCATCTTGTTTGTGCTGCTGTTTTAGTTATCATTGTACTTAAAGCTTTCCTTCTCCTTTCTTATATAGGGGTTCTCAGCTTTTAAATAAAAGATGTGAAGGAATTATGGTTATTTCTGTTTTCAGAATAAGTGTCCTAAATTTTTAATAATTTTAACATTTTTGTTTTAGTTTTTTATTTAGTGATTATTATACAATAGACAAAATCATAGATCAGTATAAATAAGAGAGGTAAATTGATTTGCACAAGGTTACATGTTTGGCAATGGCAGACTAAAATGCGACTTCTAGATATCCAGTCTAGTGTTTTTTCCCTTATCTGAACTTATGGTGCCTTGTGATTCCTTGACTTGTGAAATTTCAGAAAATAGGCATTATGAGATTTCTAGCCCAGAGGCTGTACAGGAATGGTAACTTATTTATTTGATTGGTGACTTAGCCTAAGCTTTATATACATATAATCACACTCTACATTTGTAAAACATTTCATAGTTTAAAAAATTCTCTCTCATTCTCTCCTCACAACTTATCTTTCCCTCTCTTTCTTTCTTGCTTTCACTGTTTCAGAAAGTGGGAACTTTCTCTGAAATCTGAAATCTACATACAAGAAAATAAAATGAAATCATGGAAAAGGTACAGAAGCAGCTTATGACATCTACAAGGGAGATGGCTAGATTTTTTTAGTATAAAACAAATTGACTGATTATCCTTACAGTGAAGACAAAGTTTGAAATTTTTCCGAATGTGATTAAAAATGATGAATGACATGATCAAAATACCCTTCAAAATTCTGTTTTATTAATTTGTGTAAAAGTCTGATTTTTTTACACAGTTGTGTAGGAAGGTTGTATGTAACACACATACATAACTGTGTGTAACACAGTTGTATGGAAGGAAGAGGCCTTCCATAGTGAGAGTTGCCTTATGAGAGCTATCAGACCCTCACCATGAACTTAAATTGACTTAGACTGACTTTGACAGAAATGCCTAACCTACATTTCTTTCAATTTCTCTTCATCCTTTCAATGTCTTCCAAGCTGTATGATTCATCTTAATATGTAAAAATAAAGTAAAATATGTTTTTACATAATGGTCTTAATGTTAACATCTTTGATGCACAGTCAATGAAATGAAAGCTCAAACAGAAATACTGATTACAGTGGGGCAATTGTAATAATTGCTAGCTTACCAGAATTATTCTTATCTGGTCCTAAGATTTGGATTGGAGATATGGTAACACTTCCACTCACAAATCCATGAGGAAAAGATGGGAGAGGAAGGGTTGGGGTTTTTAATGTGAACTATACCTTAGGTTAGAGAAGAGCCTGGGGACTGGCTAGAGGTCTCTTCTAAAATCGAGGTGGGTGGGGCACACAAATGGCTCTTATGCTTCCCTGATCTTTCTATCTGTGCTCTGATTTTCGCACCTTGACTCCTTCAAAGCACTTTACTTCAGTTCTTCAATGGTAGCATCCTCCCTATCTCACCATTCTCTCTCTTCATATAAATCATTCCTAATAGTACACCAAAATTTTTCTTTTTTTTTTTTTAATGTTTTATTGTACTTTAAGTTCTAGGGTACATGTGCACAAAACGTGCAGGTTTGTTACATATGCATACATGTGCCATGTGGGTGTGCCGCACCCATTAACTCATCATTTACATTAGGTATATCTCCTAATGGTATCCCTCCCCCATCCCCCAACCCCATGACAGGCCCCAGTGTGTGATGTTCCCCTTCCTGTGTCCAAGTGTTCTCATTGTTCAATTCCCACCTATGAGTGAGAACATGCGGTGTTTGGTTTTCTGTTCTTGCGATAGTTTGCTGAGAATGATGGTTTCCAGCTGCATCCATGTCCCTACAAAGGACATGAACTCACCCTTTTTTATGGCTGCACAGTATTCCATGGTGTATATGTGCCACATTTTCTTAATTCAGTCTGTCATTGATAGACATTTGGGTTGATTCCAAGTCTTTGCTATTGTGAATAGTGTCACAGTAAACATACATGTGCATGTGTCTTTATAGCAGCATGATTTATAATCCTTTGGGTATATACCCAGTAATGGAATGGCTGGATCAAATGGTATTTCCAGTTCTAGATCCTTGAGGAATCGCCACACTGTCTTCCACAATGGTTGAACTAGTTTACTGTCCGACCAACAGTGTGAAAGTGTTCCTATTTCTCTACATCCTCTCCAGCACCTGTTGTTTCCTGACTTTTTAATGATTGCCATTCTAACTGGTGTGAGATAGTATCTCATTGTGGTTTTGATTTGCATTTCTCTGATGGCAAGTGATGATGAGTATTTTTTCAAGTGTGTGTGGGCTGCTGCAGAAGTGTCTTCTTTTGAGAAGTGTCTGTTCATATCCTTCGCCCACTTTTTGATGGGGTTGCTTTTTTTCTTGTAAATTTGTTTGAGTTCTTTGTAGATTCTGGATATGTGCCCTTTGTCAGATGGGCTGATTGCAAAAATTTTCTCCTATTCTGTAGGTTGCCTGTTCACTGTGATGGTAGTTTCTTTTGCTGTGCAGAAGCTCTTTAGTGTAATTAGATCCCTTTCATCAATTTTGGCTTTTGTTGCCATTGCTTTTGGTGTTTTAGACATGAAGTCCTTGCCCATGCCTATGTCCTGAATGGTATTGCCTAGGTTTTCTTCTAGGGATTTTATGATTTTAGGTCTAACGTTTATGTCTCTAATCCATCTTGAATTAATTTTCATATAAGGTGTAAGGAAGGGATCCAGTTTCAGCTTTCTACATATGGCTAGCCAATTTTCCCAGCACCATTTATTAAATAGGGAATCCTTTCCCCATTTCTTATTTTTGTTAGGTTTGTCAAAGATCAGATGGTTGTAGGTGTGTGGTATTATTTCTGAGGGCTTTATCCTGTTCCGTTGGTCTATATCTCTGTTTTGGTACCAGTACCATGCTGTTTTGGGTACTGTAGCCTTGTAGTATTGTTTGAAGTCAGGTAGCATGATGCCTCCAGCTTTGTTCTTTTGGCTTAGGATTGTCTTGACAATGTGGGCTCTTTTTTGGTTCCATATGAACTTTAGTTTTTTCCAATTCCGTGAAGAAAGTCATTGGTAGCTTAATGGGGATGGTATTGAATCTCTAAATTACTTTGGGCAATATGACCATTTTCAGAATATTGATTCCTCCTATTCATGAGCATGGAATGTTCTTCCATTTGTTTGAGTCCTCTTTTATTTCATTGAGCAGTGGTTTGTAGTTCTCCTTGAAGAGGTCCTTTGCATCCCTTGTAAGTTGGATTCCTAGGTGTTTTATTCTCTTTGAAGCAATTGTGAATAGGAGTTCACTCATGATTTGGCTCTCTGTTTGTCCGTTATTGGTGTATAAGAATGCTTGTGATTTTTGCACATAGATTTTGTATCCTGAAACTTTACTGAAGTTGCTTATCAGCTTAAGGAGATTTTGGGCTGAGACAATGGGGTTTTCTAAATATACAATCATGTCATCTGCAAACAGGGACAATTTGACTTACTCTTTTCCTAATTGAATACCCTTTATTTCTTTCTCCTGCCTGATTGCCCTAGCCAGAACTTCCAACACTATGTTGAATAGGAGTGGTGAGAGAGGGCATCTCTGTCTTGTGCCAGTTTTCAAAGGGAATGCTTTCAGTTTTTATGCATTCAGTATAATGTTTGCTGTGGGTTTGTCATAAGTAGCTCTTATTATTTTGAGATATGTTCCATCAATACCAAATTTATTGAAAGTTTTCAGCATGAAGGGTTTTTTAATTTTGTCAAAGGCTTTTTCTGCATCTATTGAGATAATCATGTGGTGTTTGTCTTTGGTTCTGTTTATATGCTGGATTACGTTTATTGATTTGCATATGTTGAAACAGCCTTGCATCCCAGGGATGAAGCCCACTTGATCATGGTGGATAAGCTTTTTGATGTGCTGCTGGATTCAGTTTGCCAGTATTTTATTGAGGATTTTTGCATCAATGTTCTTCAGGGATATTGGTCTAAAATTCTCTTTTTTGTTTTGTTTCTGCCAGGCTTTTGTATCAGGATGATGTTGGCCTCATAAGATGTGTTAGGGAGGATTACCTCTTTTTCTATTGATTGGAATAGTTTCAGAAGGAATGGTACCAGGTCCTCTTTGTACCTCTGGTAGAATTCAGCTGTGAATCCGTCTGGTCCTGGACTTTTTTGGTTGGTAGACTATTAATTATTGCCTCAGTTTCAGAGCCTGTTGTTGGTCTATTCAGGGATTCAACTTCTTCCTGGTTTAGTCTTGGCAGAGTGTAGGTGTCCAGGAATTTATCCATTTCTTCTAGGTTTTCTAGTTTATTTGTGTAGAGGTGTTCATAGTATTCTCTGATGGTATTTTGTATTTCTGTGGGTTTAGTGGTGATATCCACTTTATCATTTTTATTGCATCTATTTGATTCTTCCCTCTTTTCTTCTTTATTAGTTTGCTAGAAGTCTATCAATTTTGTTGATCTTTTCAAAAAATCAGCTCTTGGATTCATTGATTTTTTTGAAGGACTTTTTGTGTCTCTGTCTCCTTCAGTTCTGCTCTGATCTTAGTTATTTCTTGCCTTCTGCTAGCTTTTGAATGTGTTTGCTCTTGCTTCTCTAGTTCTTTTAATTGTGATGTTAAGGTGTCAATTTTGGATGTTTCCTGCTTTCTCTTGTGGGCATTTAGTGCTATAAATTTCCTTCTACACACTGCTTTAAATGTGTCCCAGAGATTCTGGTACGTTGTATCTTTGTTCTCATTGTTTTCAAAGAACATCTTTATTTCTGCCTTCATTTCATTATGTACCCAGTAGTCATTCAGGAGCAGGTTGTTCAGTTTCCATGTAGTTGTGTGGTTTTGAGTGAGTTTCTTAATCCTGAGTTCTAGTTTGATTGCACTGTGGTCTGAGAGACAGTTTGTTATAATTTCTGTTCTTTTCCGTTTGCTGAGGAGTGCTTTACTTCCAATTATGTGGTCAATTTTGGAATAAGTGTGATGTTGTGCTGAGAAGAATGCATATTCTGTTGATTTGGGGTGGAGAGTTCTGTAGATGTCTATTAGGTCTGCTTGGTGCAGAACTGAGTTCAATTCCTGGACATCCTTGTTAACTTTCTGTCTCGTTGATATGTCTAATGTTGACGGTGGGGTGTTACAGTCTCCCATTATTATTATGTGGGAGTCTAAGTCTCTTTATAAGTCTCCAAGGACTTGCTTTATGAATCTGGGTACTCCTGTATTGGGTGCATACGTATTTAGGATAGTTAGCTCTTCCTGTTGAATTGATCCCTTTACCATTATGTAATGGCCTTCTTTGTCTCTTTTGATCTTTGATGGTTTAAAGTCTCTTTTATCAGAGACTAGGATTGCACCTCCTGCTTTTTTTTTGTCCTCCATTTGTTTGGTAGATCTTCCTCCATCCCTTTTATTTGAGCCTATGTGTGTCTCTGCATGTGAGATGGGTCTCCTGAAGACAGCACACTGATGGGTCTTGACTCTTTATCCAGTTTGCCAGTCTGTGTCTTTTAATTGGGACATTTAGCCCACTTACATTTAAGGTTAATATTGTTACGTGTGAATTTTATCCTGTCATTATGATGTTAGCTGGTTATTTTGCTGGTTAGTTGATGCAGTTTCTTCCTAGCATCAATGGTCTTTACATTTTGGCATATTTTTGCAGTGGCTGGTTGTTCCTTTCCATGTTTAGTGCTTCTTTCAGGAGTTCTTGTAGGGCAGGCCTGGTGGTGACAAAATCTCTCAGCATTTGCTTTTCTGTAAAGGATTTTATTTCTCCTTCACTTATGAAACTTAGTTTGACTGGATATGAATTTCTGGGTTGAAAATTCTTTTCTTTAATAATGTTGAATATTGGCCCCCACTCTCTTCTGGCTTGTAGAGTTTCTGCTGAGAGATCCGCTGTTAGTCTGATGGACTTCCCTTTATGCGTTACCTGCCCTTTTTCTCTCTGGCTGTCCTTAACATTCTTTCCCTCATTTTAGCTTTGACGAATCTGACAATTATGTGTCTTGGAGTTGCTCTTCTTGAGGAGTATCTTTGTGGTATTCTCTGAATTTCCTGAATTTGAATGTTGGCCTGCCTTGCTAGGTTCAGAAAGTTCTGGGTAATATCCTGAAGAGTGTTTTCCAACTTGGTTCCATTCTCCTCGTCACTTTCAGGTACACCAATCAGACGTAGATTTGGTCTTTTCACATAGTCACATATTTCTTGGAGGCTTTATTTGTTTCTTTTTACTCTTTTTCCTCTAACCTTCTCTTCTCACTTCATTTCATTCATTTGATCTTCAATCACTGATACCCTTTCTTCCAGTTGATTGAATCAGTTACTGAAGCTTGTGCATATGTCATGTAGTTCTCGTGCTGTGGATTTTCAGCTCTATCAGGTCACTTAAGGACTTCTCTACATTGGTTATTTTAGTTAGCCATTTGTCTAATCTTTTTTCAAGGTTTTTAGCTTCTTTGTGATGGGTTCGAACTTCCTCCTTTAGCTCAGAGAAGTTTGACTATCTGAAACCTTCTTCTCTCAACTCATCAAAGTCATTCTCTGTCCAGCTTTGTTCTGTTGCTGGTTAGGAGCTGCGTTGTTTTGGAGGGGGAGAGGCGCTCTGATATTTAGGATTTTCAGCTTTTCTGCTCTGTTTTTTCCCCATCTTTATGGTTTTATCTACCTCTGGTGTTTGATGATGGTGATGTACAGATGGGGTTTTGGTGTGGATGTCCTGTCTGTTGGTTAGTTTTCCTTCTAACAGTCAGGACCCTCAGCTGGATGTCTGTTGGAGTTTGCTCGAGGTCCACTCCAGACCCTCTTTGCCTGGGTATGAGTAATGGAGGCTGTAGAAGAGTGAATATTGCTGAACAGCGAATGTTGCTGCCTGATTTTTCCTCTGGAAACTTCATCTCAGAAGGGTACCTGGCCATGTGAGGTGTCGGTCTGCCCTTACTGGGGGCTGCCTCCCAATTAGGCTACTCGGGAGTCAGGGATCGACTTGCGGATGCAGTCTGTCTGTTCTCAGATCTCAAACTCTGTGCTGGGAGAACCACTACTCTCTTCAAAGTTGTCAGATAGGGACATTTAAATCTGCAGAAGTTTCTGCTGCCATTTGTTTGGCTATGCCCTGTCCCAGAGGTGGAGTCTACAAGAGACAGGCAGGCCTCCTGGAGCTGTGGTAGGCTCCACCCAGTTCGAGCTTCCCAGCTGCTTTGTTTACCTACTCAAGCCTCAGCAATGGTGGGCGCCCCTCCCCCAACCTCGCTGAATCACTGGAACCCAGGAGGCAGAGGCTTAGTTAGATCTCAGACTGCTGTGCTACCAATGAGGGAGGCCCTGTGGGTGTGGGACCCTCTGAGCCAGGCGCAGGATATAATCTCCTGGTGTGCCGTTTGCTAAGACCCTTGGAAAAGCACAGTATTAGGGTGGGAGTGATCCAATTTTCCAGGTGTTGTGTGTCATGGTTTCCCTTGACTAGGAAAGGGAATTCCCTTCCCCTTTGTGCTTCCCGAGCGAGGTGATGTCTCGCCCTACTTTGGCTCTCACTTGGTGGGCTGCACTGCTGTTCTGCACCCACTGTCTGACACACCCCAGTGAGATGAACCTGGTACCTCAGTTGGAAATGCAGAAATCACCTGTCTTCTATGTCGCTCACACTGGGAGCTGTAGCCTGGAGGTGTTCCTATTCAGCCATCTTGGACAGTTCTTCCAAGATTTTCAAAATCTTTCTTCTTAAAAAGAGAATAACCTAAAGCCTTCCCTTGGATCTTCCTTAACCACAACTGCTCATCTCCGTTCTTTCTATAATAACCTTTTTGATGTTTTGTCGGTATCCATCAACCCTAATTCTTCATACACCATTCACTCTTCAAACCACTTCAATCTCTTTTTACCCCCATTGCACCCTTGAAATTGTTCTTGTTGAAGATCTCCATGCTACCACATCTAGTGTTCTACTTTGCCTTAATCTTACCCCATCTCTCACCAGTATCAATACAATTGCCTAATTTCTCTGTTGAACCACTGTCCTTTCTTGCCCTCCTAGCTATCATGCACTTAAAAGAAACGTTTTCATGTTCTCCTCCTTCTTTGCTACTATTTTTTTTTTTTTTTTTTTTTTTTTTTTTTTTTTATGATTCTGAAATCTTTCAATGCCTCAGAGCCTCTCCTCTTTTCCTACATTCTCTTGTACACTTCTCTGCTTAGGTAATATTATTCAGTTCCATGAGCCTGAAACTGCCTGTAGGTTGATGATTCTCAAGTTTATATTAACTGCCTAGCCTTCAACCCTGAGCTCCAGATTTATTCATTTATCTGTTCTTCATCTCTACTGAGATGTCTCAAGGTTGTTTCAAACCTTACATGTCCAAAACGAAAGTTTTGGTTTCTAAATTATCACTTAAATCTGTGGTTCTGGTCAGGTGCTGTGGCTCACTCCTGTAATCCCAGCACTTTGGGAGGCCAAGGTGAATGAATCACCTGAGGTCAGGAGTTCAAGACCAGCCTGGCCAACATGATGAAACCCCGTCTCTATTAAAAATACAAAAATTAGCTGGGTGTGGTGGCAGGCACCTGTAATCCCAGCTACCCAGGAGGCTGAGGCAGGAGAATCACTGCAACCCAGGAGGCAGAGGCTGCAGTGAGCTGAGATAACGCCACTGCACTCCAGCCTTGGGGACAGAGCAAGACTCCATCTCAAAAAAAAGGCTGTGGTTCCCCTGATCATCCCCATTTCCCCATCTCTCTCAGCTTTTCTTCTTCTCAAGCCAAAAACACAAAAGCCATTCTTGATTTCTTCCTCTCATTCACTTATTTCATACCTTATGCATCATAAAATCTTATAGTTCTGCCTCTGAAATTCAGCTCCAATCTTGCTGTTTCTTATTCTTGCAAGTACCTGCTACCCTACACATACAATCCACTTAGGAGCCACGGTCACCTTTTTTTCTTTTTTAAAATAGACTTTATTTTTTAGATTAATTATAAGTTCACAGTAAAATTGAGTGGAAAATAGAGAGATTTACCACATACACATTGCACTCACACATACACAGCCTCCCCCATTGCCAACATCCCCACCAGAGTCTTGTTACAATTGCTGAACCTATGTTGACATATCAGCCAGAGTCCACAGTTTACATTATTAGTAACTCTTGGTGCTGTATACTCTGTGGGTTTGGACAAATTTATAATGACATGTATCTACCATTACAGTATCATACCGAGTAGTGTTACTGTTCTAAGAATCTTCTGTGCCCCACCTATTCATCCCTCTCTCCTACCTAAGCTCTTGCGTCTGCTGGATGTATTTTTAGTTTTACTACCTTCATAATTTTGTATTTCCAAGAACATTATAGTTGGAATCATACAGTATGAAGCCTTTTCAGGTTGCCTTCCTTCACTTGTAATATGCATTTAAGTTTCTTCCATGTCTTTTCATGGCTGGATAGCTCGTTTCATTTAGCACTGAATAATATTCCATTGTCTGGATATACCCCAGTTTGTTTATCTGTTTGCTAAGTGAAGGACATCTTGGTTGCTTCCAGATTTTGGCAAGTATAAATAAAGTTGCTGTTTTAGTGTACACATAAGTTTTCAACTCCTTTGGGGCAAATACCAAGGATCACAGTAGCTGGATTGCATGGTGAGAGTATGTATAATTTCGTTAAAAAGTGTCAAACTGTTCTCCAAAGTGGCTGTACCATTTTGTATCTGCATCAGAATGAATGTGAGTTCCTGTTGTTCCACATCCTTGCCAGCATTTGGTGTTGTAGTGTTTGGAATTTTAACCATTCTAATAGGTGTGTAGTGGTATCTTGTTTTAACTTGCATTTCTCTATGAGGTTGTGAAGCATCTTTGCCACAGTAATCTTTTAGGAAAGTCATTTTCCTCCTTAAAATTTGTTATTTATTCTCCATTGCTTTAAAAAAACAAAAAAGTACCATGACCCAAAAGGCCAGCATGATCTGGCACATGTATAGCTTAGTCATCTTGGTATGTCTTGTTGCTATAATGAATTACCAGAACCTAGTGGCTTAAAACAACACAGATTAATTTTCTTACAGTTCGGTATGTCAGAAGTTCAGCATGGACATCACTAGGCTAGAATCAAGAAGGGCTGCCTTCCTTTCTGGAGGTTCCAGGGCAGAATCTGTTTCCTTCCTCTTAAAGTGTTGGCAGACTTCAATTCCAAGTGGTTGTGGGACTGATGTCTTTATTTCCTTGCTGGGTGACATCCAGGCCACTCTCAGCTTCTTTAGGCCTTTATCTAGTACTTGCACATGGGCCACTACAGCTCAGAACCAGCAATAAGGCATCTTATACACTTCAGGCTCTTGTCTCTCTGACCATTCTTCTATAGTCATATCTTTCTCTGACCACAGCCTGGGAAGCATCTCCACTTTTAAGAACTCCCATGATCAAAATGGGCCCTTTGTATAACCCAGGGTAATTTTCTCTCTCTGTGTCTGTACCTCTAGTGACATCTGCCCAGTCCTTTTGGCATGAATCTAAAGGTTCCTGCAGACATGAGCATCTCTGGAGGGCTGTTATTCTGCCTAGCATACATCTCACATAACCTTGAACTCCAGCCTCTGGGGAGAGTAGCCTCCTTCCTGTCCTCAAATCTGTAAAGCACCTCCTACCTTGGAGAATTTGCATTTCCTGGGCCTTCCTCCTAGGATCTTTTCCTCTGTTCTGTGCATGACAGCTGACTTAGCTAGGGTTGGTTCTAAAAGTAAGTCAGATTAAACCCATAGGGATTTAGGGAGTTGAAGTTACAAGAATTTGGGGATGACAGAAGCTGTAGACAAAAGATTCAATCTGACAAGCATGATATTAATAACTTTACTCCTGTCTGTTTGGGCTGTTGGTCTCTAGTTCTCGGGTACATTGGCCCTGATGAATTGTTAAGGTTAGAGAAAGTTTTGGGCACCTTATTTTTTTTCCTGCAATTGACATTCACTCTTTCTTTGCAGGTAAGAAAATAATTAAATGAGGATTTAACAAAAGTAATCATGAAACTTCATTTTTCATTGCTTTTCTTCTCTAATGCTAGACTTTTTCTTTTAGCATAAGGAGTTAGTAGGCTAGTGATATTTTGAAACTGAAACACGTACTCAAAGAAAGAGGGCATTACTACTGAGAAAGAGTGAGAGTACCATTCATTTTTTAGATACTAGTTTGTTTTAAAGTATATATTGCTGAGTTGCTAAGGATTTTTTACCAAATAATAATGAGCTCCTGCTTGTTAATCTTTATCTGTTTGCATGGAGAATGAGCAAATATATATTGTATAACGGTTAACTAGCAAACAAGTAGAGCATATAGAATGAAGCAAGTGGTATGACAGCTCTCCTGGTGTGATGACACTCCACAGACATCCATCACCTTATGTTTGAAGATATACAGTACAGTTCTTAGAAATGTCATTGCTATTTACAACTCAACATTAGTTTGAGACTGGTAAATCAATCAATCAGTCAATCAATCAATCAATCAATCAATCAAAATGTCTCTTTTAAAACAGTACCCTTTTTTTTTTTTTTTAAAGACAAACAAATTGGCCTCAGGATTGATTTGGAGTTTGATGGACTGAAGAAAAAAAGCTTTTCCCAATTTATATTCTGAGAAATGTAAGCCTTCCATTTAATTCTGTTGCTTCACACCGAGTAAGGAAAATGGTGTCTCTCAGGACAGGTTCTGACATAATAACAATGAAATGGGCCAGTCTGAAATGGGGTAAGAACTGGAATTCAGGAAATGGGATGCAGGTATGGAATGGGATTAGACATGAGGCAGAATTCCAGCCGTTCTGGAAAAATCTAGCTACTGTCAACTAGCACTTGTTAAGGCTATTGATTGGCTGAGGGTGTTGGCAGAAGAAAAGTGAATTAGATGGCCCTGGAGGTAGAATTCATAACATGTTGATGGAAAATTTACGAGCAGGTAACAGTGAAAAACAGAACTTTATGAGTCCTTGGAGGTAAGCATGCAGGCAGAATGAGGGAGTACCTTGTTTCTGAGGGTCTAAAGCACGTAGTTCAACATAAGCGTCCCAGTATTAGGGATGTGATGAAGGTAAGCATTGGGATTGGAGACAGAGTGAAGCTACCTGAATGCAAAACCACGTGACCATTAGGTTGATTTCATGCTCAGTTACAGGTCATGGAGCCAGAGCTTCTTTAGTCTCTCCTGGCTGGGGTAACAAATGGGTTTCTCACAATAAGAGACCAGTCTGTTGAGCTTAAAAGTGGGCTCAGGACCCCAGTCACAGGGTTATGGAAAAATGATTCCAAAGCATTATCCAAAATTTATGGCACTCCTATTTATTTATTTTACTAATTTTTCTCTCATTCGCCACTCCAATCCTACTTTTAAACCCATCTTTATCCCTTTCTCTTCTCTCCTTTGGTTCTTGGCAAAAGAACTTGGAGGCTATGAGGTTTTAGTGGCAGTAAGGAAAATATCGTATCAAAGGGAACCATTTTTTAAGGTTTTGGGAAGTCCTAACACAGACATTTCTGTACATTTTTGAAAGGGGATATTTTACAAATAATTATCAAGTGAAGGAAAGTGCAATTATCCACTTGGGCAAACAGAGATTAGATTATCAGTAACTGGTATGATAAATTCATTTTCTTAAGGAAACAAAGGGCTTTTATAGCGTTAACTGCAATGCCAGAGATGTGTTACAAAGAATTTTCTCAAATTATTTTCTTATTTTTCTTTCTATTATCCTTTATTCAGCAGGAGTTTATTTTATTTTTCATCTTTCTTGTGATTTTAAAGATTTGTACTGAATGCACAAGAGGGCTAAAATACAACCTTATCTTGGTGTAGAGACTTGCCACCCAGCTGGTAGTTTTATTGTAAGAACAGTTACCTGGGGAGGTGATTTACTGGTAAGAATAAAGGTAGTGTATCCTGTTATCTTCCCAGTGTTTCTCTAACAGACTCATTAGAGTATGGTATATGGAATTCAGTGGGGACTTGAGTTCTGAATCTGGACATTTCCTAACTGAAACCCTAAATAAGGAAGAGGGAATAATGGAATCTCAAAGGTCTCTATTTCCAGTAGGATATTGTTGCTCATTAAGATATAAACACCATTTTGACATAAGATAAATAGGCAAAGGGATGTTCCATATAACTCTTAGCCTCACATTAATACAGTCCATATTAATAACATCATGCTCTCATGAACCAGCTTATTGAATTATGTAACATAGAAAAAGGACTTTAAAAGTCCTGCTGGATATCATATGTCCAAATAGGACTATTTCTGAATCCACAACTATTACAGGAACAAGCTTTGCTGTAAATGATTTTGACTTTCCTGACTTATCTTTCTACACAATGAGGGATGTCTTTTGATTCCCTCATATACAGTAGTCACATCTTGCCAGTGAGTGAATTACTTGACTTTGGATGATGCATTATTGCTTCAGGTGCTTGGGTGCCCTTTGGTACATCATATAGAGTGCTGTTAAGCTCTATAATAACCTGGGGAAATGATTTACTCTCAAATCAGTGTTTCTTTCCTTTGCAAAAGAGCTATTGTGACCCTTCTTGCTCTTACTTTACCCCAGCCCCTTCTCATATCTTATGACTTACCTAGTACCACACTGGTATCCCCTGGGTGTTCAGGATTGCCCACTCTAATGAATCATTGAGTCGCATAATCTTGACCTTTTATTATCTTCCTCCCTCAGTTTCTTGCCCTCTGTATTGGTTATCTACTGCTATGTAACAGATTGCACTGAAAGTTAGTAACTTCAAATAACATATTCATTATCTCACAGTTTCTATGAGATAGGAATTCTGAAGCAGCTTAGCTCTGGTTCTGGGTCAGGATCTCTCAGGAAGTTGCTGTCAAGACATTGACTGGGGCTGTATTTAAGTGAAGTCTTGACTAGTACTGGAAGATCTGCTTCCAAGATGGCTCATTCACATGGTTGTTGGCAGGAGGCCTCAGTCCTTTGTCATATGGGTCTCTCCATGGGGTTTGTGAAATATCATTTTGATAGGTCAACTGGCTTTTCTCTGAGTGAGTGATGCCTTTTATCACCTAGGCCTGAAAATCATACAATTCCTCCATATTCTCTTCATTGGTAGCAGGTCACTAAATACAGCTCACACACACAGGGAAGAAAATTAAGCTCTACTCTTGAAGGGAGGTGCGTCAAATAATTGATGGACATATTTTTGAAACTACTTGCTATGGTTTGGGTGTTTTTCCCCTTTAAACTTTATATGAAATTTGATCCTCAGTGTTGGAGGTGGGACCTGATACGAAGTATCCGGGTCATGGAAGCAGATCTTTCATGAACAGATTAATGCCGTTTCTCACTCTATTAGTTTCCATTAGAGCTGGTTGTTAAAAAGCGCCTGGCACCTCCCCCTCTCTCATGCTTCCTCTTTCACCATATGATTTCTGCCTATGCAGGCTCCTCTTCCCCTTGTGCCATACAAGTGGAAGCAATCTGACGCCTTCACCAGATGCAGATGGCCATTCTCGAACTTTCAAGCCTTCAAAATCATGAGTCAAATAAACTTTTCTTTAAATAAATTACTCAGCCTCAGATATTCCTTTATAGCAACACAAAATGAACTAAGACACCACCATATCTTACATACTCCACCCTTGCCTTCAATTCACCTTTCTCACATCTTCTGACCTCAGCTGATGATATAACTGCTAACTAAACTAAAATAATTAGGAGTAGTTGTATTAAAATATTTAACTACTTTGGGTAACAGAGTATAAAAATGAAAAAAAAAAAGCAGGCAGCCATTTTATATTCTAGCTCTTCCATTTAATAATTAATGACTTTGGGAAAATTATTTAACCTTTATAACACTCACTTTAATCAACTACAATATGGGCATTTTGGTATCTACCTTGCAGGATGTAATGCAGAGCAGAGGCCATACATGTAAGGCACTGAAGACAGCATTTTAGGTGCAACAGGTGTGTGATAATTTGTAGTTGTAATAACAATAACACCTAATTATTACAGTAGGTTTTGCATTATATTTGGGACTTCTGGTGACCTTGGCATAACTTTCTAAATGGTAGGAATCACTGTGGCAGATGGATGTGAAGCGACTTTTTTATCAGAGCGCTTCTCAGTCCGAAGACTTGCTTTCATCCCCCCTCAGCCTGTCCTTCCATGATCTCTGCCCTGAGGCTTCAGTGCATCTTAGTGGAAATGTCAGTCCACGTAAGGTCCTAGATCTGAGCACTCGCTGTACCACCTATGAGCTGGGTGGCCTTAGGCAAACTTTCCAAGCTTTGTAAGTCACCTTTCCTCATACATATATTTAGGAATACTTATTTCTTTCTTGCAGTACAGTGAATCAACATTGTCTCTCCAATGGATACTTCATTCTTTTGTTCAAGGCAGTAGTTCTAAACCATGGCTGTATATTGCAATCTCCAGGAGCTCTTAAAAAATTCCTAAGGCCTGGACCCACCCCAGAGATTCTGATTTAATTGATCTAGGGGCCAGATGGTGCCCACACATCTGGGGTTTTTTAAAAGCCTCCTAGGTATTCCTAATATGTTTAGAACTACTGATTAGATTAATAATTTTATCTCCTATAATGGTTGTGAAATCAATTAGACCAAAGTTAAAATAGTCTAAATACAATTATTTAAATCCTATGTTTCCATGCTTTTGTGCTTTCATTTTTCCCCTTGATAAATTATTTCACTTCTCTCCATATATATTTGACTCATTTGTTCTGTAGCTTCTAATTTTATTATTCTTGCTTAGCTCAAACCCCAAATTCTCCTTTGTGCTGATGTTATATATTCTACTTTTTGAAGTAATAAAAAAGGAATAAGCAAGTACAGATTCACAGTGTTGCTTTTAAGTAGAATATTCTTCCAGTCGGAGAAATGATACCATGTTGTTTTGGTGGAAGTGTGCAAGCATCTTGCATGCTCTGTAAGAACTGTCAGTGCATGGTGCCATTGGCACACTGGACTGTGTATTGGCAATGGTGCACATAGCAGATGGGGTTGAGTGTAGGCAGTCAAGTGTTCAAGCTCTGTCTCCGAATTGACTAATGGTTTTGATGGCAGAAATTCAAGGCCAAAGCACTGGGATGCCAGTCTTTGTGTTGTATTGAGTGTCTGCAATTAAAGCTATGGGACCGTTCTCTTTCTGCTCTAACTCAAATTTAATTAATTTTGAATTAAAACAAATAGTTTCTATGACCACATGAGGTACATTTTGGGTTTGTCTGATCAGCATTAGTGTAATGAAGTCTCCACCCTTTCGTTATCCCCCACAAAAGACCCCTAAGAAGCTGATTTAAAATGCTATCCAAAATGGCATGTTGCTGCTAAGTATTTTGATATGTATAGGGCATTTTCATATCCGTGTCCTATGTAGAGAATCTGTAGGTGTCCTCTTGGAAAATGCCAGTGACCTAATGTAGCATAGAATCAGCATGGGTATTTGGCACTCCTCCACAACTCTGAGAAGGTCATTTGTCAGGGCTTTCTGAACTATTTCAAGCTAGGTCCTGGTCTAAAATAAAGATATAGTATAAAATGTAGTTTGCAGTTTGAAGTTTGTCATTGTACATTACCTGGTTATTGTTCTCAGAATTAGATCTATTAGTTAAAGCAAAGCTCAGTCCTAGTGTATCATGAATTCAGTTTCCAAGATCATGAATTTAGTTTCCATGTGAGTTATTTAGCTTTATTCTGTTGCATTATCACAGATTGCTCTTTTAATCCTGCTAGAGGCTTTGTGAATGTCTTCACTTTTGAAAAAGAAAGTTGCTGATCAGTGTCATTACAGCTCCCCTACTAGAATATTATAAAGCCCAAGTACCCACACCCAAGAGTGACAACAGCACATTAGATGATAAGCACCCCAAATCTAAAGTTATTATTTATTTGAATATGTTTCTGCATACAGATGAAGTGCTCTTGGCTTCTAGTAGAAGCGTGTTGTATAGTGTGAGTCCTCAATTGATCACTGAAGCCAAGGCCTTTGTAGGCTGAATTTTTGTGAAGCTGTCCACTGTGATAAGAATAATCCAGCACACAAGGTATTCAGCTACATCATGACAGAGGAACAGCTCTTCTAGCTTTTGCCTAAATAAATTGTACTCAATTACTTGTAGACTTTATAGATTTATATAATTGCGTGTTTGTTCTGCATTTTCTATGTTGGAAGACCATTTAACTCAGATTATTTGGCTTTGTGTGTGAACACCAGTACATTATCTTGAGTAATGTTGGAACTGAGTTCATATAATCTGTTTCTTATGCTGTTTTCATCCTGTTTCCTTCCTTTTAGAGACTCCGAGTAGAAACATCCATGGGTACTAGAATTGGTTAATTAGAATGATTTGGAAAATCCTGCCAGTAGGTCACCCAGGATGCTGCCTGATAGTGTCTGACAGTTGACGTAGAGTGTGAACTGAGTGTCAGGGTGAAACTCTGCTTGCTTAATTCAACAATTCAACATTCTCCATGGCTAGCCCTGTGCTGACACGTGCAGATGAATGTCTTATAGCATTCTCCTTCTTATCTACTTTAATTCTATTATTATACAGTTAGAAAACCGAAAGAAGTTTCTTAAGAGCTGTAAGGCTGTAACTTCAGGGTTATGTGCAGTTCTACGTAGCTCCCAATTTAGCATTTTAGGAAAAATGCTATTCTAGCAAACGGCTGCTATTTGCTATGAGCAAAAGAAATTCTGAATTTTGTCAATGATTTAATATAATATTATGATGAAAAAACCCACAGTTAACCTAATGAAACACAAATGGAGGAAAAAAGTGTCATTGATTTCATTGCCTAGCAGGTATTCTCTAAATGTGATGTGTTAGTGCTATTATTTAAGTCACTGGCAAATTCTACCTGCTGTCTATTTTTAGTTTTATTTCCAAGACTAGGGTCGTCAAAGTCCCTGAGCACAGCTATAAATTCTGACACAGTTATCTTTGTATTAGTAGGAAGAGATTAGGCTGTGTTTGAGTAACAGACCCTTGAAACATTAATACCTTAACATACACAAGTCTAGTTTTTGCTCATGCAAAGCCTGCTGCCTGTCCACCAGCTCTCCAGGGTAGCCCTCTTTATGCAGTAACTTGGGGAATACACTCTGATACCATCTTGTGGCTCTTTTATCTCAAATGTGGCTTTTAGTTCCTTGTGACAAGGAAAACAAAGAGACTTAAAGAACTTGTACCTACGCTTTTGCTTATGGCTCATAGTCCAGAGCTATCTAGGGAATGTGTGTCCAGGTAGATGAGGATGAAAGGGGACCTGATAAACACAGAGCATTATCACGACCATACTTTAATTTCATTCTCTTCACTTTCCTTCCCTGGACTTCATTACTTCATGTACAATTGCCTGCAGTTGTCTCCATACTGGTCTTCCTGGCTTTGGTCTCTGACATCTATAGTACATTCTGAATGCTGCTGCCAGAACAATGTTCTTTAAACACTGGTTTCTATCAGTTCTTTGCTGCAACATCTTCAACCCTCCCTCCTCCACCATTGATTATGTGTAACCTCTACATTTCCCAGTGTGTGTCAGGTAAGACTTTATTGTTTGTCTCCAGGCTACATTTCTAAGCTTATCCCTATGCATCTCCAACATGAACACTCAACCTGAATTCCCAACTCCAGCATTAAACTTATGCTTTTCTAAACATGCATTGCCCAGGTCTACCTCTGCATCATAGTTTTCACTCTGCCTTCTGTCTCTATCTATCCCTGAGTGTTCCCAGTACAGGAGTCCAAGATAATTGCTGTATCCCTGCTGTATGCTCATTCCATCTGTTATTCATGTCATTCAGCTGGCATTGCTGACTTTTATCATTACTTAACTCTTCGTGGGCATTTGCCTTATCTCTTCTATCAGGTCACTTGTGGAACAGGTGCTATATATACCCTTGTACATCTCAAAGATTTCTGGAAGATGCTAAATACACAGTAGTGTGTGGTAAGATTTATTGAGAAGAATAGATGCCTGAATGATTGACTAGGTATTCTTAATTTGCTTTATATCATCCATAAGCTTTGGTTTCTTATAAAGTTAACATAATGTTAACATTATGATGGGATTTATACTTTTATTTCTTATGTGAGATCTTTGGCTTAGAAGTCTTAAGATGAATCTTGTGATTCCTAGTGATACTATCTTTGCTTGGTTTTTATAAACAGAGTTTTAAAGTCTTTTCATTAATGGCCCAGGCAAGTTCATGGTTCATAGTAGTGAATGTTGGTGCTGTATTATGGTTTAAATCAATGTCTTAATACCATGATTAGGAAGGGGCTACACAGGTAACAGCATAAGACTTTGGAGCCAGACAGTGGTGGGTTCAAATCCTAGAACGTACAACTAGTGGCTCTGTGGCTTTGGGGACTTGGCTGTCTTGAAGAACTTTACGTGTTTCTGTAAAATGGTAAGAATAACTACTTCTATCACAGAATTGTTGAGATGATGAAATGACAAAGTCTACAAGACACTAATCACAGTGCCTGACAGATAGTTATTGCTCAAAAATAGTTAATTCACCACTCACATTATTTAAGAAAATATAAATGTCGCTTTATTGGTTTGTACAAAGTCACATTTATCTTTCTGTATTTTCTTTGCAAAACAGGCAGGTGGATGAATCTATTCACAGAGCGGGCTGCATCCAAAAGAATTTTGGCAATAAGTGCTCCACCAAAACTCACATGCTAGGGCCACTGTCCAGATATGAAAGAGCCACCTCCACTGGTCCAGTAGGCTGTTGGACCTGTTCCCTCTGGTGACTGCAGGGCCAGCCTGAGTTATGAGAGAAATGGTTTATTGAGGGAGGAGACTGTGATGTGATGACTTCGACCACAGTTGCTCCTAGAATCAGGTAGGGCCATAATGGCTATCGACAGGCAGAGGGCAACTCCATTTAGAACATCAAAATAAATGGTAAGAAAAGGTAATAAAAGGAAGACACTTTGGTTCATGCCCAGTCTTGTTTTGTTATGCTTCCTAGAAGTTCAGCTGAATGAGAATTTAATTTGTTGTGAATCCTGGCAGTGTGCTGGGGAAAAATGGAATTTACAAACATTTTGAATTACCATGAAGCTTGTGAAATTGTATGCACTGTTCTGTTTCATGTGTTTTCATGGGTGTGATGCCTCGTTTCAATAGTGGGAGTTGAGGATGCAAATAGTGGGGGTTGAGGCTGCTGTGAGCAGGATTTGGAACTCTATTATATTCTAAAACATTTAACAGATTTATCTGAGTTTTAAGGGACAAAAAACTTCAACAAGTATACAGAGAAAAATGTGGAACATAGGATTTGATACCATCCAAAATGCCCGTTCATGAAAAGAAATGAAGGGACAGTGGAAGTGGTGAGTGGTGACGCTTTCTTCCTTTAATGTATCCAAGCTTCTGCTTTCCTTTCCTGACTTCTGAAAAGCTAGTACCTGGCAGACTACCAAAGATTTGTTGAAACTACATTTTCCTTACCCACCATAGAAACAAGTCATTTCTGTAGTGGGTAAATTATACAAAACAGTAGTGCCTTAGCGACTTTAATGGTGTAGACTTTCGAACTTAATATTTCTAAATTGTGAACATTATAAATCCCTATAAATCTGAATTATAAACAGACTTTCCTTGTCTCTGGGTTAGATCTGGATACAAAAATAGAATCAATTTTCTTGCATTTTGGGTAGGATCTAAACTTACTTTCTTAAGGTTGGAGTTTTCTTATTTTTCTAAATCAAGACAAGAATAGAGGATATGAAATAAAAAGGGGTGACTTTAAACTGAGTTCAAAAAGGCAGTAATTGAGAATGGTCATGAAGCCTGAAATAGGAAAGCTGGATTTATTTTCTTAAAAAGACTTGCTCATTGCTTCCCTAGGAGCAATGTAAATAGCCATCTCACAGATAAATGGTGAGAGAATCTTATCAGGCTTCTAACTTCTCACTTTTCCTGGCTCCAGTGCAGGCATTGATAGGTGACAGTCTATGAGATAGTAATAAAAGGCAGCAGGCATTGGTGAAAGGGACGCTGGAGCCAGCATCAGAGCTGGAGTTAACTCCTGACCCCAGTCCACTTCAAGAAAATATAGTTCAAGTGAGAAGTAATGTGCTTGCTGTGCAAAAGAACAGTTTCAAGAGATGCTTCCTAGGTCTTCTCTATTATACCCTCACCATACCCTGATCCATCTGTTTAGAAACTCTGAGGCTGGCATTACTTTTTGGGGCTTGGCCAATCTATTGGTTAGGAATTGCTAAGAATAGGCCAGAACACAGTACCCAAACTCTTACCGGGCTAAGGTCCAGGCTGGGGTCACGAAAGGAACACAGGCAGGATTTCTTATCAAAACAAGCTGGCCAACCATGAAGTTGGAGTGAGAGGAGGGAAAGACAGGTGCCAGGTGATGCGGAGGTGAGAAAGTCAGGCAGCTCAGTCCATTTCTCAGTCCTGAGCATCTTCAGAGAAAGGCAGGGAGAAATACTGCTTTTTGAATTATGTGACTCAGGGGTTCCCAGGTACCTCACTCTAGTCTTTAAAAGAACAAAACAAGCAAAAGTGTTCTTGGGGAAAGCAAGGGTTTATGCAGAGAACCTAATAAGAATCTCCAGAGTTTGTATGTCACAGAACAACTGTTTATAAGTTACCTTTTTCCTCCTTGTCTGTCCCTGGAGACTTTTCTTTCTTGTCTTTTTCCTCTTGCTCCTATTTCTGTTCCCTTGCTCCTGCTTGCTTGCCCTTCTTTGTATTTCTTTACATCTGGCAGCAACCATACTCTTTCTTGATCCTGCTAAGGTTAAACATTGTTAGGGCTGAATTTAGAATTTCTCTAATTAAAAAAAAAAAAATTATAATAGGGCCCAGATTTCAATCATGGCTGCAGGTGAGTTGAAGACTCTTTAACGTATTCTAAAATTTGATTTGCATGGATTTAAATGTGTATAAGGATATATCCACATTACATTCTTGAAAAAAGTCATTCTAATGAATTATTGAAAGAATTAGGTCAAATAACGATTGCATATTGTGTAGGCAGATGCATTTTAAAATGAAATAGTGACTTTTTAAAGTATCTGGTGACTCTTCGACAATACCTGGTTTTCCAAACAAAATTAAAACAAAGGCTTTCTTTCAAATGTTCTTCATCTCAATTTCATTTAATTTCCTAGGATAGTTAGTGATCTGCCTAGCACTTTTTGTTTCTTTGTTTAGCCTAATATACGCTCAGGTTTCTGTTTAACTAGTTTGTCGTTGTTGTTTTTCTTTTCCGACAAGTTTTCAGAGTGGAATTCTTAGAAATACTTAGTGAAGCTACCCTACGGCCCATTTTACCAACTATCAGATCTTCCCCTGAAGACATAACAGTAAGGAAAATAGGAAAATATTTCCTATTTCTTCTGGAAGAAGGCAGATATTTATTACATATTCTGCTTAGTAATATCACTCCCTTAAGAGACTGAGGGCATGGTCTCATTTTTTCTTAAACATGTCTTGGGCCTGCTTGATGTAACCTTTGGGGATTTAACACATCAGCCAATGAGCCACACACCACAAATCTGTGGGCACCTGACACTGAAAAACAGCTAAGCATTTATACTGTACATAAAACTGAATGTGCTCTTATGCTTTAAGGACTCTTTTGATCCATAGGGTGTCTTAGCTATGATGGTGGTCTCTGAGCCAGTGGATGATGCCTTCTTTTTACTACTCTTTCTCCACAATAATTGCATGAATCGGATTGTCATGCCATAAGCACGGGAATAGGATACTCAACTGAGAATAATATCTCAGATGACATTTAAATGTTTTGCTCTATGAGATTGGATTAGCAGATTTACTTTTTTTTTTTATTTTAAAGCTTTTTATTATGTTGTCATATTATTGAATAGCTACCTTCCATATGGTCCAATAATAATTAAGATGTTGGATTGATAGATCGAATCAGCAAGAGGCTTAAAGCAAGTGAGGCTTAACCTGTTTTGGTAGTTTTGATCACATTTCTTATGCCATTCAAATACTATTGAGTGATTTGGAACTGGTTGATATTTTCCCTCTTTTCTGCTATTTACTTTCTTCTTTTATTAAAAAAAAACCCAATGATTAAAAGCAAAAGTGACAAAATGGACACTGGTAATTCATTAAGTGTGATAAGAATCCATGAATAGGACCCAGGTTTATTTTTCAGCTATAGCCTTTTGGGACAGTTATGTAACCACTACGTTCCTGGCCCTTCCTCATGTCTGCAGCTTCTCAACCTGCTCCTCTCCTATTTGTTCTCCACACGAAACTTCTCCCACATCTTTCTTCCCACCACTGGACTTTGTGTAATTTGTTTCTTCTGCTTTGGACATTCTTTGCTATCCTCATTACCTTCCAAATTCCTCATCAGCAGCACTTGTCCAGCAATCGATTGCTGATCTCCCTGGCTTCATCTAATCCACCTCTGATAGGATCTCGTTACAGACTGCACTTGTCCTTCATAGCACTGTGGCAGCTGCAGTTTCAGGTTTGTTTACATGAACCTTGGCTAAAGTATTTCTTCCTACTAGAATGTAAGCCAAATGAAGGCAGGAGTGGGAGTAGTGTCTATTTCTGGTTCCCTAGCATGGATTCCAGCACAGAGTTTTACATATTTGTTGAATGAATAACATAAATGAATGAATAAACACAGCAGGTAAAGAAATGTATAGTATTATTTTTTTGTTTATTTTTAAGAGACAGAACCGTGTCAGTCTAGTGCTTCACTTGGTCAAATACCTCTTTTGGTAGAAAAAAACATTATATAGATTGTTATATACCAGGATGAATTCAGTTTAAAGAGAAAACATGAAGTTCAGTAGAAATATTCTTTAAATTCTAAACAGAGAAATTGAAACAAAGTTATATTCATATTGCATGTGGGTATAGTTTTGTGTTACGTATATTTATGTATACATATTTAAATATAATACCTTTAAGAATTTTATTAGCCATCTACTGTATATAGGCAATCTACTGGATGTTAGAGGGGAAACAAATAGCTAATGTCTTTGAGTAGGTACTACAGTAGGTACTGTCACATATTTTATTACATTTATTTCTATAACAGTTCTTTTCTTTCAAAATGACTCAGAGAGGTTAATAACATTCCAAATATGACAAAACTTGTAAGAGGTTCAATTGGAATTGTTCCTTTTTGTAGCCCTGTGAATACACCTAATGGTCTTCCAATTATGGAGACGGTAATTGGTCAGAGTTTCCAGCTGCTCACCTCTGATATTCATCACTATGTTTATACCCTGGCCATGCTCTCCGAGGGCTGTTCACAGGCAATGACTGAGCGCAGCAGGAGTTCTAAGGTACACCTGTTCCTGAGACTCATAGACCTCTTCATTGACTGATTGTGACTTGAGGACTCCCAAATGGCTTTATTAAACCTTCTTTAGCATGTGAATTCTAGGAAACTCCCACCCAAACGTTCCTCACTGTCTCTGCATCAGACTTGCATCTGGTAGCTCTGCTAGCTTTCCTACCCTGCTCAAAATGCTTACCTGTTTAATCCTGTGTTGGCATCTTGGAGAATCCAGACTAACTCATCCTTTCATCAAGAAGCCCCTGAGAAGAGAAGGAAATAAATTAACAACTTAGCCATAAGTTCTTTGCTAAGATCCATGTCAAGAAGGATATTTCCTAGGTTTTCTTCTAGATTTTTAATAGCCTGAAGTCTTACCTTTAACTCTTTAATCCATCTTGAGTTAATTTTTGTGTGTGGTGAAAGGTAGGAGTCCAGTTTCATTATTCTGCCTATGGCTAGCCAGTTATCCCAGCACCATTTGTTGAATGGGGGGAGGGGTCCTTTCTCCATTGCTTATTTTTGTTGAATTTGTTGAAGATCAGATGGTTGTAGTTATGTGGCTTTATTTCTGGGTTCTTTGAAACAAGCCAAAACCAAATTACTCCATTAAAAAATGGACAGAGGACAAGAAGAGATACTTCTCAAAAGAAGACTTACAAGATGCCAACAAACATGAAAAAAATGTTCATTGTCACTAAAAGTCAGAGAAATGCAAATCAAAACCACAATGAGACACCATCTCACACCAGTCAGAATGGCTATTGCAAAAAAGTAAAAAAGTAAAAACAAAACAAAACAAAAAAAACACAGCAACGAAACAGATGCTGTTGAGACTGCAGAGAAAAGGAAATGCTTATACACTGTTGGTGGCAATATAAATTAGTTCAGCCACTGTGGAAAGCAGTTTGGAGATTTCTTAAAGAACTGAAAGCAGAACTACCATTTGAACCGCAGTTTCATTACTGGATATACATACCCAAAGGGACATAAATCATTCTACCAAAAACATACGTGCACTCATCTGTTTATCACAGCACTACTCACAATAGCAAAAACATGAGATCAACCTAGGTGTGCATCCATGGTGAATTGGATAAAGAGAATGTGGTACATATACATCATGAAATACTATGTAGCTATAAGAAACAATGAAATTATGCCCTTTACAGCATTATGGATGCAGCTGGAGGCCATTATCTTAAGTGAATTAACACAGGAACAGAAAACCAAATATCACATGTCCTGACTTATAAGTGGGAGCTAAACATTGAGTATACATGGACATAACGATGGCAACAGCAGACAATGGGGACTACTAGACAGGGAAGGGAAGGAGGGGAGTATGAGCTGAAAAACTACCTATGGGGACTATGCTCACTGCCTCAGTGACAGTAATATCCATAACCTAGACGTCAGCATCACACAATCTACACATGTAACAAACCTTCATGTGTACCACCTGAATAAAAAATAAAAGTTGAAATTATTATTATTATTATTATTATTATTGAGATGGAGTCTCGTTCTGTCACCCAGGCTAGAGTGCAGTGGCACAATCTCGGCTCACTGCAGCCTCCGCCTCCTGGGGTTTAAGTGATTCTCCTGCCTCAGCGTCCCGAGTGGCTGGGATTACAGGCACCCACCACCATGCCCAGCTAATTTTTATATTTTTATTAGAGATGGGGTTTCACCATGATGGCCAGGCTGGTTTCAAACTCCTGAGCTCAGGCAATCCACCCACCTCAGCCTCCCAAAGTACTAGGATTACAGGTGTGAGCCACTCCACCCAGCCAAAATTATTTTTTTGAAAAATAACATAAACTCTAGAATCAGAAAGATCTCGATTTGAGTCCTGATGTTTATAATTAAAAGCTGTGTGAAATTCGGAAAGTTTTTAACCTCTTTGAGTCTTGCTTCCTCATACATAAAATGTGGTTAACACCTGCAGCACGGATTAAATAAGATTATTTATGCAAAGAGCAAAAACAAAAAATAAATTGCTTCTCCAAATAAGCAAAGATCATGAAGATTAGGATTTGGGCATTTTAGTGGGTGTTTAGTTCCCAGGTGGATAGACATTTTAGAAGTATGTTACAGAGGGTTTTGTTGTAAAATCATCTATTTTCATTGGGCTACAAAATGAATTTGGCTGATAGTGTTTCAATAGAGAATTTGGTCTCAGAATTTATACCTTGTGCAGTGCCAATATAGATAATACTATAGTTGTGTGCAAAATTTATTGGTCAGAATATTTTTGTCCAGTAAAGACGAAGATTATTTTGACTGAGTCAGAAATACTTGCATGAAATTTATCGTATAAAATTATGAGATAGTCACATAGTCAAAGAAAATTATCTTTTTAAACTCTGGCATTTATGATTATTTCAAAATCCCTAATAGATGCCAGTTATTGATGAGTTCTCCTCTCTGACATTTATCATTCTGTGGTTGTTCAGTGTAAAGATTCCAGAACAGTACATGTGCTTCAACAGCACTTCATTTTGCAAGTTTGTCCCTTTTATCTCCAAATTTTGATGGGATTTTTGTTTTGTCCATATGAACTTAATGTTAGAAAAGTATATTGTTGAGTAAATTCTTTTTTTTTTTTTTTTTTTTTGAGGCAGAGTTTCATTCTTGTTGCCCAGACAGGAGTGCAACGGCGCGATCTCGGCTCACCTCAACCTCCGCGGTGCAAGCGATTCTCCTGCCTCAGCTTCCCGAGTTGCTGGGATTACAGGCATGCACCACCATGCCCAGCTAATTTTTTGTGTGTTTTTAGTAGAGATGGGGTTTCTCAAGGTTGGTCAGGCTGGTCTCAAACTCCTGACCTCAGGTGATCCTCCCACTTTGGCCTCCCAAAGCGCTGGGATTACAGACGGGAGTCACCGCGCCCAGCCTAAATTATTCGTATATAGCAGAGTGATAGCTTAAATCAGAGAATACAAATTACCTGATGATGCTCTCCTGGTGTTTGTATGACTTTCTTCAACATAAGATGGGCAGCTTTATTCGCCCTGTGCTTTCTGCCAATGAGTTTTACGGAAGTAATTTGGCTGTCTAAACAAGCAATCAAGCAAACAAACAAACAAATGCAGAGCAAAACAAACCAACAACAAAGCCCTGTTTCTAAAATGCAATTCATAATAGTTTTATTGAAATGTAGGAGTCAGCAGCTTCTGCCTTCAGTCCACAGTGCATCAACTGGTTTCCCTTAAACTTTTGCACGGTGGTTTTTTAGCTCGGTGTAGACTCCTCAGAACAATGGTGAGGGTGTTCCAAACAAAAGCACTTGTGACTTTGTTGTTGAATTTAGGTATGGGAATATATGGTCAAAGGGCCCTACAAAGAAAATCATAAACAAATGTGCAGGAAAGGAAAAAATTTGAACTGCACATTTACAATAACGGCTTCTAATACACTTGATACCTCTCGAGTGGGAGTTAGGCATCAATGTGTGGAGTAACAATAGGAATAATCAACGGACAGAGGAGAGATGTTGAAATTAGATTGATCAGAAAAACATGGCTAAAGCTTAGAATATTCACCAATATTGTGAAGTCCAAAAATTCTTCAATTGCCCATTAAAGAATATGAAATTGGTTCACAGCATTCGGGATGATACTGAATTTGACTGAATATTTAATAAGCGGGTAAAGTTAGCACACAAGTGAATATGTTTGCAATATATTTTGCCTTTATTTGTTTTCCTCATAGGACAAGGGAAATTGAATTATATTAGATTGTGTAGGATAATGTATGCTATTGTAAATTCCCAAGTTTTGCAGTAAATTTAACATTACAATAAAATATTGTCCATTAATAGCATCCGTTGGTATAGTTTACTGCATCATTGTGCTTTTGCAAATCTGAAGTGGAGAATAAGATAGTAATGACTAGCATCAGAAATTGTTGCTAATTTCCTAATTTGCATAATGTAGCTCTAACAAACTGGATTGTCAGTTTATAGGAGACACCAAATGTTCATATAATGAAGTTTAAAACAAAATTCTCAGCTGAAACACGGCCTAGTTGCTTGGGCAAGCTGGGTGGTACGATATTTCCTTGGGATACTGCCATAGTAAATCCTATAAAAATTTTAAAACCTTTTAATTGGAATTACCAAATGTTAACCAGACAGTAGTATGTTAGAAGTGAATATAGTGTTGTGAAATATTAGTACAGTCTTGATTTTTAAATCAATATTTTATGGTTACAGGTAAGTTTAAAAAAAGACTAATATAGCAATATTGCTTTGAGGTCTATGTGTGGTATGTGGTTCCTGACACTTCTAACATTTCTAAAATGCCTTGGGTTACACTCAGCTATTATACTTGGCAAACAGGACAAATGCCAACACAAAGAGAAGTTTGACTTTATTCAAGATTACACTTTAAAACTATCACACCTCTGTATGTCCTTGGTTGCCAATCTGCCTCCAGAATCAATATAAAGGTTTTTATTCATGCCCCAAATGATCTCCAACCGGACCCCAGTTTGTCTCCTCTACTACTTAACTCCTTCACCAGCCTTCTGATTGTTCTTTTGTTTTATTTATTAATTGAATTTAATTTTTTGAGACAGAGTCTCACTCTATTACCCAGGCTGCAGTGCAGTGGCGTGATCTTGGCTCACTGCAACCTCCACCTCCCGGGTTCATGCGATTCTCATGTCTCAGCCTCCCGAGTAGCTGGGATTACAAGCATGCACCACCACACTGGGCTAATTTTTGTATTTTTAGTACAGGCAGGATTTCACCATGTTGCTCAGGCTGGTCTTGAACAACAGGAGCCTTGGCCTCCCTAAGTGCTGGGTTATAGGTGTGACCACCACACCCAGCACTGATTGTTCTTTTAAATTAACTACATCTGGTCTCATCACAGCCATGTAGCTCATGTAGTTTCTCTTGCCATCTCATCCCTGTTCTAATATTTGAGGACATGACAAAAAATATAAATCAGGCAGACCATAATTATATAGTGTTTTTATTGGCTTATACAGCACTTAATTGTTTGAGTTAACTAACACTATTTAAAAGTCAGTATTTGTTACATATCAAACTAGAATTCTAGATTCTCTTGAGGAATTTGGTAACACTGCAGGTACCTTCCTACCCAGCAATATTCAGCTGACTTTGATAGGCATTTGATTTTGCAACCTGTGGATTTACATTTTGTCCCTTATTTAAGGCCCATGGTATTTCATTTTCTCCAGAAAAGCTTTTCTGTTTCTTCTAGCATTTAAAAACTCCTATGAGCTCATCATCTCTAATTTTTATTTAGCTTTTAGCACTAATACCTCATAGTGTCAAGTGCATTTTGTGTACCATTTTGTCTCCCCTATGCTCATAGTAAGTCATAGTAAGTTTTTTAAAGGTAGACGCTTTGTCTGATTTTTTTTTTTTTTTTTTTTTTGAGATGGAGTCTTGTTCTGTTGCCCAGGCTGGAGTGCAATGGTTTGATATTGGCTCACTGCAACCTCTGCCTTCTGGGTTCAGGTGATTCTCCTGTCTCAGCCTCCTGAGTAGCTGGGATTACAGGCGCCCACCCCCATGCCCGGCTAATTTTTGTATTTTTGGTAGAGATGGGGTTTCACCATGTTGGCCATGCTGATCTCGAACTCAACTTCAAGTGATCCACCCGCCTCCACCTCCCAAAGTGCTGGGATTACAGGCGTGAGCCACCGCACCTGGCCTTGTTTGACTCTTTGTATTAACACACAGAGCCTAGGACAGTGCAGCTCTGCTCTGCCAGAGTTTGTCTATTAATTACAGGGGTTTTTTGTTTTTGTTTTTGTTTTTGTTTTTTTTTTTAGACAGAGCTTTGCTCTTGTTGCCCAAGCTGGAGTGCAATGACATGATCTCGGCTCACTGCAACCTCCACCTCCCAGGTTTCATTGATTCTCCTCTTCAGCCTCCCAGGTAACTGGGATTACAGGCATTAGCCACCACATCCCTATGCCTGGCTAAGTTTTGTATTTTTAGTAGAGATGGAGTTTCACCATGTTGGTCAGCGTGGTCTTGAACTCCTGACCTCAGGTGATCCACCTGCCTCAGCCTCCCAAAGTGCTGGGATTACAGGCATGAGCCAAAGTGCCCGACTAATTATGGTTTTATATAGCAGTCATTATTATTATCATAAATACTCAAATACCTTCAGTGTGTCTAGTAGACCCACTCCTTAATGAATGTACATTCTAATATTAAAAACATTCAAATTTAAAGCAGAAAAATATTTGGCATTATGCAATTCTTCCTACTAAGTTAAAAGACTTTTTTTTTTTTTTGGTAGTGCCTTGGCTTAATCTCTAACAGTAAAAAGTTTTTGTGTGGCAGATATGTGAAGAGAATGAGAATTGGAACTATTCTTTTTAAATGTAAATGCATATTTGTACATTGAAAAATATTGATTTTAAGAGATATAGTAGACTCATATTGCATGTTCGGAGTATTGTATTTATATTCTTCATTGATACTTGCTTTTTGTTCCCAATAATGACATGGTGAGGCTTGAACTTAGACATGAGAACTATTTATTTCAGTCTTGTCTAGAAGAGCAATCTACCTCAGAAAATAGAGGATAGAAGTCAAGGTGCTTTGTGTTCTTCCTTTCTGTACTCTCATCCTCTGAAGCCAAAGTTACACTCCATAGAAGTAACACAGAATGTGAGAGCTAATAGAGCCTTAGTTTATCCTTCTTTTTATCTCCCCCCTGGAATGTCCTGTAGTGCCTTCTTTCCTATTTGCAAATGTGGGGACAATATGCAATTAAGGACTTCAACCTTGTCATTGGTTTTGGTGTTAGTCAATTAATAACTTTCTGTGAAAGTTATTCACAAAAGCATGTCTACCCTGTAGAACCTCCAGGACAGAAACCCAGAGAAGCATTTACTTAATAACAAAATGCTAATACACATGTAGTTTTAGAGTTGTTTCAAAGAGAAAACTTCCATGCTGAAGATAATAAAAATGTATGTGGTTATTGTATTATTCTGTTTTCACACTGCTGATGAAGACGTACCTGAGACTGGGTAATTTATAAAGAAAAAGAAGTTTAATGGACTCACAGTTCCAGGTGGATAGGAGGCTTCACAATCATGGCAGAAGGTGAAAGGCACATCTTACATGGCAGCAGACAAGAGAGAAAATGAGAACCAAGCGAGAGGAGAAACCCCTTAAAAAACCATCAGATCTCATGAGACTTATTCACTGCCATGACAACAGTATGGGGGAACCACCCCCATCATTCAATGAACTCCCATCAGGTTCCTCCCACAATATGTGGGAATTATGGGAGCTACAATTTAAGATGAGTATGGGAGGGGACACAGTCAAACCATATCAGTTATGTTAGTTTTCCATCTATCAGCTATTCTTTTTCTTTCTTTTTTTTCCTTTTCACTAGTGTTTGAGTTAGGATAATTTTGCTAAATGAAAGTTCATCATTTAAACAGTTCTGCCATGGGAGTGCCAGAAAATTTATAATACCTTGTGGCTCCTACCCAATACCCATGACCATTCAGTGTGAGTTCTTGGTAGGTATGTGCATAAAACATTTTATATTTTGTAGAGTCAAATAAAATACGTGTTTCAATTATTTAGTCTCAATTTTGCAATAGGGTGTTCAACCAGTTGCCATTAGATCAACATTCATTGTGTATCCACACAATAGCTGAGGAGACAATTACTTATTTTTGTAAAATGGTCAAAAGTTGCACAAAATAAAAGCCTCCAAAAAGCTAGATGTTGAGCAATTATGATGATGTGTAGGCACTGTTCTAACCTCTGGCGGGGGGATGCAAAAGTGAAGACCTAATGTCTTTCTTCAAGGATTTCACAATCAAGGCAAGAAGATAAAAAGCAAAAGCAGATCATTGAAAACACAGTCTTATAAGTGCTGAACTGAGTATCCTCTTGGTATAGAAGGACAAGGCCCTGGACTGACAGGCAGGAGTCCTGAGGTTAGGCTGTGTCCCGCTGTTAACTAGCTTTGTGACTGTGTGAAGTAACTTAACTAGCTTTGTGACTATGTGAAGTCACTCAGATTCCCAGGACATCATTTTCTCAAGGTGTAGTGTTAGGTGGATATGACCTAGATAACCTTTATATTCATTTTAATTTCTTTGATTTTTCTGCATTTCGGTGATTCCACATTTAGGTATAGGCAATTAAGAGTACAGATAAGAATGTATAAAGCTGTAAGTGAAATTAACACATTACAAATCAATAATATTAAGGGTAAAAGCAAAAAATAAATTTTATGTTCCCTAAAACCACCTGAAAAAATGCATATTACATGTAACTTTTATTCAAATGTTCAACTTATGGTATATTTTAATAATATACCATCTCTATGCAGAAACACTGTCAAATTTTTCTCTTAAGAATATACTTTTCTCTTTGATATCTAGTGATTTGAGCTAAAAATAAACATTGTTAAAATCAATACTAAATAATGTGGATAGCTGAAAATGAAAAAGGAAATATCTTGTGTGAATACATCTTCTGTGAATTTTTTCCATTACGTTGACATATTTTACACAATATAATTGCATATGGCAATTATTTGATTACATAAATTGTGGCAAGAACATAATTAAGTGTAATCATGAAAATATGAAAATTATATGCATAAAGTGACTAATTAAAATTTATTTCAAGGAATCGAGAATATTCAGCAAGAAAAAACACATTAATGAAACATTGTGGTTGTGATAAAAGCACACATACTAGAAATTACTGTTCAGGACTGAGTCTCTGATTATTTACTGACAAAATGCTGGCACCTGTATATTTATGTCTTTTTAATATGACGATAGAAATACCTACTCTGACCATATTTCGTAGCTTACATAAAATATGGTCAATGAAAATTTGCTTGGAGTAAAATACTTCCTTTTGGAACTGCATTTACACACACACACACGCACACACACACACACACACACACACACCTATGCCTGTTAAATGATAACATTCATAAATGTTAAACTCATAAAGAACATTAACAATCTACTTCAATATCAGTATTTTGTAAATATGGAAAAATGATGTCTTAAGAGGTTAAATGATTTCTTTTGGTGTCATACCAACAGTTACATAATTGGGACCCTCAATCCTTTTCTCTTCCCAATATTTTATGGTTTCTCTCTAAAATATGCCACTCTAACTGCTGAAGAGCAAAAGCAAAACAATTTCATAATACTATAAAATATCTAAATGTATACAATTCCATATTATAATATAACAATCATTTTTATAACAGACATTTTATATTGCATTTTCATGGGCATAAAAAGAATACATATGTATTTTAGGTTTTCTATGTATATTAGGAAGCTATTTAATTTATCTAAGACTACACAAAATATCTAAAAACTACATCTATGTTAATGAGCACTCTATAACAGAATTTGAATATGATAACTCCTATTGCAGTGTTTGCAATGTTGTAAAATGGAAACATTTTTATAGATAATGAAACAAAATAAATTATTTCAGATCAAGATAGAAAATAGGGATGACTAACTAGAGTCAAATTTCAAGTTAAGGTTAGCCTACAAAATATAATTATCAGAATAATTTCTTTATTGCATGTAAATATGATGTACTAGCTCATTTTGGTTTGCTATAACAGAATATTTGTTTGCTATAACAGAATCCCACAGACCAGGTAATTTATACAGAAAAGAAATTTACTTCTGATACTTCTGATAGGATGGGAAAACTAATATCAGGGTTCTGTCCTCTCATGAGGGCCTTCTTACTGTGTCATTGCATGGGAAGGTGGAAGGGGAGGAGAGTACAAGAGAAGGTGAGCAAGTAGGGGCAAAATTTACATTGTTAACAAACCCACTCTCATGATAACTAATTAAATCCCATGGTAACTAACTCCTGTGATAACAACGTTAATCCTTTCATGAGGTTAGAGTTCTCGTGACCTAATTGCAATTTATTAGGTCCCACCTCCCAACAGTGTTGCACTGGGTTTCCAACACATGATCTTTGGTAAACACATTCCGACCGTAGCATATGAGCTATCTGCCTATTAGATCTATATAATCTAAAAACAATAATGGCATAGAAAATCATAGTAGTCACATTAATCACATACTTGAATAACCTTAATATGAAACTTATTTCATGATTCATGAAATAAGTAAAGCAGCTTATGATTTGGTAGTATTTTGGTAGAAATTGACACAAATAAATAGAAAAGCTGCTAATTACCTCAATGCCATTTCTACATGTGACTGAATTCTGTGACAAACTATATTTTGTTAAGTGCTCTGTAATTATGAAATATTTCTTACCAACTATGTGAGATGACTCTCATTTCTGAAGAAATCTTCTATGTCCACATCAGATCACTAGGAGGTCTCCTCTAGGACCCTAGTTTTAAATGCTGTCTATATACTGATTACAACACAATTAGACACCTTGTTGCTAACTTTCACTATCAACTTCTAACATGCCTGACTGCTTATTCAACCTCCCCACTTGCTTGTCCAGTACATTTCTCAAAATAAAATGCTCTAAAGCTGAACTTCAAATTTGCCCTGCAAATCAGTTCAAGCCTTTCCCATCTCAGAAACTGAAAACTCTATTCCTCCAGTTTTGGTCCAAGGACAAAAGACCTGTGAGATCATTTTCAACTTAGTTCATCTTCACCAGCTCCTCATCAGCAAATCCTGTTGGCTCAATCTTCAAATGTATATGCACTTTCCCTACTTTTCACTACATGCACCACTACCTCCCTAGTAAAGACCACAATTTTGTCTCTTGCCTGGATTATTGCAAAAGCTTCTTAGCTACTCTCCCTGATGTTATCCCTGTTCCATCCCACTACAGTCTGACCGTGCCATATAAAGGATGATCTTTTAAATAGTAAGTAGAACGTACTAGTCTTAAGCTTCTGTATTAGTCAGAGTTCTTCAGAGAAACAGAACTAATAGGATGAATACCTACATTAATCCTATTATATATGTGTGTGTGTGTGTGTGTGTGTGTGTGTGTGTGTGTGTGTGTAAAGAATTGCCTCATGTGATTATGGAGACTAATTTACAAGAGCTGCAGGTGAGTCAGCAAGATGGAGTCTCAAGACAGTCAATGATGTCCTTCCAGTCTGAGTCCAAAGATTTAAAAACAAGAAAAATGGATGCGTCATTTCAGTCTCAAGGATGGCTGGCTTGCAGTTCAAGCAGAGCTGATGTTTCAGTTGAGTTCAAAGGCAGGAGAAAGCTACTGTCTCAGTTCAAAGGTAGTCAGGAGGCAAAAGTCTCCCTTACTTTGGGAAGGAGCAGACTATTGTTATTTAAGCCTTCAACTGATTGGATATGGCCCACCCACCTTAGGGAGGTCAATCAGCTTTACACAATCTACCAATTTAAATATTAATCTCGTCCAGTAACACCTTCACAGAAATGCTCAGAATGATATTTGATCAAACAGCTGGGCACCAATGGCCCAGTCACATTGACATGTAAAATTAATCATGTCAGCTCCAAACCTTTCTAATTTCATCTTTTAATACTCTCTCCACTCCTTTTCTGCTCCAGTAATTCTGTGTTTCTTGCTTCTCATTTTTTCCTAGCACACTTTGGTCTTCAAACTTTGTGTGCTTTTTTCTCTTTCTAGAATGCTCTTCTCTTTGATAATGACCTGACTTACCTTCTTACTACCTTCAAGTCTCTGTTCCATATCCCCTCCACAGACAAGCCTTTCTTAATTGTCATTCTAGAGTAGTATCCTCTGCCTTAATCACTCTCTGTATCCATTAATGTGTGTTTTTTTATTCATAGCTCATATTTTTATCTGACATACAGTAAATCTTCACTTAATATCAATGATAGGTTCTTAGAAACTGTAACTTTAGGCAGCATACATATAATGAAAACCAGTTTTATCACAAGCTAATTGATATAAACAGGAGTTAGGATTTTAAGCATATTTCTGGTCACAAAACATCACCGAACTGTTTTTTGTTTTTTTTCTTTTTGAGACGGAGTCTCAAGCACCTGAGTAGACATCTGTCAAAACAAGAGCCATTAGGGAGACTGCTTGTAGCATTTTAATACCCCCATTACTTCTGCTGACTGTAAAATTTGCCCTATGTTTGTTATATTTTTGAATGAGGTTGGTCCTTACAAGTGCTGTCAATATATTAAGATTTTATATCACTCTGTTGCCCAGGTTGGAGTGCAGTGGCGTGATCTTGGCTCACTGCAACCTCCACCTCCTGGCTTCAAGTGATTCTCCTGCCTCAGCCTCCTGAGTAGCTGGGACTACAGCATGTGCCCCACCACACCTGGCTAATTTTTGTGTTTTTGATAGAGATGGGTTTTCACCATAACAGTCCAGCTGGTCTTGAACTCCTGACCTCAGGTCATCTGCCTGCCTCAGCCTCCCAAAGTGCTGGGATTACAGGTGTGATCCACAGTGCCTGGCCAACATCACCAAATTTCTAAAGAAATACCCACAGCACTTCTAATATTAAACATTGAAATAAATGTGAGCTATACATACATTTAAGAAATATTAAAGAAACAAGATAATTATTTACCAAAATTTTGGTTAATCAGTGAGTGATGGTGGTCATAGTGGTGGTGGGTTAAATCAAGGAATAAATGTCTGAAAAGTGAAAATTGTAAGAAGCACCTCCTACCACAACACAGTTCAAAAACAAACAACAAATATGATGGGCTCAGTAAGCACTTTTGTGCCACATCATTTATTATTGTAGAGTTGTATGTTTATCACATAATTCATTAATTTTTATGATATGTATCCATCTATTCATTTACTCATTTTTCAACCTGCTTATTCTAGTTCAGGGTCTGAGATGGCTGGAGTGTCACCCAGCAGCTAAGGCACAAGCAGCCCAGGACAGGACCCCATTCCATTACATGCAGGGCTCACTCACACACACCCATGCTCACTCAAATGGGGACAGTTTTAATATGTCAGTGAACCGAATGTGCACAGCTTTGGGATGTGGGAGGAAACTGGTATACACAGAGAAAACACATGCAGACATGGGGAGAACGTGCAAACTCCACACAGACAGTGGCGCCAGTGGGAAGTTCCTCATCAATGTTCCTTATCATTGTAACAACAATGTTGTTACAAAACAATGTTGACCAAGAACAATGTTATTCAAGGATCTACTGTAATTCATATTTATTTATTTTGTTTTTAGTGCAAGTTCTTTTAGGGCAGTGACTGCCTTTATTCATCATAGCACCCTCAATATTCATCATAGTATCCTAAAACAGTGTCTAGGACAACATTTTATTGTATGAATAACTTTAAAGGAATCACTTGTACGTGAATGTTTAAGAAGACATGACTGCAGTGAATTCCATGAGACCACATTTACAGGGTATCCCTGGCCTCCCCTATGAGAGGGGAGAAGGCTATTAAGTGAACCAAGCAAGATTATTAGAATCTGATCATTGAGTTCTTCCCTGGGCTATGAGGTGGGCCATTTATCCAGCTTGAATGGTTTCTGTGAAAGCAGCAGATAGGGTTTACAATGTGGTTACATTGAGGCATATATGAGTTTGAATATTTACAGAAGATTTACTGGAGAGGAAAGCTGAATAGATGCAATCCTAGATTGTGCCTATAAAAATTTCATGTACTCTCAGGGTAAACAAAATAATTTATATAACCACAACGGGAAAGGATTAGAGACAGTTTAATGGTTGTGATTGTCTTATGTATAGTAAATACTGCAATGGCATATACTCATAAAAAGGTGAGGGCCGCTTATACACAGGAACAGAGAAACATTGCTTAGAAAACACAAGCACCTGAGTAGACACCTGTCAAAACAAGAGCCATTAGGGAGACTGCTGGTAGCATTTTAATACCCCCATTACTTCTGCTGACTGTAAAATTTGCCCTATGTTTGTTATATTTTTGAATGAGATTGATCCTTACAAGTGCTGTCAATATATTAAGATTTAATAAGGAAGTCCCCAAATCCAGGCCTCCATGTTGAAGACAATCTTTGATATTTTTGTAGGTGTTTTGATGTTTTATCAAGAAGCAAGTACTTTTTCTCCTTCACTATTAGATTTCAGGAGAAAGGCATTTCTTGCTTTTGGTAAGAAATTCTGCCAGATTATTTCTAAAGTCCATTCAAATTGTAAGATGTCAATTCTTTTAGATAATCTCTAAAGTGCCTTCAAATTCTAAGAGGCTATGGGTTCTTTGGGATTTTCTTAATACACACTCCTCAGTCTCCATATTCCTCAGCATACTTCAACATTCCCTATTATACATTTGAATTTATAAGTATTTTTCTGTAAAATTATTAGTAAATTTAACATCATAACAATGATTGATCAATCACCCCACAATATATTACGGTAGGACTATTGAAACATGAAATAACTTTTTAAAAGATCTCTATGTATAAGGTCTAGATAAAATATAATCTAGAATGCAGTTTTTCAAATTGGTTGAACTCAAAGCAGAACATAAGAAATAACCAAAATCAGAGCTGAACTGAAGGAAATTGAGATGTGAAAAACCATATAAAAGATCAACAAATCCAGGAGTTTGTTATTTGAAAGAATAGATAACATAGACCACTAACTATACTAATAAAGAGAAAAGAGAGGATATTCAACTAAACACAAGCAGAACTGACAAAGGGACATTACCACTGACCCCACAGAAGCACAAAAAACTACAAATACCTCTATACATACAAGCTAGAAAACCTAGAAGAAATGGATAAATTTTTGGAAACATACAAACTCCTAAGACTGAACCAGGGAGAAACTGAATCCCTGTACAGATCAATAATGACCTCCAAAATTGAATCAGTAACAAAAGGCCTACCAACCAGAAAAAGCCCAGGACCAGATGAATTCACAGCTGAATTGTACCCAATGTATATGTAAAAAAGCTGGTGCTATTTCTACTAAAACTGTTCCAAAATATTGAGGAGGAGAGAATCCTCTCTAATTCATTCTATGAGACCAGCCTCATCCTGGTACCAAAACCTGGCAGAGACACAACAACAAAAAAACTTAAAGCCAATATCCTTGATGAACATAGATGCAAAAATCCTCGACAAATACTAGCAAAACAAATCCAACAATAAATCAAAAAGTTATTCGACTGTGATCAAGTAGGCATTATCCTTGGGATGCAAGTTTGGTTCAATATATGCAAATCAATAAATGTGATTCATCACATAAACAGGGATAAAGAGAGATACCACAAAATCATTTCAGCAGATGCAGAAAAGGCTTTTGATACAATTGAACATCTTTTCATATTAAAAATCCTCAATAAACTACACATTGGAGGAACATACTTCAAAATAATAAGAGCCATCTATGAAAAACCCACATCCAACTTCATACTGAATGGGCAAAATCTAGACGCATTTCCCTTGAAAACTGGAACAAGACAAGGATGCCCTCTGTCACCACTCATACTCAACATAGTATGGAAAGTTCTAGCCAGACCAGTCAGGCAAGAGCAAGAAATTAAAGGCATCCAAATAGGAAGAGAGGAAGTCCAACTATTCCTGTTTTCAGACAATATGATTCTATATCTAGAAAATCCCACAGTGTCTTCCCAGAAGCTTCTTGACCTGATAAACAACTTCAGCAGTTTCAGGATATAAAACCAACGTACAAAAATCACTAACGTTACTATACACCAACAAGAGCCAAACTGAGAGCCAAATCAAGAATGAAATTTTGAATTAATAGCCACAAAAGAATAAAATACCTAGGAATACAGTTAACCACAGAGGCGAAAGATCTCTACGATAAGAATTAAAAAACACTTCTTAAAGAAATCAAAGATGACACAAGCAAAAGGAAAAACATCCCATGGTTATGAACAGGAAGAATAAATATTGTTAAAATGGTCATACTTCCCAAAGCGATTTACAGATTTAATGCTATTCCTATCAAACTACCAAAATTCTTCACAGAATTACAAAAAACTATTTTAACATTCATATGGAACAAAAAAAATAGTCCAAATAGCCAAGGCAATACTAAGCATAAAGAACAAAGCTGGAGGCATCACATTACCTGATTTTAAATTATGCTACAAGGCTACAGTAACCAAAACAGCATGGTACTGGTACAAAAACAGTTACAAAGACTAATGGAACAGAATAGAGAGCCCAGAAATAAGGCTGCACACCTACAACCATTTGATCTTTGACAAAATGAACAAAAACAAGCAATGAGGAAAGGACTCCTGATTTAATAAATTGTAATAGAATAACTGGCTAGCCATATGCAGAAGATTGAACCTGGACCCTTTCCTTATACTATGTACAAAAATCAACTCAAGATGGATTAAGACTTAAATGGAAAACTTAAAACTACAAAAACCCTGGCTGATAACCTAGGAAATGCCATTCTGAACATAGTCCGTCGCAAAAATTTCATGACAAAAATGCCAAAAGCAATTGCAACAAAATCAAAAATTGACAAATGGGACCTAATTAAACTAAAGAGCTTCTGCACAGCAAAATAAACTATCAAAAGAGTAAACAGACAACCTACAGGATAGGAGAAAATATTTGCAGCCTTTACATCTGACAAAAGTCTAATATTCAGAATCTATAAGGAACTTAAACAAATTTATAAGCAAAAAACAACCCTATAAAACATGGGCAAAGGACATGAACACACACTTTTCAAAAGAAGACATACATGCAGCCAACAAACATATGAAGAAATGCTCAACATTACTAACGATTAGAGAAATACAAATCAAAACCTCAATGAGTTACCATCTTATATCAGTCAGAATGGCTATTATCTAAAAAGTCGAAAAATAACAGTTACTGGTGAGGCTGTAGAGAAAAGGGAATGCTTATACACTACTGATGAGAATTTAGTTGAGTCACTGTGGGAAGTAGTTTTGTGATTTCTCAAAAAACTAAAAACAGATTTACCATTTAATCCAACAATCTCATTATTGGTTATATAGGCAAAGGAATATAAATTGTTCTACCATAAAGACACATGCACACATATGTTCATCGTAGCACTATTCACAATAGCAAAGACATGAAATCAACCTAAACACCCATCAATGGCAGACTGGATAAAGAAAATGTGGTACATATACAACATGGAATACTATGCAGTCGTAAAAGAACGTATCATGTCCTTTGCCACAACATGGGTGGAGCTGGAGACCATTATTCTAAACAAACTAACACAGGAACAGAAAACCAAATACCACACGTTCTCACTTACAGGTGGGAACTAAACATTAACTCCATATGGACAGAATGAAGGGGACAACAGATACCAGGGCGTACTCTAGGGTGGAGGGTGAGGATCTACAACCTACCTATCTGGTACTGTGCTTATTATCTGGGTGACAAAATGATCTGTACACCAAACCCCTGAAACATGCAATTTATTCACGTAGCAAACCTGCATGTGTACCACTGAACTCAAAAGTTAAAAAAAATGAAAAGACGTGGTTGACCACATTACTTTGATATTGTTGATAATATTATTGACAATAAGGCTAAAGACATGTGTTACTAGTCTTGCACTTACCCTCGCATGTGTTGGTTCATGATGTTAATTTTCAGGGATAGCTGATTACTTACTCTAACACATTACTTACTATAACACTTAAGAACCTTTGGCTCTTTTAATGCAAGGTAGCTTTTGAAAAAGAAAACGAGGATCAAAATATAAATATTTTAATTATTGCTACATGGTGTCTATCTTATATTGTTTTTCATCTTGCCACTTTGATCTAGTGGGGAGTGGTAATAATATGAGTTAGTGATATTATTCATCATTCAACAAACATTCATTTGGCCTTGATTGTGTTGGGTCCTGTTTGGTGCTGAATGGGTCTTTGGACAAACAGGAGACTATGGCAGAGAAAGGCCATCTAGAAAAGTGACATTCACTAGTGTAGCAGAGTGAAAATAACTCTTAAGTTATAATAAAATATATTTTGTTGGACTTATCATACTTATCATATTAATTATAAAAACTTGTATCTGGAGCAATAGCAGTTCTCAGCTCTGGGTATGCTTGAAAAATCCTTGGGAATCTTTTATAAAGTACTATGCCCAGGCTCCAGACATAGAAATCTTGATTTAATTGTTCTGTGGTAAAGCCTAGTTATGCCACCATTTATAAAGATCACTAGATAATTTTAATGGGCAGTCCCAGTTGAAAACATTAGTTAACTCTCCAGCTGCTTTGGTTTCCAAATAGTTCCTTGTTTCAGAAACTGTTAACCTTGTGATACTTTCCCACAGTGAGTGTGATAACTTCTTACAGCACTATCTAAAACTTTTAGCCTATTATTCAATATAATATTGACACAATAATAGCCATTATTTATTAGACATCCATAACGTGCCAGACATTGTGTTTTAAAATGTGCACATATATATTTTTTATCTTTACAAGGACATTGCAAGTTAGATAATGTTTCTAGACATTAGAAGAGACTTAGGGATTAAGTAAAGTACTCTGGTATACTCAGATAGCCAGTATCCAGGGCCATAATTCTAACCCAAATCTGTCTGAGTCCAAGGCTTCCGTCCAGACTGCACTGTCTTCATGTTCTCAAGCTATGTCTCTAGATGTAACTATAACTTGCTCCATTTTACACATCCTAGCCTATGGACAAGCAAATGACATTTTCTTCTTTACCCGCATACGTCTACCACATTCTTACCTGTCATTTGCATACCTGTCAGTTTGTGACATGCCCTTGTCAGTCAATTTAATTTACTCTTCTTAACCATTTTTTAAGGTACAGCTCAAATGCAGCCTCACTGATAAATTCCTCCTGGATCTTCCTAGTTGGAGGTAATCGCTTCTCCCTCTGACCTTCCAAAATATCTTATCTGCACCTCTCTTAGGGGCACTCAGCACTTTTTACCTTACTGTTATTTGTACATATACATATGACTGATACTTTTACTTGTTTATCGGATCCTTGAGATCATAGTTAGTCTGATTCATCTTTTTTTCTGTATAACACTTCACACAGTACCTAGTTCATTATCAAGGCAGAAACATATTTGCCAAAGGAATAGTATGCAGTGAATGAAGAAAGCATAAACAATTTGATTAGGGTCACCTAACAAATCTGTACCTGAGACAAGAAAAGAAACCAATTGCACATATAATGTAAGATATTGTTCAAAACATGACTATTTTTTGGTAATATCTGTATTTTGTGTGAAATGATTTGATCCCTAAATGTGTCAACATTTTAAAGGGATTTTATGGATGCTTTGATTTTATATGCAAGCCAGGGAAGTAAGTGACCAATAAATAAGAAATGAGGGCATTTCTCTGTTCCTGGTCATTCACTTTAGCCACTGGAACGAGAATAGAAAAGTGTACTTATGTGCGATGGTGTGGGATGATAGCATAATCTCAAATGGTTAACTATAGCGGTTTTTTTGTTTAGAACCTCTCCTTTTCACATTTATGCAAATGAATTTCACATTCAGTGCATTCAGGATGCACTTAGCAGATCTACAACTTGTAATCAATAAGGGAACACTAATGCATGTAGCATACTTAGTAGAAATTATGTACTTTTCTCAATATCTAGAAGAAACAATGCTCAGATAGCCTCTAATAGCAAAGCACAGAAAAAAATAAAACGATTGCTTGGGATGTCGTTGGTGGTTCTGCAGAATTTTTTGGTCTTGACATTTGTTTAGAAAGTCATTCTGATTCCCACCAAGGGTGATTTTATTCTATTTGCTTTAGATATCACCACTTTGTACTTATTAGAGATTACACAGTCCAGTGAGTTTTTTCTGACCAATGAGTTTTTACTTTCAGGTCACATCTGGTATGTAGTATCTTGCTTATTGGTTTGTGTTAAAATTATAACACTAAATATTGTGGTGGAAAATGTGTTTTAAGTTAGTGTTATTGAATTTGACTTTTAAGTTGAATATGTGGTTTCATGTTCTGGAAATATATATGAGTTGAACATAGAATGTTCTAATTGATTAATTGCACCTAAAAGAGAGTTATTTGAAATTAATTTTTCATTTTATGAAGCTTAATTACTTTGTATTTCCTTCTCAGAAATTATAGATAAGAACATTTTTTTCTCTAAAGGGCCGGATACTAAATATTTTAGCCTTTATGAGCCATACACTCTCTGCTGCAAGTACTGCATAGCATGAAACCAGCCATAGACGATAGATAAATGAAAGAGCATGCCTGTGGTTCAATAAAACTTTATTTATGGACAATAAAATTTGAATTGCATATACTGCTCCTGTATCATAAAAAAGTATTTTTTAAAAAATTTTTCAACTCTTTAAACATGTGAAAACCATCCCTAATTCATGAACCATACAAAAACAGGTGGCAGGCCAAATTTGGCCATATGGTCAACCAGACATGGTCAAACATAATTGGCTGACCTCTGTCTTAAAAGCTAACTATAGGTCTCACAGCTGCTTTTTATTTTCTTAAGACAATTATGACTAGTGGTGAATTTTTGAAATGTTACAAGGGATGAGGAGTTGAATTAATAAAAACATTACTGCTAAAGCAATGCTTCAGAAACCCAGTGTGAAAATTTTTTTTAATTCATAAAAACAAACTTTACCAATAGCAGGAGTGTCTTTTATTTTAAAAATGAGATTTATATGTAAACTCCCAAGTACACTTATGTTTTACAATACTACTACAAGTATTGGTAAATTTAAATGATCAATTTCAGCATTGAGTATATGTATTAGAAAATATGCCACAGTATATTCTGCAAGATTAATATATTTTAACATTCTTCGTGCATCTCCCCAGTGTTTAGCTTATATTATGTCACTGTAAAAGGAGATGATACCACTCAAATATTGCTATCAGCTCGTAAATAACATTATTTATCATTTTGAGAATGTTCAACTTTTTGTTTCTGTACCCGTTGCCTTTAGAAAGACTAATTCTTGGCATTTATGTTTTATTCTTGAATATATTTCCAAACACAAGTATATTGATTTCTTTTAGATTTGTACTTCACAAAGACCTAATAGTCTAGCACTGATCTAATAACAATATTTTTATAATTACAAATTATACCATACTGAGAAATATGAGGGGTGTCAGAGAAATGTTCTTCTATCAGATTGTTTATATTCAAGCTGGTATCCATGTTAGTCATTGGATTTCAGTAATAGCGTATGACATTAAGAAATAGTAGAAGGTACCTGTACCATCAAATAAAATGTAATCAAGTACTATACTTTTGGCATGACCATTTGAATTGAACTTTTTATCATAATGTACAATTGAACCCATTAAAAATGTAAATGAGTAAGTTTGTAAGGAATCATTTGACCTTTATTGTGACACTCAATTCCTATGCTCCACCTTGGCTTGAAACCTCATCCTCATTCCTCAACCTGTCATCAAGCCATACCTCATCCCATTGTTGTCTTTGATTCAGATTTCAGTTGCCCAGCATGGGGTGATGGTCAAGCATGGAATGAGACTTGAGCAGTCAGTAAATTTATCTATTCCACTCATTACTTGGTGTATTAGTACATTCTTACACTGGTATAAAAAATAACTGAGACTGGGTAATTTATAAAGAAAAGAGGTTTAACTGGCTCATGGTTCTGTAGGCTGTACAGGAAACATGGCACTGGACATCTGCTCAGCTTCTGATGGGGCCATGGGAAGATTACAATCATGGCAGAAGGCAAAGGGGTATCTCACATGTCACATGATGAAGTGTGTGTGTGTGCGCGTGTGCACGTGTGTGTGCGTGTGTGAGAGAGAGAGAGAAAGAGAGAGAGAGAGAGAGATGGGTGGGGATGCCACACACTTAAACAGCCAGATCTCACCTCACGAGAACTCACTACTTTGAGTAGAGCACCACAGGGATGGTGCTAAACCATTCATGAGAAACCACCCCTCTGATCCAACCACCTCCCACTGGGCCCAACCTCCAATACTGGAGATTATAATTCAGCATGAGATTTGGGAGGAGACAAATATCCAAATATCTATCTGTATCACTTTGCAATTTTTTTTTTAAAAGTATTTTTCAAGTTTGTGAGTCCTACGTGATTGAATGCCAAATTACTGGGCCAAGTAGTAAGAGCTGTGATTTCAAAGGAAGCAGAAGGCTTCAAGGTAGGAGGATATGGATGCATGCAAAGAGTGATAGACATTTCTGGTGAGACGGGTGAAGAAAATCTCAGAAGGAAGGATGCTCATAAAGTGTTTGGGGAACAGTGAATGAATTAGCCTAACTTCACGGAGAGGAGGGCTCAGATAGGCAATGGTAGGAGAGGAAATCAGAAAGGATCTTCCAGGCCAGGTTATCAGTGAAGGTTGTCTTTGCTAGGATGAGAGGAGTTTGGGCTTTCTTTCATGGGGCATTAAATGTCATGCAAAGTTTTTGGTAGAGAGGGTGAGGATGAAAACAGGGTATAATAGTTTAGAAAAATAATTAAAAATTCCTCAAATGGCTTTAGAAAGTGCAATTTAACTGATTGATTTTTGCTACAATGGCAATGTATTTCTATTCATTAATCTGAAGGAAATATCAGGCTACATTTGGAGGCAGAAGATAGAACTGTTGGATTCAGAGACTTGGTCACCTGAGACTAAACCAGAAAGCAAGATTTGTTTTTGCAATGGTCTGAGCTCCTTAAAATAAGGCAAACTTGATAAGATTTTAATTTTCGACTTCGATTTTAATTAGGTGTGCTTTCTTATATTTCACATACTCTACCCAGCTTGAAAATAAATGGTCGTCTTATTATTTAAGAATGGTAATCAAAACACAATGGCATTAAGAAACTGATCAAATAAAAAAATCTTATAGGATACACTACCACACACAAGCATACTACTACATCTGAGGCCACACAGCACTATGCATTGGTTAACAAAACACATCCCAGCATGTTAAGGCATATAAAATAGCAAAGCTTTTTGCCCTATTAAAGGGTTCATTAAAATTTAGATTTCAACTTGCCAACTCTTAAATTTGAAGAGTAAAATGAAAGCTGTTAATTCTATACGTGTCTCTCCCCACCTTCACAATCTTATGTATCCCACAGGCACCTAGCAGTTATGAATGCAAGTATAAGCATGCTGTCAGATATTGCTTACCTTAATTAAATTTCAAATTCAAAACTGATAGTCTGTGAAATAAGATAAAGATTTAAAACAACAAGGAAACAGGAAAGGACCTTACCAGATTGTTCATTTTTATTTATTCTTTTAAAAATAACTTTGGACAACATTTCTTCTCTATATTGTTGTTTTTCTTCTTTATTTCTGGATTAACTTTTTAGTTAGAATAGTAGCTAAATGCATTTTGCATAGTTTAGGAATGTGGATCATGTGTAAATGTTTACATTGACTTTCCCCATGTGTCTGGTTTGATTTATATTACTCAGTGCAAAAGAAAAAAACATCCTCTCATATCTTCAAATTTCCATACACAGCTTTTAACTCATGGTTATGTAAGGATTTTGAAAGTTAAAAATGTAAGCTTTCAAAAGATTTCAAAATCTACATTCAAAAAATCTTATCAGTCATATTAATTTCGTAGAGCTGTAGTAACAAAGTACTACAAACTTGGTGTCTTAACAGCCATCTTTTCCTCTGAGTTTGAAGGCCAGAAGTCTGAAATTAAGGTATCTGCAGGACCATGCTTCTTCTGACAGTTCTAGGAAAGAATTCTTCCTTGACCCTCCCTGGCTTCTGGTGGCTTCCGGCTCTGCCTCCAACTTTACATGGCCTTCTTCTCTATGTCTCTGTATGTCCCTCTGTGTCCTTTGTTTATGAGCAAACCAGTCACTGGATTTAGGACCCACTCCAATCCAGTATGACCTCATCTAGATTCTTACTTTGATTGATTAAAACTGCAACACACTATTTCTGAATAAAGTCACATTCGAATGTTCTAGGTTGACATGAATTTTGGGGCACACTATTCAATCTACTATACAAGCTTAAACATTTTTGACACCTTATTCAAATTTACCAAATAGGAAACAAATGTAAGGAAACAACAAGAAAAAAATTTAAAAGCATGTTCTAGGATTTGCTACAATTTTATTGCTTTTTCTAATTTCCTATTGACTGATGACTTGTCAGCCTGATTATTTCTCAGTTACTGGAAACATTTGCATATCTTGAACAAGCAACTGGATTCCACCACAGCATTACAAAATAAATTATGGTTTTTGACCTTTTCTCATCATAAATGAGGTGTTCCATTATAAATGCATCTGCTTTTTGACTTCTTCACTTGAAGGTATGTAAATGTATAATGCTATAATAAATAAAAAGAAGAGATGGCAAGACCTTAAAGATCAAATTAGTTTTGTATCCATCTGGAATTTGAGGATGGCTTCATTATTTCCTTCTAATTCCTTCATTCTTTCCTCTATTCTCTGGCAGGGGATTTTATGCACAATTGTGCAATATAAATATCTTAGGGTAATAATAAAATATGATTCAGTTATGAAAGAAAATCTAAAAATAATTCCGTGGAACTCTAATAGCACTGTTGTCATTATAGTTACATTTGGTGGTTTTCCAGAATTAATATTGCAGCATAGATACTCCTCAAGGACACACGAAAATATCTATTTGGTGTCCAAGGTGTTTTAACCTACCTACTGTTCTGATATGTTAAATTTCAAGTGTATCTTCAGCAAGTACTAAATTACTGTACATTAATTTTAACAGTGTCAACATGTTCTATTTTATTAGCCTGATGTGAATTCTCTGTAAGCTCATAAGGTGAAATATATTTTATCTGCAGGAATTTGGTGTTTGTTTTAACAGCAGCATTTTTTAAACAATATATAAGGGCCACTGGGAGAGTTTGGGATATTTCCATTGGTAATAATGCAAAGTGGACTTTAAATGAGGTTATGTCTCTGATTCTGTATTTCTCATTTTCGACGGGTGAACATAAGGAACAATGGGAATGTGTCCTTCACTGTCAGACGAGTAGGAGGATCCAGCACCTTCTCTCTCATATCACTAAAACCATGTACAGGGCCTGACTGGATCATTCCTGTTTCAAATTAGAAGATGCTTACGGGCAAACTTGAACTTGCCTGGGCATAAAATTAGGTTTGTGGCTCATTAAATTATGTGTAACTATCTCAAAAAATCTTGCCCATATATGATTTCCATTTTGTTATTACCCCACAGAAGAACCTAGACACAGTTCCCTATTGAAAATCATTCACCTAAGTCTAAACTCTTCCATTTGGCTTTTAAGTGTATCTACCCTCATCTCATCCATGATAATCCACTGCTGTTTCTCTCATTTTTACAGTCCAGGTCCTCTGCCATACTCTTCTCCACACATACCATGTTCATCCTACACTTCACTCTCATTTCCTCCCCTAATCTCAGATTGCATTGCCTCCTTACCTGGATTTTCCCTCCATCTATCTCATCTATAACATAGCTCAAGTCTTTCTTTAAGACATTTGTTCTCAGCTATCCCAGTTTTCAATAAATTGCATTATCTATTAATTCCTAATACATTTTAGAATTGATAAAATAGTATGTGGAAAAGTGTGACATAATGGCTTTATTATTCTCTAATTGTTTTACATTTATACCCTTACCAGCTCAAAATAAAATTCATACATGCAGAACATATGTACTGCACACTTTTTATATCTCCTGCAGAATCTGGTACCATTTTGCACTAAGGTAAATGAATAGGAAAAATTTAAATTTATTTGTTATTAGACTCAGCATTACTATAAGCATTTCACATATCCTAATACATTCTTAACAGCCAACTTCTGAGATGAGTATTATTTTAATGATGAAGAATTGAAGCACTTGGGTAAAGTAATTCAAAGGAACTCAAAAGATAAACAAAACTGCCATTCAAACGCAAACAGTTTGGCTACAAATTTTATACTTTTAGCCTTTATGTCACCTCAAGATAGTAGATGGTCATTGAGTATTTAGTTGACTGACATAAATTAAGATATTCTCTCTATGTATTTAAAATATAGTTCGTCACCATGTTTTCTGTAGAATTTTATTTCTGGCTTCCTGTCAATTTGGAATGGTAGATATAGCCCTGAAAAGACTTCCAGACAATGTGGCAGAGTAAGTTCACACCATGACAAGAATGCTGTGTTTCAAATATAGAAAATATAAGTCATATAAAAAGAAAACACAAAAACTCATTGCTGCTTTCAAAAATGAAATAACATCTCTATGGACTTGAAATAGAACATAAACATAAAATGTTAGGCAAGACCAAAGTCATCAACTAGTGGGGCACACTTGTGGAAGCAGCCTAGAAACTGGCTCCCTTGTGTATGTAGGGAATTAAAATATTTCATGCAAGATGGACCACTGGATTCAAGCTCAGTATTCAAAGCCAAAACCTGCTGTAAGAATCTGTTGTTTGTTAATGGGGGGAAACATGATTCTGAAAGCTGAGTGGGGACTACTACTTATTATAAATTGCTGACTCTGAGAGAAGAAAACTTACCAATAGGGATTTCAGACCAGGACTACAACAAAGCCATTCCCTGGCTCTGTAACTGGGTTTGTAATATTCCTTATATCACCTCAGGACAGATACTACAAATGGCTATGACAAGGTTTGAGACTGACAGGCTACTGAAGGGTGGACTGGAGGAATCTGCAAGGTACAATTCCACAAATCCATTCCTAAAAAAAAAGAGTCACAATATTAACACTTGAAAACAAACTTTTTTTTCATAGCTATACTGAGGTATAACTGACAAATGAAATTTGTGTATATATATGTATACACACACACACATATGGTATATAATGTGATGTTTTGATGTATGTATATGTTGTGAAATGATTGTACAAACACATGTATCACCTCATTGTGTGTGTGTGTGCGTGTGTGGTGAGAACATTTACAATCTGTTCTCTTAGCAAATTTCAAGTATACAATATGGTATTATTAACTATAGTCACCATGCTATACTTAAATCTCCAAAACTTATTTATCTTGCTTAATTGAAACTTTATGCCCATTGATAAGCAACTGTACATTGATTTCCCCCATCCCTTAGCCCCTCGCAACCATCACTATACTCTGCTTCTGTGAGTTTGACTTTTTGGATTTTACGTATAAGTGAGATCATGCAATATTTGTCTTTCAGGGTCTGGTTTATTTCATTTAGCATAATGTCCACCAGGTTCATGTCTGTTGTTGCGAAAGGCAGGGTATCCTTTCTTTTTTTTTTTCTTTGAGATGGAGTCTTGCTCTGTCACCCAGGCTGGAGTGCAGTGGCGCAATCTTGGCTCCCTGCGACCTCCGCCTTCCGGGTTCAAGCGATTCTCCTGCCTTGGGTCTCCCGAGTAGCTGGGACTACAGGCAGATGCCATCATGCCCAGCTAAATTTTTGTATTTTTAGTGGAGACGGGGTTTCACCATGTTGGCCAGGCTGGCCACAAACTCCTGAGCTCAAGTGATCCGCCAGCTTCGGCCTCCCAAAGTCCTGGGATTACTGGTGTGAGCCACCGCTTACGGCCAGGATTTCCTTTTCTTAGGTTGAATAGTATTTTATTGTGTGGGTACAGCTATATATATACATGTATGTATGTGTGTGTGTGTGTGTATCACATCACGTTTTTAGTGTTTTTTTTCTTTCGTGTGAGATGGAGTTTCACTCTTGTTGCGCAGGCTGGAGTGCGATGGCACCATCTCGGCTCCCTTCAACCTCCACCTCCAGGGATCAAGGGATTCTCCTGCCGAGTAGCTGGGATTACAGGCATGCGCCACCACGCCAGGCTAGTTTTGTATTTTTAGTAGAGAAGGGGTTTCTCCATGTTGGTCACGCTGCTCTGGAACTCCCGACCTCAAGTGATCCACCCTCCTCGGCCTCCCCCACCCTCCTCGGCCTCCCAAAGTGCTGGTATTATGGGCGTGAGCCACTGCGTCCAGCCTATATATCACATTTTTATGTATCAGTTTTAGTCCATTACCATATCCTTGCCAACACTTGGTATCTTTTGCCTTTTTGACAATAGCCGTTCTAATAGGTGTGAGGTGATATCTGCTGTGCATTTCCCTGATGATAGTGATGTCCAGCACATTTCATGTACCTGTTGGGCACGTTTATGTCTTCTGTGGAGAAATGTTGATTCAGGTTATATTCAGTGCATACCTTTATTCTTTCTTTCTTCTCATTGCCTAGTATGCCATCCTTTATTTCTCCATGTCAGTGCAAAGTCTACCTATTTCTCAAAGCCTCTTTCATGTCTTATTTCCTAAAGAAAGTGTGTTCTCATTGTTGGTATAATTTGTATTCCTCATTACAAATTGTTTGTGATCTTTAGACTTGCATAGTTTGTGGTCCTACAAAATAAATGTAAATATCTTATAAACCTTTACTTGTTCTCATTCCACCCCTTTCTATACCACCCAACATGTTCTTCCTATTTGAAACCAGGTTTATTATAAATGAAATATATCAATTAGAAAGAAGGACACTTAACCATTCAAGAAGATAGAGCCATAGTAGAGAGTTATCTTCAAACAAATATTGCAAACAAGTGTTTGTGAGAGACTATCAATTTAGTCCCTGTTCTGCTACCAGAGAGGGGACTATTGCATTGTAAATCATCAACTCTGTAATGTAATGTAATGAAAAGAAACAGCATGAAAATGTTCTCCCTGACACACATCGTTTGATTCATGAAACAATTTTTTCATAACTCTTAGGCTACTGACTCCTTAATGTAAATCTCTCTGAAGATTCCACAAAGGACTAGCTAATCACTGAGTGAAGAAGAGCCTTTACATGAACCAAATTTCCAAGATTTAGACAAGAAGTGTTACATGTACGTAAAAACAAGTGACATAAAGACAGTAATTTGCAAGCAAGGTCCAAGGACTTCTGGGGATTTCACAGAATGCTATGAGGCTAAGTTGTTTTCCCAGCTATTAATTTTACAAGTCTCACCAATCAATAGGCTACTCTGTTACCAAATAATGACCAACGTTAAACAGAAACATGGAAAGGATGCACTACTTTCACTCAGGTATCGACTAAGAATAACCAAGGAATAGACCATACCCTGTAATTGAATTGCCTAATGAATATTATTTGGAAAAACCATAAACTACTCAAAAAGAACAAGAGTAGTCATTGGGATTTAAGAAAGAGCCTTAATTCGTTTGGACAGTGCAATCTAAGTGTACACAGTAAATTCTTACTTAGAAGAAATCTAATCTAATTAGAAGAATTTATGCCTAAATTCAAACAGTGGCACTTGGAAATATTACTAGCCAGCTAAACAAGCTTGGTATTTTCCAACAAGAGGCAAAACAGGGCTCTCTGGATCTACACATCTATAGCTATAGTAGAGATCTTATTGTTCTCTGGTAAATGCCCTATTGGGTATCAATTATTTATCAAAGAAATAAAAGAAACTGGTTACTCTTCATCTTCCATTAGTGAATATAGAATATTTTAGATTCTGTTTCTGAATGAAAATGCTGATAAATACTGCACTCCCTTTCTCACCAAATCAATGTTCCAAAAACAATTCATGAAATGAGAAAGGAAGGAAGAAAATTGCCTGAAGACCCAGATGGCTGAAAGGAATGAGAAATAAAAGGGTCATATCCTTATCTATCATTAAGTAATTTCTGATTGTGAAGTTAGGCATTTAAAAAACATGCCCAAATTATCTTCTCCTTTGGTTTTCGTGATTCTGCCTCATCAAGATGCTCTCCCTACTCTGTCAAGCTCCTCTGTTGTCTCTTTCCTAGATGACTTTCCGTTCCCTTGTAGTCACATTCTTTCTGCACATCCTCAGAAGTCTGCTCTTTCTCATCAATGAAATACATTTCATGGCTTAATCTCATCATCTATTTGAGTGATGATTCACAAAGTACAGTGTACCCCGGTGTTTATCAGTCCCATCTTTTGCTCCTGATTCTTATACCTGGATGCCTTTACACATGTGCAAATACTTTCCAATTGTTCATCTCAAACTTTGCCTGCTTCATAAAGAAATACGCAGTTTGCCTTTGGAGTGACAGGGATCTGGGTTTGAATCCTAAGAACTACTGATCCCTTGTGATCATGAACCCGTAAACCCCCCTGAGCTTGGTTTTCTCATTTATAAAGTGAAGATGCCAGGTGTCGGACCCTCTTTCAAACCCTTCATGAGCTACTGAATTGTATTCTTTGCTTTCTGTTTCTCTGCCAATGTGCATCCACGTTCTTTTGGTTACACGGGATAGGGATATTGATTTTCCTACCTCTATCTCTGTCTAGGGGAGAGAGTTCTGGAAACTCCTTTTGTTCTGTTTAGTCTGGGAGAGAAATATCTGTACACTAAGTGACTCTTTGCTCTGGATTTGACTAGCCCCTCTTTCATGAGGTCTTGTTTTGGTGCGCCTTCTTTTAGCCAAGCCCTTCCTGGTTTGAGCCAGCCATATCAAAATCTCTTAGGGCAGGCAGCTCTCAGGGAACCATAATTCAGTCTCTTCAACCTCAATGTTTTCATCCCTTTCATGGAACAGTCATCTTCTCTTTCCCTACTAGGTTTCTTCAGAAGAGATAACTCTGCATATAACAATTTCCCAAATTTCTGATGCCTTTAACTATAATGTAAAAATTCTACTTAGAATAAAATCACAACAGTGATCCTACGACATTTCAAACTGCCAGTTAGGCCTACAAACCACCCCTTCCTCATTAGTCACACATCACTTCATATTTTTATATATCACCATGCCCACCTGCAGCCCTTAATCAGCAAAACCAATTAAGTTCTTCTCTACTTGCTTTGTCACTACATAACCACACTGACCAGTTCAGATTTCAGCAAATTTTAATTTTTGTCATCTTACTTTCCTTTTGGGTTACTGGCATTGATTCATCATGTGATTCTGTTCTCTTCTACTTCTCAATATGAGGCAGTTAATCTTTCAGAATGGTTTCTTCCTGATTCTTCATGCCTATCTCTTATTCCTGCCTTTCGTTTTTTTTTCTTTTTGTAGTCATTCTTTCCATTTGATTGTGTCTATATCTTTCATTACAATACTAATATATTATTTGAAAGGTTGATGTGTAGATTAAGAAAGTAGCAGCTGGGCATGGTGTCTTATACCTGTAATCCCAGCATTTTGGGAGGCTGAGGCAGGAGGATTACTTGAGCCCTGAGGTTCAAGACCAGCCTGGGTAACAGAGAGAGACTGCATCTCTCCAAAAAAGAAAGAAAAAAAAGTTAACCAGGTTTGGTTGCACGTGTTGTGGTCCCAGCTACTTGGGAGACTGAGTTGGGAGGATTGCTTGAGCCAAGAAATTGAGTCTGCAGTGAGCAGCCTCTGCACTCCAGCCTTAATGACAGAGTGAGACCCTGTATCAGAAAAAGAAAAGAAAAGAAAAAAAGTAGCACATGGGGAATTCTTTCCTGGCACAGAGGTATAGTCTTTCCTACCTTTGACCCTCATAGATCGTTTTTTCATATCCCTTTTATGGCAGTTCAGTTAGCATACTTTATATTTGTTTGTGTAGGTGCTTAATTGTGTGTTCAAAAAAATGTATTGCCCATGCATTATACTAGCCCATGTAAGAACCTAGCACTTGTTAGCCCTTAGTGCATGATTATTGAAATGAAATGCTTTATTCACTCATTACACAGAGAATGCTTTGATTCAACAAAAATACTTCTATGAATGGTTGCATAGACAGACTTAAATCATAAGTCCTCCTGTTTTGCTGAGCATCCCTCTACTCTGGGAAATAAGGGTTGACTACCTAATGCTATTTTTATTGTAATCTCGATGTTTGAAACCAAAGACCAATATATCAGCATTCTTATAATTTATTTAATGAAGCTACTTTTTTCCAAAATAAGTTCATTTAACATAAGCATTGCCAAACATCCCTCATTTGAATGAATTGGAAGGAAAGCTAATTAAATTGGTGAATACTTGTTTTAGTTTTAATCCCTTTAAGAATATATAAAAACTGCAACTATTATAACTCCTCAGACACTGTGTAGTGGAGTTTTAATTAATAGATAAGGATGATCTCTAATTAGCTCATCAAAATACTTTAAACAGTGTCAACCCTACATATACTGCACTTACACCGTTTGTAAGTAAATAGACACTTCTAAAGCACTTAAATACCAGTTTGCATTCTTAGGAGAGTAGAGGTGCCCTCAACCTTTTTCATTATGTGGTTAATTTATTTATCCATGTGTCTCTTCTTTTAATAGGGGAAACAAGGAAAAAAAGCAACCTCATATGAGTTTGATTATCTCAGTCAACATTCTGACCCATTCCAAATCAGTATAGTTCAAATGAATGTGGTTTCCTGAATATTTATCATAGAACAGGTAACAATTGTAGAATGACAAAACTAGAAAGAAATCTTCCTTTCAGATCAGTTATTCTAATCATCTCATTTTACAGATGGGGAAGAAATTGATTTACTCTATAGTTCCTATGGTTAGTCATGGGCTAAGCCATGCTTCTCTTTGGCTATTCATAAGTCTTAATTCTGTGCTTTGTGGAAACAAACAAGCAACAAAATAGGACAGAGAGAGAGAACAAATATGAAATTGAAGATGTATCTTCATTTTAAAAAAAGATAACCGCTTTTACTATTATTTTAATATACAGACCTTAGGAAATTCTACATTGAAAGCAAATAAATTAGAATTTCGAATTCATGTATTGAATGAAAATAGGGTACTGTTATTCTGCAAAAGATATGACACATAACTTTCAAGACTTCATTCATTCATCCAACATTGACTAGGTTTCATTTTTTCTCTGATTTTACAAAGTTTCAGGTACATTAGGTGCTGAGAATACAAAGCAAATAAAATACAGATAGAGGTTTGCAAAGGGTGTAAATGCAGTACTTAGGAAGGACTCCCAACCTATACTGAGGGGTGTGTGTGTGTGTCTGTGTGTGTGTGTGTCTGTGTGTGTGTGTGTCTGTGTGTGTGTGTGTGTGTGAGAGAGAGAGAGAGAGGGAGATGGCTTCCTGGAAGAAGAAATGCAAGATCTAAGTCCTTAAGTTAAGGGCAAGCCAGAGTCGGCCTGACATCCATAATATGAAGGAAATAACAGTTGAAAAAATATTCCATCTAATTCAGTCGGTCCACTCTGGTCTGGGATCATTTGCCCCTTGTTGGGCAGGGAAGGCTCCTTGCATTTCAGCATGAACAATAATATTGCAGCCAGAACACTTTTAAAGTAATTCTTTAGCCTTAGCTTCTCAAGTGGGCATCACCTGGCCCATTTGAAATTAGTTTTTGAAGCCACATAAAGTCTTTCAAATTCAGATAACTTGAGGGATTTTCATTACCAGAGCTAATTATTAGATGAAGACCTACCACCCCAAATCAGATACTTCAAACATCTAAATTTCACAGACAACTATGAATGGGCAGCTGTAGATTCCTGGTTAGAGCTGATATCATCAAAAGTCCTGGATATCACTAAGGAATAAAGTGTATAAATTATTAAGACAGAAAAACATGATCTTGTGTTTATTTATATGTGGGTGATATCTGCCTGTTATAATTTGTTCTCTTTTTCTGTCCATATGTCTCTTTATTTTGATTTTCCAGTTTGTGTTTTTCTGAATGTTCTTTTCTGAGATGTTTGAGGATATTAGGAGATTGATATCTGAACATTCATCCTAAGTGCTTTCACATTTCACACTTTTGCTGTGCGAATATGGAACAGTTGTCTACGTACAATTTTTGGGACATTAAATATTATTTTGAATTCTAGACTAGATAGAATGGATAAAAATTTTTATTGTTATGAAGTTTTTGTGTCTTTTTGCTTTGATAAGAGATTTATTGGATTGTATTTCACTAGGTTGCATGGTTAGTAATTCTGTATACTTTTATGCCTTCTCTGTAAGATACTCGTATTCATGTCATATGTCAGCTAAGAACTAGAATTTTTGCCATCCTGTTTTTCATTTTCTAGGTTATGATCTTTCTCTGGTCACATTTCTGACAGCTACCCCTTCTCTCCTTTGCAATCACCAGTATAAACCCATAGCTCAAACATCATCAAGCAGGTACTCAGCAGTGGTCACTGACAAATGTCACAGAATGAAGAGAATCAGATTTGAAAGGCTTAGCTCTAAAAAGCAAACCAAGGTTCAGTCACTCATTTAAAACCTTCTGTGGCCCTGTGGCATTATCACAGACCAATCTATTTGATACTTTCACAACTTTCAACTATTTTAAATATCAAACTTCTCTGTTCTTTCAGAACTTACTCTTGATTCTGTTTTTTTTTTTTTAATAAGTATGAATGTATTGGCATACATTGATAATGTAGGGTACAAAAGTCTTCACCAAATAAAAACAGAAGGGATAATGAAATAGTGATAGGCTTTGGAGTTACCCAAGGACTTAGAGATCATCCTGTCCAACTTCTTATAAGCACCAGCCTGAAATAGTTCAGTGATTAGTCTGAGGTAATAGAATAGTTACTTTTTCCAGCTGGTTCCAGAATACAGACTTGCATTTTGCTCGGTGTTTATTCAGCGAAGTTTTAGTGCTTCTACATCAATGCATTCAATTTAACAAAAATGTATTAAGTAGGTTCTATGCACCAAGAATTGATAATACAGGAGTGTAAAACACAGCAGCTCAGCACATTTCCTCTCCTAGAGAACCATAAAGGCTAGTCCTGGGGACAGGTGGGCAAATGTATTATACATATGCTGCCCAAGCCTATGATAGTTATCTCTAACCGATGAAGGCATTTTATTTATTTATTTATTTGCTGAATTTAGACGTGGCTTCACCATCTTCCCCAACATAGCTCTTCAGGCATCCACGATTTATCTTTGAGAATTGTCAAGTACATTGAAACCTATTTATCATCAAAACACTAATAGTTTTCTTAAAGAATTAGCTTCTAGAAGACAAAATAATATAACAGTAGTACTAATAATAGATACATGTTGTAGGTTCTAAACACATAATTATTGAAGCAAAATTGTTTATACATGCATCATCTAACATCATCTCAGGGTGTTCTGAACTGTAGGATACATGGCTTTCCATGATATCCACTGTTGTGAGTGCGCCTCTGTAATTGATCAATGGTCTCACTCCCTCTCCCTAGTCTGTGGTTCTTGGCCTGCTTCCTGTTCTATTAAATCATGCATCACGAAAGACTGCAACTTTTGAATTTTATCCTAGAATCATTCAAACAAACCACTCAGGCCTTATTTACCTGGTAGTTTCTTTTGGAAAATGCCTTATTGCCCTAGGTGATGCAGTGAATGAGGGAAAAGGGGAATAATGAAGACTCTTCAGATTTAGACCTGTACCGTCACTGGGGTTTGAAATGAGAGAAAGGAGGAACTCAGGAGGGTTTGAAAACTATGAGTATGGAAGAATCTGTAGAAAGAGACATGGACAAATGGCAGTAGAGAATTAGGGATGTTTATAGTCCTTGCTGACTGTGTCAGTCCTCATGTATGCAATGGTATGTACATGGCATATGATAGTATATATCTTGGAATTCAATTACTACTTGTCCTCAGTGGGACCACCAAAAAAGCTAAGTTCTCAGTACGTGCCTTTTCCTAAATCTTTGGTAAAGGAGAGAAAGAGAGAGGCAGAAAGAATGGAATCTTAGTGTGGGCTGCTGACAGGAAACCCATTTTGCAAAACTGCTTCTTCTTGAACGGCAGTTGAATCAACTCATTGTTATCAAGCTTTAAGTGAATGGGTTCTTGCAGTTGCCAAAATTGAATAGGAAATGCTTTAATTTTGTTCTGGCTGTGGTCCAACAACAAAAGAGACTTTTCAAGCATGGAATTACAGAGCTGTGCTGAATGACTCCAAGTGAACTCTCTGTAGGTTAAGCTCTTCAGGAAGGGGGTCATTGCTTGCTGATGGAAAGTTGGTGAAAGGGGTGGCTGAAAGCTTGGGAAATCTGGTGTTGGTAAGCAATACATGGACATGTTATCCTTGTCCCCTACTACCAGATGAAAATGTGGGTCAACGGTAACTACTTTAATTAGTATGTAGAGAAAATTGTTCAAATGGAGAGTCACATTACCCTTTGCCAGAAGGCTTGTGATGGTTATTCTGTTGTTCGTAGTGGTGAAACTTTCAGATGTTGCTTATTCGATAATAATATTGGCTGGGATTCAAGGTCAGGAGACTCTCTTGATAAGTAAATTTGAGGCAAGAGAATCTCTTAAAGGCAACTGTTTTGCTGATCCACTTTTTTTTTTCTCTGCACATTGATCAGGAATACTTTTTACCTTCACAAATCAAGTAAGACCTGAAGCAGATTTTACTTTTTCGGTTACCTTTTGATTATTCAAAGGCTAGTTATCCAGTGTATAAGTAAGAATTTTGACCAGAATTTCTGACCAGACTGGATGATTGGCCAGTTGTGGCAGCATTAATTGTATTTAGAAAAATTATACGTGGGGGTAAAAGGATGTCATGATTTCACAGGCAACACAGAACTTTTTACAGAATATACAGAATTTTATGCAGAATAGTTTAGTAGAGGTTCGAATGGAAAGGAAAGAGGAATCTGTTTTTTTCCTTTCATCTTTTCTTATTGGAACTTATTTAAAATTTCTGAGTGTTTCACTCTAAGAGCATGCATTCCGTATTTAAAAAGGAACTGGGTTGTGTGCTACATGCCACATAGTGGGTTTGTCACATTTGATATCTGAACTCTTCCTCAGATGGAATCACTTATATTTTACTTTAGGAGCCTCACTGCAGGACTCGCCTGGTCATACAGCTTTTATATTTTGCCATTTACTTTTATGCTATCCTGTTTTCTAGTGGACAGTCTGCTGCTAAAACCATTCCCAAATCAAGTTCTGAGTGTTGGATACTCAGGATGATGGAGCTCCATTTGGGGAAATTTACTATGAGTTTTATTGTGAGAAATGGATCTTCGCATGACTCTCCTGCTAAAGAGTCAGTGACTCACCAAAGAAGGAAGCAGAATTAAGATGGAGCATCTGTTTGACTCAGCAAATTCCTACTTTCAGGGGACCATGGAATATAAACAGTGTGATGCTGCAGGTTTTGCACATATCAAGTTCAGAGAAGTGTGGAGTGGCTACAGCGTGCACTGGAGCTGGCTAGCAAACAAGGACTGTGTACACCTCTTCCTAACTCTCAGCTCAGTGACATCATGTTGTAGCTTAATATAGATCATGGTTGAAATATTTACCACAGAATTGGCAAATACTACAGATGATTGCCTACTTTTTGTTTTCTTCCTGGAAAGCCAGTTGTTAAACATTTACCAGCACACCAGTGGTCCAGTGTACTTAAAACATTAATTTTTTAATTTTTTTTTTCTCTAGTACAGGGGTTGTCAAAATGTGGTCCTTGGATCAGCAGTATCAGTATCACCTAGGAGCTTGTTAGAAATGCAGATTATCTGGCCCCACCCCTAGCCTACTGAATCACCTTCTTGGGGTGGGTCTCAGAATTCCCTTTTAACAAGCCCTCCCTCCTAGGTGAATTTGATGTATGCTAAAATATGATAACCACTGTTCTAAGAGCTAGATGATTGAGGGAGGAGAAACTATGTTTAATTAGCTACATGATGACCATAATTGAATGATTAATTACTTCATACCTGTCCCATTGTACTTATTAAGCTTTCAGAGATACTTCCTCAACGGATTGCTAATTATAGCACCCACAGTGGGTGGTGGTGGGGGTGTGTCAAAACTATCACTTCCAGGGTTCATAGCAGAGGGAAACAAACCATTCATCATGCAGTGTTCACTTTCTTCATTTGAAGGCACTGCCAAAGGGCAAGTGATACCAGTAAATATGATAACTACTATATTTTTAGCTGGGCGAAGAGTCAGAATCCCCTAGAGGGTTTGCTAAACTATAGATTGCTGGGCCCCAGGCCTAGAGTTTCCCATTCCTTGGGTCTGACTGGGGCCTGAGAATTTGCATTTCTTAACAAGCTCCCAGGTGATGATCATGCTGCTGGTCCAGGCGCCACTCTTGGAGATACTGCTCTAGAACATCTTTTGAATTATCTGCTTTGATATGAGTTCTGATTCTCAGCTTTTTGTTCTCTCTTATTACATGTAGCTTGACTGTAATTTTTCCTCAAGGAGGGTACAGGTTACATCATATGGGGCATGATTTTTAATGTGCAGGAACCTACTGAGCCCTCCATTTACTGTCAAGAAATTATTCAGAGTCATAATGCACTTTGTCATTTGTCTTCCTTGTCTTACTAAGTTTTTACAGACTTAGTACTTTGCTATTGTGTCAGATGAAACTCAGCTGCTTCCTCACTGCCGTGCCTATGGCTTATGACTCACACCTTTAACTGCCATCAGATCAATTATCAGGTTGAACAGGGTGTTTCCCCTTTTCTTTAATAGAATTTACTTATTTTCTTTGAATAGGATAACTTAATGCACCTGAGTTGCATCCTTGTCTTATTGTACTCTCCACAACAGAATAAGAGCTCTTTCTAGTACACAAAAAGCACAGTTTAAAGTGTTTAGTGGTTTGAACTGTGGTCTAGGGTGGAAAGATTTAAAATATTTTCATGAGAGCTCTAGCAGGCCTTGCATGCCTTACTGTTGAGCTCAATCGGGAAATCTACAACTTTTTTCATGAATGCTTAGAATGAAGCATTTGAATATGAGTGGTTCATGCTGTTATTTGTTCCATTTCTTAAAGTCACATCTTCAAATAACTTGTGTTCTCCGCTAAATTGGAGTGCAAAGATTTTAGATTAAGACCACACAGTGACTCAATAGTTGTATAACCTTGGGTAGGTCACTGAATTTGCTGTATCTCACTTTTCTCATCTATAAAATAAAAATGATGGCATCTATACTGTTTCTTTCATATAACTATTGTGAGGATCACAATGACATCTATGAAAGTATTTTGTCAATTCTAAAATCCTGTGTAACTGTGAAGTATTATTGTTAATGCCCCTTGTAATACTCAGCACAGTCAGGATACAGAGTGGACCCTTAGGACATAATATCTTGCACGTGTATGTGTGTGGCATGGTGTCTTCTATAGATCTGTAAAAGCCAACACTCAAAACAGCATCTGATTATCTACTTAATAGCTAACCTGACTACGGTATGTGAGTACACATAATAGGTACAAAAGCTGGCTATTAGCTGGACTGTAGAAGGCAGGAAAAGTTGGGGATTGGCTGCAGCCCTTAAAACCTGTATTGGCATTCTCTATCTAGGAACCAGGGAGACATACCCTGGAGCTGAGTGTGGCATTGAAAGAACAAGGGAACAATACACCCTCTTGGTGGTCTTTAATAAGGTGCCTTCCTGGTGACATTTTGGTTGGACAGCTAGGTTGTTTTTCTTGATGGTAAAGGCCTACTTACTGGGACAAAGGGCAGGATGGGTAAAAGCTTCTTAGGTATTCAAAATACAAAAATAGCAAGCTGGTATGTGTGTGTGTGTTTACAATATTTGAAACAGGATTCGTGAAATCCTATTAGTCCATCTTGAGAAAACACATGGAAGGGGAGTCTTTCTCTCCCTGTTGGGCTTTCATGGTGTTCAGAAAATTGGATATGTAGTTCACTTGAGATTTCGTAGTACAGTACTGAAATTCATCTCAGTCATGTATTTGACAGTTACCTATACTATCCAAATGAAATCACATAAAAGTGTTGGAGCAAGTGTCTAGGGACACACTGCTTCAGTACGTATTAGCTTGTTGATGGTGAGTAAGTCAATGAACTTCTCTGAAACTTAGTTTCCTGATCTACAAAACAGAAATAATGAGCCCTGACTTGTTTACTTTCTCTGAGTTTCAGATGAAATAATGTACATAAAATGTCAACTAAAAAACATCCTAGAAATGTAATATTTTGTTTTTAAATGCTTACTCTATAAGGATTTGCATGTGTTCAATGCAATTGTGTTTATTATAGAGTTATAAACAAGATAGAAAAATATGGATTGGATGAAAAAATCTTTAGGTAGATTCAATGCTGACTGAACAGTCCCATGCAGTAGGCCTTGATTCATGCATTAAGCCTCCTGGCAGACTGGCTAGCAGCAGCTCTGCCCTCCCTATTCAGTGTCCTCAGCGTGACCTGAATGAAGACACACAAGTCATGCTCTTTAGATTCTTCAATGATTCAGACCTCAGAGGACTACCTAGCAACATAAATGGCAGATCCAAAATTCAATTTGATCTTAAAAGGCAGAAACAATGATCAGAAAGCACCAAGAAAAAATATAACATGGATATAAATAAAACTCTTCTTTTAGAGTAAAAATAATCTATCACACAAATTCAGGAAGGGGGTGAACTGCCTTGGAGGAAGTTGATATGAGACCATCTGGGGTTTTTAGGTGTCTACAAGCTCAAATAGAATGTGATGCATTTGCTTTGAAGAAAAAAAAATTCTGAATAGAAAAATATGGCTGCTTCCTACAGTGATCTAGTGCTCAGAAATCTAGCTACTGAGTCAGGGAATTAGAGCTCTCGTCCGCACTCTGCCAATGTCTCACAGTGTGACCTTGCTAGGGTCATTTAATGTCTCTTAGCTTCAGTTTTTCTGACCTTTAAAATGAGAAGTTTAGGCTGAGTTATTTCTGAGATTGCTGCTAGCTAGAAGAATCTGTGACTTTGAGTTGGGTCATCAAAAACCTTTTCTTCCTTTTTTTTTCGAAAATTGATATATCCTCAACTAGTAGGAAGACAAATTAATTGTAGTAGAATAATTGAGAACTAAAATTATAACATGTGTATATCTTTTTATTTTCCCAGTGATTGTGGCATTTAATTTAATTTTATTAGCTTAGCCAATGACCTCTTCAAAAACAATATATTTTTCAACTTATTTTTCTGAACTGGTGTGCCTTAAGAACTTTTTCCAGAACTTAAAATTTTCCTGTAACTTTCAGGTACAAATCCCAGCAGGGTCCAGCTGGCTCACTTTCCTTCTAAGACAGATAAATTGAGCTGTATGTGCTTTCACAGTGCATGTTCTTAGATATCTACATGAAACTTTCAAAAATTAAGGCCCTGTCTACTGCTTATAGACATATACAGGTTCTCGGACCTCTCTTTGTAAGAATAACAATTTATCATCAAAACTATAGAGTCATTTTTTTCTGCCAAAATGAGTGTAGTTTCTTTGTAACTTATAGAAACATTATGTCTTTGATATGAACTTTAATTGAGCAGTGAATTACTTAGTGATTTGCAGTGCCTCTGGGTTTTAGAATGTGCTGGGTTTTTCAGGATGAATGGCTGTGTACATAGGTATTTCATTCAGTGTTTTAGAGCACCTGACCAAATTCATTCCTTTCCTTATGTTATTTGTTGATATAGGATTTGCTTTATATTCCATACAATTGAATTCCTTATCTTCTTTTATCTACTTGCCTTATCCTCATTAGTTTTTGAAAGCTTGAAGTGTGTCTTAACAAATTGAATGAATTAATCAGAATATCTCATCCCTGAAGATATTAGATAAAAGAGATTTTATCATATTAAAGACATTGTGCTAGAAAAAATAGTAGATTGTTTTCATGCTTCTTTCCCTTCTTCCCTCTTTCCCCTTCCTCTCTCCTCTGCTTTCCTCCATCTCGTGCTCCTTCCATTTTTTCTTTTGTTTCTTCTCTACACAACTCTTTATTGAATTGCTACTGTGCGTGAGGTAGGCTAAGGATTTACTATCTAGTAAAATATCTGCTGCCTTCACGGTGCTTATAGTCTAGGAGAGGAATCAAACCAGTAAACAATTGAAGTACCGACTGGTAGAGAGACAGCTCAGTAATGAAAGCCAGAGAAAGCATCCCAGAAAAGATTTCAAATTTGAGAGCTGAGGGTGGATTAAGAGTTAGTGGAGTGAAAGCTTGGATTGGGCATAGGAAATGTTCTAGACAGAGAGCAAGCATATGGTAAAGTCTTGAGATGGGAAAAAGCATAGCACAATTAAGAAATTTTAAAAGTCAGAACGAATGAAGCCTGGCACACAAGGGAAGATGGGCCAGAAATGGGATTGAAGGAGCATAAGCTTACAAAGGCCTTATGGCTTATGGATCCAGAGAGCATTAGGGAATCACTGGAGAGTTTAAAGAAAGAAAATAACATGATCAGGTTTTCATTTTTAAAAGACCATTGTTTTTCCTGCAGGTTAGAGACCTATCTGGAAGGACATAAGATTGATTATTGTAGTAGCCCAGGTGAAAGAGGATGATGATGATACATTGGATCAGGGGAGTATTGGAGAGGCTATTTCATGGGAGTAAAGCTTTGGAATCATTCTTTGTTTCATTTTCAGGTAACTGTCTTTAAAGCTGTCATTTAAAAAACAGATAAAAGAAAAATTATTATTTTTTCCTTTTTTTGGAAATTTTTTGACTGTTTGAGGACATAAAGGTTGCTTAAAGAAGAGATTAGTAGGTGGGGTGTGGTGGCTCATGCCTGTAATCCCAGCACTTTGGGAGGCGGGGGGGGGGGATGGATCACGAGGTCAGGAGTTCAAGACCATCCTGGCTAACACAGTGAAACCCTGTCTCTACTAAAAATACAAAACATTAGCTGGGCGTGGTGGCGGGTGCCTGTAGTCCCAGCTACTCGGGAGGTTGAGGCAGGAGAATGGCGTGAACTCGGGAGGCGGAGCTTGCACTGAGCTGAGATCATGCCACTGCACTTCAGCCTGGGCGACAGAGTAAGACTCCGTCTCAAAAGAAAAAAAAGGCGTTGGTAGTTGTGAGGGATTGAGATGTTCAGAATAGATTTCTAGATGCTGCTGCATTGGTTTAAGCTGAAGAAGGAGCGTGAGTAGAAGCAGAGTGGGAGCTCTGAATTTAAACCCCCGTTTTGCTACTAATGAGCTCTGGGACTACAGGTAAATAACTTAACCTCTGTTGGTACTTCTTTCAATTCTAATCTTCCATGATTCTATGGGTGCTCCCATAAGAAAACTGTAGGAAAGAAAAACCTCCAGATATTTGTTTGCATTTAAAATATCTTAATACTGTTTTAATCCTTATTGGTATACATATTGAAATTCTAGATTCAACAAGTGAGAAGCTTTCTAACAGTATCGTAAATCAGAAACCACAAAAGTATTAATCTTGTATTAGAAATCAGGTTGTTTTTCTATCTTGCATACCTGCTTATAGACATGGGAAATTTTGAGGTCTGTGAAATAATGAGCCAGAGAAACTTGAATGGAAATCTTTAGTGGTGAGAAATGAGGTTGACGTATGGAGTGGTTTCCAAACTTGGGTCTGCTACTAGTGCCCATTTTGTCATATAAAAATCCCCTGTGGGAGGGCGCCTGTCGTCCCAGGTACTCGGGAGACTGAGGCAGGAGAATGGCGTGAACCCGGGAGGCAGAGCTTTCAGTGAGCTGAGATCGCGCCACTGCACTCAGCCTCGGGGACAGAGCGAGTCTCAAAAAAAAAAAAAAAATCCGCTGTGGGAGCTTGGTAAAGATACACCTCCCTGGCCTATCCTCATAGTTTCTGATCAGTAGGTGGTGGTGTAAGGCTAATAGGAATGGGTGCTGTAGTCTAAGGCAGTGTTTTCCAAAGTGTGGTTCATGAAATTGCACTAGTCTTTTATTTATTTATTTATTTTTTCAAAATGTTAATTGAAAAAGTGTTTAGAGGTAAAATATATTTGAAAAACACTGTGTAATATAATGTCTTTTTTCTTGTTCTTTCCTTTTTTTTTTTTTTTTTTTTTTTGATGCAGTCTCACTCCATCACCCAGGCTGAAGTGCAGTGGTGTGACCTTGGCTCCCTGCAACCTCTGCCTCCTGGGTTCAAGCAATTCTTGTGCCTCAGCCTCCCCAGTAGCTGGGATTACAGGTGTGTGCCACCACGCCTGGCTAATTTTTGTACTTTTAGTAGAGAGAGATGGGGTTTTGCCATGTTGGTCAGGCTGGTCTCACTCCTGACCTCAAGTGATCCACCCACCTCAGCCTCCCAAAGTGTTGGCGTCACAGGATGAGCCACCACACCCAGCCTATAATGTCTTTTATAGATCAGTGTATTAGCATTTTAGAAATTCTGAGATATCCTGCATGAAAGAAAGAGTTAAACTTTATTCCTGTGTTCCCCTGACTCATTTGGCCCTCAACCGCTTTTACTGGAATATCTATTAACAGGCCTTAGAACTGGCATTCCATAAAGGGAGTTTACAAGGTGTTGTACCAGTCATTTTTTCTAGTTTTTGACGTGGAGTGGCCCAAGGATATCCATCCTTTATTGTTTAAGCAAAGATACACCTTTGTGGAATCACTGAGGGAACATAGATAAATACTTTGGCTGCAAAATAGGCAGGTTTATTTTGTCAACAAGCTACCTGGCTGTCATGTGGGTTGTCTGTATTGCATTACATGCTTCTTCATATTTACTCTATGTGAATGGCACCTCCATACAGCTGTGCAGTTACAGGACACAATCTGGCAAGCCCTCTGTGGCTCTGTCTGACCTGTATGGGGGCTGACCCTGTAACTCTGGTTTCACTAGAATCAGAAATCAAGCTTGTGAATTATCTTGCCCAGATTATGACTCTCCAAATGATAGGTCCCTAGTAATTTGTCTTGAATAGTGCAGTACAAAATGGTTGGGTTTTAATAAAATGGTGAAGCTGTTTCCATAAACAATGCACTAACACTTAACTGTTTTAAAATGAGTGTATCTTTATTTGCTGTCCTCAGAAGAAGCTGATGTTCATTATTAGATACACCATGGGCCAAAATGTGATTCCTTCATCATTTACCAACAATTTCTTTTTTTTTTTTTTTGAGACGGAGTCTCGCTCTGTCGCCCAGGCTGGAGTGCAGTGGCCGGATCTCAGCTCACTGCAAGCTCCGCCTCCCGGGTTCACGCCATTCTCCTGCCTCAGCCTCCCGAGTAGCTGGGACTACAGGCGCCCGCCAGGTCGCCCGGCTAGTTTTTTGTATTTTTTTTTTAGTAGAGACGGGGTTTCACCATGTTAGCCAGGATGGTCTTGATCTCCTGACCTCGTGATCCGCCCGTCTCGGCCTCCCAAAGTGCTGGGATTACAGGCTTGAGCCACCGCGCCCGGCCCAACAATTTCTTAATAATCATGTGACAAGCAGCATACTGGGCACTGGGGAAACAAAGGAAAAAAGAATGGTTTCTGCTTTTCAAATAGAGCAGTTTAAGGGAAATTGCCATGTACACAGATGGTTATAATACATTGTGGTAATAGTTACCATGGAGGTAAATGCAAGGGGCAATTGGAGCATAAAGAATAAAGTACTTAAGTTGGCCTAGGGGAATTAGGAAAGATTTCACAGAAGAAACTAGTTTGGTTTAGTCTGAATTCTGATTTTTCTTCTGAAACCCTATGCTGACTCTGCTATTCAATTACCAGGAGATAGTTTAGATTTTGCTGCCTTGCATATGCTCATGTGCTTTTCCAAAATAAATTGTGTTTATGTAATAATTTTTACCTTTTCTCCTCACTCATCATTTCCATCTTGATATTACTTTGAATTATACCCCCTACAATAGTGTTAGTTTCAGCTGAGTGTTCACATTTCTGGTACAAGCTAATAGAATTTTTCATTTGCTTTTGGTTTGCAGATGTTGAACACATGGCTCTTAAGCATGGCATTATTCTTATAAGGATGACAGGCTTCAAACATTTTGATTAGTACCTCAATTTTACCCACTTCTCCATTTTGAAGTGAGCCTGTGTTTTAAATCGTCTCAGTTTCATCTCTTACAAAGCTCTAGTATTCAGAAAGGCAATTTTTTTTCTCCACTTTTATATCTACCAAGTTGCTGTGAGACCTTTAGAAAGGTTTGATAGCTTTTACTTTCAGAAATGGAATATTTTACTTAATTTTTCAAAGAGCTCAAAGAAATACACCTGTATTGGGAATAAATACACATTGCCTGTTTGCCATATCTTGCATCCATATAGCATTTTGTAGTTTGTATTTTATCTGCATCATTTTTATGTAACTCTCACAAAGCCATTTGAAATATGAGGAAACTGGATCTTAGTGAGGTTTAGTGAGTTATTCCAGATAAAGTAACTAGTCATGGTTGAGTCAGTGACAGAACCAGGACTCACACAGACTCTGGTTTCCAATTATGAGACTTTTTCCACTATGTTGTATAGCAGGACATTATTGCTATGTGCTAGGTATAAAGGGAAGCTGAAGATGAAGAAGTAGAGTGTTTGGTAAGGCAAATTCAGAAATTGAAAGTATCATTGTTAATGATTTGAGTGGAAGAGACTATGCAGGGCATGAGAGAAAGCAAGTAAGTTAATAAACACGTTGAACATGATAGGCAAGTATGGTGAAGGAGGGTAAGAAGGTGGAGCTGATTTGGTGTTTGATGAAGCAGCACTATAGCCAGCAGGACAAGTTAAAAGGAGTAAAAATTGCAAAAGGACACAAGTCAGCAGTGGAAGAAAAGAAAGGGGGCTACTAAATGGGGGATGGACATGGATCAGAAGCTGGCCAAGGAGACTGAGACTAGTATATAGCCTGCAGCTGGGGCCTGTGCTGCCTTCATTCTGAGTTTGTGGTCTCTTACGCACCAATTCTCCATAGCCAACGTTGATGCTACAGGTGCCAGTCAAGGAGAAATGTTCAGTAAAGATATAGTCAATTTTTGAAAAATCATAAGTAACTTGGTACAGTACAGCCACACAGGTCATGTCACTGTCTCCAGATGAAAGAGCCAGGCTGGAGGCTGCGAGTGGGACAGTAATTGGAAAGTGGTTGAAGGGTTTAGGTTAAGTTTATTTAGGATTCCGTGAAAAGCCAGATAAAATGACTGCTCCGTGACATATAATTGGCATTACACCATAAGCCCATAGCAGTGATCTAATGTGTTCACTTTCTAAACTGCAATCACTTTGAAGTCACCAGGAGACAATGCTAGTGAGAGTTTTTCAGTTTTTAGCAGATTAATGAGCTAAAATATATATCTCAAACTGCTTAAAATGAGAGAATACATACTATTTCTCAAGTACTCATATAATAGTTCAAAAATTAAAATTATTTGGAGCTTACTTTTGGCTTAAACCTCAAAATAATATAAATCTCCATTATCTTTCAGAAATTATAATAAATAAATGTATAAAAAATAATAAATTAGAAAACAAACATTCCAGGCTGGGCAACATGGCAAACCCCCATCCCTCTTAAAATACACAAATTAGCCAGATGTGATGTGAGCCTGTAGTCCCAGCTGCTCAGGAGGCTGAAGTGAGAGGGTCACTTGAGCTTGGGAGGTTGAGGCTGCAGTGAACTGTGATCCTACCACTGCACTCTAGCCTGGTCGACTGGGCAAGACCCTGTCACAAACAAACCAACAAAACATTCAATTACATAGACATGTTTAGCAGTTTTATTGCTCTATCATTGATCCAGGATAAATTGCACATACTAAATGGGTACAATTTTGGTAAGATTGACATATGTCTATCAAAAAGAACTGACAACACCATCAAGAAATATATTGAACATCCCTAAATTTTCCTAGTGCCCTTTTGTAATCCTTCCTTTTAAAGGAACAAATGAAAATTCCTTTCATTCCTCCTCTAAAAATCCATTCTAAATGACACTTGGATAAGAAGAATTAGGTTGATCACTGTAAGCAATTTTATATACACGTGTTGAACTAAAAAACTAGACAGTAGGAATTCAGAGAAGGAAGATTTCAGGAGCATGCAGGAGTGTTTTGAAACAATTCTTAGGGCCTGGGGAGCTTGAATTCGATCTGAAACAGGCAGAATGAGTTGGGAGAACATTTTGGCTTTGGGATAAGGGATGACAAAGGGAAGCCAGAAATGAGGGCTCCACAATCCTGGGACAGTGAGATGATTTCTTTGACCCAAACAGAGGCAGTGTACTGATGACTTGTAGAAAATAGAGTTTGGCTAGCTTGTGGAAGATCTTAGATGAGGCTAAGTGCAGTTTTAAGATAAAAAGGAACAATTGAAGACTTTTGTTTTTAACTATGGAAAGTGATCTAATTCATTCATTTATCCTTGCATTCAAAAGGCCAGGTGCGGTGGCTCACACCTTTAATCTCAGCACTTTGGGAGGCTAAGGTGGGTAGATCACTTGAGGTCAGAAGTTCGAGACCAGCGTGGCCAACATAAAGCAAAACTCTATCTCTACTACAAATACCAAAATTAGCCAAGTGTGGTGGCACACAGTTATAATCCCAGCTACTTGGGAGGCTGAGGCAGGAGAATCGCTTGAACCTGGAGGCAGAGGTTGCAGTGAGCTGAGATTGTGCCACTGCACTCCAGCTTGGGTGACAGAGCAAGACTCCATCTCAAAACAAACAAACAAACAAAATATATATATACACACACACATTTTTATTTCTATAAATATACATTGTTATTTATATACATATATATTTTAAAATATGTATGTATTTAAAAAATACATACTGTTTGACACTCTATGTCAAGCATTTTCTAAGTGCTTATGAACGTGCTTTTAATATGTGGCCATTTGTAAGGGCACACTCTGGCTTGTGTGTGTGTGTGTAGTTTGTTCTTCTAAATAATTTTTATTTGGAAAATTTTAGATTTACAGAAAAATTACAAGAATCTTACAAAGAGTTCTTGTATACCTTTCACCCAGTTTCCCCCATTGTTAACATCTTATATAACTATGGTACATATGTCGAAATTAAGAAACTGGCATTAGCATATTAATGTTAACCAAACTCCAGACTTAATTTGGATTTTCTTAGTCTTTACCTAATGCCCTTTTTCTGTCCCAGGATCCCATTATGGGATTTAGTCACCATGTCTCCTTAGGTTCTTTAGACTGTGATGGATTCTCAGGCTGTCCTTGTTTTTGATGACTTTGATAGTTTTGAGGAGTACTGGTTAGATATTTTATAGAATGTCTTTCAATTTGGGTTTGTCTGATGTTTCCCACATACTGTCTGCTTTTGAAGAAACAAATGGAAGTTCCATCCACAATTTAAAAGACAAGGTCACTTTATTAGTTTTATGTTTGGATTATATAGATCTTTAGTGTTTTCTGAACAGTAAGCCTCATATTCCCCTCAAATCGTGTTCAAGGTATCTATTTCCTTACCTATTCATTTTGGGTATCATACTTAACCATTTCAGCCTACCAGGGTTTCCTGTAAAGAACTACTTTCTCTTAAATGAGTGGAGATTTGAACGACTGATTCCAGGAAATTCTTCTGAGATAGCCATCATTCACTCACCGGTGTAATTATAGCTTCAATAACCGAGGCTAAAATGTTTAGCTGTATTCCAGTCCATGATTGAATCAGCACATGGCTTTGCTTGAATGTTTTATAAGTTTCTAGCTGCTATATCACAGATTAGTGCACTGGAATGACAAAGTATAGTGTTGGCCAACGCAGGCCACTGTGCCATTTTCTTACGTACTCTCAAACCCTCTGATGAATTGCAACACCTAAAGTTGAGCAAAGACATGCTAAGTAAAACCCCATACACAGTTTCTTTACATGACATTTCTTAACCTTTAAGAAATGGACTCTGGCCCACTCTCTAAAAAAAAAAAAAAAAAAAAAAAAAAAAAAAAAAAAAAAAAAGAGTATGGCGTATTTATAGGGTTCTTCTTTCTTTGGGACAAACGAAAGAACATTCACATTTTTTTCTTTCTTTTCCCTTTCTATCTGTTACATAAATTTGAATTCAATCTGAGCTTAAGACCCTTGGAGGGAATATGGTAACTTTTCAATATTTTACCTGTGGATGGTGTATGCTTAGGTTTGATTCTGGCCCCTCTGGTTCTTAGCAGTGTGTCACTGAGTCTGTCAGTTAGCCCCTCCTAAGCCTTGCTATTTTGATCCATAAATTTAGGTAATAATATCTACCTCCTAAATTCGATTTGAGAATCAGTTGGATAAAACATATAAAGTGCCCAGCGCAGTGTCTAGCACAAAACCCACTCAATAAACATTAACTATTCTTATTACTATTATTCTTAATACTTAGTATGATAAACTAATTAAGAAAAAACTGGATGCATTGGCCATGATTCTAATAACAGCAGCTGATGTTTCTGACTCTCCTCACTGCCTTGCATCCTGCTCAGACATTCCTATGCTCAGTGTCTCTCTGCTCCAGCCTCCAGCTGCCTGACCACTAGCCCATCACAACTCTACATTCATCCTCCTTGTAGAAGAAGAATGGCTGCTTCCACAGTTAGTAAATAGGAAATAGTTTAAGAAATTTTTTTAAGTCACATAAAACATCTGTTTGAGTTAGCAAATTAATAACAAAAGGATTTTGCATTCAGAATTTTGTCTTGGTGATGACACGGAATTTGTGAACAAATAAAATTTTAAAGAATTTCAGGGTTTGTTTTACTTTTTAAAGAAACCTGCTTGAGTTAGTGTCTACCATTGGCATTCTCTCAGAGTCACTGCTCAGTTCTCACCACCAGCTAGGAATGTGGACAAGCTGTTAATACATGGATTTTCCAGACCCCTAAACACAGTTCTGCATTAGTTGGAGGCCCTGAGAGACTGGTCTGGGACTGTGCTACTACCAGAATTGTTGCAGGCCCCCTGCCAGGATTCACAAATTCCAGCTTTGCAGGGTGGTAATTGCAGTTGTCTTCTCAGTATGCCGTACCCGTAGAGCCTTTCTTGTTCTGTCTGTTGCTTTGTCAATTAAAAAACGTAGCTTTCTCTGTGCCAGCCTGTGGATCAGATGCTTCAGAGCAGCAGGAAGAAAATAATCTCACACCTACAAAAATGTAAAGGTTCCTTACTTACTGAATCAATCAGCGGAGCCGGCTCTGCCCAGCCAAAGTAGCAGTTTCTTTCCTGGCTGGTCTTACTAGCAGAGGGATAGTTCAAGAATCCTTATCCATTCTTTAATGGGATCTGTGCCCTCCAGTTAAAAATAGTGAAGACTGATAATAGTCTACTATTGAAAGCATTTAACTACAGGTTACTGGAAGTGTCACCAGAACTTTATTTCGCATAGCATTGCAGAATTCTAGGACACATAAGTCGTATAACAGAGTTTCAGAACTCTCATAATATATGCAGGAGAATGGGGCCGGGCGCGGTGGCTCAAGCCTGTAATCACAGCACTTTGGGAGGCCGAGACGGGCGGATCACGAGGTCAGGAGATCGAGACCATCCTGGCTACCATGGTGAAACCCTGTCTCTACTAAAAAATACAAAAAACTAGCCGGGCGACGTGGCGGGCGCCTTGTAGTCCCAGCGACTCAGGAGGCTGAGGCAGGAGAATGGCGGGAACCCGGGAGGCGGAGCTTGCAGTGAGCTGAGATCATGCCACTGCACTCCAGCCTGGGCGACAGAGCGAGACTCAGTCTCATTAAAAAAATAAAAATAAAAATAAAAATAAAGTAAAAAAAAAGTGTGTGTATGTGTGTGTATGTATATATATATATATATATATATGAGAGAAGGATGTGTTTCATTAATTGTACTTGTAAATATTGACAATTAATGGGTTTCCAAAGAAAATATTCCTCTGAAAGTCTCCAGGAAATCAGGAATAGTAGTTGGTCACAACTCCTGTGCCAACCCTGATTGATCAATAGTGGCTCCCTGGGACACTGTGATGAGGATTCTGAAGGCCTGTTCTAACTCCAGTTAAAAATGCCATGATTGATTCAGGATGCTCGCTATGGGCATGGAACAAGGAAATGACATCTTGTATATTAAATGTTTGTCATCCATAGAATAATCACCATTTATGCTAGGCCAAAGCATGATGCTATGATTGTTTATATTGCTAAAATATATAATATAAACATATTACATACTTTATATAATATACATTATATTGACATATAAATATAAACAACATGTAATATTTATGCATACATATTTATATATAATTTTATATAACATAATTATACACTTTATATAATGTGAACAATAATACATTAATAATTATGTTGTTAATTACATAGTATGGAAAATTTAAACACTGCACTTCAAAAAATATTCAGGACAAAATTTGCTTTATAGAAATAAATACTCCACTCATTTATTTGTTCAGCCACAACGTGTTTAGCAACCTCTGTGTGCTCAGTGCTGTGGATCTAGAGCTAAATAAGTTCTCGTGTCTGTCTTGAAGGTGCTTTGGTTGACTCGAGGAAATGGTGTGGAAACCATTGCAAAGATTTAATAAATACAATGATAAAAGTATGTACTGGCAGACTAAGTGTTCACAGAAAAGAAGAAGCAATTAACCCTGTATAAGTTCATGAGGAATCTTCAAAGGGGTGACAACATGGTGTCATTCCGGTCTCTAGAAATAATGCTAAATATTTAGGAATCATTTGCTTTTATGACACAAAACAACCCTGTTGAAAATGGATAGTGCTCTTTAGTATGTCATAAAGATCGGTGGGTTAGGATGCTGTTGGTTTTCTATTACTGCAAATTGATTCACCTGTGAATTTTCAGCGGTGGTGAACTCGTGAATACCTGGATTTCCTCGGTTTATATCTTTCCTACCACTTTTCTCACATCAACTCCTATTAAATTCCACTGCTATGTTTTATATTGATCTCCATTGTCCAAACTCTTATACTCACTCAGATATTTATAGCTAGAATATGACAATCAAGACAAAGGACTTGCTGGCAAAGCATTATACATTTGGAAATAATTTGACATACCATACCTTGTATGGGCTTCTGGGTTTTCAAATTCGTTAAACTGTGAAATCTGTATCTTTCTTTGCTTTAAAATGTCAAGCATATCTAATTATAGGTTTTTTTCAAATACGTCATAATAGCAAAATTTACAAGGAAACTATGTGCATAAATAGACCCAGATGTTTGTGTATTTTTGTCTATGGATATGAGTACACATATGTACACAGGTTTAAATTTACTTCAGGTATGTCAGTAATTAACTCTCTCTATGGAATCACATATGCTATTAATATTTTAAAACATGTTATAGTGGATGGAGATGAACTAACAAGTTAATGATGATGGAACTGAGGCAAAATATAAAGGGGTGTTTTGTAAGAAAGACTAACACTTTTGTATATACCAAAGGGAGCTTTTTGTCCAATATTTGAATTTTCATTTATAAGACTTAATATTTCTCGAAGACTTTTTGTATATAAATTAACCTTATTTTGGTCATAATTAGAGGTTATAAACTAGTTTTATAAATTTTAACCACAGATTGTGATTTTTTTTTTTTTTCTGATTGTAGAAGTAATTTAAAAATTTGAAATAAGGCCGGGCGCGGTGGCTCAAACCTGTAATCCCAGCACTTTGGGAGGCCGAGACGGGCAGATCACGAGGCCGGGAGATCGAGACCATCCTGGCAAACACGGTGAAACCCCGTCTCCACTAAAAAATACAAAAAACTAGCTGGACGAGGTGGCGGGCGCCTGTAGTCCCAGCTACTCAGGAGGCTGAGGCAGGAGAATGGCGTAAACCCGGGAGGCGGAGCTTGCAGTGAGCTGAGATCCGGCCACTGCACTCCAGCCTGGGCGACAGAGCGAGACTCTGTCTCAAAAAATAAAAAATACAATAAAAATAAAAATTTGAAATAGAAAACCATACCGTAGAAAGCAGAAACCACTCACAATCCCATCACCAATATGCAACTAACATGGACACTTTTATTTTTTTTCACTTTCTTTTTGGAGTATGTTAGTACATACTTTTCTCTCAGTCATTTCAGCCATTCAACAAATATTTGTTAAGCACCTCATAATGTCCATGACATATGTACATATCTGTGTATGTGTACATGCTTGTCATTTATTTTTACTTGAGCTGTAATTCATATACCGTAAAATTCATCACATTAAATTGTATAATTCAGTAGTTTTTAATACATTCACAAAATTGTGCAGCTATGATCATTATCTAATACTAGTATATTTTCATCACCTCAAAAAGAAACCCTCCAATCATTACCTGTCACTTCAATTTCTTCCCCTCTAATCCACTTTCTGCACTTTATAGGTTTCCCTATTCTGGGCATTTCTATAAATAGAAAATGTAGCTTTTGTGACCAACTTCTTTCATTTAGCATAATGTTTTCAAGGTTTATCCATGATGTGTAGCAGAAATCATTATTTCATTCCATTTTTATGACTGAATAATATTATATTGTATGAATATGCTATAATTTTTAATTCACTCATCAGTTAAAGACATTCTGGTTGTTTCTACATTTTTTTTTTTTTTTGCTATTATCACTAATGCTGCTATGAACATTTATGTACAAGTTTTTGTGTGAACTCATTTTCAGTTCTCTTTGGTACATACTTAGGAATAGAATTGCTGGATGAGCTGGTAACTATATGAATAACATTTTCAGGAATTGCCAGACTGTTTTCCCCAGTGGCTGCACAATTTTACTTTCCCATCAGTGATGGGCAAGGGTTCCCATTTTCCACATCCTGGCCAACCCTTTTTATTTCTGTGTTTTAAATTATAGTCATCTTAGTGGTTGTGAGATGACATGTCATTGTGGTTTTGATTTGCCTTTCTCTAATGACAATTGATACTGAGTATCTGTATTGACCATTTGTATGTCTGGAAAAATGTTTATTCAAATCCTTTGCCTGTATTTTAATTGGGTTATTCTTTTAAATTGTTGAGTCATAATGTTGCTTTATATATTTACTAGACCTTTATCGGATATATGACTTGCAAATAATTTCTTCCATTTTGTGTGTTTTTTTCACTGTCTTGATTGAGTTGTTTGAAGCACATTCTGAAAGGTGCTTCATTTTGATGAAGTCCAGTATATCTATTTATTTTTTGTTGCTCGTACTTTTGATGTCATACCTAAGAAACTATTGACTAATCCAAAGCCAAGAGATTTATACTTAATGTTTTCATATAAATGTTTTATAGTTTCAGTAGTTACCTTTAGATCTTTGATTTATTTTAAGTTAGGTTTTGTATATAGGGTAAGATAGAGATCCAACATCATTTTTTTGCATGTGGATATCCAGTTGCCCCAGACACATTTGTTGAAAATAATATTATTAAACATTTGAATTATCTTGGTACTCTTCTAAAAATTGATTGACCATAGATGTGTGGGTTTATTTTTGGACTTCCAGTCTATTCTATTGATCTATTTGATCTATTATGCCAATATCGCTCCACCTTTTTTTTTTTTTTTTTTTTAAGACAGGAGTTTCCCACTGTTGCCCAGGCTGGAGTGCAATGGTGTGATCTCAGCTCATTGCAACATCTGCCTCCCTGGCTCAAGAGATTCTTATGCCTCAGCCTCCTGAGTAGCTGGGATTACAGGCATGCACTACCATGCCTGGCTAATTTTTGTATTTTTAGTAGAGACAGGGTTTCACCATGTTGACCAGGCTGTTCTCAAACTCCTGGCCTTAAGTGATCCACCCTCCTTGGCTTCCCAAAGTGCTGAGGTTACAGGTGTGAGCCACCATGGCTAACCTAACTTTTTTCTAAGATTGTCTTGGGTGTTCTGGGTCGCTTGCTTTTCCATATGAATATTATGATCAACTTGTCAATTTCTGAAAGAAAAAAACCCACAAAACACAGCTGGAATTTTGAAAGGGATTGCATTAAATTTATGACCAATTTAGGTATTGTTCCTATCATGACAATATTAATTCTTCCTGTCCATGCCCAGAATGTCTTTCCATTTATCTAAAACTTCTTTAGGTTTTTTCAGTGATGTTTTGTAGGCAGTATACAAGTCTTGAACTTCTTTTGTTAAATTTGTTTCTCTTTTATTTTTTACGCTACTGTAAGTGAAATTTTAATTTTATATTCAGATTGTTCAAGTGTATAGATATAGAGTTGATTTTCACACATTGATCTTACATCCCACAACCTTGCAGAATTTCTTATCGTAAATAGTTTGTCTGTATTCCTTAGGATTTCCTGTATGCAAAATTATTTCATTTTAAAATAAAGATAACTTCAGTTATTTTCCAAAGTAGACTACTTTTATTTATTTTTCTTGTCTAATTACCCTAGTTAGAATTCTAGCACAATGTTAAATCAAAGTGATGCGAGTAGACATTCTTGTCAGGTTTCTGATCTTAAGGAAAGACTTTCAGTGTTCGCCATTAAATATGTTCTCAGTTGCGAGGTTTTTGTAGATATGATTTATCACATTGAGAAAGTACTCTTCTATTCCTGGACTGTTTTATTTTTGGTTAATAATGAAAGAGTATTGGATTATTTTCTGTGTCTATTGAGATGATCATGTGGTTTTGGTTCATTATTCTATTCATATAGTTTATTGGAATGATTGAGTTTCATATGTTGAAACAATCTTGCCTTCCTGGAATGAAATCCCACTTGGTCATATATATAAGCCTTTTGTATGTTGCTGGAAACAGTTTGCTAGTATTTTGCTGATCATTTGTATACTTAAATTTTAAAGGTTGTTTGTCTGTAGTTTTCTTTTTGCGTGATGTCTTTAGTTTTAGTGTCAATGTAATGTTGGCCTCATGAAGTAAGTTGGAAGTGTTTTGTCCTTTCTTTTTTGGAATTCTTTTGTGAAGAATTAGTATTAATTTTTTGAATATTTGGAAGAATTGAGCAGCAAATTTATCTGATCCTGAGATTTTCTTTGTCAGTAATTATTTATTTATTAATTCAGTCTCTTCACTTTTTATAGCTTTATTCATTTGTCTATTGCTCCCTGAGTGTAGTTTCTAGGAATTGTCTGCTTCGTATAGGATACCTAATTTGTTGGCATGCGGTTGTTCATACTATTTCCTTATAACATTTGAACATTTCCTCTTACATCAATAGTAATGTCCTTGCTTTCATTCCTGATTTTGATAATTTGAGAAATTCTTTCTTTTTTGTTGTTGTTGGCCAGTCTAAGTAGAAATTTGTCAATTTTGTTTTCTTTTCAAAGGACCAGTTTTTGGTTTTGTTGATTTTTATCTGTAGGTTTTGTATCCTCTATTATCATTTATTTATAGTTTAATTATTATTTTCTTGATTTAGGTTTAGTTTGCTCTTCTTTTGCTAACTTCTTTTTTAAAAAAATTTGGATGTGTTTTTTGTTTTATTTTATTTCATTTCAGTAGATTTTTGGGGAAGAGGTGGTATTTGGTTACATGAATAAGTTCTTTCGTGGTGATTTCTGAGATTTTGGTGCACCCATCACCAAAATACAGTATACACCAAAAGTGTTGATATGAGATCTTATTTCTTTTTTAACATAAGCATTTATAGTTACAGCTGTCCCTTTAAGAGCTGCTTTAGGTGCATCGCATAATTTCTGGTGTGTTGTATTTTTGCTTTAATTTATCTTAAAATATTTTCTAATTTCTCTTGATATTTATTCTTGTCTCACTGGCAATTTATGATTGTTTTAAATTGCCACATATTTGTGAATTTCCCAATGTTTCTTCTGTTATGGATTTCTAATTTAACACCATCAAAGATGGAGGCCATACTTTATATTATTGAAATCCTTCTAAATTAATTGAGGCTTTTTCGTTGCCTAACATACGGTTTATTCTGGAGAATGTTTCATGTGAATTTGGGAAGAATGTAAAATCTGCTGTTTTTAGATGGAGTGTTCTATAAATATCTCTTAGGTCTAGTTGGCTTATAGTGTTGTTTAAGTCTTCTATTTCCTTGTTTCTCGTCTGTTTAGTTGTTCTATTATTTATTAGGAGTGAGGTATTAAAGCCTCCAACTGGTATTGTTGAAATTTCTATTTGTTCTTTCAATACTGTCAGTTTTTCTTCATGTGTTCTGGGGCTCTGTTTGCATGAGATTTCTTTTTCTATCCTTTTACTTTCAATCTGTTGGCATCTTTGAATGTAAATGCCTCTTTTATAAACAGCATGTTATATTATTTTAAAAGTCCATTAGATCAATTTCTGCCTTTTAATTGGAGTGTTTAACCCATTTACATTTAATGTGAATACTGATAAGGTAGAATATATGTCTGCCAATTTGATATTTGTTTTCTATGTCTTACATATGTTCTGCTCCTCCATTCCTCCATTTTACTTTGCTTTTTTGTATTAAATATGTATTTTCTAGTGTACTGTTGTAATTTTCTTTTACTGTATTTTCAGAGTTATGTTTATAGTGGTTGCCTTGGAAATTACAATTAACACATTAAATTATAGAAATTTAAATCAAATTAATAGCAACTTAATTATAATACAGCACAAAACTTCGTTCCTCTATAGATTCATTTTCCCCCAGTCCTTTTTGCATGTCCATCAACACAGATTGGTAGTTATCACTTTATGTACTTGTTTTTAAACACTAAGAAAATTAGTTACAAACAAAGATATAGCTGAACTGTGTATTATATTTACTTATGTAGTTAACTTTTATTGGTGCTCTTTATTTCTTCATCTGAATTCAAGTTACTGTCTAATGTCCTTTTATTTTCACCTGGAAATTGCCCCTTGGTATTTGCTATAGGGCTAGCAACCAATTGTCTCACTTTTTCTTTACCTGAGAATGTCATTTCTGCTTCATTTTTTGAATGATAGTTTTGCCACAATTACATTATGTGGCAATTTTTAAATTAATTTTAGCAGTTTAAATATATTACTAACAAACTTTTATTTACAAGCTTTTTGGATTGCCTTTTTTTTTTTTCCCCTAACTCTTATTTACCACCTCAATAAACAAAGATGGTATACCCAGGGAAAGATACTGTTCACATGGGCTGACATTTCAAATCATGTCAAATAAAGAGAACTTTGAAAGATAAGTCTTCTCAAGAACCACCAGACAAGTCAAACAATAATAGTTCTTGAGGAATGGGGCTTTGAGGGAACTTTAGTCCCATCCTTCCCCTTCGGTGGCTGCCAGGCTACTTATTCTCACCATGGAAGTGAGTTGTTTGTTTTCAAGGCCACCACAGAACTGGGGATGAAGAGAGGGGATGGGAATAGGAAAAGTTCATGTACCACAAAATTTGCTGTTCTTACTGAAATTCAACTGTTTTTCTAGAACACACACTCCCCAGATTTTGATGCAAGTCTTTGATTAAAATTTCTAGAGTTTTGAAAAAGTTGATTATGACTATTTTGCTGTGTTTTATGAAGAGAAGATTCTTGGAGGTTCTTATTCTACCATTTTAAAGATTTTCATCATTTTGTTTTCGTATATAAGATATTAATTTGGATGAAAGTTTAAAAAATGTTGGTGAATATGGTAAAACCTCGTCTCTACTAAAAATACAAAAATTAGCCTGGCATGGTGGCAGGCACCTGTAGTCCCAGCTACTCTGGAGGCTGAGGCAGGAGAATCGCTTGAACACAGGAGGCGGAGGTTGCAGCGAGCCAAGATCATGCCACTGCACTCCATCCTGAACGACAGACCGAGACTCTGTCTCAAAAAAAAAAAAAAAAAAAAAAAAAAAAAAAAAAAAAAAAAAAGAAGTATTTATTGGCATCTACATGTGTTTATGATAATTTTGTACTTTTTTCTATTGGACTATTTCTTTCCTATTGGTTGTGTTTAAGAATACTAAACTACATGTTACAGAAAGTTTAAATATTTGCTTCAGATTTTCATTTATCTTTAAACTTTATTTATTTATTTATTTATTTATTTAATTTGAGATGGAGTCTCTCTCTCTGTTACCTAAGCTGGAGTACAGTGGTGTGATCTCAGCTCACTGCAACCTCTGCCTCCCAGGCTCAAGCAATACTTCCACCTCAGCCCCTCAAATAACTGGAAGTACAGGTGCACGTGCTCGCATGCCTGGCTAATTTTTGTATTTTTAGTAGAGACGAGGTTTCGCCATGTTGGCCAGGCTGGTCTCGAACTCCTTGACCTCAGGTGGTCTGCCTGCCTTGGTCTCACAAAGTGCTGGGATTACAGTTGTGAGCCACTGCGCCCAGCTGAGCCACTGCACCCAGCCGTCTTTATGCGTTTTAAAATATTGTTGAATGAATGATGTTTATATAAAGTCTTCATCATAGGCTTGACCCCAAAATGAAATGATAAAGGAAATTTCTAGTTCTTATTAACTTTTCATTCTCAGTCTCCAGTTTCCTCTGTCTTGCAAATTTCTCAAAAATTAATGTTTCTTCTTTTTTTTCCTCCTTTACTTTAAACATTCTTCTGGGAATAATGTCACCCACCCCAGTGGTTTTCACTTTCCCTAAATTTATTACTGCCTTTGACATTTCTATACCTGGCCACGATACCTTTCCTGAGCTTTTGCCCCATATATCCAGTTGCCTCAATGGCACCATCATCCACTCAGTCTCTTGGTTTAGCAATCTTATAAGTCATCCTTGAGAATTTTCCCCATCTAATTTGTCTTCAGTCTTATTGAATATATTTTCTAGCAGCTCTACAATCTGTACTACACATCTTTGTCTTCAATGTCACTGCCGTAATTTAGGCTTTCTTCATTTCATATGAGAGCTTTTTGTGTGAATTTTTTTTCCTCTACATTTCACATTTCTCTCTCTCTGTCTCTGTCTCCTTTCACACACACACACACACACACACACACACACACACACACACACACACATGCCCTCCCCCAAAATAATCTTTTTCTAAGGCAAATCTGATTCTGCCCCTTCCGACTTTATACAAAGAATCTTTTAAAAGGTGATTTTTATTTTAGAATTCTTTTATTCTCTCTCATCAGACTATGATCCCTTCAAGGGCAGGAGCCATGTTTTACTAATTTTCTAGAAAAATTCATTCCCAGTACAGTATTTGGAATACAATAGAAACATAATTAATTTTTAATTAATGAATGACCAGTAATTTCTAGAAGAATTTTATTGAATTTATTAAATAATTACATATGAATTTCTTCTTTTCATTGAAGCTATTATTTTATGCTGAATGGAATAATTCATGGAGCTGATTTATTAAAACAGCATTGTGAGTTAAACTTTTCTAACTCTAGTGGAAGATCAGGTGACTGACAAGCATGACTTAAAACATAGATACCCTATTATTTCACAAACTGAGTAGACACCTGTTATCACCAAATGAGATACCGAAATGCTTTTAGTGATAATGAATAGGAGGAGAAAAAGACACTTGTATGTTTTATTAGACAAGATCCGAAAGACGCAGCTGACAGGATAAAATGCAGCAATTTGAGTGTGGATTTTGCAGAGAAGGATGTCTTAGATTAAGACATAAAACATAGCTATTGCATGAACAAGTCTCTCAGAAGATAAGCAAATTGAATATTCCAAAACTCTGAACATGTTGTACCTGCAAACATTTTATCCTTTCCCCTTCTCATTAAGCAAACAAAACTTGTGATAGCCAGTCTGCACTTTATGTTCTTTGGGTGAGCAGCTACAAAACTGAACTATGAACAATTATAAGGTGTTAACAGAACCTACTAATTCAAGGAACAGACAAAAATAACTGCTGCTTGGGTTTCAACAAAATAGTGAGAGAAAACAAAGGTTATGTAATGTTCAAGAGGATATGTACAACTCATGATTGATATCCTTATTTTGTTACATCAGTGAGATGTATCCAGTGAAAAATTATGGAGATAAAAAAATTGTGATAAATTTGCATTTATACATCTAGAATTTCTGAGCTGGCTTTTCATGCAAACCATTGTTAGTGATGAAAAAGAAAGCCAGAGAAATGAAAGGACTTTCCTGAGATAACAAGTTGGAAGTATACTCCTTAATAATAATGATAGCTAATATTTTTAATGTTCCTAAAATATTCTAAGCACTTTTTATGTATTAATTTATTTAATTCTCACCTTATGAAGTAGATACTACAATTACTTTATTTTACAAGGAGGAAACTGAGGTATGTAAGGTTGAATAACTTACCAAAAGTCATGAGATTAATAAGTTGTCAAGCTGGAATTCAAACTTATACAGCCTAAGCCAGTTTGTAAATGTTTAGTCATTGTATAATGTTGTCTTTCACTCTCTCTTGCTTAATGAATTAGGATTTAGCATTATTGTCATAGCAGAATACCATGTAACTGTATTTGTGTCAACAAAATACCAGATTTCTATGAGCACTCACTATTTAGCAATCAAAAGTAAGACATTTTTCTAAGATATGTTTATATATAATTTACAAATATTTTCCCTTCACAGAACTACAATCTGACTCCCTTTATCCTCAATGTATTATTGATTTTAGTACTGGCATGGTTTCATTTGCCTTATTATCCTTGGAAAGTTTCTTCATTTCTCAACTTAAACTACTTGTTTCATTTTAGTAAGGAGGGAATTTTCTCATGTTGGTACATGGTAAGGCTGCTACAGTGAGATAGAGAAAAACAGGAGCAGCTGAGACATAAAACTAGATCATCTCAATAAAGTAAAGCTGATGCAAGAGGTAAATTCATCTCAGGAAGCAGGAGCTCAAATGTGAATGGTATGGTGACTGAAAATACTCATGAATGAAACTAATAGTATCTCAGAAACTTAATACAGCGTCTTGGTTATCTTAATCTAAAATAAATCTTAAAGTGCTCTGCTATCAGAGATATAAACAGGCTATCAGATTCAGAAGGTCTGTCTGCTAGTAGCAGAGTTTCAATTTCCTCATCCTAACATGGGAATGACGGTTTCTATCTTGCTTGGTTATTGAGATAATTAAAAAATGTATTTAGACAATCACGCACAATTCCTAGCACATAGTATAAATTTCAGTGGTTCTCAACTGAGAGCATTTGTAAATGAGTGAGAGCATTTTTGGTTATTCTAAGGACCTAGGACGAGTACTGGATTTTTGTGAGTGGGAGCCAGAGGAGCTAAATGTTCTGCAATGTCCAGACCAATTGATACAGCTAAGAACTCTTCCGTTCAAACTACCTTTACTCCATTTTGAAACCCGCTGGGAGAAGCTAAAGAATTATAGTGATTTTATTACTATGCATTCTGTCATATGGATTAAAATTCCTTAAATTCCTCTTGTGTAAATTCAGAATTGGCTCTTCATTCCATGATCTGTAATTCTATTTCTTTTCTTCTCTTCCACTGGTCTCTACGTATTGAAGACAATTATTCTCTTTTGTTTCTCTTCTGTAACCTAAACATCTAAGTTCCTGCAACTGTGTTGCTAGTCCTCCCAGGATCTGGAACATCTTGAAAATCTTAAGTGCCCTTGTTGTCAGGGTCCTCACCACACTGGTTGCCTTATCTAGACTCATTCTAATATTTCACTGTTTCTTTTAAAATGCACATCATTATTTTAGTGCAAGTACACTACATGGAATAGTGCTTGCACAGTATACTGTGAACTTACTGTTGACTTTGACCTTTAGTTTTTAACTTGCAAATCAGCACCTACATTGATAATTTCAATTTGCATTTATCTAAAGTTTCACTATATACACTGAAACCCAATTGAGTCTCCACATGGTACAATGTACTCTGCTTAATACTGAGGATGTAGAGATGAAATGACAGGGAGGAAGATGACTAATATAATAGTCTAAGAGTAACTCATTCTGTGAGAGTGGGAATCAAGAGGGATTTCTTGGAAGGAAGGACACAAGTTCTAGTGAAGAGGCTTGTGGGGAGGAACACATAGGCAGGAGGCTGATTTGCTATGGGATGGAGACCATGGGCAACTACAAGGGGGCATTGAAGACCACCATGAATGTGGAGGGCATCCTTACATACTTGCTGTTACTACAGCATTCATTGGTTACATAGATCTTACTTATGAGAAAATATTGAAGGATTTTAAGTAACAAAATGCTATACTCAGTTTCTAGCTGAAGTGTTGGAGTTATTTTAGGGGATGTGGGAGCAACATGGGAAACCACAAACCCAATAAGAAATCTGTAGGCAAAAAGATAGCGATGTTGAGAGCCTAAAAATAAGTCAATGGATGGGAGATCTGAAATTCAGAGATGTTTCTGAAGTGGAATCAGCAGAATGTGGGGACAGATTGGAAGTGGGGTTCAGAGAAAAAGAGTGATCTAAGATGACTTCAGTGTTCCAGCTGGCTGGAGGGTGCTATCTTCCAGAAAGTTAGGGAATGCGGGAAAGAAGTGGCTTTAGGGTTGTGGGGGAACTGATGTGCTTGCCAGAACTACTGCTAAGCCAGAACATCTTCATATTATATTTGTATATTTAGATGTTGGAACTATAACTTTCACTCCTCTGCTTAAAATAGGCTATATTCTATGGATAGGTAATTCACAATTAATAATGTATCAATATTATTCATTATACTAAAAGAGAGTTATAGAGCAAAATCCTATAATTGTAGAAACAGAGACATGAAAAACATTTGATAAAAATTAGCAATTCAATCCCAGCACTTTGGAAGGCCAAGGCAGGTGGATCACCTGGGGTCAGGAGTTCGAGACTAGCCTGGTCAGCATGTTGAAACTCTGTCTCTACTAGAAATACAAAAGTTAGCCAGGCATGGTGGCAGTCACCTGTAATCCCAGCTACTCACAAGGCTGAGGCAGGAGAATCGCTTGAACCCGAGAGACGGAGGTTGCAGTGAGCCGAGATCGTGCCATTGCACTCCAGCCTGGAGGATAAGAGCGAGACTGTGTCTCAAAAAAAAAAAAAAATAAAAAAATAAAAAAAAAAAATAAAAAAAAAAATCAGCAATTATAGCTAAAAACATAAATTAAATGGGAATAGAAAAACTTCTCCTAAATGTGCCAAAGGCCGTCTAACTAATCAAAATTATCATATAATATTAAGAAATACTGAAGATTGATCCTTTAATATAAGACACAAAGATGCTTTCTATCAGCATGATTATTCTATATCATTCAGCATTTCTAGTGAATCACTTAAGTAAATGGAATACGCTGTGCAAATATTGGAAAAAGAAATTAACCACCATTACTTAAAGGTGATCCAATGGTAAATCTAAACAATTCAAATATGTTAAAAGAACAAAAATGAATATTTTGTGAGGATCCTAGATGCAAGAAAAAATATGTTAAAGTAAAAAGTTAGTAATGGAAAAAAAACTGTTCATATTAGCAATAAAAATATAGAATACCTAGGAATACTTTTAGCAAAAATGATGTAAACCTATATTTAAAAAATTATTTAATAGATAAAATAAAAATTAAATAACTGGAAATAAATGCTATATAAGTAGATGAGAAGACTTAATATCATAATGATGTCATTCCTTGCCAGATAGATGTATGTATTTAATGATTCCAGTCAAATTGCCTGCTTTTGTTTAAACACAAACACACACACCACTTAATACAACAATTTTAAAGTTCATATAGATAACAAGTGTTTGAGAATTTCCAAATGATGTCAGCGAGCTTTCAGAAAGAAGGGTTAATGCAAGTTCATACAAGAAAATGATAACAACATTGAGTGTCTTCATGTAATACATAGTCGTGGAGGTAACCAGTGCTAACAACCATCTGCTGTAACAGCCCAAGGTATCATATTCATGCTGCAAGAAATAATTTGGTTTCAATAAAGCAACATCTTCTATTAATTTAAATATACACTTGAAGATTCATTTTAAAGTTTTGATTATATTTATCATTGGAATTTTTCATAATTTTAAATGACCAATAAGCGAATAATCATTCTAAATTTTGATGACCATTATTAAGTAAAATAAGGGTTATTGGAACACAAGCACTGAGACACTGTGATAATGGATCTGATAACCAAAATGACTACTAAGTAACTATTGGATTGGTAGCCCATACAGTGTGGAAATGCGGGGCAAAGTAATGACTCATGTCTTGAGTGGGACAGACCAGAATGGCATGAGATGTCATCACACAATTTAAAACTTATGAATTGTTCATTTTTCACTTGAGATTTTCAGAAAGCTGTTTACTTTGAGTAACTGAATCTGTGGAAAGTAAAACCTCTGATAAAAGGAACTACTGTATGTTTAACATTTTAAGTAACTGCCAAATCACTCGCCAAGGTACAGATTTACCATTTTATAGCTATACCAGCAGTGTATCAGAGTCAGATGCTTTACCTACTTGCCAACAATCAGTATGGTCGGATATATCTTTTTAGTGGTGTGCTTTTGCTCACTGAACACAGTATTCCATGTGTGGTCTCAACAAAATTATCCAATTAAATTTACAAAACATTCTTGCTAAATGGTCTGCTCTGGTCTAACCACTTTGCTAGGGACATATCCTTCTTTATTGTAGGTCCTATACATCTTTGGATGCAGCCTAAGTAAAATGGAGTTGACTTCTTAGCAGTCACAGCACACTGCTTAACATTGAACTTACTGTCCAATAAAATCTCTAGGTCTATTCTGTTACATTTTTGCTGATGAGACATGCTTTTTCAATCCTAAGTTTAAGCGGTTCATTTCATAAACATATTATATTTTATATGCCTCAAAAGAGAAGTTGCAGTGGCTTATCTTGAGAATTCCAAATACAATAAAATAAGCATATTGCAAATACAAACAATAAGCAAATACAATTGCAAATGCAAATACAAATAAGCAAATACAAATAAATTAAGCATATTGAGGCTAGAATCAAGCAAGCAAGAGTGGTGAGATCGCACTAATAGAAAACCTAGAGTAAGGGAAACTCCTGACAATAAGTTTATTGATAGCCTGAGTCAAAATGGATTAAATAGGTTATATAGCTCTTATTAACAAATGCAAGAAAGCTTATCAGATGACATCAAAACTCAAGCTTTTTTTCTAATTCAACTTTCTGAGGAAGAAACTGAGGCCTGGGGGAGAGAACTTTTTAACTCTGAATTTTGTATTTTTTAAATTTTTCTGTGGGAAAATAGACCCAGAGATCTCACTCATAGTGAGGGAAAATAGTTTTGAGCTAATAGACACTGATCTAATTACTCAATTTAGTTAGACATTAGTTTTCCAAGTACAGGTGTTGCCCACACAATGGGTGGGTTCATTTTCTTGTCAGGTGATAGTCCAGTGACCACAATCAAGGAGGATTTAACAATTATATTTTATTACTTGCAACAAACGAAGAGGACACCAGGGATAGTTCCCAAAGTAGTGCCTCCTTGAACAATGGTGAAAACAGAGCTTTTATTGGGCTGGTTAGGTGAGGTTGGGGTAAAGACCATGCAGGCACCATCAGCAATCATGCTTCAACATGTATCACGTATGTAGAAAATGGAGAATAAGTTCCTTCCTGGGTAGAGATTTTAGTACAGTAGTGAGGGGGAGTTCACCAAAATTCATCATCTCAGGTATCTCTGGATCCAAGCAGTTTTGGTATTTCTGAGTCTGAACTCTTTTTCAAGCAGGAGCTCAAGGTACAACAGTTACAAGTGGGTAATTTTTCACAGTGCACAGCCAAACCCCAGAGAAACTGTGTTACACAGGTACAAACTTTTGGCCTCATCATTGATGAACACCAGCCTAAGACTTCCAAGGTCGGAATATACTTTGTAAGTATTCATGAGAATTATCTTTTTACCCTTTCTGCCTACATTGATTAGCGTTTGTCATTTTGATTAGCTTGCATCCTAGCCTCTATGTTTTGCAGTCCTCTCTCATCTATTTACCTGTGTTTTACTGATTTGGTTTGTATCAACATAGAGGTCACTCTCAATTTCCTGAAATGTTTATCTATAAACTCTAAGAAGCTATGACTGTACAAAATGCTTGCCAAATATATATATATATATACACACACACACACACACCCCACATTATATATACATATATATATACACACACCACATTATATATATATACACACACACACACACACACACACACACCACATCTCTATAAATATAGATGGATATATTTCCATCTATATCAAGTTTGATATATTTCCATCTATATTTATAGAGAATGTGGTCTCAGGAAAGTCTTAGCTTTCCATTGAGTACATCTGTGTATGGAATCCTGGCACTGTGTTAGGTCCTGTGAGAAAAGTTAAATAGTCAATTTGGGTCCCTTCACTCACTTTGGTTCCTTATAAACTAAAACTTTGGTAAGTAAGCCAAAACAATGTTTAACACAATTCCAAGAATTCTTTCTACACTCTGCCTTGTCTTTAAGTATGCAACATAGTATAGTGGTTAAGAGCTTGGATTTGGTTCTGCCACTTAATGTGTGATCTTTAAAGACTCTTATTTACCTCTCTAAACCTCAGTTTCCTCATTGTTATATGGCATTGATAGAAATATCAACTACCTCTTAGGATTGTTGTCATTATCAAATGAGTATATACATGTATATGTACACACACACATATCAATATCTGGCACACAGCAAATACTATGTGCTTAGACATTATTATTTATATCATATTCTAACTTCAGCATTTAATGCTTTTTAAATTTCCCTTCTCTCTTTTGTTTCTTTATTTTCCCAAAGCACTCATATAATCAAATAGCTATTTATTTGATAGTTCATCATTGAGCATTTTACATTAATATATTAGAATGACCTTTTTCCCAACTAATTTTCCATTTTATTGCTTTGAAATAGTTCAAATTACCCCTATGAATAGTATGAGAGGAGTATCATCTAATCTATTCAAATTAGAAAATGAAATGTAAATGTGAAAGCTGAAAAAACTTTCTTGGCACTTTGTATCACAGGAACTTGATCGATAAATACTTTTCTAGTTGCTCACACTGTCACTATTACATCTCATTCTCTCATGCTCCTGGTACAAAAACACAGATGTACATTTCTTTTCCTGGAAAAATAAATATTATAACTCTTTCAAAACATTATCTCCTGGCCGGGCGCAGTGGCTCAAGCCTGTAATCCCAGCACTTTGGGAGGCCGAGACGGGCGGATCTCGAGGTCAGGAGATCGAGACCATCCTGGCTAACACGGTGAAACCCCGTCTCTACTGAAAAAAATACAAAAAAACTAGCCGGGCGAGGTGGCGGGCGCCTGTAGTCCCAGTTACTCGGGAGGCTGAGGCAGGAGAATGGCGTAAACCCGTGAGGCGGAGCTTGCAGTGAGCTGAGATCCGGCCACTGCACTCCAGCCTGGGTGACAGAGCGAGACTCCGTCTCAGAAAAAAAAAAAAAAAAAAAAAAAAAAAAAAAAAAAAAAAAAAATTATCTCCTGCTGAGGATGATGACTATTTAAAGGAACCAACTCTTTAAAACCTCAGCTGGTACTTTCTGACTGTAATCTGGATCTAATGATTCCTCTTAACAATTTGAGCTTATAGATGAATCTATAAAAGAGATAGCTTGAATTTTCTGATAAAAATTGACATCTCAGAAAATCTTTCCTTAAGTTTTACTTCCCCCATAAATTACCATTATTATTTACTTGTATAATCAAGAATACAATTGAATATTTTATATATATATACACATACATATATGTGTATATATATACGTATGTATACATACATATATATGGAATCTAGAGACAGAAAGTGAAAAAAATTCATTAACACATAATTAAATTCAGTCTTCAAACAAATGAGATTTTTGACTGAAGACTCTATTCTTTTTCTTTACTGTTTTAAAGAATAAAACTGAACATTAGCTGTGTCAGGAGTCCCTTAGACTGCTCGTAGGTTTGATGATTTGCAGGGAGGACTCACAGGACTCAGCATATAGTTGTACACATGGCTATGATTTATTATAGCGACGAGACACAAAGCAAACTCAGCAAAGGGAAAAGATGAAAGTGACAAAGATTAGAAGAATCCAGGCTCAAGCTTCCAGAGGTCATCTCCCAGTGGAGTCATACAGGACATATTTAATTCCTCCAGCAACAAATTGTGACGACACGTGTGAAATGTTATCACCAGGGAATCTTGGCTGAGCATAGAAGTCCTAAGTTTCTATTGGGAACTAATCATGTAATCACCCTTTGCTGAGCACATACATAAATCAGGGAGGAAAATAGGTGTTTAACATAAAGCATATTGTTTGCACAAACATTTAGGCACTGTGAACTACTCTTATCAACTGGGGCAAATTTTATATCAATATAGGGAACTGTTTACCCTTCAAGCTCCCATGTTCCAGTCAAGGGCCAACCTTGCAAACATACCCTTACAGGAAAAGCGCCCTCACTCCTGCTATGTTAACTCTTCTCCAAACAGGAGCTAAATAGAGCCAATTTCTAACTCCATAAAATCTCTAAAAATTGAGCTTTAGTGACAACTACAATGCAACAGGATTAGGTCTGAAAATAACTGGGGAGAACAATATAGATTTTATGTTACAGGTGTTTAATAAAAATTCATCTATTCAGTGCCCCTTTAGAAAAAATAGTGCCATTGTATTCTCCAACTAGTATTTTAGGAAAGGAATGATCGTCTTTTCACTAGCCTTCTCAGAGATTGTACAAAGAAAACAAGCAAAATAAAGTATATATTGTAGACATAAAAGGCAACTAAGGGACATGTGGGGTGAAGGAGAGAGGGTTTGAGGTATCGTTCTCATCATTAGGAAAGCAGAACACAGAGTTTTTCCAGAAGTGACACTGAGCAAGGATACAGATGAGCAGATGTAGGGATGATGCTGGAGTTCACTAATAAGGCACGGGGGCAGCTGGAGATACCAGGGCCAATGTCACAAAGCCAAATGATTTAATAAACAAAATAAAACAATATATAAAACCCAGACTAACTGCTTGAAAGATAAAACCAGCAAGTTTTGGATTGTTCAAGTTTCAGTATTCTGGAAACCAGTTTAAGAGCTTGAAATATATTATTTCTTTTTTGGGGTTGAACCACACACAGATAGGTGTCATACACAGAGCCAATTATAGTAGGCAGTATTTTGGGGGAAAAAGATAAACTAGACACCTAATGGAGGTAAAAAAAAAAAAATACGCTTTTGTCTGATCATGTTTATAAATGTCAGTGCCAACAGATGAAACCAAAAATAATACATGCACATGGCTGCTTAATTTTTTTTAAAAAAACTGGCACTTTTTAATTGTAACTGCTTTAGTTTGCATATCAATGTCATAACAAAGGTAAAAAATTGTTGGCAAGTTAAATGCAATCATTATTACTGCCTATTTTTTTTTTTAAATGAAAGATTTAAGAGGTAGTTAATCCTACTTAATGATTAAGAGAATGGATTTTGGAATCAGAAAGAGCTGAAAATTAAAAGCTTAAAATTAACTTTATTCAGTACACTAGCTTTGTGATTATTGATGGACAATAAACTTCTCTATGCTTCAGTTGCTCATCTGTAAAATGGGGAATATGGTGAAAATTAAATGAGATATTTACGCAAGGTGCTTGTCTCTGCCTGCAATAAGTGTCTATTCAATAAATGGTTCATGTTGTTATTGTTGCTATATAGATTGTAGGATCTGTAGCTATGGTTCATACCCTTAAGGACTATATATGGTGAGAGACATGCAAATAAACTCTCAAAATATAATGTGTAGTGATAAATGTTGGTATGAAGTGCAGAATTGAACAGAGGTGGGAGGTATTAACTTTGCCTGAGACAAGGAAGGGCTTCGGAAAGGAAGTGAAGTCACTGCGGAGTCTCAGAAATTCGAAGTAAGAGTTGTGTAGGTGGAGAAAGAGGAAAACGACATTCCAAGCAAACAGAATTCATGTGCTAATGTTAAGTTTGGGGAATTATAAGTAGTTGATGATGGCGGATTGTAAAATATGAGAGTTAGCAGTAGGAAAAGAGACACAAATCTAGAACCAAACCAAATGGATTAATAATTGCCCTGCCTGAAAATAAAAAGTAAATTATCGATTGTAAGAAGATAAAAATGAATGCAACACCTTTGCATTTTTGAAATTGAGATATGTTTAAATTAAATGCAGAGATCTTAAATGTTACAGTTTGACGTGTTTTGAAAAATATGTACATGGGTGTAACTCGTATTTCTAAAAAATAAAAGAATATTTCCAATATACCATTAAGTTCACTGGGAACCCCTTGCAGTCAAATCTTATATACCACAACTCCTCAGTTGATCAAGGTTCAGATTTCTTTGAACACAAATTAGTTTTGCTCATTTAGAGATTGATCTAGATGTGTAAGTCTTCTTTCATTGAGAAAAATATTTTAAATTCCTCCACATTTGTGGCTCTATCAATCGTTGGAACATTTTAATCATTGGTTAGTATTGTTTTGAATGAATATACAGCAAATGTATCCATTCTCATGCTGAAGGACATTTGAGTTTTGTTTTTGTTTTTTTTTCAATTTGAGGCTATTATGATTCAGATGACTATGAATATTTTTGTACAATTATTTTTGATACATATTTTAATGTTCTTGGACACATGCTGGGTAGAATTATCTGGCTATACACATGTATTTATTCTTGTAATAATTGACAAATCTTTTTTCAAAGACGTGGTACCATCTAACACTCCCACCAGCAATGTAAGAGCGTTCCAAGTTGTTCCACATCCTTGCCAACATTTGGTACGGTCAGTCTTTTTAATTTTAGCCATTCTAGTGGGTGTTGAAATGGTATTCAGTTCTGTAATGACATTTGATGTTGAGTAATTTTTCATGTGTTTATTGGCCATTTGTATACCTTCTTTTTATGGTTTTTATTTGTCCTATTATGGTGTTGAAGGAGTAAGTTATGTATTCTGCTTGCAAGTCCTTTGTTAGATATATGCATTGTGAATATTATTTCTCAATTCATGTCATGCTTATTCATATTCTTGTCTTTCTATAAGTAATTTAATTTGTCTTTTTTAAGTAGTTCTTTATCATATCCAAAAAATCTTTGCCTTCTCTAATACTGTAAACATGTTATGTTTTCTTCAAGCTCTTTGCTCCTGGGTTTTATAGTTGTGGACAGTTTTAAGCTGATTTTTGTTTTTGGTATTAAAAAGGGACTGAGGTTCATTTAAAAAATATGGCTATCTAGTTTTTCTAGCACCACATATTGAAGACTTATTTTTTCCTACGGATTTCTCTGAATGCTTTGTAAATACTTATTAACCATGTAAATATGAGTCTCTTTCTGGATTATCTTCTCTTTCATTGATGTATTTATTTATACTTTTGCTAATAGAAATTTTCTTAATTGCTGTAGTTTTATAGGAAGCCTTGAAATCAGGTTCTATTATTCTTTCACTTTATTCTCTTTTGAGATTCTTTTGTCCATCCTAAATTCTTTACATTTCCACACAAAATTAGAATTGGCTTGCCAATTTCTGAAATAAAAGCCTGCTGGATTTTAATTGTGATTGTGTTGAATCCATTGATTAATCTTGGCAGATTGGAAAATGTAACAATATTTACATTTTCAATACATGCATAGGGCATAGGGATCTATTTATCTGACTGTTTCACTTTGTCTCCAAAATATTTCATAGTTTTCAGAGTAAAGTTTTATACTTTTTATTACATTTACCTTTGTGTATTTTATAATTTTTGATATTGTTTCAAATAGCATTGTGTTTAAATTCAATTATCCATTTGCTTATTGGTGTTGTATAAAAATATAATTTAATGTTGATCTTGCAGCCTATGATCTGGCTAAATTTAATAATTAAAATATTTTGAAGATTAATTTCATGTGATTTTACTTTGCAATCCGTAAATTCCATTATCTATTTGCTTATTTTTATTGTATAAAAATATAATTTATTGTTGAACTTGTAGCCTGTGATCTGGCTAACTTACTAGTTATAATATTTTGATGATTAATTTTGCGTGATTTTACTTTGGTGTCTGTAAATCATGTTGTGTGAGACATTTTTTCTTTGTGCTTTATATTTATTTCCCCCTAATTTTTTTTGCCTTGCCTCATTGCTTTGACTAAGACCTCCAGCTTATTGTTGAATAGAGGTGTGGAGAATGGATATTCTTGTCTTGATTATCGTCTTAGAAGAAAGAACATTTGATGTTAGCTATAGATTTATCTTTGGCTAAGGAAATTTACTTCTATTCCTAGTTTGCTGAGAGGTTTTGTCATTAATAGGTATTGCATTTTCTCTAGTGCCTTTTCTGCATAAGTTGAGATCATATAATTATTTGCCTTTATTCTATTAAGTTAGAGAGTTGTATTGATTTCCGGGTATTAAATCTTGCATTATGAGATATAGCTTACTGTCTGTTATCCATTTTGTATGGGCTGAATATGATTTGCTAATATTTTATCAAACATTCTTGTATGTATAATTATGAAAGACATTGTCCTGTAATTTTCTTATTTCATAACAACTTAGTGTTCCTTTCTATATTTTTTCAGAGATTTTGTATAAGATTAGTATGACTTCTTTAAATTTTTGATAGAATTAACTAGTGGAGCCAGTTAAGCCTGGAATTATTTTGCATGTGAAAGATTATATTTTATTTAGGAATGTTTTGCATCTGTTTTCATAAATAAGACTTATGATATCTTTTGTTGTTGTTTTGGTGACATTTTTGTCAAATTTTCTTGAATAGGCTTACGCTAACAAGTAGGATGAATGGGGAAGCTTTTCTATTTTTATTCGTTTCAGCATAATTTATATTGTATGGAATTTCAAAAGCCTATTGTTTCTTAAAAGTTCATCCATTAAGCCATGTGAACTTAAAGAATAACTTGAAAACCTTTTGGTTATTTCACTGATTATTAGCCCATTTAGAGCAATTTGTCTTTAGTCAACTGGTAATATTTTTTACATAAAATGATTTTTTTATTAAAATTTTAAAATTGCGTAGACAGAGTCACATATAACATTAGAGTACTTAAACATTATCCAATTATTTCTATTTTCTGAAATAAATTCAGAGCCTGAGGATTATATAGTATATAAAACTTGTAAGACAATATATAAATCTATGTAGGATGAAAGTTATGAAAGACTTAATGGAGGTAATTTCAAAATATCTTTATTCATATCTTGATATAGTTCTTATATAGTTGTAGTTTCCTGATGGTTATCTACTTTTAATGAGAAAATTGTGTTATATTCTTGTAGACATTTTAAAATTTCATTATCTTCAAGTTTATTAGGAATGTTTGAAAATTTCCATTTTTTATTTATCTCATCAGTTTCTTTTGCCTTGTTTTGTTTGTCTTTTCTTCATAGATAAATGTCTCAAATATTTGCCTGTTTCATTATTTTTTATCTAAAGAAGTGTTCTTGAATTTTTCAGTTCTGCTGTCTTGATTTTTAAAGTATTGCCACATTTTATAAAACCTATAATTCCATGGATAAGCTAGATCATTAACTGAAATACCACTAAGAAAGAAAAGAAAACACTGCCAAATAAGCATCTTCTAATCACTTAGGCTTTTTATGTTAATTTATCAAAAGAGCTCTTTTGAGTAATTGAACATATTTTATCATTTATTAGTGTTGTATATTCTAAATGTCTTTTTGATTTGCACATGTGTTTTTTTCATCCAAATTGTGCTGTACACCGTCAAAAACACTGATGATTCAACTTTACTTAAGACCTTTGTTTAGATTTATCTATAATGTGTGATATCTAGAACTAATTCTCTGAACTTTTATCTTAGAATGACTTTTTCACTTATTTTTGAAAGGTATTTTCTCTGGGTATTGAATTCTTGGTTGGCAGGATTTTTTTTTTTTTTCTTTAAATACTTTAAAGGTGTTCAGCATTTATATTGTTATTTCCATAAAGGTAATATGTGTTTTTCTCTGGCTGCTTTTAAGATTTTATCCTTATCATTGCTTTAGAATAATTACATTATAATGTTCTTAGTTCTGTTTCCTTAGAATTTATCCTAGTTGGGGCTCACTGAGATTTTTGAATCTGTGAGTTTTTTCCCTTCTTCAGGTATGGAAAATTATCAGCCATTGTTTCTTCAAATATTGCTTCAGTTTCATTTTCTCTACACTCTCCTTTTGGGATTCTTATTAAACTTATGTTAAATGTTTTGACCATGACCCACATTTCTCTAATGCTTGTCTCTACCTTCTTCCTTCTCCTCACCACAATGCTTCAGTTTAAATATTTTTCATTGACTTTTCTTCAGATTTACTAATTTTATATTCTTCTGTGTCCAGTACTGTTAGTTCTGTCCAATAATAAGTTCTTAACTTCAGATATTGTGTTTTTTCAGTTTTAAAATATCTATCTGATAAATGACTAATTCTAATTTTCTGTGGAAATACTCTATGTTTTCATACATTTTGTCCCTCTGTTACTCATTTTTATTGAAGTATTAATCAGAACTTTTTTGAAGTCCTTGTCTGTTAACTTCATTATTTAAAAAATCTCTGTGTCTGTATGTATTGTCTATTTTAGTTTTTATTAGTTACATTTTTATACTCCTTTACATGCCAATTTATTTTTTAGTGTAAGCTATTCATAGTGGATCATATATTGTAGAAGCTCTGGATCGTTTTAATTTCATTTCAAGAGTGTTGAGGTTTGCTCTGACAGTGAGTTAAGTCACTGGCATATCATTTTGATTGTGTCAAAGCTTGGGTTAGGTCCCATTTGTAATTTTTCAACCATGCATTTTTTTTCTTTCTTTTTTACTCTACATGCAAGGAAAGCTCTCTCATAGTTTGGTGTTTACCAGTAAGCAGTATGTATACATTACTTTGAATTATACTCTCTTTACTTGTATGCTGGCTGAATTGCCCTTCAGTTCTATAGATGATGACAGATTGATGCATAAGGTTTATAGAAAGACTGTAGTTGTCTAGCAGGTTTTTATCTTATATGTCTCAGTAGGACTGAAATGTTTCTTTCTACCTCTACCTTGGAGACTTGAACAGGTAACGTGCATGGTGAAAAGACTCCAATACTCACTGTATACTGATACTAGAATCGTTTTTTCACCACTTCACTAACCAAAGTTTACCTCTATGCACCTCAACTCCTAGAATTCAATGCACTATTTCCAAGTTCTTCCCTTTTCTTTTCTTTTTTTTTTTTTTTCTGGGATTTGGACTTTCCAATTAGATGTTGAAAGAACTAAGATTGATCTGAATTGAGTTATACAGCCATTTGCCTACCTAAAATAGTGGTATTGGCAATGAACTCCAGAGTTTCCCAAATTTCCATCACTCTTACACCATTTTCACAATTTTTTCTACCTTTAAACACCACCTGTGCTATAATTTGCCTAGTATCTTTCTTTACATAAACTTTAAATCAATTAACTTTTTATAAAGCTATCCTCATCCTATTAATAGTTAATAAATCTAAACAGGTTAATAGTTCTAAATACATTAACTGCACAATATTGTTATAAATATTAGTAATAAATATTGTTATCAATTTTCAACTTAAAACTATGTTTCCATGGATATTTTAGTAAAAACTTAGAGGAGACTGAATAATATGTGTTAGCTAAATGGGATTTGGCACTTCTGAGCTTTTGATCTTCATTGATTTTCATCTAAATCTTCATTTAATTCATGGAGACTTAAGCAATCTTTGAAAGTTCCAACCTGTCAGTGGATAGCTCTGCTTAGCTAATTGTAAGACATATCATGAAGAAAGTAGATAGAGTGTATAATGAAAATAGTCTCCTTGTGGTAAGATATTGTCAAAGGCCAATCTGGATGCAGAATGTTAAATAAGATAGGAAATATGAATTCATCATATTTTACATGCCCAAATAATTGTTATGTTAATTTTGAGCTTAACTCAATTTGTAGACTGAAAAAAAAATTAACTGAGGAACAACCCTGCCTCTGTCTCTTCAAACAGAGATGAAATAAGTAACCTGAGGTCTACAGCATGGACAATCATAGACACTTGAGAGAGAGCAAGCTCCAACCTCGGTTTTTAAAATGTAGCTCTCTTTTAAAAACAACAAAATCACGTGCACAGCTACTGACAGTATCAATATGTGTTACTGGCTTTGCACCAAATTCAAAGTCATAATGGCACTGTCCTTTTCAACCTTTACATAAGGAAAAATGTTATTAAGGAGGAACAGAAAAAGGGACATTGAATGGTTCTTGGTTAAACCATTGGAAAGCACTTAGTTTCCTTTGTTTTGCCATTTATTCATACACAGTAGCGTTAGTATTTAAATGTGGGTTTTTTTTTATTGTTGAATTCATTGAGGCAGTGAATTCTATCTTGTGGGGCTGCTAGTGTGGTGGAAATGTAGGATTGCCATCCCGGGAACCATAATTTAAGCACCACATTGGCATCAACTAGCTGAAGTTATTTTGCACCATGCAAGTGTTAGTTGATGTATTTAAATTATTTTCCAGCTTTAAGAAATATGTACTCTCTGTAGTAGACCTTTAGTTGGGTCTGAGGAATTGGGAATAAACACAGAGAGTAAATAAAGAAAACATAATTACTTGAGGCACTTTTGTTGTCAACAAATTGACTTCTCTTTGCTTTTCAGTAGGAAAAAAAAAACACACATTTACAAGCTCTGCTTATTGTAGTTTTCTTCTTGAAATGTGTCAATAGGCTCTAAATGCAAAGAATAACTTATGTGTTTCAAGACTAGAAATATAAACTGAAAGATATTTATGAAGGATAAAAATAATAATAATGAAAATCTTTCACAGCTGAGAACATGTGTGTACTAGGCTAATGCATTGATATTCCGCTGGAGTGATCACTAGATCATCTTGCTGAGATCAGTTTTAGTGTTTGTTACATGGCTTATAATTTCAGAAGCTTTTGTGCTTTTGGACACAGCTGAGGTTTATTTCATATATTCACTTATTCATTCATTCATCAGTTGTTAATACCCACTTGGTCTTTCTGACTGCTCTCTTTTAGATTTGCATTCGTACAGGCATAATTTGTTTTGAGCTTATATTGAGTTTCATCTTATTGCACTTTGGAGATATGGCGGTTTTTACAAATCGAAGATTTGTGGAAATCCTGCTTTAGGCAAGTACTATTTTTTCCAACAGCATAAACTCATTTCATGCCTCTGTTTCATATTTTGGTAATTCTTTCAATATTTTAAATTTTTAAAATTATTTTTGTATCTGTTATAGTGGTCTGTGATCAGTGATCTTTGATTTTGCTATTGTTATTTTTTTTGGGTGCCACAAACTGCACCCATATAAGATGGTTAATTGATAAGTGTGTGTATTCTGACTGCTTCTCCAACTGATGTTCCCAATCTCTCTCCTTCTCCTAGAGCCTTGCTATTTCCTGAGACATAAAAATACTGAAATTAGGTCAATTAATAACCATGTAGTAGTCTCTAAGTATTCAAGTGAAAGGAGGAGTAAAACATCTGCTTCTTTACATCAAAAGCTAGAAATGATTAAACTTAGTGGGGATGACATATCAAAAGCCAAGATAGGGCAAATGCTAGGCCGTTTTCACCAGTTAGCCAAGTTGTAAATGCAAAGGAAATGTTCTTGTAGGAACTCTTCCACTTCTTGTTCCAGTGAACACATGAATGATAAGAAAGCAAAACAACCTTATTGCTGATATGAGAACAGTTTTAGTGGTCTGGCTAAAAGATCAAACCAGCCACAACATTCCCATAAGCTAAAGCCTAATCTACTGCAAGGCCCTAACTGAGTTTATAAAAGCTGAGAAATGTGAGGATGCTGCAGAAGAAAAGTTGGAAGGTAGCAAAAGCTGGTTCATGAGGTTTAAGGAAAGAAGCCATCTTCATAACATGAAAGTGCCAGGTGAAGCAGCAAGTGCTAATGTAGAAGCTGCAGCAAGTTATCCAGAAGATATAGCTAAGATCATTGATGAAGTAGTTACACTTAACGACATAGTTTCAATGTAGACAAAATAGTCTCGTGGAAGAAGGTGCCATCTAGGACTTTCATAGCTAAAGAGGAGTAGTCAATGCCTGGCTTTAAATCTTCAAAGGACAAGCTCACTCTGCTGTTGGTGGCTAGAGCAGCTGGTAACTTTAAGTTGAAACCAGTGCTCATTTACCATTCCAAGAATCCTAGGGCCCTGAAGAATTGTGCTAAAGCTACTCTGCCTGTGCTCTATAAATGGAACGACAAAGCCTAGATGACAGTAAATGTGTATATCACGGTTTACTGAACATTTTAAGCTCACTATTGACACCTGAAGCTCAGAAAAAGATTCCTTTTCAAATTATTAGTGCTTGTTAACAAAGCATCTAGTCACCCAAGAACTCTGATAGAGATTTACAAGGTGATGAATGTCTGGTAACACAACATTCATTCTGTAACCCATGAATCAAGGAGTAATTTTGAATTTCAAGTCTTACTATTTAATAAATATATTTCATAAGACTATAGCTACAATGGGTAATAACTCTAGTCATCTGGGAAAAGTTAATTGAAAACTTTCTCAAAAGGACTCACTATTTTAGATGCCATTAAGAACATTAATGATTCATGAGAGGAGGTCAAAATATTAACATTAGGCATTTGAAAGAAGTTGATTCCAAATCTCATGGATGACTTCAAGGGCTTCAAGACTTCAATGGTTAAAGTAACTGAAAATGTGGTGGAAATAGCAAGAAAACTAGAATTAGAAGTAGAGCCTGAAGATGTGACTGAATTGTAACAATCTTAGGATAAAACTTTGACAGATGAGGAATTGCTTCTCATGCATGAACAAAGGAAGTTGTTTTTTGAGATGAAATTTAGTCCTGGTGAAGATGCTTTGAACACTGTGGAAATGACAAGAAAGGATTTAGAATGTTCCATAACACTAATTGGTAAAGCAGACACATGGTTTGAGAGGATTGACTCCAGTTTTAAAAGATGTTCTACTGCTGGTAAAAAAAAAAAAAAAAAAAAAAAAAAAACCTCAAATATCTATAGGGAACTCTTCCTTAAAAGAAAGAGTCAATTGATGCAGAAGACTTCCTAGTTGTCTTATTTTCAGAAACTGCTATGGCCACCCAACCATCAGCAACCACCACCCTGATCAATCAGCAACCATCAACTCTGAGGCAAGACCCTCCATTAGCAAAAATATTATGTCTCGCTGAAGGCCTATATGACTGTTAGCATTTTTTTAGCAATAAATATGTTTAAATTAAGGTATGTACAATTTTTAGATATAATGCTCTTGCACACTTAAGAGACTACAGTATAGTACAGTGCTGTTGCATACTTAAGAGGCTAAAGTATTGTGTAAACATAACTTTAATATGCATTGAGAAACCAAAAAACCCATGTGACTTGCTTTATTGCAATATTTCTTTTACTGTGTTGGTCTGGAACTGAATCCGAATATCTTTGAGGTATTCCTGTACTTGATTTTTATCCATGACATTTTCCCAACTTCTTAAGTAAAGGATGGTGGTCTTTTAAGGCCCCACATTTGAAGCATCTTATTCGAGTTTTGTGGGGTCTTCTTTACATTTTGAATTCTCTTTTCATGTTGCCTCTGTGTCTGTCTAAACCATGCCCTAGTTCTGTTTTAACCAGCCTTTTCAGGATCTGTTTCTGGCCAGATAATTTAATCTTAAATGTTTAGTATTAAAACGTACTAGTCTGTAATTAAGTGGGAGCCTCAGCAGAAGGTGAGTGGGAAAGTTTGATCTTCAGTGACTCAAAATTCCAAATGTGCTTGTGTATTGCTGTATTTGTGACTAATATCTAATGAGAAAACCAAGCTGATATAATTCCAGTATGGAGAAAGGCCAAGGATGTGATCCCACTACAAGGAATAAATAGAATTGTTCTTTATGTAGTTGTAGACACAACAATGCAGCAGATATCATAAACCTATTTAAGAGACATCTCAGTAACAGCTTGAGTTAAAAAAGGTTACAATAAAATTTTTAAAAATACTTATGAATATTTAAAATATATAGTGTATAGTAAAGTGTAATGAATGTGAGCTCCACCACTTATGAAAACATTGTAATTTTTCTGACTATAAAGGTAAACAATAATATTCAATTTCAGGGTGGCTACTAAACTAGATAAAATACATATACAGAGGAATAGCATAGTTCCTGGTGTATAATAGATACTGGACAAGTAGGTAATTATTATTTAGAGAAGTTTATTTTAAGCAAAAAATATTATTGGAAGCCAGTTTCATGGTAGGAATTTCAGGATGTAAAGTTGCAGTAGCTCATGCCTGTAATCCTAGCACTTTGGGAGGCTGAGTTGGGCAGATCACTTGAACCCAGAAGTTCAAGATCAGCCCGGCAACACAGCACAAGCCCATCTCTACAAAAAATAGAAAAAAAAAATCTGGGTGTGGTGATGTGCACCTGTAGTCCCAGTTACTAAGGAGGCTAAAGTGGGAGGACCAACTGCGCCTGGTAATGTTGAGGCTGCAGTGAGCTGTGATCATTGCACTCCAGTCTAGGTGACAGAGTGAAGACTGTCTTAAAACAACAAACAAGAAAATGAAATAAAAACTTACTCTCCCAAAAACCTCATTGCAGCCATGGATTATCACTAGACATCCAACACGAATAGATTACAAACCTAATTCTCATACTAGCCCTATCATTAACTAGCTATTTAATTTTGGTAAGCTTCTGACTTAGTTTCAACATTTATAAAACAAAGTGATTTCTGTTCATATTTATTAAGATGCTTTTGTCTCCCATACTTTACTGGCCAATAAAAAGCCATAATTGAAAACCCTTCAACATCTCTGTAAACTTCTAGAAAAGTAATTACCCAAATAGAGTGATTTTCAGTCAAACTCCTGTCCAGACATAGGTGATGAGGCAATCTTTAGAAGTTTGTTTTCGAATACTATAATTACTCCTGATAATATCATCCCTGATTTTCGCTAATATTACAGCTACCACTCCAGCATAGATTTTGATAGTTTAAAAACAGAAAGGTTGTACATGTTGCCAAGTGGTAATTGACTTTTGATTCTTGGCATTCACAATGTCAAGTGGATTGTATAGGTTTATGTGCCAGAACTCAAAGCCGAAAGCAAAAGAACAGAAAATGCTGGGTATCTGAACAGTGTTGGATTTAGACTGGAGTATTCCATTTACTCTACATCCTTGCTACTCAAACTGTGGTCTGTGTACCTGCTGTGTCAGTACCACCTGGGAGCTTGTTGGTGATAGAGATTTTTAGGCCCCACTTAGACATAAATAATTAGAATCTACATTTTAACAAGCTCTTCTAGGAGATTTTTGTGCAAATTAAGATTTGAGAAATAATGCTCTAGGACACTTAAAAATATATGCTTTATCTGAATTATTGATGCTGAATCACAAATGGAAAATAATGAAATATGAGGAATATTAGTAGACATCATGATGATAGTTGTTCTTACAAATAATTGTTAACTTCAAATGTCTTTTCTAACCTCAAGACAGGAGCAAATGTAGATTACCCATTTTCAGAAAAAAAATAATTCTTTTACAAGGTAAATGTTAAAGGAGGTTATAGTTTTTTAGAGAGTAAGATATTTTAAATCAGCGTGTGGCATATTAAAGCTATTCATGCAACTGATGAAATACTTTCTGTAGGTAAATGTGTCATCATGACTTATAATTTATGAGTCTTTAAAATTATTTTGCAAAATAGTTCTATAGAAGTGTTATTATTCTTCATATGATGTGCTATCTTTTCAATGAAATATTACACACTCTGCAGTTGTACAAGTTAAACGTATACAGATTATGGTGTCTAAGTATAGTATGTAACCCAATGATATAGAAATGAGATTTGATAAGATAGTATTTTTCACAAACTATTGCTAACTCTGAAAAGAAAACCTTGATTATAAGGATACCCATCTAAAAATACTCAGTATTCTTATAAAAATAAGTAATTAATTCACTAACTGATTCAGTACTTAATTATGATGGCTTCTGAGTGTCTGGCATATACTACATGCTGGAGGTGGAGAGAGCAGTGAATAAGCAGATTTGTTCCTCTTGCTTGCTAGTATTTTCATAACTATTGGGGGAGAGAGATGCATTAATCAATTAATTACAAAAAATGAATTTATCATTACAAGCTGTGTTAAGCATTTGTAAGTGCTGAGTTTGGGAAGGCTTTCTGGCAGAAGTGGCATTGGAATTGAGATTGGAAGAATGAGTAGGAAATAACCAGGATAAGAATATAGGAGGTAAAGAATGGGAGGAGAATTCCAAATTGATGGATCTGAATGACCAGAGCCCTGTGGAGAAGAAGGGGATGGCATATTTAAGTATCTGGAAAGCCATAATGGTTGGAACACAAAGATTAAAGAGAAGAGGTGGCTTGAGATGGAGCTGGAGGGATGGTTAGGCAGAGGCCAGATCACACAGGAGCTTTAGGATGTGTTAAGGATTTGACTCCCTGTTTAAATCCTTCAAAGGGAAACCATTAATGGGTTTTAAATGGAGTTTTAAACAGAGGAGCATATTGTAAACAGAGGGGTTTTAAACAAAGGAGTATGACACAAAGAGAAATTCTTATTGTTTATTTATTTATTTTAAGATCACACTGGCTGTAGAGTGGGGGTTAGGACATTGGCTTGAACACTGGGAGGGTAAAAGTAACTGGTAGGCCAATTAGGGAATAATGAGAGTAGTTTAAGCAATACAGAATTAAGGTAATGGTGATGGTAAAGGTAAAAGTGAATGGATTCTAGAAGTAAATAAGAGATTTTGATGAACAATTGGAGGGACAAGGAGGAGTTGGGCAACTTCTAGATTTTGGGCTTATGGCCCTTTGTGGCTGGCAGTGAGGGGATCCACATTTTGGTGGGAAAGTCTTGAGTTTGGTTCGAACATGAAGATATTCTTTGGTCCAAATTCTATTAGGACAATCAAAGGTTGGAATGACCAATCCTGTACCCTAAGATGAGAATAACATACTCATATAATAAGATTAGTTATGACATACCACAAAAATATAATTACCAGTAATTAATGGGGCCATTGAAAGCATTAAGTAAAATGATGTTTATAGAGTACTTAGTCCAGGGCTTGGCACATTATAAGTAAACCATTAACATTTGATATTATTGTTGTTTATATTATTAATACTCTTTAGCCTTTGTCTCTCATATTCTCTGCAACATATTGGCTACACCTTTACTTGTTAATTGAGAAATGATTTTTTTGAGACAGTCTCCTACTGTCACCCAGGCTGGAGTGCAGTGGTACAATCTCGGCTCACAGCTATCTCAGCTCACTGCAACCTCAGCCTCAGGTGATTCTCCTGCCTCAGGCTCTTGAGTAGCTGGGATTGCAGATGTGCACCACAACACCTGGGGTAATTTCTGTATTTTTTAGTAGAGACAGGGTTTCGCCATGTTGACCAGGCTGGTCTCAAACTCCTGACCTCAGGTGATCCACCCGTCTGGGTATCCCAAAATGCTGGTATTACAATCGTGAGCCGCCACACCCAGCCAGAAATAATATTTTTGTCTGTTAGCTTTCCTTAACTTGAGTATTTTCAGTCTATAAAGTCATAGTCCTGGGGATAGGGAATTTTCTTTTCATTGAGACACCTCCTAATTGAGGCACAATGTTTATAAAGAGCACCCAGTTATGCCTTGCATGTCCTCTATGTCAATTTTAATATATTTTCCCTTCACTCCTCCATCAGCAGTTGCTCAGAGAGAGTACTGCTGAGCTAACATTCAGCATCCTGCCCTACCTGAACACTGATTCCTTAAATACGTACTTTTCTACTGATGATACTCAAATAGATCCTATCTTGCTGTCCTTAACTCCCAAATGCCCCTTGCCCGTACAGGGGAGTGCTGGTGCTCAGGTACTTCTGCACTTCTGTTTGTTAAATATTTTGAACATCACTAGCCCCACCTCATATTGCTATTTAACTACTTCATACACAATACCGCCTATATTCACATGGAAAATATTCTTTTGATTACAGTACCTAGAACCCACAAGAATCAGTATCTTCTGTTCTTCCACAAGTTATTATATATTAAAAAAGATCTTGGTCAAATGGAGTATTGACCATTGATTTAGCAGGAGTAACAGTAATTTCATGAATTTGGTAACTTTTCATGAATTTAGATGTCATTAATCTATGCATCTTGGCTTTCATTTCTTTTGATAAGAACAAAGGTGGCCGGGCGCAATGACTCAAACCTGTTATCCCAGCATTTTGGGAGGCCGAGGTGGGTGGATTATCTGAGGTCAGGAGTTCGAGACCAGCCTGGCCAACATGGTGAAACCCTGTCTCTACCAAAAATACGAAAATGATCTGGCCATGGTGATGCATGTCTGTAACCCAAGCTACTCAGGAGCCTGGGGCAGGAGAAGCACTTGAACCCAGGAGGCGGAGGTTGCAGTGAGCTGAGATTGCACCACTGCACTCCAGCCTGAGCTCTAGCTCCAGCTAGAGAGACTTAGCGACTTAAAAAACAACAACCAAAAAAAATAATAATAATAAAAAAAGGTTTAGTAAGCAGATAAATAGAGCAAAAATATGTTTTATTTATGAAATGGTAGGAGAAAAAAATAATTTTTTCATGTACTTGTAACACTTGTAACAATGCCCTTGTTATTAACAAAAGATCTTACTAAATTAAAACTGTGCTTATTAGACATGATCCTTCCTATTTAATGAAGTGACTTTAAAAATCCATCAAGTACCTATCTTCCAATCTGCAATTATTCTGGATCCCTAAATGTCATGTTGGTGGTTGATGCCGCCAAATTGACTGGCACCCCCTTAGACCAGATGCAAGAAAGTCAAGTTTCATTTTATAATGTATATGAGTGAGTGTGAAAGGGTCCTGAGTAAACTATTTGAGCCTGTTCCTTCAGTACTTGCCAGTATGGTTCTTCAATGCAGTACTTGTATTTCTCTGTTCTTTTTTTTTTTTTAACCTGTAATGTTCTTGCTGCATAATGTTAAATCTGTATTGTATGTCCTATGATTTCTAGCTAGTTCATTTAGCTCTGTTTCCCTGAGGTTGATGGAAGGAGGAGTTAATATCCTCAGCTTTCTAACGGCAGACATTGAAAAAGATCACGCTTGTCTCGAATGTTACTGGCTCTCTGAGCCACACTGCAAGAAATATTACAGGCAACTGATAGTTTCATTTTCAATTTAGACACCCATTATTTGATGTTTACAGGCCATTCCTAATTCTGAGTCCAGAATTTATGGTTTGTTCTGGCGATTATCATCACAGCAATCTCCTGCAACTGGGCTGTGCTTTATTGGGAGCTTTGTGCTGCTTTATCAGTCCTCCCTGGTGCCTGGAACTGATATATAGCACCCTGTCCAAATCACCCTGCTCAGAGAGGCTTAGTTTATGGCTCTCCAGATGCCCATCTTTTCTGATGGGTATGTCAGTTTGCACCCACTCAGTTATGGAGAACGTTGACCCTTGGGAAGGAGGGTGGTGGTCATTAAACAAATAAAAGTCTATCACTTAAGATTCTGAACCCCTCTGAATCAAACTAGATGATATCATTGATTAAGTTAAATTTGCTGAGTTTTGTTCGGTGCTAATTAATAATGAAACATAGATGTTTTCTAGTTTGACTTGTAAACCTAAGATGAAGAACAGCACATATATTTATTGAGAACACAGTAAAATAGTGGTAGTAACTGCTTTGGATACATAAGTGCATTTCAAATGGTTGTTTTATAGATTCTTTTTGCACAGACAGTATTTAGTTTTGTCTCTCAGATACCTGGGTGTTCTCCAGGCTCTGTTCGATAGCATTAATTAAAGCTTACTGAATGACTTTAGAAATCTCTGCACATTGATTGTAGGAGAATCACTCACTAAATCTGCATTTTTTGCAAGGATGTCGTGAAACATGTATCTATTATATATCCTGTAACCAGAATGATACTTCATTTTAAATCTTGTTGGTTGAAATGAAAACGAGAATATAGTTTGCTACCAATTTCTACCTACTTTTGTGCTTTAGTTGTGACTTGTCATTTGCCCCTCCTCCCCTTTGAACTACAGGAACTAGAACAAAACTAGACAAGGGGATAGATCTTGGTCATAAAAGGGCTTGCTACTCCTTTCTCCCTACATTAAAGATAATTTACTTAGCACTTCCTGGAGAGGAGGGAGAGACAGAGGCAGAAGGAGAAAGAGAAAAGTCTAATAGAGATAAGGCTGTGAATAAGTCGTCCCCAACTTCTGTCCAACCTCACCCCCTAAGTAAGTTGTCCTACCCAGACAGACCAACGAACCAGGGAGTATCCCTCTAATATTTTCTCTTAGGAAGTAAAATAAAAATGCTCTTCCTTGTAGGGAAATACCACCAGGAGGCAATGAACACCACCAACAGTAGTAACATTTAGTACATAGTGATCAGATCTGAACGAGACATCAACATGTCTGTTTCTACAAGTCATCTTACAGAAGAGGAAACTGAGACCCATAGAAACTGTGTGATTTGCTTGAGTTAGAAACTGTGTGATTTGCTTGAGTTCACACATCTAGTACGTGGAAAAGTTAGGAATAGGAATCGCCTCTCCTCTGACTCACTAAGTAGAGATTTTTATTTTTTCTCCACATCAGTATTTTGCAGGAAAAAAGGAACTTAGAAAGATGTACTTGGAATTAGTCTTAGGAATATCACTTTGAATAGAGAAGGATTTTCTTTGAAGTTGCATTGTGAATTTTAAATTTGCATCATCCTGTGATCTGGGCTCTGAGTGAGTCTGAGACAGCGCTGTAGAGTTGGACTTTGCCCTTAGGTCGTCCTCCTTTTCATGCCCTTCTTTCCACTTAACTGACTTGAACACCACTCTCAGGCCTGCCCTCTGAGAATGGTCAATATTCTATATATTTCTTAACAAACGCTCTTCTTTCTACTGTTTTTCCCCCAATAATGCATATTTAATATATGGGATGTTTCCAAGGTAGCTTTTGGAATTTAAAACTAAAATAACTAAGATGTTTAAAAAACAGGTAAAATGAAGCTATTATATTTTTGTTTCTTGTCCCATTGATTTTATACAGTTGGGTAAAGTATTCCCTTCATCCTGGCTGAATAGTCAATCAATGTCCAAACTTTTCTAGTTATCTTCAGTCTTTTGTGCCAATCCCTCTCTTCTAATCAATAACTAGAATATAACTGTCAAAACTTACACCTTGATTTAAACTGGGCTGCTTTTCCACAACTTAGACCTATTGTAGGTAGGAAACCAGCAGTTGAAAGAGAACTTAATTGCTCTTTCATTATTTTTCTCCCCTTTTCTGGGGTAGAAGCAAGAGGAGGAAGGAGAGGTAAAGGGAACATGAAAGTTATTTCTAGCTCTCAGGATGCTGAAGGCTGACTTTTCCCATAAACTTGCTATATCAGTTAGGGTCCCAGCAAGAGAAAAACAAAACAAAACAAAACAAAAAACAGTGCCCCAAGCTGGTAATTTGAGGAGAGTGTATTGAAAGGCCTATTTATACAGGTATGAACAAGGCTTTAGGGACTCAATAAGGCATAGAGCGAGACCCTAGGCCTGAAACTACAGGGAGCTCTGCCCTCTCCCAGGCATGTAGGATCAAGGGGCGGGAGTGGGTAATAGAACAAGACAGGGTAGCTGTAGGAAGAAGGCTTCTGCCAGGAGTTGTGGTCTTCAGTAGACAGACACAGTCAACTTACAGCAACTACCTGGAATGGCAACCACAAAATAAATCTTTCAACCCCACTCTCCTCCTCCCTGCCTATCCCTTGCTTGGCACAAACCCATCCGAAAACATGGAACAATCTTTGTGATATCTGGGGGTTGGGGGCAGAGAGTTGGTGAAAAAAGGTGGTGAGTGGATCCAAAAGGGCAAATGAAAAAAATCTGGTACAGGTAAAGTATTAACCAGGATTCTCCAGAGAAACAGAACCAATAGGATACATGCATACATATACATAAGAGGAGATTTATTATAGGAATTGGCTTATGTGATTATAAAGGCAAGGAAATATCATGATCCACTGTGTGCAAGCTGGAAAACTGGGGAAGCCAATGGTATAATTCAGTCCCCATCTGAGGGCCTGAGAACGAGGGGAGCCAATGGTGTAACTCCCAGTCCAAGGCCAAAGGCTTAAGACAAGTTTGCGGGGTGAGGGAGGGTGCTGGCATAAGTCCTGATGTCTGAAAGCCTGAGAACCAGGGGAGCTCTGAGGGCAGGAGAAGATGCATGTCACAGCTGGAGAGAGGAAAATTATCCTTCCTTTGCCTTTTTGTTCTATCCAGGCCCTCAATAGATTAGATGATGCCTGTTCACCTTGGTGGGGACACTTTATTCTTTACTGGATCTACTTATCCAGATGCAAATTTATTCTGAAAACACCTTCACAGACATACTGAGAAATAATGTTTTACCAGTTATTTAGGTATCTTTTGACCTAGTCAAGTTGACATCACAGGTGATTTTGAGGGTTCCCTGGAGGCCTGTATCTGACCTGCAATTCACTTAATGTGAGTGATATCTTCTTCTGCAGCTGACTGCTTATTTATGAAATCTGGATATTTCTATAACTCCTTGTAGCTTCTCTCTATTTGCTTATCTAGGCAATAGTCCTGGACAAAACGAACAAATGAACTAGCTAACAACAACAAAAAATAAAAATAAAAAAGATAACCCCAGACACTAACTGCTTATTTGTGAAATCCAGATGTTTCTATAACTCCTTGTAGCTTTCCTCTATTTACTGATCTAGGCAGTAGCCTTGGACAAAACAAACAAACAAAACAACAACAACAACAACAACAAACAAGATGACCCCAGACCAGCTCTCTTTAGCATAAGGCCCATATCTGGACCATGAAAAATACTCAAATATTGGAATTCATTCACCTCTTTTTCTGGTTATTCATCAGCAAGTAGTCAACCTCCTTTCACTAGTTAGGTTTCTTGGGAAAGCGTTCACAAGTGCCCTCTGAATCTCAGCTGCCAGGGACTTTGCTTTTAAATGTTCCATTGAAGTCTCTCTTACTAGATATGGAGTGAGAAAGTATGGAGGAGAATGGGAATTCCAGATTCTTTATATAAATCCTCTCCAATAAACCTTCCCTGATCTCTGCACATTTTGACCTTTATACCTTTATTATGGATGTGAGGTTTTATTCAGAGCCAAGTAGTGGTTTTTGATTATTTATTTTGAAAATCATTATCTTGGTCTGGCACATAAATGAGGAATGCCCTATATGTATCATGGTTCTTTAGTTAAAGCTAAAGTTTTTTAATGAAATAAAGAGGAATGGAAATTTTCAAATATTAGATGGAGATTTTCAAATATAAGGTAGAATCTGGCACTGGAAGAAAAAAGGGAGAGACTATCGAGTAGAAGCCACTGGAGCCTCTCAAGTAATACCACATAGATGTGTATTTCTTCTGACAGTATGTAAGTTAGATCCTGTTTATGAGATTTTTAAAAATTTAAGATGTCTGCACAAATCAAGTTTTATAACAAATAATATTTTCAGTAGTCTGAGGACTTGCTATAAAAGAATATATTTATGCATCCTATTGTAAAGAAAATTATTACCTACTAATTTATCTTGAAGGAAAAATTTTTGTATGCCAAGTTTCCTTAAAGTGGAGGCTTTAACTTTCTTGCATGCTTTAGAATATGAAACTCTTCACGTTATGAACCTTGAAAGTGCTAATTGAGGAAAGAAATGATAGTAAATATTTATGTTAATCAGCAAAGAATACATCCATTATATTCTTATTTTATGGTGTTAAAAATAAACATGTCTGCAAGACACAGATTACAGTTCACGGTGAAAGTTAAAACAGTAACCGGAATCATGAAAGTCTATCTGTTCTAAGTTTCATAGACTTTCCATAGCCATATGTAAAGGCTATGGAAATACTTTGACAGTCTATTATTCAAACTCCATAAAGCCCACTGTTGGCTCAAGTTTGACATACTGAGTATTATTAAACTATGAAAACCTGGCTTGGGAAACAGAGTAGGAATTAGCCCTGGCTAACATGGTGAAACCCCGTCTCTACTAAAAAATACAAAAAAAAAAACTAGCCGGGCGAGATGGCGGGCGCCTGTAGTCCCAGCTACTCGGGAGGCTGAGGCAGGAGAATGGCGTGAACCCGGGAGGCGGAGCTTGCAGTGAGCTGAGATCCGGCCACTGCACTCCAGCCTGGGCGACAGAGCGAGACTCCGTCTCAAAAAAAAGAAAAAAACAAACAAACTGGAGGAATGGCAGACAATAAAATTTTTCCAAGATCAGTGGTTTTCTGATTCTTTATCTCCAAAAACATGGTGGAGACAGAAAAATCGCCAGAAAAGAGTGATTCTATTTAAAAGAGGGAAAATAATTTATTTGGTCTATGTGTATAATGCTATATCATTGCTTATTAGATTCTGGTAGTGGTTTTGAATATTGTAGACAAAGTCTTTGCCATATGAGCTCACAGTATAATCGACAGCATAAAATATTGCATTTCTCCATTTTCGTACAGACACTTTTATATTAGCATCACAGCTGCTTTCTTCAGGGGTAGGCACTTTTCTAAAACTGGCTACTGGGTCAGGCATCACAAAACCAAAAGGATTTCTAGAATGAGCCAGATCTTACTCCAGATCCTCTGACTCCAGATCCTCCTCAGTAAAAAGTTTTGGAATTAAAATATCAGTAAAGACCTAATGTGCAATTTAATCATTAACTGATATGGGAGGATTTATGAACTCCGGCCTAGATATCTATATTTCAGATATATGATTGACTCTTCATGGAAACACCTTTAAAAGAGAAAGTCATAGATTATCTTGATCCCTGTGAGTAACATCTCCAGAAAAATGATTTGATTTTCTTTTTGTGGTGCAAACCCATGAATGTTTATTTCATGTTTGGTGAATACCGGTTAAATTTCTGTATTCTGGCATGAGCATCTCTGGTCTGAGAACACAGGCAACAAGCTGGAGTGTAGTGTTCTCAGTACTTAGTTCTCGGTACTTAGTCCTTAGTACTTAGTTATAGACTAGATACCAACACAGAACTCTAACACCACATACTATTAGAGTTCAGAGGGACCCTAAGGATCATTTAGTACCACGACCTCCTTTTATTCATGCCTAAGGACATTTGAGACTAAGGACAAGAGAGGTAATTTAGTTAAGGTCAACCAGAGGGCTTATTTTAGAACCCCCATTTTCTGATTCACAGGTTAGATTTTATACTCATACCAAGTTTATATTGTACTACTTATAGGTAATAACAACAACAGTCTTTGAATAAAAACACTGATTTAATAAAATATTTGATAACGAATAGGATGGATATTATTTTTGTTAAGAACACAAATACTGAATGTATTAATAATATAGCTTGAATGTTACTTATTAGTAGAAGTATGGTTAACTATTCTTCATTTATTCATTTTACCCACGTCCATTAATTGAGTTTCAGGTATTGTAGTAGATACAAATTACAGATTTAAGAGGTGTCAGTGTAAAAGATGAGGCAGAGTATAAATAAAAGGTAACACAAAGTCTCACAGATATAGTGGAAATATATAAAGAGATTCACGAAAAAACAAATGAGATGATTTGTAGTTTTTAATTTTTATAGCGAAACTGAGGAGAGTCAGAAAAGGTGATATAGAGAATGAGAAAATTGAGCTGAGTCTCAGATTATGAATTAAGAATTTTCCTGTTGAACAAGAAGAGATGGGGGCATTCCAGGACAAGGTTGGTGTTTGAAAAAGCACAGGGAAATCAGCCAGTTGGTTTAGTTCAAGAAACCCAGGTGTGACATTGGTAACACCAATGATATGTCTAATAATAACTGCTAACATTTCTTGAGCCCTTACTATTTGCCAGACTTTGTATATCCTTTATCCTTTCATTCCTTACAGTAACTTTGTAATGTAGTTTTTATATTATCTCCATTTTATAGGCAAAGAAACTAAGACTTTGAGGATTAAGTCACTTGTTCAAAGACATAAAACTGTCAGGAGCTGATTCGAGTACAATTTCGACTGGCTTCACAAACTTATATTCTGCTCATTATATTTTATAAATACTTTTATAAAGCTTGCATAATAGATATATTGAGTTTAAGTTACAGTGCCTTCAAGTTGTCATGGTATGGTGGCTTAAGTGTGAGATGGGACACAGCTCTACCTGACTCACAATTTACTGTGTGTCCTCCAGAGGCAGGACGTTTAAATTTACTGAACTTCAGTGTCTTTACCTACAAACATGTGTAGAGTCATTGTGAACAACAGTTGAGACAGTACGTGTAAAGTACTTATTATATGTGGTAGACATTTGACACAATGTTGTTTCCCCCTCACTGACTTCCAGACCTACCCCAGCAGACACCTACATGGGCATGGCATCTTACTTTCCCAAACAATACAAAAGTTCAAGATATTTGTAATCTTCATCCTACTTCCTCTGTTAGCTAAATCATTCTATTCTTATATGGTTAATTTTTAAAAACTTCATTTCAAAACTCAGAGTTAATTTTTGGCTTTTTTTAGTTGTATTTTCACATTATAGACCTTATTTCTGTAAGATCATTTAGCATGCTCCATCAGGTGTCTTCCTGACATGCCATTCAGTACAGTGGTATTCTAGAAGCAGATATTTCAATTGTCTTATGCTTGCCTGTTTGTGTGTCTTTCATGCCTGAAAAATGTAGACTGGAATCTGTGCCTGTGCTATGTGTTAAGCGTAAACTATTTTTCAAGCAATTTCTTCAGAGAAGAACTAAGTTTAAGGGTGTCGTATTTCATCTTTACCATGAAATAAATATTTCCCGTTAAAAGGAAAATACATCATTTTAAAAGGTTGAATAAAATGGTACACATTTACAAAACAAAAATAAAACATAACAGCAACAACAACAAAAAATGAAAAGCATTTTCCTGCTGTTTGAATTCCACACAGGGCTCCTCTGCACTGATTTTCATTTGACTATGAATTAGATAAATTTTTATTTGCTTTAAACCTCATCTCTTAGTGTTTGAGGCTTCATAGTTTATAGGGTGAGCATCATGGCCTCCCTATTTCAAACGTCTCCTTTTATTTTCGGTTTTGTATTATTCACACGTGTTTTGACATATTTTCAATGGCTGTTTATGCAAGAAATTGTGCAATAAAAGTAACATGTTATTCTGTAATTCTTCCTTTTAGAGAACATGGCCCTTTCATAGAATTTTAAAGTTAGAAAGGAATATAGAAACAATTTGGGGCAAACATTCATTTTATGGGTTTGGAAATTAAGACCCAGAAACGTAATGGGATCTGCCAAAATCTTATCCAGTTTTCTATTTCTCTATTTATTTAACAAATAACTGTTGAGCCCCTACTATGTGCAAAGCACTGTGCTAGATGCTCTGAGGGACAAAACATATGTAAGAGGTTTTTATATTTCAAGGATCATACCAACTAGTGAGAAAGACACATGCAGGTAAGTAATTAAGCATAGGACAAACAGTAATGAAATGAGCTCTTTATGAGCCCTTCAGCGGTTCCCAGACTGCAATCATCATCCTCGTGTTGACCTGGCTTTCTCCTTGAAATGACCATTTCAGTTCACAGCTCCATCACCTAGCCAGTTGTCACTGCTGGAAACCAGGACATCAGCCTAGATTGTTCTTTCCTTCACCTGTCAGCATCTGCCAGTCATCCTCCTACCCAGTTTACTCACACAGAGTCCTTAAGTCTGTTGTTTTTCTTTATCCCGACTGCCATTGCATTGGTTTCAACACTGTTCATCTTTCTGTGGACTATTACTGTGACCATTTAACGCTTCTATTTCTGTTTGTCATCTCCTCAAATCCATTGTGCAGACTCCAACCAGTTTGATATAATGGACTGATTGTATCATTCATTTCCTTAACTTCTATGACTCCCAGTTGTCTATAGGGTTAACCTCATTTCTTAGCATAGCAAAGACCTCCAGGATTGGGCCTCGCCTAACACTTTTACTAATAACCAAATAATCTTCAAGGACCTTTACCTTTGCTCAGGCTATACCTGTCCCTAATAAGCTTTTTCTTTTCTCTTCACCTGGCTGACTTTTATATATCCTTTAGTACTCAATTGTTACCTACTCAAGAATCCTTCCTTCATCATTAATGAGAGTGCTGCTCTCATCAGTCCATGTGTTACCCTAGGTACCTCTATAAACTACTGTGTTTATGTCTGTCACTAGATTTGTGCACCTGAAAGGCAGAGACTAGATCTAATACATTAATTACTACTAGGTCTTAGTATGGTGTCCGGCATATAGTAGATAATAAAGATTTGTTGACTATGTTGAACTATTTAGTAAACCAAGTGTTATAAAAGAAGTATAAGAATTATAAGAAAGTATCATGGAAGAGAGTCATTAATTACAAATGAGATCAACAAAGGCTCTATGTAAAATTTAGTAATTGAGTTGCACCTTGAAAGAGGTCCATAACCAGCCTAGGTGCAGTGGCTCATGCCTGTAATCCCAGCACTTTGAGAGGCCAAGGTGGGCAAATCACCTAAGGTCAGGAGTTCAAGACCAGCCTGGCCAACATGGTGAAACTCCATCTCTACTAAAAGAACAAAAAAATAAGCCAGGCATGGTGGTGGGCACCTGTAATCTCAGCTATTCAAGAGGCTAAGGCAGGAGAATCACTTGAACCCAGGAGGTGTAGGTTGCAGTGAGCCGACATGGCACCACTGCACTCCAGCTTGGGCAACAGAGCAAGACTCTGTCTCAAAAAGAAAGAAAGAAAGAAAGAGAGAGAGAGAGAGAGAGAGAGAGAGAGAGAAAGAAAGAAGGAAAGAGATTCATAACAAGAAAAGTAGGATACAAGAAATGAAAAGAGAGGTATTTATACGAGCAGTGTTCTTGAGTTGTAATCATATTACAGAGAATACAAAAGACCTGTTAAGGTGTCTTATTAGTGGTTGAGAAGCAAATATGGAAGTAGATTATATAAGGCTTTCAACACAATGATCAAGACTTTGTTCTTAATTTCATCAGTAGGGATAGAGTGAAGGGTTTTAGAGCAAAGGAGGGATATAATTAGACCTTATGTTTCTCCACTAGGGAGTAAGCACCTTGAAGGTTGGGAGTTTTTGATTGTCTATTACTTATTTACTATTTTATTATTTATTTATTTATTTATTTATTTATTTATTTATTTATTTATTTTTCAGATAGAGTATTGCTCTGTTACCCAGACTGGAGTGCAGTAGCGTGATCTTGGCTCACTGCAACTTCTGCCTCCTGGGTTCAAACAATTCTCCTACCTCAGCCTCCCAAGTAGTTGGGATTACAGGTGTGCACCACCATGCCCCGCTAATTTTTGTATTTTTAGTAGAGATGGGGTTTCACCATGTTGGCCAGGCTGGTCTTGAACTCCTGACCTCAGGTGATCCACCTGCCTTGGGCTCCCAAAGTGCTGGGATTACAGGCATAAGCCATCGCGCTCAGCCCAGAATTTTTTTTTTTTTTTTTTAATAAAGTCTTTCTTGGCAGTTTGTTTACAGATGAAGAATGTGACCACTTTCCCCATTCAGTGCTGACCTGTGCCATGTTTTCTCAGTGTCTATCTGCCTGACACTCCACTATAAGTGGCCCCTTTTCCATTAGCAGGGATTTGCTGACTTAATGATGGCTTCTGTCAAGGATTTCTGTAAGGAGCAGTCTCTTTTCTGAGCACTTGGGATATAGGCAGGTTCTGACTGTTATCTGCAGTTGTATTTTAATATCCTGCCCTTTCCATCTCTTGCCTCAGAACACAGAATTCACCTTTAGTCCTAGCTCATTGCTTGATGATTTGTTAAGGCTTTGAGAAAAGAAGGAATGAGGGCCTTTAAGCAGGACGGGACTATTTCTCCTTGCCTTATTTATTTTTATGCTATGCAAAAGGAATAAAGAAGCATAAAGTGGCTTGACTGAAGCCAAATAAATCTAGATAAATCGAGCAAGGATCCAATAAAAAGCCGGAGGTTAAAAAGAAGAAAGGTGATTGTGGTTGGGGATAGAACATGGAGGGAGAAAAAAGCAAGAAGGGAGACCTTTAAACTTCCTTCATGGTAGGAACTGTTTATTATTACCTAGACAATGAAATGTCTTTGACCCAGTGAAACATTTTAAACTAGGGTTAAGCTCTGGGTAGAAATTAGGGAATAATTTTTATAGTCCTTATTGAATCTCTTTGTGCTGTCACCTCCTGTCATCCTTTATTTAAAGTTTGGTGTGCTTCTGCTGCTAGCTCTGAGAAGGCTGACATCTTTTAGTTGTTCTGATGAATCACACTACAGAAGCTAGCGAGTTTTTACAGCCAACACAACAGGAGTCTCCCATATTATTCCTGATACGGGGTGTGTGTGTGTGTGTGTGTGTGTGTGTGTGTGTGTGTGTATGTGTGTGTAGGAGGTCTCTTTGTCTGTCCCAGTTCTGCCTCCTTTTTATTATCTCTGCTTTCATGAAGTAGAAAGCGATACAGCCAAGAGCAAACACTGCATGAAACTACAGAATAAGGGCTGGGTTCTTTAGGTAAAATTAGAAACTGTCTGAGAGCTCATTGTGTATCTGTTTATGTCGTTATCCTATATAGTCATGAGTTAACTCTCCATAATTCTCCACTGCTAGCATAGAGAATGCTGGGTAGGAGCTGTGAAGGTAGCCACAACTTTCATCTGTGTAATCACTGCCATTGCTCTGATATCCAGAATGTTATTAATGTTCATAGAAATAACCTAACCAAATCTCTCCTGTTTCCCTTTTCTTCCTTCTCTCTTCACTAGACACAGTTTCCATCGTGTACACATTCCACACTTGCTTTATAAGAAACTAAAACGTGGTAAAGACTTAGTGGCCTTCTACTGTGTCTCCCTATAGGAAGCAGCTGGACATATATGGTGCCAGTTTTTGGCTGTCAAAGTGCATCAGATTTGGTATTGAATTTAGCAGACCTGGGTCCATGAATGCCAGATATCTTGCAATGTATAGAATGATCTCAATATTTTTCACACTTTAAATATCAATAGCACTGCTGCTGGGAAAATACAAGTTGACCTGAGGTTGAGATAGATACCAGCAACCTCAGCTCACAGAGAACTTTAGCTGTGCCTTGAGGGCTAAATGCTAAAATCTCCTCCAGAGTCCCTAGAATGACACCTTCCTGGAAAATAGTAGGCCTCTAATCAAACTATGTTGTGTTTTGAATTAAATTGTTCATTTATAAACTAGTCAACTCTATTCAATAAGTCCTATGTAAGTTACTATCAGGAATAGAAAAATTTTAAGATATATTTTATAATATCAAAATTCTAACAGTATTGTAAGGGTTATGCACATAAATAAAATGATTATATTGAAAAATGCTCAAAATGCTGTTGGAAAAAGGAAAAGTGAGAGTTTACTTTTGAGCAGGGTTGTTGGAAGAACTCCTTGTGGAAACCAGTGAGGAATAGATAGGACTTCAGTAGGTGTTGTTTTAGAAGATGCTGTCTGAAATCAAAGGTACATTGCATGTAAGAACTGGGGAGAAGAGACAGAAAAGTGTAGGGGTATTGCAACTGTAAAGGAGAGTATATAGCAGTACATAAGTTAAAAAGTAGGTTAGGACAGAGTATAGAGAGTTTTTGAATTTCTTGTTACAGAGTCCACTGGAGAGTATGGGTTTACGTATGAGTTTAGTCATTGGGGAAAGTGTCAGACATGCTGCCTTGTGGTTTATACTTGGCCTCAGTGTCCTTTTTCACTGGGTTCGTGCTGTAAACCCCTTCAGTTATCAGCTGCTTAAACTTGCCTTCCTGATTTTCAAGGCCTTCTCTCAAGAGCCCTTTTCAGTTTATTAATTTAAATAGCAGCAATTTTCCTAGAGGTGAATCACATAATGATTTTTTCCAATCTCTTTTATGTGAGATATCATGGCAAAAAGTATGATTAGATTTAATCCCATTGTCTTGCACGAAAATAATATGTAGAAAATACCAACCAAGGTGACTCTCTATGTGCTTAATAGCCTAAAGATTTAGGTTAAGGATATAACAGAGAGCTGTTCTGCTCGAAGAATAAAAAGGTGTTGCACAAATTATCTTAAAGAGCCAAAAACAGCGTCCAGTTCTTACTTAAAACAATTTGTTCTTGGAATATTGTCAGCTAAAATTGTGGTCAACTTTTGCAAGTTGTATGAATTTGCACTGCATATTTTATTTAGTGTTTAGCAAAACTTCAATATGGCTCTGCATAACTTACACAATACACCATAGAAATGACTTCAGAAACTCCCACAGAAGTTGACAAATTGGGCATCTAATGCTTTTAAGCTAATTGCATGCTTAGTGATTTAAGATTTGACTTGTTGAAAATGAAGAACAGAGTTTCATGAAGATAATGCTCTGCCTACTGTCACACTGAATACAACCTAACTCTGTATCGGAAATATTACAGAAGCTTAAAGATGAAAATAATGTGGACTTTAATCACCATTCTACTTAGTCTTAAGTGAAATGCTCATGAATCATATATAATATAGCAGTTTTGAAACCTATTCTTGAATTTCAAGCTGTTATTTTCAGGAAATTTAGAAAGCAAATTGCTAAGTGATAAAGATCAATTGATACCATTGCTGATGTCATTGTTTTCTTCTTTGCAGGCTGGAAAAAAAGAAAGGAGTAATACCCTGAATATTGCTTTAGACAACATGTGTAAGAAGACAAGAGACCTTCGCAGACAGGTGAGGGAAGAGAGAGATATGGAGTCAGAAACATAGGGGCTAAATGAAACTGTTATTCATTGTAGGCATATTTATTTCTTGTTTTGTTCCTTTCAAATGAATTTAGAACAGGAAGAAAAGAATAAATATATACTTTTCACATTTATATATTCATATCTCAAGCATTTTTGTGGCAAACATAAAGTAGAAGAAAGAATGTGTGCCTTATCAGACAGAATTACATTCAAATTCTGTTTCTGTCCTCATCGGTTATAAGATCTTGGGCACAAATTTCAGCTTTCTGAGCTTCTCTGAACCTATAAAATGAAATTAATAATATGCAATAGGGCTGTGAAGAATCAATAAAATGCATGTAAGTGCCTGACCCATGGCAAGTTTTTAGGGAATGTTGATAAATTGATTCTGTTACATCAGAGTTCATCATCCAAATGCTTAAATCCAAACGTTTGACTAGTAAGTAATTCAGAGACCCTTCCCATTCCTCCTTCAATTTTTCTTTTCAAGATACTTCAAAAATTAGTTTTTGTAAAAGTTAAGGCTTCTTTTTAACCTTAGATAACCAGGAACATGGGATTAGAAAGAATTTCATTAAACAATTTAGAAGTCTAGTGTTATGCCACAAGTTAAACATTTTTCCAGAAATAGGAAGACTTAGCTATTTTCAAAGACATTTGCTGTTCATTCCTTTCCTCTGTTTAATAACCAGAGTTCTTTCTCATGCACAACTTTAACTTAGTCATCATTAACCCATCAAAAGGGACAAAAAGCTTTTCAACTATGAGCTCTTAATGCAATATATTATTGTAGATTCATGGCAAGATTTAGTAAAATGTCTGAGCAGTCTTTTAATTTGGAAGTAGATTTGGAAATAGAATAAATAGGGGTCTCCAACCAGTTAATAATAGCTGCATAAAAATGTTAATGTTCAAGTCTGTGAAAATCCCAGTTTCTCAACTTTATGCCCTTAATGTGAATTCTGTTTCTACCATTAACACTTGTAATTACGGAATGTAAGAGTCAGAAGGAACTTAGCACAACCTGTCTTACAATGCAAATGAGAAAGCAAGCCAGTGTGGTGAGGTGACCTGCCTAAGAGGATGGGGCACTGAGTCAGAACCTGTACCAGGACTCAGAAATTTATATCCTCAGAGACATCCTCCAGTTTTGTGGAATGATCTCTATTCTCCATCGTCTTAAGGATTTCTACCCCATCTGCTTCACCTAGGACTCAGAAAAGTTGTTTCTATGAGCTCTCAATGATTGTGTCTCTCATTCGTGTCTTTTCCCTCTATATTGCCTTCAACAACATTATACATAAAGAGCTAATCTACATTTATACTTCCAAAGGTTTTAGAATTATTATTTTTCTAAATAAAGTCAAGAAAAGGCAATTACTTGTGTGTGAAATTACCAGATTTAGCAAATAAAAGCACAAGGCACCCAGTTAAATTTGAATTTCAGATGAACAACAAACATGGTTTAGTATAATTATGTCCCAAATATTGTATGGTACATACTTATATTTAAAAAGTTGTTCATCTGAAATTCAAATGTAACTGAGCATATTGTATTTTATCTTGCAATCCTACTTGTGTTTCCACCTCACTACCATCAGTGAGATATAGAAATAGCAATGGGGATTACTAATACTGTTCTTCATAGTAAGGAGATACTCCCATCTTGTAGAAAACTGCTGTGCTCTGCAAGTATTAACACTCTGTATGGTTTCACAGGTTAACATCTCCATTGTTTCTATTTTCTATCAGTGTTTAACAAACCACCACAAACAATAGCAACCATATTTGCATCTCACGATGCCTTGGGTTGGCTGGGTGTCAGCAGGGCCATTTTCTGTACTGTTTTCAATTGTGGTTTTTTCCATGTAGTGGCAGTCAAATGGCAACTGTGGCTGGATTTGGGACTTGGTGTTTGGAACCTCAGTGCTTTTTCCTGTTCCCTCTTTCCATACGGTGCCTAATGTTTTAGGGTCCCTCCATGTGGCTTCAATCTTTAGCAAGGTAGCCTAGATCTCTTACATGCTGTTTCAAGCTGCCAAGAAAAGGGAGATGGAAGCTGACAAGCATTCTTAGTGCCTTAGCTCCAAAGCCAGAGAATGCTATTTCCTCCATAATCTGTAAGACAAAAACAGTTGAAAACCCTGTCCTAGTTTAATAGGAGAAGGCAGAAGGTCTATCTGTTGTAGGAGAAGTGATATGTGTGTACAGGAATGGATGGAATTGTTAGAAACTATCTTTGATGTAACACCTCCATGATCTTCCATTTTGATGAAGTTGCTTGCTATGATTCTTTCTCGTTATCCTCACTTACCCTCCCCCTAGTACTTTATTTTTCATCCTGATGTTTACGTTTTTGGTAGAAATCACAGTTAATTAAAACAGCAACATTAGTTATCTCCACTTCTTATTCTTGAGAAGTTTATCCAACAGTTGTTGTAAGCATCTCACATATAGTTCTTCTCACAGGAAAGAGAAAGCACTGCCCTTAAAATGTTTTTCTTTGGAATATTTAATGTTCATTGTTTGCTTTAGAACTGGTTTTATCTTTTTAAAAACTTTTTTAGTAAAAAATAAGCAGAGCCCATCTTCCTGCCCATTCATCCTTATCCCCTTTCTTAACCATGGCCTTTCTTTTTTTTTTTTTTTTGATTATACTTTATGTTCTAGGGTACATATGCACAACGTGCAGGTTTGTTACATATGTATACATGTACCATGTTGGTGTGCTGCACCCATTAACTCGTCATTTATATTAGGTATATCTCCTAAAGCTATCCCTCCACCCTCCTCCCACCCCACAACAGGACCCAGTGTGTGATGTTTCCCTTCCCGTGTCTAAGTGTTCTCAATGTTCAATTCCCACTTATGAGTGAGAATATGCAGTGTTTGGTTTTCTGTTCTTGTGATAGTTTGCTGAGAATGATGGTTTCCAGCTGCATCCATGTCCCTACAAAGGACATGAACCCACCCTTTTTTATGGCTGCATAGTATTCCATGGTGTATATGTGCCACATTTGCTTAATCCAATCTGTCATTGATGGACATTTGGGTTGGTTCCAAGTCTTTGCTATTGTGAGTAGTGCCGCAATAAACATACGTGTGCATGTACTATGGCCTTTCTATCAGTAATGCAGAAACATTTCAGCTTTAGTTCAAAGGGTGATTGGACTTCTTCCATGAGGAATGATGGAGATTGCTTAGAAATATCTGAGGAGAAGCAAATTATAGATTTGAGGACATCAAGATGGAATGTTCTAGAAGGTGAAAGTATTTATTTGTTTCAACCTTCTTCCTCTGTGACTTTCTTGCTTGTTTTACTAGAGAACAAAGACAAATGTTCTTGGCATGGTGTTCTAGGTTCTCTGTGATTTGGCCCTGACTTAATCCCCATTATTCTTAATGTTCCTTTTCCTTCAACTCTCCTTCTCAGTGTTGTCGCCTCCTCATCACACCAACACATTCACCTGTTTTCTTTTCTCTTCCTTTTTTTTTTTGAGACAGAGTCTCACTGTGCCACCCAGGCTGGAGTGCAGTGGTGTGAACTCGGTTCATTGCAACCTCCGCCTCCCAGGTTCAGGCAATTCTTCTGCCTCAGCCTCCCGAGTACCTGGATTACAGGTGCATACCATCATACCCTGCTACTTTTTTGTGTGTGTTTTTAGTAGAGACGGGTTTTCACTGTGTTGGCCAGGCCGGTCTCAAACTCCTGACCTCGTGATCTGCCCACCTCGGCCTCCCAAAATGATGGGATTACAGGTGTGAGCCACTGCACCAGGCCCACATTAACCTGTTTTCTGACAAAAGAGTCTACTTCTTATTTACCAGAATTTGCATCACCTCCCCCTCAAATACACTTGCATCTTTGTAGATATGACTTGTACAGCTTGAAGCCTTCTCTACTCACTCTATTTACACACACACCCAACTCATAAGCAAGTACATTCCAGAGTACCATAAATGCTATTGCTTCCATGAAACCTTTGCTGTTTTCACCAGCTGGAATGGATCTTTTTCTTCCTGGAACATTTACAGCATGTGCACTTCTATTACAGCAATGATTATATTCTTGTATTTTTTTCTTTTATAATGAGTTTTCTTCCTACTGCATTTTAAGTCCTTATAATGATAGTTATGACAACATCTCTCATTTACTAAATGCTTTGCAAAACTCTCTACCAAGTATCTTCATTTCATTATTGATTTTTATTTCTGAAACAATAAATAATGCCATGGTATTGTTATATCTGTCTCCCAAAATGAGTTAACATAGCAAACATCACCCAGCTAAGTGGTAGAGACACAGTCCTAGCCCAGGTCCATCCAACCCCAGTCCATATGTGTAGTCACTACACCAGGGGCTAGGGATTATGGCCTATTCACTTTCAGAACCTCCCAGTGCCTAAGACACTGATTTTACCATCACATATTATTTTCTTTATTATTTGTTTTAAATGCTTTTTTAAAATTAAATTTTCTTCTTTCTTTAGCCTCCTTTTCCATCATTCATTTGAAAACTGTATACCTATTGTAACTCTCTCAATAAAAGGAGGAAGACTTTTTAAACATCCTTTATTAAAAATATTTAAGCAACAAATATATCTTATTTCTATTTTATTATACATAGTAAAAAATATATTTGATTTCACTAAAGGCAGTCTAAAATTTTTATTTGTGTATATTAAGAAAAAATGTATTTTATTTCATAAATGCCAGAGTAAAGATGAAGTATGTCAAATGGGATTTTGGTCAAAACAGACAAAACAAAAATCTGATTAATTCTTGAGTTGCTGAGTTTCTGAGTTGCTAGGTCCATCTCTCCTCTTTGTTGCATAGTACCAGTTCACCACTCAGAAAAAAATATGTAGGCTTTTATACCTCCTGGTCATCATCCTCATCATCAAATAACATTATGTATCCACAAGAGACAAGTTTCACTAAATTTGCATAGTACATACACAGTGAAATAATTATTAGTTGATTTAATTCCTGTTAGACAAGCTTTAAAAGATCACATTTTGCTATTTGATTTAAATTAAAGTGGCTTTTAATTTAAAATATTTACTAAAATTTAAATACTGTTAATTTATTAAAAATTTAATACAATATTTTAATTTAAAATATTCTAGTCTAAATGTGTTTTTCTGTTTCCCCGAGGATGACTCGTTCCTGAAACACTTTCTCCCTTTTCCATTCCCCTTCCCCTCACAATTTCATTCTTTCTGTTCCTTTATTTGGTGGCAGTGGTGGGGCTTTTTTAGACTTCTCACACAGGGCTTTCACTTTGGGCTTCAATTGTAGAGATATATATGATTTTGAGATCCCAAACCACTTACATCAGTAGGAAATAGAAAAATTGATGTCTCAAAGCCTTTTATTAAACTATAGTGAGAAAAGATGAAAAGCACCTCAGTTTGGTTTTGTTCTAACATCTTTCATGCCTGGCCACAAACAGGTATTTATTGAAAGTATGTACTTGTAATTCCTATTGGCCTCCCACTAACTTCAGATTTTAGTGCTTTGGCTTCTATTTCTATATTGGCATATTGGATTCTTCTTTAAACTTTTTGTGTATCACCCAGTTGGAAGGAATGCATTGTGCCACTGGGCAGGAAAATAATATGGAAATAAATAAGATAGAGGCTACTTTGGTATTACATGTAGGTATATATGACTGTACAATTTAATGAAAACAATCCCATATGAATATGTCAGAAGATATAAAGAAAATTGCTTAACATAACATTCTAGTCCTTTCACATTTTGTCCCTACCTACACTTCTAGTCCTATCTCATAATAATTCCTCTTTTACAGTAAGTATAATTCAGGGTATGGCAGAACAAAACTCAGTGATGTATAGAGCCAAGGTAGTAGAGTATAATTAGCAATGAGTAGTTTACATAAGACATTGGAGTCTCTTACTTGGTGCATGATGAAACAACATTAATATCAGACAAAGGTACCTGTTTAGATGGGTTTTCGTAAAAGCAGTGACTAAAACGAGGACCTTAGTGCAGGTCATTTATTTAGGAGATGATTCCTGGAAGCAAGTGTAATAGAACATGAAAAGTGAGTCAGGGAAAGAGGAAATGATAATGCTGTAGGTAATGAGAGCTTGCGGATCTCTGAGAACTAACAGACTGTTTCCCAGAATTGTCTGACTAATGGATGGAGGCTAGGAATTTTATATGGTAGTTTCTATCCCCACAGGTTGAGGGATTCCCCCGGTGGTATGGATGCTGAAGAACTTCCAGGCAGTGTTTATGCTGGGTTGAGAATTTCACAGAGACTAGGAACAGGCCCTGAGACAGAATAACAAAGAGACACAAGGAATGCACACAAGAAGCATGGAATGTCTTCAGAGCACATGTAACTGTTCCCCCAGCAAAAGCTGAAATCAGAGATAGATCCAGAGGATGAGATATAAGGCACCAAAAGTCTATAATGTGTTCATAATAGTGAAGGTAAAGGATCAGGAACCAACAAGTTCGACAGGGGCTGGTGAGAATATTGTGGGTTGGTTGAACTAGTTACACTTTGTTTTTTGCATGGGTTAAGATGATTTCCATGGGAGAGATACCTCCCTGCCTCTGACCATATGCTAGCTCCTAAAGGTTTTGTTCACGTCCAACTCAAGTCACTGATTTCTGGACATTTCCTTCTGTCATGGGACGAAAAGATGACAAAGGTTGGCACAATGTGAGACAATAGTTCTTTTTCACCTCTTATTCTTGCTTTGGCAATAAATCAATATGTATTTCCAGCAAAGTGATGGGGAGTAATAAGACTTTTTGGCTACAGTTGCAGATGGGAAATTATACCGATGTCTTTTATATGCAAAACAGTCACTCTTTAAACATATATCTCAGAGTAGCAAATACTAAGTCTTGCTTCTTTACGTCACAATCAAATTATTAAAAACAGGAGTTTATACTCACTGTCTTTACCGCCTTGTCTCTCATTCACTCTTCAAACCATAGCAATAGGACTCCTGACCCCACTTTTCCACTGAAACTGCTCTTACCAAGTTTATCAATAACCTCTTAGTAGTCAAGCCCAATGGACAAGTCTCATTCCTTTTTTAAAATTTAACTTATCTTTAAAATTTGACTCTAATTTTTTTTTGCTGTCAGTCTCCGAGTTTTTCTTTATTGTAATGTTTAATGTATTATTGTAATATTCACTCTTCTACTAGATTATAAGGGATCATGAATTTCCATCTTAACATTTCCTTCAATGCCTTTCTCTTGACAGAAAGATGAGGAAATGGTTTCCAGAAATATTTACTGTATTGAATGAAATCATTTACACAGAAGAGAAGATTTAACAAGTCCATGATGTGAATATTATAGTTATGTTTGGTAGGATAACTACATTTGAAGAGCATTAACACAGAGATATATCTGAAAGTTTGTCTTTTAGTTGTTGGTAATTTGTCTCTTTGTTTCTTGGCTGTTATCTCAGTCTCTTTTTAGGGCCTACTCTTTAATCTGCATGACTCCTGTAAATGGTAGTGTTTCCTAAGAGCTCCTTCGTGGGTCTCCTCACTCTATATGGTCTCATCCACACTCTCCGTTTGAGTTAGTTCCCATATGATGGCCCTTCATAGCATATCTCTAGTGTAGATTTCATCTGAGCTTTCCTTCTACATGTCTCAATCAGAATGAAAGAAGAAAAGAATAATCTACATGTCCCAATTATGAATGAAAGAAGAAAAGAATAAAGGGGAGGATAATCATTAAAAAATGCCCCCACTCTGAGAAATTAAAAGGAATCTCTACTTTTCTTTTCAGTGTCTGAAACTTACACAACCTGTAGTTCCCAGCTCAAATAAATTAGTGGCCTTATGCCTGACTTCCCTGGTGTACTTCCTATAGAGAGCAAACACATTATTCATTCAGTTAAGGTCTTCTCTTTGCCTTGTAACCCCTTAGCACTCTATACTTTGTCCTAGTAAGTGCTCAGTAAATATTAATTAGTTGCCACTAGTAATTTGCCTTTCTGCATACTAAGCAGAATCCTTCCTTGGGGATCTCCCTGAAGGCTTTCTTAAACTGTTGATAGTCAGAAAATTTTCACAATGCTTCTGAGCAAGCTCACCATTTTGGGCAGAGGTATTTTTCTTCCAGAAACCTATAATTATTACGGATTTATTATTCTATGATCATAATAGAAGACAGTACTTTCTATGTAGCTCTATCATTCAGCTCCCCCAAAATGTATTACCATTCATTCCCAAGTAATCTAAAACTAGACTAAGTATCTATTGGCTTAAAAAAAAAACTCTAAAATATAATTTTCACAGAAAAAATTACATTTTTCTGTCTGATAGCTATTTATTTTTTTGTTTTATTGTACAGAGGTTATTAAACTAAATGAAGGGGTTGACTCAAAAACCTTTGGGCCCATTCATAGTTGTTGACATTGTTTGTGAAACATTTCAGGATATTATGATTTTTTTTGGTGGGGTTGGGGGATGGAATCTCACTCTGTCACCCAGGCTAGAATGCAGCGGTGTGATCCCAGCTCACTGCAACCCTTTCCTCCCGGGTTCAAGCGATTTTCCTGACTCAGCCACCCGAGTAGCTGGGAGTACAGGTGCCTGCCACTATGCCCAGCCAATTTTTTTTATTTTTAGTATAGATGGGTTTCACCATGTTGGCTGTTCTCGAACTCCTGACCTTGTGATTCTCCTGCCTTGGCCTCCCAAAGTCTGGGATTACAGTCATGAGCCACTGTGCCCCACTCGATATTATGATCTTTAAAGACTTGATATTATATAAATACAATGAATTAATTTTTCAATGCAGTTTTAAATCTCAGAAAATATCTGCTGACTAGAGTAATTGCCTAATTGTCATTAATAAGCTTACATGTAATCTAATTTAATTGTAGCAGAATGTTATAGTTGTTTCATAATTTAAGGTGTGAGGACAAGAACAATTAATGCAAATGGGGAAAACTGGACATCAAACTCATTTATTATTCTTCCTGCTCTATTAACCTGTTATCAACTGGCATAATCGGTGATCTAACTTGACTTAATTACCATGAAGTATACAATTTAGCTAATCAAAATTTATCATCAGGTCCTCCAACAAGGTAGAAAACATTCTGTAATTTGTAATTATGAAAATACAAGATGTACAATGTTATTTATACACATGCATACGTATTCTAATAGCACAATTTCTTTGAGCAACAAAGAAAGTATTACCATTTTTAATCTGACTTCCAGGTTAAATGCAACTTAAGAAAAATTACTTTTGAGAGGAAAGGAACTATTGCTAGATGATTTTTTTTTTTTTGGCTGGATATTTTGTTTTTTAGTTTCTTAAGGGACATTTTTATATATCCTTAAATATTGTGATTTTAGGAACTTGGCAAAAATGAATAAAATGAGTTGTGTAACTACTGAGATTGTAAGAAAAGGAAACAGTGAACTATTTCCTGGAAAAAAAAAAAAAAAAAAACCCTGAATTTTTCATTTCTTCTCAGCTCCGCAAGGCTATTATAGATCATGTGTCAGACTCTTTCTTGGATACGACAGTCCCACTTTTGGTCCTCATTGAAGCTGCTAAGAATGGCCGGGAAAAGGAAATAAAAGAATATGCTGCGATATTTCATGAACACACCAGCAGGCTTGTAGAGGTAAGCATGCTAGAACTGTAACTCACTAAAGTCTGGGAGAATGAGGCTCCCATTCTCCATTTATGTTGAATTGTACCCAAATAAAAACTTTTGACACCATGTTACAAATACAGCAGAGTCTGGTCAAGGTAATATGAAGGTATATATATGTCCAATTGTATAGATCACTCCACATTGGCTTGTCTTATTTTTTAATGCATATTTTATCAGAGCTTCACAAAGGAACTGGCTAAATGCAGATACTTTGATTTATCCTTACAAATATTTTCCTCCCATTCTGACTTAAAAGTATCAAATACTCTATCTCATATTATTTTATTATTTCTCTGCCATCTTTTTGTAGCTGCATTATTCTGTTAGCCTTTCAAGTCATATTTAACTATGTAGCATGACTACAGAACAAGAATATAGGATATACAGGGTAGAGAGATACAGGAATAAGTAAGTAGGGGTAGTGAATTGGCTCATGTCCCCATAGGGACAAAAGAAGACAGTAAAACTATTATTCCCTCTGCTTGGAAAGTGGAGACATGGGAACGCACCATGATTTTTTTGGAGCAGGATAGCATATTGCTGAAGGAGCTGTGAAGTGCTGATAGCTTCCCAGGAGAGAGATAATAGAACTTACTGTATTATGGATATCAATAACAGAAGTATACTTTAAGAGACAGCCTGAATGGAGGAATTTCTAATACAAATAAGATGACAGTATTCACAAGGCCACAAACCAGTGGCAAGAAGTGGGAAATGTTATTTACTAGATCCCTAGAGCTGAGATGATATTCAGTATGGCTCATACTCATCAGCATGGCTGCACCAGTCGTTTATGGCTGGTGTCTACTCTGGTTGTCAGTGGCCACGCCATACGGGTCATTAAATGTTTTGACTGCCACACCTTCCTATACCAGTCATGAATTCTGTGGCAAAATATGTTTTTGTGGCCCAAATGCTTGTAAAGCTTCTGACTAATAATCAGGATGTGAATTGGAATCACACCATTCAATATAACATCTACTAAAAAAGAGAACTTCCCTAACATCTTTAACGTGGATCCATGGGGAGGAGGTTTCCAATGCCGCTAGCATTTGCACTATACACTCTCTTTCCGGATCTCAATCTCCAGAACTAGAAAATGAAAGGAATGGATGAATACATGATTGCTGCAACTTTTGTAGCCCAAAACTGTTCCACCTCCAACTTTGAAATCTCCTTTGAATTTCCCAAGAACTCTGATAGATACGGCAAGTGTTACCATTTCAATTGGCCTTAGATGTAAATAAAGATACAAAACCCAAACCAAGCTAATTAGAGTTGGAGCTAATTTCCAGGTTATTAAACTAAATGAGGGGTTGGCTCAAAAACCTTTGGGCCCATTCATAGTCACTGACATTGTTAATGAAACATTTCAGGATAATTTTTAATTAATTCAATTATATATTATTTATCCGCTTTTATTTATTCCTTCATCTACACATTCCAGAAAGATTTATTAACTGTACACACAAAAGAATGTTAAAAGTAAGGGGGGAAAGCAATGGGAACACGTTGTAAAAAACACAGCTAAGCATAGTCCCTGACAGTCATAAAAGTGTTATCTAAAAATGTATTCTCTAAGCTGAAGACAGACCAAATTATGAAAACAACTTCTTTTTATGAAATACTCTGAAAGCAAAACTTGCTTTATGCTGACAAAATTGAATTCCTCTTCCTATTTCTCAATTTAGCTTTTGATGAAGAAGGGTGCCCTGGTCAAACAATTTTAGGAAAAAAGGACTATCTATAGCTCCTCTTGGAAAATTTACATTCTTGAAAAATCCTGAAGCAAAGAGACCACTTTAATTTAATTTACACAAATTAAATCAACTTATCTTTCTTTCATGGTACATTACTAAGACACTACCTTCGAGGAACACTTGGGAATGCTACCTTATACCAAATGATGGCTTACTGTTAGGTAGACACAGCTCTAAGAATTGGTTTTAAAGTTGAAGAATTTTGGAAATTCTGCATTCCATGTGAGTTTTAAAAGAATACACTATTTTGGAATTATGAACTATTGGGAGACTGAAACTGGATCTCATTTAACTCAACATGCTACCTTAACACATTATAATGAGATAATGAGATTATATGAGGTTTGGGTGATATATGAGTTCTGGTTTTCACTCTGGTAATGCTTAGAAGCTTTGGTCTAAGTTACTTTCATTTCCAATGAGCTTTTACTATATAACAAACCATCCTGAAATTTAATGGCTTAAACCAACTATTTGTTATCTCTCACTAACCTTTGGGTTAACTAGGAAGAGCTGGGCAAATTTTGCTTAAGGTTTCTCATGTGATTGCTGTCAGATACTGGCAGGGAATGGAGCTTGCCAAAGGTTGGCCTGGTCCAGACATGCTAAATGACATATTCACATGACTGAAAGTGCATGTTAACTGTCAGCTGGGGGCTTAGCTGTGGTTGTCGACTGGTGCATCAATCATTGGCTTCTTCATGTAGCTTCAGCTTTTCACAGCATGGTGGTTGGGTTCTTAGATGAGAAGTTCCAAATGCAAGCAAGAAATAGGAAGTCGAAGTTGTCATTTGTATTCTATTGGTCAAACCAATTACGGAGCCTGCCCAGACACAGGAAAAGGGAGCAGTGAGATTGCATTTCTCAATAGAAGGAATAGCAAAGTATTTGTGGCCACTACTCTTCTCAGGGTTTCATTTGCTTTATCTATAAAATGAAAGTTAGACAGAATAATATCTAAGGTCACTCCAAGTTTCTTAAATTCTATGATGTGACAAATTTCTTTTTCAACTAAGAGACTTACAGACTTATAGTTTCCTATAACAAGAGAAAATGAAAATGATTTTTAGGCATACTGCTTGCACACTAGGTTGTTCCCCCCCCCGTGTGTGTGTGTGTGTGTGTGTGTGTGTGTGTGTGTCTATCTCATGAAGAAGAAAAAAAAGTACTGCATTTATCTCCCAGAAAAATCTTTCTTTGAAAGTATATTCCTAACCAAAGCAACAGTGAAAATCATCATTAATTCATTAATTTACTACAGACATTGAGACAGAAGTGTCTATGATAGACTCCTGGAAAACAGGAGAGCCTAAATATATCAGTTTCGGAGGACAATGTGAGTTCTCCTTGTATAGACTGTTTAACAATCCCCCACTTCCTTGCTCCCTACCACCCCACCTCAAAGACATGCACATACACTCATCTTATTCCCTAGTTGGGCAATTTGACATAGCAGGACAGAAAGTCTTATATTCTAAGTGACTTGGAGAAAAAACTGTTATCAACATGTCTGGGTTTTGATACCTCAACCATGTTTGTCAGAGAAATCTAAAATCAGTGAATGTGTTGAAGTAAGACTTAAATGAGAAAAAAAGCCAATTTTTAAAGATTTCTATCAAATCTTTGAAGAAAACCTCCACACTGTTAAAGGAACTCTTTAAATAATGGTTAACGTGAAACTTTGACAAAAAGATAGTAAAAAGTAGGACTAAACACAAAGCAGAAAATGAAATACTGAAAAATTATGTGGGTAATAATTTGAAAAACAAAAAGATCTGGGGAATTTGAAAAAACCAACAGGAATGAGGAGGACAGTGGCCGATGAATTTGGTCTGGACATGCCTGTTCTCTGGTGGTGACACATCTGAGGTGTCCCGCTATACTAATAATACAGGAGGAGACCTCAGATGCGTCACCACATCTATTATTGTAGTTTAGTATAAAATGATCATGGGTAATGATGGTTATAAAACCCTAGGTAGTGCCAGTAACTAGAGAATCTAGAACTTTATGGCTAATTTTATCTTAGTTATGCTGAACTGAGTACCCATTATGCAAACTTTTCCTACTTTGAGCATCCAAGTTACTCTGTGTTCTTGGACCCACAGAACCACAGTTGGGAAGGATAAGAAGTAGTCAGGAGTATTTTAAAAGTCATCTTCACATAGTGATTAGCAATGAATGACAAAGGTGTTCAATTAATGACATATGTGTTCATATGCTCCCCAGTACTTTGATCTAACCTTGTTGGTGACTTAGGGCACCATTATCTCTACTGGCTTCCGCCAATAAAATCTATTGAATAAGAAGATAAAAATATGAAATTGGCCGGGCGCGGTGGCTCAAGCCTGTAATCCCAGCACTTTGGGAGGCCGAGACGGGCAGATCACGAGGTCAGGAGATCGAGACCATCCTGGCTAACATGGTGAAACCCCGTCTCTACTAAAAAATACGAAAAAAAAAAAAACAAAAAAAAAAACTAGCAGGGCGAGGTGGCGGGCGCCTGTAGTCCCAGCTACTCGGGAGGCTGAGGCAGGAGAATGGCCTAAACCCGGGAGGCGGAGCTTGTAGTGAGCTGAGATCCGGCCACTGCACTCCAGCCTGGGCGGCAGAGCAAGACTCCGTCTCAAAAAAAAAAAAAAAAAAAAAAAAAAAAAAAAAATGAAATTTAGTTTACAGATAAAAATATTCATTAGTTCTAGAGAGGATTATTGCTTTGAGGTTCCTCTGATAGCAAAGTCTATACAGCTCATGCCCAATAAATCCATATTGAATGAAGGAAAACATTTATAGTACCAATTAATTTTAACTTCTTTTTCTTTCTAAAATATTGACTTTGTGGATTCTAGTAACTGGACTTGAAATATATGTCTGAGCTCAGTTACTAAGCAGAGAAGCTCCCTACTCTACTGCATATAAGTACTTTAAATTAATTCTTCACAGTAATGTTAGTAAATGCCATTACCATTAATTATCAAAAGCAGACACTATAGACTCTATTCCAGAGTTCCCTCATAAAAGTTTCTGACAATTCAACAACATCTTTCAAGCCATTTGCTATCTCAGAGATATAGTTTCTAAACCTAATGTGGTAACATAACTATTATTCAGAGGAATGCCATTACATTTAATAAATGCATTATTTATTATTATAAAGTCTATTATGATTAAATGGCTATTATTTAATATTTCTCTAAAATCAATTCTGAAAAATTTCACTCTTGTTTTTGAATTCTATTTGTTTTCTACAAGTCAGTTCATGCTGAACACTACAATCACTACCAACAAAAACAGTGACATCTCCAGAGACCCTATGGATTTTATCATGTTAGTTATCATTAAATATGATGGTATTAATGATCTAGGCCTGAAATTTCTCTATAAATTGAAGAATTTTCTCTATGTGGAAAGCCAGGTTTGTTGGTGCTTCGACTTACTCATCAAAAATTCATCTATCTTTATGCACCTTATTTTAGTAAGTTTCATGGGAGCCTTTCATCAGAAAGGAAAAAGTGGGTGGACATTTAATTATAATACTTCCCTACCACCTACAAAGCTGATTGTCCCCACTCGCAAAATGGTGAGCCAGATTTAGCAAAGCCCCAGTGCCAAGACAGAAGGCTTTAGAGGGGACTCTTGCTGTTTGCAAGAAGTGCTGATTGCTATGAGCACTACTAATTTCTTTGCTTTTTGACAGAATGCTGCTCAAGTTTCACACATTGCTTTAATTGGTCATCTGTTATCAAATAAGGATATGTTTGATTATAAATAAATACAGCTTTTACAGTCCCCTTCCATTCTTCCTTCTTCTTTCCCTCAAAAAAATATAAAAGAAAAAGAACAAACCCATACTTAACACTTGTACACAAACCAACAACTGTTCTAAGTGAGCATCTTGGCAACTCTCCTGTTTTGGTAGGGAAGGGATGCTATAGTCAGGAATGCTTTTACTTATGTAGAACAGAGCACACCGGTGTGACTGCCCACTCCCTGGCTTATAAACTGCTCAGCATCGTATTCCTTTTAGTGTTAGAAAGATGTGGCTGAACATTACCCTTAAAAGCCTAACCTGAATGTACAGTGAGTTCCTTTCTATGTTGCAGTGATTTCTGTATGCATTTTCCACTGACAGTGTTTGGAATATAAGAAAAGGGTAATGATTCATTTATAGAAAAGTAAGAGCCTTCCCACAGTCAAGTATAGATATTTTTAAATGGAATATTAGTGTCTTAGAATTCAGAGAAAAGAGAAAACTACATGGAATTATAGTAGTTTGGGAATTGGCAAGAAGTAAACAATAAGTTGAACTTTAAAAACTAGGCAGGCATTGGATTTTGTTTTAAAAGAACTCCAAGTAGAGATAACAGCATGAATAAAGGCACAATGCTCATTCCTGTGTTCCAGGAATACTGTAAAAAAGAAATCTAGATAGCTAAGTTGGCAGGAGCATGAGATGGGATAGAGGCAGTTGAATAGCCTTAAATATTTGATTATCAGGCTGCACAGGTTAGACTTCATCTTGTATAGCTGGCAGTAATATATTTGGAGAACTGTGGTATCTCCTCATCAGGAAAGGGACTAAAGGGAAGTCATATTTTAGTAGAGCCTGCGTATGGACTGTTTTGCATTTGAATACAAAAATTTCTAACCTCTAACAATTGATTCTAATCTCACAAACATAGATTGCATTTAAAATAAACTGCATTTAAAACCTAACTTATTATCATACATAAAAGAGAGAGAATAGAACAGAAAAGCAAGTGCCCCAGGACTTAACAGCACTAGGTTAAGGCTAGCCAATAGGAATTGAAAGAAATTACATGTATAGTTTTAAATTTTCTAGGATCCACACTAAAAAGAGTAAAAAACTAAACAGGTAAACTGATTTTAATATGTTTCATTTAATTCAATATACCCCAAACACTGTAATTTCAATATAAATCAAATCAATATGAAAGCCACTAATGAGATATTTTATATTTCTTTTTATGCTAAGACTTAAAATCTGGGATGTATATTTTATATTTAAAGCCCATCTTAATCTACCATGGCCACATTTTAAGTGCTCAGTGGCCACATGGCTGGTGGCCAGATATCAGGCAGTGCAGTTCTAGGTAGATAATGAGCAAGTTGAGAGCAGAAGTGTCTTTATTCATTTATTTAACACGTATGTCTTTAAAGTCTATTGTGACCATACACTGTGCTGGACCCTGGACATACTGTCTAGAACCTTTGTTTTTGTTTCCTAGTCTGACATTTAGTAAGTACAGTGTTCAATAAATATTGAATGAATTATTGAATAAATGAACATCTATTAACCCTATAGAAAATCTTGAAATGTGCATAACAACATGATTTATTGAGTAATGTATGAAATATGGAGACAGAGTTGGGTTTGAATCCTGGCGAGGTGTTCTTAGGAAAAACACTTAATAGCTCTTATTTCTGCGTTGTAAAAGAGATGCTCCACTGTAACATGAAGAAAGTAGGATCCTATGAATACCAACGCATTAAAGTACCAAATGCCACACAATGTGGACATCATCGTTCAGGAAACATTTGTCTTCCCTTTCCTCTCTAATTTTTTTTTTTTTTTTTCAAAAATCTTGCCTGAAAAGAGATCACCTGAATCTTCAGATACCTCTGACAAATTTTCCTTTTGAAAATTTCACTTAAGGTAATTTTCAAATGTATATATTTGTTGGACCCTTGTATCCAACTTTCAATTTTAGATAGAATTGTTTTTCAGCAACATTGACAGGTCAAAAGTTGTCATATGCAAAATCCTCTGCTAAAATTATGTACCCAAGGTTCTTTTGTTGTTGTTTATTTATTTGAGACGAGTCTTACCCTCTGTCGCCCAGGATGGAGTGCAGTGACATGATCTCAGCTCACGGCAACCTCTGCCTCCTAGATTCAAGAGATTCTCCTGCCTCAGCCTCCCAAATAGCTGGGATTACAGGTGTCTGCCACCGCGCACGGCTAATTTTTGTGTTTTTAGTAGAGACGGGATTTCACCATGTTGACCAGGCTGGTCTCAAACTCCTGACTTAAGGTGATCTGCCTGCCTCAACTTCCCAAAGTGTTGGGATTACAGGCGTGAGCCACTGTGCCTGGCCCAAAGTTTTGATATGCAATTAATTGGTGTGTGAAACTTCTCTGAACTTGGAAACTTCCCCAGATTGATCTCCAACATGGTATTTGGTCAAGAGGTAACAAGCAAACATGCTAATTGACGACTAGCTGAAGAATAATCCCAGTCTTGAAACCAAACTTTGTTTTAATCATCAGCCTGATCATGCACTTTGGGGATGATCTGTTCTTTTTAATCAATTCACTATTCCACTCAATTAAACACAAGCATAATGAGTCCCTACAATGTGCTCTTTAGGGCTTATATATACAGAACCCTACTGTTTAAAGCCTCGTTCCATTTTTGTCTTTTGTGTTTTAAAATGAGTAAGTTCTACTCCCATGCTGAAGTGCTTTTAACAAATCACTGAATTTTGGAATTCAGTTTCATAATCTATAAATGGAGGATGTGATATTAAAATAATTTTCTCCATTCCTGGCATTCAAGTTTCTAAAAACCAGAGGGGAGAATTATTTTATTTGTTTCATATGTGTAGGTAATTTGATGGTGAATAGAAGAGGCTAGTTAACTAGACATATTGCAGGAGTGGTTATTTTATGGCTTTTATAGGATGAAAATAACTTTTAAAATAATAAAAAGTAAAGGGAAGAAAATAAAGGAAAATAAATAAAATACTTAGTAATCTGTGCCAAAATCATGCGAAGTACTTTACACTCATTACCTCGTTATATCAATGCTCACAATGATGGAGATAAATACTATTATTACCATTTTGCTGATAAGGAAACCCTAGCTGAGAAATTATGTAACTCACTTAAGATCACACAGCTAATATATGGAAGAGTAGATATCAGCTCAGTTCTATCAATGCCAGAGATTAAACGGATAAAGGTAGCATAATAAATTTAAAAGTAGAAAGTGAGCCCAAGTTTTATGTTTAATTATTTAAATGAAGAGAAGAGAAACCTTTCTGAACACTTTTGGGCAAAAGACCTGCTATTGAGTACATCAGGCTGCAAAAATTCTGAGTTGATTAGATTTCTTCTTATTCTGGCTTCCTTAATTAGAGAAGCAGAGAGCTGGGAAGCCCACACTTCTGCCTGTAAAATCTGCATGCAATCATTATTTCTAACTCTTGAGTAGCTGCTTACCTATTGCTTAGTGATCAGCCCAGGACACCAGACCTACAAAAATCAGTCATCATCTTCTAATGAGAAAGTACAAGTAGTCCATTTGTAGGTTGATTGCTCGGAACCGTTTTGTCTTTTAACCAGTGTTGTGTATACTAGTTAGCTTCCTTACTTAATCCTCAATAGGTTATTGAGTTCCTATTAGAAGTATAGAATCGAAGGGCATTTTATTAGGAATATTCTTCCTAATCTTTAAAATGCATTTACAGTTGCCGCTCCCTGTCACTCAGCCCCCTCTCAGCCCTAAGGTAGAGACAGAAAATTCAAATGGTTACAGTAGGTTACAAAGAAGTAATGAGTGAAAGAAAGAGCTCAGCAGCTTGAGGCTGTGGTGAAATAATGCGTATACACCCAGTCTAAAGAGGTTGGCCTCAACTTATCCCCAGTCAATTATTGCTGTGCATGAATGCAGGCCTAGTGTTGACAGACATTCACATTTCTCAAAAGAACTAAGAAATACGGATTTCAATGTAAAAGCCTGTTTATTTTGAAGTGTAGACAGCTAAATCAATTTAAAACAAAATTAAAGCAAAAATACAATCCCATTACTTATGACAATATATAATGCCAAGAATCACTAGTTTTGCAATTTCTGGTCTAGAGTCGAGTTTTGAAAAGACAAGACTCAACAAGATGGATTTTTGTTAAAGATGTCGATAAGATCTAGAGAATGTTATTTTGGTGAGAATCAGGTATTGCAACTATCTAGTAAAATATAGGAAGGGAACTTGATTTAGGGAAGTGGGTTCCTCCCAGCTTTCTTTCCTGTAGTGATTTATCTTGAATTAGGAGGTGAATTGAAGTGGATTAGAGAAACACAGAGGAGATCAGCTGTTTCCCCTTTATCTCCTCTGCTGCTTACAAGCAATGTTAGGGTAGGGGTCGAGAGTGATTTGCTTTAATGCGACCCCCAGAGCAAATGCCAGAGAAAAGGCAAGTAGGCAAGGCAAAAAAAAACTTTATTTACAAACCAATGTGAGGGAGGGGCGAGGTTCACCGGTCTCCGGCGGTGGAGGCCGCCGAAGTCGCTCCGGCGTTCTCGGGCGAGTTTCCTGGGTCCCGCGCAGGAGGAGGGGCTGAGGAAGTTCGCTCCGGCGTTCTCGGACGAGGTTCCTGGGCCCCGCGCACGAAGATGGGCCGAGGAAGTTCGCACCATGAGCCCGCCGGGAGCGGCTTTTATGTCCTGGGCCCGGGAGTGGGAGGGCAGTGGGCGGGACATAGGTGGGTCGGGGGCGGGGCGGTAGGCGTGGCTAGGCGCGTTCCCGTTCTTCTCCGTCGGAGGTCGGGTTGCGCCTGCGCAGTCGACCCGTGTCTCTCCCGGGCACGGGAAAGTTGACAGTGAAGAGCCCGGAACTGCGCCATCTTGCCTCCGTTTGTCCAAACAGAGAGAGGAAGGGGGACCTTGCCAAAGGATCATTCATGTGTGTATTAGACCTAGTTAAATCTGTAGCTTTGTATATCCAGAAAGTTCCTTTCATGAGAAAATTAACTAGGTTTGGTGCTTTCTGCAACATGGAAATGTTAGATTTGATGCTTTTTAAGAAATGCTCCCATCACTAAAAAACAAAGTCAAATTTACTCTGAATTGCATTGATCACTTTGTCTAAGGTATAAGCAACTTGAGGAGACTTGAGTTTTCAAAATCACGTTGGCATTTTTATGAAATTATATATGGAGTTCCAATATAAAAGTGAAACATCCTTAGAGAGTTTCACTTTGGTGCTTTGAATCAGCCTAATGACTGTGTATTACAAATTATCTCTCTTCCTCTCCTTTTTTCACTCTAAAGTCTTCCTCTCATTATTTTTTTCAGCTATTGGTCTAGTCAGATCATTGGGTCAAAGGAGAACTATCTACATTGCTTTAAATTTTTCTTAGCTAGCAATATGATGTTTAAAGTTTGCATTATGCTTGCAAAAGGCCAAATGTTCTTCAAATAAATTTAAAAATAAAACAGAAGCACTGCTGGTGCTAGATATTCAATCACAATCAGAGGAAGTATATGCTGCCCTTTTGGATCCTAGCATTTAGGAGGAACTAAATATAAGTAAATGGCAATTGTGTATGGTTGTAATAACTGATGAACTACTGGGTCCTATGGGAACTTATGTGGAGATTGAGTTAGTTTAGGATTAAACATTCCAATTTTGAGAAGTAGGCTTCTAAACTATGAACTAAAGAGAATGCAGGGGTTAAAAGTTGAATTAGGAAAAGAAGATGAGAATAGAGGGAAAGTTTAGAGACAGAAGGACTGGCAGCATTTAGACTGAGGAATGAGTGTAGATTTCCATTTGTAAACAAATATTTATTTCTGTAGTAGACACCCAGAAGCGGATTTGCTGAGTCATATGGAACATGTATGCTTAACTTTATAAGAAACTGCCGAACTGTTTTCCAAAGGGGCTAGACTATTTTGCATTCCCACTAACAATGTATGAGAATTCTAGTTGCTCCACATCCTTGCCAATATTTCATATTGACAATTTGTGTATGTGTTCTGTTTTCTGCTATTTTTAATATGTATGTAGTATTATTTCATAATGCTTTAACTTGCATTTCCCTAATTACAAAGTCATTTTATATGATATAAGTCATGTACTATACAATTCACTAGTTTTGATTGTTTCCAATATTCCACAGAGTTGTGCAACTATCACCACAATCAATTTTAAAACATTTTTTCTATCTCCCTCAAACTAGGGAACTATTAATCTACTATTAATCTATCAAACTATTAATCTAGTTTCAAGCCTTATTTTCTATCTCTACACATTTTCTTACTCTGGACGTTAAATATAAAGGAACTATACAATATGTGGTCTTTATAACATTTTTTTCACTCGGCATAATGTTTTCAAGGTTCATCTATGTGTAGTATGCATCAGTACTTCATTCTTGCTATGGCCAGTTCTGTTGTATACTGTTGTGTACCGCACTTCATTCTCTGTTCATATGTTGGTGAACATCTGGGTCATTTCCACTTTTTTGGGTGTTATGAATAATTCTGATGAACATCTATATACAAATTTGTGTGTAGATGTACTATTTCATTTCTGTTGGATATATACATAGGAATGACATTTCTGGGTTTTGGTCATATGATAACTCTATGTTTAGCAGTTTGAGAAAGCATTAAACTGTTTTTCAGTGGTGCCAGGATCTACCATTTTACATTCTCATCTGCAGTGTATGAAGGCTTCAATTCTCTACATGCCAACAGTTGTTACTATTTGTCTTTGTTTATAGCCATTATAGTGGGGGTGAAGTGGCTTTTCTCCATATTTTCCTGTTGGCTAATGATATTGAATAGCTTGTCATGTGCTTATTGTTCATCTGTATACCTTTTTAATAGAAATATCTGTTTGGATCCTTTGCCCATTTTTATGAATTCTAGATGTAACCCCCTTATCAGATATATGATTTGCAAAATTTTTCTTCCATGCCGTGGGTTCTGTTTTCCCTTTCTTGATGGTATCCTCTGAAGCACGAAAGTTTTACATTTTGACTAAATGCAACTTATCTATTTTTTTTCTTTTGTCATCTGTGCATTTGGTTCCATATCTAAGAAGTCGTTGCCTAATCCAATTTCATAAAGATTTATTTTTATATTTTCTTCCATGAGTTTTATACTTTTAGCTCTCACACTTAGATGTTTGATCTATTTTCAGTTATTTTTTGCACTTGGTGTTAGATAAGAGTCCAATTTCATTCTTTTGCATGTGGATTCCCATTATTCCAGGTCATTTCTTGAAAAGACAATTATTTTTCAGTTAAATTGCTTTAAATAAATCAACACTAAATGTGAGGGTTTATTTCAAGATTCAATTCTATTCCATTGATCTATATGTCAACCTTTATGCCAGTACCGCTGTATCTTGATTACTTTATCTTTGCAGTAAGATTTAAAACCAGAAAGTATGAGTCCTCCACTATTGTTCTTCTTTTTATTAAGGTTGTTTGGCTTTTATAGATTCCTTGTATGTCCATATGAATCTTAGGATAAACTTGTCATTTATTCAATGACAATCTGAAATTTTGATAGGGATTGCATTGAATCTGTAGATCAGTTTGGGAGTATATCCATCTTAACAACATTACATCTTCTGATCCATAAACGTGGGTTGTTTTTCCACTTATTTAGATCTCCTTTAATTTTTTTCAACAATGTTTTGTAGCTTTCAGTCTGCACTCATTTCATTAAATATATTCAGTAAATTTTATTATCAATAAATTTTATTCTATTTGATGCTATTGTAAATGGAATTGTTTCTTAATTTCATTTTCAGATATTTTATTGCAGTGTATTGAAATATAATTTATTATATATATATTTATTCATTTATTTATTTCTTTTTTTGAGATGGAGTTTCATTCTTTTTGCCCAGTTTAGAGTGCAATGGTGTAATCTCGACTCACTGCAACTTCTACCTCCCAGTTTCAAGCAATATTCTTGCCTCAGCATCCCGAGTAGCTGGGATTACAGGCACACGCCACCACACCCAGCTAATTTTGTATTTTTAGTACAGACAGGGTTTCACCATGTTGGCTAGACTGGTCTTGAACTCCTGACCTCAGGTGACCTGCCTGCTGCAGCCTCCCAAAGTGCTGGGATTACAGGTGTGAGCCACCATGCCTGGCCTGTTATTTGTACATTAATTTTGAATCTTGCAACCTTGCTGAACTTTTTAGCTCTAATTGTTGTTGTGTGCATGTGTGTTCCCTGAAAGGGCTGTATATACAAAGCATCCCCCAAAGGCTAACAGTGAAGAAAGCAAAGAGTGAGGCAGACAGATCTAGATTATAGGAAAAGAGTGATTTATTGGGAGAACTTACAAATGGAAGCATGTCTTATGCAGCTGCAAGACAGGTAGATCTCTGCACTATGACTCCCTAGTCACAGGGCTTTAATTTGGGGAAAAAGTGTACGTGCTCTGGAAGGAATGAGTAGGTAGCTATGGGCCTCTTAGCCTATGATGTATGCAACCATCGAGGGTTGTCTTGGAGGAAAGGGAAAACTTACAGTGAACAGGTATTTCTATATAAAAAGTAACACAACGGCTAGACATCTTGGAGGTATTCCTAGACTTAGGGTTAGTCAGGAGTCACATGGCAGATTAGCATTTAAATAGAGTTACTCTTGTTCATACAGTGTGTGTGTGTGTATTCCCTAGGACTTTCTATATACAAGATCATATCATCTGAGAATATAGCTATTCTTCTTCCTTTCCAATTTGGATATCTTTTATTTTCAAGCCCTATTTTCTTATTTTTGTATTGTTTAAAGTTGTTTATGTATTTAGAATGCAAGTTTTTTATTATTTATGGGATTTATAAATATGTTCTCTGTTTCTATGGCTTGTTTTTCTAATGTCTTCAGAGTATCTTGTCCATGGCAGAACATTTAATTTCAATGAAATCAAATTTATTAAATTTACTACATATGGATTACGCTTTTATGATTTATATAGGAAACTTTTGTCTAATCCAGAGTTATGAAGACTTTCGTCTATGTTTCTCTGGAAGTCTGATAATTTTAGGGTTTGCATTAATGATTGTATATTAGTTAATTTTTGTATGTGGTGTGAAATAAGGGGTCAAAGTTCACTTATTTGTTGCATATGGATGTCTAATTGTTTCAGCCTTATTTGCTGAGAAGACTATCATTTGTCTTTTAAATCATGTTTGTACCTTTGTGAAATATCTATTGGCCTATATGTGCGGGTATGCCTCTGGTCTCTGTGTTCTGTTTCATTGATCTGTGTGTCTACCGTTTATTCAAGATTGTCTTTAAAACTGTAGCTTTATAGTAAGTTATGAAATCAGGTGTTGTCAGTCCTCTAACTTATTTTTTTAAAGAAAATTGTTTTGGATACTCTATTTCTTTTGTTTTTCAATGTAAATTTTAGTATAAACCTATCAGTACCTATACAATTATTGTTACGATTAAGATAAAAATAATATTGAATCGCTCCATTAGTTTACAAAGGATTGAGATCTGAACAGTATTGAGTTCTGCAATCCACAAACATGGTTTATCTCTCCAATTATTCAGGCCTCCTTTGATTTTTTAAATCAATGTTTATAGATTTTAGCATTCAAACATTTTTAATTGCTAAAAAATTTGCCACCTATTTTTATACTACATAAATCCATTGTAAGCTTTTTAACTTACTTTGTTGGTTTATGTGTTTTTCTTTTTTGTGTGTGGTACATTTAAAAGAAATTTTAGGAAAGTTGCCCATTAAATTAACTGACTTGATGTAGAAACTAATTTAAGTAAGAAACCTGATACTGCTTTTACAATAAAAACTTGTTAGAACCTTGTAAGGCAGTGTAGTCTAATGTAGTAGGAAAGAGTATGGAGTCAAACAAATTCTGATTTCAATACCATGTGAATCTGAGCAACTTAGCCCATCATTCTCTCATTAGGAAGATGAAGACAATGTCTATGGACAGCACACTTATTCATTTATTGGGAAAATTCAATGAGGTAGTACAAATAATACTGCAATAAATATAAACCTAAAAAGTCCTGGATTGGGAAAAATAAATAAAAATGTCTTTGTTTGTAGATGACATGATTGTCTATATCAAAAATCCAAAAGCATTGACTAAAAAACTCTTTCTGGAACTAACAAGTGATTGTACCAAGGTTGCAAAATATATGATTAATATACAAAAGTCAACTGATTTCCTATATACTAGCAAGAAACAAGTGGACAAGTGGATTTTCTTTTTTTTCTTTCTTTCTTTCTTTCTTTTTTTTTTTTTTTTTCTGAGACAGAGTCTCACTCTGTCACCCAGGTTGCAGTGCAGTGGCACAATCTCGGCTCACTGCAACCTCTGCCTCCCAGGTTCAAGTGATTCTGCTGCCTCAGCCTCCTGAGTAGGTGGGATTACAGGCATGCAGCACCATGCCAGGCAAATTTTTGTATTATTAGTAGAGATGGGGTTTCACCATATTGTCCAGGCTGGTATCAAACTCCTGACTTTGTGATCCACCTGCCTTGGCCTCCCAAAGTGCTGGGATTATATGCATAAGCCACCACACCCGGCCTGGAATTTTAAATTAAAAACATATTATCATTTACCTTAACACGCTCAAAAGTGAAATACTTAGCTATACATGTAAAATCTCTATGAGGAAAACTACAAATCTCTGATGAAAGATACTTTAGAAGTCTAAATAAATGGAGATACTCCATATTTGTGGGTAGGAAAACTCAGTATTGTCAAACATGTCACTTCTTTACAAATTTATAGATTCAATGCAATCTCAATACAAATCTTAGCAAGTTATTTTGTGGACCTTGACAAATTACTTCTAAAGTTTATATGAACAGGTAAAAGACACGGAATAGCCAACTCAATATTGGAAGAGAAGTGCAACATTGGAGGACTGACATTACCTGCCTTCAGGCTTTATTGTAAAGCTATAGTGATTGAACCAGTGTGGTATTTGTACCAAAAAGGTAAATAGATAAATAGTATAGAATAGAGAACATAGAAACAGATGCACATAAAGATAGTCAACCAATATTTGACAAAGGAGCAAAAGCATTACAATGGAGAAAAGATAGTTTTTCAGAAATGATGCTGAAACCACTGGACATCCAAATGTGGAAAAATGAATCTTTACACATCCCCAACACTCTGCTCAAAAATTAACTCAAAATGGGTCATAGACTTAAATGTAAACTGCAAAACCATAAAACTTTTAGAAGATAACATAGGAGAAAATCGAGATGATTTTGAGAATGGCAACAACTTTTTAGATACAACATCAAAGTTATGATCAATGAAGAAAACAATTGATATGCTGGACTTCATTAAAATAAAAGCAATCTGTTCTTCAAAAGATAATATGAAGAGAATAAGAAAACAAAGCCACACACAGGAATAATATATTTGAAATACATAGATTTGATAAAGGACTATTATCATCCAAAATGTACAAAGTACTCTTAAAACTCAACAATAAGAAAACAACCAAACTGAAAAATGAACTGAAGGCCTGAACAAATCTCTAACCAAAGAAGATATACAGATGTCCAATAAGCATATGAAAAGATGTTCAACATCATATATCATTGGGGAATTGCCAACTAAAACAACAAGATATTATTACACATCTAATACAATGGCCAAAAATCCAAAATACTGGCAATACCAAGTGTTGGTAAGGATGCTGAGCAAGAAGCATTGTCATTCATTGCTGGCAGGAATGCAAAATGGTACAGCCACTTTGGAAGACAGTTTGGCAGTTTCTTGCAAAACTAAACATACTCTTACCATAAGACCCAGCAATCACACTCCTTGATATTTACCCAAGGTATTTGAAAACTTATGTACACACTAGAACTTCTGCATGAATGTTAATAGAAGCTTTATTCATAATTGCCAAAACATGAAAGAAATCAAGATGTCCTTCAGTAAGTGAATGAACAAGTAAACTGTGGTATATTCAGACAATGGAATATTTCTCAACCCTGAAAAAAATGAGCTACCAAGCCATGAAAAGACATGGGAGAAACTGAAATGCATAGTGACTAAGTGAGAAGAGCCAATCTGAAAGTCTACATCCTATCTAATTCCAACAATATGACATTTGGAAAAGGCAAAGCTATGTGGACAGTAACAGATTAGTGGTTGCCAGGGGTTAGTGAAGAGGGAGAGGTGAGGAGGTAGAGCACAGAAGATTTTCAGGGCAGTGAAACTATTTTGTAGTTCCAGTGGTGGATACATGTTATTATTGTCAGTACCCATAGAATGTACACCACTAGGAGAATCTCTTTCTTTCTTTCTTTCTTTTTCTTTTCTTTTTTTTTTTTTTTTTTTTTTTTTTGAGATGGAGTCTCCCTCTGTTGCCCAGGCTGGAGTGCAGTGGCACAGTCTCGGCTCACTGCAACCTCTGCCTCCCAGATTCAAGTGATTCTCCTGCCTCAGACTCCTGAGTAACTGGGATTACAGGTGCCTGCCACTACTGCCGGCTAATTTTTTTTTTTTGGTAGTGATGGGGTTTCACTATGTTGGCCAGGTAGTCTCGAACTCCTGACCTTGAGTGATCCGCCTGCCTAGGCCTCCCAAAGTGCTGGGATTACAGGTGTGAGCCACTGCACCCAACCTAGGAGAAAATCTTTATGTAAACTATGGACTTTGGGTGATAATGAAGTGTCAGTGTTCATTGATTGTAACAAATGTACCGCTGTGGTGCAGGATATAGACAGAGGGGAACATTGTCTGTGTGTGAGGATGGGGTGTATGGGAACTCTCTGTACTTTCTGCCTAATTTTTCTGAGCACCTAAAATTGCTCTTAAAATAAACTGAATTAATTAATTATTTTATTAATTATTAATTGGTTTATTCATTTAACAAATCCCAGGTAAAATGAAAATCTGGTGGGATAAAAGAAATGCTGAGACAATGTCCCATTTAAAAATGTCTTTTATTGGTGAAAATTTTAATTTATCTCTGATCAACAGTTAAATAATATGATTTGGCTGGGCGCTGTGGCTCAAGCCTGTAATCCCAGCACTTTGGGAGGCCGAGATGGGCGGATCATGAGGTCAGGAGATCGAGACCATCCTGGCTAACACAGTGAAACCCCGTCTCTACTAAAAAAATACAAAAAACTAGCCGGGCGAGGTGGCGGGTGCCTGTAGTCCCAGCTACTTGGGAGGCTGAGGCAGGAGAATGGCGTAAACCCGGGAGGCGGAGCTTGCAGTGAGCTGAGATCCGGCCACTGCACTCCAGCCTGAGCGACAGAGCGAGACTCTGTCTCAACCAAAAAAAAAATAAAAATAAAAAAAATATGATTTAAGCATTTTTGTTTAAACATAGAAACTCCAGGATAGGCCGGGCGCGGTGGCTCAAGCCTGTAATCCCAGCACTTTGGGAGGCCGAGACGGGCGGATCACGAGGTCAGGAGATCGAGACCCTCCTGGCTAACATGGTGAAACCCCGTCTCTACTAAAAAATACAAAAAAAACTAGCCGGGCGAGGTGGTGGGCGCCTGTAGCCCCAGCTACTTGGGAGGCTGAGGCGGGAGAATGGCTTAAACCCGGGAGGCGGAGCTTGCAGTGAGCTGAGATCCGGCCACTGCACTCCAGCCTGGGCGACAGAGCGAGACTCCGTCTCAAAAAAAAAAAAAAAAAAAAAAAAAAAAAAAAGAAACTCCAGGATATTAATTATATAGGAGCTGCAGTACATCTGTCAGCTAACAGCATGTCAGCTATAAAATATACCTAGGAAAGCAGCCACAAGAGGACATTCACACTCAAATTAGCAGATTTATCTGATTTCAAAAATGGAACAGTTTTTAACTACATTGGCAAGGAGCAGAACAGAAACATGAAAACAGTAGTATCATTTTTTTAAAAGATAACCTTGAAGTCAGTGAAAATGTCTGTGGAATTGCTTTTTAAACACAGAGACACATAAATGAATCTCGTATTTTTGTTTTCAGAACTTTGAAGGTTATTAATCTCCAGATTTTTACGTTTTATGTAATCAAACTTTTTCAATTTCCAAAGCCCCTTTGCAGTTAGATTCCCTCGTATAGGCTTGGCATGAGGTGGTGCTGATACCTTTGATGCCAGAGTCAATGAGTTCTGTGGTAAGGACTGACAGCAGGAAGCACAGACACCAACTTTCTTTAAGAAATGGACTGTCACTGTCAATTCTGCTGTGTAGAAGTCTGGACTCTGCTGTGTAGAAATACGAACATCCCATTTGACCTATGAGTTCGTGCCAGTGGAGAAGAAAATCCCCTCACTGTAGACGTAATTGTATTATTTTTATGATTGTTATAAACCTTTTTTAAAAAGCAAGAGAAAGATAAATGAGGAAAAGCATAGGGATCACCCAGGATTTATCTATTTCTTTGCTTGTTTCTAGGATACCTTCCTCCCTAAGAATTGGAGCAGAACAGCCCACACCAGAGTAGTTATTCATCACAGGCCCAGGTGTCTCTGCTTTTGGAATCCTGTTTTCTAAATCCCCCAGTATATGAAAATCACATTTCCATGACCAACCCACATGTAATTTCTGGCATTTGTGGTCAGTCTTAGACATTTTCTGCAGGGAGCTAGTAAAGATTAGATATGAGTTATGACTGGCAGATAGCTAAGTGATGTGCATAGGTCAGTTTTCCATAATTCAATTTATGTTCAGAAAATTCACAACTATAAAGCTAACTGCTGCATTAAAACAGGATTGTAGTGATGCTGTGGGAGTGTGACCTGCAGGCAGTTTTACCAGAGCTAGAGAGGTCTCAAGGTTTCCATGGTGTGATCATTATTTAAAGGCAGACTTCCTAATCACAAATATGGCTACTATTAACTATTTAGTTTTGAAGAATTTCAAGTTTATTTATTATTTTCCTAAGAGTAGGAAGCAGTTATTTTGACCTTCTTCACAGACTGAGTGGCTTTTCTATCCAAGATATGAACACACAGTAAAAAATTAAAAAGCATTAAGGCCCGAGACAATATATACTCTCTAAGCTTGTAAGCAACATTTAAGTGAAATAAAGTCAAAACATTTGAATTAGGTTCTATTCCTGGCTCTGTCACTTGACTTTGGCTATTATGCCTTTGGATAAAATAGATTTCACCAGCATTTTATTTCTGTTATGCTTTTAATCTCCATCAGGCTGATTAAAAGACTTTTTTTCTCTTGGAAAACATCTTGAGATTATTGACTGAAAATGTATAAAGTATGCCGTGAATAATCCCTACTAATTCCTAATCACAGTTCCATGACACTGCATTCCTTTGTGCACATGTGCGTGCACACACGCACACACACACATTCACACAGTGCATCCATTTTTGGCAACATATAAAAGGAATATTTTTAAAGTTGTGGGTGCAGACTTTTAAGGATTGACTCTACTGGGAGAAAAATAGTTGTGCAAAATTTGATACTTATGGGGAGTCAAGGGACTCTCACTTTCGTCTCTCTACCACAATTTTTGTGTGGAGAGACATAGAAGGTATCCACTTATAGTGACTGAACCTTGCAGTGAGTGAAACTTGTAGTGAGTGAACCGCTTGTGATTCCATTTCCTCAAATGCAGAATGGGGACAATACCACTTTACAGAGTAGTTGTGAAGATAAAATGACAAGGCTAATGTGTGAGGGCTTAGAAAAGAAAAAAATGCTATGCAAATAATACTTGTAGTAAATTAATAGATGTCCTGTGTAAATGGTTTTGCGTGCCAGGCAACGTTACAGGCTTTATCTCAGTTAGATGTTATTTGCCAAATTTTATAGAAGGTTAAGAATGGTGAATCAGCTTTTTGACGTCACACTGTTAGAAGATAGTAGAGCTAGAATTTGTACTCAGGGCTAAATGGATTCAAAGCCCATAATCTTTTGTTTTCTATTATACCTTTCATAAAATATTTCTCTTTGTCTTCACTAATGATTTTACCTTGAAATTTGTTTTCCTAATATTGTCTAGTAGTATTTGTTAGCATTTGCTTCAAATGGCAAAACCAACTTTATTACATCTGATTGGACAGAAGACAGACAGAGAGGTGGAAAAGTTTAACAGACCTTCTAATTTGCAATTTTTTTCATTTTGCAATTAAGAAAACTAAGGAACATGCCAATGGCATACACTGACTACCAGATATCTCAATTGTAAATACCGTTAATATGACTCATTATCTAATGCCTTGTCATGGATAATATTGTGTGTCTTTTCTTCCCAGCTATGTTATCAGCACTTAAAATAATGGCTGTCTGCATTATATACCATTAGATCCTCCATGTATGGGACATGTAGTAGCTATTCTACAATTGTTAATTAAATGATTTAATAAATGGAGACACTTAAGGAGCATATCCTTTATCAGCAGGCCTGGCTTTTAAGGGATGGTGAGCAGAAACCTTAGTCCTTTAGATATTCTGCACATCTTGACAATGTATTTTTAAATGGTAGAGTTAATATATGCAGATGAGCTTGTTCTTTGGTGTGATTTTTACCAAGTTTACTGGTTGACCTTGGCCAATTGCAGAATAACTAAATATGAGGTAATCTGGACTTTTTACATCAAGTTTAAAAATATTTAGAACCTATGTAGATACTTCTGCATATGCCAAACTTGAACAGGCATTATACTTGAAGCTAACAAATAAAATGTTAATATGATACAGTGTAAAGAGAGCTGCAGACCTTGTTGTGACTGAAAACTAAGAATGTGATAACAGCATGGTGGATGAGAGCTGAGAAGCGCTGGGGGTGGAGCTGGCTGTGAACAGGTGACTGAGTTTGTGCCAATCCATATAAAATAATGAATCCATGGTCTTAAATTGTGACTTTTAGCTTTTAAAGAGCTTTTGTGTTAGTGTGGTTAAAACAATTTAGCACCTTTAAATCAAGTAAGATATTTCAAAGATCGTTAAACAATCACTTTTGGGTTCTGACTTCTGACATATTTTATTACAATTTATTCCTCAACATAAAAACCTTAGAACTCCTAAAGATATAGTGATTATACCTCAGATTCAGGAGTTTCATTTATTGATACACAAAAGAGGCTTAATTACACTGATTATTTTTCTCTGTTATTTGGTAAGCATTTTATTTTAGGAGCATGAATTAGACAATAATCGTTATGAAACAGTATTTGAGATTTTAAACTAAGCAAATTAGCCAATTATATAATAACATCCTGTAATAAAGTCAAATATTTACAATGTGAATGCAAGGCAAACAACTTTTCTCTACTAGCCTCTAAGAAGCCAGTGATCATTAGATAATATCTAGAAAAAGGTGATATGGAGCAGTGGAAATAGAGCTGTCCTGAATCACAAGACAAATGTCCTGTCCTCACCCCAATGCTCTCATTAACTAGTTGAGTGATCTTGACAAAATGTTAACCTTTTCATTAAAAATATGGAAGTTGATGATCTATAAGGTGCTTCTAACACTAAAACAAAAACAAAACTTAATTCTTTGATCCAAATTAGAATGTCATGTGCAAAAGACATAGAGTCCTTAATTATCTGAAGAAACAGTATTTTTGGTCAATTCAAAGGAATAAAACCTATAGTAAGAAGAGCTAAATAGACAAACAAACCTTAACAAATTGATCATGTCAGTTTTTGGTGCATCCAGATGATTTGTAAAACCTAATAAGTGATCCAAAGTTTCCTTTTTCAGCATGGATTCGGATCATTTTAGAAGCTCATAGGTCTGAGAACATGCATTTGTCTGTCATAGTAGTCAGTTTCTTGCAGACTGAGGCCCTGTTACCTGCAGTTTACATTCATCCTTTCTCCTTCTGCTTTTGCTCCCCTCCCCTTTCTCCTCGTCCTTCTTTCCTTTTTTTTTTTTTTTTTTTTTTTGAGATGGAGTCTCACTCACTCTGTCGCCCGGGCTGGAGAGCTGCAGTGGCGCTATCTCGGCTCACTGCAACCTCTGACTCCCTGGTTCAAGTGGTTCTCCTGCCTCAGCCTCCCAAGTAGCTGGGACCACAGGCACGCGCCACCACACCCAGCTAATTTTTGTATTTTTAGCAGAGACAGGGTTTCACTATGTTGGCCAGGATGGTCTCGATATCTTGACCTCGTCGTTCACCCGCCTTGGCCTCCCACAGTGCTGGGATTACAGGCATGAGCCACTGCACCCGACCTCCTCCTCTTTCTTTCCATGGATCTCATTTCTACTCTTTCTGAATGCATTCTTCCTATACAGTTTTCTCCTTTATCAATAACTAGAAGTACCTCACACCAGATATGTTACAATCCAATTAGGTGGATTATAGTTTTCCTTAAAGCAGAAATAGGCAAGTCATGTCTGTTCAAGAATATACTCTAGTATCTCTCCAAAGTGGCTTTAGAGTATCAGTCTCAGATAAACCCAGATAAAGTCTCATATTTTCAGAAAATATTTGCAATATCTCATATTAAGAGTTAATTTACATATAAGCAAATGTCTATATCTAGGTAAAATGTCATATGCCGATGACTTTATTAATGTTATTGTAGAGTGTAAATATGTATGATCTTTCCCTCTAATTCTAGGGGTTTTTCCTCTTTAGAGATTAGGTACTATTCTGTATCTAAATGAATACAATGATGCCTGTTCACCTTTTAGATGTCTGAAAGAATATTATAAGTTTATCCCTATAAAATACATGTATCTTACATATCTATTATAATCAGCCAGTGGGGAGGTGTTTGGGGTCAGCCAGGTGTTAGTGTTCCTGTGATCATACCATGAAGGTAAATGCATTCTCAGTTTGTGTGTTGGACAACCTTGTATGTTAGGTCCCATAATTTAAATATATACCACTTTAGTCCATATCAATGACAATAAGTTAGAGCTTTGGTCTTTCAGGTTGTTATTCAAAAGTAAAATCATGTGTAAATGGTAGAAAACCAGGGGCAGAGGACATGATGTAAAATATATACCTACTAACTGAGCAGTATAGTTAAAAGGTAAGATGTTTATATATTAAAATATTCCATCATTAGAGATACTGACTCATGAGCAGGTAAAAATGTCAAACAAATAAACAAAAATTGAGAACATCAGGAGAGGATGCTTTGTCTTGATAATTACATATCTTCCTAATGCATGCGAGAATCCTGGTGAACGTACAGTAGAACCCAGCAGAGGCCAAACACTCATAGAACCTGTTGTAGAGGAGGAACCTATGCATTGTGTAGTGAATTGTATTAGTTTATGCTGAAGATCTCTTTAGCTTTGAAAATCTGAATTTGTGTTTTCCGAGCCCTCAGTTTACATGACTTGTAAACTGAAATTACCTGTCTCAGCCCAGACTTATATAAATCGCTTTGTGAGGCCTCCCCTCACTCTTCCTAGTATCAGACGTTTGCTTCCATGGTACTCACAAAGTCCTTTGGTAATGTCTTTAGACTTTGTATTTTGACATACTAGCCCCCTATGCAATGATACATCTGTGTTTTCCTGGCCTTGGGAATTTGCTTGTATCATCTCTTCCCTTCCACATAGCCATTGGTCCACCATCATAACCCAAAAAAAGCCTTCTTTACTTTCAGTTCAAGTGCCAGAAGACTTCCTTTATCTGCACCAGAAGGCATTGGGTTCACTTCTGAGATCTACTAAGATATCATTTTTAACAAATCTAATCATAATTTATCTTTGATTATAGCAGTAGCCTCCAAACCTAATATGCATAAGAATCATTTAAAGGATTTTATAAAACAGTTTATTTGGAAGGGTTGTTTAAACAGAAATTCTGTCTCACTAGGTAATTCCATGAATCCGCCTTTCTAACAGATCCACAAGTGATACCTATGCTGCTCATGGTCCACACTTTGAGAAAAATGGTACTGTCTAGATTGTAAGCTTTTCAAAGTTCAAGGCAAGACTGCTTTTCCTCTCCATATTATGTATCAGCTTCAAAGCGATATTTCAGCTTCAAACTCCCTTGCTCTAGGAAGTGTTCTATGAATGAAGGGTTAAACAAGGTCAAGTGGAATTTAATCATACTTAGCTTCTAACTGGTGAAACTACCATGGTGATAATTTTGTAATGACAAAAAGAGAGGCAAGTCAATTGCAAAAGGAGCTTCTGTTTGCGTCTATGAGAATAATAATACATTTGAAAAAGAAATAGCCTTTTCACATAGAGAAAAGCAAACTGTAGAGAGCAAAAGAGAAATGAACAGAGCTTATTTTATTCCACTTAAATGGAACTGCCATGTGCTGGAAAATCTAAATTTGTTAATTCTGAAGAGAATTGGGAAAAGGGGACTAATACAATGTATAAAAGAAAAATAATTTGACAAAATTGAATATTACAGTGTAATCACATAAAGGTAGTCTGAAAATGTCTGTCTTTGGAGTTGAAACATAAAATTTTCTAAACCTAGGGAGAGTAAAGCCTAGAGCCTCACAGATGCTGTGCCAGTGTGGGGCTTCAGTGTTTGTTATATTTTGCGTCATCATTCAGAAACTGTTCTTACAATAACCCCAGTCTAATTTATTTCATTATTAAAGTACATGGTGGTATTTTTGCTGATTAAGTCTCAGTATGTCTGGCCACTCTTAGGGAAACAACTTTCAAGATACTGACAGGACAAAAACATTAATACCATTTTCTTTTTAATAAAGTCCCCAGCTCTTTTTTAATAACCCAAAGCAACAAAGAAAAAGAGAAACACGGTGACCAACAATTCTGCTCTCAAGACATGATTCCCCAAATAATCTGAATCTGGCCAGCCAGGAACAAACACCTTTCCTGCTCCATTCCCATGTCATCTTGCACATGCTTAATGTAGTCTCAGGAGGGCTTTGTTCTTCATATTTTAACACACACAGCCAGAAATTAGAATTTTTCTTTGTATAACCTTTAGCAAGTCTCTCAGATATATATGTATACATGTATGTATATATTTTATGTATATGTTTGTGTCTACACACACACACACACACGTACATATGTACTTTCCCCAATCAGACTTAGTTCAATTTTTGTATTAGGAAATTTTTATTTAATCCCCCATTAAAAACAAGTTTATTCCAGATATTGTGGCCAGTACATTTACAAATTAGTCTTAACAATGTACTTTTAATGGTTCTATTAGATAATGAAACATACTTCATTTCCAACTAGCTTTTAAATATCTATATATAAGATAACCTTAAAAAGAAATCTGATAGTAAAATGCTTAAATAATGTCAATAAAAATATATAAACATAACATATTTTAACTAAATCACTAGCTGTGGATGCTTAATTCACCTTTCCTTACATGCTCATGGGATATCTGTGAAAATACGCACTGATACAAAGTTAAAAAATATTTCAATCTGTGATTGAGCTCCCTTGGAAGAATTGCTGTCAATTAGGGATTCTCAAATTTGATGCCCAGAGCAGCAGCATCAGCATCACCTGGGACTTGTTGGAAATGCAAATTATCAGGCTCCACCTCAGTCCTGTTAAATTAGATGGTCTGGGAGTGTGGCAGCAATCTGTTTTGTTTTGTTTTTACAAGTCCTCCAGGTGATTCTGATGGACGCTAAGGTTTGAGAACCATTGCTCTAAATACAGTAGAGTTGGAGTGGATTCAGAAGTGATTAGAATGCGTGGGAGATGTCTTTCATCCATCCCCACTCTGGATCCTTTGTTCAGAGATCTATAATCGCTGTGTATATCCAGAGAATTTAGTGATAATCCCAGGTCTATGGGTGACTGAGAGGACTGACATTTATTTCGCATTCTCCTCCACATGCACCATCCACATCACTATCTTTCTTTCTCTATTCTGGAGACTACAACTTCCATATAGCATATTCAGAGGTGTAAAGGGTTGGGAAAACCATACAACACATTTATGAAGCAAATTATAAGTAGAACTATAAAATACCAGTAGTGTGGGAAATAAAGAGAAGAAAATAATTACAGGCTGCTTAAAATAATCCAGAAGTAAATACACCTATTTTACTGCAAGGATTAGGGAAACAGGAGTTGATACAATCTCACTTAATCTGGGTTTCATTGACAATACTAGAAAAGGAATGTCTGGATGTACACAGGGAAATAGTGATGGAGATTAAAATGAGCACATACACTTATTTGCATGAAACATGTGGATATGGGTAAAGATCCCTTTATTTGAATCGATGAAGACCAAACTCTTTCTACAGAAAGAGCTAATAACATAAGAAGAATTTGATGTCCTAACATTGCAAATAAATAATTATTTTAGAAACATTTTTTCTAGAATGTATATTTGCTTTTTCAATAAAGAACCAGAAAAGACAAATTCACTAAAGAAGAGATTAAAGATGATACAAAGTGGTCATTTGCAGAGATACAACTTGTGAGCATAAAAAGTCTGGGATGAGAAGGAAAATTAGAAAAAACATATTAAACTGATAAAAGTATTCATTGGAAGTATAAAAACAGAATCAGCGAACTATGAAATCCAGTCAGTGACTTAAAGAACAATTTTGAAAAGTACACTAAGAATGCAGATCAATCAAAAACAATAGATATCAAGGAAAGAAAACAAAGATGCAATTTGTAGATAGCTGACAATCCTTAGGAATCTAGCCAAAACAAACTGACCAAAAAGAATAATCAAAGTCATAATAAAAGTGTTATTATAAAACTAATAAGATTTTGGCTTTGTAAGTTTAAAAGGATCACTATGTTTCATGGAAAGCTGGTGAGAAAGACCTATGCCTAGAATATACTGTCAGATTTTTAAAATGTCAGTAACAAAGTCATATCCTTCAGTGCAGGGAAGAGAGGGATGTTACTTAAAAGCACAAATTTTGGCCAGGCGCGGTGGCTCATGCCTGTAATCCCAGCACTTTGGGAGGCAAAGGCGGGCGGATCACAAGGTCAGGAGATCGAGACTATACTGGCCAACATGGTGAAATCCCGTCTCTACTAAAAATACAAAAATTAGCTACGTGTGGTGGCGCATGCCGGTAATCCCAGCTACTCAGGAGGCTGAGGCAGGAGGATCGCTTGAACCAGGGAGTCAGAGGTTGCGGTGAGCCATGATCACGCCAGTGCACTCCAGTCTGGCGACAGAGTGAGACTCCATCTCAAATAAAAAAAAAAAAAAAAGTACAACTTTTAAGTTAGATTCAAAGTTTGTATCATAATAAATACTAGAAGTCACTTATATGGAGTCTCAGAGGGAAAAAAATTGCATTTCAATAATTATAAATGTAGCCATGTTGTCATTTCTATGTGAAGACATTCTTGAAAATGTAAAGGATTCAAAACATATATCATTGATGAATCATTTTTGAATAATCCTACTTGAAAATATGCTCCAATAAAACGAAAAATGAGAACTTGGCAACTAAGAAATAGAGAATTAAATAACATATATGGAGTGGTGTGGGCATGATTCCAGTTCAACATAAAGATTTTTAAAAACTTTTGCAATGCTAGCCATTGAATATATTGCAAACGTTAAAAAAAATTCCCAGAGAATAAATATATGAAAAGTTTTGTCATTAAACAGTCATAATCAACAACTGTAACCTCAAAATATGTTGTCAAATACTGAAAATTTAAGTGAACTAGAAATAATAAATTATTTTACACTAGTTGTGTGTGTTGGGGGATGATACATGCACAGGCCAATGTTTTTGTATTTTTCATAAATTTATTAATCAGAGGAAATGGTTTAGGAATGCGCTTAAAAATTTAGGAGGATATAAATGTTTTGATTTTGTATCACTGAAGAAAATTAAAGCAAACAATGCAGAGATAAAGTGAATCTTACCAGTCATCATAATCAAAGCACATAGATTTATATCCCAAATTAAATTCAAATATTCAGATTAAGTTTAAAACATTTCAAGTGTTATTAAAAATCAAATGTTTTTCAACTGTTTACCAAAACAATTTTAAAATATCACATTGTAAGCCATAAAAGCAACCTAAATCCATATAGCCAAAAATTGTAAGACCACATCTCTCTGAAAACACTGCAAGAATGCTAGAAATGAATAATATGGATTAAATGATAAAAGCACACAGAAATTTTAAAATATATATTGTAAATATATATTAAGTCAAATAGGAAAAAATAACTATAATTTCATACTTTTTAGAATGTTTTAACATAAAATTATTAAATTTTTGGCATATTTACAAAGCTGTACGCAGTGGCATAATTTTAGCCTTATTATTAATAAACAGGTAAGATGGAGCATGAAGAAGGGGTTCAATTTATTATGATAGAAAGAGTAATATAAAATTGTATTAGTCAACTGGGCACGGTGGATCACTCCTGTAATCCTAGGACATTGGGAGGTGGAGGCAGGCGGATTGCCTGAGCTCAGGAGTTTGCGACCAGCCTGGGCAAGACGGCGAAACCCAGTCTCTACTAAGAAAAAAAAAAAAAAAAAAAAAAAAATTAACCGGGTGTTGCGGTGTGCGCCTGTAGTCCCAGCTACTTGGGAGGCTGAGGCAAGAGAATGGCTTGAACCCGGGAGGCGGAAGTTGCAGTGAGTCAAGATCGCGCCACTGCACTCCAGCCTGGGTGACAGAGCGAGACTCTGTCTAAAATAAATAAATAAATAAATAAATAAATAAATAAATAAATAAATAAATAAATAAATAAATTGTATTCGTCACTTTTCACTAGGTCTTCCTCCATGACAGTACACCATCTCAATGGCTGCAATAAATGTTTGTTTCCCAGCAAGTTGAATAAGAGAGGCTGGGTCGTTGTTAGTTGCTGTTGCTCAGCCGCGCTCTGCAGGTTGGACTGATGTCTGCTTTATGCATTTTTTCTATTTCTGGGATGCTGACTGAAGGATCAGCCCCCAAATGGGAAGCATGTTCCCAAGGCAAGGGTAAGAACACAAGACACATGGAGAGGGACACATGGAATGCTCCGTAAAGCCCCTATTTGGATGTGACACAACTTCTTTTCTACCTAAATCTTAACTACTTAAAGCAACTCTCATGGGCAGGCCTAGGTCAGTGGAGCCAAGGAATTTACTCTGCCCACAGTGAACCATGGCAAGAGAGAGAACTAAGGAAGAATTGTGAAGAAATAACAATTTTTCTGTAATATCCTCTTCAATTAAAAAAGTAGAAGAAAATGGAGGAAAGACAATGATGGAGATAAAAGCAAGAATTTATTTATTAGAAGAAAGATATCCGAAGAGTTGATAAATTAATCAACTCTGGTTATTTCAGACAAAACAACACTGACCCATAGTGAATAAAGTAGAATAAATATATAAAAAGTTATAAATGTTATACATTAAATGGAAAGATACTAAGAGTAAGTTTTTAAAATAAGGAAATACTATGTAAAATTAAATCTTAATATGTTTGGAGGTCTCAGAAGCCATTTTTTTCTGAGAAAATATACGTTACCTAAATTGAGCCATGAGGTAAAAACATTCTTAATGTACCATTAGTCGTTAGTAGTATCAAAATGTTAGTTACCTCTAAATAAGAATTTGGCCCCGGAGTTTTTAGGGTTTTGAAAGAATTAGTCCCATGCTATAGAATTTGTGATAAGACATGCAAAAAGATGGAAAGCTACCAATTCATTTATTTTTCCCAATATAATCCTTATAAAAAGCCTGACAAAGATAACAAAAAGGTAATGATTATAGAATTTTTTATTAAGATAGCAAAATTCAATGTAAAGGTGAATCAAGAAAACATTTAGAAAGCTTTTACTGTTGCCTAGTCTGTTAAATGGAATAACTTACTTTAATAATATATAATCAAAAATATTGTTATATCAATAAAAGATAAAAAAGATATTCAATCAAAAAATGCTGACAATATTGAACATCTTATCTATAAAACAAATTCATAAGAACTTTTTGCAAAGCTAGCCACCGAATATATTGCAAATGCTTTAAAAATGATTCTGCAATGTAATGAAATTTCTTCTTCCTCCTCCTCCTCTTCTTCTTCTTCTTCTTCTTCTTCTTCTTCTTCTTCTTCTTCTTCTTCTTCTTCTTCTTCTTCTTCTTCTTCTTCTTTTCTTCTTCTTCTTCTTCTTCTTCTCCTCCTTCTCCTCCTTCTCCTCCTCCTCCTCCTCCTCCTCCTCCTCCTCCTCCTCCTCCTCCTCCTCCTCCTTCTTCTTCTTCTTCTTCTTCTTCTTCTTCTTCTTCTTCTTTTTTGACACAGAGTCTTGCTCTGTTGCCCAGGCTGGCAGTGCAGTGGCACACAGTCTCAGCTCATTGCAACTTCCACCTCTCAAGTTCAAGCGATTCTCCTGCCTCAGCCTCCAGAGCAGCTAGGATTACAGGCACCTGCCACCACGCCCAGCTAATTTTTTGTGTTTTTAGTAGAGATAGGGTTTCACCATGTTGACCAGGCTGGTCTCAAACTCCTGACCTCGTGATCCACCCGCCTCGGCTTCCCAGAGTGCTGGGATTACAGGTGTGAGCCACCACGCCCTGCTGTAATAAAATTCATAATGTAATGCACTTTTTTACATTTAAAGTCAGAATTTTATATAACTAATCATTTCTGGATTTAAATGTAAAAATAGTTCTCCACTAGCATCACCAACAAAATACTTTGGAGAAATTTAGAAATAAAAAGGATATTTTCTTAACATGCTAAAATATATCAATATTATATTAACAACGAATAGTCCAGATTCCCATTATTATTATTATTATTTTGTATAGTTCTGGAAGTTTGGCTTCTGTGATAAGAGTAGAAATAAGGAAGATAATTACTGGAGAAGAAAAACAAAAGGTGTTTTCTACATGATATGTTTAGGGAGAGAGAAGGAAAGAGAGAGAAGAAAATTAACCACTTTTGGAATTAGTAATAAAATTCAGTAAGTAAGAGAAGTTTCTTTAAAAAGTCAAAAGTTCTTTTTAAGGAATAACAAGAAATATGTGGGGCTTTGAGACAAATACCATGGAAATTTATCAGAACTGAATAATAAAAATTGAATAAAAAATACTGGTTAACATCTTGATATAAGAAATACAACACAATTAGTCATATAAAACTTGCACTTTTTTTGTAAAACAGGTCATAAATAAAATTAAAAGTAATTATATCTGGGAAAATATTTGCAATAAATGTGGCCAATATAAAGTTCATATTTTTAATATATACAGCACTCTTAGAAATTATTTTTTAAAGAGGTTTATCATGGTTTATTTTACACACAATAAGCCATTGAAAAGAAACCTCAAAGATAGGCAAAACATTTAGCAATATCTTAATAGAAAATAGATGTAAAGAAGCTTTTCACAAATCACCATACTTTAGTTACAAATACAGAGAAAATATTAGGTATGCAATCATTTTCCTAATGCGTTATAAAATTATATATACATCTGAGTAAGCTGTGCATTATGTATATGCCTGAGTGAGGTTAAGTAAGTATTTTTTTTAGATGGAGAGTAATTTGCTTCAATCTTTGGGAAATGCCCTTTAACAATACAAATGAAGCAAATAAAAATTATATATATATATTATGTATATATTTGTGTGTGTTCGTGTATACATTTGTACTTTAAAATAAAAAAATACATATTTATTCTTTGACTCAACACTTCTTCTCCTAGGAAAGTGTTATCTGAAAAGCTGATCATCTTAATTACAATCTGCAGTGAAGAAAACAATAAGAAAAATCATAGTATGTTATAAATTATGGAATATGCTTCCACTAAATGTTTTATGAAAAGTTTGCATTAATACTTAGCACAAATTTAAAAAACAGTATAATTACAGCTTTTTTTTCCAACTACACACAAGAGAGAAAAAGAGATAAAATTTGAAAGAAAAGTTTTAAAATGTTAGCAGTTTTTGCTTTGGGAAAGAAAGTATTTGTGTTTTCTTCTTTTATTTCTAATTTTTCTTTAAAGAACATATCTTACTTGAATGTAATAAAAAAGAATATATTTTTGAAAGGTATGACTTGACCAGGTGTGGTGGCTGACACCTGTAATCCCAGCACTTTGGGAGGCTGAGGCAGGAGGGTCACTTGAGGTCAGGAGTTCAAGACCAGCCTGTTCAACATGATGAAACCTCGTCTTTACTAAAAATCCAAAAATTAACTGGGCATGGTGGCTGGTACCTGCAATCCCAGCTGCTCAGGAGGCTGAGGCATGAGAATCACTTGAACCTGGGAGGTGGAGGTTGCAGTGAGCTGAGATCATGTCACTGCACTCCAGCCTGGGCAACAGAGTGAGAATCTGTCTCAAAAAAAAAAAAAAAAAAAGCAATGACTTTTTTTAGGGGATAATGTTTATCTATAGCTGTGTCCCCACCCAAATCCCATCTTGAATTGTATTTTCCATAATCCCTATGGGTCATGAGAGGGACCCAGTGGGAGTTAATTGAACCATGGAGGCAGTTACCCCCATGTTCCTGTTCTCATAATAGTGACTGAATTCTCACGAGATCTGACGGTTTTATAAGGGGCTTTTCCGTCTTTGCTTCGCACTTCTTCTTGCCACCATGTGAAGGAGATGTTTGCTTCTCCTTCCACCATGATTGTAAGTTTTCTAGGCCTCCTCAGCCATGCTGAACTGTGAGTCAATTAAACCTCTTTTCTTTGTAAATGAACCAGTCTTGAGTATGTCTTTATTACCATGTGAGAACAGACTAATCAGGGTACAAAGCCAAGTGGATGGCTTTTCCAAGGAGAAAATAATTTCCAAGGAGAAAATAATGTAGTGCCAAATTAGAAGGAAATTGTTCCTCCTTTGCTAAAACTATCTTTATGTCAATTTACAGAGAGAGTGATCTAGCTTTTTCTCTGTGTTGTTGCCTACCTCCAAGCTCACAGTAGGCTGCTCAGTGTATTTCCTGAATAAATGAATAAACACCCAGTCTAGCTGACTCAAATCTGTAGGAGATGTTGCATGGACAACCTCTCCAAGCCCCCTACTGGCATAGCAAAGGAAGAGCATAACCTGGGCAAATTGAGTCAATTATTTCCCCTGAAGTTAAATCTAGATGTTACAAACAGCTATTATGAACTTTCTTTAAATTTAATCTGGTAGCAGTGTTTTTATTGCTATTAGTTTGAGCATAAGAGCTAATTTTCTGAACTTTACAAATCACTTTGAAGGGAAGATTTTCTCTTTTTCACCCAAAGCTGTTACATTTAAGGTCATGTCACGTGAATCCTAGCCAGACAGGAAAGCTCAGAGCCCAGGAGCTATTCATTAGTATCCTTTATTTTGGAATGTTATCCCGAAACTCCACTTTCCAAATATAAATTAACCTGAATAAACCATTGTTGGTAGCAAAGTGTTAAATATGTTCACTTTTTCCCCTTTCCCATAGCAAAAGCACGGGCAATACACCATGATGAAGTGATTGGATAATTATTTTAGCCAGAGAAAGTGAAGTTTGTGTTTTACTCTGCTTCAGAAAGCTACGTTAAAAATTTCTCATCAAAGTGTTTTCTGAATATTCATATAAATTTGAAGAGTTTTGCAAAACAAAAATGAGGTTGTAGGTCCTTAGCTATTAACAGCTTTTGCAGCAGCTTACAGATAAAATGGAAGCGAGAGACTTACATGCCAGAGTTATGCTTAAATTTCTGAGGAAAGAATGAAGTAGGGAAGACACAAAAAGAAGGAAGGGAGAGAGAGAAGGAGGGAATAAAAAAAAAAAAAGCATGCCGCTGGGAAAGTCACCCACATTCGCTGAAGTTTGCTTTGACTTAAATGTGCTAATTGAACTAAGCCAAAATGTGTTGTCTCCCAATTCATTAGCAATATTGTAATTAAAAGAGCACCTTCAGTTCTAGAGGGTAATGACCTTTTTAATTGAACTTGGGGATTCAGATTGCTGTTGAATAGTAGTGAATTTAAATGCTGAATTCAAACGCCAAATTTTTTTCTGGTAAATGTACAGTTAGGAATCAAATGTGAATTCCCCTAGCAATTTGCTTCTGTTTTTATATATGGCCTTCCTTGGATTTGAGAGGAAGACTGAATCTATTTAAAAATTTATTGTGTGTTTGGCCCTTGACTGATCCATAATAATTAATTCTCCAAAAGAAATGTCACATAATTGGAAAATACTTAAATGTTGTAAAATATTACCTTAAAACAATCACTATTTGTACTTTCCTAGGGCTTCTTGTTATCTCTGATTATATAAACATGCATTTTTGCATAGTTTTAATCAGAGTAGTTTTTAGGGTCGAATGCTAAACTACTGAAACAAACAAATAAAATAAGATTCAATAGCTCAGACAAGATAGAAGTTTGTTTTTCTCACATAACAGTTGCAAATGATTACTCTGGGTTAGCAGTGCCTTCCTTCCACATAGTCACTCAGGGTCTTATTCTGATAGTGCCTCTGCCTTCTTCACCATGTGATATCAAAGATCATTCTGGTTCTCATTATTCCAGCTCATAGGAAGAGATCAGAGGAATCTGAAAAGACAGGACTGGTCTTTTTTTTATTTTTATTTTAAGTTCAGGGATGCATGTGCAAAATGTACAGGTTTGTTACATAGGTAAACATGTGTCATGGTGGTTTGCTGCACAGATCATCTCATCATCTAGGTAGTAAGCCCAGCATCCATTAGCTGTTCCTCTTGATGCACTCCCTCCCCCAACCCCATCCCTACAGGCTCCAGTGTGTGTTGTTCCCTGCCACTATGTGTCCATGTGTTCTCATCATTCAGCTCCCACTTATAAGTGAGAACATGCAGTGTTTAGTTTTCTGTTCCTTCGTTAGTTTGCTGAGGATAATGGCTTTCAACTCCATCCATGTCCCTGCAAACGACATGATCTCATTCCTTTTTATGGCTGCATAGTATTCCATGGTGTATATGTATCACATTTTCTTTATTCAGTCTGTCATTAACAGGCATTTAGGTTGACTCCATATCTTTGTTATTGTGACTCATGCTGCCATGAATATATGAATACATATATCTTTATAATAGAATGTTTTTAAAATTTTTTAAATTTCCGTAGGTTTTTGAGGAACATGTGGTGTTTGGTTATATGAGTAAGTTCTTTTGTGGTGTTTTGTGAGATGTTGGTGCACTCATCACCCAAACAATGTACACTGTACCCAATTTGTGTCTTTTATCCCTTGCCCCCTTCCACCCTTTCCCCTGAGTCCCCAAAGTTCATTGTATCATTCTTATGCCTTTGCATCCTCATAGCTTAGCTCCTGCTTATAAGTGAGAACATACAATGTTTGGTTTTCCATTCCTGAGTTACTTCACTTAGAATAATGCTCTCCAATTCCATCGACATTGCTGTGAACATAATAGAATAATTTATATTTCTTTGGGTATATACCCAATAATGGGATTGCTGGGTCAAATGGTATTTCTGCCTCTAGATCTTTGAGGAATTGCCACACTGTCTTCTACAATTGTTGAACTAATTTGCACTCTCACCACCAGTGTAAAAATGTTCCTTTTTCTCTGTAACCTTGCCAGCATCTGTTGTTTTTTGATTTTTTTTTTTTTTTTTTAAACGGAGTCTCATCTGTCACCCAGGCTGGAGTGCAGTGGTGATCTTGGCTTACTGCAAGCTCTGCCTCTCGGGTTCACACTATTCTCCTCCTTCAGCTTCCTGAGTAGCTGGGACTACAGGCACCTGCCACCACGCTCAGCTACATTTTTGTATTTTTAGTAGAAATGGGGTTTCACTATGCTAGCCAGGATGGTCTTGATCTGCTGACCTTGTGATATGCCTGCCTTGGCCTCCCAAAGTGCTGGGATTACAGGTGTGAGCCACTGCGCCTGGTCTTGACTTTTTAATTATAGCTATTCTGACTGGCATGAGATGATATTTCTTTGTGGTTTTGATTTACATTTCTCTAATGATCAGTGAGGTCGAGCTGTTTTTCATGTGTTTGTTGGCTCCATGTATGTCTTCTTTTGACAAATGTCTGTTCATGTCCACTTTTTATAATACTGGTACAAGAACAGACACACAGATCAATGGAACAGAATAGATAACTCAGAAATAAGACCACACACTTACAACCATCTAATCTTAGACAAACTTGACAAAAACAAGTAATGGGGAAAGGACTCCTTATTTAATAAATCATGCTGAGAGTGCTGGCTAGTCATATGCAGAAAATTGAAGCTGAACCCCTTCCTTATACCATATACAAAAATTAACTCAAGATTGATTAAAAACTTAAATAAGACTGGATGCCGTGGCTCACGCCTGTAATCTCAGCACTTTGGGAGGCCCAGGTGGGCAGATCACTCGAGGTCAGGAGTTCAAGATCAGCCTGGCAAACATGGTGAAACCCTGTCTCTACTAAAAATACAAAAATTAGCCGGGCATGGTGGCGCGCACCTGTAATTCCAGCTGTTCGAGAGCCAGAGGTACGAGAATCACTTGAACATGGGAAACAGAAGTTGCAGTGACAGAGGTTGCGCCACTGTACTGCAGCCTGGGTGACAGAGTGAGACTGCCAAAAAAAAGACAAGTGAAAAACCAAGAACTGTAATATAAAAACACTAGAAGAAAATCTAGGCAATACCATTCAGGACATAGGCATGGGGCAAAGATTTCATGATGAAAACACCCAAAGCAATTGCAACAAAAGCAAAAAATGACGAATGAGATCTAAGTAAACTAAAGAGCTTCTACACAGCAAAATAAACTATCATCAGACTAAACAGATAACCTATGGAATGGAAGAAAATTTTTGCAATCTATCCATCTGACAAAGTCCTAATATCCAGAGTGTACAAGGAACTTAAAACAAATGTACAAGAAAAATAGAGGGCTACTCTTAAGGGTATCAGTGTCACACATTATTTCTGCTTACCTTCTACTGAAATTAGCCAGATGGTTCCTCCCAACTACAAGCTAGACTGGGAAATGTAGTGTTTCTGGTAGCTACTTGCAACTCTACACATCTGTTACTAGTAATGAAGGAAAAACTGGATTTTATGGATAGCTAATGGCTTTGTCTATATGTATATGCAATATTATCTTCTTTCTGATGTAACATTATTTCATAAACAATATGCCCTTCATTTAGTGAGGGATATGATGTAAGTGTCTTACTACTTTTAATTCTGAAATTTTGTCACATTATAAAGCTTCAAATTAAAAATGTGACTTTTTATACCCTAAATAAATCCACAAACATCTCCTTTATCACATTTGAATTAAAAGCTTTACATTTGTGTATAAAACCTTACACCATAACTTATCTTCCAAATTTTATAAAAAATATTCCCTATTACTTGATGTGCATTTGTTCCTAGACAAGTGGGCTATTGGTTTCACAAATTATTTTCTAGCACACTGTAAATTTTTCTGCTATACAATGAATGAGTTCACAACATTAATTAAAGCTACTGCTGAATTCAACATTTCGCTCATTAATTTACTAAAACTTCTATTTTTAGCTATGTGCTACTTCTCTATAGATTTATCCTACCAGCTGAATTTTTTAAAGGAATAACTTCTCCAAAAGAAATATTTCTTTAATTATTAATATCAAGGAATGGACAACTGGGTTATTGTATATGATCATTATCATATTATCCTCTGAAAGTGTGCCGCTAACCTATACATCTAGCAAAGAAAGATGTTCTTGTTTAATGAAATACGATCTGCATTGAGTTTTATCAATATTATTTATTTTTCCCCTTGACTAGTTTAAAAGAGTTATAAATTATACTATATACTTTAAAAGGGAGATAGACTAATTTTTCAAATATTCGTCCATTTTTACTAACTCTTTAAATATAACTGTTGCTATTCTTGATATTTTTTTCCTAGAAAACTTTTTAAAAATGTTTGTATCACAAGATCTTCAGATTTAGAGTTGAAAGGAATCCTGAAAGTAACCTAATTTTAGTTCTGAAGCTTGACTTTCCTCTTTTATATTTTTCCAAGTGGTTATTTAGCCTTTGCATAAGCAATTTCTAGGATAGGAAAATTACTGTCTCCCATAACACTCAATTCCATCTTTGAACATCTTTGACATATGACTGTTAGCATTAGTTCTTGGTAAACACCTATGAAATTTAAAGCATTATGCTAGTGCTCTTAAACGTGTTCTGTTAGGTAATCCTTATACCAGCCTTATTGTTGACATGATTTATAGTTTGAAAAAATAAGCTCAAAGAGGTTTTATATTTAGGGTCACATTGCTAGTTGATTGAAGGTGAAATTTTCTACTGGATGTATCAGATCATATGTCCATGCTTTTTTCAATAAGATGAGTTGTCTTTACTTACATGTGAAAAAAATCTGTCTTTCCAACAGGCTACTGGGCTACTGGTTTTCAAACATACAGTGGATGAGTTCACGGCATGAGTTAAACATCAGTTACTCTATGTTTAAAGTTCTTCCTGGCAACAATTCTTGAAATATTTGAAGTCAGCCCTCATGTATTCCATATGCTTCCTCTTTTCTGGGGTGCATTTTATAGTTCCTTCAAATGGTTACTTTTAGCTCTTACATTGTCTGAGCCACTCTTTTCTAAATGCTTTCCAGTTTATTTTTTGGTAATACCACTCCAAGTGATGCTAAAAATAGAAGGTAGTGTTCTTGGATTGGCCAAACTAGCAAACTGTAACATGGGATTACCATCTCAATTGTTATAGGAACTTTATTAATGTAGTCCTATTGAATTAGCTCAGCAAACCACATTGTAGCATTCATTTCTGTTAAGTTTAAGGTTGGCATATAATTTTATATATTAATAAGTTGGTGAGATATTGGCTTTACATTTTGAATTATATTTATTCTTTCTAATTTCCTGCTTTATCCTTTGAAAAGAGCCCATGAAATTCTTTGTCCACTCTGATTTTTGTGTCCTGAAATTTCCATGTCATTACAATGAAAAAGAATCAAAGTATGGCTGCACTAAAAGGAGAGTATGTCTAAAATGTAAAGCACTTTGCAAAAGCACTCAACATACATTCTTTCTAGCTCTTATAGCTACATTATAATGTGGGTATTAGCATACATATTTTGCTCATTACAATTTAGTAATTTGTTCAAGTCCATAAAGAAAGAAGTTTAGAGGAGATGAATCCACCCATATCTGTTTTGTTTTTCCTGCAATGTCATAATGATATTGATAAGTATATGTTATCCTAAAGGACTAACTAATCAGAAATAGATTATAGAAAACACTCAGTGATATCTCTAGTATTAGGTCAACTTCCAAGGGACTTATGCAACACTTGTGCTAGAAGTGAGAGAGATGAAAATCATTGTATTACAATATCTGAAACAAACATGCCTGTGATTTGTGAAACCAGTGAGGTTTGCTTTCCATATCCAAGTTTGGACCGTTGCTTCATGCATCCAAAAGCAGATAGATCAACATTACATGATCTTGTACTTCATATAGCTCAAACATATTTGAATCTTCATATCTGCCACTGTGACCAACTGTCTGTATTTGTCTGGGAAGGTATCAAAAGTAGAGTAACCGGGCAATGTTATTATGCCAGTGTAGAATTGCTAGTGTATATTTACTCTTGATTCTAAGTTGGCAGATGGCATTAGAGCTCCACTTTACAGCACTTTAGCAATGATACATGGGTTTATTGTGTCCATCAACTTCATTTACCAGAAAATCAGATACCTGATCTTAACCTCGTTGACTCTGCTTAAAGGTAGACCCCTTAATTAAATCTTTCCCATATCAGCAATCCAGGTCTGTAGGAGATGGTTTGTAAATGAGTTGTAGTCTCTAGAAAAAGGCAAAGATCACCTAAAGCATATTAGTGCTAGATCTCTTAATATTTATTTCTCCAGATTTTTAGATCTTAAGACAGAAAATCACCTACAGTTGGCCTTAGTATTTGTGGGTTCCATATCCATGTGTTTAACCAACTACAGATGAAAAATGTGGCTAGGCCTATAGTAGTTGTGTGTGTACTGAACATGTACAAACTTTTCCTTTCTTGTCATGATTCCCTACACAATGCAGTGTACAAATAAGAACTGTTTGCATAGCATATACATTGAGTTATAAATTATAAGCAATCTAGAGATGATTTAAAGTAAATAGGAGGATGTGCATGGGTTTTATGCAAATACTACATCATTGTATATAAGAGACTTCAGCATCCATGAATTTTGGTGTCCATGGGAGTCCTGGAACCAGTCTCCACACTGAAACAGAGTAATGACTGTATATTTCTTCAAATCCCTTTACAATACTGAGAACAGTGCTCAGGCTATAGTACGTTACATATACACATATTCATTGATTACAGGTTTAACTTTCTAATTTATTGGTCTCAGAAGTAGTGAGATAAAATATTGAAACAATGATGATGTAGGGATTTTCACACATAATTTTAACTTCTCTTTCCAAAGTATGTTGAGAGTTTTTGTCCTAAATGTATATAGTATCAGCACATACATATATACACAAATTATTCAATGAAGCTTTTAAATTTTTAGATGATTTCCCCTTATCACTTAGCACATTTCTTCTCACTGTCAACTGGTGTCTGCTAAGGGAATGCAAATTAACTGTATTATTAATTTAAGTAAGACATAATTAGTAAGGTAAATCTTCTGCCAAAAACCACATAACACATTCCAGGGCCAAATATAAATGAGCTATGATTAGCCTGCTGTTCCCCTTTATTAGTTCAGATTAATGGTATATTCCCTGTGGGTATAAAGATGCACAACCATGTGTTTTCTAAGGGCCTTAGGACCATTTGCTAACTGCAATGGGAGCTTCACATCTCACTATCTTGTGAGGACTTCCTGGTATTTAATCAATGTGAGAAAGGAGAACAAGTATCAATTGATTAAAAAGCATGAATAGGGTTTGTAAGCAGAACATTTAATGAGCTAACTAAATTTTTCCACCAGTCAATAGCAAACATGGGCTCCCTTCATGCAAGCACTGCATCGTTTCTTCTCCTGCCTGGTACCATTATGCAGACTGTGAATAGCATTGTTTTCAGAGAGCACTTTCAGAAGCATTCTTGACTAGAGGAAACACAGGGAGTAGCAATCCATTAATGAAGCAGATTCACATCGATTAATTACATTCTGCTTTCTCTGTTCAGGCCTGTAGCACAGCTCCAGAAGGGGAAAAAATATGATGCAAGGAAGAGAAAAGCCCTCAAATTAAATTTTCAAGTCTGATTTGTGAGACTCCTCCGAAAAGCTAGGTTTTTTCTAATTTCAGTTATTTGTTTCTCTGCTTCCCTGACAAGGCTGTTCTAACACCGCCTGGATTTTGGCTTGTTGCCTGCCTCATTCCTTTCTTGGCTTGTTCTCATTACAGCACTTTTGCCTGATAGGAGTGAAGACCCTTGAAACTGGGAATCCAGACTATATAGAGCAAAACCTATTGCTGGCAATGGGCAGTTAAGAGACAACATAGCCTATTAACTGATGCTGTTGTTTTCTGGTAGCCATTGTGGGGCACTGCATGTGTGCCATTATTCACAATCAGGGTCATCATTCTAGTCCCTGCTGGGATTCATTTTTATCAAGAACAAGTAAGTAAGATGACTATAGAGTGTGCTGTGCAGTGAACTGGCATTTAGGATTTTTTTTTTGATGACCTTAGTCCTTCCTAATTGTGTTTTGTGGCTGTAAGGCCAAGTGATTTAGGCCTGTGTGTGTGCACAAGGGTACAATTTGGAGTATTAACTATAGTGCTATTGCTTCCATTTGTAGAGGATTGTAGGATTTAGAAAACTGGCCCTTGGGTAGGATGGTAGCAGCATCTTCCATTAATAGCCATAAAAGTCAGGAATACTTCAAAAACATTTTAAAAGATAAAAATGAGAAAACATATGTTACTAGAAACAACTATCATATATCTCATACCCTGCATAAAGAGAGAATCATTAACAGCTAATTTTATATTCAAATAATTATGAAGTTGTGGTCTGCAGAGTCAGCTCCTTTCTCTCCCCTCCTCTCCCTTTTCTTTATTCTTTCTTGCTAGACAGGATCAGGTTAAAAAGAAAATCCATGAAAACCAACAAGGGTGGCTAAGAAGCTAGAATGATAGAGCAGAAAAGGCCAGAATCACCTGGCCTCACACTGTGATTGGACAGAAGAGACACTGACTTTCCTGGAGTCACTTGAGTCTCAATCCTAAACAAGGACTGTGATGCCAAGCCTCTGTCTACTCAAGAACCACACTTCTCCCAACCCCCACAACCCCAGGACAGATCTGATTCTTATTACTCTACAGTTGCTTGAAACTTCTTATAAGTTTACAGTTGTGCCTATGAGCAAAGACTTAAAATGAAGACAGTCCTAGAGAAGTACCCTCAGGAATACACTGTTGATGTCAGAGCTTTAGAACCACAAATTTGGATGGAGGGTCACTGGAAAAAGTGACCACAGATGCAGAGTGTAACAGCAAGTATTAAGAGAGTGTGCGTGTGTGTGTGTGTGTGTGTGTGTGTGTGTGGTGGGGTGTGGGGAGGGAGTTGATAAACCTGACTTTGTATGGAAGGAATCACATCTGGCTTGAGTCTCCCAGTGGATGTCACTTCTTTTAACTTGTAGGTTTACTTACACTCAGAAAAATCTAGTCTCCCAAATTGCCTAGGAAGCTAGCACCAATTCTCTGTTTATGAAAACATCAACCACAGTTTAGCATTTTAATTGAAAGAAAAGATAGCTTATCAATTCAAGTTGGTTATAATACCCTCAAGTGCTATGATATGCTTCTTTAAGTGTCCTAATGTCACTCATGATCCATGCTCTTGAAACAGCATGACATAATGTCAGGAATGCTGAGTTTGGAGTGGAATATCTCTGTTGCACCACTTATGGTTTTTAAGGTTTTTTATTTCTCTTAATCTGTAAAATGGGTATGACATCATGAGGATTAACAGTGATGCCCATAAAGTGCCTAACACAGTGCTTGACCTCACTGGGGATTCAGTAAGTAAGAGCAGGTATTGTTTGTTGCTCTTGTTTTGTTATTAACAGCAGTAATGAAGAGCCCTCTTGCTGCTCCCACTTTCTGTTTTTATATGTCCCAAACATTCCCCAGCAGGGCAGCCTCTCTTGCTCCCTTCTGCCTGATGTCTTTTCTTAGCAACCCAGAATATTCATCATTCTTACCAGGCACCTGGAGGAAGGAAGCCTCTAGTTCCTCTCTGGTTTGCCTGGTTATCACAGCTTTCTCAGCTGAGCCTTCAGTGAGGAATCATGGTCCTTCTCTAGAACACTAGTTTCCAAATTTTATAGTTATTTATGCCCATTAGTAAAATGATGTTGAGGCTATACTCCTAATATATGTTTATTTATTTATAAATAATACATATGCACTACTATACTAATAAGTAAAACAAAGAAATTTTGTAAACATTGGAATGGAAATGGTACATTCAGTTGTTTTCTTATATGTTGTCATGGCTCATCTTGCACACCTTCTGGGGTGCACAGCTTGAAAAGCATTGCTCGAGGGGATTATCATGTTTTTGTAAATTAGACTGTCTTACCCATAAAGCAAGTACCTCAGTCATCATCCAGAAAATGCCTTCCACACCCTTTGGTCTCTTTCCATGAGGAAATCCCATAGCCTGTCTCTGCAGCATCTGAACTATCACTCTAGCCCTCATGCTGGCCCTCTGACCCAGTGCTTCTACATTTTGTCTGTACATGTGATTTGCCTGGGGACCAGTTCAAAATGTCTGTGGCCCATCTCAAACCAATTAAATAAAAATATTGGCAGGTGCAGGGCCCACCTCTGGGATCGTCCAGGCCTGGTGGTTTTGTCCCTAAGTGCCCGGCCGTTGGGGTGGGAGAAGGAAGGGAGGCACTCAAGGACCCAAGTTTCTTCATCATGGGGGATGTGGTCCATTGGTGCAGGAGCCCTGGGGGCTGCTGCCTTGGCATTGCTGCTGGCCAACACAGACGTGTTTTTGTCCAAGCCCCAGAAAGCAGCACTGGAGTACCTGAAGGACATAGACCTGAAAACACTAGAGAAGGAACCAAGGACTTTGAAAGCAAAGGAGCTATAGGAAAAAAATGGAGCTGTGATTATGGCAGTGCGGAGGTCAGGCTGTTTCCTTGTCTAGAGGAAGTTGTGGATCTGTCCTCCCTGAAACACATGTTGGACGAGCTGGGCGTCCCCCTCTATGCGGTTGTAAAGGAGCACATCAGGACCGAAGTGAAGGATTTCCAGCCTTCTTTCAAAGGAGAAATCTTCCTGGATGAAAAGAAAAAGTTCTATGGTCCACAAAGGCAGAAGATGATGTTTATGGGATTTATCCATCCGGGAGTGTGGTACAACTTCTTCCGAGCCTGGAATGAAGCCTTCTCTGGAAACCTGGAAGGGGAAGGCTTCATCCATCCATGAGTTTTCGTGGTGAGATCAGGAAAGCAGGGCATTCTTCTCGAGCACTGAGAAAAGGAATTGGAGACAAAGTAAACCTACTTTCTGTTCTAGAAGCTGCTAAGATGATCAAACCACAGACTTTGGCCTCAGATAACATATGATTGTGTGAAACTGCCCAACTTAGGGATAACCAGGGCCATTCACCTGTATTCATGGGATGTATTGTTTCCACTTGTGTCCCTAGGGAGTGAGAAACCCATTTATACTCTACTTTCAGTATGGATTATTAATGTATTTTAATATTCTGTTTAGGCCCAGTTAGGCAAAATAGCCCCAAAACAAGATGAACAAAAATCTGAAAAACTAATGAGGATTATTAAGTTAAAACCTGGAAAATACGAGGCTTAAAATTGACTGCTGGCCTGGGTGTGGTGGCTCACACCTGTAATCCCAGCACTTTGGGAGGCCGAGGTGAGCAGGTCACTTGAGGTTGGGAGTTTGAGACCAGCCTGGGCAACATGGCGAAACCCCGACTCTACTAAAAATACAAAAATCAGTCGGGTGTGGTGGCACGCACCTGTAGTCCCAGCTACTCGGGAGGCTGAGGCAGGAGAATCACTTGAACCTGGGAGGTGGAAGTTGCAGTGAGCCGAGATCACCCTGCCCTCCAGCCTGGGTGACGGAGACTCCATCCCCCCACCAAAAAAAAAAAAAAAAAAAAAAAAAAACTGATTGCTGTGCCTCATTACAAATGTATATGGTGTTTGAGTGCTGTTGCTTGAAATTATTTTTCTTTTCAGGTCTTCAAAAATCCAAGAAAAGTTGATGATTGACTTGAAGATTACAGAATTTAAGGTTTTTTGGTAAATAAATAAATAAATAGATAGATTGATAAATTTGTGGGTCTGCCCTGAGGCTGTGAAGGGCCTCTTTTGTTTAGCCCAGTGAGCTGTTGGACTGGAGTAGGAAACCATTTACCATAGGTCCTGATCAACACTCCCATTCTGGGAAGCTGAGGCCTCAGAGGCTACTGGAGAACAGGTCTTTTTGTTTTTTTTTTTCTTTTCTTTTCTTTTTTGAGACAGAGTCACTCTCTGTCACCCAGGCTGGAGTGTAGTGGCACGATCTCGGCTCACTGCAACTTTTGCCTCCGAGTTCAAGCAATTCTCCTGCCTCAGCCTCTCAAGTAGCTCAGATTACAGGCACCCATCATCACACCCAGCTTTTTTTTTTTTTTTTGTATTTGTAGTAGGGATGGGGTTTCACCATGTTGGCCAGGCTGATCTCGAACTCCTGACCTCAGGTGATCCACCCGCCTCAGTCTACCAAAGTGCTGGGATTATAGGCATGAGCCACTGTGCCTGGGCTAGAACAGGTGTCCTTTGCCTACCTTCCTTCTGTTTTCCTCAGTCACATTAGAGAGAGAAGGGTCTTGCTCCAAATCCCCTTCTGGAGAAGGCAACCTGATACAGTTTTGTCCAGGGCCCACCAAACCTGCACAGCAATGGCCCTATCAACGTATTGCACATGAAAGGATGAGTTGAGTTGAAGTTTTGCTTTGCTCTCCGGCTGTTTATAAAGCAAGCTTGGGAATCAACCAGAGTGGATGATTGACAGGAGGAAGGGAGGAAGGCATAAAAGGTGACTGCCTTCACCTTCTTACCTTCAGAATAGCCCTTCTATTTATCTCTTTTCTCCCTTCTTCTGTCTTTCATTTTTTTTTTTTTAACTGAAAGTGAGGTAAGGAGAGAGAAGGTCTTTCCAATATTTTCCTTAGCATCATGAGACATCCCAAATCAGAGTGAAATAAACATTTAATTACCTGGAGTGCTTGGGATAGGGTATTCTTCTTTAAGCTTGTATTTATATTTGTATGTATGCATTCATGTACATATGTTAGGAACTGCTTAATCACCAGGAAAAAGTTTTCCTTCCACTTTACCCTTTTCTTTCACTTGCTACTTTGGCACCCTTTGTGAAAAAAGCTTTCTAAAAGCCTGAATCCATATTCTTGCCTGAGAGGTGAGTTGAAATGCAGGCATCTAGATTAATATCTAATTATACTGGTGCTTAGCTGCTACCATTGAGGCCAAAAAACATGTCTCTCCTCTCCCACAGCAAAGTCCCTCTCTGTTATCTTAAGATCTCTGGGAGGCATATATTTGCATCGGAACAAAGTGACTCAAATATGTTTCTCTGACCTCCTCACAATGGTCTCTTGCCCACAAACTGTATAAGGCCACTGTAGGCGTGTGGCTGCAGGTATCTTCTGAGATGATCGTGCTTCTGGTTACCCTGGTCTCTTTGCAATATTTCTGGTCTTAGCAGTTTTTCTGAGGTGGTTCCCTTGATGCCTCATGGGCAGAAGCTACTGTACGGAGGATACTGTGTACTGGATCCTGGATACTGGATCAAAGAGTATTGGCTGCAGGCTGAGACTCAAATTGTTTGTTCATTAATTTGTTGAAATAATTGAGTATATCTTTCGCTCCTAAAAAGTCGAACACATATTATCAGATGATAACTTAGGGTCAGAAAGTTCAAATGGCTTGTCAAAGGTAACATACGTGGTCATAATGGCACTAAATGGAGGGCCAACCATGATAAAAATAATAATAGTAAACAAAGCATATAGAGAGATCAACAGACAGACAAATAAATACTTAATATAAATCAGATACTCTGTATGTGTCTATTGATGCACCAGGCATTGTACTAGAGACACTATTAAAATCACTATTAAAACATATATTTTATAATCAAGAGTCTTAGAATCTGATCAAGAAGGCAGACCCACAAGAAAACGATAAAATGCAATGAAATCAACATTGAAAATGGAGGAAAAATAAAGTTCTTAAGATCACAGGGCACTTAAATTGACTTGAGGAATCAGAGTGCAAAGATCTTTGCACAGCATATTTGGAGAACATTGACTGATTTGATACACTGAAGCCAAAGTATAAGTGCAGAACTGATAGCACAGATCATGAAAGATTGTAGTACATAGAAAGCAATGTAAATTAATGACATTTCACCACACACAGACTTTCTATATTATGTTAGTGATAAATGGTTGCACAAAAAGGGAAAATAAAGTTATTTGAAATGATTTTAACAAACAGTTGTCAGCAACTTAACAATCAATTGTCAAATCAATTGTTAAAATGATGTTAATCAATTGTTACGTGATTTTCATTTAACAAGTATTCATTGATCACCTGCTATGACAAGCACTGTTTTAGGCCTTTGGGGTACATCTGTGAACAAAATGAATGAAAATCACTGTCCTCACAAAGCTTACGTTCTCTTTATTATAAGTTTATTTTATATTATTGTATATTTTATTATTATATTTAATTATATTATAATTATAGTTTTATTATAAATTTATTTACTATAAATTACTATATATAAAAACATATATTGCTACACATAGTTTCACATATAATGGGGAATATACTGTATTTTTTGGACACTTTAAGAAATATTCAGTGTCGGCCGGGCGCGGTGGCTCAAGCCTGTAATCCTAGCACTTTGGGAGGCCGAGACGGGCGGATCACAAGGTCAGGAGATCGAGACCACCCTGGCTAATACGGTGAAACCCCGTCTCTACTAAAGAATACAAAAAACTAGCCGGGCGACGAGGCGGGCGCCTGTAGTCCCAGCTACTTGGGAGGCTGAGGCAGGAGAATGGCATGAACCTGGGAGGCGGAGCTTGCAGTGAGCTGAGATCCGGCCACCGCACTCCAGCCTGGGCGACAGAGCCAGACTCCGTCTCAAAAAAAAAAAAAAATTTTCAGTGTTAATTTTGAGTAAAATAGGTCTTTTGCCTCTTTTGCCTTAAAATTTAATTCTAAGATTTGACTCCACTGTAGTCAATTAACAATGGAGAACTATTAAGAAATTACATGCAAATGAAATAATATTTGCATTTTGGGAAGAGGACGCAAGGAGTGGAGTTGTTTGATAGGTAATGCCTGAGACTAACACTGAGGAGACTCATTAGGCTGCCACTGTGTGAAAAATAATTCAATAAAATAGGGCAATAAGGCAATTGCAACATTTAGGATTATTGAGACAGAGAGAAGGAGTTTAAAATCATTCCCAGGATTCTGCGTTAGATAATGAGATGATGAGTAACAGAAAACAAAAAGGGTTAATACAGGTGAAAGTACTTTTATATCCCTTCATTTAACGTTCACAGAAACTGTAAAAGTTTGGTGCCAGTGTAGCTGTACAACTTGTTGGCTTTTGTTTTTCTTCATAACTTTAGAAGACCTTTTGGTTCTGTCTGTAATATATAATCATGCCTTAAAGCTGATTACAATTTTCACTGTTAAAGATTCATACTTTGGCTACCTTTTCATTTATTACTCACAACCACAGACTGGGTTCATAAGGGCAGAGGTAGAAGCCATGGCTGAGTAGCCAGAGAATCTAGAGCTGCTGTCAGCAAATTCAATCGTCAGCATTCTCAAGGAAATCACCTGCTGGCTTATTAAAGTTAATTGCTTGCAGGTATCAAGTTCCTTAGCCAGAGCTATCAAAGTCGCTGTGAGAGAGGTGATTAAGACTGTGCTGGGAGCTTGGCAAAGCTGGATGAGTACCATCTCATGGGGTGTCTTAGCTTCAGGGAGACTGCTTCCTACGTCCACATTGTTTGTTTCTTCCTCCTTGCGCTTCCACCATCCCCTACACCTGTCCCCAGCGCATGCCAACTTATCCAGGTAATGTGTTAATTTTGATTCTCTAACATTTGACAGGCGTGTATTAAACATTTATTTCCAGCCTCAAAAAGCACTGAGATAAATAACACAGCCTCTGCACACAAGGAACTTCCAGTCGAGAATAGGAGACAGGCTTTTAAACCTATGATTATAATACTATGCCATAAATTCTAGAAACTGGTTAGTCTAACATACTATAAGAAGGTATAGAGATAAGGTATATAGTACATATATATGTTTACATTTTCATTATCTGCCTTTGGGGACTGGGATAAAAGAAGATGGAAATATTTACCTGTATCTGTCGGAGTCCTCCAAAACGAATTGGCTTACATGGTAGGGGCTGGCAGGTCTGAAATCTATAGCGTAGGTTTTATATAAACTCAGGCAAGAGTTGGTGTTGCAGTATTAAATCTGAAATTTGTAGAGCAGGTTGGCAGGCTGGAAACTCAAGCAGGATTTCTATGTTAGTCTTAAGGCAGAATCCCTTCTTTTGGGGGATACCTCAGTTTTCTGTTACTGTTTTTGTTTGTGTTTTTATCTTTTGCTCTTACGGCTTCCAACTTACTGTGTGAGGCCCACCTACATTATCGAGGGTAATCTCTTTAATTAAAGTCAATTGATTAAGAAATGCTCACCACGTCTGTAAAATACCTTCACAGGAGCATTTAGATAAATATTTGACCAGACAGCTGGGCACCAAAGCCTGACCAAGTTTTTTTGCTTTGGTAGGCCAAAGTCGGGCGAGGCACTGCAAATGTATAGAAGTTCCAACTCCAAGATATATTGAAATTATTCCCTAGGATAGCACTTTAAAATTCAAGCTTATTCCCAGGGTAAAGACATCAAACACCTAGGTAGTGCCATGCTTAGATCCAGGAAAGAAAGGTCTTTGTCATGGGCCCCATGCATTAGAGGGCCCCACATATGACAAAAACACAAACATAAATGCCTCTGTTACCTCACTTCTGGCCTACAGCACTGGCTCACTGCAATCTGAAACATTCACTCTCATGATTAATATTGTTTGGGCTACCAGAAAATTCTTCTCCACATTTTTTCTTACATCCTAGTGATGAAAAGATAGCAAAGCTCAAATGCCATAAACATTTGCGGTTTGAACTGCTGTCAACATGAGAGATGAGCATCTTATTTTGCAGCAGGGTAGTGGGGTGGGCTAGGTTTGAGCACTGTAAAGAAAATATACGTAAATTATTTTCAGATTCTTCCTTGTGGAATGAACACACCAAATCATTGCATAATCAAGGATTGTTTTCCTAGGTAGAGCTGAACATCACTTTTCTTGTGTCTGTTCATGTTTCACTGGTAGATTTGAAAGTCCAGACAAATTAGCATAGCATTTGTACATGATATGTGTATTTTGGATTATTAAATAAATCATAGTAGTCCTATAATTTTCTATATGTGGGGTTAGAGAAAATATGAAGTGTGCTACCAGTTCTTCATATTGGCAAGCAAATGGATAGTGGATGCTCAATGTTAAATGAGACAAAATTAAATGAGAAAATGTCAGCTTTAATGAAATATTCTGAAATTAAAATGTGATATTCCTTATATGTATTTCAGTTTTTGACTTAATAGGTAATTTGAATATTTAAGAAAGAATTATGAATTTTTAATTCATAATTATTTAATTTTTCATAAAATATATTTGAATTTTCTAACTTCAATACAATTTCATTTTAGTTTAAATCCTTTGGCTCATCACTGTCAAGAAATTAATTAAAAATCTTGACCACAGCAATGTAATTTTGATGAAATAAAGAGGAGGAATATAAATTTTATGGAATACTTGTGTGTTTATTAATTAAGCTGGTTTCATTTTATTACTTATATAAACATTGCCGGCCGGGCGCGGTGGCTCAAGCCTGTAATCCCAGCACTTTGGGAGGCCGAGACGGGCGGATCACGAGGTCAGGAGATCAAAACCATCCTGGCTAACACGGTGAAACCCCGTCTCTACTAAAAAAAAAAAATACAAAAAACTAGCCGGGCGAGGTGGTGGGCGCCTGTAGTCCCAGCTACTCGGGAGGCTGAGGCAGAAGAATGGCGTAAACCCGGGAGGCGGAGCTTGCAGTGAGCTGAGACCGGGCCACTGCACTCCAGCCTGGGCGGCAGAGCCAGACTCCGTCTCAAAAAAAAAAAAAAAAAAAAAAAAAAAACATTGCCATCTCAACAAGAGAATGCCCAGGTATGCTCTCAAATATTAAATTTAATATCTTTGACATTTTGCCAACTTTTAGTCACCTAAGAACTATTGCCTTACACAATACTTTTCATTTGTTATCAAAAATTATATATTTAAGGCAGCACAGTGATAGAACATATTTTATTAAAGTTCCTTAGTTTTTAAATAATTTTTAAATATTTAAACATGTGGTCTGTGGGCCTCCATTTCTACTGTTGGTTTGGGTCCTGCATATCTAGGAGTGGGCTCACCAATAAGCAATTGAGACAGCATCTAGGAGGGGGCATGAACATCCTCAAGGAGCCATGACTATTCCAAGAGATGGATGACAATCTTTAACTTGTGAACTAGGGGTGGGAGGATGTGAGGTGGGATAAGCAGTGCCCTTTCTATTTTTTCCTATGCCTCCTTGCCCAGTAAACAGACTTTCTTTCTTTTTAAAGAGCTGGATGTAAAAAAATTTAATTCGGGAAAATTATGTAGGTGGACCTGGAAGAACTGGAATAGGCTGTAAGTTATTGAAATTAACCCTCAGAAATCATTCTGAAAAAGGGGACATTTGAGCTCGATCTGGAAAGATGAATAGAACCCCTCCAGGTGGATGAATTGTGTGTGGGAAGAGGTGCACTAGGAAAAGGCAAAAAGGCAGAAAAAGCAGGTTGCTTCACAATATTTCAAAACGTTCATATGACTAAAACACTGGGTGGGAAGGAGGAAATGGAAAGAGAAGGGCTGAAATATGAGAAGAGAAAGGGTATTACACTTCTTCCCAAGAGCCTGGCTTTTATCCTTCAGAAGAGACTCATTAAAGAAGTTTTAAGCAAGCAAATGACATGATTGGTTTTGCCTTTTAAAAATATGACTTTAGAACCTTGGTTTTCAAATTTTAAAATGCATGATAATCACTTGGAGGGCTTATTGAAACACAGATGGCTGGGCCCCACCTCCAGAGCTTCTGACTCAGTAGTTCTGGGGTGGAACCCAAGAGCTTGCATTTCTAACAACTCCTGAGTGATGTGATGCTGCTGATGTGGGAACCATACTTTAAGAAGCACAGCTCAAAAAAGCAGAGGTGGATGGTGAATGGTTTAGAAAGATGAATCTACAGAAAGTAGACAAGATATGGGAATTAGTGCAATAAAGTTGGGAAAAATAAAGAGAGTTTTATGTAAGCAGTGATGAAGGGTCTAAATAAGAGTTTTAAGAAACAGTATCTAACTGAATTTGCAAGGTCTGGATAAGGAAGACACAAGTGTTGAGGATAAATCTGTATCTGGCTTGTTTTTGAAGGTATGGAAGAGCCCAGGTCTGTAATCTAGAGAAAGAGAGAAGAGAATGGATTTCCATGTGTAGTCATTGGTGTAAAGGTGCAACTTAATTGAATATCATGCAACAACTGGATTACTGAACTTTGGGTGTGCTGAACCAAAGAAGATGGAAAGTTATTTACTTTCAGAGTATACTAGCTCCATTAGAAGTTTGAGGTCAATATAGTTAATACATGAATGTTATTTATCAATAACAGTCAATACACCATCACGATTCGATCATTTTGGGTGTGGTTAAGGATTGGTCACCTCTTTGCAGAGTGCCTCAAGCCTTTTACTTAATTACTGTCTAACAAGGTAGATCTGTCAGAATGGGTATTTTTACTTCATTATATTCTATCATGTGATTTTTCTCTCTAGTATATCCTTCTACTTTAAAATATTATTTTAGGCTTAGCAAAATTAATATTACTCTGTTTAACAGGGGGCAGGATGCATGTTCACCCTTAATATTTGAATGAACCAGGGCAAGAGTATAAATGAAGGTGTCCCCTTCCATTTGTTGAAATACGTAAATATGTGAAAGTTAAAAACCAAGCCAACAAACTCTTAAAGAAAATGTTCTGTTCTTCTACCTTCACAAATAGAACTAAATAACTAAATTTTCAAAATATATGGAAGGCTATGCCTTCCATATAATTTAAACTTGGCAAAACATCAAAGATGGCTGGATTTGCTTATTCTGCATCTCTGGAATTTTGGTTGATGAGTGTGTGGTGATTTTATGTGTCATAAAATACAGACAGACATGGTTCCTACATGTTATATATTAATTCCATTATATTTCTTACATCATTTTAGTGAAATTACCAAGTAGGTTACTATAGTAAATTTTTACATAATTAATATTTTATTGACAGTAATGATTTAAAGGATTAAAATATAAAACATAATTGTATTCCAGTGCTCAAAATTTAAACATAGTTGTATCAAAAATATTTCTTCAAGAAAAATACAAAATTACAAAATTAGAAATGTTTACTTATTTTCTAAAAGGCTTTGCCAATGTAACTTTTAAAAAGATGGTACAAATTGGCCAGGTGCGGTGGCTCACGCCTGTAATCCCAGCACTTTGGGAGGCAGAGGTGGGTGGATCACGAGGTCAGGAGATCGAGACCATCCTGGTTAACGTGGTGAAACCCCATCTCTACTAAAAAATACAAAAAAAAATTAGCCGGGTATGGTGGTGGGCGCCTGTAGTCCCAGCTACTCAGGAGGCTGAGGCAGGAGAATGGTGTGAACCCGGGAGGCAGAGCTTGTAGTGAGCTGAGATCCAGCCACTGCACTCCAGCCTGGGTGACAGAGAGAGACTCCGTCACAAAAAAAGAAAAAAAAAAAAGTACAAATTGTGATTAACGCATACCCACACTCAAAATTGATTTAATTAAACGGGCAAATTTAAAAATAGTCTAATCAGTAACAATTTTATAATGTTTAGAATTCATTGCTTATATAAATATTTGATGTCACACTTCAAGAATGGTGTTTAGACCTATACATAAACATGTTTAAGAGTGACATAAATTGTTTAATATTGCAAAATATTCTTCAATCACCATGTGGAACTATTGTGACTATTGTAGGAACTGCTAAAATAAAGGATTAGAACAAGAAAAGAAAATACTTTGTATACCTGGAACATAATACCAAATGCAAGAAAATATTGCATCCATCTGAGATGATTTAACGAGTTCATTAATTTATCTTCTTCTCTTCTCTCAGTACTTCCGTTGCTCATAGTTTTTTCACAGTGGGAAACTGTCCTTCTTGAATCTAGACAGTAACACAACCCACAAACCTTCACCTTATTTGGGCACATTCCCTTTTTTATTTTAAGACTTTAAAGAAATGGGCAACAAATGTGGGGAAATATTTCCCCAGGATCTTAATGTTGCTATTCAAGGAATAACACACAAGAATATTTAACACACGAGAATGCTATTTCCTATGGCAATGACAGGACATAATGGAAGGTTTTCAGTGTCAAGTATCAATACTATTACCGTAGATACTTTAAAAGATAAAAATACTAAATTGTAACTTTCTTTTTCTCAGCACACTCCATTCAACTCCTTTCCCCTCTACAAGGTTTGATCTCTTAGAAATACCTTGTTTGATGGATAAAGTGCTCTCAGTAGTTGTTCAAATTAGATAAATCAAATAATACATTCCTTACATTAAAGTACAGAAAGTCCCTAAGGAGGCTGGAGTTGAGAGTAGAGGGGAGGTTAGAGACATTGGCCTAAAAGAGGAGTATGTAACGAGGAGGAGACATTATCTGGCTATCTAGAGGGGACTGTGTGAAGAAAGGAGGGTGTCCTAGTAGGTTAAGGCTGCTTTTAACAAAATATCATAGACTGGCTGGTTTATAAACAGCAGAAATGTATTTATCACAGTTCTGGAGGCTGGGAAGTCCAAGATTGAGGCATCAGCAGATTCCATATCTTGGAAAGGCCCATTCTTCAAAGACAATCTTTTTCCTGTTACCTTACATGGTAGAAGGGGATGAGGAGTCTTTCCGCGGCCTCTTTTGTAAGGGCATCAATTCTATTCCCGAGGGCTTCACCCTCATGACTTAATCACCCCCAAAGGCTCCGCCTCCTAATACCGTCATCTTGAGGATTAGGATTTCAGCATATGAATTTTGAGGGACATAAACATTCAGACTGTAGCAGAGGAGAAGGGGGAAAGGATGAATGTAGGTGGATGGAGATTGAGAAAGAAGGAAGAAGAGAAGAAAGATGGAGAAGGGTGTGAGAAACATGGCAATTAGGAATTTGTAATGTATATTTAAAAAATAGCAAGGAGTACAGTGTCACAGGAAGGAAGTGAGCAAAGGAGAGAGTAAGAGCAGCTGAGGACAGAGAGGTATCAGGGGACCAGTTGAAATGGGGTTTTGCAAGCATAATGAGTATCCTGAATGATATGAGATATTACGAGAGGGTTTTATTGGGAGGAGTGATGAGTTTTAAATGATGATTCAGATATGATTCGAGAATAGAATATAGGTGAACAAGGCTTGTATGAGAAAGATTCTGGGTTACTCTGAGGTTAGTCCAGACATAAGAGCGAGAATGAGACTCTGTGGTGGACCTGGAAGATGCCAGAACAGTTTTTATTGCTGTACTGTGACAGTGTTGCCAGGATATAATCTATTAGTAGGGAACCAGCAACCCAACACTGTGAATTGGGGTTCCAACTCTAGGTGACCATTTTCATTAATTTCTTTAATTAAGATCTTTATTGCTCACAGTGAGGACAAAAACCAAACAACAACAAAAAAGGCCTGCCGGGAACCACACTCTGAAACACTTAAAATACCAATCTGCTAAATATTGTCATATAAAAGAGATTCTCTGGTTAGAGTTACTTTGGGAGCCAAAACTAAAAAGGAAAGAAGCCATTAGTGATTAAGAGAGATGGGAAGTGAGGCAATTGCAGGAACCAAGGTGAGGGCCCTGCTATTGAATATTGCCAGAGGAAGAAATGATTTGAAAAGATTTTGGAACTTATTTCTGTCTGTTGAGAAGGAGAAATAAGATATGGGGGGGCACAGGCATTAGAGAGACCCAGATCATAGCAGCCTGCTAGCTTTGTGGTGCTCGAGCTTCCTGTGTGGAGTTAAAGCTCTGTTACCTTGAGGGTTTCAGAGAGAGGTTCGAGAAGTCCCTATAACGTAAGGAGGATCCCTTACTTAACGTCTTAGTATACTAGTAACCCAGAAGCACCCAGCTTTCCCAAAACTACCAGAGACACTACCTCGAGAGTGGTTCCTTGATGTTAAGTAAAGACGTAGGAAATAAGTATAGGCATATGAATGATGCTCACTACAGTTGTTACTGTCATGTAGACACATTATAAGGGTATGAGCTTATTTGTGGTACAGTCTAGCATAGGTAGCTGAATGTGAGATGTCTTTTCTATTTGTATCAGAGGAAATGTAAAATAAAATAATTCAGCCTGAAAATGTGTTGCTCAATTTTCAGCAAGATTTTCTTATGCTACTATAGAGCTCCGAAGGAAAGAAACACATTCCGGTGTGTCATAGCGTTAGTAAGCCAATGAAAGTTGACAGTATATTCTAATGTCTCATGCCATGTGTGAATGTGTTTGTGTGTGTGTGTGTGAGAGAGAGAGAGAGATTAAGAGAGACTGATTTGACATTTATGAATAACTTCTCCATATTTTATATTTAGAAAAAATTGCTAATCACTTTCAGCTGAAGTTAAACCATTCCTAAAACGGTGACTGACTATCTTCTTGAATAATATGGAAATATCAGAGCCAGCTGATTTGGGATAACAGCTCTTTGGGACAATGAATTCTTACTCAACATGCAGTCTACATGTTTGACTATCATTTAATTCCTCCCTCTTTACTCATCAAAAATTTTAAAATCCTGTGTTCTAAACTGCCTAGGGGAATTAACTGATATAATTTTGAAGTACATGTTTTTGGATATTCCTTGTCTTTATTGTGAATCTCAGCTTGTATCACATGTTTACTATTTAGCATTTGAGCATCTGCAGAGAACTTAGCACCATCCTTCCCTTTCTAAGATTTGCAGCACATATGTGGCTAATAAATACGAAGCTGGATGATATAGACAACTCCATTGGCTCTGTTTCAGCTCTATCACTGTTGGACCTTGACAAGAGGCATTAGGAAAATTTATTTTTGGTGTGAAGGAGGTTCTTGCTAGGTTTTGCCTAGCAAAAATGGGCACAGTCAGAAAAGATGGCTGGGGCCAAGGCTTGGGGAAGGCAACAAGAAAGAGTAAAAACTTCAGCCAAATATTCTAAATAGTAAAAACATAAGAAAAGTAAGAACTTTTGAAAGTAAGGGTTGGGTGCAGTGGCTTACTCCTGTAATCCCAGCACTTTGAGAAGCCAAGAAGAGCAGATCACCAAGGTCAGGAGTTCGAGACCAGCCTGACCAACATGGTGAAACCCTGTCTCTACTAAAATTTACAAAAATTAGCCAGGCATGGTGGCACACACCTATAATCCCAGCTACTAGGGAGGCTGAGACACGAGAATCACTTGAACCCGGGAGGTGGAGGTTGCAGTGAGCCGATATCACGCCATTGCACTCCAGCCTGGATAACAGAAGGAGACTCTGTCTCAAGAAAACAAGAAAAGTAAAAAGAAAAGCCCACCCAGTAATCCTAAATTATGTTGTTGAATGGGTAAAGAAGCAACACAGAGAAGTACAAGGAAGACAAAAGCAGATTGAATAATGGAATGAGGGACACCTAGGAGGATACATTATTAGAGAGGTTAAGTACTTAAATTCATGTATTTCATGATATATAGCTGTTTTTCTTTAACATTTCAATTAAAATTTCTAAAGTTTCTGAAGCTAAAGTTAAAGTTTGTTCTTTATCTTGCTGAAGTTTCTTACTTTTTTTTTTTTTTTTTTTTTTTTTTTTTTTTTTTTTGGTTCTTGTTCACAGTGAAAGGATGAATAAAGTTTCTTGAAGAGACTAATTGTGTATTCCAGGTCCTGTATTGCTTGACTATATGCAGAATATATGTTCTAACAAATCAGTTTGAGATTTGTGTCAATTGGTAGAAAATAGGATTATGTTCACTCACCAAAAATGTCTTTGAGAGTAGGTTTCCACACTGCCTACCTCGGGTGGCTAACTCTGAATCTTTCGATCTACAACTAGAAGAAAAAACTGCATAAACTGCTAACACATTTTTAAAGATTCTACAGCAAGGCATGGATGAAATTAGTAGTATATTTAAAGGATGTTCTATAGGTAGAAAGTGCTATGTGAATAAAGAAGTGGTATTATTTGCAACCTACCTGATGCAAACAGAATTACAAAACTGTAATTGTAACAAGCGCATGACAAAGTTTTCAGATTTATTTCAGTGTTGAATTATAAATATCTCAAAGAGTTTAATTCTTGCCTCAAACTATATTTAAAATTACAACTTTTAATGTATCTTAAAATATATTTGAATATATGTCTAGAATATATATTGACAACTTTAGGAAAAACATTATTAAAGAGTTTCATATATAATTATGAATGCTTTAGGAGCCACATATAAATTTTTCTAAATTCAGCTTAGCTTATTGTTAAGATTTCTTCATAATATTATTGTGAAGAAAACTTTATTTCTTCATTATCACAAAGATAGGCTAATTCTTTATCATCACAAAGATAATGAAATTATCTTCATTAAAGATAATTTCGTGTACTCTAAACAATCTAGGCCATTCCATCATTCTGGCAGCAGAGCATGTCATTAATGATAGATAAAATTTGAGAAACCAAATGTTCTATCAGTTAGAAAATGATTTTCTCAAAAGGGAAAGCCAACTTTTGGAGTATCTAGTGTCTTGACTCTTTTAAATTTCATTCATGATTATAAATAGTTTTAAATATTTTAAATAAGTGTCAATCATGTGATTGCCCATATAGAAGAGTAGGAAAACCTTGAAGAAATGATTCTGCTGTGACCTTGAGATGCTTTGCAGAAAAAGAAGTGGAATGTGTGAAGACACCATCTTCCACACTGGATTTGCCAGTGACTGCTATTGCCCTAAACACATCTTTTCATGTTTCTGGATCTCAATTCTCACATCTATTTATGAGAGTGTTTGCCAGATAGCGTCTAAGAACCTTTCCAGTTTCAACATTCTATGTCACTACAATTGGCCTTGATCTCAAAGGATGGACACATTGACACACCTAATTTATTTTTATGAGTATTTCATTAGGGGCAAAAGCAACGTATAGTGTTATTAGCTTCTTTCTTAATTTCTAATAGCATTTCAAACATCATCATTGTATATTTCTTACTACAGTAGTGAAATTTACACATTAGGGTTCTGATTTGGTTAAAGAATGGGAGGCTCATAATCAACCATGTTTGCTGGTATTGTACCTATCCACACCTCTTAATATGTATTTCCTATTTTATAAGCCCAAGGAGTCTTAAAGAGTGGGCACTGAAATGACCATGTGTTACCTACATATAAAAACATATGTACTAGTTGATCTCGTTTCAATTCTTGTTTGTAATAACCAACACCAACTTTTAATATAATTCATACTTTTGTAATCAATATTAGTCAGTGGAGAAGTAATGAGGAATAAGTATTTTTATTTAATGGTAGTCATAAACCCAGGTATCAAAAAATAGATGCTTTTTCTCCAAATAATTTCTGTTTTGAGACAGAATGGCAAAAATTAAACCTTAGCCATTTGGCAGCTCTCTAATTTATGGGGGTTTCCATATTGCCAAGGGAGGATGACCTTTATGCTTCCATTTCATCTGACATTGGCTGAGACTCATTATCCTTTCTAGTCATTCGCCCATGCAAGTTGCTACTGAATCAATGCTTGTTCCTGTCTACAAGTCCTATCTCAGCTATGTTAAGGCCCCTTTTGGAAGATGGGAGTCATGTTCTTGTGCCACATCCAAGCACAGGAAATTCTATGGACTGTTGTAGGTCCATCAAAGGAGACACAGAGCCCTGAAACAGACACAGAGCAAGCCATTCTACCCTGAAATCTCATTTCCCTACATTCTAGATTTTCACAAGTTCATATAAAGTTGTGTATAAGGTTCTGCTGCTGTGTTTATGAGTTTGGTCTAGAGGAAATGAGGCCTGGGAGACGCAAATGCCAGATACTTCCTGGTCTTTACAGGGCCTAGACTTTTTAACACTAAAAACTTCTAGTGTATATCACTTGGTGAGGTGATAAGTATAGAATAAAAGCTCACTAGAGTTGGGGAAAATAGAAAAATGGAAAAGAAAAAACATGGGTTGATATTTCAAAATTATTATCCCACCACACAATGATTAACTCTCTATAAATGGCATCTATTTCCATGGTAGTGGTGAATTCCCTGGATAAGGAAGCAGAGACTGAGAATAGTCAGCAAAACCTTACAACCTTATGAGGGATTTCTGCATTGCCTGGGTGGTGAGACATGATCAACTTTGGGGTCTCTTCTGGCTCTAAATTCAGTGATACTCAGTAAAAATATTATTTGAGAGAGCTTTATCTTTCCTGAAATTTCATGACAGCTCTCTGACCTCTTGTTATGGGCCGAATTGTATCTCTTCCTTCCTCCTCCTCATTCATATGTTGAAGCCCTAACTCCTAGCACCTTACTTGGAATGAGAGTGCATTTGGGAGATAGGGTCCTACAAGGGGTAATTAAGACAAAATGAGACTTCTAGGATGCGACTTTACCTAACATGACTAGTGTCCTTATAAGAAGAGGATATTTGGGTACACAGAGATTCCAGGAATGTTAGTTCGTAGGAAAGTCCATGTGAAGACAGAGCAAGAAGGCAGCCACCTGCAAGCAAAGGCAAGAGGCCTCAGAAGAAACTAGACCTGCTAACACCTTGATTTTGCACTTTTAACGTCTAGAACTAGGAGAAAATAAATTTATATTGTTTAAGCTACATCCAGTCAGTGGTGTTTTGTTTTGGCAGCACTGGCAAACCAAAAAAGCTCTGTATGATTGTCACATCTAGACCTTGTACACTATGCTCCCCAGGAAAGGCTCTTGCCAGAGGTGATGTGTTTTATAATTAGTGGCAAGAATTATTTTTAAATATATGCTTGGGATTTTCCTGTTTCTATAAAGTTTATTTGTACCTTTTATAGTTCTTCAGAAAAGAGAAATCAGCTAAGACCCTAGACTGAGTGACTTTAACATTATGACAAATGAAACGATTGATATTTCCTACCAATTATGACTGAATACAACAGAACACTTTGTCCTAAGTAAATCTGTAAAACATTTTGAAAAGGCTTAAGTGGATTTCAAAAGTGCTTGATAATAGCTTTGTTCTAAGGAGGTACGATATGAAGACTTGGAAAGTGTTGTCTGTAGTGATTGTTTATATCCATCGTAGTTGCCTGGTTAGTTAACACCAGCTGACACATGAAAGACAGTTTTGAAATAGATAGCTTGCTTTTCTACCACCCTATCACTTCTTTATTATCCATGTATTTCCACCCAAGAAATTGGTACTCTGAGTTAGTTTCTTTTCTATTAATATTAAATGAAGTGTTTCTATTAAATCTCTAGTCCAAGGATGTAATCTTAAGGATACTTGGTGCTCCCAACATGTTAGAATCAATAGGAAAGACATTTATGTATTCCTACAATTAAGATGAGGAGCTAGGAAATAATTCAGGAAATCTTATTTAATTTCTACCTTGCTAGATACTATACATGATACACAGAATGTAAGAGGGAGCCCTGCCCTCAAAGATTTTATGATCTAGTTGCTAAGACAAAAAAAATTAAAATGTAATTATTACAAAAGACTGTAAAAGTGTCCATGCCTAAAATGCACTGTGGCCATCATTGCCTAGATATTAATTTTATAAGCTGTTCTTTCTCCATACGTTGTGTACAAAGTGGATGTAGGTTAAATCAATATGAATGCAGCTTTTATAGATATTAATGATGTTATAGTAAGTTTTTCTAACTGAAGTTTGTTTTACTGATTGAAAAATACCTTCCCAATATTTTTATCTGGTAACTCTAAGATAAATAAGGAATTTTCAAAGGGTGGCTTATTTTTTATTTAAGCATCATTAAATGCTTAAGTCGGACACATAAGTATTCTTATTATTTTAAACATTCACTCTGTCTCTTTAGTATTGATATCTTTTGTAATCTTCCTGTGTGTCTCTTATATTCTCTGCTAATTCTGTTAGCCATACATATTATAGTATTTTGCAATGTCTCTTTCCTACTAATGTTTTTGTATTTTCAGTCTTGGTTCTCCTTCCTGCAAATTTCACACTTCATTCTACTGAAACACTCTCTCATTACTGTGACTTCAAATCATTTTTTCATTATGGTGTGGACATTTACAGACAAACTGAAACTTCTCTTTTATTTAAACTGTTGTGACCCCCCCACCCCGGTTTTCATATGGACTGCACGGCCGGAAGAACTATGTATGCATTTATTCCTCATAATCCAGTATTAATTTTTAGGGTAAAGGATTATCTTTCTACCAGTGTTATCAGGAAGACAACAGCCGAAAAAGCAAGCTGACATTTTCCTTCCTATTGCCATCAGTTTAAACAACAGATTATTTTTAACTATTCTTATTTAACTGATTGAGGCAGTAATGGCTTCTGTGTGTTTTTTTGATCCACTGCTGTTTGGTGTGTTTATGTACACAGTCAATAATATGCCCAGAAATGAGAAAAATCTCTGTCTTTGGAGACTGAAAATGTTCCTTCAGAAGATGGGCTAAAAGTGGGCCTTGTAAGACTTGCATAGGAAGAGCAGTGGAGCCATGTGGTCCAATTAAAAAAAATAAGATAAGCTATCTTTTGAGAACAATGAGTAGATTAATTGCATGAAAGCTGCATTTAAGAGCGAGTATAAATATTTGTTGAAAGGAAGGAAGGAAGAAAGGAAGAAGGAATGAAGGATGGAAGGAGACAGAGAGTTGCCAAGGGAGGGACAACTGGTTTATTTGGATAGACTGGAGAATTTCAATTGTTTTTTGTAGGCAGTAGTAAACCTGGGGATGTTCTTGTTTCTGTTGCACACTGATGATGTATGAAATACTGTTCTAGAGGCGGAAGAGGTTTACCACAATAATTTAAAATGTCACAACGTGAAGTATGGTCAGAGACTGATAACAGAGGGAGGATAATACACTACTTGAGTAAAGATTTAGCTGAGAAGATGTATTTGCTATGAAGTGATGTCAAAGATGACTGGCTTGAAAATACTTGTGTCTAGGAGAATTGTGTTGCTTAGGATTAGAAGGGATTCCTACTTTATAGAGAAAAGTGAATATTTTTGTTTCAAAAAAGAGGTGGGAAGATATAGCTGAGCTACAAATGAATAAAGGGCTAAGACAAAAATCAGTATAACCATGGGTACTATTTAGTACAGACAGTATTCTTAAAAGGATCAAAAAAGAACATGATAAAAAGTAAAAATGCAAATTGAATAAAATAATATAATTTGTTAAAGGAAGGAATATTATGCTTCCAAAGAAAGATGGAGTAATAAACAAATACACAATTATGTTTAGAGACATCAACACCTCAATCTCAATAACTGATAGAGCATTCAAACCAATATATTAGTTAAGGATGTAGATGACTTAAATGGCATTACTATCAATTTAATCCAGCTGACATTTATACCGTCCAACAAAGAAAATTCAAAGCCCAGATGGCTTCACTGATGAATTCTACCAAACGTTTAAGTAAGAAATAGTACCAATTACCAATTATATGCAATTATTTTTCAGAAAATTGAGCAGAGAAACTACTTCCCAACTCGTTCTCTGAGGCTGACACTATCCTGATGCTAAAACCAAAGACATTATAAAAAATTAGTAAATATATGGATCGATATGAATATAGATGCAAAAATTTATTTTTAAAATGTGGGCAAATCGAATTCAACAGTATCTAAAAGCTTAACATATCCTAATGAAACAGGATTTATCACTAAGAATACTAGGTTAGCTAACATTAAAACAAATCAATGTAAGTTTACCGTAGTAACAAATTAATAAAGAAAACCATATGATTCTCTTTTCCGTGGCGCCTCGGAGGCGTTCAGTTGCTTCAAGATGAAGCTGAACATCTCCTTCCCAGCCACTGGCTGCCAGAAACTCATTGAAGTGGACGATGAATGCAAACTTCGTACTTTTTATGAGAAGCGTATGGCCACAGAAGTTGCTGCTGACGCTCTGGGTGAAGAATGGAAGGGTTATGTGGTCCGAATCAGTGGTGGGAACGACAAACAAGGTTTCCCCATGAAGCAGGTGTCTTGACCCATGGCCGTGTCCGCCTGCTACTGAGTAAGGGGCATTCCTGTTACAGACCAAGGAGAATGGGAGAAAGAAAGAGAAAATCAGTTCGTGGTTGCATTGTGGATGCCAATCTGAGCATTCTCAACTTGGTTATTGTAAAAAAAGGAGAGAAGGATATTCCTGGACTGACTGATACTACAGTGCCTCGCCACCTGGGCCCCAAAAGAGCTAGCAGAAACCGCAAACTGTTCTCTCTAAAGAAGATGACGTCCGCCAGTATGTTGTAAGAAAGCCGTTAAACAAAGAAGGTAAGAAACCTAGGACCAAAGCACCCAAGATTCAGCGTCTTGTTACTCCACGTGTCCTGCAACACAAACGGCGGCATATTGCTCTGAAGAAGCAGCGTACTAAGAAAAACAAGGAAGAGGCTGCAGAATATGCTAAACTTTTGGCCAAAAGAATGAAGGAGGCTAAGGAGAAGCGCCAGGAACAAATTGCGAAGAGACGCAGACTTTCCTGTCTGCGAGCTTCTACTTCTAAGTCTGAATCCAGTAAGAAATACGATTTTTTGAGTAACAAATAAATAAGATCAGACTCGGAAAAAAAAAAAAAAAAAAGAAAACCATATGATTATTTCCACAGACAAATATATGACCAAATTCAACTAAACACTAGGAATGGAAAGAAACTTCTTCAACTTGATAAGTGGGGTCTATAAAAAACAAACATCATTAGAGCGGCAAGACTGGATACTTTAAGATCAAGAATAAGATAAGGATGTTCACTCTTTGTTTTTTTTTTTTTGCTTGTTTTTGTTTTTGTTTTTTTTTTGAGACGGAGTCTCGCTCTGTCGCCCAGGCTGGAGTGCAGTGGCTGGATCTCAGCTCACTGCAAGCTCCTCCTCGCGGGTTCACGCCATTCTCCTGCCTCAGGCTCCCGAGTAGCTGGGACTACAGGCGCCTGCCACCTCGCCCGGCTAGTTTTTTGTATTTTTTAGTAGAGACGGGGTTTCACCGTGTTAGCCAGGATGGTCTCGATCTCCTGACCTCGTGATCCGCCCGTCTTGGCCTCCCAAAGTGCTGGGATTACAGGCTTGAGCCACCACGCCCGGCCAGGATGTTCACTCTTACCACTTGTGTTCAGCATTATACCAGATGCTCTAGCTAGTGCAATAAGGAAAACACTGAATGAATGAATGAATGAATGAATGAATGAATGAATGAATGACATCCAGATTAGAAAGGAACAAGTAAAACTTTACAGATGACATGAGATCATTTATGTAGAAAATATGATGGAATCTACTAGTACAGGTTGAGCATCACTAATCTGGAAATCCAAAATGCTTTTTGGAACACCTACATAATACCACAAGTGGAAGATTCTATATATGACTTCATGTGACAGGTATAATCAAAAAACAGGCTCTGAACACACAGTTTATTCAGCATCCCCAAGGGGAAAAAGACCCTCTCAGACCCAGATATATCTTTCTTAAGTACCCAGATTCCTCCACCCCCACTATGCAAGCACACTCATAAAGGGTAATAAAATGGCACTTATGAAGGCCAAACACACCAATGGCAGGTTTTCAATAATGTGTCACATGGGGCCAAGAACTACATGCATTACTGTGTTTTTATTTTCTTATTCTCTGCTCTAAGGTATAAGGATTATTAAAAATACTAAAAAGTCCTGTAGTTACACCTATGATATCAGTATTGGGTAGCAATGATAAGAAAAAGAAGCATTTTTGTTTCTCTACAGCACAAAAAGTCAAACTGTTGAAGAAACGGGACAGTGGTGGAAATTGAAATGTTTTATAGAAGAGTATAGTGTTGGAATGACTACCATATATGACCTGAAGAAACAGAAGGATAAACTGTTGAAGTTTTGTACTCAAAGTGATGAATAGAAGTCAATGAAAAATAGAAAAGCACTGTGTACAGCTAACAATAAAAATCTTGATTGTGTATTTAAAGAGTGGATCCATTACCATTGCAGTGAACACTTGTCACTTAATGGAATACCAGTCATGAGACAAGCAAACATCTATAATGATGAAATGAACATTGAAGGGAACCATGAGTATTCAACAGGCTGGCTGCCAAAAATTAAGAAAAACTATGACATTACTTTTTAAAGATTTGTAGTGATAAAGCATCTTCTGGTCATGTAGTAGTGGAAAAATTCATTGACAAATTTGCCAAAGTCATCGCTGATGAAAATCCGATGCCAGAACTAGTCTATAATGCTAATGAAACATCACTGTTTTGGTACTGTTGCCCCAGAAAGACGCTGACAACAGCTAATGAGGTAGCCCCTACAAAAATTAAAGATGCCAAGGACAATAACTGTGCTGGTGTGTGCTAATGCAGCAGGCATACAAAAATATGAACTTGTTCTGATAGGCAAAAGCTTGCATCCTCACTGTTTTCAAGGAGTGAGTTTCTTAGCAGTCCACTATTATGTTAACAAAAAGGTATGGATCACCAGGGACATGTTTTCTGATTGAATTCGCAAACATTTTATACCAGAGACTCAAGGTTACTGCAAGGAAGCTGGATTGGATGGCAATTGTAAGATTTTATTGTTCCTTGACAACGTTTCTGCTCATCCTGCAGCTGAAGTTTTCATCAAAAATAATGCTTATGCCATATACTTTCCCCAAATGTGACTTCATTAATTCAGTCATGTGACCAAGGTATCCTTAGATTGATGAAAAGTAAATATAAAAACACTTTCTTGAACATCATGCCAGCACCAGTGAAGAGAGGTGTGGGTGTGGAAGGTTTCCAGAAGGAGTTTAGCATGAAGGGTGCTGTTTATGACATTGCTAACACTTGGAAGGCAGTGACTAAAGACACAGTAGTACATTCCTGGCACAACCTCTTGCCTGTGACTATATTCAGTGATCTCAATGAGCAAGGTGGTGACTTTGAAGAATTCTGTGGGCCAACTGAGAAAAAAGATGGTGTCTGGCCTCCTTACATACACAAAAAATAAAATTTCCGAGCTTTTCCCTGGGCTAGCAGAAGTAAATATCAGAGAACTTGATTATTTTTAACATCAGTAATGAGACTCAAATTCTTAATTCATTGACCAATGGTGAAATAGTCCAAACAGTTTTGAATCAAGTTGATTGTGATAGTAGTGATGATTAAAATGATGTTAACACTGAAGAAAAAGTTCCTGTGGACAAGCTAAAAATGTGTGACGGGCTTATTGAAGGACTACAGTACTGTGCATTTATAACAGAACAAGAAATCATTTCAGTTTATAAAGCCAAAGAGAGATGACGACGACGATGACGACAACAACTACTACTACTACTAATTCTTATTCTTTTTTTTTTTTTTTTTTTTTTTTTTGAGGTGGAGTTTCGCTCTTGTTGCCCAGGCTAGAGTGCAGTGGCATGATCTCAGCTCACTGCAACCTCCACCTCCCAAGTTCAGGCGATTCTCCTGCGTCAGCCTCCTGAGTGGCTGGGATTACAGGCACCCACCGCCATGCCTGGCTACTCTTTTTGTATTTTTAGTAGAGACGGGGTTTTACCATGTTGACCAGGCTAGTCTCGAACTCCTGACCTCAGGTGATCCACCTGAGGATCATGCCTGTAATCCCAAAGAGAGACTTCTAAGACAAAAACCATTGTTATTGAGGCAAGATGACTCTGAAGGAAACATTTTTAAAAGTCATCCACAAAATGCCTCTTCATCCCTAGAGGACTCACTTCCTGGTCCTTCAAATATTTTGATTTTTTTCCCTCACCTAAACAAAAATTCAGCATACAGTAACCTATTAATCAAAACACAGCATCATAGGTGGAGACTGAAAGCCTGCCATTGTTGGTTGTTGCTGCTGTTCAACAGCTGATACAGGAATTCTGGTGATGCTACTGTGCTGCTTCATTACCCTAGATACATTTTTTTTTTTTACTGTATTAATGGCATGCCATATGTTTTTTGCAGATAAATACCTATGGGTAAATAAATTAAAGAAATTGTTGCTTATCAGTAGCATATAAATTCAAAATCAAGAATGATAGTGATGCCAAACAACCACAGATGGCTCATATGGGTGGCCAAGATGGTGACACCTTTGCTTTCTGATGATTTAAAATATGCAATTTTTTCATTAACAAAATTATTAAAACATTGTATATTGCCTTCAGTCTATGTGTATAAAGTGCATATAAAACATAATGAATTTTGTGTTTAGACATGGGCCCCCAATAGAAGTGACTGGAGTCCATAAAGATCTACATGGATGTAGACAACTGATATTCAACCAAAGTTCAAAGGCAATTCAGTGGGCAAAGGATAATCATTTCAACAAATGGTATTGGAACAACTGGTTATTCATGTAAAAAATTCAATCAATAACCTACCAAAAATTGATCAAATTGTACATCCACTTGAAATATGGGATGTTTATTTTGTCAATTGTAACTCAATAAAGCTGTTAAAAATAGTGGGAAAGTATGCGAGGAAGAGGAAAAAAGGGACAAGGTATAAAATGCTACACCATGTGCTATACAAGTGGATTATATTGCTTTCTTCCGAAGTGATAATATGCAACTCCTGCTATAGAATAAAATTGTATGTTCTAGATCACTGGAACAAATTAGCCAAATACTGTTCCTAATTTTTAATGCTCATTTTGCAAGGTGCGAAAGTGTAAGACACATCTTATAAAATGAACAATTTAGACTAGGGCATACCTTCACTATTATAATTAATTTAAAATGATATACATACTTAAATAGCATTTTTCACAGAAATAGAAAAATTATAAAATTAATGCAGAATTACAGAAGACCCTGAATAGCCAAAACAATCTTGAGAAAGAAAAATAAAGTTGGAGATATAACATTCCCTAATGTCAAGTTATACTACAAAGTGATAGTAACCAAACACTACGTTACTGGCATAAAAACAGATGCATGGACCAATGGAACAGAATAAAAAGCCCAGAAATATACCCAAGTTTATAAAGTCAACTAATTTTCAGCAAGGCTGCCAAGAAGACATGATGGGGAGAGGGTAGTCTCTTCAATAATTGGTGTTGGGCAAACTGGATATCCACATGCAAAGAGTGAAACTGGACGCTTATCTACACCATATATGAAAATTAAGTCAAAATGAATTACAGATCTAACCATAAGAGGTGAAACTCTAAAACTACTGGAAGAAAACAAGGGAAAAACTTCTTGATATTGTCTTTCATAATGATATTTTGGACATCACACCAAAATCACAGGCACTGAAAGCAAAATTAAACAAGTGGGACTATACAAAGCTTTTGTATAGCAAAACAATCATCAGAATAAAAAGACAAACTATAGCTTGGAAAAAATATTTGCAAACTATCTGAAAAGGGGTTAATAATCTCTAAAATATATAAGAAACTCACACAACTTAATGGCAAAAAACAAAAATAACAAAACCAAATATCCTGGTTTAAAAAATGACCAAAGTGGGACAGCTGTGGTGGCTCACGCCTATAATCCCAGTACATTGGGAGGCCAAGGCAGGCGGATCACCTGAGGTCCGGAGTTCAAGACCAGCCTGACCAACATGGAGAAACCCCATCTCTACTAAAAGTACAAAATTAGCCGGCATGGTGGCACGTGCCTGTAATCCCAGCTACTTGGGAGGCTGAGGGAGAATCGCTTGAATCTAGGAGGCAAAGGTTGTGGTGAGCCAAGATCGCGACTTTGCACTCCAGCTTGGGCAACAAGAGCAAAACTCCGTCTCAAAAAAAAAAAAAAAAAAAAAAGAATTGTAAATATCGTTGGGTGCTCATAATTATTAAAATATGCATATGTATGTGCATACCCATGTATATGTGCACATGTACATATGTTTGTGTATTTATTAAGAAAATGACCGAAGTACCTGAATAGACATTTTTCTAAACAAGACATAAAAATAGCCAACAAGTATATGAAAAAGTGCTCAACGTCACTAATGAGAGAAATGCAAATCAAACCAAAACGAGCTATCACCTCACACCTATTAAGATGGCTGTTATTAAAAAAGAAAAACACCAAGAGATAAGTGTTGGCGAGAGTGTGAAGAAAAGGGAACCCTGGTACAATGTTGCTCAGAATGGAAATTGGTATAGTTATGAAAAAGTGTATGGAACTTCCTCAAAAAATTAAAAATAGAACTACCATATGATCCAACAATCCCTTTTCTGGTTATATATCCAGAGGAAATGAAATCACTACCTTTAAAAGATATCTGCATTCCCACATTCATTGCAACCTTATCCACAATATACAAGATATGAAATCAACCTAAATGTCTGTTCATGAGTGAATGGAGAAGGATGAAATACAGATGTGAAATGCAGATGTGATTGTTTATGTGTATGTGTGTGTATGTGTAAAGGTACACGTATATAGACATACACAAATGTAAAGTGTGAAATGTATATTCTGCTACTCAGACCAGTCCTGTTAATTTTTATTTGATTTCAGAAAAAAAAGGAGTTTTTAAAATGATCCAATAGAATAATAATACTTTTGTTAGTGTCCTCATATCTTGATATTCTCAGATATTAGGACATTACTTGAAGCATAAATCTTGATGAGTTTCTTGGATGTTTTGCTTCATCTCTTATGCTTTTTCTTTTTAGCTAATGTAATGGTACATTTAATGTAATAGCCCTATCTCTAAGTTGCTGTCCCCCACGTTTTATCTCTCAGTAATATAGGCTTTAGGGCCTGATACCGATACAGATCTATTTATTCGTTCAGGATTTCATTTTGTCATAAGATTTTTCATCTTACGTGAACTATTTTTTGCATTTCTGGGTGATTTCTTCTATTACTTCAATACAATATTATCTTGTGAATGTGATACACTTGTGCTACTGATGAGGATTATGAATCTTAAGCAGGAGTCTGCCCACTCCAACACCATATGAAATACCACTTAACATTTTTTTTTGTAATCAGTGCCACAGGCCTTTTAGATCTCACTTCTGATACCACCTGCAGGTATTTTGGGTAAGTGATAGATGGAAGGAATAAGCACACACACATTGTAAAGATTGAATTAAGCTCCTGCCTACATTTTCCAAGAACGTAGTCTCATCAGAAGTGGAATGGCCATGTGAACAGGAGCAGATGTATGATTTCTCAGAATAACTGCTTGTGGCACATACTAAGAAAAATGCTTCACCAGATATGGAAAGCTCAATTCTTGCTAGGTCACTTCGCTTTTTTGCATGAAACTTACATCTGGAAGATTTTATATTAAGAACATATGTGCATCTGTTTAAGGGAATGTTTACATATACTGAGTTCTGGTTCTTGAAGCAAACTATCCGCAAGACCCATTATGGCATGGGTAAAAAGGCAGAGTTTGTTTCCATATATCTCTGAAAGGAAATATCCCTGTTTACAGATTTTGTTTCATATTCAGAAGGCCTGTTTCCTTGGAATGGCAGTCAGAATAGTCACCTGAAACCCAACAATGAGTTATGTGCTGAAAGAATAAATGGTTCATAGAGATGAAAGCATTGTTTTGAGACAACCATTGGTCTGAGTCAGTGTAGCAATGCTTATGAGGTGATTGGAACCAAAGATGATATGCTAGCAGAGTTTATGCACTATAGCTCTCTTATGCAGCTTTAGTTTATTGCTCACGATACTCATTCACGAATCCTTGAAAATTGCTTCAAAGAGGTAGTCTCAGGACAATGTTTTTTCATGTACTGGGAATGCAACTTAAAAAATATAATAAGTTTTAATTTATACCCATTTTGAAACTCATAGACAAGCTCATTGAGCATTTTTAAAGCTCGTGATCATCTGAAGCATGGCAATTCCAAACTATCAACTCTGTAAGGTACTATTTTTTGTCACTTGTCCCAAAACTACTCCTTTGGTGTAGTTTATGATGTAATTTTTCAGTGTTTGGTGAATAAACCTATATTTTAATATATATACACACATAGATACATGCATAATCCATATATTTTGTGTATGAGTGTTTATATAAAATGTTTTCTCAAGGTGTGAGGTGTGTGTGTGTGTGTGTGTATACTGTGTGTTTGTGTTTCCTAGCATTTATTCTTCTAGATTCCAATACAATTTCCCCAAATCTCCATCTTTCTAATGAAGATAAGTTTTGCTTTCTGATAGATGTATATATAGATACATAGATACATATATGTACATAGATACATATATATATACCCCAAATACCTGCAGGTGGTATCAGAAGTGAGATCTAAAAGGCCTGTGGCACTGATTACAAAAAAAATGTTAAGTGGTATTTCACATGGTGGTGGAGTGGGCAGACTCCTGCTTAAGATTCGTAATCTTCATCAGTAGCACAAGTGTATCACACTCACAAGATCATATTGTATGGAAGTCATAGAAGAAATCATCCAGAAATGCAAAAATTCGTTCACCTAAGATGACAAAATGAAATCCTGAAATCTTATGACAAAATGAAATATATATAGATACCTATATATCTGATGTATATACACACATAAATACACATATATATGTATATACATATATATTTCTATAATAAGAATAATAAAAGTGGTAAAAGATTAAATTTCTTCTAAGAGGAAGATTTTCTTGTTTCCATTTTTTAATGCAGTGAATGAAATCTGAGATTCCCCAGGTATATTTTGTGGATGCTCCAACTAGGCATCTTGGGAGACTGAACATTCAAAAATCACTGAGAAATGCGTAGTTTAATTGACCTAAGCAGAAAGAAATCTGGCCCATAGAGAACTTTTTATTTTATTTTATTTTTGTATTTCTTTCTTTCTTTAGAGACAATATCTTACTCTGTGGCATGATTAGAGCTCACTGCAGCCTCAACTTCCTGGGATCATGTGATCCTCCTGCCTCAGGCTCCTGAGTAGTTGGGACTACAGGCATGCACCACCATGCTTGGATAATTCTTTGTTATTATTATTATTTTTTTTTATAGAGATAGAGTTTCACTTTATTGCCCAGGCTGATCTTGAACTTCTGGCCTCAAATGATCCTCCTGCCTGGGCCTCCCAAAAAGTTGGAATTACAGGCACAAACTACTGCATCTGCCCCAGAAATATTTTAGATAATTAAGAGGCTTTCTTATTTCAGCTGGGATTAGCAATATTTCTTCCTCGTAACTATTTCCTTTCCCCAGAGGAATATGCCTAAAATTTCACTTGGTGATAGGATCATAGCAGGGAATAACCTAACAGTTGGGAAAATAAGTTAGTTCACCTTAAAGGCATTCTCATATTCATTACATTATTATGTACCAAGAGGTTTTTATGACATATTATTTAAATACATATTACCAGCTTGAAGGTTTAAATCGTGGATAGTCTGTAATGAGATAATGTTTTCAGTTTTGTATCTCCTCATGTGAGTATATGCCTATCAGGAAGCCTGGAAAATGATGAAGTAAGTAGCATGTCTTTATTTTAAAATGAAAGAAATCAGTTACTGAAACACTGATGACATCTAAAAAAAAAAAAAAAGATTAGAAAATTCACAAAATATTACTCTTTGCACTTAAAAATTGATGTTAAATTCAGATAACTGTTGTTTTTTCTGCTAAAAGTGTGATTTCCATTTTGATGAAGTCATTTGCTTTGCTGTACCTGACGTTTTAAATATGTTGCATACCTATTAGTAATCCTTAGGTCATTGTTCAGAGGTGCCCATACTTTATGTAAGTGAGAATGCCAACTCCTTAATAACTTGAACTTCTGGCAAAGATGCTGTTCTATTTTGGAATATGGATACCTGAAAACTAGTTAGAAAAATATATTTTTATTGCGCCCCCTGCCATCACGTCTCTTTCACCCAATTTTTAGATGGGCTAAGTTATCTCCATTAGTTTTGGACCACACAAAAAGACCCCCAGGATTTTCAATGCAGTGGATCTCTTGAGAATTGGAAACTTCTGCTGTTTCATGCTAAAAATTAGTCATGAATTTTTAAGCAGGAATCTAGCTTCTGAGATCAGATGGCCCAATAACAATATTAAGGAAATATTTTTATTTTTGTCTCCTTGTATCTTCCTGTCTCAACAAATCTGTAACAGGATCACTTCTTTCCTTGCAACAACTTCTGGGAATGACTTTTATTGTGAATATAGAATAATTTTCAACCAACTACTAGGCTGCTGGGAGAAGCTGTGTCTATTTCTATGTGTATCACAGAGGGTATTCGAGGATAATAATAGATTCTACACATTGTGCTAGCAATGCGAATATTACATATACTTTCTCATTTCATTTAAGTTTAAACCTCTCATTTTCCCTGGGAAGTAGAAATTTCTATTTCCATTTTAGAAGTGAGGGAGCTAAGGTCCAAGTTTCAGTGGAGAGAAAACTAAGACTCCATGTTGCCCAAAGAAACAAATACTTCCTAAGGAGTAGAGCCCAGATTTGCCTGACTCCAAAGATTCCCAGCCTTGCTTGTTTTATTTCCCAGCTATGGTGTCTGAGAATCAGGAGGCAAATATGCTTGTACCTGCATTTCCCTTTTGGGGAGGACTAGATGATGTGTCAGCTTTACATAGCAATCTATTTAATGTGCTTCTTTGAAAAGGAAAAGAAATCCCTTGAAATATCCCTGGCATTATTTCAATGACATTGAGGTGTCAGAACATTTTGGGATAACAAAGTGGTCAATTCCTTTAGGTGCCATAGAGCTTTCAGCAGTTGTATATTTTATAGTTAGTAAACAGCCAAATGTATTTCTTTGCCTCTGTTCAAAATGAAATCACCTTAATGAAGAAATCTTATACTGAAGCAATCTGGGCACATTAATAATAAATGAATTCTGAAAGAAATTTAGTGTAATTTCTGAGGAAGAACAAGAGGAAATACCAAATTTAAAAATAGCATTTTGCATTTGTGTAAGTGGAATAAGTAATAACAGTAATAAAAACGTATCTTCCCCCATTATTCTCAGCTGCCATTGTGCTTTTCTGTTTGTGATCCCTTGAAATTCACAGCTGTAGATTATGGTATGCTATTGTTTTATGGCAGAGGCAAATTATGGCCTGCGAGCACCTAATCTACCTGTTTTTGTATATCCTGCAACCTATGAATTATTTTTACATACTTTTAAAAGTTAGAAAAAAATTAAAAGATGTGACATATAAAAATAATGTAAAATTCAAATTTCATTATCTGTAAATAAAATTATATTAGAATTCAGTCTGTACCTAAGTTCTTCCCATGATCTATTTCTAGAGCCACCATTGATGAACCTTCATTCAATATATACCCAAATACACACATATACATGCGTACTCACAGTTACACACCTCTTATTCTTTATTTTTGAGGGATAGTTTATTAAGCTTTAAGACTCCTTTGTTTGCCGGGCGCGGTGGCTCAAGCCTGTAATCCCAGCACTTGGGCAGGCCGAGACGGGCGGATCACGAGGTCAGGAGATCGAGACCATCCTGGCTAACACGGTGAAACCCCGTCTCTACTAAAAATACAAAAACTAGCCGGGCGAGGTGGCGGGCGCCTGTAGTCCCAGTTACTCGGGAGGCTGAGGCAGGAGAATGGCGTAAACCTGGGAGGCAGAGCTTGCAGTGAGCTGAGATCTGGCCACTGCACTCCAGCCTGGGCGACAGAGCGAGACTCCGCCTCAAAAAAAAAAAAAAAAAAAAAAAAAAAAAAAGACTCCTTTGTTTAATTTCCCTTTTCCAAATTTCCCTGGGCCTAATACTCATCAGCTTTGTCCTTTTATTCTCTGCAGTTTCATTGCTATCGTTTTTGCTCTATTTTCAAAAATTTTCCAAAATATTAAAATAAGCATGGAGAAAGCAGATCTGTAGGATTTTGCCTTCACTGTGTCTTTTCTACTGTGTTTGTGGGACTAGGTACAAGTATTAGAAATACCGTGAAACCCCAGCTGCATTGAAGTGTTTTCTTCTCAGTTTTTCCCCTCTCTCCCTTATAGTCTTGCTGCATTCTCTTTTATTGGTCTTCTCATTACTTTTCAATATCAACAGTTACTGTCTTATTATTTCATTGAATCCACCTGTTATTTATGATTTAGAAGATTATTGGACTCCTCATTAAAGAGTAAGGCAACACTCAATATTATCAATGTGTCAGAGAGCTTTGAGATATCAAAATTGTCTGTTTAAATGTCTCCAAGGACTCTTGGGCTGCTAGAAAACTGACCATAATATTTTAATATGATATAATTAATATCACCTCTTCAAATTTTCTTTTGTTCATGTTAATAGCAAGTGACTCTTAACAAATAATTGGGGTTGTTCCAAAAGTTTAAGCCACACTTACATAAATATGATTATGACATGGCAAAATATTTGCAATAAAGGCAACACAAGGCAATCTCAAGAATTAATACTTTCCTTTGATTAGCTCATTTTGGAGAGAGCTTTATGGGACAGCTGTCTAGGCCAACAAACTCATTTAAAGGACCTAGGCCCTTTATTGGAAGTCTTCAATTCAGTATGTTTCAAAAAAACTTTTTATACCACTCCTTACTCTGCCCATTTCAGAAGCAGCTCTAACCTTCATTCCCTCTCTACCCTAAGTGTCTCAGGCTTGCCCCAAGTTCTCCTAATTTTTGATGATTAATGGATTCATTGATTCATCAATTCATGGATACACACGTGCACACATACACAGGAGATTTCAATAATAATAGATTCACGGCTGTATGTCAAGTATTCTTCTAGGTAATTGGGGGTGTTAAACAAAATAGGCATTTTGTCCCTGCTCATAAGGAATTTTAATTTTAGAAAATAAAAATAGTAACGTCAAACAATAAATGAACAAAAAATCTTCTGCCGAGGTGAAGAAAATAAAGCCATCTAGTTGACAGAAAGTAACTGGTGAATTGGCTACTGTAGATGGTGTCAGAGAAGATGTCATTCTGAGGAAGTGACATCATTCGTTCTTTGACCTGACTGAGGAGAAGGAGCTAGTTACAGGAATGTTGGGAGCTGAGGGGTGGCAGAACATTCCAGGGAAGAGGAAAAACCCATGCAAAAATCCGGTGGAATGAAAACAAATATGGCGACTTTGAGGTCAGCAAGAAGACCGGTGTAACTAGAATATCATGAGGGCAAATGGGTAATAATAAGGGACACAGGCAGGGGAAACATTTGGATTTTATTATAAAATCTAAGGGAAGTTTCTGATTGCTTTTGATCAGAAGTGTGATGTGATTTTATGACACCATGGACATGCTCTCCATGTTTTTTCTTCATAGAAATACTTGAGTCATCTCTTATAGTCTCCTGCCATGTAAATCCCATTTCCTTCTAGCCCTATCTAGAATGCAAGAGTAGGAATGCAAGGGTAGGAATCTTCTTTTAGATTTTATATACTTTTACTTTAAATCTACCACATTTTTTTCTTCCTAGTATCTTTTATCCTCAAAACAGCTTCTCATTTGGTGTTTGACACAATCTTTCTTCCTTTCTTCTTCCAAGCTCAGCAAATCTAAAAACTTCAACACAGTTATCCTACAAACTCTATAGTATAATTGACCTCAATATCATTTTTCCAACAACCACTAAATTATGAAATATATGAAATGCCTCCCAAAAGAAAATATTATCTTTCGTTAGAATATAGGGTCTGGAAGATAATCACCATCTTCCATATGTTCTGAATCCTGAAATCTGACTTAAGTGGTGTGTGTGTGTGTGTGTGTGTGTGTGTGTGTGTGTATGAATCAATACAGGTGATAAGGACCAGAGTTTTTAAGGTGAGAAATAAAGGTAGAAGAAAGAATTTAGAACAGTTCATATCCTGCTTGTCTATCTCCTCAGGCCTCTTCATTTTATCACCTGTTTGAAATTCATCCTACAATTATTTTACTATGTTCTTATTTATTCAAGGGATATATTTAGTAGTATAAGATACATCTTAGAAAACAAAGCAAAGATTTCTAAAGTTAAGGAGCTTATATTCTAACAGAATGGGGAAAATATTATTTACAAGTATTTCTTAAAATTCTGTTATCATATTAGGATAGGTATGTACCCATGAAATTCACTGAGAAGAAATGGAAAGCATCAAGAAGATAAAGAAAAAGCCTTCACTATCAAGGTCTTTTGTAATTTTCTTGGCGAAGGACAACATGTATGTCTTGAGTGTTTCCACCTTGAAATTTTCCACCTTTTTTGCCTCCTTAGTGCATCATTTATGTGTATATTTTTCCATTCTTTTGCCATATTACTATATAGATAGGAAAGGAATGTACCCTTTTTGCTTTCCTCTTAGTTGGTACATACTCACTTGGTACATACATATTTCTTTTAATTCTATATTCATTACATTGTACCAAACAATACATATTTATTGGGAGCCTATTAAGTATAAAGTATGTCATTTATATCAAAGATATCATCAAGTTCTTTGAGCTTAAATTTTTTTATTTGTTTTAATATCAGATATAATACTCTAATTTTAAAAATTATCTTTAATTCAGTTGGTACTAATTATATTGTGACAAAAAAATACAAAAATAACTCAAACAAACTTAAGCAAATCACAGAGCTTTATTGGTTTGTCCTTCATAAAATTTCAGTCTTCATACAGGTATTTTTTTCAGGGATTCAAATGATATTCTCATTATTTGGTTTCTCTCTCTCAGCTCTGCTTTTTGCTATGTTGGCTTAATACTCAAAATATACATTGTATTTTCCTGTTGCTTCAAGAACATCCTTTCCATTTACCTCACCTCTGATCCCAGGAGAGGACATGTCATTCATGCCACTTAAATCTTTTTATCCTATTTCTATGTCTGCAATCATTGGTTCAAAGAGAGACCTACAGTCTAATCAAAGCAAACTAGAAAGAAGCAGACTTTTGCTAGGACAGTAGAGAGAAGAAAAGAAAAATGGCTTCTTATTTATTGATTGTTAAAATTTGAAAATGGGAAGAAATATATATTTTCTGAGGCAGGATCTCACTCTGTCACCCAGGCATGGGTGTAGTAGTGCAATCTCAGCTTACTGCAGCTTCAACCTCCCAGACTCAAGTGATCCTCCCACCTGCAACCTCCCAAGGAGCTGGGCTGACAGTGTGTCATTAGGCTTGGCTAGTTGTATTTTTTTGTAGAGATGGGGTTTCGCCATGTTGCACAGGCTGCTGAAGAGTAGTCTTGGAGCAATAGGGAATTACTATGTGTATCTCAAGGATTAAACAAACATTGCATGAAGCAGAGCTGAGATACGTAGAAAAACCAAATACAGAGGATGCCATGTGGGTCCCTGGAGCAAGATCTGCATGCTGACTGAATTTGTGTGGAAGACAAGCCAATCAATTCCTGTATTGGTGTAAGCTAGTTTGAGTTGGTTCTTGTCATAACATAAACTGTCTGTATGGAAATAAAGATACAAAAATTGTGAATATTATATTGCATATGAAGATCAAAAGATTTTAAACTCAAGTGTATAAAACTATAAAAATTTAGAATTGGGAGGGATTTTGTACATCTCTCTATCTAATCCCCTGTATTTATTGTCAAGCAAATGGAGAATCAGTGAAGTTGAATAATTTAACATCTCAGAAAGTGCCAAGATGAGGAGACAAACCCAAGTGTCTTGGCTTCTAGCTCTCTGCCTCTTCCAGGACCCCACACTTTAATTCTGGTAAAGAGAGAAGCCTACAGATATATAAAAATTGTTCATGGTCATTTTTAATATCTTGTTTGCAGTGGCAAACTTTTTAAAAAATATATAGTTCTTGTAAGAATGCCTTATAGCTTGCTTTGGTTTTCATCTGAATATTTTATATTATTCATTTTCTTTTAGAAATGAATATGTAGCAAATGCAATAATTTTTATATGTAGCAAATGCAATAATTCAAACCAATAGCTTGCAGAATTTGAACTATTAGCCATGATAGAAGATCTATGAATTGCATATTTGTTATAGTTTTTTTCACTTATTTTAAAAATAAATACCAACAAAGACAATAAGATAATTATTTTAGAATCATCCCATTTTTACTCCTACATGATTACTAATAAATAGGAGTCCATCTTCATCAACATATATAGTAAGGACTCTCCAGTGCCAACATTCTATTTTCAGCATCAATAGCATATGTGCCTCCAGAATCGTGCACGTGTTTTTAATTTTGTCTCAGACTTCCAAGAAATGTTTAAAAGTAACATTCCTGAGAGAGAAAGACCTCCTAAATCTATGTCCTACAAATACTTTATCAGAAAAATTTAATATACTCACAGAGTTTTATCACTTCTCCTGGGAAGTTTAAGGAGACAGCTCATTTTTTGGCCTTCATTATAAGAAAGCAGTTAAATGTTAATTAATTGAAGAAAAAGACTGCTGAAAAAGAAAGCACTAAGCCTATTATAGAAATGAATCTTATTTTTCTGCCAAGTGCTTTATAATTAAAAGGAAACTCAGTAGAAAAGAAGCTTAAGCAATAACAGTAATATTAATAAAATATTGATTTTTAGAAAATTGCTTTTATGCTAAGAATGATTAGGTCCCTTTTTACCCCATAATATACTTCTCGGATGATTTTAGTTTAGCATATGTATTCTCAGGCTTGGTATTGTTGAATCTCTGCTAGATAATTCTTTGTTGTAGAGGGCTGCCCTGTGCATTATAGGTTATGTAGCAGTATCCTTGGACTCCACTTTCTAGATGCCAGTAGCACCACTCTTCCCCTCTGGTGACAAGCCAAATAACCCCAATATCCCTGACAAAATTTACCCTCCTCCCCCTCCCCGACTGAGAACTGCTGGTTTAGAAATTGAAAAAGTGGGACAGAATCATAGAGAGGTCAACTTATTGTAGATTAGATAATTAGTCATTGACACACCTACTTTTAGGAGCCATGTCTCATACCTCCAGCCCCTGAAATAAACTTCACCATTGATCAAAATCCCATCTTTTTTGTGTATATCAGGTCATTGCGTAGGTTCAATTTCAAAGCATCGACGCCTTCTCTTGTCTATCCTACCTTTGCAATATTGCAGGGGGTTTTGTCTGATTATCGTGGCCTTTGGGGTATCCTATATCCCCCTGCCTACCTCACACTTCCTATCTTTGTTCAAACCAGCCCAAAATACAAAATGATTGCTTTTGTTTAGATTGGCTGTCATTCAAGATTTTGCCAAGTGTGACAATTTAGCAGTTCACTCAAACTTGAATGAGTTGTACTTGAAAGGGAAAATATGCTCTCAGAGTGTGATGCTTATTAAACAGTATTAAAGCTTTGATTGAGTATTTGCATGGTGGTGACTTGCATAGCACAGTACTGCATTAATGTAAGTATTTTTGCCTGTCAAACATTAAACATGGATAAGATCTGCAGTGTCATTTGGTTTACTTTGCTACTACTGAAGCACTGCTTCTCCGTAATACATGCTGGCCCACTGTTCCCAATCCAATTTAAACTGTAAGTAATGATGGTGTATTTCTACTTCCTTTGGGAAAGCATTACAAAGTTTAATTTACTGTTTCCTAACAATTTGTAATAGTATCAGTAGTTAATGTTCTAGAATTTTGATAGTGAAACTGATCTACTTTCTCCCTCAGAGGTGGAAATTTTAATATCACAAGAAGGTTTTTCATACATCCCAACTTTATTCCCAAAGACTATAGAATACTTCTAAAGTTTGGCTATTTCTGGTCCACCACAATCTTTTCCTCCACACAGTTGTGTGAATATATTTAACAGTCTAATACTGATAGCAGCTAATACTTCAAACATACACTGGTATCACCTTACTTGATTTTTATAAGATCACTTTGCAGATAGGCAGGCCAGTATCCCAGCTTTATTTGATAGATGGATATATGAAAGCTCATAGGGGTTAAATAATTGTCCTCCGTCATTAACATTTATGTACAACTTTAAGATCTGGCAATGATTGATCCATACTCATTGCATTTGCTCCACAAGCTGTGAAATGAGGAAGGCAGGTATGAGTATTATCATGACCTCCATTTTCCAGAAAAGAAAACTGAGGCACAGAAAAGTGAAGTGACAGAGCAAATGCTTGTTGGCCCTCAATTTAGGTCTTTTGAGTCACATTTAAATGTATTCTTTAATGTTGCTTTTTTTTTTTGTTTTGCTTGCATAATTATTTACCTCTTCCTTTTGTTATTGGGTTTCACCATGAAATATACCCAGATAACAAACCTGTACATGTACCCCCTGAATCTAAAATAAAACCTGAAAAAGGAAAAAGAGAGAACAAAGATACAGTTTTAGCAGATTTATTTTTTTTTTCAAAAAAAGAAAGCCTCCACCTGGAAAATGAAGATTTTACTGGAATTTACAGATAATAAAATACGGTGATTGAGAGAATCTCCTGAGAAAATAATTTGCTCAATTTGATTTGTTGTTTGTGTACCAAACATGTAGCATTAGATTAATTCTCGCTCTCTATGTCTTTCTGTTTTCTCAGTCACCCTTCCATCCATATTTTAATCTGTAGCCATCCAGGTCAGTTTTGAGGAGACGGCCTCTATGTTTGTGTTGCATTAATTCTTATACAATACGATTTCTTTATTTTCTTTTAATTGTTACCTTTAATTCTTATGCATGTGCAAGCATTGTGTAACCCCCAAATGAAAAGATTAATTGGTTTGGTGAAAGCTCAAGAAATGCTAGTCTTGACAGAGTCTGAGGTCATTCCAAAGCTCTCCCAACACAGAAAATGAGACAGACCCTCTTAGATTTTACACATTTCACGAAGTCTTCTATCACAAATGGGAAAAATAGATAATTCTGGAGGAATTTGTATCAAAACTGAAAAACTGACATATTATTTAAAACTTAGTAGGATCAAACCTCCTTCCAGCCCAGCTAGGGACTGGGCTCTTGCAGGTGCTACTGACACTCACTACAAAGGACTTGACACGCCCACAGGTTACTAGCTGCAGTGGCCTTGTACTAGTATGCTGCTATGCTACTGTGGAGAAAATTGCCATTTTGACTGTGATCAAAACACAGTCCTTTTGGCTATCAAACATCCAGCAATAAATTTCCATTAAAATCAAAGCTCTGAAAAGCCTTCTTCAGGGGAAATAAAAACAAACTCCAACAAAGATATCTTGTATACATGAAAAGAAAAAATCAGTTTTAGGTTAAAATCAGTCTTAGAGCAATAGAAAAAGAGGAAATTTTTAAAGAAACCCCTGAGGTTCCTCTTCCAAATATTGGCAAACATTCAATCTTATTTAGAATGTTGCCTTGCCTAGCAAAATGAAGGATATAGTACATCATATCCTTAATTAAATTGCGTAGCAGCTAATATGGTGAAAGTCCTTTTGCTACAAGAGCCTAAGGTGATTGAAGAGGGAGGTGGTAACCAACCACTTGATTTAGGCCAGGACAGCGATATTGTTTTGTTTTGTTTTTTAATATGGTTTGCTGGATAAATTCATTTTCAGACCACCTATTCCAATCTAATTTTTTAAGAGCCAGTAAAGGTATGTTAGATTTTATTTCCTAAAATATATCCTCCTACTTTGAATCTAATGACCCGTTTCCAGTTTGAATCCCCAGGTATATTCTGTGAGGTTGTTGGAATTTGGAGCTGCCAAACTTAGGACCGAGTGAGTTGAAGCAGTTGTTGAATGGTGCAGCACATCGATGGCAGAATGAGTGAGGATAATATGCAGTTGCTCCCCAAAGTCTTATTCTAGAGGCCCAGAAACAATTTCTCTCTTACATAATGAACAAATGGGTAATTCTTCTAGAAAGCACTCTTATGATGTATTTTGAACATCACATCACATCTGATACATCAGTCAATAAATATGCATCCAAATGCTTTTCTCCAGCCGTGGCACAAACTGTTTCATCAGTGAAGTTGCACAAAGTTTATGTAGACACTGGAGACCACCTCTGTGCCATATATACAACTTATGCTACATATAAGGCTACAATGATCTCAGTCCCCAAGAGTTGTATTTGCAAAGAGTAGAGATAAGAAAAAATTCCTTCAATGCTCTCCTGTCTACCTTTTTAGTTTCCTCTCTCATCAGTCTGTATGCCTTATTATTATCATTGTTGTCATGCTAAATTGCTTATATATTTCTTTGCATACCAAGCTCTTTCTTAACTTGGTAGCTTTGTTCATGCTACATATTGGTCTGTTTGGAAGTGTTTCTATTCCCACCCTGTCTCCCATCATGTCTGAATCATTCCTAAGTATCCTTTAAGACTCAGTCCTTCATGACTTTAGTCCAGAAAGTTACTGACTATTGAAGAAACAAAAGATGCATCTTGAAGAAAGTTGTGGACATTAAATAGTGGAAAGGCAGATGTGGACATATCAGTCTAGTTTGGGAGATAAAATATATCCCAAGTATTATAGATGAGTACCTGGAGGAAATGTGGCTGTTCATTCATACACACCAGTCCACATGGGCTGTTCCCATAAATGACAGAAGTTTGCCTTTTTCTTCCTTTGAATTGCCTTTCTTCTACTCTTCTTTGTTATTATACTATCACTCTACATTGTTGGATATAATAATTGTGTGTTTTTTTTATTTACTATGGGGATGTGATTAAGAATACTGCTCACTGGCCGGATGTGGTGGCTCACGCCTGTAATCCCAGTACTTTGGGAGGCCAAGGCGGGTGGATCATGAGGTCAGGAGATTGAGACCATCCTGGCTAACACAGTGAAACCCTATCTCCACTAAAAATAAATACAAAAAATTAGCTGGGCATAGTGGCATGCACCTGTAGTCCCAGCTACTTGGGAGGCTAGGCTAAGGCAGGACAATCGCTTGAACCTAGGAGGCAGAGGTTGTCGTGAGCTGAGATCGAGCCAAGGCACTCCAGCCTGGTGACAGAGCAAGAATCTGTGTCAAAAACAAAACAAAAAGAAAACTGCTCACCATTAATATGGTGAGTGTTCTTCTTATGAGGACCCTCAGGAGAAATTTTTCTCAGCTCACAGTAGCATAAATAATTGAGAAATTAATTTACTTTTATTGTATGAGTATTAACTATGTAACTCGTAATTTCTTCCCCCTTGCCTTGCTGCTTGAAAGTGTGGTGTCAGAGTGTGAACCAGAGATCAGTAAATGGTATCAAGTAGTTTGTGTGTTGTGTGTAAGTCACAGTCCAGCTTTATCTTTATTGCTGTACCTCATTGGCCCTTTAGCTTATTTTTCCCACTTATGTTTTTTTTTTTTTTTTTTTTTTTTTTTTTTTTTTTTTTTTTTATGTATACTTATGCCATGTTGGTGTGCTGCACCCATCAACTCGTCAGCACCCATCAATTCATCATTTATATCTTGTATAACTCCCCAATGCAAGCCCTCCCTCCTCCCCCCTCCCCCCTCCCCATGATAGGCCCCAGTGCGTGATGTTCCCCTTCCCGAGTCCAAGTGATCTCATTGTTCAGTTCCCACCTATGAGTGAGAACAATTTAGTAAAAAAAGAGTATATTTTTATACAATACCTATTAAGGAAAACATACAGGAGATAAAAATGAACAGTACTTCTGGGGTAAAATCAAATCTATTTGCTTGTAATGAAGTTCCTCAGGCAAGGTATGTGGAAGTAATCACACCCATCTTAAGCCTTCAGTTACTGTTGGTCAACTATTTTCTCTAGTCCAGACCCAACTTCGAACTATAGTCTCCTGTTTCTACCTCCTTACACACTTCTCCTTATAAACATTCTGCAGACACCTTGAATTTAATTTATTTAAATCTGAATTCTTGTTTGTTACACTCTCATCTTGTATTTACACTAGCATTTTTCTCTTTCAGGGAATGAAATCACCAATCCCCCAATTGCTCAAGCTAGTATCTTCACAATCATTCATAACTCATTCACTCATTTGTCCATGATCCATAGCTAGTAATTCTGCCTTCTTGGTGTGTTTCAAATCTGTCTCAGATTGAAACGGCTTTGCATGCCTGTCTGCTTCTGACTTAGTCTAGAATTTCATGATTTCTCATTTGAATTATTAGATGAACACCTTGGCACTACCAGATCCACCCTGCTCACCACCTAGATATCCTACATAATGCTGCTAGAGTCTTTTAAAAACAAAACATTGACCATATTACACCCTTACTTAAAACCTTTTAATGAGTTACCAGTATGCTCAGGATCAATCCAGAATCCTTAGGGAAATATACAAGAAGCTTCATGACCTGGTGGTCCCTCCTTTTCCAGCCCTTAAACATTACTTTACATGCACTGCTCTCCCAGATTCTTTGCTTTTCTCCCACCAAACACATAAAACTGACACACATGCGTGCGCGCACGCACACACACACTCTCATACACACATTCCCCCTTCTCCCCCCGCTTAGTTAATTAGAACACTCTTGATCAAAGAAGAATCGACTCTTTGGAAAGAATGTACTTGTAGACCAAACATGTAGCAATAAAGGAAGTGAAGAACTGCACATAATAGTCCAGTGAACTGACTAAGCCTCTTTAATATTACGGCAAGATCACCAGATAGTCATGACTCAAGAGATAGCCCCCAAAGACTTCTTCTAAGAAGTCTTACATGACCCTTCCAGTCTAACTTTGACTTTTTTCATTGCCCCTTCTGTATTCCCCTGTTGTGATTCTTCATATAATGTACTTATAAACATTGTATTGCTCTAAACAACTGAAGGGCAGGGACTATATGTATATATATATATGCATGTGTGCACGTGTGTGTGTGTGTGTGGCAGGGACCAAATAATTATAATTTTATCCTCTTCTATTTGTAAGTGCTTAATAGATAAGCTTTGAGTACCCAATAAATGCAATAAGGTATCTTGGAAAGACTGCAGATAGGAAATAGGGGAAAGGCTAGTGAAGACTTTCTGAGTCAGGATAATTATGAGAGCAGAAAAGCATAGATGAGGGAACTAGTAGTAGGTCAGGTAGCAGATGGCCTAGATTCTAGTGATAAGTAGTCCTACAGGCTTTCCCTCCTTTTTATCCTTTTTATCCTTGTTGTTCAGGGAACATAAGTAATCACAAGTGACAAGGGAAAGCATATTTTGTTGTCATTGTCATTATTATTTACAGTCATTGCATTTCGAGGAAGATAGACCTTTAGATTGCGTTCCATTTATAGTGCTGAATGCAATGGCAACTGAGATTGTATGGTTTTGGCAGGAGGAGTTGAGGCTGAATGGATGTAGGAATATCTGTTTTTTACATAGAAAATTTTAAGATTAGAGCTGGAAGGAACCTTAGAATAGTTGCTACTCAAAGTTTGATCTATGGTCCAGTTCTGGTCAGTCCATTACCATGACCCAAGTTGATAGGAAAATTTAAAAATCTTTTGTATTAGTCTATTCTCACACTGCTAAAAAAGACTTACCAGAGACTCAGTGATTTCTAAAGGAAAGAGGTTTAGTGGACCTTATAAAGGAAAGAGGTACCACATGGCTGGGGAGGCTTATAATCATGGCAGAAAGGAAATGAGAAGCAAAAGCACGTCTTACATGGCAGCAGGTAAGAGAGCTTGTGTAGGGGAACTCCCCTTTGTAACACCATCAGATCTCATGAGTCTTATTCACTATAATGAAAACAGCATGGGAAAGCTCCGCCCACATGATTCAATGACCTCCCAGTGGGTCCCTCCCATGACATATGGGAATTATGGGAGCTACAATTCAAGATGAGATTTGGGTGGGGACACAGCCAAACCATATCATCTTTATAGCAACTTGACAGAGTATTTTTGTGTTTATTGAGTCTAATAAAAAAAAATCTCAGCTTCTATTTTGTATACGTTTATTTTTTATTTTTATTTTTTTTTTATTTATTTTTTTTTTTTTTTGAGACGGAGTCTCGCTCTGTCGCCCAGGCTGGAGTGCAGTGGCCGGATCTCAGCTCACTGCAAGCTCCGCCTCCCGAGTTTACGCCATTCTCCTGCCTCAGCCTCCCAAGTAGCTGGGACTACAGGCGCCTGCCACCTCGCCCGGCTAGTTTTTTTGCATTTTTCTGTAGAGACATTTTTGTATGATTTTTAAAAGGAGGTGGTTCATAGCAGATTGGAAATTTCAAAGTGCTAGTTCTTCACTACAGATAGAGAAGCACTCCTTTAGTGTGTGTCTTCTTTTAGTAACACTTAAATAATCTGCTGAACAGTTTCTCCTATAATTTGAGTTTCCTGCCAGATCCTCTGAAGCTCCTATGTCAACCCCAGAATAAGGGCTCCTAATCTGGCTCAAACCAGTCATTTACAGACAGAAAACCATGCTAGAGAAGTCAAGTAATCGCTCTACAATACCATAGTAAAGTAGAACACAACTCAGTTTCCTTCCATTCCACTAAATTAATGTATTAATATTTTTCTTCCTACTTCCAAATACCCCATTTCCGACCACTCACTACCATCAGAATGTGGCTTGGGTTTCTGCTTATCAAGATTTGTAACATACTAGATTGTGCCATGAGACTTTGAGGGAGATTCACCTGGTCTGCCCACTTGTTTAAGATGACATGAAACACATTTGTGACACTGTAGAAAAATGAAGGCATGTGGGCCAGCCTGTGCTGCCAGAATGTTTATTAACTGTTGACTCTAAACTCCATTCTTGCTGTAGCTTGCTGTTTTGAATAAATCATCTCTTGACTGAATATTTTATTTGTATAAATTGCCTTTAATTTCAACTAGATCCTGGTGGTAGTAAATGGAAAATATGGCATTACTAACAAATGAGTTTTATTTGTTTTCATCCTCCTGAGTCCTAGGACCATAGCTGGTTGCGAGAGGGAGAAAGAGAGAGAGGCAGGCTATGAGAAATGGTTTCTCTGAAGTTTGAAGTCTGATGTAGGAGAAAATCTGCAGTCACAAATGAAAGTATCCCAGGCAGAGAGAGGGTACCTTTGGCTTTCCTGTCATGCATGATTGATGATTTCCCTTTATTACTCTAGCTCATGTGTCCCAGAATTTTTTTTCTCTCCTGCTGCCACAGTCATAATTAATGATTAAAGTACAGTAACTAGCATAACACCTGGCTATTAATTTCAGGAAGTAGATTGGGGTACATAGCGTTTGACCTCACAGACGCTCAGGAGGAGTCTGTACGGCTTCCTTCATTGGATAAAATTGAATACCTTTCCCTATCCCAGCAGCCATTTTGACACCCTACCTACACAGAACAAGCCAGTCTATAACCTCTTTCTCTGTCACTGTTTCCCCCCCCTCCCCCCCCCCAGTGCATTTCACAACCTGGAAGGAATAAGGTAAATTGCAGTTGTGTGTGTGTGTGTGTGTGTGTGTGTGTGTGTGTGTGTGTGTGTGTGTTTTAAGGGTGCTAACTCTAACATGTATAAATTCCTATTATTTATGTTAACAGAAAATAAATCCTCCGTTGTACAAAAGCTTTCTTCCAATGATTTAGATATGACTGGTTTTATGTAAATAATAACTCTGAGATGTTGCACCTCTCTTTGGTCCTTTTGATTTTATGTAGTCAGGTTGCAACTTCTATGTTTCTAGATTCAAATTCCTGGCTGGCTTAGCCTTTGCTTTCTCCAGATAGTATCTCCCAAATATTCTGTCATAGGCACAGGGATTGAAATCTTATTTTCATATATTAGGCTGAAGATAATATTATTAGGAAGGCAAATAGTAACCCAAGCAGTCACATAATGGTATCTGTGCCAATACAAATGATTCAGGCTGGACGTCTCTTTTGAGTTGTCCACATAATCACTCTTGACCATGAGCACAGAAATTTTAGAGATGAACTAAAAGTAAATCTTACTAATTAAGTGGCCAGAAGTTGGAGAAAGTAGGAAAATAACACAGTTCTCAATGTAATTAAATTCAGATTGCAAGTCATTTAAATCATTTTGACAGCTGTTTACTTTGTATCGTTTTAGCTAAATAAGCAACTTAACATGAGATTACATAGAATCTGTTCCTCAACTAACTCAACTGCCATAAAAATAATGAACATTTTGGCCATTTTCAAGATCCAAAATAGAATTCGCAGCTTTAGGATGGGAAGTTAAACCAACTCATTTTTTTTTCTTCCCTTCATACCTTAACTCCATGAAAATGACTCAGGAAGCACAAAATGAGCAAAAAAAGTGTGTAGCAATACTAGAAAATAGGAAGAGTAACGTCAAGCAAGCATACTCTTTCAGTAATTTATTTAAAAATAAAAAAAAAGCAGCAGCAGTTGGATCGGGTTTACTCAAGGAGCTAACAATGGCTTTTGTTTTACTCAATATAAACCAGGTAAGGAAGCCCTGAGAGGCAAGTAGACAGTTCTCTCCAGCAGAAAACTGTGGGAATCTTATGCTTGGGAAGCTATGGCATTATTTAACCCCAATTTGAAGGAGTGGGAATGTCAGACAGAATCACACAATAGGCCCTCTAGGATTTAGTAGAGCTCTGCAGAGAGAAGATGGCTAAAATATTTGCTCTGGTGCTTCTTCCACTTGGTGTCATCAGCATTCTAAATGCAGTTGGAGCTTTTCCTACCCACTTTAACTTTGCTTTTTCTCTTTGAAACAGATATATCAGATTCATTTCCAGCATATGCACCTGGGAATAAATCAACCTTTCTGTTCCTCTTTACACCCTAATCACAGAAATTTAGTAACATCAAAGGTGGCCTAAGCAGAGCGAGCCCGTATGAACCACTAGGATGGGCAATCTAAAGCTGAACGCATACATATGAAGAGATAATAAAGTAGTACTCATCATTGGAGAAAATAGGGAGAAAGCTGGGAAATAGAACAATGGAATATAGATATTACAGGTAGCCAAAAGATAATGATTTAGAATTCTAATTGATGTCCTCATTGATATTTGGGAGCTTTTGTTTTTCTTAACTCTGTAGAAAGCAAACACACTGCTATGCAAAGGGGCAATAGGGTAATTACTGCACATTATCTCTGTGTGGTGAGAAAACTGGGGCATAGTTAATACACTTTGCCCAAGGTAAAATAGCCAGTAAAGTGCCAACTCAAGACTCTAGAAAGACCTAAATTCAGTACCCATAACCTTAATTACACTATACACTGGATACCGAGGGCTTAGAAACTGAAAAGAAGGTGACCATTGTTTTAAATAAATAATAAAAGAACAACAACAAAAAAACCCAAAAGCAAAGAAAAACCCTTACTAGGAAAAGAAAAGAACACAACAGCTATCAATAAAAACCAGAAGCAAACCCAAGGAGTTATCCCATATGTCAGATTTTAAAAGAAGTTAGAAAATCTCAGCAAATATTACAGAATTTCGCACCAACACCCAATACATAAAATCTTATAAGAATAGAAGGAATTGATTGAGGAGAAATAATAATCACAGGAGAAGATACTCTCTTGAGCTAAAGACTTGAGGCTTCAGACCAAAAAAACAAACAAACAAAAAATTAGCAAGTGCTGAGTTAGTACAGTGATAAAGAAGGCTCACATCTAGGCATTATTGTGAGATTTCTAAATTTCAATAAGAAAAAGAAAAACCTATAAACTTCCTGATAGAATAGAAAAAAGTTTACAAAGGAAAGAATCAAATGGGCATTGAACTTCTAATCTGACACTCTAAATATGCCAGACGATGTGCTCAGAAGTACTTGATACAAGCAAAAATAAAAATAAAAATAAAAGCTCCTGTTTATTTTATTCAGAAATCTTTTGATGTTTACTTTGAAATAATGAATATAATAGGGTCCATATCTAATCTTCATTGCCTTTAAGATTATGTAGTATATCCTTTGATAATGTGGCTGTATTTGGTATGTCTAATCATAGGAATTTATTGATAAATTGGAACCTTAAATATATCATTTTCCACCAATAAAGATATTCTTAAACGAGTATCTACGAGTTTTGTATCTTAAATTAAAAGAAAAATTTCAGTATTGGAGCAAGCCTGTTGTATTAAAGTGTTATTTTATTTGTGGTCATTACTTTTACAATGTTGTATGTAGATGATTTATTTTGTTTGTTTGGAAATGTAACATAGAACCACTTACAATTTAGCAACACAATTAATCTTTTATTCTTTTCACAATACTTTTCAGCTACATCAACTTCAAAGTCAATTTTATGATTTCATTAATGTATTTAATATGCCTGTTTGGTGATTTAATGAACAAAAATCTTTAACAAAGAGATAAGCGTGATGGAATACATAAGCAAAGGTGGTATGCAATCTGACCAAAGTGGTGCTAAATGATGATAAATTCTGTTTTCAAATATTTTTCATGCTATTTGTTATCAGCTGTGGACATTTAATGCCTCATTAGCAATAGATTGAATCAGTACTTTGAATCTATCCTTGACAGTAGTAAATGCCTATTATATTCAATTATAATACATGCTGATGTCAAAAGGAGTTGAAATAGAAATGGAATTTAAGGTCCAGATCTGGATTTGCAACTAACATCCAGATGACTTTGAGAAAATTATTTAAATATTTAGAAAAATAAAAGAATTTTATTCTATATTAAAATTTTATTCTAAGCCTAAAATTCTGAGACCCTCAGAATATAGACTGCATGAAAGAAGGCTGATCAATCTTAAGAGCTTTTTGGATCTAAACTGCTACTCCTTAAGGAACTCTTCTAAACTTTGTTGAGCTTAAATTGAAAATAGTTTAACTGAGTTGATTATATAGCACTTGGTATTAAGATAGTGGATATTGCTCGGGGTGGGTGGAGAAAGGCAGATGTGATGGAGGGTATGTGGAAGTAAAGAGGTAATTTACATCTCCTCTCCCATCATATCCAAATACCTTGTAGGAACCAGAGATACTGTGTTATTTTTCCGTAGCTTTCCTTTGAGTATCTGTTTTAATAAAACTGTGAGTGGCAATGTCATAAAAAGAGTATTAAGGAAATTTTGATACATATCCCCCAAAGCATTGATAGCACGTCAACTTCAACATCTCATGATACCATTTTCATCTTTTTCCCCTAATTTTTATTACTTTCAGTAGGAAAGTGGCTCTCTTGTTCAATTTAAATCAGTGAGTCAAAAGGAAGGATGGCTTGGGGTTGCTAGTGTTTGTTTGCAAGTCTGTGAACTCCTTAAGAGTAGAAAATTTTATAATTGCAAAATTCAACTCTTTATATATCTTCTTCACACAGAGCCTATAACTTTGTAGGTACCCACTGTTTTTTTCTGATGAAAAATGAGTGACCAAGGTGAATGGCCAGGATGAGAGATGTATCGGTGAAAACATAGCTAGCCAGTAGAAGTACAGAGCTAATTGCTGGAGTTCTGTAGGGACTCTTCAGCCCCTTCCTCCATTCTCTCTGTTGATCAGCTGACTTGACTACAGGTCAGTTCTACTGAGGCCAAGACTGTTTGCCTCTATGACCTAATGCTGACAGGTTTGAAGAGTTGAGATCTCTGTCAGTCTAGAGCCTAACATTGGACATCACTTTAAGAATAATAACCAATATTTATTTAGCCCATACCAACTATGAAGCATTTACATGACTTTATATGTATTTACTTGTTTATATTATCTTATTTTATCCTCACAGCAACCCTGGGAATGATATGTACTATTATTATCCCCGTTTTACAGAAGGAAGCTGAGGCATAGAGAGGCTGAATAATTTGCCTCAAGCCATTCACATAAAGTGACAAATGGGATTGAAATCCAGGTAGTCTGACTTTAGAGTCCTGTGATTTTAATCATTTCCTTTTGCTACTTGGTTTATCATCTGAATATATATAACTGTGTGAAACTCATGTTGCCACTCATGTGGAGGTCAGTGACTGAAAACATTTTCTTTACAATTATTATAACTATTTAGGATTTAACAAGAAAAGTAACAGAAAATTCAAAAGTACTTTAAAATCGGCCATTTTCATTCTTTCAAATATGCTGTGATTCCACAATAAGCAAATTCACAGTAAGGATTTGGAGCATTAGAATGATTTTTAATTTAACTGAGTATCTTCATTTAATTGGTATTTTTTTAAAATTGGTTTTCTCTTTCTTGAGTAATGCATAAATCTTCAAAGGAGTAACCTAATGCACTCCAATTCAAATATTAATAAAATAATTTCAATAAATGGTTTTCAGCAATTGTACAAAATTAATATGGATCAAGTAGCTTTTGTGATATTGTTATTGCATCATATTTTAACTATTAAAATGCAATTAATGCTCTTATAACGTATCTTATGGGGTTAATTTCCAGAAGAATTACAGTTAAACTAATGTTTCTCTAGTAAATACTTAGGAATAATTGAATTTGCAATTTGGTTCTTAATTTATACTGATAATTGCTTCCTACAAAAAGACATCTTTAATTGTAATCAAAGAATATCCTCTCTCCTTTGTTTAAACAGCTTCTCCCAAGAAACCAAGCCCTGTGTTAAAACACAAAACAATTCAAATAAAAGCATTCTTAATGGAAACTTCTAATAGAAAAGCTTTATCATTAGCCATGAAGTTATCCACTTGAGTAATCAAATAATATTTAAGAATGCTTCATTTAGAGAAAATTTTATGTTTCATAGATTGAGAAATATAGATCAAACAGTCAGTTTCTGGTTGGCAAGTCTCTTTGAATCTGCTGGGCACACTCTATGGTAGACAGAATTCAGATGTCTCTGCAAGATTCCCATTCCTGGTTATAATCAAATACTAACCTAGGTAATGTTGTAAAGGAATTTTGAAGATGAAATTACTATTACTAATCATTGATCTTTAAAGAAAAAGGAGATTATCCTAGATTATCCAGGTGACATCAGTGTAATCACATGAGCCCTTTAAAGGCAGAATTGGAGAGCAGAAAAATCAGTAGGTGAGGGGAGCCTAGAAGAGAAGAGGTAGAAGGGGAGGTCAGAAGGATTTAAAATGTGAGAAGGACACAGCCTATTGTTGCTGCCTTTAAAATGGAGGAAGGGGACCCTGAACCAAGGAAAGTGACTGATCTCTGGAAGTTAAGAACCATCCCTGGAGAACAGCCCCAAGGAAATGGGGATGTCAGTTCTATAGTAGCATGGAACTGAATTCAGCCATTGACCTGATGGGCGTGGAAGTACATTCTTTGCTCAGACCTTCAAATAAGAGCCCAGCTGGCCAACAACTTGATTTGGACATTTTAGACCCCAGGAATCAGCTGAACCCAGCCAGATTTCTGACCTATAGAACTGAGAACAAATACATTTATGTCGTGCTAAGCTGTTGGATTTGTGGTAATTTGTTATGGCAATAACAGTGAACTAATGAGTATCCCCCCCATGGTGGACATATTACTCTCAGGCGGTTATTCTTGGTAACTGTCGGAAACAATTGAAAGAAGACCTTAAAGAATGTTTAGGGAAAGGGAGATTTCTATAACATGAATCTCAAATGTTCCTTGTTCATTTTTTTTTTTTTTTCAATTCTTATATTGGATCAGCTTTGATTTAGAAGAAATGTCAAAATTTATTCTATTTTTCATGCAATTGTTTTTTATTTTATTTTTTATTTATTATTTTATTTTATTTTATTTTTTTGAGACGGAGTCTCACTCTGTCGCCCAGGCTGGAGTGCAGTGGTGCGATCTCGGCTCACTGCAAGCTCTGCTTCCGGGGTTCACGCCATTCTCCCACCTCAGCCTCCCAAGTAGCTGGGATTACAGGCACCTACCACCACGGCCGGCTCATGCAATTGTTTTTAACCCCGCTTTCTCTCCTCACCCTCACTGCTTCACTGTGTTGCTGACAGCATTTATGAACCTCAGCATTCTGTACCTATAAGGGCTGTAAGATTGCAGCAGGCTAAACTCTATTTCATTAACTATACATCGACAGTATTTTAAAGATGAATCCTCTCTTTACCTCCTCAATAGATTTTATCAAAGCTTGGAAGATTCATGCTCAAGGGGATTGCTACATGCAGAGCTCTCTGTGAAAGGAGTGTTCCTGTCCCATCTTCCACCAGTGTTTCCTTTCCTTAACTGAAAACAGCTACCAGAAGAGAGGAGCTGAGGGTAAACATGGCAGTTAAATGCAGAAATGGAAACTTTAGAATATTTTTTTAACTTTAGATTTCTTTCCTTTTTTTTTGAGACAGAAGTCTCGCTCTGTCACGCAGGCTGGAGTGCAGTGGTGTGATCTCGGGTCACTGCAACCTCTGTCTCCCGGTTCAAGTGATTCTCGTGCCTCAGCCTCCCGAATAGCTGGGACTACAGGCACACGCTACCACACTTGGCTAATTTTTGTACTTTTAGTGGAGTTGGGGTTTCACCATGTTGGCCAGGATGGTCTCGAACTCCTGACCTCGAGTGATCCATCAGCCTTGGCCTCCCAAAGTACTGGGATTACAAGTGTGAGCCACTGCGCTCAGTCAACTTTAGATTTCTTTTAACATGATCTGCTACGACAAACAACTTAACTATAATATGAAATATTTTAGATATACAAAAAGGCCTTGAGAATAATGAATGAACACCTGTGTTAACACCAAGCATAAAACACATTATAAAAATAATTGAGGCTTAATTTGTTCTCCTCTCTCTCTCAGATTATTTAATATGTTATTTCAAGTAATTGAATTGTATTAGAGATTTCACATATTGGAACTTATGTATTTAGTATATGTGTAATATTCAAGATATAAAAATATACCACCATCAAATAGCATACCAATGGCTCATTTAGATAATTTGGTAATCCAGTTTTTATCCAAGTAGTCAGTGTGTTTTTAATGTCAAAATGTCTAATTTGAGAACTTTGCACACTATATATATATATATATATATATAATATAATATATTATATTAGTATAATATATAATATATTATATATATATGATATTATATCTTTAATTATATTCTTATTATTATTATATATATAGCTATATTATAGATAGATATTATTATCTATATTATATATATATATATATATATATATATATATTATTATATATCTATATTATATTTTATATATATTATATATATATATTATATAATATATATATTATATATATTATTAGATATATATATAATATTAGATATATAATATTATTTATAATATATATATATATATATGAGATATTTAGTATTTATTTATTTTGAGGACAGGTCTCACTCTGTCGCCGGGTGGGTGACAGTGGTCAATTTCAACTCACTGCCAAGCTCTGGCTGCTGTTTAAGTGATCTATGACTCAGCTCCCACATGGTGGGGTTACAGAGTGACTACCTGCCTGTTAATTTTGTTAATTATTGGTAGAGACAGGTTTTGCCATGTTGGCCAGGCTGGTCTCGAACTTCTGGCCTCAAGTGATCCACCTATCTCGGCCTCCCAAAATGCTGGGATTACAGGCATGAGCCACTGCATGTGGCCAATATATTTTATATATAAGATTATATATCTTTGAATATACATGTGTATGTATGCATATATGTGGATGTGTATCACACACATACACACACATATATAAGAATTGGGAAAAAAGTTTTAGGAACCCATCCTAATAAGTATGTCTGCTTTTATTTTTTTTATTTTTTTAAATATTTTGGGAACCATAACTATTATGTCTAGCTTTTTGTTTTGTTTTTTGTTTGTTTGTTTGTTTGTTATTTTATTTTATTTTATTATTATGCTTTAAGTTCTAGGGTACATGTGCACAACATGCAGGTTTGTTACATATGTATACATGTGCCATGTTGGTGTGCTGCACCCATCAACTCGTCAGCACCCATCAACTTGTCATTTACATCAGGTATAACTCCCAGTGCAATCCCTCTCCCCGCCCCCCCCCCCCCCCATAATAGGCCTGGGTGTGTGATGTTGCCCTTCCCGAGTCCAAGTGATCTCATTGTTCAGTTCCCACCTATGAGTGAGAACATGCGGTGTTTGGTTTTCTGTTCTTGCGATAGTTTGCTGAGAATGATGGTTTCCAGCTGCATCCCATGTCCCTACAAAGGACACAAACTCATCCGTTTTTATGGTTGCATAGTATTCCATGGTGTATATGTGCCACATTTTCTTAATCCAGTCTGTCACTGATGGACATTTGGGTTGATTCCAAGTCTTTGCTATTGTGAATAGTGCTGTAATGAACATACGTGTGCATGTGTCTTTATAGCAGCATGATTTATAATCCTTTGGGTATATACCCAGTAATGGGATGGCTGGGTCATATAGTACTTGTAGTTCTAGATCCTTGAGGAATCGCCATACTGTTTTCCATAATGGTTGAACTAGTTTACAATCCCACCAACAGTGTAAAAGTGTTCCTATTTCTCCACATCCTTTCCAGCACCTGTTGTTTCCTGACTTTTTAATGATTGCCATTCTAACTGGTGTGAGATGGTATCTCATTGTGGTTTTGATTTGCATTTCTCTGATGGCCAGTGATGACGAGCATTTTTTCATGTGTCTGTTGGCTGTATGAATGTCTTCTTTTGAGAAATGTCTGTTCATATCCTTTGTGCACTTTTTGATGGAGTTGTTTGTTTTTTTCTTGTAAATTTGTTTGAGTTCTTTGTAGGTTCTGGATATTAGCCCTTTGTCAGATGAATAGATTGCAAAAATTTTCTCCCATTCTGTAGGTTGCCTGTTCATTCTGATGGTAGTTTCTTTTGCTGTGCAGAAGCTCTTCGGTTTAATTAGATCCCATTGGGCAATTTTGGCTTTTGTTGCCATTGCTTTTGATGTTTTAGACATGAAGTCCTTGCCCATGCCTATGTCCTGAATGGTATTACCTAGGTTTTCTTCTAGGGTTTTTTTGGTATTAGGTCTAACATTTAAGTCTCTAATCCATCTTGAATTAATTTTCGTATAAGGAGTAAGGAAAGGATCCAGTTTCAGCTTTCTACTTATGGCTAGCCAATTTTCCCAGCACCATTTATTAAATAGGGAATCCTTTCCCCATTTCTTGTTTTTGTCAGGTTTGTCACAGATCAGATGGCTGTAGATGTGTGGTATTATTTCTGAGGACTCTGTTCTGTTCCATTGGTCTGTATCTCTGTTTGGGTACCAGTACCATGCTGTTTTGGTTACTGTAGCCTTGTGGTATAGTATAGTTTCAAGTCAGGTAGCGTGATGCCTCCAGCTTTGTTCTTTTGACTTAGGATTGTCTTGGCAATGCGGGCTCTTTTTTGGTTCCATATGAACTTTAAAGCAGTTTTTTTCCAATTCTGTGAAGTAACTCATTGGTAACTTAATGTCGCCCGGGTTGGAGTACAGTGGTGCAATTTCAACTCACTGCAACCTCTGCCTTGCTGGTTTAAGTGATTCTCATGACTCAGCCTCCCAAATAGGGAGATGGTTGCATCTCCCAAATAGGGAGATGGCATTGAATCTATAAATGACCTTGGTCAGTATGGCCATTTTCGCGATATTGATTCTTCCTATCCATGAGCATGTATGTCTGCTTTTAAATGATTTTAATTTGTGAAAATGGAATGAGGCTCCTCATTCTAAAGAAACATGACCTTGTAATCCCACTTTTTGCAGACATATTTCCCTTTTATGTTTCCTATTATATTCCCCTATATAGTTTCTTTTTCCATCATCAGTTCTTAATTTCCTTATTACTTAGCAAAAACGCTATTTCTTAGTGATAAATTAGTAAATTGAATGTTGGAAAAAAAAATCTTTTAGTATACCCTTATTAGAAGCAAGCATTTAACTCTTTTAATATACCCATATTAGAAGCAAGCACTTAAAACAATCTGTAAACCTGGGCTAGGGTGTGAGTGAATGATTCATGATCCTTTCGTCAATCTGATTTGATAGTTTGTTATTAGTAGATTAAACACTTTATTTTTTATAATCTTCTGTGATAGTTTAATGGTCAGCTGTGGGCACTATAAGAGTATAGGCTTCAACCCTTGGAGTTTATAATCTTTTTTGAAAGGTTAAGGCATATATCCATGAAAAAAAACAGAGCAAAAGTCAACTAGATGTAACTGACAAATACTGTTATAGGGAGAAATACAGTCAATAGAATATTTAAGCTGTGCTGGGAAGAGATGTCTGTACAGACTACTATAAAGAGCCTCTTAAGTATAGAGAAATTAAAGAAGTAGTGAGAGTGAGCCAGCACAGAATTATTAACGAAAAAACAAAAGACTAAATCTTGCTTCTTTATTCACTTGGCTTACTAGGCTGTTAGAAAGTATACTAGAGCCAGGCAATCTGGATTTCTGTGAGACACTTGACATTCTTTCTCAGTACAAATAAAAAAAATAGAAAACTCTGGATTTTTTTAATAAGAAAATGTGCGATAGTAACACTAATAACTGGATGAAGAAATGTTAATCAAAACATACTGCTGCTACTTTAACACAAAATGGAGGAGGTGTGTGCAGGACAATATTCTCAGCCCTATTCTCTTAACGTTGTTTCTGCAAATTACTGGCATGAGCCATCAAGATGATAGGAGATAAAATTTGAAAATAATCAGAGTTTCAGAAAATAATGAATGTATTGCATTCCAAAATATCTGGACAGGCAGGAATAGATAAAACCTAACAAGGGCAATTTTATCAGAAATAAATTTAAACTTGTGCTCTTATAGTAACGAAATTAGGCAAAAAAAAAATTTTACTACTCTTCAAAAACCAAAACAAACCAATCATCTAATCAACCAAGCACACTGGAAACCTCAAGGTAGTGGAAATACCTTTCAACAGTTGTACAAGTAGGGTAGATAGATAGTTTTAATGATTTTGCTTGACTATAACCTTAACAGGGGTTGTTAGTATGATTCTCTGATAAAGCATCTAGTGTGCTAGTGTGATCTTAGGCTATGTCATTATTTCTCAACCTTTTTTTTAAAACTATTATCCCTTTAAGGAGTCCCTTAAAATGTTTTTTTCTGATCACTTCCCCAATGAAATTTGAATATCACAGATATTTGTTAAGTACATAACACATCTGTTAATTATATGTGCTTTATACATTAAAAAATTAAGATTTTTCCCCCCAAGAACCAGTTTTCAGCCTCTTGGGGGTGACATCCCTCCTGTTGATAATTTATGGGCTTTATTTAATAGAGAATATTCTAGAATGAAGAAAGAAAAATTGTGTTCTTAGCAGTCCTTACAATAATGTGTTCAATTCTGAATACCACATTTTAACACATACTTCAAAACCTAATGGCATATAAAGGAGAGCAATTAGGATGGCACAACATGAAGAAGTTTTAAGGGCAAGCAATGGTTATTCTAGGGAAAACGCAAAAAAAGCGGTCCTTATACCTATGTTCAAGTATGTAAGAGACTCTTATATGACAAAAGTGATCAATTTTTTACCAGTTGCTTTAGGAAAACATTTTAGCTAAATATTATAAGTTACTTAATCCAAAGTGTCCAAAGATGGAACAGGCTGCTTCATTAGGAGTTTTCTTTGTTACTAAAGTACTTGACCCTGTGGTGGGGAACATGGTAGAAAACAGTCAAACCCTGAATGGATAGGATGATTTTAGCATCTCTTTCACTCCTGAAATTCTGTAATAGCAGGCAGGAAATGAAATGAATCTTGAAGGAGAAGACAGAGTTAGATGTGCTCAGAGGATCTCATACTCCAAAGTAGACAGTCTGGCTTAAGAAAATACATGGAAGTCAGGGCAAACGAACTTGACTTCTACTATCTGCTCTGTCCAGAATTCCCTGTTTGGCCCCAATTGGTTACTAACATCCGGGGGCCTGTTTTCTTACTTGCAGTGTGTTGGACTTAGATTATGTTTATCTTTTCTAGTTCTAGAAAGCTAAGATTTTGTGATTCAATGATTTATAGTAGGAAAACATCGATCCTATTGTCTAACCTTTCCCACCAGCTCAAGCAATTTACAAAGTACTTATAAATCATAAACCAGCTGTTTTGGCCCTTGAGTTGTCATATGTGACAAAAATATCATTTTTTTGAAAGTCTAATCTCTGAGAATAGTTTAGAAAGGTGAAGGGAAAAAATTTATAAAACAAAAGAGGTGTTTATGATTAAAGAGAAGTTACTATCATATAAATATATTGCTAGTCAGGAATTTCTGACACCGTCATCTCTCCATAACTAAGTGTCTTTCATACTTTTAGAACACCAGGCCTTTAAATCCTCAGTGGACAAATGTGGCATTACTGGCCTATGCTGGCAATGAAATAGATGGGTCAGGGAAGTTAGACAATGTTTATAAGAATCCATCAATTGACTTTTTCAGACTCATGATTGGGTAAAGATTCTGATATTTATGTTGTTTAAATCTAAACCTATACAAAGAATGTCTGAAGTAAAAAAGAATACAAAGACTGGGATAAAATTGTGTGACTTTTGCATATGCAGAATCATTATTAAAATTACAGCATGCAAAGGGCTTTACTATGTAAAATACCAAAAGAGTTGTTGCTTTTGTTTTTATTATTAGTAGTGTTGACCTGATTTCTTTGACCCTGTTTCATATCCTGAAGGGTCTGAAAGAAATCCAGTGCTTTTTATCTTCCATGAACCATTCGTACACCCATTTTAGTCCAATTTTGTTCATGTTTTTCTCCTGTGAGCTGAAATAAGCTTCATTAGCTGAAAAGGCAGAAAATTTATATGAAATAGGGAAAATTGGGGAAGCTGGGAGAAGGCACCATGATATGATGGCAAGAGAAGACCTTATGTTGGCAGTGTGACCTTGGATAAGTCACTTAACCTGTCTGAACTGTTTTCTTGTTTTTCAGAGTAACTACATTGGCTCAGCCAATATTTTTTACATAATTCTTTATCTGCTCTGTGTATTTGTATTAAATCACTGGGAGAGTCCTTTCAAAATAGAGATGTCTGGGTCCTATCCAGTTTGTAGGAAGGTCTGGATCTCTATTTTTTTTTTAAATTTCTTCAGGTGACTCATATATTCAGCCAGGGTGGACGAGCAAAGCTTTATAATATTGTTGTAAGGACAAAATTGAATAGCATTATCAAAGAATCCTGAAAGGGTTTATTTCAATGAGCATTTCCCAGCGAGAAATATCAGTGAGAGAGATTTTTTTCCATGGGATTTTTCTTTCTAGCAACATCAGCTTCTGGGCTGATTGCTATGTTCTGCTCCTTACCAGGAAGAATAGGAGAGGCAGAACATATGTAGATGATTCCAGTCAGTTAAGAGTCATATTTCTAGATTTCAGGCTTATTGTAGTCATGGCACCAAAGATAATGAGCCTGTATTTGTCATTTCCCAAAGGGCCAGACAAGGCTCAGAATTACTAGGCTAGCTTCATCCAACCCCACATCTAGATCAGAGGCCAAGATCTTCTCTTCTGTGCATGGAGATGGGACCAATATTCATGAAGGTCTCTGCCAGTTACTTACGTACAGAGCTGCAAACATTTCCTAAAGTTATTCCTTTTATGGTTGGTAAATTTAGGGTCTTCAAACTGTGCTCAATTATGTGACTTATTAGTGCTATAAATCTGATTGACACTTTTTTAAAAAACTATTTGAGATGTGACAGGGCAAGAGTATCAGGAGATTTCATTTTATTATTCAATGTCAACCCTATAAATATTCATATAAAAGTGGGGGAGATTAAACTTCTGATAAGTATTCAACAGGACAGAGAATAAAGGTTAACCTTTTGTACAAAAGATTAACCTTTTGTATATGATAAAAAATTAATATAAAATATAAAATTAGTACAGAAGACATTTGGCAGGAGAGGTATAGGCTGAATTTGTATGTTGAAATGGCTATATAGGTTCTAATCTTATATTAAGGGGAACAAAAGAATAACTGGCAAAAAACTTTACTTTTTAAGGTGACAAAGGAGAGAAAATATAAGCAATAGCTGTCTTTGTCCAACTAGAAAAAATTCTTTGGAGACTAATGATAATTTAAAAAGGAGAAAACTATGTTTAATTCACAGTGTAACAATTTTATAAGATTTTTTAAGTATGCATAGGTTTCTGCATTCTAAAGGACAATCTTTTCTTAATTTTACTCTAGGTATTCACTGGTTATAAGACTTTAACTTGGTGTACAGAATTGAACTCTGATTAATTTTTAATAGTTATGTTCTGATTGATTCAGTGATTCTTTCAACACTAGCAATAGAAAACCAGAGATAAAAATCTCAATCTTCTTAGAAGTTAGTTTCCAGTAGAGTGGGAGAGAAAGGCAACAAACTGGAGAGATACAAAATAACTGCTTTTATTCATTTATGATGTGTCAGGTGGTTTCAGGCCTAGGTGAAAAGCAAAGTGGGAAAGGTGTAATTGGGTTACTGGTGAGATTTTTTTTGTTTGTTTGTTTTCTTGTTTTTTTAAAAAAACCTTTTTAAGTGGACATTTTTGCACAGAAGTAAAAAACTAAGTGAGAAAATCATGAAAATATCCTGGACAAATTTGGAGGAGGAGGGTCCCAAACAGTGGGAAGAGTAAATTCTGAGGTATGTTAAAGGGACATAAGGGGAACAGTGCATTGGTTTGGAAGTTGATGGTCATGGTTGGGGAGGGGTCAGCTTTTAGGCCATTGTAAGGACATTGTCAATTATTCTGAAAAAAGGGGGAATCGTTAGGGGTTTTAGATGGAGAAGTAACATGATCTGACCTTTTAACAGATCATTCTGACTGCTGTGTGGAGAATAGATTATAGTAAGATAAGACTGGTACTTTATTATAACAGCCCTAGGAAACTCATACAGCAATTAACGTGAGGACTAAGAATGTGCCATTGAATTCAGCTCCTGGAGGTCAGTGGTGAATTAGGCGGAAGCAATTCCAGTGAAGAGGAAGGGTCAAAGTCTTAACTGGAGTGAGTTCAAGAGAGGAGAGACCATGAAATGAATTGGAAGTAGTAAGTAGGTAAACATTTTAAGAAGGATTTATGTGAAGGAGGAAACAAAGAAATGAAATTATACTTGAAGGTAGATATGAGACCAAAGGAGGCATTTTTCTCCTTCCTTTCCTTTCCCCCATTTTTCCCTCCTCCCCTCCTTCTCTCTCTCTCTCTCTCTCTCTCAGATGAAAATATTACTACATGATTGAATTCTGATGGAAATAATCCATTAGAGAAGATAAAGTTGAGGATCTTGAAGGAGGGAAGCAGTCAACAATTGTGGTAGAAATACCCCTAAGAGGCAAAAGGAGATGGGATCTAGTGCTTAAGAGGAAGGACTGGCCTTAGGACTGAGACAGAAAGGACATAGGAAGGAAGGACATGGACATAGACTGGGAGAGTGAATAGATGTTAAGAAAGTAAGGAGAAGAGCTCTTCCAGTTGCTTCTATTTGTTAATGAAAGGGAAAGAAAGTTTACCTACAAAAACAAAAGACAATGGTAAGGTTGTTGCATATTTAAGAAGAGAAGAAAAGTTAGTAGATGGTCTTCCAGGACAGTGGGAAAGTTCCAGCAAAATGTAGTAGGATTGCAGGTGTACACTAAGCGCCCTCTTGAAGTTACTGATTATGAATTCAGAGAGACCAGTAAGCAAATTTTGTATGTTTTGTTGTTGCAAGAATGTATGTCTTAATTAATTGATTAATGTTGTTGAGGATACCAGTGCCTCCATTGTTTTAAGAAAAGTTAATTTAGCAGCAGAATTTTAGTAGAATGTATTTTTGCCATGAATTAAGGTTGCCAGATAAAATAGAGAAGACTCTGTTACATTCGAATTTTAGATAAAGAACAATTCGTTTTTAAGCATATGTTTCCTACCTTCTAAAGTTCTTGTATTTAACACCTGCAAAGGTAGAGGTCATTTGTGGCATCCAGAACTTTTTAATTTTATAATGTGTATGGATTGTGAGCAGTGCGCCAGTTTTTGAATCAGACTTTTTGAAGCTGTGTGAAATTTTTACAAACTAACTTGTGAGCTGAATTGTAAATCTGCCAAATGTTGATTCAACTGTTTAACATTTTTACTAAAAATTAATAAGAAATGTTAAGGCACTTAAATCTCTTACCTTGCTGCTTTTGCCATCTCTCTGGGAACATTTACCCTGTTGGCAGACTCTCAGCCATTTTGCATTAATCTCTTCAGTGATAAAGCCTGCATTAACAACCTTCAGGCTAATGAAAGTTAGCCCTCTAGCAATAGTGGCCAAGGTGTACATTGTGCATAGTTGTTCGTTTTTTGTTTTGTTTTGTTTTGGTGCCCTTAAAACCCTGGAGACCAACAGGGGAGAATGAGAGTGGAGATCAGTCCTTTATACCTCAAGACTTACTACTTCTGCCTTATGAAATTATTTTTAAGTAATATAAATGTTTTAAGAGGATTAAAGAGAAAATGACATTTGATATGAGTTGGCTGTGTCCCCACCAAAATCTCAACTTGAATTGTATCTCCCAGAATCCCTATGTGTTGTGGGAGGGACCCAGGGGGAGGTAATTGAATCATAGGAGGCAGTCTTTTCCGTGCTATTCTCATGATAGCGAATAAGTCTCACAAAATCTGATGGGTTTATCAGGGGTTTCTGCTTTTGTGTCTCCCCCATTTTCTCTTGCCACTGCCAGGTAAGATGTGCCTTTTGCCTCCCGCCGTGATTCTGAGGCCTCCCCAGCCATGTGGAATTATAAGTCCAATTAAACCTCTTTTTCTTCCCAGTCTCAGGCATGTCTTTATCAGCAGTATGAAAATGGACTAATACAACATTAGATTCTAACATTGGCAGAATTGAAAATAGTGATATCAATGGTCTAATATGAATGGTCTAATGTGACTGATCCAATTGTTTAGTATCAAAAAATATCTATTTCAGTTGGCTTATGAATAATAATTATAGCTATAATTTATTCAGTATTCACTGTATTGAGCACTTAATGTGCCAAACTCTAACAAAAACATACTAAGAACTCATTAATTCATTCAACCACTATTAGTTGCCCTAGGCCTTGGGAAAATATTGAATAAAAGATACAGAAATCCCTGACCCCATGGAGCTTACATTTTAATCGGCAAAAGTCAATAAATAAGAAATAAATATATTCGATGGTGATAAGTGCTTTGGAGGGAAAATAAAGCAGGAAATGGGGATATGGGATAATGAGAGTAGAAATCAATTTTAAATAGGGAGGTGAAGGGAGACTTCTCTGAGGTTTGAGCAAAAACCTGAAAAGAATTAAAGAAGTGATACATGTTATCAGCTGAGGAAAAATCATTCTAGGGAGAAGAAATAGCAAGTTAAAATTCTTGGGGCAAAACCATACCTTCTATGTTGAAGGAATTTGTGATACATTTTGTATGCATTCATACTGTCTTATCAGGGACCTTTTGTAACCAACCACATATTTATGAGATGACAAGTTGGTAACTGAGTTTTGCAAGACTCAATCCCATAACTTTGTCTCACTAGCACAACTCTAAGAAGTACAGCAGTATGAAAGTTGTCCCTAAAGAAATATGGATGTCCCACCTAACCTTAGAGTTATTACAAGTTAAGAAGTTGGAGGCATATCACAAATTAGACAATCGTATCTGCCTCATGGATCAAAAACCAGTCAGTTACAAGACTATCAAGTAATATTTTAGTGATCTTGCAGAAGAACCACACTGGCATCTTGAGGTACACAAGTAGAAATAGAGCAAAGCCCCTTTCTCCATTCTTTTAGCCAATGAACAGTCACCAGTTGTATGAGCAAATGGGCAGAGAAGATCTTAGAACCCATGTGCATAGGTTAATTCCCTATTCTCTCTTAGAATGATGAATAGGCTGGGCACAGTGGCTCATATTGTAATACCAGCAATTTGGGAGACCAAGGCAGAAGGATCTTTTGAGGCCAGGAGTTTGAGACCATCCTGGGCAACTTAGTGAGCCCCTGTCACTATGAAAAAGAAAAAGAAAAAAAGAACCAGGAATATTGTCAATATTGTCATAATGATATTTCGACTCCTAGATCCTAGAAGTACTCTATTTTCATTAAATCTCCTAGGGTCTTAGTCTATTGGCTACTATAAAACAATACCATAAAGTTTATTTCTTACAGTTCTGGAGGCTGTGAAGTCTAAGATCAAAGCTCGGGCAGATTTGATGTCTGGTGAGGGCCCACTTTCTGATTCATAGATAATACTTTCTAACTGTGTCCTCACATGGCAGAAGAGATAAACATGCTCCCTTGGGACTTTCATAATGCCATTAATCCTATTCATGATGGCTCTGCTCTCATTAACCAGCCACCTCCCAAAGATCCCATCTCCTAATACCATCACCTAGGGGGTTAGGATTTCAACATATGAATATTTGTAAAAACGTTCAGACCATAGCAGCTCCACTTTAGGCATTTAAATATTCCTTGTAAGTACACAATAGGTCTTTGTAAGCCTTTTCTAACAACAGCCTGTTAGAAAATGTAATAGAATCAAAGATCTCAATTACAAAACTCAGCTCCTTCTAGACAAAACTTAAACTCCTTCTAAAAATCTTTGTATGCTAGCACTTGACAGTAGCCTCACTCATTGGCTTTGTCAAAAGGATGTGATAACACAGAACGTTGACCTCCTCTCATATATTTTCACTGAGGCAGAATAATTCCCCCACTGAGTTATTCAAGAATTTTAAAAGGTAGTTAATTCTCTCAGATCTTTTGAGTTACATAATCTTGATTATCACACCACTTAAATTTGTATTTATTTTTTCTTAATTGCTCATTCCAGAAATAGTGTTTCATAAAAACAAGATTTTAGAGCTGGAAAGGGTTTTAGAGAGTATCCAATCTAGCTCTTGATTTTCAAATGAAGAAATGGATGCCGAGAGAGAGAGGGAAAGGGCGAGAAGGAGAGAGAGAATTTTCCAGTCATTGACAAGTGATGGAAATCAGACTCAAGCCCAGGTCTCCCAGACAAGTTACTAGAGTACTAGAGTTAGGTGAAACTTGTGAAAACAGTAACAGCAAAAACAATAAAGTAGCAATGCTTCTCTCCCTATTCATCAGACAGATTAATGTAAATTGAAAGGGATACACATCTCCGTAATGACTATCCACATCTCCATCTTTGTTTTACACTATAGCTACTCACTGCCAAAATGGCTGATTGGGTTTGCTTCCAACAATCAGCAAAAAAAGTACAAGGACACAAGTGTCAATATTTCAGCTGTGATGTTGCCATGTTCAATTTCCCTCTCAAAATTGGTAATAACCAGGGTTTAATTGCATGACTGCCTTCCCATACAATAGCTTTGTAATAATTTGAAGCAAAAAGTAAAACTATCTGATTTTCAGGTAGCAAAATTGTGGAGATACTTTTAAACAATATTTAGTGACTAAGATGGCTGTATGTTATATTGAAAAATGGGTGGAAATCTATTCTCAGTTAATAAAATAAAAATTATAAAGCAGCAGGCATGCAGTAGTTTCCAAAGATGAAAGGGTGCAACTACATTGCTCAGTAATATAGGGTCTGATTTAAGAGAAATTGCAAAGATTACAGCTGTTGAAGAAGACAAATCAAGGAGAGAAGTCCCTGAAATAAAGAGTCAAGAATTTGTCATTTGCTTCTAATTGGGTGGTATAAGATTTACTGTACATATTAGCGGCTGCGTATAATGCCCATGGATCATAATGGATTGGGATGAGTGTTGTTTTTAACTGTGGCATCCTAACATTCTACACAAACAGGTAAACAAACAATACCACATTGAAGAACAGGAGCAAGAACATAGTAAAGCTGCAATAAGATTAAAGAATGAGATCTGCTTTATAAAGAAAGGCTCTCTAAGGTAGGTCAGGATCAAAACTTAAAATTTGCTATCTAAAACCTGTAGAGAATATTAGTCTTTACAATAAATTGGGCAGCCAAATCAAGGTCAAAATGTCAAATAAAATATGGCATGAACCTTCTTTTGGCATCAGGTCCAGACAGAGACCATCTTAACTTCTTAACATGTGGCTTCCTCGTACCATTCTCTTAAGACAGAGAGAAAATAAAATCTTCTCATTAAAACTGGCATTGCACCAGAAACACTGACCTCTACTCAGAGAATAACTTCAAATTTTCTTATTTGAGCCCTTTGCATGAAATTGCAAGAGTATGAAGTGTGGGGAAATATGGATTATCTTTTAAAAGCTTTAAAAATGGTAATTTTGGCAGGAAACAGTTTTACAATTGTCAGAAGAATATTTTCTTACTCTTGAGAAGGAGCTAAATTGCAAAAAAAAAAAAAAAAAAAAAAAAAAAAAAAACCAAAAAACAAAACAAAACAAAACAAAAACACTCTCTACTCTCTCCTTTCCTCTCTCTTCCCCCAACATCTGAATTTATTATAGCCTGTGAAGCAATGGAAAGCCCAGGTCTAGCAGTCCTGGCAAAGCATTATGTCTTATCTGTTATATCCAAATATTGTCATAACATGGATCCAAATGCTTCATGTATCTGCCAACATGCTTACTCTGGGGAGAAAATGAAAAAAGTAAATGTTTATTGGGGTTAACAAAATGCACACTAGAGGCAGACTTTCAGTGTTAGAATGGTTGTTGAACTTTACATAAACTAGCATGTCCTCTCTCACCTATGTATAAAGTCCTTCTAACATTCCTTTCTGGGCTATAACACCTTGGTCACTGGGACTTCACTTTCTGAAGCTGCTCCTTCTACTTCACCTGTATTTCTCTTGGCTACAAAAATCATTCTTTCCAGGTAAAATCTACTTCATGGCAGCTTTTGCATATTAGTTTTAGTTTTGCTCCCTGAAGGAACATAATAAAAAGTCTAATTCCTTTTCCATATAGCAACTACTTAAGTATTGAAGCAGTCATTATTTGCTGCTGCCTGTCTTATTTAGGCAAAATATCCTCAATTATCTTCCTCATGTTGCAGAGATCCTTTGCTGTCCTGCTCACTTTTCTCTGGGCATGCATCAGATGCATTGTTTAAAACTCTGCACTTTGTAGCTAGTTGACCTTGGGGAAATTACTCAACTTCTTTGTGCTGTGGTTTTCTCACTAGAACATTGAAAATAATAACAGTATTTACTGACTGTGTACTATAATTTATGTAAAACATTTAAACAAAAGATTCAGTAAGTACTAAATAAATGTTTACTACTACTTCTTCTATTATTCCTATGACAGGTATGAGCCACATCTTCTGTATTGAATCTGCTTTTCTGTAAGTTCCAACATTTTGGTGGATGGAATTGAGCCTGAAGTTAGTTAATACTTGCATATACTTTCTGCCATTTACCTATCTCTGCTCCTAAAATTGTGCACTCATCCAACTTAAGAAGAGTCTTGGGGCTTCAATGCTCTTTGGTAATTCTTCTATAATTCCTAGTTATCTCCCTCAGTGTCTCTGCAATTCTTTCACCTACTTCACCCTCTCAGAACTGAAATCCTGCCATTCCTTCCTTGATATCAGAATTGTCCTCCTACTTTGCTGAGAAAATTGAAGCCACTAGACTAGAGATGCCTCCTTATCCTATCACCAGACTTTTAATCATATTGCATTCATTCCATGTTTTCTTCCTTTCTGCCCATTATAGTGGAATATTCCCTCCTGGCAGGGCAAAGCATGAGTGAATCTTTCCACCTGCCTTGCTTCTGTCCCAGGTACCTTGTTGTATTTTATAATTTCTCATTTGTTTAGCATCACTATCTTTCTCTCTTAGATTCTCTTCATAAGAACTAAAGTGTTCACATTTCTGTCTTCTTAAAAAAAATAACTATCTGTTAAGGTTTACTACTAAATTATATGTATGTTACTTTTCAAAAAAGAAAAGTGAAAAATCTTTTCAATTGACTGCAAATATCTTTAAAGAGGTAACTATTCTGATTTCTACTTTCTAAAACTTAAGTAATTTTTTAAATGACAAATTGTGTTTATCATGTACAACATGGTGTTTTAAAATATGTGTCCATTGTGGAAAGGATGAATCCAGATAATTAACAGGCATTGCCTTACATACTTAACATTTTTTTGTGGTGAGAACATAAAATACTTTCTAAGCAATTTTCAGGAATACAATGCTATTAACTGTACTCACCGGGTTGTGCAATAGATTTCTTGAAATTACTCGTCTTATTCAGCTGCAATGTTGTATCCTTTTACCATTATCTCCCCAATTCTACCCCATTCCACAGCCCTTGTTAACCACTGTTCCACTCTTTGCTTCTATGATTTCAACTTTTTTGGATTTCACATATAAGTTAGATCATGTGGTATAAGTCTTTCCAAGCCTGTCTCATTTAACTTACTAATTTCCTTCAGGTGCACCCATGTCATCTCGACAGTATTTCCTTCTCATTTAAGACTAAATGGTATTTTATTGTGTGTGTATGCCATATTTTCTTTGCCATTCATATGTTGACAAACATTTAGTTTAATTCCATATTTTGGCTATTGTGAATAATGCTGTGAGGAACATGAGAATGCAGGCAATCTCTTTGACATACTAATTTCATGTCATTTGGACATATACCCAGAAATGGGATTACTAGATCATATTCTAGTGGTACTTTCAAATTTTTCTGAAAAATCTCCATACTACTTTCCATATGGCTGTACTAATTTCGATTCCCACCAGGAGTGTACAAAAGTTCCCTTTCCTCCACATCCTCGCCAATACTTTTCTTTGGTCCTTTTGATAATACCAATTGTATCAAGTGTAAGGTGATATCTCATTGTAGTTTTAATTTGCATTTCCTTAATGGTTAGTGAAGTTGAATAGTTTTTCATGTACATGTTGGCCAATGTGTATGACTTCTTTGGAGAAATGTCTATTGAGATATTTTACCTATTTTTTAATTGGGTTATTTCATTTTTTTTTCTATTGAGAAGTTTCAAATACCTTTTGGGTATTAACTCCTTATCAGATATATGGTTTACAAATATTTTCTTCCTTTCCATAGGGTGTCTCTTCACTCTGTTAGTTGTTTCCTTGGCTGTGAAGAAACTTTTTAGCATAATGGAATCCCATTTGTCTATTTTCACTTTTGCTGCCTTTCCTTTTGAGATCATATCCAAAAAATCATTGCCCAGACTTATGTCATGGAGATTTTCCTCTATATTTTCTTCTAGTAGTTTTACGGTTTCAGATATTGCTTGATTTACACCTTTAATCCATTTTGAGTTGATTTTTACATATGATGTGAGAAAATGGTCTAATTTCATCTTCTGCATGGAGATATTCAATTTCCCCAACAAAATTTATTGAAGAGACTATCTTTTCCACATTTTCTATTATTGGAATAGAAATCAACTAATCAGAGATTAGTTGATCATATATACATGGGTTCATTTTGGGACTCTCTATTATATTCCATTGGTCTTTGTGTATGATTTTATGCCAGTACCACACTGTTTTGATTACTATAGCTTTGTAGTATATTTTGAAATCAAAGAATGTGATACCTCTGATTGTGTTATTTTGGCTCAAGATTGCTTTGGCTATTCAGCATCTTTTATGTTTGCATATGAATTTTAAGATTTTTTTCTATTTCTATGAAAAGTGACATTGGCATTTTAATACAGATTACATCGAATCTGTAGATAGCTTGGAATAATACAGACACTTTAAACAATATAAACTCTTTTAATCATTGAACATGGGATAACTCTACTTGTGTCTTCTTTAATTTATTTTATCAATGTATCATTGTTTTCAATCCACAGGTCTTTTACCTCCTTGTTTAAACTTATTTCTTCATATTTTATTGCTTTTTTAGCCATTATAAATGGGATAGTTTTCTTAATTTCTTTTTTGGATAGTTTGTTGTTAGTCTATAGAAATACTACTGAATTTTGTATGTTGATTTTGTATCCTGCAACTTTCTGAATGTATCAGTTCTAAGAGTAGTTTAGTGAGGTCACCAAGTTTTTCTATTTATAAGATCGTAATCTGCAAAGAGGGGCAATTTGACTTCCTCTTTTCCAATCTAGGTGCCGTTTATTTTTGTTTTGCCTAGTTGCTCTGGCTAGGACTTCCAGTACTTCAGTTGGACAGAATTTAAAAGAACGGGAATCCTTGTCCTATTCCTAACCTTAGAGGCATTGAGTATGATGTTAGCCATGGATTTGTCATATACGGAATTTACTGGGTAAAGGTACATTACTTCTATATTTAATTTTTTGAGAATTTTTATTACAAAAGGATATTGAATTTTGTTAAATGCTTTTTTCATCTATGGAGATGAACATATTTTTCTGTCATTTGTTCTGTTAATGTGGTGTATCACATTTCTAGATTTGCATATATTCAACCGTACCTACATCTCTGGAATAAATCCCACTTGATCATGATGAATGCTCCTTTAAATATACTGATGAATTTGGTTTGCTAGTATTTTGTTGAGGATATTTGTATCTATGTTCACCAGGAATATTAGCATGTAATTTTATTTTTTTGTAGTGTTCTTTCATGGATTTGGTGTGGTGATAATGCTAGCCTTGTGAAATTAGTTTGGAAGTATTTCTTCTTCAATGTTTTTCAGAAGAGTTTGGGAAGGATTGGAATTAATTCTTCTTTAAATGTTTGGTAAAACTAAACAGTGAAGCCATCTGGTCCTGGGTTTTCTATGATTGGAGACTTTTTATTACTGATTTAATCTTCTTACTCATTATGAATTTGTTTGGATTTTCTCTTTCTTTGTGATTCAATCTGGGTGGGTGATATCTCTCTAGAAATTTACCCATTTGTTCTAGGTTATTCAATTTATTGACATATAATTATTCATAATAGTGTCTTATACTCTTTTGCATTACTGTGGTATCAGTTGTAATGTCTCCTCCTTCATTCATAATTTTGTTTGAGTCTTTCTCTTTTTTATTAGTTTACTTAAATATTTGTCCATTTTGATTAACTTACAAAAAGCCACTTTTGTTGATTTTTTTACGATCATTTTCTCAGTCACTATTTCATTTATTTCTGCTCTGATTTTTATTATTTCCTTTCTTCTGTTAACTTTGGGGTTATTTTTGTTTGTTTGTTTGTTTTTTTGTTTTGTTTTGTTTTTTGTTTTTTGTTCCTTGAGGTGTAACATTAGAACTGCTTTTGCTGCATCTCATGAGTTTTGGTGTTTTGTGTTTCTCTTATCTCAAAATAGTTTTTAATTTCTCTTTTACTTTCTTTTTTGATTCGTTGGTTGTTAAATAGCGTATTTTTTAAGTTTCATATATTTGTGAGGTTTTTGAAATTCTTCCAGTTAACTGATTTCTAATTTCTTACCATTATGATCAGAAAAAATACTTGATATGGTTACACCTTTTCAAATTTGTTAAGACTTGTTTTGCCAATATGTCTTTTCTTATTTCTGTGCTATACCCAGGTTCTCTAAACTCTCACATGGTTTCTTTAGCTCTTGTGAATGACCTAACATATGATCTATCCTGAAGAATGTTCTGTGTGTGTTTGAGAAAAAGGTGTATTCTGCTGCTGCTTAATAGGAATGTTCTGTATACGTCTGTTGGGTCTACTTGGTCTAAAGTATAGTTTTAATCTGACGTTTACTTATTGATATTTTGTCTGGGTAATTTTCCCATTGCTGCAAGTAGGATATGTGAGTCCCCTGCTATTGAGACCAGAGGTGCTAACCTGGTGCTGGGGCCTGAGGCCTCGGACTGCATGGGATGTTTTAGCTTCGGGCTTGTCTGAAACTTGGGGTGAGCCTGAAGCCTGAGTCTATGAGGTCCAACCTGGAGGTTGGGTCCCAGGGTGCTGGCCTGATGACTAGGGTTTCAAGGATCAGCCTGGTGCTGGGATAGGTCTGAAGCCAGGAGCCATGGGAGCCTGCTTGGTGTTGGGGGCAATCTAAAGTCTGAGAGTGCTGGGGCTGACCTGGTTCTGGGTCAGGCCTGTGTCTACATCTGTGATATCTGGTTCTGACTGAGGGCCAGAGCTGGGAGGGCTTGCCCAATACTGGGGCTGGTCCAGAGCCTAGGGCTGCTGGGGTCAGCCTTGCAGTGGGGCAGACCCAGAGATTGAGTCTGTCAAGCAGGCATAGATCCCAGGGCTGTGGGAGCTATGCTTGAATCCAGGTGGGCCTGGAAGCTTAGTCTGCAAGTATCAGGCTGTACTCTGGGGCCATGGGTACCTGCATGAAGCTGAGTTTTGCTGGAGCAGGCCCAGTGTTAGGTTCCACAGCAAGTCTGGAGCTTACTTTTCTTCCCCTAAGGGATGGGTATTGCTGTCTGTGTCGTGCTGTATACAGCTTGTGAAGCAGCTTCACAGGTGATGTAAAACTGTCCTTCTTACCTTTATCAGTGTGTCTTTCTTATTTCTGTGCTCCACTCAGCTTCTGTAATCTCTCACATGGTTTCTTTTGCTCTTGTTAACTTTTGTTTGTGCATGGATACTTGTTCAAATTAATGTTTGTCTGTGGGGATAAGCACTGGAAAGTTCTCTTCCACCAGCTTTATAAACTCTTTCTAATTATTATTTCTACTTTTTATTTTATCTCCCATCTACTCCTTAGTTCACTATAATCAGACTTCAGCCCCATTCTCCACTGAAATCATTGCAACATTTGCAAATATTGTACAATCACTCTTTCTTTAAACATTCGTTTCTCCTGGCACCAATTATGTGTCACTCTCCTGGTTTTCCTTCTACCTCTCTGGCCATTTTGTATGATTCTACTTTGTGGGTATTTTTCTACTGCCTACGTTAGCATTCCTTTAAATTCTGCCCTAGATATTCTTCTCCTAAAAAGAATTCTACACACTCTCCCAGAGCAAGCTTATCTATTTCTTTGCCTTAAAAACCCAGCTATATGCAGATGAATCTCAAATACATATCTCCCATCTGTAACGATTTTTCTCCTAAATTTCCAACCTGTATATAAACCACTATGTAATATATATACCCCAAAGTCAACATATCTAAAGGAGAACTTCTGTCTTCTTTTAATCACACTGCCACGCCTGTACTCTTTCCTCCATTACCTCTCAGTGAATGGTATTTATGTTCAGCTGGTTTCCCAAACAAAAAGTCCGGGAATCATCTTTGATTTTTTTGCAATCAATTTTTCTTGTATGTAGCTAGAATATTTCTTATAATGTACAAATCTTAATTTGTCAGTGTTTTTCAGAAAACTTTTTAGTGGTTCCCCATTACTGTTCATATAAATTAAGGATCCCTTGTCCCCGATCTTTAGGTAGCATTCGCATATTCGACTCTTTTTTAGAGATCATGGCTACAATTCACAGCTATCTTGGGCAGATTCCTTCTGTATAATGGCATATGAATCATTAAGTCTTAAAATGGTATGGAACTCCATGACATTAATTTTTTCTTTTTGATGTTTGTTTAATCCTCTTAAAAACAGTCATTCACCATGGCGAGCCAGAGTGATTTCCCGCAGAGTGATTTTCCTAATGCCCTTTTGATGGGCATCAGTCACTGTGAGCAACACAGGGTCCCTTCCCCCAAACCAGCGAATCAGAATCCCTGGGGAAGGGACATAAGTGGAAGGCTTTTGTAAAAGTTCTTCTGGTGACACTAATGACCTGTCAGGGTTTAAAACCTCTGGTTGAGAACTGCTAGGCCAAGGGAGGATACATAAAAGCAGGGTCAATGAGATGGAAACATGGAATTTGAGAGACAGGGAAGAATGATATCAAAGGTAATATTCTTTCAACCTTTGTAGCGTTAGGTACTCCAAATTTTTATAGGGGGTTTGCCTCTTTGGGAGTGGCTAGGGAGGGTTCAATTTAGCTCTCCAAACAATCTATAGTTATCTCTTTACTTTTTCTCTGAGCCCATTATTGTTCCAGCATTGAATTTATTTTTTAATAGCATATGCTTCTCTTTTCTTTTTTCTTTTTTTTTGAGACGGAGTCTGGCTCTGTCGCCCAGGCTGGAGTGCGGTGGCCGGATCTCAGCTCACTGCAAGCTCCGCCTCCCAGGTTTACGCCATTCTCCTGCCTCAGCCTCCCAAGTAGCTGGGACTACAGGCGCCCGCCTCGTCGCCCGGCTAGTTTTTTGTATTCTTTAGTAGAGACGGGGTTTCACGGTGTTAGCCAGGATGGTCTCGATCTCCTGACCTTGTGATCCGCCCGTCTCGGCCTCCCAAAGTGCTGGGATTACAGGCTTGAGCCACCGCGCCCGGCCTCTTTTCTTCTCCTTTTAAAAAACATATATAAAGAGTTCTTTTAGGCTGGGCGCGGTGGCTCATGCCTATAATCCCAGTACTTGGGAGGCCAAGGCGGGTGGATCACGAGGTCAGGAGATCGAGACCATCATGGCTAACATGGTGAAACCCCATCTCTACTAAAAATACATAAAACAAACAAACAAACAAAAATTAGCTGGGCATGGTGGCGGGCACATGTAGTCCCAGCTACTCAGGAGACTGAGGCAGGAGAATGACCTGAACCTGGGAGGCAGAGCTTGCAGTGAGCTGAGATCGCGCCGCTGCACTTCAGTCTAGGCGACAGAGCAAGACTCTGTCTCGAAGAAAAAAAGAGTTTTTATAACTCTATATCTCTACTATTCTTCAAAATTACTCTAATGTTAACTACATTGTAAAGACTTTCATAGTCTTCCTTTCCCCAAATACAGTTAATTAATAACTCCAGCCTGCCTGTTCCCAAAGCATTTTAAACAATTACCTATTTGTAGTTACTTTCCTGTATTTTGATTTTTTGGTTTACATATCACTTTTTCACTCTGGACTATGGGACCCTGAAAGCAAGAAGCTCATAATAAATTAATGACAGAATGATTAGATGAACAGATGATGTATACTTTGACTCTCCTGGCTTGTAGTATATGAACCCTTTACATGTTTATTTTTGGTTTTACGATGTCCATTCATTCTTTTACCAAACATGATTAAGCACAACTTGTGTGTTAAGGCCTGTGCGAGGCACTCATTTCATCTGAATTTTGTCCATATACATATAAGCTTCTCATGGAGTCTGAGGTGCAGCCACATTCTTTTTCTTTTTTTTCTTTTTTTCTTAAGATCACAGAATTATTATTGATATCCTTCAAACCTTCTCAGAATGTCAGAATAAGAGGTCATTAATTATACCCATTTTTCTCTGAACATTTTGGAATCTACCATTGCCAAATAACTGGGCTACTATAAACTCTAAAATTTACAAGGTAATTTTGTTCAGAGTTTCCACTACTTCAGTGACAAATGCTTTTGGATTGGTTAGCACAGGATTAGAAAAGCACTTCTCTTGTGACTGCTTTTCCATCTGAACAAGACTTGCCAAGGATGCCGTATGTTGATGGGAATCCCAGTGAGTGAATGATTGAAGCTCAGGTTGCTGCTCTCTACTGCTTTGGTTCTAATTGTGGAGCCTCTATCAGGGAAGCCTCATGCCTTTTCTCAATCTTACCTGGCAACTTAGAGTATACCTTAATAACATAATTTATTTTCATCTCTCCTTCACCTTTAAAAGTATGTGGTTTTAGCAGATTGCCAACACAAGATATGTATTTCCATACAGGCATATCTTTATTGACAGTCTTCTACTCTCTGTCCCCTTACTGAAGCCTCAACCTCCCAAGCTCAACCAATCCTCTCACCTTAACCCCACCAAGTAGCTAGGACTACAGGCATGTGCCACCACGCCTGGCTAATTTACGTATTTTTGGCAGAGATGGGGGCTTGTCATATTGCCCAGGCTGGTCTCGAACTCCCAGGCTCAAGGGATCTGCCTATCTTGGTCTCTGAAAGTGCTGGGATTATGGGCCTGAGCCACCATGCCTGGCCTATTTTGTCAGCATGCCATAATATTGCTGTTTTCTTTTTGTGGCATAGCTGAAATGTTCTCTGCTAGAGCTGTTACACATCTTGTACTTTCTTCTTTGTGTAAAACTTATTTGAATGAATCATAGTTTGGGAATAAAATAAATATTTGGAAATAGAAAAATATACCTAACAAATGTAGAATGAAGGGAAAATGATATGTGTCTTTTATAAAATGGTCAATTTTGAATTTGTTAGGACAGATATCAAATACTTGAAATTGTTAATGAAATGAATTAGTAACCTTTGGTTTGCAGCAGAGAAAGCTTAGAATAAAGTATTTGTTGAACCCCTTTATATGTTACAACAGATGAAAAATAGAGCAAGCGGCCATGGGGAATTATCAACTTGTTGTGAAAGAAGATAATTGATGTTTATACTAGATACCTATTTCATCAGAATAGTTGGGTAATAGTGACATTAACTCTACTAGAAATAAGAAGATGCCCAAAAGTAGTCTTCCATTTAGAGCTTATGATGCCAAGATAGCTATGCTCACAAAAATGTCAGGTTCTAAAATAAATGTTGACAGGGAGTAGATTTTGTTAAGGAATGAAGATTTTAAGTAGATTAATATCATGCTCCCAGTTACAAACATGGTCTTCAATTACCCAGCAGAGCCAAGCTGCTATTTTCATGTCCAAGATATATTGAATTCAGATCAGCATGCAATTAAAGAAGAAAATATTTTATACTTGGAAATAAAATTTAATTTAAAGGATAATGTGGACTCCTGATTGCTATTGACAAGACTCACAAAGTTAGATTGTAAATTATATGATTATTGTTTTAAGTCATTAAACGGTGAGATGATTTGTTATTCTCTGTTAGCTAACTGGTGCACCTACGTTTAAGTTTGTTATAATCTGATCTTTGTTATCATCTGACCTCTCTGTATCTATCTCCATCATCTATCTATGTATGTATGTCTATGTATCTATCTATCTATCTCCCTTTCAAGGCTTTCCTTTACATGGGAGATTTGAAAAGGTCTTTTCAGTGGTCTGCTTAAAGAGTTGGTCTAGAAACAGGTACTTTCACAATAATCACTAGGACTTGTCTGGAAATGCCCCTGGAATTCTAAAGTGGAGCCTTCAGCAGTTAAGGTGTTGACTTTTTCATGTTAAAAAAGAAATCCTGCAAGGATGTCACTGCAAAAATAATAAATTAAGTACTTAATGGTATACTAATAAAGTTTTCTTTGCCCCTTATTCTCTAATTTATGTACACAAAAGCTTATTGGTAACTGTAGGCTTTCAAAGTATTTGGAAAATGTTTATTATATATATTTTTGAAAATGGCAGGCATTTATACTTATTACGTTGTTTGGAAATATTTCTAGCCAAGGGAACAGTAAGGCTCTGGTAAACACACAGGTGCTTGTATAGCAGTTATAGTACACTGAGTAACAGTGGTAGGTTAAACACATTGTATCAAATTGAAAAGTGGAGATATGCCAATAACAGATATCTTGGCAGCAATTCATATTCTGCAACACTCACACAACTGGTGTGTACGGTGAGTAATTTTCTACCTGACTTGCTGATTTTCTCTAATTATATTCAACTACTGCTTAAATTACCTAGTCATGTTTTCTGGAGGGAATGTAAGATTTGATATCAGGGGTGCGTGTGTGTGTGTGTGTGTGTGTGTGTGTGCATGTGTGTGTGTGTGTTTTAAAGAAATTATCAATGTTTTAATTGCAGAATTTTCTGAAGAGAATAAGAATTTCAATTGTCTACTATTTCAGGCTGTGGCAGTTTAACTTTGATATGAGAAGTTAGGGATAGATGAGCCTGACCCAAAGAGCATCTAGAAGTAAACTAATTGCTTGACCTTTGTTTCATTTTATCCATATCATGGCATTGAATTGTGACTATCTGCTGCCTGTTTACCTATAATGGTTCTTTTGCACAGAAGGAGGCAATAGGCTCAGATAAGTTCTGTATTCTCAAACCTTACCCTAGAATTGCCATTTTTACAGTTGTATTCATAATTTCAAATGTGTTCTGCTGTAGCTTTGGGTTTTTTGTTTTGTTTTGCTTTTCATTTACAAGGTCCCTAGCAAGGAATGAGAAGCCTGCTGGCTATAAGAAATATTGGGCATACATTTTGATGTACTTTTAACAAGGAGACAGCAAAGCAGACCATTATTTGCTAGATGCAGTTACAACTACTTGGACTCATGAACAATTCCAGAGCAGGGGTCCTGGATTTACTGGGGAGTAATCTTCAGAGTTAAGCCTGTAATGAAGGGAGAAAGGTAGGATTATGTAGAAGCAGCAGCTAGCTTGCAATGAATGTGGTTGCAACTGAAACCTTACCTGAACTCTTGGGGACTCTGCAGCTCAGGTGACCTTTCAGAATTGTCACATGTAGAGGCAAGGGGCCTAGGTCTTTGTCATCCTAACTCACTCTGTCATTAATTGTGGGCTTCCCTTGGGAAGAGACATTGCCTTGGGGAAGGTAGTTTCCTACAACCTAGGACAGTTCCTAATGAAGGACTATGAGTGGTCAATAGCAGTTATCCCCAGCAGCTGGAAGATGTATGTATCCAATATGAAGAGGGAATCTGGCCAGAGCTCTATGATATGCAATAGAGGGTAGTAAAGACAAAGGAAAGAGGAGTTGAGAGTAGGCATTGGGTGAGTTTATCTACCACACTGAAAATGTGTATTTTGTGTATTTACTCTTTTATATTTAACTGTGTTTTCCAAAAATTTTAAATTAAGCACATATTCCTTTTGAAATTATAAGACTTCTGAACACTTAAAGTAAAATGTATCTACATATATGTGGATATACAGAGAGAGAGAGAGAGGGGTGCACAGTTCATCCATAGTATAATTGTAGAAGAGAAACGAGTCTTTTTTTTTTAACTTACCCAGGGATTTAAAATGACTACAGTACTGAATTAAAAGTGACATATATGAAGTAAAATCTTTGACTCGGTAAATTTATTCATGTTATTTTTGCTTTACAGGCCTACTTATTTAAACATAGAAGGACACACAGTATTAGAATGATTCTTGTTACAGAGTGTGTCTTTGTAAGGTAGTTATGAACTCCCAAAGCACAGGGTTGCATAGTGGCTTCTAAATAAATATTTCGAGTTTTATCTTTTTACTGGAGAATATGAAAGAGTGGAGAATTAGAAGGATTTAAAGTTTTATTATTGAGTCATACTCTAAAATATAGGATGTGTTTCCACTAACTGGACATATTTGAGGGGACCACAAATATGAAACCCTTTGGGTTAGTCATCTTCATGGAAGATAAGTAAAATATAATATAACAGTAAAGAAAGTTCATTCTCTCTGGATTCTAATATCTATACTGCCATTTCTCCTTTTTTCAAATCATACTGCTTCATATATTCATAGCGCAACCTCTACTTCATCAGCACCTGCTGACAGAGCAAGGATAAATATGAATACTTTATTGGACCCACTAATAAAAATGGCCACTGTAACTAGGATGCAGATCCTGAAATAATAAAAATTTTTTCAAAACTATCTTAAATACTCACTGTAACTCATAATATTTAACTAGAGAAGCAATTATAATTGATTTCTTTTTCTATGGCTCAACTTATGTACCATAGCATTTGAGGCTTTTCCCTCATGAATCTGTGGCTCCCAAAACAGTGATTTTAGGTACACTTACTGCATTATAGCAAAATATTCTATTCAATTTACTAAACGTAGATATAAAACTAGCCCCTGGCTCACAGACTGTATTTCCAAAGCAATAGGAAATGAATTATTCACCAACAGAGAAAGCACATGAATATATCTTTAAAGTGAAAAGATTAAAAAAAATCATGTTGTTTGTTATGTTTTATTTACCACAGAGACAGTGATGTGAACAGAGCAGAATGTATGAGGGATTTTGCATTCCACAAGATGGGACAGCTAATGAGACGGGAAAGAAACTGTGTGATGAGAATAATGAATGGGCGGGGGAGAAAAGAGAAAAGAATGGTAGTTCAGAGCCCAGAAATCAATAAAGGTAGGTCATCTGTGATGCCTGGAGATACCAGAAAGGACCAGCTGTGATCATGACAGTACACTGATTCTGTAGAGACTGAATTCAGTTTCAGAGAAGGAATGATGATGGGGTGGGCATTGAAAAAAGAGGATGTGGAATATGAATGGAGGAAGACAGCTGGGACTGGCATTAGTTTATTTATGGGAAAAGAAAGTAACATATTTTAGCTTATTAATTTCAAGTGAATAGATTAAGGCTATTAATTTCAATTGAATGTGATTGCCTGCCCCCGCCCAGAAGTCCACCTCTAGAGTTGGGACCTGGGCGGGGGTCGGGGTGGGGTGGAGCGGCAGGAGGATATTACATTCAATTGAAGTCCGCTTCTAGAAGATGCGGGGAAAATACATTCATTTGAAATTAATAGGCTTAATAGAATGTGCTGGGAAAGAGGAAATCAAGAATTGCACTTGAGTTGCCAGCAACCCTTAAAGATGTCTGCAAAGCAAATTTAAAAACAAGTCACTTGCAGGAATAGTTTCTAGTTCTTAATAAGATAATTCAGAATTCGAGATGAAATTATGAACAAAGATTGCAAGAGGGATTTTGCTAAGCTAAAAACCCTTGCAGAGAACGCCTAGAATGGCATTGCTTAGATTGAAGCTTTTTTCTTGGAAATGTGAGAAGTGGCACAGCTGACAAGTCTTGTCTTGTTCTTCCAGTGGTGGAAGGTGATAATGAGCCCTCAGGGTCTAAAGGGTAGGCTGTTAGAAGGAAGAGAAACATTGTGCCTGGACAAGCAGCGTAATTAGCCCTTAAGCAATCCAGCCATGGTTGTGGTTTTATGCAGGGATGGCAGCTGCCCATTAGTGTTAATTAACCAACAGGAGAGATAGATACGAGATGTGGGTGTGCTTTCCAAAGATTGGCAGCCAAGGGAAGGAGGGATCCACAGTAGTCAGAGGCTGAAGGTGAGGGTAGGACTCTAACTTGGGTGATGAGAAATGAACTGGACTTTTACCGGCGTTCTCTGTTTCTGGCTACTGAGCATCCGGGACACTTTGTACTCATGTGTCCCAAGGCGTGGGTGCTCATTAAGGTTACCATCTCGTAGGTGAGAAAGCTCAGCCTCTGCCCTCAAGAGCCAGGGAAGGAAGCAACCTGTCTCCTGACTTTTGGAACAAAACTGCATACCCTGAGCAAAGCCAGAACGCTGTGGGATTTCTTTCTTCAGAGACTGAGCCTGACAACGGTTTGAAAGGCTCCAGGTGCAGTGCAAGCAAGCCAGCTTCCTGAAACAGAGTCAAAAACTGGACTAGTTGATGGCAAATGCCCTCCAACTCCTGTGGTCTGCTCAGACTCAGAGCCTTGGAGCAATGCTGGTGAGAATCCAGGCCTGGCTGTTGCAGCCATGTAGTGCCATGTGGCTGATGTACATGGAACTACCTTGAATGCAGCATTGCTTTCTTGAATTTTGATTTAAGTTTCATGTTACTTGGGATAAGAATTGAAAACAACTAAATACATAGGAAGTATTGTAATAAGGATAGAAATAAAATCACATACAATGTAACTTTCAGTATTTGCAATAACAGTTTTCATGAGACCATTCACTATTTCTTAAAGATAATTTGTATTTAAACCAAACATTTCTGATTTATCCAAAAATCTTCTGATACTGGGATTTATTAATATTAAAACTTCTATGTTTTCTACTAACACATTTTTATATGACAATATTATTTTTAGAGTTTTAAAACAATTCATTTGATATATAGAAACTGTCTTCAAGACTTTTTTAAAAACTATCCAGCTAACATATTTTAAAGCTTCACTGCATTATCTCCTTATTCTGAAGCCCATCAGCATTTAGTGTTTTACTCATTTAGTATAGTATACACTGTCATTTAAATTTTTTTCATTATTCATAGCTCTAAATGTTTTGTGTATTTATATCTAAATCTTTCGTTTCTTGAAGCATGGTAACTACCTTTTCTCCATCTTCTCTTCTTCCTCCAGTGCCTGATAGATAATACATATATGTGGATTTTGTTATTGTCTTTAGGCCTCTGTAAAGAGATCAATCATAAATATATACAGAGAAGGCAAGGTGAAAAATATTTTATTTGCAATGTTGGGTTAAATGTATTCAACACAAGCTTTAAGAACCCATTGCTTGCAATATCTAGAACCAAAAAGAGGAGTAAGATGGTTTCTATCTTCAAGGATTTCACAGTTTAACCTTGTGGAAATAGAATTAATATGTTGGTTTGCTCTAATTATGGGAGGTTAGTATACAAGATCTCTCCTTACTCCTCCCTCCTTCCTTCTAGAGCTACTGGGAACCATAAATAATATGTATTTTAAAAAACTACTAAGATTACACTGCAAGTGTCTTATTCAATCCTCTAGTAATGGCCACTACTCACAGTATGTGTCCAGTATTTCAGTGTGCTGTAGAGGTACAGGGATAGTTAAGATTAAACCTGTAATAACTTATGCCCCTGCTAATGTTAAAGGACCTAAATCTTTTATTTTCTTTTAATTCTATATTACATAATTAGCTATACTTCATTTTTATCATATAATTAAATGCAGAACACACTCAAGGAAACCTCATGAGATTCAGGGACCCAATAATGAGGGAATATGAAATCATAGTATTTAATAATGGCACGTACACACATCTGTAAATTTTGCTGGGACTTCATATATACATACACAAATGTGCTTGCCCCACTTCCACTGCACACACACACACACAGAGTCTCTATCATACACACACATACTCTGTGTTCTTTCAATTTGTCTTACTCATTATTGGCCATTTATACTCAAAGACAAGGGGTTCTCTCTGGGATTATAATTATGGTAAATTTCAAAGCTTCTTTGCCTATTTCCTTCAAAGTCATAATAAATAGATGCCTACAGGAAAAAAATAGCTTCACAGATTATTGTTATGGTATCTTCCAAGATAGACGTTGCCAGATGATTGATTGCCAACTGTCATTCTACTAAGAGACCCATTCTTTTGTGAAAATAAGGAATGAATCTGGGTGTGTATTTCATTATTAGTTAGGGAATCAGGTGATAGTGATGGTCTCATCCATACCTAGGAAGTTTACGAAATTGCAATTCAATTAACTTTGTCCTATACAACACCTTCTGTTCCCATGGTAGCATTTGAACAGTGCAATATGTACAAAACATGCTGATTCAGAATTAGACTCACTAAAAACTTTATATTGGCTTTAATATATTGTGTCTCTCTTTAAGAAAATCCATTCTCTTTTTGCCATGTGAGAAATCAGGTCACTGGTCATAAAATTGCTTTGAAATTTGACGGCAATTTCAATGATAATGAAAGCTAATTATAGCATTGTTTTGACATCTACCCTTTACGTAATGATCCTATTAATAAATACTTATTAGACCTGCATGCTTCATATTTATGCTTGACCTCAGCTGACAACAAAGTATAACACTAGTTCAGGAAACAACACTTAATCCTGTCTTTAATTTATAGTTTCGATTTGTTCCATTCTTTGGTAGTTAAATAGATTTTATTTGGTACTGTTTGTTATATTAAATTTACTAGGCAAGTGACACATACTTTTATCCTTTGAGTGGTGGTTCTGAGATGAATAATAGCTTAATTTAGAGAGGGACCTTGAATAAACTATCTAGCTGGTTTTACCATTATAATTTACATCACACAGCAATATGAGGTGTGTGTGTCCATTTACAGTTATATATTGTTCCAGACTAAAAGGGAAATATATTTGGCAAAATGGGACTCTTAGAGCAGTCTACATTGCAGACTTCAATTTGAGCTATGTAACATATATTTCTCATAATTTATTGGAAGCAGTAATACTGTAACAGCCAAATATGTTTGAGTTTGTGTGTATGTGTGTTTTATCTTATTTGCTTCTTTTGTGATGGCACATTCTGACACAGCATATTGATACCTCTTTTGCAGAACAATGTTGACATATATCCACTTAGACAATGAATATTTTCATCTTTAATGACTTATTTGAGAGGAACAAGAAGTTCAGACACAAATTTGAATAGAATTGGAGGTGTGAGTAAGATAGGAAAAAGAAAAAAATGTAGGATCATATTACAATTATTCAATCATAAGAGTCATTACCTTATATCTGCTGCAGACACACACACACACACACCATGCACAGAGTACCTTTCCAAACATGTTGATTTTAGATTCATTATTAAGATCAATATTGGCTGGTCTGATTTTGTCATTGATAATAAGCTTTAATTCACTTGCTTTTGTGCCATTATTTGACATTAAGACAAGGTAAAACCAGTGCCTGGTTTCCCTACTGTGAATTCCCAATCATTTTTGTGAATCATCATTTTAAACATAACAGCATATGAGACCATGAAAACTATTTTCTGCTTAGCAGCATTTTCTTCTGTGTAATCATTATATATGTGTATTTTCTGAAAACCTTATTTATAAATGGTTCGATATCTTTACCTTTGCAATAAGTGTCATGATTAATACAATTATCTTGATTGGTCTTAAAAATTCACATACAGGTATAGACAGGTTTCATTCTCTTCGATGATTCATTTTCTTCAATGATTCATTTTCATTATAATAAGCCAAAGTATAAATTATTAAGAATATAGAAAAGGAAAGTTGAACTTACCTTGATTTTCACTCCTCAGTAATCATCACAATTGCCGTTTTAGGGAGGATCATTTTGGATATCACATTTCCATATGCATACACAAAAGCTTCCCATCTTTCATAAATGAGATTGTTACATGTTCTGTTTTATTTGTCATTGGTGTGTTCCCATGTCAATACATATAGAACTATGTCATCAGTCACTTTATTTTTGTAAATTAAAAACTAATTTCATTATTAATATAGTGAAAAATATACTTGGAAGAACTTCAGTCAATATAGAAACATAGTTAAAAGGGGATACTTCTCTTCATAGCAATAGTAATCCTACCTTCTCTCCCATATATAACTCAAATTAACAGTGGAAATTTATCACTGTAGACATTATACTTGGCATTTATACATAATTTTAAATAATTTTTTTTTTTTTTTTTTTTTTTTAAGACAGAGTCTCGCTCTGTCACCCAGGCTGGAGTGCAGTGGCATGATCTCAGCTCACTGCAAGCTCCGCTTTCTAGGTTCACGCCATTCTCCTGCCTCAGCCTCCCGAGTAGCTGGGACTACAGGCGCCCGCCACCGCGCCCGGCTAGTTTTTTGTATTTTTAGTAGAGATGGGGTTTCACCATGTTAGCCAGGATGGTCTTGATCTCCTGACCTCATGATCCACCCGCCTCTGCCTCCCAAAGTGCTGGGATTACAGATAGGCGTGAGCCGCCACACCCAGCCCTATAATAAGTAAATAATTTTAAATAGAATCATATCTTCCATTCTGCAGTATCTCACTTAAAATTATATACTTGAGACATTTTATAGCAGCAGAACATTTATTTCCTTTTTACAGAATCGTTATGTAATTTATTCTCCACTGTTAAATATTTACATTCATTTTTGCTTTTACAAATAAAGTTTTCACGTGGCTGTGACTCTGTTTACATATGCAAGTATTTCTGAATGACAGATTACATTAAGTAGAATTGCTACAGTTCTGAACATTTTAAATTTTCATAGATGAAGCTAAGTTGCTCTCTGAAAAGTTGGCCATTTACCTCCCAGTTGTGTCCCCATATTCTCAGCAGTATTGGATACTATCAAACGTTTTACATATTTCTGATCTGACAAGCAAAAAAACGTAATTTTCTTGCATTAGTTGCATATCCTGCTTAATAAATCAAGAGGTAGACTGAGAATCTTTTCATTTATTTATTAGTCATATTTCATATGTAAAGTCTGTTGATACTTAGGAGCTATTTATACCTATGGATAATATTTTTATTATCAAATATAAAAACACATTTTTGCCTATCTTTTGTATTTTAACTTTATTTTCAATATTTTGACATTAAAAATTTTTTATGTAGTAATATATTCTAGACTTTTTACATACATTGTACTTTTTTCCTGAAAGTAGATAGCAGGAAATTGGGCCATCTGAAAAACACTAAATTTTTGTACCATTAATTACTGGCACATAATACTTCCCTTCGTTCTTTTTTTTTTTTTTTTTTTTTTTTTCAGATGGAGTTTCATTCTTGTCACCCAGGCTGGAGTGCAATGATGCAATCTCGGCTCAGTGAAACCTCTGCCTCCTGGGTTCAAGTGATTCTCCTGCCTTAGTCTCCCAAGTAGCTGGGATTACAGGCATGCACCACCAAGCCTGGCTAATTTTTGTATTTTTTAGTAGAGATGGGGATGCATCATGTTGGTCAGGCTGGTCTCAAACTCCTGACCTCAGGTGATTCGCCCGCCTCAGCCTCTCAAAGTGCGGGGATTACAGACGTGAGCCACCACACCCGGCCCATTCCCCTTTTTTATAAAACTTCTTTGACAGCCTTTCATATATTCTTCCAGATGCACATTAAAATTTACCTAACTTCAATGTAGCTCTATAAATTTAATAGACAAATTTCTTGAGAGATAACATTATATTTTACAATACTGAGTTTTTCCATCCAAGAATCTGATATTTCTCACTAGTCATTCCATTCTTTTTTTACATCATTAAGTAAAATTTAATACATATATACATATGCACACATATCTATAATAGTGTTTATTTCAATAGATATATACTGCTATGAAATTTATGATATTTAGTTACTATAACAAATTTTGTCATGAAAACTTTTATAATATGTAGAAAAATATATTGTTCATCTCTCATTCATTCTGCTTGAAGAAGCGTTACTGAATACTCAATAGTAATAACAGTTTTCAGATAATCTTGCATTCCCTAGGTAGACAATTTTGAGACCTGGGAATAAATATAATTATTTGTTAATATTTGCAGCTATTGCTTTTTTTAATTCATTTAGATTTACTAGAACCTTGAGTAAAATATTGATTAACCTCCAAAATAGAGGGAATGCTTATCTTAATCTTGACTTTTGAGCATGACACTTGCTGGAAATTTCTGGATTTTGTTTTAGATTAAGAATTATTCTTCCTACTCATTGATTGCTAAGGTTTCGAGTTTGTTTTTTAGTGTAGTTTTGCTTCACTTTAATCAGAATGGGCATAAACCTGTCATCAATGCTTTTAAAAAATCTGTTGATATCTGGTTAAAAAAGGAATTTCATTGTTAGATCTCTCGGTCATGAGTCATTTGTTCATTCTGGGAATAAATGATTTTGTCTTGCTTTATTACTAGTTTTTATTACACAGTTGAATTAAATTGGCTAATATTTCATCTATAAATTCATGTTTAAATTAATAGAAAAGTTGCCTGATAGCTCTGCTCCTTTGTCTAATTTCTGTCTAATTTTGTTATCAGTTATATAAGCAGTAAAATAAAATTATTGAAATGAAAAGAGGTCTAGAAATGAAGTCAATCTGTTCCTCATCTTATAGATGGATGACCAAAGACAGAGAGGTAAAGCAAAACTAATATCAGAGACCGGATTGTGTGATTGAGGATTCATAAAATTTGGGAAGCAGCTTGAGTTGCAAAGTTCAAGAGAATATGAATTTCCTAAGTAATAATTTATCTCCATGTAACACTCTTACTACAGTCATCTCTATGAAATTCACCTACCTCTATCTTGTTATAGTATTTGGAGACTTAGAGTTTTAGTCTTAGATCCTTTCACGTGTCCCCTTAAATAGATTGTGCTTGTTGAGATTCACTTTCATTGATTTTGACTTCTATGATTTCCCTGACAGTTCCCAGCCCACATAATAGGTGCATAATCAATATTTGTTAGTTGATGAAATTGTTTCCCTGCACTTTGCTATGTGCTTTTACAGCACAGTTATACTAGTTAAATATTCTACAGAACCCATAATTCATAGTCATTTCTCATTACTACTAAGGGAAGCAAAGCAGCACTGCTTCACTAGGAGAAAGAGAAGGGCTGACTTGTTAGCCAGAGGTCACTCGGGTGCCAACATGGGGAGATCACAGCTCGTTGTGCAGTTACCAGAAGCAGAGCATATATTACATTCTGAAATAGACAATGAAGCTCCTGGATTTGTTGACGGAAGTTACTGTGTCTCTTTCCATCTGCCACACTTGCTGGCATTTGGCATCCAGCTCGGGCCCTTTGAAGAGTTACTTTACTTGATTAAAAATAAATAAATTAAAAGCTAAATTGGGACCTATTCAGTACTTCCAAATTTGGTATCTTAAGTGAAGGTAAAACTGGAAAGAAGCTGCCCCTGAAGTCTTGTTAAGTATGATGTCCAGACTAGAAGAGAAACATGTTACTTTTCTTTGAAGTCCAGTTGTCTAAGCCTTTGTAGAATATTGCAAATAAATTTCAAAGGAAAAATTTCATTCTCCTTTATTTCTTGTCCTGAATTTCTGCTGCTGTCTCCTCCCTTCAAACCCATTTTTCTTCCTTTTTTCATCTCATGTTCATCAAGAAGATGATGCATTCTCAAGCATACTGATTCAGACATTCATGCATTCATTCACTCCCCGAAGAACTATTTATTGATTATCTACTGTGTGTCGGGTACTAGGCACTGTGGGCTGAATGATGAGCAAATAGAGGTGTGGCCCCTGCTTTTATAAATCTGGGGAAATGTATGCTAATCAAATAATCTCCCCAAGTGAATATATAATTACAAATTGAGCGTCATGCTCTGAAGGAAAAATCTGACTTAGGTGGGCAGAGGTTTCAGGTATTCTGTGTGCAGGTGGAGGACAGTGTTGGTGAAAAACTTTCTGAGGAATTACGTTTGAGCAGAGATCTGATGGATAGCAGTTAAGCAAGTAGAAGTGGTTTGAAAGTAGCTGTGAAAAAGGAGGAAGAGAGCATTCCAGCCAACAGAACAGTATGTACAGATGTTTTCTGGCAGAAGCAAACATTGATACACGAAAGTACATTGATATAGCTGAAGCACAGAGAGAACAAGAACTACACATGATGACTCTTGGGCCGCACTGCAAGATCTAGCAGGGATGGGAGTATGATGTGGGTATGGGAAGGTGATGATGGGGAAACCAAATTTGCATCTGAAAAAAATTGTGGGCTGCAATGTGAACATATCATAGAGAAAGAACATTTGCTGACAACAAAAGCTAAAATTGGAACAAGAATAAAATAAAGAAAACTGATCAAAATCTTACCTAGGGTAGAGGACAGCAAAAGTATAAGTTGGTGCAAAAGTAATTGCGGTTTCTGCCATTAAAAGTAATCGCAAAAACCGCAATCACTTTTGCACCAATCTAATACATGATTTGGGATATTACTGAGAGGTAAAATGTTTTAAAATGGATATATGTGAGAATGAGAGAGTGAGTATTTTACAGGCGACCCGTAGCTCTCTGCCTTGAGTCATAAGACTCATGGGGTTACTTTACCCCATACACAGTCCTCTGTCCATGCCCGGCTAGTTTAACCATCGTCATTTCGCTCGAACACTCTAGGAATGATTAGCATGGTTGTCTCTGTGGCCGAATTGGATATTTTCAGGGATATCTTACTTGTTCTCTCAGCATTTGATATATGATATCATCTTCTTGAAACCTTTTCTTCTCCTGGTCTCCATGACATCACAGTATAGTGGGTCACCTTTCTTATCTCTGGCCACTTTTTCTAAGACTCATTGAAGGAGTAACCTCATGTTTCTGCCTAACAAATATTAATATCTTATATACTCCAAGAACTTTTTCTCCTCACATAATATCTAATTACCATGAATAAAATAGTAACTTCTTAATTAATATATCTACTGAAGACCCCCTTTTAACTACACATCTAACTATATATAGTTTATGTCTTCTTATGTATCTCAGTGGCAACTCAAACTCGAAGTATCTAGTTCAACTCTTGCTATCTCCCACCAACCTGAAGAACTTCTAGTGTTCCATCTATCAGTGATTTGGCTAGTGACTGTAGTTTTGCTACTTGCTACCGTGTCCAAGGAGCATAGACATCATTTTTCCTTTTTCATGCGTCTTCATAAGCTTTTATGAACCTGCCATTCATTTCTAAATTCAGAAAGAAGCCTAAGTCTCCTTTGCCAATACAAGTTAAAAATAAATAACCTGTTTCAGCTAGATTATTTCCACACTTATATTCAGAGTTTTTCTCTGTTTATTTGTATCTTTGCTACAGATTTGTCAAATCTTGATGTTTCCAATGAATATACACAGCCAGACTGAAATCCACTCAGGGCAGTTAAGTTTAATAACCTAAGGACTTCCTTTTCTCAGATCTTTCTCCCCATAACCTAAAGCAATAATACTTACCTTTATATTAATACGGTACAAAATTAGGATTATTTTTATTAGGAAGGAGTGGAAGAAAGGACATAGATTCCAATGAACAAATTAAGTTGTACACAGGACTTTAAAAAATAGAATTCACCAAATGTGTTAATTTCAGACACAATTGACAGCAGTTTATATTGATGATTTAGTTCCAGATAGAGATAAATTATTATTTTTATTTATTTACATAGATGAAATACTATTTTCAGGGTATTTAACTTGATGGGAAAAATATTTTTTAAAAAATATATCATTGTCTTTACCCTCAAGCAGCTCACCATCTGGTAGATACATAAGTGAGCTTAGGGAGAATGAGAATTTGCTATAACACGAGAGTGTGGGAAGATGAAGATATGGATCCTGGGCATCTGAAAATAGTTTGTGGAAGAGACAATATTTGATCCAGGCCTTGAAGTATAGGTATGATTTTCAAAGAGTATGTGAGGGGTGGTTTTCAAACAGAATGAACAGCTTTCTGAAAGATAAACTCAAAAATGATAAATTATTTTCTTCAAGAATTAGATGTTCTCTTGTACCTGATATGTCACATGTTCTAATAGACACTGAAGAATTAGATCGTCAAAAGAAGACACTTGTCTATATTTGCAGGAAGTGAAATGACTGTCTCCTTCCTTGCATTTTTCCCTGACACTAGGACATCCAGGCTGACTAAACCCAGAGGCAGGCATTTAATGAGAAGGTGCCTTTCACAGAAATAATTATGGTTATACATTACCAGCTTTCAACTTTGCTGAAAGTATCCATCTGAGATTAGTACATTCTAGGAGTATAAGTTTCTGGCTCAGTACTTACTAAGAATCATGGTTCTCTGGTTGTATGTAAAATAAAATACATTTGGCTTACTAAAAAAGAAAATAAAGACTTTATTGGAATATATAAGATAATGCACGTAAATAAAAATGAAAGCAGGCTAAGATTCCACAGAACAAAGAGTGATTCAGGGCTGTAGGTGGCAGTAGTAAGTGATGGATATGCCCAGGCTAAACCTAGGGGAGGACCAGGATCCTTGATTGACAATTGTACCAAGACTTTACACCACCAGGTTAGAGAAAGAGCTGTTCTCCGAGGGAAATCAGTGTTATTACCAAAAGGAGGAATGGATTTGGGATGGAAGGCCAGAAATATCCTATACTTGAATTTCTTATTTCAGTTGTTAACTTTTTCTCTATTTCTCAAGTAGAAGTTTAAGTCATTATTTCTTGCCTCTAATTTGTGAAGCTTTCTATTTAACTTCCTATGCTATCCCGTAAATATTCAGGTCATTCTTTTTTAGACTTTCACCTCAGCACATTTATCTTCAGGAAAGAGTGTCTATTCAAACAAATAAAAATTAACCAAAATCCTAGTATGTATCTGTGTGTTGTCATGTGTGTATTGTTGTTGTTGTTGTTGTTGTTGTTGTTGTGTGTGTGTATTGGGAATGGGGGAGGTGGTATATCAGAATCACCTGGGAGAACTTTTAAAAAATCTAATTATACATCCCTTACACCTCTGACTTCCATGCATATACACACTTAATAAATCAGAATATCTTGACAGAAGGGAATTGAACTTTTATTTTTAATAGTTATTTACTGGTGATTCTATTATTCTTACCATCTCTCTTAGCCCACAATTTGAGAACTATTGATTTGAATTTTCTGTAGACCCCATTTTATTTCCATTATCAAAGATATTTGCCGTTCTGGATTCTAGAACAACTAGGAGAAAGTTGAGAGAAATATTTCATCTCCTTATAAAGAAGAACTTCATAACGTGTGTAACTTTGTAACTTTGGGCTGTCCTGCAATGGGACTAAGACTGCCCTGCAAGACAGTAAATTCTCTGTCTCTGCAAGTGTTTACGCAAGGGTTGCATGACCAACTGCCAGATGGGAAAATGCATGAAAATGAGATGGTGACCTTTCTCCCCCATTGAGAGCTAGGACACGTGGTGACATGATATAACAATTAACTATGTGAACAATATATATACAATGAATGTGTGACAATGAAAATCTCAGCAAACATCAAGGTTTGCTTCGTGTTCTGGAGAGACCATATTACAGGTAAATACCCGTGTGGGAACTTCTTGGTGACAGACTGAATGATGTGTGATAAGCAGCTGTCCAAATAGTGTACTCATTCCTAACAATGATTCCATTTCAGTTGTCTAAGATGACTGAGAACACTACCAGTGCTCCTGAGATTTCAGATAAAACTTAATACTAGAATGTTAAAACATACCATGAACTGACATTCAATGTATTTAAAATAGAATATCTTTACCAGATTAGAAAAAAAGTAATGATAAAAAGCAGACTTAACCTATAGTATAGTAGATATTTGTAAAGGGTCATTGGGGAAATTCCCCATCTCAAAATATCTGTTTCATTGCTGTCCCTGGCTCTACCACTAGTGAGTCATTCTTTTATGTCAAGCATGGTCATTCTCCTGACCTTGATAGAGAGTGAGGGACAGAACTAGCCTGGGTGTCAGGATTCTACAATGCCAGGCTCCACAACAGGGAATTTCTCACCGGAAACCCTGGGTTAGAGAGTGAAGGATACTATGTTCTCTGCTGAGTGAAAGGAAAGACTCAAAGTCCAGCAAATGGAAATCATGACAGAAACATACTAACTAGTATACAGAACTGGAACATGTGCCTTGGCACATGGCTGTAATCCTAGGACTTTGCGAGACCGAGGCGGATGGATCGCTTGAGCCCAGGAGTTGGAAACCAGCCTAGCCAACATGGCGGAACCCCGTCGCTACAAAAAGTACAAAAATTAGCCAGGTGTGGTGGCGCACACCTGTAGTCCCAGCTACTTGAGGGGCTGTGGTGAGAGGACTGTTTGAGCCCAGGAGGCAGAGGTTGCAGTGAGCCTAGATCGAGCCACTACACTCCAGCCTGGGCGACGGAGCAAGACTGTATCTCTAAATAAATTAATTAATTTAAAAATGAACTAGGAACCAGAAAGAAGGGAACAAACATCAACGTGATTGTTCAGGTGAGGAATTGTCTGGTCAGGCGTTTTCATTTGCAATGTTTTTTAGAGCCCAAATAGGGCAATAAGGTCAGCTATGTTTAAAGGGCCTAGAATATACCATACGTTTTAGAGGACAGAAGAAATGGTAGGAAGGAAGGAGCTGCAAGGGAGGGATGCTAATACAAAATTTCACTCTCCTGTCATATCAAGACGCATATCCCTGTTTAACCAAAATCCCTGTTTGTTTTTAAATTACTACAATATTGGTAATTATTTTAAGGATGTAATTTAATCTTTTGTAAAAAATGAAAGAACATTTTGTCCCAGGTTTTTCTTTTCAATAAATGTGTAAATTTAACTAACTACCTTTCGTCCCGTTTATTTAGGATAATTTAGCTTCTGCTTTTTGTAGACTTGGTGAAGGCCGTAGCACAATATCAATAAAAAGTCTGGTCAATCATTTCACTGCAAGAATGCTTTTGAACACTTTCTTCAGGGTAGCAAAAAAGACACACACATATCGCTAGTTAATAGTCGCCCTGCCATTGGTTGATTTGAGTATGTTTTATCCCCCTGCTTAATTTTGTTTTCTTATTTATACAATATAGGATTAGAGAGTGGGGTTAGAGGTCACAAAACAGTGACTTATTAACTAAAGTAAGCCAACAGACGTTAGTTTGGCTAAGACATTGAGTTTTTCCTTTCATTTGTCTTGTTTTAACGAATGCCTTTCAGTGGGGCATACACAATCATTTTGTTTGGGGACCCACCACCCCACCCTACCGCTGAGTCAATCTAGACTCAATGTTTGTATCCCCTAGAGGGCTCTTGAAAGCATTTGAGTTTGTAGCTCTTGGGTCAGTATACTGTTAAATTTCTTTAGGCTCCTAAGGCTTTCATTCTACAAAACCTCTGAGAGAATGAAATTTCTTTTTTTTTCTTTTTTTCTTTTTTTTTTCCATTAGTTGAGAGATAGATTAAATGGAAGGCAATTCATACATGGTGAAGGCCATCAGGTATCAGACTCTCCCCATACGTTATCTCATTGAATTCTCAAAGCATCCCAGTGAGGTAGTCATTATCATACCCATTTTATAGGTGACAAAACAAGGTCAAATAATTTAATATCTTGCTCATGATCAGAAGCTTATTAACTGTGGGATTGGGTTCAAACCCAGATCTGTTTGTCTCCAGAAACTCCCGATATCCTTGTTTCCCTTAGTGAGCTGAAACATGCTACAGAGATCTTATGAATACCAACAAAGCTTTGCCCAAATTTTTCCCAGATACACAAAGGATATCAAATGTCCAAATATCTAAAACTATTTTTACAAAACATCTTATTTTCAGGCTGTATTCTCTGACCAGAGGGAATTACATTTCTACTGTTCTTGGGAACATACTTGACTAAAGAGCCATGCAGAATTTAGGAAGAATCATCATTAGAAGAAATTTGGCTTTCATTCACACATGGATGTCACGTTAGAAAATACATCACAAAATCATTCACATTTGAAATGTAAAGATATTTTATTTCTAACATTTGTCATAGATACTAAGTATCTTAAAATTCGATCTTGTTTGTACAAAATAGCACTAAAACTGCACATACCTTGAAATATACTCTATTACGTAGAAACTTTATTTGACAAAACAATTCTGGTAAGGAGAAGTTCAGGTATGTGCAGGCATAGAATAAATGAAGACAAAAAGAGTGTTAGTATAATAACTGAGAAGAAAACTTCAAGTAGAAAACACAACTTTCACTTGTGTTGTATTTTCATTATAGAGTTGTATAAAATTAATTCTCTTAATATAGACACAAACTGTGTTTAACATAATTTCCATACTATGTCAGTCACTTAATTGGCTTTTAATAAGCCTAGTGGCCAGCCAATGTCTGGAAGAAGAATGCATATTTTCAAAAGGAAAAAGAAGAAAATGAGGATACATTAAATATGAGTAAGTAAAGTAAAAGAGCATCTACAAAGGGACAGTTTTCTGTAATTTCTAAGCTTTGGGTTAACCATCATTCTTGTAATTTGACCACATTGAGCCAATGATTTTTATTTTTATTTTTTTTACTTTAAACAAACAGTGCTCAAATTTACAGGTCAGTATTTTTTGCAAATGCAGTGTGAATTAATATAATACATATTTAAAGCAATTAAACTGTCAAGTTTCACTTTTAGTGATTGGGGTTTGGGGAGTAGAAAGGGGCACAAAAACTGTTGCCCTTTTCAAATAACTCACAAATGTGCTAATTATGTGTCAGATATGAAAGTTGAGGCATGGTGACCTTCAAGCCAACAAAAGACCTTTTCAAGTAAGCCATCCCCATGTACATTAATGAAGTGAACAATGCCCTTCCACAGTTAAATAATGTATGGCTGTTATTTCATTATATGTGAATGAAAACCAAGGAGTTATTTCACTAGTGGCATATTAAAATAAATGTTATAAAAAAGCAAAGACTGTAAATCCATTTCACTAACATTTTGTGGTACTCTTAAAATAGTGATCCAAAGTCATATGTTGTTTATTTCTACTGCATGTGGCTAATGCATGGTTTCTCCACAACTGGATGTATTTTAGATCTTAGCAGGAAAAACTGCAATGTGTTAAAGTATAAAACAATTGACAGAGATATTTTAAAAGATAGAAAAATTATTGTTAGATCAAGTATCTCCTTGCAATGATAAAGATAATGATATATTTTGTAGATCAGAGAGAACAGTGCCTCTCTCCATAAGCCTTACTCCGTTAGTAAGAAGAATGTTGAACAAGAGCGGGGTTCAGAGGAAGGGAAAATAATCTCCCACTCTTTATCGTGGCTCTTTCATGGTCCGGAGAAAGTATTTATAAACCTTGGATTTAGGTCATGGACATAATGGTAATAAAAAGAGCACCCATTTTGTTGGAAGAAAATGTAAATTTCAAAAGCAATAATATAAGAGAAATTTGGGTGTCACTAATGCTTGAATCAAATGCACTGCTGGAATGTCAAACAGTACCCATGAAGTTGTAGTGGAAAATCAAGAGCAGGAAGAAGTTAATTATCTTGTATTTGTTCAGCTTTGTAGTGTATTTGATACAAACAAAACATATATACAGATACAGTCATACTTAATGCAACTTAAATATGAGTAATAGACCTCTGGGAAATAATAAACCAATTACTAATTTAAAATAAATCACAATCATATGAGATTCCAAAATCCTATTAGCATTCAATCCATAAACATATTTTTTCCAGTCTCACAATAGCTTCTTATTATGGGTTAGGTGTTGATACCAAGAGACTGTACAGGGTTTACAGATTCACTCACTAGTCTCTCCTCATTTTAAACAATTCTCTAGGTCTTTCTATTGCTATTTGCTTTAATAGATTATCTGAATTCTTTCATAAAATGGATACCAGTGATGTTTTTGAGAATGTTCTTTGTCATTGAGATTCTCAATGAATGTGTACATGTTCTTGTTCAGTATAAGTGTTGCTACATTTCCTTGATAATCTAAAATAATTTCCATTGTTTTGGATTGTATTTAAGGTGGCAAATCTTGCTTGTTCCATGTCAACAAATGAAGATGGAATTAAAATTGTCAAAATTGCAGCCAATCATTTGGAAACCTTGTGTCCACAGGTATGATAACTAAGTTACTGTCTTTTTGTCTGTAAAATTATATATAATTAATTCCTAATGCTTTTATGCATATGAAAATACACTATTATTATTATTTTTTCTTTTTTTCTGAGACCAAGTCTCACTCTGTAGCCCAGGCTGGAATGCAGTGGCGTGATGTCGGCTCACTGCAACCTCTTCTTCCTGAGTAGCTGGGATTACAGGCATGCACCACCATGCCTGACTAATTTCTGTATTTTTAGTAGAGATAGGGTTTCATCAAGTTGGCCAGGCTGGTCTCAAACTCCTGACCTCAAGTGATCTGCCCACTTTGACCTCCCAAAGTGCTGGGATTACAGGCATGAGCCACCGTGCTCGGCCAAAATGTTTATTTGAAGCATAGAGGACTGAATTGTCCTAAGGTGATTCTTAAAAAGAGAATAGAGAAAACGACTGACATTCCTTAAGTGGCCATATTGGAATCTCCTGAGGCAATGATGCTTGGTCCAAATGATTTGATTTGTTTTTAGTGATTATTTATTTTGAAATTTCAAATGGGTTGAAAGGATTGACTCTTTTTTTCTTTTATCAAAGAAGATATGTGTTTGAAAAAAGTTAAATATTTTCTTGTCAGTAATTCAGATGTTTCTTAAAACCTGAAGAGTCTTCACTGAAAGAGTGAAGGTTTTAAGTAAAATCTTAAAACTACATGACAAATAGTTTTGAAGCCATGAATCAACATACACATAGGGCAATTTAAACACTCTTGTCTGAGAAGAAGCAGGAAATAATATGGATACTTCCTAATGAAGACCACATATGTTATAAGGATGATAAATATAACAAAGATTAGGGACTTTAATTCTCTGGATGTCTCCTGAGATTCTCATTCTACAAAAAGTAGGGCATGTGTTAAATTCTTGATTTGCCTTGCTGACAATTTCATCTCTAAGAATATTGAGGAAACTGTGAAGGAAACTGCATCTTTGGACTTAATGTTGATTAACAAGTAAGAACAAGCTGGAAAAGTGGAGTCTAGGGGACCTGCAGCTGAGATCTCCCAACTGATGTCAATTTTCTATGAAACTCCAGAGGGAACAGAATACTCCAACAAGGTCTCTAAAGTAGTTGAATGAAATACACTCCCATCAACATTCTGTAAGTGTTCTCATCTCTGCACATTGTGAATAACGCTCAAGGTTATCACTTTTTAAAATGCCTTTTCAATCTGAAAGTATTAAGTATTTCTCATTGGTTTTAATGTGTAATTTTCTGATTCCTAGTGAGAACATTCTTTTCGCAAATATTTATTGACTATTTGACTTTCTAATTCGGTGACTTGCTTATATCCTTTACGAAGTTTCCAATTTTAGTTAGGTTGTCTTTTTTGTAATTAATTTGCTTAGGTTTGTTAAAAATATCTCTGTTGCTCATGTCTTTTGAAATATTTTTAAAATAATTTTTCAGTCGCAGACTTTAAGAACTTTAACGTAAACGTATGATTTATCTTTTAGTTATTTTAATATGTAGTTATGGAGCACCTACTGTGTGCCCTGGTTTGTGGTTTTGTGCCTTGTTAAGACATTCTATCAACAAATATGTCACGTATTTCCCACATTATGTTGTTAAAAGAGTAAAGTATTATTATTCAACATACAGGTATTTATTCCTTCTGAAATATATTTTTATGTCTAACATGAGGTAGAGATCGTTTCATTTTGTAGTGTGGACATTTGGGCCACCATCATATATTAAATAGTTGATCTTTTCTCAATTACTGTGAAATTCTACCATTGTTTCACACATATCCCATGAAGACTTACAAATATTTCCATTGTCTAATATATATTTGTATACATGTTCATGTATACTTATAAACATAAATACACATACACATATACAAATTTATATAATGCATTAAATATATAATACATATATAACAATGTATAATTATTTTTGGTTTGTTCCACATGCAAAGATAGGTTGATAGGCAAAGTGAAACATTTCAAGGTACACAAGTTTCTGGACTTTCTATTCTGTTCCATTGGTCTATTTCTCTATCCCTGTAACAGTATCATAATGTTTTAAGCATGGTTTTACATTAAATCCTAATATCTTCTAGGCAAGCTGGCTCATCCTGTTTTTTTTTCTTTAAATTATAGCTGTCATTCTTAATTTTTATATAACTTTTGGGATTAACTTATCAAGTATCATGGAAAAACATTAGAAGTTAGATTTAAAACGTTAAAATGTTTTGAATTATAGATTATTTTAGGGAATGACCCCTTTAAGATATTTAATCTTTCCATTAATAAACATCTTACATCTACAGTAATCCTCCTTGTCTGCTGTTTCGCTTTTGATGGTTTCTGTTACCCTCAGTCAACTGTATTAATAGTTCATTTAATAAACTATTAAATGAAAAATTCCAGAAATAATAAGTTTTAAATTGCATGTAATTCCCCATCTTGAGATCAAACCTTTTCTTCATCTCTCTCTGTCCCACCCAGGACATGAATCATCCCTTTGTCTAGCATATTCATGCTGTAAATACCACCCTCCTGTTACTCATTTACCAGCCGTCGTGGTTATCCAATCAACTGTCGCAGTACTCATGTTCAAGTCACCTGTATTTTACTTAATAATGGTGCCAAAATACAAGAGTAGTGACTCTGGCAATTAAGATATGAAAAAAAAAAAAAAATCATATGCTGTGGTTGCTAAAATCCATGGTAAGAACGGATCCTCTGTGAAATTGTGAAGAAGGAAAAAGAAATTAATGCTCATTTTGCTGTCGCACCTCAAATTGCAAAAGTTATGGCCACAGTGAATTATAAGATGGAAAAGGCATTAAGTTTTTGGGCAGAAGACATGAACGGAAAATGTGTTCTCATTGATGATAACTGGGTTTGGTACCATCTGAGGTTTTAATCATCTGTTGAATGATCTTGGAACATATGCTCTGCAGAGAATGGAGGACTACTGTATCTCCATAATCAGATCTTTTTTAAAAGTTATCCTTCAGAGATACTGTTTTCTTAATTATTTATTTTAGTAAACATCGTGGTTCTGAATATCTTCTACTGCTGTTGATTTCCAATTTTTTCTCTCCAGACCAAATATCTCCCCTGAAAAACCAGACTCACATATGCCTAATTTTTCCTTTGGCATCTTTACTTTGATATCTAGAAAACATCTAAAATTTAAAATAGCCTAAATGAAACTTCTAATTTCTCCATCTTCATCTTATTCCACTTCTCTTTCAGTTCCTAGCTCTGGTTAAAAACCTGGGAGGTTTTCTTTACTCATTCATTCATTATTTATTGAACATTTACTATGTGGTGGGCACTGTTAATGCATCTAGAGAGAAAATAGTAAAGAAAACAAATGATAAACAAAAAATGCCTGCTTTGGTGAAGTTGTTGTTGGAATGATATCTAATGGCTGTTTTTCCTACCTAATCCATTAACAAGTCCTACCATTTCGCAAAAAAAACTCTATCTTGAATCTATATACTTCTCTCCACCTTGTTTGTCAACATCTTAGCCTACGCCACCATCATTTCTATCTTGGACTACAGAAATGTCATTCTAAGGCCGGGCGCGGTGGCTCAAGCCTGTAATCCCAGCACTTTGGGAGGCCGAGACGGGCGGATCACGAGGTCAGGAGATCGAGACCATCCTGGCTAATACGGTGAAACCCCGTCTCTACTAAAAAATACAAAAAAATTAGCCGGGCGAGGTGGTGGGCGCCTGTAGTCCCAGCTATTCGGGAGGCTGAGGCAGGAGAATGGCGTGAACCCGGGAGGCGGAGCTTGCAGTGAGCTGAGATCCGGCCACAGCACTCCAGCCTGGGCGGCGGAGCGAGACTCCGTCTCAAAAAAAAAAAAAAAAAAAAAAAAAGAAAAAAAATGTCATTCTATATGGTCTCCATGCCTACACTCATATCTCTGTAAAACATAAAGTTTTAAAGGTGTTCATCAGAAAAATCACTTTCCTTAGCTTTTTAAAATGCAGACTATTTTTATATCTTAATCAGACCTATATGCTTTTCCTACTGCCTAACTTCCAACCCCACTCCATATTATTATTTTTTCACCCACTAGATCTCTACATAGTTCCTTTTGTGTTTCTAGAACACAGTAACCCTCTTTCCACCTGGTAGGGTGTTTGCACTTCATAATACCCCGGTGTTTTTTTCCCATATGGCCATATGGACAACTTCTTTTATGTTCAATTTACGAGGACTCAGCTTAAATATCATCTTCTCAGAGATCAATCTCCCTTCTCTCTAAATCACTCCTCCAGCTATGACTTACTATGTTACCATACTTGCTTATTTTAGAGTCTATATCACAACCTGAAGTTATATTTTATATTAATTTGTTACCTTTATTATATATATTACATACTCACGAAGAAAGTTCATGAAGTCAATGATTTGATCTTCCTTATTCGCTATTAATATCCCCTGTACCTAGGAGAAATAAAATATATATTGGATGTTCAATAAATATTTGTTCAGTATATACATGAGAGAGAAGGTTACTAGAATGATAAATCATTCTATGTTCATAAAGGGCAGGGAGGATTTTGGCAACAACTTCTTGATATTTTTCTTAATATGATGTGTCTTATTTTTCATAAGATGAAAAAAAGGCAGTATAATCACTTTGAGCTGTAACTGACAGAAAGAAAAAAAAAAAACCTTTACAGTGGCTTTTTTATGTATAGATACTGTCCAAGTATGAGATCTGAATTCATAGGCTAGGTTGATTTTAGAGTGAGTCAGGTAAGTTCTGGGTCACGAGGAGCTGATAGGGTGGCCCTGAATTTCTGTTTGTTAAGTACAATTGAATTCACCTAAGTTTCAGTGAATTGAGTTGTTCTGGTTCTTACTGTGCACAAAGGACCTCAACTGTAAAGCTTTGCCCAGTTATAGGTATCACCCTTCAAAAAAGATTTATCACTTGGAGCATACTTAGCAGAGATATTTGAAATAGTGACATGAGTTGAAACTATGTCATATGTACACCTCAGAAAAGCAATAGGGAATTTTTAGCCTGGAAAAGACCTGGAGAAACACAATCACTCTCATTATGTCTTTAAAGGACTATGATGTGAACGACTTGTTCTGAAGGGCCCCGAGGGGCAGAGTACAACCTGTGAGCAGATGTTAGAAGAATGCAAATTTTATCTCAAGATAGAGATGAGTGTTTTTAGCAGAGCTATCCTGACAGGAATTGAACTTCACTGAGAACACAGGATTTGGCGTTTCTCAACACTACAGACATTTAACACAAGGAGAGTAACTAGTTGACCAAGGTATTTTAATGGGGGGCACAAACAAACCTTGGGTGAAAAGTGGGTCTAGAAGCCTTTTGAAACCCAATCCTGAGATCCTCTAATGGATCTGTCTATTTTATGAAAGAGAGAACTGTGATCTGGATAACAGCATTGCTGGAGTACTACAGGTGTGTGAACAGTTATACTCAACCTGGTGGAAGGATAAAGCCATCTATAGGGCTTAATCCTTGCTCCATTGTAACAAGTGACTTGAAAGAATATTGAAAAAATAAACATTTTATATTTGCATAAGGCACAAAACTGAGAAAGATAGACAGAATAGTCTAATGTTTGAAAATTCATAAGCTGAAATTAAATAAGGGCAAATACAAAGTCAGAGCTTAAGCTTAAATAAAATCTATTGCACGAGCGTATAGTGAAACTATTGCACATCAAATGCACATGGGGCACCAGGACTTGAGAGGGACATTTGCTATCTGGTTCAGTGAATTTCAAACCTGGGTCTATGAAAGCATTTTCATGGTCTATAGCAAAAGTAGCTCAGTGTAGTTAGCTTTTTTTCATATAGTGAAATTTAATCAACTTTTTATTCTGAGGTTTTATATTTACTACTTTATCAGAAATATTTGATTTCTGAAATCATAAAGTAGATAATAGTCTTTTTTACATTTTTATTTTTGGCAAAAAATAAATTATTTATCAATAAAAAATATTTTTTTCTTACTTTACGAATAAAAAAATAAAAATATACTCACCCTATGTCAGTTCCTTCTCTTTCCTGTGTCTCCTTCTTCTTTGAAAAATATTTGTGGCCTGAAAAGTCCAGAAAGTTAAAAGTACTAATTTAGGTGACTTAATGGTATAAGTCAGTAGCATGATATGAGGACTGACTTACAGCTTTGAAATAATTGATCTTTTTGTAGTGTAAGTGTGATCATTGGATTTGCATGCTCATGTGTGAATCGTGCCTCCCTCAAACCTTGTTATGACACCAGCACATTATTCGTATGACATGAAAAATAAAATGATTATGATACTTAGCTTGTGAAATAGAAGGAAATTTTCAGTATACTTGGCACACGAATGTCTTCATCAAGAATTTCATGCTGAATCCTGGGCCCATAGTTTAAAGGATAGGCAGAAAAAGAATAAGTTGTTTTAAGCCATAGTGAGCTGTCACCTCATTACTGGAAGTGTTTAAACAAAGGCAAAATAGGGTATACCTTGACAAAAGTATTGGAGAGAGAATTTCATTATTGAGAGGTAGAAGAATTAGATCATGTTAAGTGTTCTTTCCATAAATAAGATTCACAAATTAACAAAAATCATTATGAAAACCTAGGGTATTTTCCCTGTGGTGAACACACATTCAATTAGGCAGACCCTCCTAAGTACTTAAATTTTCCAGAATCAAAAGAGAGAAATATGGTTCTAAAATAAATCAAGTTTTCCAATCACTGTCTAATTTGAGTCAGTATCTAGTACTGCTTTGTTATATCTCTGTTGCTCTCACCAAGTAGTATCCAATGACCTGACAGGGCTAAAACATCTTCCAGAGGTACCTAATTTATTTTCAGTGATGTAGTTGGGTACAAAGAGATAATATTTTTATAAGTTGTTACTGAAAATCTATAATTTCTAAAAGAGATATATATTGGGTGTGTTGGTAAGTAGGGAAGAAAGACAACATTGCCCTAGAGAAGCATGTGAAATATAAAAAGAACAAAGTATTTGGGTTAGGGCATGCACTGGAGGTCACTTGTATTCATATTTTAACATAGAAAGCTATAAACTCCATGAGGATAGGAATTTTTGTTCTGCTGATATATCCTAAGAATAATGCTTGACACATAGTAGGCTGAGTGAATGATTATACCTCAATGACCTTTTTAGGATTATATTCATTGGCAGGTAAATATTGGAAGGCATTACTATTCCCCTTCCTTCTTCGTTTTCTGGGAGTGTAGAAACTCTCAATTTCTAATCAAAGTGATAAAAAGTCCCAGTACGACACTTTGTCTGTTGAAGTACAAGTCATGTGAAGTGACTGGCATTATCTCTCTCTGCATAGACAGGACTATTTTGCAAAAACAGCGACTTGTTCTGATTAAGTTATGATGTATTTAGTACACACTTCAGTAAGGGCATTAGACTGTTTCTTTCAAATGGAAAACCATGTACTTATTTGTATGGGATTTTTATTTGTTTTTCTGATAGAGAAGCTCTCATATCTGTGAACTGAAAGCACTTAATTTTCTAAGTATCAAGCTTTGGGGAAGTAAATATATTTTGTTTCATCTACTGTTGATGATGATGATGGATGTTTTGTTTTCAACTAAACAATATAGGACCCAAATATTCAATGTAAAATGACCATATTCTTTAAGAATCATGTAAGAGCCATATCAGGCCTTTTATAATTTATGCCTAATTTATTTCTTTTCACTTCAGGGAATGGCACAAATGCTCTTAAAATTTTGGAAACCATCAGTTGTGTCATAATGTAAAAAAGACTTAAATGAGGTGATTTTGTTTTTTAAACGTTTATAATAATTGAGTGGTATGTCCTCAAGACTGACTAGGGTGATTTCAGATGTAAGTTTAGTACCAGTTTCTTTCCAGTGATGGTGTGGTATCTATGTGGGGAGACAGTGCTTGGGTGCAGCTGTGAGCACAGCTACTACGACTGGAAATGTCTGTGCCTTTATCCTATCATTGCTCTGTATCTTGTTCCAATTACACAGCCACTTTCTTCCACTCACTCCAAGGATCTCTTCATTCAGCAAATACTTACAGACCACCTACTGGGAGCATCCATGAAGCTAGGGTGAGCCAGGGGCAGGGAGTGGGAATTTAGGGGGTACTCAACAGAGCAGTTCTGAGAAAGAAGAATTTTAAGGTCTAAGTTTTATTAGAAGGAAAATCGGAGGTGGTGTGTCCTGGCAGAAGAAACAGAATTTGTGGAGGAGAAGTCATGGTCATCAAACTCAAGTGGGGAAATGGGGTAAAAAATTAGATAATGACTTTAAAGTACGTAGCCTAGAATAAGCATGGTTTCAGATGCAGGCCAAGGCAAGAATCTCAGAATGAATTACAAACCAAAGTGTTTACAGCCTCGTTTATAATCATGGTGTGTGCTGCGATATTAAGCACATTAACATAAAGGATCTGTGCTGGCCTGTACAATGTTCTTCTAGTCATGGAGGAAAATAAAGATAGAGCCTTGCTGACATTAAGTTTATAATCAAAAGGGAAATTTATTGTCCAGATAGAAAGGAAGTGGTGTTTGGGAGGGATCGGTGGAAATGGCCTGAGAATTGGATTCATGTCAGGGGATACAGGGAGAGCCCACAGAAAAGTGTCATTTTTCATGAGCCTTGAAGGAGAAGCAAGATTTGCACATTTGGGAAAATATGAAAAGGGCATTCTAGGCAGAGGAGATGGAAAAACATATAATAGAAATTGAAAAAAGTAAGCAATCAAGTCTGTCTAAGCCATGTTGTTTCTTTACAGGAGGCTTGCTTGGATTTTGGGTGGAACAATTCTTTGTTGTGTGATACAGTCACAGTGGTGGGGCTCAGCCTTTTCTGGGGAGGCCAGAAAGCTCAGAATCGGCACCTCCCCCAGTCCAGTCTTTCTAATAACCAAAAGTGCCTTCACACATTTCCATAAACCTCCTAGTAAAGTGGTGTTGCCCCATTTAAGAACCAGTGGGAGGGCATAGTCTGTGGAAAGATAAGTTGTAGCCGTTAGTGCCAAGTGAAGTGGTTTAGATCGGTTTCATAGATTTGGTTTAGTCACTACAGGTTTTGAGTAGGACAGTGACATCATCACAGCTGTGCTTTTGGAAGATTGATTTTAAAATTCTGTGTCAACTGAATTGCAAAAGGGAGAGGCATGACCTGCTAAAAGATAATTGAATATTACATGCAGAAGTCAGGGCCTGAATAAGAGATGTAAGAATAAAAATGTTTAAGATGGTACAAATTGCAAATGGATAATATAAATTGATCAGAAATTGAAAACAAATTAGATGATTGTGATGATGGAGGCGAAAGGGAATGAATTTGAGGTTTATAGTACCTGGGAAGATAGTGGTTATATTAGAAGAAATTGGAAACAAAATGAAGAAAGGGACACTTAAGGACAGAAATGAATATATTTAAGTTACTCCCAGAAGATCCACATTGAGGTAACAGAAAATAAAACTACAAGAACTTGAGATGTTATCACTAGATTATGGTAGCCATTTATGTAGATGTGATAATTAGAACCATAAATGTGGGATGACATTGCTAAAGAGCAAAATAAAAATAAAAGAATCAAAGGCATAACCTTAAGAAAACACATCTGGGAAAGAAAAGGAAGAGGAACCCCAAAAAGAACAAGGAGCAAACTAAGAGGAAAGTCAGGGAAGTGTGGCTTGCTGGAAGCCTAGCAAATGGGAGCATTTCAGCACAGTGATCATCTAAGCCAGATACTCCAGTGAGGTACAGAGTGATGAGTACTGACAATTGGAAATTAGGAAGTAAGCAGTCATCTTAACAAAATAATGGTTTCAGCAGCATTGTGAGAAATGAGGAGAGGGCAGGGGCCAGAAGCTACATTCCTAGATTATTTTCCCCCTTAAATTGAAAAATAAACCTAATTGTGGAAAAGAGAATCACTGGGAAGCTCCACTTGCAGACTTTTACCATAAAGTCCTACCATACTTTTTACTGTCAGTTATTTTTTCCTTCATTTGCATGTTTATTAATTGGTATATCATAGTTATATATATTTTGGGGATACATATGATATTTGGATACATAAACAATGTGTAATAATCAAATCAGGGTAATTGGAATATCCATCACCTCAAATATTTATCCTTTTTCTGTGTTGGACACTCTACAATTCTTCACTTCTAGCTTTTTGAAGCATATAATAAATTATTGTCAATTATAATTTTCCTATTGTACTATCTAATAGCTGAACTTACTTCTATCTAACTGTATTTTTGTACCCATTAACCAACTTCTCTTTACTGCTCCCTCTTCTCTTTCCGGCCTCTGGTAACCACCATTCTACCTCCATGAGATCCACAGTTTTAGTGAGTAAGAACATGCAATATTTGTGTTTCCATGCCTAGCTTATTTCATTTAACATAATGACCTCCAGTTCAATCTGTATGGCTGCAAAAGATAGGATTTCATTTTTTGTGGCTGAATAATATTCCATTGTATGTGTGCATGTATATATACACACATATACCACATGTTTTTTATTTATTCATCTGTTAATGAACACTTAGGTTGACTCCATATTTTGGCTATTGTGAACAGTGCTGCAATAAACATGGGAGTACAGATACCTCTTTAACATACCGATTTACTTTCTTTGGGGGTATATACCCAGTATTGGGATTGCTGGATCATATGGTACTTCTATTTTTAGTTTTTTGAGAAACCTCCATACAGTTTTCCATATTTGCTGTATGACTTTATATTCCCACCAACAGTGTACGAGCATTCTCCCTTCTCCACATCCTTGCTAGTGTTAATTTTTGTCCTTTTAATAATAGCTATTCGAACTGGCCTGAGATTATATCTCTTTGTGGTTTGATTTGAATTTCCTTGATGACTAGTTATGTCTTCTTTTGAGAAATGTTTATTCAGGTCTTTGGGCCATTTTTTTCCCCAACATGTCTAAATAAACTGTTATTGAAACACAGCCATGTGAGTTCCTTTATGTATTGTCTACAGTTGCTTTCATACAACAAGGAAAGAGAACATCCATCTAACCTAAAATAGTTACTATATGGCTTTTTAAAAAAATTCTTTAAGTTCAGGTGTACATGTGTGGGTTTGTTATATAGGGTAAGCTCATGTCACGGGTCCTGAAGCGTTTGCTCCAGGACCATAGCCCCTTGGGTATTTTTACACACAAACTAGAGGCTATTCAAACTCCAGGCTATGTTCCTGGAGATTATTTTGTCACCCAGGTATTAAGCCTAGTGCCCATTAGTTATTTTCCCTAATCCTCTTCCTCCTCTCACCCTCTACCTTCTAGCAGGCACTGGTGTCTGTTGTTGCCCTCTATGTGTCCATCTGTGTTCCTCATTTAACTCCCACTTATAAGTAAGAACATGCAGTATTTGGTTTTCTGTTCCATGTTAGTTTGCTAAGAATAATGGCCTCCAGCTCCACCTATGTTACTGCAAAGGACATGATCTCATTCTTTTTTATGGCTGCAGAGTATTCCATGGTGTATAGGTACCACATTTTCTTTATCCAGTCTACCAACTGATGCACATGTGCATTGATTCCTTGTCTTTGCTATGGTGAGTAGTGCTGCAATGAACATACACATATATGTGTCTTTATGATAGAATGACTTATATTTCTTTGGATATATACCCAGCACTAGGATCATTGGGTCAAATGGTATTTTGTATTTAGGTCTTTGAGGATTTGCCATGCTGTTTTCCACATGGTTGAAATAATTTACACTCCCACCAACAGTGTGTAAGTTGTTCCTTTTTCTCTGCAACCTTGCTAGCATCTGTTATTTTTTAACTTTTTAGTAATAGCTATTCTGACTGGTATGAGATGGCATTGGATTGTGGTTTTGATTTGTATTTCTTTAATGATAGGTGATGTTGAGCTTTTTGCATATTTTTTTGGCCACATGTATGTCTTCTTTAGAAAAGTGTTCACTTTTCTAAACTTACCCACTTTTTAATGGGGTTGCTTTTTTTTTTTCTTGTAAACTTATATAAGTTTCTTATAGATACTAGATAATAGACCTCTGGCTAGGTGTGATGGCTCACAACTGTAATCCCAGCACTTTGGGAGGCCGAGCAGGGCAGATCAGATCGCTTGAGGTCAGGAGTTTGAGACCAGCCTGGCCAACATGGTGAAACTTCATCTCTACTAAAAATAACAACAACAACAACAACAAAATTAGCCAGACATGGTGGCACATACTTGTAGTCCCAACTTCTTGGGAGGCTGAGGTGGGAGGATCACTTGAAACTGAGAGGTAGAGGTTACAGTGAGCTAAGATCGCACCACTGCAGTCCAGCCTGGGTGACACAGCGAGACTGTCTCAAAAAAAGAAAAAGAAAAAAGATAATAGACCTTTGTCAGATGTATAGTTTGCAGAATTTATCTCCCATTCTGTAAGTTGTCTGTTATACTCTGTTGAATATTTCTTCTGTTGTGCAGAAGTTCTTTAGTTTAATTATATCCCAATTGTCAATTTTTTCTCATTGTAATTGCTTTTAGTGTCTTTGTCATGAAATCTTTGCCCATTCCTGTGTCCAACATGGTATTGCCTAGGTTGTCTTCCAGGGATTTTATAGGTTGGGGTTATACATTTAAATGTTTAATCCATTTTGAATTAATGTTTGTATACGATGTAAGGAAGGGGTCCAGTTTCAACCTTCTGCATATGGCTAGCCAGTTATCTCAACATCGTTTATTGAATAAGGAGTCCTTTCCCCATTGCTTGTTTTTTGTCAGTTTTTTTGAAGATCAGATGGTTGCGGGTGTGCAGCCTTATTTCTGGATACTCTATTCTATTCCATTGGTCTCTGTTTTTATTTTGGTGTGCCATTTTGTTTACTATAGTGCTATAGTAAAGTTTGAAGCTAGCAGCATGATGCCTCCAGCTTTACTCTTTTTACACAGGATTGTCTTGGCTATTTGGGCTGTTTTTGTTCCATATGAATTTTAAAATAGTTTTTTTATAGTTGGGTGAAGAGTGTCATTGGTAGTTTAATAGGAATAGCATTGAATCTATAAATTGCTTTGGGCAATATGGTCATTTTAAGAATTTTGATTCTTCCTATTCATGAGCATGGGATGTTTCTCCATTTGTTTGTGTCATCTCTGATTTCTTTGAGCAGTGTTCTGTAATTCTCATTATAGAGAACTTTCACCTCCCTGATTACCTGTATTCCCAGATATTTTATTCTTTCTGTGGCAATTGTGGATGGGATTGCATTTCCGATTTGGCTCTTGGCTTGACTATTGTTGGTGTATAGGAATGGTAGTGATTTCTGTACATTAGTTTTGTACCCTGAGACTTTGCTGAAGTTTTTTTTATCAGCTTAAGTTTTGAGCTGATACTGTGGAGTTTTCTAGATGTAGGATCATGTCATCTGCAAACAGGAATAATTGGACTTTCCCTCTTCCTGTTTACATGTCCTTTATTTATTTCTCTTCCCTGATTGCTCTGGCCAGGACTTCCAATACTATGTTGGATAAGGAATAGTAAGACAGAGCATCCTTATCTTGTGCTGGTTTTCAAGGAAGTGCTTCTAACTTTTGCCCATTCAGTTTAATATTGACTGTGTGTTTGTCATAGATGACTGTTATTATTTTGAGGTATGTTTTCTCAATACCTAGTTTATTGAGAGTGTTTAACATAAAAGTGATATTGAATTTTATTGAAAGCCTTTTCTGCATCTATTGAGAAAATCATGTGGTTTTCGTCTTTAGTTTGCTTATGTGATAAATCACATGTATTGGGTTGAATCAACGTTGCATCCCAGGGATGAAACCTACTTGATCGTGGTGCATTTGCTTTTTGATGTGCTGCTGGATTCAGTTTGCAGGTATTTTGTTCAGGATTTCTGCTTCAAAATTCTTTAAAGATATTGGCCTGAAGTTTCTTTTCTTCTTCTTCTTCTCGTGCTGAGGAGGCGGCTTTCTCGGCGGGGCGGATCTCCGGACTCGCTGCTTCGTCGCGGCGGGCAGGTTCTTACGCAATTGCTACGCTCCTTTCCTCTTCTCGGTCGGCGGCCGGCTTCGTTCTTATCTCGCTTTCTTCCGCTTCTTCTCTGTCTTCTCTCATTTCCGAGCTCGCTACTCTGCCTATCTCCTCTTCTTACGCTCTGCTTCTCTTCTAACTTCCTTCCCCGCTGCTTCCTTATATTCTTCCCCTTAAGGTCTCCCTTCCTCTTCCCCTTCCTCTTCCCTTCCTCTTCCCCTTCCTCTTCCTCTTCCTCTTCTCCTTCCTCTTCTCCTTCCTCTTCTCCTTCCTCTTCTCCTTCCTCTTCCTCTTCTTCCTCCTCTTCTTCCTCCTCTTCTTCCTATTCCTCTTCCTCTTCCTCCTCCTCCTCCTCCTCCTCTTCTTCTTCTTTCTTCTTTCTTCTTTCTTTTCTTCTTTCTTCTTTCTTCTTTCTTCTTTCTTCTTTCTTCTTTCTTCTTTCTTTCTTCTTTCTTCTTCTTCTTCTTCTTTGTTGTCTCTGCCTGGTTTTGGTATCAGGATGATGGTAGCCTCATAGAATGAGTTAGAAGGAGTCCATTCTCCTCAACTTTTTGGAATAGCTTCAGGAGGAATGATACCAGCTCTTCTTTGGACATCTGGTAAAATGAGGTTGTGAATCCATCTGGTCCTGAATTTTCTTTGGTTGGTGGGCTATTTATTATTGATTCAATTTCAGAGCTCATTATTAGTCTGTTCACGGATTCAGTTATTTCCTGGCTCTGTCTTGGCAGGGTGTCTGTGTCCAGGAATTTATCCACATCTTTGAGATTTTCTAGTTTATGTGCATAGAGGTGGTCGTAGTGTTTTCTGATGATTATTTGTATTTCTGTGGGGTCAGTGGTAATATCCTGTTTGTCATTTTTAATTGTGTTTATTTGGATGTTCTCTCCTTTCTTCTTTAATAGTCTAGCTAAAGGTCTATCTAATTTATTAATTTTTTCAAAAAACCAACTCCTGGATTCGTTGATCTTTTGAATGCTTTTTGGTGTCTCAGTCTCCTTCAATTCAGCTTTAATTTGGGCTGATTTGTTTCTTCTGCTAGCTTTGTGTTTGGTTTTCTGTTGGTTCCCTACTTCTTTTAGTTGTGATGTTATGTTGTTAACTTGAGATCTTTCTAACTTTTTGATGTTGACATTCAGTGCTATAAATTGTCTTCTTAATACTGTCTTAGCTGTGTCCCAGAGATGCTGGTATGTAGTATCTTTGTTCTCATTTGTTTCAAAGAACTTGTTGATTTCTCCCTTAATTTCATTATTTACCCAAAAGCCAGTCGGGAGCTGGTTATTCATATAATTAATTTGCATGCAATTATATGGTTTTAAGTGAATTTCTTAGGCTTGATTTCTAATTTGATTGTGCTATAGTTTGAGAGAGTGATTGTTATGATTTCAGTTATTTTGCATTTGCTGAGGAGTGTGTTATGTCTGATTATATGGTTTAGTTCAGAGTATGTGCCATGTAGTGATAAGAAGAATGTATTCTCTCTTGCTTTGGGGTGGAGAGTTCTGCAGATATCTCTCAGGTCCATTTGATCCAGTGCTGAATTCAGGTCCTAAGAATCTTTGTTAATTTTTTGCCTCAATAATCTAATACTGTCAGTGAGGTGTTGAAGTCTCCCACTATTATTGCATGGGAGTCTATGACTCTGAAGGTCTCAAGGAACTTTCTTTATGAATCTGGATGCTCCTGTGTTGGGTGCATATATATTCAGGATAGTGAGGTCTTCTTGTTGAATTTAACCCTTTACTGTTATACAATGTCCTTCTTTGTCTTTTTTGATCTTTGGTTTAAAGTCTGTTTTATCTGAAATTAGGATTGCAACCTCCCTTTTTTCTATTTTGCATTTGATTGGTAAATTTTTCTCCTTTCCTTTATTTTGAGCCTATGGGTGTCATTGCGTGTGCGTTGGGTCTTGGTTCTTTATTCAGCTTGCCCCTCTGTGTTTAATTGGGGCATTTAGCCCATTTACATTTAAGGTTAGTATTGGTATGTGTGGATTCGATCCTGTCATCATGATGTTAGGTGGTTATCATGCAAACTTGTTTGTGTGGTTGCTTTGTAGTGTCACTGGTCTGTATACTTAAGTGTATTTTTGTAGTGGCTGGTAACAGTCTTTCCACATTTAGTGCTTCCTTCAGGAGCTCTTGTAAGGCAGGTCTGGTGGCAAGAATTTCCATCAGTATTTGCTTGTATGGAAGGAATCTTATTTCTACCTCAATTAGGAAGCTTACTTTGGCTGGATACGAAACTCTGGGTTGAGATTTCCCTTCTACAAGAATGTCGAATATTGGCCCCCAATCTCTTCTGGCTTGTAGGGTTTCTGCTGAAAGCTCCACTGTTAGTCTGATGGGCTTCCCTTTGTAGGTTACCTGGCCTTTCCCTCTAGCAGCCTTTAACATTTTTTCTTTCATTTCGACCTTGAAGAATCTGATGATTACATGTCTTGGGGTGATCTTCTTGTGAAGTAGCTTACTGGGATTCTTCACATTTCCTGAATATTAATGTTGGCCTCTCTAGCTATGCTGGAGAAGTTCTCATGGATGATATCCTGAAATATGTTTTCATTCTTTTTTCTCTATTCTTTTCTGACTGTCTTATTTCATAAAGCCAGTCTTCAACCTCTGAGATTCTTTCCTCGACTTGATCTATTCTGCAATTAATACTTGTGATGGCATTATGAAATTCTTTTAGTGTGCTTTTCAGCTCTATCAGGTTGCTTACGTTCTTTTCTATACTGGCTGTTTTGTCTGTCAGTTTCCGTATAGTTTTATTCTGATTCTTAGCTTCCTTGGATTGGGCTTCAATGTACTCCTGCATCTTAATGATCTTTGTTCCCATCCATATTCTGAATTCTATTTCTGTCATTTCCACCATCTCAGCCTAGTTCAGAACCCCTGCTGGAGAGGTGATGTGGTCATTTTTAGGACAAAAGGCACTTTGGCTTTTTGAGTTGTTGGAGTTCTTGTGTTGGTTGTTTTTCATCTTTGTGGACTAGTGTTTCTTTGGTCATTGAAGTTGTTGACCTTTGGATTTTTTTTTCTTTTATCCTTTCGATGACCCTTAGGGTTTGATTATAGTGTGAAGTGAATTCTGCCAACTGGCTTTGTTTCTGGAAGATTTTAGGGAGCGAACACTTAGCTCTCAGCTCTAGTACTGGGTGCTGTAACTCTAGGGGAGTGGAATGGTGCCCTAACAGTGTCCTTTGGCTCCTTGAGGCTAGAAATCTACTACAGTAGGGGGGCCGAGGTATTACCAGAATTCTAGTCAGTACTCTCTGATGGGTGGTGTCAGCCAAAGCATTTCATACTGTGGTGACAGCAGGATCTGTCCTCATTCGCGTGTGTCAGCAGCAGTGGCAGCCACAGCATGACAGGTGCAGGCTTATCGGCTGCAGCAGGGTGCTAATGGGTGTCAGTGCACCTGCCTCCATGAGGGCATTCACCACCAGAGTGGTGGAGGCAGCATGACTCGGGAACGGGGGCCCCTGCTGGTGACTGTGCATGCAGTCACACTGGTGGTGGTGTTAGCATGGGGATTATTGTCCATTTTTTAATTGGATATTTTGTTTTTATTTTTATTCTTTGTTTTTGCTACTAAACTGTTTTAGTTCCTTGTAAGTTCTCATTATTAATTCCTTGTTGGATGGATAGTTTTAAAAATATTTTCTGCCATTCTGTAGATTGTCTCTTTACTTTGTTAATTGTTTTCTTTGCTATGCAGAAGCTTTTTTAACTTGATATGATCCCATTGATCTATTTTTGCTTTTTTCACCTCTGCTTACCTAAAAACATCTTTGCCCAGACCAGTGTCCTATAATGTTTTCCCAATGTTGTCTTCTAGAAGCTTCATAGTTTCAGATTTTATGTTTATGTTTTTAATCCACTTTGATTTGATTTTTGTATGTGGTGAAAGATGGGAATCTACTTTTATTCTTCTGCATATGAATATCCAATATTCTCAGCACCATTTATTAAAGGGTCTGTCTTTCCCTGATGTATGCTTTTGGCACCCATGTCAAAAATCAGTGGCTGTAATAGTGTGGATTTATTTCTGTATTATCTATTCTGTTCCATTGTTCTAGGTGTCTTTTCTCATGCTAGTACCATGCTGTTTTAGTTACTATAGCTTTGTAGTACAGTTGAAAATCATGTAGTACAATGTCGAGCTTTGCATTTTTTACTGAGGATTGCTTTAACTCTTCAGTCTTTTGTGGGTCCATACACATTTTAGGATTTATTTTTGTAATTACCTGAAGAATATCATTAATATTTGATAAGGATTCTACTGAATCTATAGCTCACTGTAGGTAGTAGACACATTTTGACAATAATTCTGCAAATCTATGAGCATAGAATATGTTTCCATTTTTTTGTGTCCTCTTCAACTTATGTCATCAGTGTTTTATAGTTTTATTTGCAAACACCTTTCACTTCTTCATTAAATTTATTCCTATGTGTAATATATATTTTTAGCTATTGTAAATGTTACTGCTTTCTTGATTTTTTTTCAGATTGATCACTGTTAGTTTGCAGACACACTATTAATTTTTGTGTCTTGGTTTTGTATCCTGCAGCTTTGCTAAATTTATTGATCTATTCTAAGAGGTTTTTGGTGAAGTAGGCCTTTCTAAATATAAAATCATGCTATATACAAACAAGGATAATTTGACTTTCTTCCTTTTTAATTTGTACGCCCTTTATTTCTTTATTTTGCCTAGTTGCTGTGACTAGAACTTCCAGTACTATGTTGGATAAAATTGGCAAAAGTGGGCACTGTAGACTGGTTCCAGATCTTAGTGAAAAGGCTTACAGTTTTTCCCATTCACCATGATTGCTGTAGGTTTGTTACATATGGCCTTTATTGTGTTGAGATATATTTCTTCTATGCAAAATTTGTTGAAGATTTTTATAAAGGGATATGGAATTTTATCAAGAGCTTTTTCAGTATCTATTGAAAGGATCATACAGTTTTTGTCCTTGATTCTGTTGAAATGCTGTATCACATTTTTTGATTTGCATATGTTGAAAGATTCTTGCATCCCTGGGATGAATCCTACTTGATCATGGTGAGTGTCTTTTTAATGTATTGTTGGTTTTTGTTTGCTAGTACTTTGTTGAAAATTTTTGCATCTATATGTGTCAGTTATATTGGTCTGTGGTTTCCTTTTTTGTTGAATCTGTCTAGTGTTGGTATCACAGTGATTTTTCAATATTGCCTTTTGTCTTCAGAATCTACATAGTGCAGTAGGTTTTTAAGCAATTCCAGCAGCATTTTCTAAAGTATGTTTTTATACAGTGAACTCAAGCTTGTGGAGCTAAATATTAGTATGAGCTCTCACTATTATTAATAAGTAAGTAAATAAGATATCCTGGACTTGTAGGTGGTTCACACTTAGATTAACCTCAAATACATAAACAGATTTTTTTTAAAAAGCTTTAAAACTTAAGATACTTTTATGTAATTCAGAAGGTAATGTTAGTACTGAAAAATATTTTGTTCATAACATTATTTTTAAATGTCATTTTAAATGTGAGGCTGAAATGAAATGTCATTTGTAGCAGGATGTTTAACCAAACGGAGAATGTCTGACTATTTCGCCCCAGAACCTTGTCTTGAGGGTTAATATGAAAATTACCCATGCCTGTAGATCCTAAGAACTTCTATACCCAGTCATGACAAGTTTTCCAACCAAAAGACCTTATACAAATCAAGCAATCATTTATGCTCTTCCTTGTACCACAATCAAGATTACAAATTATAGTTCTATAACTAAAAGTCTCTGGACTCTCATTTTATGTGTCGTAACTGATAATGCTAGTGTCTCCTACATCCCAATTTAGATTTAGAGAGGTTTTCTGCATTCTGTTCAAGAGGAGAGTGTTCTAACTTCATATCTACACTGAACGAAAAGTTTGGGACTGGCAGTTCACTCCAGGTTCTTGGAGTGTATAAGCTGGTTGGGGCAATGATCTGGGAAAGGCAGTGTTAAAAAGCAATAAAATAGACTTAAGCATAAATGTCACTAAGTCTATTATATGTATACCAATAGTCATTATTTTTTCATTCTATACTTTCTATTTTTTTCTGTTCTAAGGCTGCATTTGTTAGCAATATTCTATAAAATAAGATTTGTCATTTTGGATTACACAAGGAGAATGGGACAAGGATAATTTAAAACAATCTAAGCAGTCCTACCATTACAGATGGTTAGTATAACAGACAGTGTGCAGAAACTGGGTCTAGAGAACTGAAACAGAACTACACTGAGATCAGAAGCTATAAGGTAATTGCTCCATAGGAAGAATGAACTGGTTTTGGGGAACTTGAGAGTCAAATGTTGCTTCTAGTAAGTAGCAAGGTATCAATATGATATTGCATAGTTTATTGTTTTAAAAGTAACTTTAATCTCTGTCATGCTTATGCAGAAATAAAATAACTGTACTTATAGCACAATAAAATTCTTCTTCTTTTTTTTTTTATTATACTTTAAGTTCTAGGGTACATGTGCATAATGTGCAGGTTTGTTACATATGTATATTTGTGCCATGTTGGTGTGCTGCACCCATCAACTCGTCAGCACCCATCAATTCATCATTTATATCATGTATAACTCCCCAATGCAATCCCTCCCCCCTCCCCCCTCCCCATGATAGGCCCCAGTGTGTGATGTTCCCCTTCCCGAGTCCAAGTGATCTCATTGTTCAGTTCCCATCTATGAGTGAGAACATGCGGTGTTTGGTTTTCTCTTCTTGTGACAGTTTGCTAAGAATGATGGTTTCCAGCTGCATCCATGTCCCTACAAAGGACGCAAACTCATCCTTTTTTATGGCTGCATAGTATTCCATGGTGTATATGTGCCACATTTTCTTAATCCAGTCTGTCACAGATGGACAATTGGGTTGATTCCAAGTCTTTGCTATTCTGAATAGTGCTGCAATAAACATACGTGTGCATGTGTCTTTGTAGGAGAATAATTTATAATCCTTTGGGTATATACCCAGTAGTGGGATGGCTGGGTCATATGGTACATCTAGTTCTAGATCCTTGAGGAATTGCCATACTGTTTTCCATAATGGTTGAACTAGTTTACAATCCCACCAACAGTGTAAAAGTGTTCCTATTTCTCCACATCCTCTCCAACAACTGTTGTTTCCTGACTTTTTAATGATTGCCATTCTAACTGGTGTGAGATGGTATCTCATTGTGGTTTTGATTTGCATTTCTCTGATGGCGAGTGATGATGAGCATTTTTTCATGTGTCTGTTGGCTGTATGAATGTCTTCTTTTGAGAAATGTCTGTTCATATCCTTTGCCCACTTTTTGATGAGGTTGTTTGTTTTTTTCTTGTATATTTGTTTGAGTTCTTTGTAGATTCTGGATATTAGCCCTTTGTCAGATGAGTAGATGGCAAAAATTTTCTCCCATTCTGTAGGTTGCCTGTTCACTCTGATGGTAGTTTCTTTTGCTGTGCAGAAGCTCTTTAGTTTAATCATATCCCATTTGTCAATTTTGGCTTTTGCTGCCGTTGCTTTTGGTGTTTTAGACATGAAGTCCTTGCCCATGCCTATGTCCTGAATGGTACTACCTAGATTTTCTTCTAGGGTTTTTATGGTATTAGGTCTAACATTTAAGTCTCTAATCCATCTTGAATTAATCTTCGTATAAGGAGTAAGGAAAGGATCCAGTTTCAGCTTTCTACTTATGGCTAGCCAATTTTCCCAGCACCATTTATTAAATAGGGAATCCTTTCCCCATTTCTTGTTTCTCTCAGGTTTGTCAAAGACCAGATGGCTGTAGATGTGTGGTATTATTTCTGAGGACTCTGTTCTGTTCCATTGGTCTATATCTCTGTTTTGGTACCAGTACCATGCTGTTTTGGTTACTGTAGCCTTGTAGTATAGTTTGAAGTCAGGTAGCGTGACGCCTCCAACTTTGTCCTTTTGACTGAGGATTGTCTTGGCAATGCTGGCTCTTTTTTGGTTCCATATGAACTTTAAAGCAGTTTTTTCCAATTCTGTGAAGAAAGTCATTGGTAGCTTGATGGGGATGGCATTGAATCTATAAATAACCTTAGGGAGTATGGCCATTTTCACGATATTGATTCTTCCTATCCATGAGCATGGTATGTTCTTCCATTTGTTTGTGTCCTCTTTGATTTCACTGAGCAGTGGTTTGTAGTTCTCCTTGAAAGAGGTCCTTTACATCCCTTGTAAGTTGGATTCCTAGGTATTTTATTCTCTTTGAAGCAATTGTGAATGGAAGTTCATTCCTGAATTGGCTCTCTGCTTGTCTGTTACTGGTGTATAAGAATGCTTGTGATTTTTGCACATTAATTTTGTATCCTGAGACTTTGCTGAAGTTGCTTATCAGCTTAAGGAGATTTTGGGCTGAGACAATTGGGTTTTCTAAATATACAATCATGTCATCTGCAAACAGGGACAATTTGACTTCTTCTTTTCCTAACTGAATACCCTTGATTTCTTTCTCTTGCCTGATTGCCCTAGCCAGAACTTCCAACACTATGTTGAATAGGAGTGGTGAAAGAGGGCATCCCTGTCTTGTACCAGTTTTCAAAGGGAATTTTTCCAGTTTTTGCCCATTCAGTATGATATTAGCTGTGAGTTTGTGATAAATAGCTCTTATTATTTTGAGGTACGTTCCATCAATACCAAATTTATTGAGCGTTTTTATCATGAAGGGCTGTTGAATTTTGTCAAAAGCCTTTTCTGCATCTATTGAGATAATCATGTGGTTCTTGACTTTGGTTCTGTTTATATGCTGGATTACGTTTATTGATTTGCGAATGTTGAACCAGCCTTGCATCCCAGGGATGAAGCCCACTTGATCATGGTCGATAAACTTTTTGATGTGGTGCTGAATCCGGTTTGCCAGTATTTTATTGAGGATTTTTGCATCGATGTTCATCAGGGATATTGGTCTAAAATTCTCTTTTTTTGTTGTGTCTCTGCCAGGCTTTGGTATCAGGATGATGTTGGCCTCATAAAATGAGTTAGGGAGGATTCCCTCTTTTTCTATTGATTGGAATAGTTTCAGAAGGAATGGTACCAGCTCCTCCTTGTACCTCTGGTAGAATTCAGCTGTGAATCCATCTGGTCCTGGACTTTTTTTGGTGGGTAGGCTATTAATTGTTGCCTCAATTTCAGAGCCTGCTAGTGGTCTATTCAGGGATTCAACTTCTTCCTGGTTTAGTCTTGGGAGAGTGTAAGTGTCCAGGAAATTATCCATTTCTTCTAGATTTTCTAGTTTATTTGCATAGAGGTGTTTATAGTATTCTGTGATGGTAGTTTGTATTTCTGTGGGGTCAGTGGTGATATCCCCTTTATCATTTTTTATTGCATCTATTTGATTCCTCTCTCTTTTCTTCTTTATTAGTCTTGCTAGTGGTCTGTCAATTTTGTTGATCTTTTCAAAAAACCAACTCCTGGATTCATTGATTTTTTGCAGGGTTTTTTGTGTCTCTATCTCCTTCAGTTCTGCTCTGATCTTAGTTATTTCTTGCCTTCTGCTAGCTTTTGAATGTGTTTGCTCTTGCCTCTCTAGTTCTTTAAATTGTGATGTTAGGGTGTCTATTTTAGATCTTTCCTGCTTTCTCTTGGGGCATTTAGTGCTATAAATTTCCCTCTACACACTGCTTTAAATGTGTCCCAGAGATTCTGGTATGTTGTATCTTTGTTCTCATTGGTTTCAAAGAACATCTTTATTTCTGCTTTCATTTCGTTATGTACCCAGTAGTCATTCAGGAGCAGGTTATTCAGTTTCCATGTAGTTGAGCGGTTCTGATTGTGTTTCTTAGTCCTAAGTTCTAGTTTGATTGCACTGTGGTCTGAGAGACAGTTTGTTATAATTTCTGTTCTTTTACATTTGCTGAGGAGTGCTTTACTTCCAATTATGTGGTCAATTTTGGAATAAGTGCGATGTGGTGCTGAGAAGAATGTATATTCTGTTGATTTGGGGTGGAGAGTTCTATAGATGTCTATTAGGTCTGCTTGGTGCAGAGATGAGTTCAATTCCTGGATATCCTTGTTAACTTTCTGTCTCGTTGATCTGTCTAATGTTGACAGTGGAGTGTTGAAGTCTCCCATTATTATTGTATGGGAGTCAAAGTCTCTTTGTAAGTCTCTAAGGACTTGCTTTATGAATCTGGGTACTCCTGTATTGGGTGCATATATATTTAGGATAGTTAGCTCTTCCTGTTGAATTGATCCCTTTACCATTATGTAATGGCCATCTTTGTCTCTTTTGATCTTTGATGGTTTAAAGTCTGTTTTATCAGAGACTAGGATTGCAACCCCTGCTTTTTTTTGTTCTCCATTTGCTTGGTAGATCTTCCTCCATCCCTTTATTTTGAGCCTATGTATGTCTCTGCATGTGAGATGGGTCTCCTGAATACAGCAGACTGATGGGTCTTGACTCTTTATCCAGTTTGCCAGTCTGTGTCTTTTAATTGGAGCATTTAGTCCATTTACATTTAAGGTTAATATTGTTATGTGTGAACTTGATCCTGCCATTATGATATTAACTGGTTATTTTGCTCGTTAGTTGATGCAGTTTCTTCCTAGCCTCGATGGTCTTTACATTTTGGCATGTTTTTGCAATGGCTGGTACCGTTTGTTCCTTTCCATGTTTAGGGCTTCCTTCAGGGTCTCTTGTAAGGCAGGCCTGGTGGTGACAAAATCTCTAAGCATTTGCTTATCTGTCAAGTATTTTATTTCTCCTTCACTTATGAAACTTAGTTTGGCTGGATATGAAATTCTGGGTTGAAAATTCTTTTCTTTAAGAACGTTGAATATTGGCCCCCACTCTCTTCTGGCTTGTAGAGTTTCTGCCAAGAGATCTGCTGTTAGTCTGATGGGCTTCCCTTTGTGGGTAACCCGACCTTTCTCTCTGGCTGCCCTTAAGATTTTTTCCTTCATTTCAACTTTGGTGAATCTGGCAATTATGTGTCTTGGAGTTGCTCTTCTCGAGGAGTATCTTTGTGGCGTTCTCTGTAGTTCCTGAATTTGCATGTTGGCCTGCCCTACTAGGTTGGGGAAGTTCTCCTGGATGATATCCTGAAGAGTGTTTTCCAACTTGTTTCCATTTTCCCCCTCACTTTCAGGCATCCCAATCAGACGTAGATTTGGTCTTTTTACATAATCCCATACTTCTTGTAGGCTTTGTTCATTTCTTTTTCTTCTTTTTTCTTTTGGTTTCTCTTCTCGCTTCATTTCATTCATTTGATCCTCAATCGCTGATACTCTTTCTTCCAGTTGATCGAGTGGGTTACTGAAGCTTGTGCATTTGTCACGTATTTCTCGTGTCATGGTTTTCATCTCTGTCATTTCGTTTATGATCTTCTCTGCATTAATGAGTCTAGCTGTCAATTCTTCCACTCTTTTTTCAAGATTTTTAGTTTCTTTGCGCTGGGTACGTAATTCCTCCTTTAGCTCTGAGAAGTTTGATGGACTGAAGCCTTCTTCTCTCATCTCGTCAAAGTCATTCTCTGACCAGCTTTGATCCGTTGCTGGCGATGGGCTGCGCTCCTTTGCAGGGGGAGATGCGCTCTTATTTTTTGAATTTCCAGCTTTTCTGCCCTGCTTTTTCCCCATCTTTGTGGTTTTATCTGTCTCTGGTCTTTGATGATGGTGACGTACTGATGGGGTTTTGGTATAGGTGTCCTTCCTGTTTGATAGTTTTCCTTCTGACAGTCAGGACCCTCAGCTATAGGTCTGTTGGAGATTGCTTGAGGTCCACCCCAGACCCTGTTTCCCTGGGTATCAGCAGCAGAGGTTGCAGAATATAGAATATTGCTGAACAGCGAGTGTACCTGTCTGATTCTTACTTTGGAAGCTTCCTCTCAGGGGTGTACTCCACCCTGTGAGGTGTGGGGTGTCAGACTGCCCCTAGTGGGGGATGTCTCCCAGTTAGGCTACTCAGGGGTCAGTGACCCACTTGAGCAGGCAGTCTGTCCGTTCTCAGATCTCAACCTCCGTGTTGGGAGATCCACTGCTCTCTTCAAAGCTGTCAGACAGTGTGGTTCGCGTCTGCTCAGGCCTCTCCTGCTTCCCCTGTTGTTTTTTTAGCTGAGCCCTGCCCCCAGAGGTGGAGTCTATAGAGACAGGCAGGTTTCCTTGAGCTGCTGTGAGGCTCCACCCAGTTCGAGCTTCCCAGCGGCTTTGTTTACCTACTTAAGCCTCAGCAATGGCGGGCGCCCCTCCCGCAGCCTCGCTGCTGCCTCCCGGTTAGATCGCCACAGACTGCTGTGTTAACAATGAGGGAGGCTCCGTGGGCGTGGGACCCTCCCGGCCAGGTGAGGGATATATTCTTCTGGTGTGCCCATTTGCTTAAAGCGCGGTATTGGGGTGGGAGTTACCTGATTTTCCAGGTGTTGTGTGTCTCAGTTCCCCTGGCTAGGAAAAGGGATTCCCTTCCCCCTTGCGCTTTCCAGGTGAGGCGATGCCTCGCCCTGCTTCAGCTCTCACTGGTCAGGCTGCAGCAGCTGACCAGCACCGATTGTCCGGCACTCCCTAGTGAGATGACCCCAGTACCTCAGTTGAAAATGCAGAAATCACTGGTCTTCTGTGTCGCTCGCACTGGGAGTTGGAGACTGGAGCTGTTCCTATTCAGCCATCTTGCTCCGCCCTCCTTTTTTTTTTTTTTTTTTTTTTTTGAGATGGAGTCTCGCTCGGTCACCCAGGCTAGAGTGCAGTGGCCGGATCTCAGCTTACTGCAAGCTCTGCCTGCCGGGTTCATGCCATTCTCCTGCCTCAGACGAGGTTTCACCGTGTTAGCCAGGATTATCTCCATCTCCTGACCTCGTGATCTGCCCGTCTTAGCCTCCCAAAGTGCTGGGATTACAGGCTTGAGCCACTATGCCCTCCATTTTTTACTCCAAAAGTAAAAAAATTCTACTTTTTGCCAAATGGAGGGCAACATGAGTTAGATACCTCACAAAATAAACTACCTTTTTTTTCAATTTCTCAATTTCTGCTCTTTGAAAGGTACATTAAAGTAATGAATCTGCTTTTGAACATATAGATACCTTCTGGGCATGCTATGGTTGTGTGCTTGGTAAAAATGTTTATAGAGGAAAAGATGACCTCTTCTCATGCATTTGAGATCTGGCAGGTGCTTTCCTAGAGCTACCATGTTTAATTCTTGCAGTGGTCTTGTGACATACACATTATTGTACTCATTTTATTATAAAGAAGAAGAAATTCAGATATTTTAGGTAACTACTCTAAAGCTAAAGAACCAAAAAAATAAATGCTTTAGGATGTGAACACTAATAATTTTCTTGGTTTTAGAATTATTTCATCAGTCAGAGTTTAATTTATTCATAATTGTGTAATTCTCCAAAGAACATAGACTTTTCTACTACCCCTTGCTATAAAAGATGTGGTAAAGAAAATATCCCAGGAATCTTACTTTTCAACATTTAAGTCTACAATGCTTTTGACTGTCATATATTTAGGGCTTGCTATTTCATAATTCAAGGCCTTAGCTCCATTAGAAAGGATGTCAATATTACTTGACATTTATGTATCACTTTATTATTAAAACAAGCTTTACAATTTCTGTATCATACTTGGTTAGGTTTGATACCAAGAGAGATTTTGTGGGTTTTGTAAGATTACACAGCAAAGAGGGGGAGGAAGTTAAAATACAATTCTCGCCAAATCATTTAACATCCTTATTTACTTAACAGGAACTCCTTGAGGTAAAAAATGATGGATCAATATGTTATGCAATTTTGGCATAATATTTTCAAAAAGTCTAGTAGTCAAAGCTTTTGACTAAAAATTAAACAGCTGATTTTTATGGGTGATATCTGGGTATAAAAGTGTATATTTCAAGGTATTAGAGCAATATATGGTCCCTTGAACACACACATGAGTGATACTAGAAAAAACAATTTGACTGAATTTAAAGAATTGGATTATTTCGAGGTATATGTTCTTATTTTCTTTAAAATAATATTTTGTATTAAAACCTTCGCGTGGGATCCAAGACAATATACTTAATTTTTAAAGAATTTACTATCATGAAAAACCATTTTTCTGAATATCAGATCTTTAATCAGTTAAATAAATTATGTAACTTCATGTGTTCCTCTTTAGGTTGTTAGTATAGGTGAGTTCAAAATAAATTTGAGGTTCTATCTCAGCAACTGTATTAGCCTGGTTGTTAAATTTGCTTCTTTTGTCTACTTTGGTTTTCATTATTTATTTCCATATCAACAATGACTTTGTACTATCTCAAGTCATTTTTCGAATCTGGCAAGTTATTAGCTAGAAATGAATCATTGAATAAGAAGTGAACATTTCCCAAAGACTTTAGTTCTGGATCACATAGTGACCTAAGGGAATGTACACTTACTCTGTCTCACATAGAGGTGCTATTGAATACTTTTGGTGGTGATGTTGAAGATATTTGAATTATGTTGGTGGAAAGTGGAGGCCAGAGAGTTACTTAATATGTGGACTGGCATAGTGTAAGTCTGGAAGGAACTGTGGTGAACAGTTTCTTTGCTTATGGTGCAGTTTCTTTTGAAGGCCTTGAAGCAAGCACTGGAACTCATTTCCTAAGATACTTTGAGGCTGCTTATCCCCACCATTTTTTTAAAAAAAGTAGAAGGAAGGAAAAACACCTGTAATGAGGTTTCAGAGGCTTATATGGTGTTACTGTATTTTTTCAGAATATATTGTTGTGTAATAAGAAATATTTCATGGGTAATCCAAAGTATAGGAGTTCTAGTATAGAAAAGCAAACTCTAGCATGGGGGCAGCCTAGGAGAAATGGGCCAAAAATCGAAGGGAATGTTACAGCCATGACTGCAAAACTGCCTGTCAGCATTCCAGGAATAATTCATGGTTGTGCTCTTAAGCGAATACTTACATGTATGACCTTTGCCTATTAACCAACCTTTGTAGATGTTAAAGAGTTGACAGCTATCTTTCCATTGAAGTCTTTGCCTCTCTGAGTGGAATATACTGTCAACTGCCAATAAATAATAATCATTATTTCAGTTTCTGCCCAATGCTGCCTAGAAATCATGAATTCAAAGGCAAACATTTGAAAGCCTGAACAAAAGTATAATTTCAGTCATTTGTTGCAGTTCTTTGTTGCTTTTCTCAAGAAAGAGCTTTTATAACAAATGTGTATATGCAAGAGTTTATTTCTGGGGTCTCTAATCTATTTCACTGGTCTATATGTCTGTTTTTATGCCAGTACCATATTGTTTTGATTACTATACCTTTGTGATATAATTTCAAAATCAGGAAGTGTGAAGCCTCTAGGCTTGTTCTTGCTGAAAATTGCTTTGGTTATTTGGTGTATTTTGTGGTTCCATATAATTTACAGTTTTTTTCTCTTCTGTAAAAAATGCCATTGGGATTCTGATAAAGATTGCAGTGAATTTATAGATCACTTAGGGTAGTACAAACATTTGAACAATATTAATTCTTCCAATCATCGAACACAGATATCTTTCCATTTCTTTTTATCTTCTTAAATTTCTTTCATCAATTTTTTCTAGTTTTTAGTATCCAGATCTTACATCTTTCCAGTTAGATTTATTCCTAAGTATTTTGTTCTTTATGTAGCTATTGTAAATATAATTATTTTATTGATTTGTAGTTCATCATTAATGTGTAGATACTCAACTGATTTTTTGTATGTTGACTTTGAATCCTGAAACTTTACTGAATTTTCCTATTAGTTCTAACAGTTTTCGGTGGCGTTTTTATGGTTTTCTATGTATAAGACCATGTTGTCTACAAACAAGAACAATTTGACTTCCTCATATTAAGCTATTAAAGCTTAATATTATATTTTTTCATTTCATTAATTGTATTCTGCACAATTTGTCTTGTTCTTTTTTATTCATGTTTCCATCTTTTTGTTGAACTTCTCATTTTGTTCATGTATTGTTTTCTTGATTTTATTTAGGTGTCTATCTGTGTTCTCTGGTGGTTCACTGTGCTTTTTTAAAACAATTATTTTGAATTCTTTGTTAGACAATTGTTAGCTGTCTATTTCCTTGGGATTAGTCACTGGAGTTTTATTTTGTTCCTTTGGTGGTGTTATGTTTCTTTGATTCTTTGTGTTTCTTGAAGCTGTTAGATGGTGTCTTCATATTTGAAGAAGGAGTCATCTCCTTCAGTGTTTACTGTCTGACACTGGTAAAGAAAAACCTTGACTGGTCAGCCCTGTTAGAGATTTGGAGGGTCTTTCAGACATTTTTGTATGTAGAGGCACCCACTCTATTCCTCTTCTCTCTTCAAGGAGGTAAGTATTTACATTTTGTATATTCTCTTGATCGTGCAAAGCCAGGCTTGGTGTTAAGAGACTCTAACTTATTTTTCTTAAGACAGTGTCCTGAATTGTTTAATATAGTATGATTCCTCCCAATCCAGCAGAGTCAAGGCAGCTGCTGATATTTGCTTGCCATCTTTGGGAGCTTGCACATGCTGTTTTGTCTGTGGGTGAACATAGGGTACCATATGTAGTAGACAGCAGGGCTTTAACCATTTTAGTTGAGGGGCATAGAATCCTGAGAGCACATATCAGTTAGTTGGAGGAGTCCACAGGGGTTGTGGGCAGAGATCCTAATGGAGACCACCATGAGCCAACCAGTGGGATTTATGGCCGGTTGTTGAGATATACATATAGGCTGCCACGGCCCCTACCCCTTTTCCCTGTTCCTAGTGTCCCCAAGATGATCTCATTTTGCTAATCCCGTCAGTATTCTGGGTGGGATGAGACAGAAGTGGGTCTCCTAGGAAGGAAGGAAGCTGCTCCCACTTTTCTCCAGAGAGAAATTGTAGGATGAAGGGTAGTTATGAGTCACCATATCTTGCTGCACTTGAAAGATGAGTCAAAAGTCAATAAGGAGACTGGGCGTGGTGGCTCTCATCTATAATTTCAGCACTTTGGGAAGTCGAGGATGACTTGAGGAGGATGACTTGCGGCGAGACTGGTTTAAGACCAGCCTATGCAACATAGTGAAACCCCTGTCTCTAAAAAAAAAAAAAAAAAAAATAGCTGAGTATGGTACAGTGGTACACTCCTGTAGTCCCATCTAGTCAAGAGGCTAAGGAGGGGAGGATCTTTTGAGCCCAGGAGTTTGAGTCTGCAGTGAGACATGATCCTGCTACTGCCCTCTGGCCTGGGCAAGAGAGTAAGTCTGTCTCTTTTAAAAAATAAATCAACAGGCCGATGCGGTGGCTGACGTCTATAATCCCAGCACTTTGGGAAGCTGAGGCAGGCGGATCACCTGAGGTCAAGAGTTTGAGACCAGCCGGGCCAACATGGTGAAACACCGTCTCTAATAAAAATACAAAAATTAGCTGGGTGTGGTGGCATGCCCCTGTAATACCCAGGAGGTTGAGGCAGGAGAATCACTGGAACGCAAGAGGCAGAGGCTGCAGTGAGCCAAGATTGTGCCACTGCACTCCAGCCTGGGTGACAGAGCGAGACTGTCTCAAAAAGATAAATTAAAAAGATAATAAAATAAATAAATAAAATAAATCAACAAGGAATATTTAACAACAATAACTATAAAGTCTACATTCAAACTAAATGTATCTTTTATGGGTCTCTCTTGGCACTCAGTGACATAGGTAAAGTGAAATTGTTTTTCATGTGCTTTTTAATGCATCTCTTCTTGGATTTTGGTGGTGGTTGTTATTTCACTGTGATGCTGGATCAGTGGAATCTTACTTGGATTCCTCAGCTCACATAAAGGTATTTTTGACCATGGGTGTTTGTTAAAATTGGTGTTTCTTCTGGGGGTTGAGGGTTGGGACCTCCAGTTCCACAGTCTTGTTGATATCACTCAGACAAGATAATTATGGATAATAATTGCTAACATGCATGTAGCTCTTATATGGGCCAGACACAGTTATAAATAATTTTTATATATTAACTCATTTAATCCTTATAATAAACTTATGTGGCAGTTATTATTATGTACACATTTTTAAAAATAAGGAAAGTAAAGTACAAAAGATTCATGTAACTTGCCTAATTTAGAGAAAGAAGCTTGAGAGTTAAGATTCATACTTAGATGATTTGGCTTTATAATCCATACTGTTGCCTACCATACTACATACTACTGTATCAGGAAAATCAGATAAATTATGAAATAGAAAGAGACTGTGTGCAAAAAAAAAAAAAATGGCTTGGTACAGATGGTGACATTTGAGTTGATAGTTTTATAGCATAAAGGAACAAACCATGTAAAATTCTAGAAGAGCTTTTCAGGCAGAAGAAACAAATGCAAAAGCATCCAGATGGGATGACTGCAACCTGTTTGAATGAAGAGATGCAGAGTTGAGTAGGGAATAGGGAAGATAGGGCAAGGACCAGATCATGTAGAGCTATGCTTTGGAAGGAGATTTCATTCTAAGGGTACTGCAGTAAAACAGGAAGAATTTAATCAGATCCATGATTGCTGTATGACAAATGGATTATAAGGGAAAAAGATGGAAGTAGGAAACTATTGAAATTGTCTGGGAAAGAATCATAGTGGATTATCCAAAGGTGATGGTTGTGGCAACACTGAAACTTGTCACATTGAGAAAATGTTTTGGAAAGAGTGGTAATAGGAATTAGTGGATGTAGAATGTGATAAAAGGGCATGGTGAGGTGTAGGCTCTCTGGGGTTCCAGGTCAGAGCATCAGAGTGGATAGTGTTACCATTTACTGAGCTGGGAAAGATTTGAGGAGATGTCATAAGGAGCAAGGGAGAAACAAATTCTGTTTGGTCAATATTAGGTTTCAGATACCCAAATGGAAGTGTCAAGTGGCAGAGATATTTCTACTTTGAAGTTCAGAGAAGAACTTTAGGTAGGAAAACTTGGAGTCATTAACATTTTGGTGATATTTAAAACCATCAGATGGAATACTATAACATAGAGGGAGGATTCAGCCATCAGAAAAGGAAAGCAATGAGGCCTAGTTCAAAATTCAGCTGTCAGGGAAGGAGTAATCTACAGAAAACAACTGGGAACGAATAGCCAAAGAAGGAAAAAGAGAATCACAAGATTGTGGATAGTGGAACACTAAAGAATTAGTTTCAAGAAGGATGTGTTTAACCTATGGCAATTCCTGCTTGAGACCTTAAGTATAATGAGAACTTGAGACTGGATTTTGGTCACAGACAGAAGTAATAAAAACATTTTGCTTCAATGTGACTTTGGCAATTATGGCTCTGTATGCTAATTACATTTCTAAATAAGGTGGTTTAGGGGACACTTAATGTAGTGATACTCAAAGTGTGGTCCCAGACCAGGAGTATCAGTATCACCTGGAAACTTAGAAATACAAGTATTGAGGCCCTAAATTTACTGAAACAGAAACTTTGGTGATGTGGTCCAACTGTGTTTTGATCATCATCCAGCTGATTCTGATGCAAACTACAGATTCACCTGGAGCCAGTGGTGTACATGAGTGGCCTAGTATAGAGTCTGGGGAGCGAAATGTGTACTTTTTTCACAATTCTATGTCACCAGTGACTTCCAATTGGCCATGGTGGCAGTACAGAAATCAGAAAAGTCAAAAATCTTCGATATTACAGATTAGTTCTGTTCTTACCCTGCCCTGCCACCATCACCATCACCAACACACCAATATTGCTGAATTCAGTATGTCTAAGCTAGATCCTATGAATTGGCTTTTCTAATAAGTTCTTACATGATGCTGATGCAATGGTCAAAGTCCCACACATTGAGAATTATCAAAACTAATTTTTTTTATTTCATAATGTGTCTCAAATGTTCTTTCCTTTCCCTCTTATAAATTTCTTGTGGCATGATTCTGAAAATTGTTATTGAATTTGCCTTCTTCTTCATTCACCATAATGGGTGAATTCAGAACTTTTATTCTGTTATCATTACCATTATTTCAATCTAGATTTTCATTGCTTCTGGCCTCTATGATTACAGTAGCTTACCTCCTACCTCCATGAAAGTCTTCTCTAACTTATCTGCCTAATGTACTTACCCTGTGTAGACACTTCGGTGTCTCCCTCCTCTTTCCTCCAAACCTTGACATAAAGTCATCCAACGGCTGCTATTGCTTTCTGCATCAATTTCCATCTCCTTTTATTGTTTTAAAACCCAGCACAAATTACCAGATATTCCTCAGCCCACAATAACATATATCCATCCCTTCATCTTTTAAATTTACCGATTATATTTCCATGTCTCAGCTTTTGCTTATAACCCTGTAGAGGACTGGCCTATGTTCATTTAATTCTATATGTTTTGACTCCCCACATACATTCTATCTGTCATATACATTCTGATACAATGATATATTTTATCAATGTGGTCTTTAATTATATATTTAGGATGGAATATATAGTGGAGGCCAGGATGGAAAAGTGGAGGTTGGATGATAGTGCAATTGGGGAACATTGCAGGAGGTTAACACAAAGGGTTTTGGTAAGTAGGTAAATTTTATCCTGAAGGAGATTCTGAACTTGCTCATGTCCTTTTCATATATTTTTTGAAGAAAGGAAAATAATCTGGCATTTATGGAACCTCTGTTTCCTAAAAACTAACTGTGATAAACATTTTTTTCATGATCTTATTTTATTTGTATTCTTACAACAATCCTATGAAAAGTATTACTGTATGGGTCTGTTAAAAAATCACATATCTAATTTATTAAATTTGTGGTTAATGTAAATTCAGGAGGAAAAGCTAATGTTATGGATGGTTGAGTCATGAGTCACCATTTTTTTTTTTTTTTTTTTTTTGCCATGTTAGAAGAATGAGTCAGAAATCAACAAGGAACATTTAACAGCAATAACTATAAAGTCTACATTCAAATTAAATTCATCTTTTATATTTATAAGTTCTTACAAATTTGCTTAACTGCAGTTCATGAGAGAGGTCAAATAAAACTTGCTAAAACTCAATATGAGCTGATAGGGTTATACACGGGCAATAAAACTAACATATTCTTATTCTGCAGTTAAAAAATATAGTGTTCAGATCAAGAAAAAGACTTTTTCCTGTGTATTCTTAACTTGCCAATGCTTATTTTGAGTATTGTATTATTTCTGAATATTATATTTAAGAGGATTTTAACAAAGTATAGAGCAAAAAAAGATGATGAATATCAGGATGGCATCATTATCATTGCTGACAGGATAAAGAGAGAATACTATGTGGGAATATTATTGCTGCATTAAAATTCTACCACATGAAAGGGCTGGAACATCTGAGAGTTAGCTAAAGATGGGTGGATAGCTGGAAATAAAAGAGGGGTAAGTTTCAGGTCAATGTCAAGAGTATCTCTTCTAGAGTCAGAGCAACCCAACAGAGGAATGGGCTGCTTTAAGAACAGTGATCAAGTAAAGCAGTTTCCATCATTCATGATTTTGAGATTTTATTATCTCTCTCATGTTGCCTTCAGGCTACTCTTATTCAAAATATCATCTTTTCCTTCTGATATGTAATTTCACTAATAGACCATATTTAATTATTAAGGTACTTAATTGCTCTTTATTCCATGTGCATTGATAATATTCCCAACAATCTTCCTTCCACTGAAAGTTCCCAAGGGGGGAAAATATGTTTTATATACCACTCAGTACTATTCGGAACACATTGCTGGAGTTCAATAAACACTTGTTGACTGATTGGTAATTTTCCAACCTGCTGAGGCTGCTCTCTGTTGCAAGGGCAATTATAAACATTTCTAGGAGCCAACTCAAGTTCTTAAAATGATACAGATGATATTCTGTTCTTTCCCGCTTCAATAGCAATCACACTGCAGAAACCAGTGTCAGCAAAATGGGACAAAACTGTTGTTTTGATTTTCTTAATAAGAGGAGACAGGAAAATAATTCTCATTTAAAGCCACTCCCACTCAGTAAACCGTATTACATTGTACTCTGTGTGAAAAACTAAGTCCCTGTGTTTCTAGATTCTACAAACAACTAAGATGCTTCAGATACATTAGCAATGTCATCTCTTTTTATATCTGCACATATATAAGCCATTTTTCTCCCTCTATTAATCAAATGCATTATCAGTTAGGAGGATATTTTATGGCCTTTATAATTATAATTTTTCTAATACTTTTTTATTCCCTATTTAGAACTACTGAAAAGTACTTTTCTCCCTCTGGAAATAAGGCAAACTTTAACTAATTTTAACATTATCCTCACATGTTACATGACTATGTTAAAATATAAATGCCATAGCAATTTTACTAAATGAAATTACTCTCACTGAATCAAATATAAGGCTGGCTTTCTGATTCATGGTCCTCATTTTTCTCATTGTATATTTTCCTAATTCACTTTTTAGACTATTTCAACAGAATCATAATCAGATTTGTATCTAGATGGATGTATGTTGTTTTAATTATACACTTTGATAAATGGTAGGATAATCTGAATTTCACTTTTGTCTCAAAATGAAATATGTAATGTGTCTTTTGCCGGTATCCAGTTGTCTGGTACGTGTGATTTCATAGTTCACGTATGTAAAACCTAGAAAGAGCAGTGGCTTCCAGTCTGGAAATGGGTGCTCTAGTCTTCTTTCACAAATTAATGGTGTCACTTTAAGCAAGTCACTTGAATCTTAAACTCTCAGATTCTTCAGTTCCTCCTTCGTAAGTGGGTGGATTTGGACTAGATGTCTAATAGTCCTTCTAGATTTAATATTCTATTTCAGGAAGCCTTAACCTAGTTTGTACCTGTAAAACATACTTTAAACACATAACAGATATTTTAATTATAATTTGATTGAAACAGTATCACTGAATTAGCAGTTTACAAACTTCAATATTATTTAAATGTATTTTATGCTACCAAACTTTTTTTCAAAAAAATCTTACTCCTTTCACTATTTCTTTATACTCCTTAAGAGCAAGGTACTTTATTTTCTTCTACTTTACTGTTGAAAAATATAACACAGTTAAGGCAGCATTTATGATGGAAATCACGAAAACAATTCATGTATCACAGTACACTGAGCCCACTGGCTTTATTCCCATTGAAATGTGTGGGATGGTCCTTCCTTTTATCTGATTAGCACTGTTTTTAAGTGATCTTATCTAAGGCAAAAAGCAATGGAAACAAATGATCAGTCAAAGCATGTTAAGTCATGTGTTTTAGAACAGATTAAACAGCTGCCATTATTTCTGTTAATATGAACACATCTCAACTGGAATGCCGTTTCTTAAGACTGTATATTCCACTCTTGAAATTGTAACAAAGAGTGGGTGCTTTTATCACTGATGAGTTAAGCCCAGTCGAATATGTGTGCTAGTTTTCTAACCCAAGGGAGGGGAAGCTCCTTGATATTGATGTGCAATGATAAGTAGAGGAACAACCATGGGTGTTTATAGTAAAGAGAAAATGTTAATGTAGAAAACACTATTGGTTTCTCCCATGTCTATTTCACTTTCTCAGTTTCATGGGGCAGGGGCAGGTACTGATTAACTCAAACCAACTCTCGTATTGGGCATAGACATATATTGCCACAATCGGAGTGAAATAGAAGAATTTCATTAGCTAGCTAGGGAACTTCCCACCCCTTTCATCCCTCTTTCTTTCTTCTGCTTCCCCTCTCCTCTATATATCCCCATCTTCTCCCTGACGCCTCTTTCTCTGAATGTGATGTGACCAAGGACCCTTCTAAACCTAGGAGTCACTGGAAGCCCTCTTATAACTATAAAGGAAACCAACTTCACGACAACATGAAACTCAGAAAGCACAATGTAAATCAAGGGAAAAGAAAAATAAGATACATTTTAAATGACATTGTTGAGCTGTCAGATCTATCCTTGCTTAAGAAACAAAACTAGAAGTTTTCTATTACCTGAGTTAACAAATGTATTTAATTACTAATCTATTTGAGTTAAATTTTGGGTTTTTATCACCAAAAGCACTTTAACTGATGTTGGCTTCAGACAGAGACCTTTTTTTAATCTCCACTATACTCCCACTAGCAATATCATGACAATATCCTTATAATTGGGTTCAATTTTAAGGAATTTTTGCCTTGTCCATCCACAAAAGTCCAACTCCTACTTTGTGCCTTAGATCACCCAAGATTTCATGCACCTAATAATGATGCTTAATAAATTTCTCATCTTTTTTTCTCATCCAAATGTTCTGGTATTCTTCCTTTTCTTTGTGTCTGACTTTTGGATTATGAAAGTGATAGGATAATTAGATAAATGAAACAGGGTGGATATGCTAAGTAGTCTTCAGATGCATACCCTAGCCTATAAAGGAAAACCTATCAGACTAATAGCAGACTTCTCAAATAATGTAACAGACCCCCAGATGATGTCACATAGAAGCATGCTAAGTTGCAGGTGTTTTAAGAATTGTATTAACCAAAAATCTGGCCTATGTGTTATTTAAAATGGCCCAGTGGTATGGAGGCATTGTTAGCATGCTTCTCCCACTTGGAAAGACAAAATACTGTGTAGAGATTCACACTGTGCACTTCTTTCTAAGAAGCAACACAGGAACTTAACAGAAAAACTGAAAGAAACTACAGAACCTTTGAAAGAAGAAACAGCAGCCTACACTGTGAACCAGATGGAAAACTGTGAGTCTCCAGAGTGTGAGAGGGGGAGAGCCTGTCACCGTGACACACACTCCCACCGGAGAGCCGGGCAATTCAGGCCATGGAGGGAGATCTTAACGCTACCCAGTGCTGGAGCTGATTTAGCAAGTGATGGGGTGAGAAGAAGCGGTATCAGGATACACGTTGCCTGCACTCTCACACTGCAACAAGGACAGAGGGAAGCCATTCCTGATCCTGCCTTACACGGGACCTCACAGAAGTCTACCAGCTAAGTCAAGCTGAAGTCACAGGTTGAGAGAAGCTCCCAACTGAGATATGAGATTATAACCTTGAGTGAGGATGAACACTGTTGGCCAGAACTAAGGGGCAAGTGGGAAGTTTGCTATAGCCATGGGCGCCGGAGCTGGGCACTCCTGCTTCACAGGCAGACCAGAAGGGGTGTGGCCTGAAAGCTGTGGTTTCAGTCTCCACTGGGAAGGCTTGTGGCCTGGGGCAGTTTTTAGTTCTAAGTACAGGCTGCCTAGAACCCAGCCTGCTGCTTTTAGCGAATACAATACTGTGAGTGGGATACATGCCTTGCCAAGTGCATGGAAGCTGAGTGGGGCTTACTGCTGCTTGCTAACCCCTGCATCCCATGTGGATTTTTCTGTGCAACAAAGGCAGCTGTGCTACTCCCTGAAACATTACACCAGGGTAGCCAAGGAATTGACTTACGATCCCCATTGGGGCCGCTGCTTGTGCCTGCATGTGGGGAGCCAGAGTAAGGAGTTGCCTGACCTAGCCCATACCCAACTTTGCCCCTCCACCTGCGCTGGTAGCACAATGCAATATACAGGGATGTTTGGGAGCTCCATGACCCTACCCATTACCTGAGACACAAGAGTATCTCCCTGAGTGACATAAAGCAAGCACAAATTCTACCACTACCTCCATAGCTGGTGCTTTTCTACAAGCCATGACCTACTGGCTGGAGGCCAACTGGCACAGCCCATTAAAACATCTGTAGAAACAATAACATAGCACTCAGAAAGCAAAGAACTTTTATGCAACCTCAGCTATTGCCATTGCCAGTATCACCTTAGCTAAATAGGAGGGCTTGAGTCTGTTGTCTATGTGCCCAAAACATTACTATTACAGCTGGCATTTGAGAAAAACAAAACACTAAAGCTATTTATAACCAAAGAAACTATTATAACTATTTCTTTGGGAAAGAGTAGTGAACCACATTAAGGGAACATCCCATGGTATGAAAGAAGGCAGACCACGAACCCTGAGTCCCTGAACTTCCCATATGTGAGAAGTTTCTTTCGGCAGAGACAGTGCGGTGCTGGGCTCAGTGGGAAAAGTCTGCAGCTCTGCCCCAACAGTCAAATAGCCCTCATGAAGGGTCTGAGAAGGTGATTTCTTTTTCCCCTCACCCAACACTGCAGAGAGCTGGGGCTTCTCTCATGGGAGCTCAGCATGGATGCATCTGTAGACAGATTTCCTGGAACACTTCAAGGTTACTGTATCCCACAGGAATTGTGCCATCCAGGTTCAGATTTACACAAGAGGTAGAGCTACTACCCCTCTCTATAGGGAACATCAGCATTCTTGCAGATAAAAAGAAGTACCTGTTTGATCTGAATAGCTAGAACACCAGGTCAGGAGTGTGACTGGGAGGTGGATTGCTTTCCTGCTTTGCCTGGAAGGAGAGCTGGGGTGGCTCCCTCACTTCCCCCTGAAAAGACCTCAGTGCATTTCACGAGGAGCTTTGCCAGCTGCCTCTGTCAAGGCTGGGACTTCTTCCAACCATTGGATATTGCATTTACCCACCTGCTTTAGCCACAACCTGTGTCTACCTGTGGGCACCTCCTACTGGCCTGAAGCCTGAACTACTCAACTCAGTGAATAAAATGCTGGAAGGAAAAACTTTCATAAGTGCACACCACTGGGAAACAAAATAAGCTTCATGAGACCTCTGCTATTCTGGCCCCTTAAGAGACAGTGAACCTACTCACACACCCAGCCCATTGCCACTACAACTGGCATCTGAGAAAGACACCTCACAATGATTCTCTGTAACCAAGGAACTCATACAGTTTTTGCCACTTGAAACCACCCAGAGCTGAAACCAAGTGTAAATAAACTATAAATGTTAAAGTCACATCCTCAAGGGGGAAAATTTTTTTAAACCCAATTGAATCAAAAATTAATTTTAAAATAATTAGAAGAAATAGTCAACACAAATGAGAAGGAACCATAAAAACAATTCTGGAAACATAAAAAACATTTGAGTTGTTCTATTACAACTCAAAAAAAATCACACTAACTCTCCAACAGGGGATCCAAATCAAGATGAAATCTTTGAAATACCAGATAAAGAATTCAAAAAGTTGATTATTACATTAATCAAGGAGACACAAGAGAAAGTTGAAAACCAACATAAAATACCAGATAATAATCAAAAAAGTTGATTATTATGTTAATCAGGGAGACACAAAAGAAAATTGAAAACCAACATAATTTTTTTTTTAAATTCAGGACATGAATGAAAACTTTTCTAAAGAGATAGATATTTTAAAGGAAAGCCAAGCAGAACTTCTGAAAATGAAAGACTGCACATTTCGGCAACTACAAAATGCAGTGAAAAGCTTTAAAAATAGATTAGATCAAGCAGAAGAAAGAATTTCAGAACTCAAAAACAAGACTTTCAAATTAATCCAATCAGCAAAAGTAAACAAAAAAGAGTTAAAAGAAGAAGGAAAGTCTCAAGAAATATGTGGATTATATAAAATGGCCAAATATAAGAATTGTAGATATTTCTGAGGGAGAAAAAGTAGCAATAATTTCAAAAGCATATTTGAGGAAAAATTTCCAGGGAGGAAATCTTCCCTGGAATTGCTAGTAACATAGATATCCAAATATAAGAAGGTCAAAGAACTCCTGAGAGACTCATTGCAAAAACAAAACATCACTAAGGCATATACTCATCGGGCTATCTAAAGTCATCATGAAGGAAAGAATTCTAAGAGCAATAAAATAAAAGCATCAGGTAACCTTTAAAGGAAAACTAATCAAACTAACTGCAGACTTCTCAGCAGAAACCTTATAAGCCAGATGAAATTGGGGTCCTATCTTTAGTCTCCTGAACAGAATGACTGTTGGTCAAGAATTTTGTGTCCAGCAAAACTGTATCATAGATAAAGAAGAAATAAAGTGTTTCTCAGACAAATAAATGGTGAAGGAATTTGTCAATACTAAACCAGCTCTATGAGAAATGCTAAATAGAATTCTAAATCTTGAAACAAGTTGTTGTTACTCACCAGAGCAAATACTCCTGAAAGCATAAAATTCACAGGGCTTATAAAACAATAACAATATGAAGAAAACAAAGTCACTAAGTAACAATCAATATGATGACTAGAACAGTACCTCACATCTCAATGTTTAATGTAAATGGTCTCAATGCTCTACTTTAAAAAGATGCACACTGACAGAATGGATTTTAAAAATTTACAAACCAAATAGATACCCACTATCTTCAGAAGACATACCTCACATGTAAGGATTCTTACAGATTCAAGCTAATGGAGTGAAAAAAGACATTTCTTGGAAATTAAAGCCAAAAGCAAGCAGGAGTAGCTCTTCTTAAGACAAATAAAATAGACTGTAGAGCAACAATACTAAAAAAAGACAAAGAAGGTCATTATGTAATTAAAATAGGATAAATTTAACAAGAAGATATAACATTTCTAAATTTATAAGCACCTAACTCTAGAGCTCACAGAGTCATAAGGCAATTCCTACCAGTTCTAAAAAAGAAAATACATAGTAACACAGTAGTAGTGAGAGTCATCAACACTCCAGTAACAACAACTAGGCAGATCATCAAGGCAGAAGGTCAACAAAGAAACACTAGACTTAAATTGCAGTCTAGAAAAAAATGAGCCTAAGAGAGATTTATAGAACATTCTACCTGAGAACTGCAGAATATACATTCTTCTCATCAGCACATGGAAGATTCTCCAAGATAGATTATATGATAGGCCACTAAATAAGTTCAATAAATTTTTAAAAATCAAAATCATATTAAGTTTCTTGTCAGACCACGGTAAAATAAAACTAGAAATCAATTCCAAAAGGAACCCTCAAAACTATACAAATACATAGAAATTAAACAATCTACTCCTGAATGATTTTTGGGTTAACAATGACATCAAGATGGAAATTTAAATTTTTTTTGAAATGAATAACAACAGTGACACAAATTATCAAAACCTCTGGGATACAACAAAAGCAAAGCTAAGAGGAAAGTTTATAGTGCAAAATGCCAACATCACAATGCCAATTGTGAAAGATCACAAATTGACAACCTAACAATACACCTGAAGGAACCAGAGAAATAAGAACAAACCACACCTAAAGCTAGCAGGAGGAAAGGAATAATAAAGATCAGAGCAGAACTAATTAAAATTGAAACAAAAAAAATCCAAAAGACCAATGAAACAAAAAGTAGCTTCTTTGAAAAGGTAAAATTGTTAGAACACTAGGTAGATTAAAACCAAGACAAGAAGGGAGAAGATCCAAATAAGATTAATTATAAATGAAAATGGAGATATTACAACTGACACTACAGATATACAAAAGATCTTTTGAAATTACTGTGAAGAGCTCTATGCACACAAACTAGAAAATTTAGAGGAAATGAATTAATTCCTGGAAACATACAACCCTCGCTAGCTTGAATCAGAAAGAACTAGAAGTCCTGAATAGGCCAATAAGTAGCAGTGAGATTTAATCAGTAATTTACAAACAACAACAATAACCATGACAACAACAAAAACCAAAACACTGCAAACAAATAAAAACGGTCCAAAGCCAAATGAATTCACAGCCAAATTCTACCAGACCTCCAAAGAATTGGTACTAATTTGATTAAATCTATTCCAAAAGATTGAGAAGAAGAGAATCCTCCCTAATACATTCTACAAAGCCAGTATCACCCTGGTACCAACGCAAAGAAAAGACTGAACAAAAAAAGAAAACTACAGACCAATATCGCTGATGAATATAGATGCAAAAATGCTCAACAAAATAGTAGCAAACCAAATCCAACAGTGCATCAAAAAAATAATCCACTATATTCACATGGGTTTCATTTTAGGGATGCAGAGATGGTTTAACAAATTCAAGGGAATGAATGTGATTCATCACATAAACAGAATTTTAAAAAATAAATATATGATCATTTCAATAGATGCAGAAAAAGCATTCAATAAAATCCAGCATGACTTTATGAGTAAAAACCCTCAACAAACCAGGCATAGAAGAAACATACCTCTAAATAATAAAAGCTGTATATTCCAAACCCATAGCCAACATCACACTGAATGAGAAAAAGTTGAAAGTATGTCCCCTATTAACTGAAACAAGACAAGGATGCCCACTTTTATCCCTTCTATTCAATATAGTACAGGAAATCCTAGCCAGAGCAATCAGACAAGAGAAGGAAATAAAGGGCATTCAACTTGTAAAACATGGAGTCAAATTATCTTTGTTTGCCAATGAAATGATCTTATATCTAGAAAACCCTAGGGACTCTTCCAAAAGACTTCTAGATCTGATAAGTTAATTCAGCAAAATCTCATTACAAAACCAATGTACATAAATCAGTATCGCTGCTATACATCAACAACCACCACCAAGCTGAGAATCAAATAAAAAACTCAATCCCTTTTACAGTAGCTACAAAAAGATAAAATATCCTAGAACATACTTAACCAAAGAGGTGTAGTATTTCTACAAGAAAAATGAAACGCTGCTGAAATAAATTGTAGAAGACAGAAGCAAATGGAAATACATTCTTTGCTCATGGATTAGAAGAATCAGTATCATGAAAATGACCATACAGCCCAAAGCAATCGACAGATTCAATGCAATTTCTATCAAATTACCAACACTATTTTTTACAGAATTAGAAAAATCAATCCTAAAATTCACACAGAATCAAAAATAGCCCAAATAGTCAAAGCAACCTAAACAAAAAGGACAAATCTGGAGGCACCATATTACCTAACTTGAAATTTTACTGTAAGGCTATAGTAACCAAATCAGCATGGTACTGATATAAAAGTAGATGAATGGAACATAATAGAGATCTCAGAAATAAAACCAAATACTTAAAACCAACTAATCTTTGACAAAACATACAAAAACATAAATCGGAGAAAGGACAATTCTATTCAGTAAAGCGTTCTAGAAAAATTGCGTAGTCACACGTAGAAGAAAGACACTGGATCTCTGTCTCTCACTCGATACAAAAATTGACTTTACTTTGACTAAAGACCTAAAGCTAAGACCTGAAACCATAAAAGTTCTAGAAGAGTACCTAGGAAAAACTGTTCTGGACACCAGCGTAGGCAAAGAATTTATAACTAAGACCCCCAAAAGCAAATCCAACAAAAAAAAAATAATGAATAGGACTCAAACTAAAAAGCTTCTGCACAAGAAAATAAATAATCATTACAGTAAACAGACAACTTAAAACCTGAAATGTGGACAAAAGACATGAATAGACATTTCTCAAAAGAAAATATACAAATGGTCAACAAACATATGAATAAATGCTCAACATCACTACTTGTCAAGGAAATGTAAATTAAAACCACAATGTATAACACCTTACCCGAGCCAGAATAACCATTATTAAAAATTAAAAAAAAAAAAAACAAAAAACAAAAAAAACAGATGCTCAGGTGGATGTGGTGAAAGAGGAACACTTATATGCTGCTGGTGGAAATACAAATTAGTACAACCTCTATGGAAAATAGTGTGGAGATTTCTCAAAGCTAAAAGTAGATCTGCCATTTGATTCAGGAATCTCACTACTGGGTATCTACCCAAAGGAAAAGGAATTAATATATCAAAGAGATGCCTGTGTGTATATGTTTATTGCAGCACAGTTCACAATTGCAAAGATATGCAGTCAACCTAAATGTCCATTAATCGATGAGTGGATAAAGAAAATATGATGTATGTATATCATGGAATGCTACTCAGCCATAAAAAGAATGGAATAATGTATTTTGCGACAACTTGATTGGAATTAGAGGCCATTATTTTAAGTGAAGTAACTCAGGAATTGAAAACCAGATACTGCAGGTTCTTTCTTATAAGTGGGAGCTAAGCTATGGGTATGCAAAGACATGCAGAGTGGTATAACAGACATCGAAGATTTAAAAGGGGTGGGGGTAAAAAATGAAAAACTACCTATTGAGTACAATATATGCTATTCAGATAATGGGTGCACTAATATCTGAGACTTCACCATTATACAATTCATCCATGTAACTAAGAACCACTTTTACCCCTAAAGATTACCCTCACCAGGCAGTAATGAGGCAGCCATCTTCTTCCTCTGCCAAAGCAGTTTCAGAAAAAGCCAACTAAAGCAGAAATGTGATCCAGAATTTTAAATATGATCCAGAGTCTTTTAACATAATAACCAAAATGTCTTCATTTCATTCAAAAATCACTTGTCATATCAAGAACCAGGAAGATCGCAAGCTGAATTTAAAAAATACATTTAATAGATGACAGAGATGTTAGAATTATCTGACAAAAATTTCAAAGTAGCCATTACAAAAATGAATGAACAGACTGGGTGCGGTGGCTCATGCCTGTAATCCTAGCACTTTGGGAGGCCGAGGCGGGCGGATCACCTGAGGTCGGGAGTTCGAGACCAGCCTGACCAACATGGAGAAACCCCATCTCTACTAAAAATACAAAATTAGCCTGGCGTGGTGGCACATGCCTGTAATCCCAGCTACTAGGGAGGCTGAGGCAGGAGAATCACTTGAACCCGGGAGGCAGAGGTTGCAGTGAGCCGAGATCGTGCCATTGCACTCTAGTCTGGGCAACAAGAGTGAAACTCCTCTCAAAAAAAAAAAAAAATGAACAATCATAAACAAATGAAAAAATATCACCTATTTCAAAATTGGTTGAAGAGAAGATTTGGAATGTTCCCAACACGAAGAAATTATAAATGTTTGAGATAATCGATATTCAAATTACCTAGATTTTATTATACATTGTATGCTCATATCAAGCTATCACATGTACCGCATTAATATGTACAATTATGTAGCCATAAAAATTAAAAATAAGTAAAGGGGAAGAATGTCACCAAAGAAAAATAAGAAAATAGAATGTTAGAGCAAACAAATCAAATATAAGAAGAATGAAATAGAAATGTTAGAACTAAAAATATTAACCAACAAAATAATAATTTAAAAAATCAACATATGGGCTCAATAGCTGAATGGAGGAGACAGAGGAAAGAACCAGTCAACTGAAAAATAGTACAAATAGAAATTACACAATCTAACAACAGGGACAAAATAGACTTTAAAGAAAACAAAAACAAAACACAACCTCAGAAATATATGGGATATAATGCAAACCCCAAACATGATAAGCCCAAAGAAATCCACATGAAGTCACACCATAGACAAACTTCTAAAAATTAAAGACAAATGTTTAAAGCAGTTAGGAATAAATATCACATTCTCTATGGAAAAAAGAACAGTTCAGATGACAATGGATGTCTCATTAGAAACCAGGGAAGCCAGCAAAAATTACAATAGTTTTGAAGTGCTGAAAGAAAAAATCTTGTCAACTCAGGATCGTATATCCAGTAACAAATACTCTTCAGAAATAAAGGAGAAATCAAGAAATTCTCAGAGATGAAGGAAAAATAAAGTAATTTGACACCAGCAGATCTACATTAAAAGACTGTTTTGGTTGAAGTATCAACAATGCAAAAACTTGTATTATTTACTCTGTGGCTTGAAAGATTATTGAAGGCGTTGCTATGGATAAAAACAAAACAAAGTGATGAAAACAATACCTCTGAGTCTGAATATTCTGCCAAAATAAAGATCATACTTTAGAGTTATAGTGGCAGGAGTTGAAATCTCCACTTTGTCTCTTTCAAATTGGATAGATCATGGTATCTTAAAAGTCACACATGTCTATTTGCATTTATAATCCATGCATAATCTGATGGCATATACTGCCCAAGAAGATACTACTGATTCCTCTGTAATGCTTGATGTAAGAACTTCTTTTGTAATTTAACTGAGCTATAACTTGGGGTTTGTGACTATATAGGGAAAATAAATGCTTTTTGGTGAACATTGTAAAATAACTCCCTGCAAGATTTTTGTTTTGTTTTTTTTCTTATCTCTCTCTCCCTCTCACTCTTCTCCTCTCCCCCACCTCCCCTTTTGAGTGTGTTTCTTACAGACTCTAATAATCTAACAATCTAAAAGTATATGTATGTGATATAACTGGGAATACTGAGAAGTCCAATTTCCTGACTTCTAATACCTTTTTTTTTTTATCTTGCATTTTTCTGAACTGGCTTAAGCTTGATGTTGGCAGCTGCATCTAAAACTTGCCTTATCGACTAGATTAGAATCCTCAAACAAACAAACAAAAAATCCACAACCGATTCATATCAGAATCAGTTGACACTTTCTGTCTGCAACATCCCTATGGGTGTACCTCTTGCTCCTGCCACTACTGCCTGAGCACTTCCTGCCTGTGGCACTCCTGCCACTACAGCTAGAGGGCCTCCCACCCATGGCACCTACCACTGGAGGCCCCACCCACAGTGTTCCCTGCCAGTGCCCACCGCTCTTGGCATCCCCTGACAGAGCCCAAGACCTGCTGTACACCCTCACCGAGCATGCTGTCTGCGGCACTCCCCATTGAATGTCCATGCCCATGGTGCCCCCTCATTGGAGCTCCTCTCTCTGTTGGTGCTCCCCAGTGAAGCACCCTCACCTGTGGTACCCATGGCACTACCCACCTGTGGCAACTCCCACTGAAGCACTTATGCCCAATCACTTCCTGATGTCCCTTACAAAGAGCTGTTTATCAGCTTCCCTTCCAGCTCAGTCAGGGCTCAATCCTGAGGCAACAGAGGGCAAAGCTGTGGACTCATACCAGTTCCCCAGGGTTGGAGCATGTAGCCCAGAAATGTGGAGCTGAGCCTTGCCCCTCAAAGCATCCAGATTGAAGCCCTTCAGCTGTATACTAACTTGTACCACAGTCAAACCCTCAAAGGCAATAAAGTTAATAAAAACAACAAGCCCCCATCCAAAGGGCAGCAACTTCACAGGATAAAAGAACATCAGCCTTCACAGATGAGGAAAACCCAGCGCAGGAACTCTGGCAACTCCCAAAGCCAGAATGTCTTCTTACCTTCAGATGATCTCACTAGCTCCTCAGCAATTAATCCTAACCAAACTGAAATGGCTGAAGTGTTAACCATAGAATTCAGAATCTGTATGGCAAGGAATGCCATCAAGATAAAAGAGAAGTTTGAAACCCAATTCAAGGAAGACAGTAAAATGATCCAAGAGTTTAAAGACAACATAACCATTTTAAGAAAGAACCAAACTGAATTTCCAGAATGAAAAATTCACTATAATAATTTCAAAATACAATTGGGAGCATTAATAACAGAATAGACCTGAAGGTATTCCGGCTGAAGCTGAAGAAAGAATCTCAGAGCTTGAAGGCTACTCCTTTGCAGCAACACACACAGCCAAAAATAAAGAAAAAATAACTTTCAAAAATGAACAAAACCTCCAAGAAATATGGAATTATGTAAAGAGACCAAACCTACAACTAATTAGTGTTCCAGAAAAAGCAAGAAAAAGAGTAAGGTACTTGGAAAACATATTTGAGGATATAATCCATGAAAATTTGCTCAATTTCACTAAAAGAAGTTGATGTGCAAATTCAAGAAATTCAGAGAACCCCTGTGAGATACTATGCAAGATGACCATCCCCGAGACACATAATCATCAGATTTTTCCAAGGTTAATGTGAAAGAAAAAATCTTAAAGGCAGCTAGAAAGAATTGGCAGGCCATTTATAAAGGGAACACTATCAGAATAAGAGCAGACCCTTCGTCAGAAACCTTACAAACCAGAAGAGATTGGGAACCAATTTTCAATATCTTTAAAGAAAAGAAATTTCAACCAAGAATTTCCTACCCTGCCAACTAAGCTTCATAAGTGAAGGAGGAGAAATGAAATTATTTTCAGGCAATTAAGTGCTAAGGGAGTTTTTTTTTGTTTTTTGTTTTTGTTTGTTTGTTTGTTTGTTTGTTTTTCCACTAGACCTTCCTTACAAGAGCTCCTAAAGGAAGTAATAAGCATGAAAACAAAAGAGCAATTCATTCAACTATAAAAGCATACTTAGGCATATATCCCACTGACAATATAAAGTAACTATACCATAAAGTTTATATAGCAATCCACTAACAGCATGATCACAAGATCAAATCATCACATATCAATATTGACCTTGAATGTACACAGACTAAACGCCCACTTAAAAGGCATAGAATTGAAAGTTGTACAAAGAAGCTAGACCTTGCTGTTTTGTGTCTTCAAGAGAGCAGTCTCCTTGGTAATGATATCCACTGGCCCAAACTAAAGGGATAGAGAAAGATCTATCAGGCAAATAGAAAACAACAAAGTTATCCTTATATCAGTTAAAACAGATTTTAAACTAACAATGATCAAAGAAGAACATTACATAATAGTAAAGAATTCAGTCCATTAAGAAGACTTAACTATCCTAAAAATTTATGCACCAACATTGGAGCACCCAGATTCATAAAACAGATTCTTAGAGATCTACAAAGAGATTTAGACAAATCACAAAATAATGCTGGGAGACTGAAATCCTCCACTGGCAGCATTAGATAAATCATTGAGGCAGCTGACAAAGATATTCTGGACTTAACACTTAACTAATTAGACTTAATAGACATTTACAGGACACTCCACTCAACAAGAACAGAATATAATTCTTCTCATGTGCACTTGATACCTACTGTAAGATCCAACACATGCTTGGCCATAACGAAAGTCTCAAAAAAATTTTAAAAATATAGAAATCACACCAAGTACCTTTGACCACAGCACAATAAAAATAGAAATCAATACTAAGAAGATCTCCCGAAACCATACAATTACATGAAAATTAAGTTTCTCCTGAATGACTTGTGGGTAAAGGAATTAAGGCAGAAATTTGAAAAAAATATCTTTAAAACCAATGAAAACAGAGACAAAATGTACCAAAATCTTTAGGAAACAGCTAAAGCTGTGTTCAGAAGGTAGTTTACAATGTGAAATGCCTATCTCAAAAAGTTAGAAAGATCTCAAATTAACAACCTAATAACTCACCTAGAGGAACTAGAAAAACATGAGTAAACTTACTCCAAAGCCAGGAGATGAGACAACTAAAATCACAACTGAACTGAATAAAACTGAGACAAAAATTCATATAAAAGATCAACAAAACCAAAAGTTGTTTCTTTGAAAGATTAAACAGGATTGATAGACCTCTAACTAGGTTAATAAAAAGGAGAAGACCCAAGTAAATACAATCAGAAATGAAAAATGTGAATTTACAGGTGATCATGAAGAAATATAAAAATTCCTCAGAGAATATTATGAACAGCTTTGCACACAAACTGGGAAACCTAAAATAAATTGATAAATTCCTGGAAATACACCCTCCCAAGAACTGGGAAGAAATTAAAATCCTGAACAGACCAATAATGAGTTCTGAAATTGAATCAGTAATAAAAAGCCTACCAACCAAAAAAAAGGCCTAGAGCAGATGGATTCACAGCTGAATTCTACCAGACATACAGAGAACAGCTAGTACTAATCCTACTGAAATTATTCCAAAATATTGAGAAGGAATTCTCCAGCTTATTCCATGAAGCCAGCATCATTCTGATAGCAAAACATGACAGAGATGCAACAGCAATAAAAGAAAAATATCAGGCCAATATCCCCAGTGAACAGAGATGCAAAATTTTCTCAATGAAATACTGGTAAATTGAATCTAACAGCACATAAAAAAGTTAATTTACTGTGATCAAGTAGGCTTTATTCCTGGGATGCAAGGTTGGTTTAACATAGGCAAATCAATACATGTGATTCACCACATAAATAGAATTAACAAAAACCACATCATTATCTCAATAGGCACAGAAATAGCCTTTGATAAAGTTGAACATCCCTTCATGCTGAAAACCCTCAAGAAACTAGGCATCAAAAGAACATATTTCTAAATAATAAGAGCTATTTATGACAAACCCACAGCCAACATCATAGTGATTAGGTGAAAGCTGGAAGCATTCCCCTTGAGAACTGAAATAAGGCAAGGATGCCCACACTCACCATCCCTATTCAATATAGTAATGAAGATTCTAGCCAGAGTAATCAGGTAAGACTAAGAAATGAAAGGCATCCAAATACAAAGGAAGTCAAACAATACGACTCTGCCTAGAATACCCCATAGATTCTGCCAGAAGACTTCTAGAACTGATAAGTGACTTTAGTAAAGTTTCAGAGTATAAAATCTATATGTAAAAATCAGTAGCATTTCTATACACCAATAATATCCAAGCTCAGAATGAAATTAAGAACACAGTGTCACTTACAAAAGCTACAAAAAGAATAAAATACCTAGGAATACAGCTAACTAAGGAGGTTAAAGAACCTTGCAAACAGAATTACAAAACACTGCTGAGAGAAATCAGAGACAATGCAAACACGTGGAAAAACATTCTTCCTATCCAACAGAATAGGATTTAACAATACTGACCATATGTTAAAGCAAGTTGTTATTGTTAAAATGACCATACTGCCAAAAGCAATTTACAGATTTGATACTATTCCTATCAAAGTTCCAATGTTATTTTTCACAAAATTAGAAAAAATATTCTAAATTCATATGGAATCAAAAAAGAGACTGAATCACCAAAGCAAGCCTAAGCAAAACGAACAAAGCCAGAGGCATCACACTGCCTAACTTAAAACTGTACTACAAGGCTACAGTAACCAAAACAGCATGATTCAGGTACAAAAACAGGCAGACTGATAGAACAGGTTAGAGAACCCAGAAATAAAGCCACAAACCTACTACCTTCTGTCCTTTAACAGAGTTGACAACAACAAGCAGTAGGGAAAGGACCCTCTAGTCCATAAATGGTGCTGGGATCACTGACTAGCCGTATGCAGAGGATTGAAACTGAACCCCTTCCTTTTACCATATACCTAGATTAACTCAAGATGGATTAAAAACTTAAAAGTAAGACCTAAGACAGCAAAAACCCTAGAAGAAAACTTAGGAAATACCATTCTGGACATGGGCCTTGGCAAAGAATTTATGACTAATTTCCCAAAAGCAATTGTAACAAAAACAAAAATTGACAAGTTGAGTCTAATTAACTTAAAGAGCTTTTGTACAATAAAAGAAACTATCAATAGAATAAACAGACAACCTAAAGAATGAGAGAAAATAATAGCAAATTATGCATCTGACAAAGGTCTAATATCTAGAATCTATAACGAACTTAAAATCAGTAAGCAAAGATGTAATAATTGCATTTAAAATTGGGCAAAGGACAGGAAGAGACAATTCTCCAAAAAAGACATATATGTGGCCAACAAATACCTGAAAAAAATGTTCATTATCTCTAATCACTAGAGAAATTCAATTTCAAACAACTATGAGATGTCATCTCACACCAGTCAGAATGGCTAATATTAAAAAGTTAAGAAACAACAGATGCTGTTTCAGTTGCAGAGAAAAGGGAATGCGTATACACTGCTGGCAGGAATGTAAGTTAGTTCAGCCACTGTGGAAAGCAGTGTGGAGATTTCTCAAAGAAGTTGAAACAGAACCATCATTTGACCCAAAAATTCCACTATTGGGTGTACACCCAAAGGAAAATAAATCATTCTGCCAAAAAGACGCATGCACTCATATATTCATCACAATGCTTTTCAAAATAGCGAAGACGTGGAATCAACCAAGATGCCCATTGATAGTGGACCAGATAAAGGAATTGTGGTACATATATACCACGGAATACTGCACAGCCATAAATGAAGAATGAAATCATGTTCTTTGCAGCAACATCAATGCAGCTGGAGGCCATTATCCTAAGCAAACTAGTGCAGGAACAGACAACCAAATTCCACGTTTTCACTTATAATTGGAAGCTCAACATTGAATATAAATGGACACAAAGATAGGAACAAAGACTCTGGCGACTGCTTCATTGGAGAGGGTGGTGGGGGGCATGGATTGGAAGACTACCTATTGTGTACTATGCTCACTACCTTGGTGATAGGATCATTCATACAGCAAGCCTTAGTGACACACAGTTTACCCATGTAACAAACCTGCATGTGTAACCACTAAACCTAGAATAAAAGTAGAAACCTATCGTAATAATAATAAAAAAAACAGCTGGAATGTTTATAAAATTCAGGTTCCTGGGCACCACGCCAGACTTATTGAATCAGAATCTTAGGTGTGATGACACTAAAACTGTATTCTTAACAAGCTCCCCAGTGATTCTTATCCATGCTGAAGAATGAGATTCACATCATTAGATTGTACAAGATATCTTTATTAATGCCACTATCTGTGGGCAAAGTGGGAGTGACTTCTCTCATCAGTGGACACACTGCTTTGTGCTGGCTTTCCTCCCATATCTCTCTGCCTTTTCTAATGGAATTCCTTTGCGTGCAGCAACCTAGCACCTCTTACTAGATCACGTGTCCAGCTGAACTTTACTTAACAGCCAAACACACAGAGTTACTTTCACAACAATATTTTCAGGCTGTGTATTAAGCCTAGTTCAAAGCACCAGAGCACTTGATTTCACAGCTGTGATCACAGGTATTAAAGAACAGATGTATTGATTTGCAGGGCACCCATTTTTCATTGTCTTTTGATGTCCTTGTCCACAAGGCAGAATGGCAAGAGACTTAGAAACCTAACCATGTACCGGTTATGTTGCATTCGCTTTGAGCCTATATCCTCATTGAAAACAGCTGCTGAACTCAGAGTTATTATGAAGACTCCTGGAGAGAAGGCAGAATGGAATAAATGGGAAAAGCAGAGGCTTTGGAGTTCAGAGAGAGCTGGTGAGAATGCAACCTCTGTTTCCCACCAGCTGTAGGATATGGGGCAAGTTATTTTACCTCTCTAAGCTTCATCTTCAAAATGAGACTAATAATAGTCCCTTGACCAGCACTGTCAAGATTAATTGAAATGCTCCAGATACATGGCGAATGCTCAATAAATTGCAAGTATCATTTTCAGTTTGAGGAAAGAACCAGGCACAGTGCCAGGGATGCAAGGCATTTTTTCCTCTTATAAATTAAATTTTCTGAGCAGACTTATCAGCTGTGCAGCTGTAAAGTGAATTTCAGAGGTACACAGACCTGGGACCAATTCCTGCCCTAACATTTCTTACCTCTGTGACTTTGGCACAAGTTGTTTAAATTTTTGAGCCTCATTTTTTGTTTTGTAAATAAAGGAAATAATAGTTATATTAACCTCACAGAAGTAGCCTGAGACTGTAAAGTAGTATAGGTCACCTTTTTCTCTCCCCTCCTTCCATGCCTCTCTTCCTGAGAAAAGAGATACTGGCTAGGACGGTGCATGGGTTTACAATCAAATTCTGGTTAATGAAGTTGCTATTCAATTTGTCACTAAATCATGATTGCATTTTTTCAAATAATATAGCTAGAGGACTCCAGTCCTCTTGACTTAGATCAAGATGTGTTGTTATGTAACCAGTTTACCATTTTTTCTAGGTTCTTGAATAGACAATCACACCCATAGTTAAGTGCCTTCTTGGGACATCCAACCTATACAAGATGGCCAACATTAAAAGAATAGATGCAGTTAATATAGACTCCAGTTGAATCTGGAATGTAGACTAAGAATCCTCTTTTGAGCATAGGGTATGGCACAAGCATCCTTGCGTCCATATGGTGCATCTCTGTTTTTAGAGAGGAAAACTGTAGTAAAAAACTGTTACACTCACAGGAAGCTCAAAGTAATAATAGAAAATTATATTTCCTAAGTGTTTTGTACTTTAATACTCAGATTACAGCTTAATTGTTTGACATAACAACATTTAAAGAGAAAAAAAAAAAAAACCTTTGTTTAGATCCCTTTTCAATATGTTTTCTTTTCAAATGAATCAGAAAATAATTTTGAATAACAGATATGTGATTTACAACTCAACCAGAAAAATATTATTCACATGTAAAGAACATATTTCCTAGTTTTTTTTTCTTATTCTAATTTCTTCTTTTTAAATTATCTTGTTTTTACTTTTTTCATTGGTACTTTTGATTCCATTTCTCCCTAATATTTCAGTGAACTATTATTTCTTTACAAAGACATGGTAGAACCTTTGCTCACCTTTCATATCTTTCTGTATTTTTCAGTGATAATTGAACAAAGCATAGTAGTAAACTATCACATTATTGCTTTCTTCTTGCCTGTGCCATTCATTGTCATTGTTTTTTCTTTTTCATTCCTTTCTCCCCTGCCTCCACTGCACCCCGGATTATCAGATTATCACCCTACTATGATGGCATTTCTGAGTTAAATTACCCTTAGTAAGACAGCAAATGGGTAGAAATTAAAATGAATATATTAATACTAATTTCATCTATGTCAACTATCTGCACAGTCTTGTAAGCAGGCATGATATCCTTTTGAGTAAATTATTGCTGTTTGAAAAGGATCATAGATAATCTTGGTAATCTCAACACACTTTCAAATTCCTGAAATGGCATTTATTTCAATTGTGTTTTAGGTGTACATTAAACATTTTTACTATTTATCTATAAAGTACATCAGTAGTACAGCTTTTCAAAGGATGATGTTATTCTCTAGATATTGCTGATAGTGAGCCAATGCCTAAAGGGATGCTAAAACAAATTAACATGAATTAGAAAATAATAGTGTTGTCCATTGCTAAAAAATTGTTTTGGTTATATAGAATATAATTAATGCCTAATTCGTTATAAGTAAGAAATATTCTAAGATACTAAGTGACTAACCAGTTATCTTTTAATTGAGAGCAGGGGGTATTGAAAAGAAAGGGCATTTTTATTTCTGCTAATATTCATCTTGCTGAAAATTGTGGATTCTGGAAAGGCAAAAATGAATAGGCAACTCAATAGCATAAACCATAAAGAAGAATTTCTCATATGTGTTTGTTATATAATGATTTCGTTGAACTTCAGTAAAATTTTGTGTAGTACTTTGTGCGAAACACTTAGAATTTTTCCTATAATCCTGGAGCATTACAGTTATTAATTTTAAACAGAAAATGCTATCTCTTTTCTTGTTAATGGGAAGAGACAGCTGTGTTACCTAAAGCTATGGGCTGTGAGCAACCCTGGTAGTCAATCACATCATTCATAATATGTTGGGATTGTGCTTCTGGCATTTGCTTATTTGGAAATAATGCATATCATTAGAATTTTTCACTGTGATTGCATTTTTAGTTGATATATTCTGCTAGGCCTAACACTGAAATACAGTTGCCCAGAACATCAGTGGTTCTCCAAATTTTGAGAAAAATATATCACACTTTAGTGAACTAGGAGGTTTATATTTCATGTGAACCTGAGCCACAGAAAATACTTCTCTTTTCTTTAAACAATGTCAAGATATAAACCATTTCCCCTAGATGCACTGTTTCCATTACTCTACCTAAGGATGTAGTATTAGTCCAGTGCACAGACACTTGTAATCAGAGCCTCAGCATTCAATTTGTCATTAGGGGAAACACAAGGGAAACTGTACAATTTGGACTCCGAACATCTGATAACCAGATGGCAGGTTATCCTCAATGTAGTGCAAATATTTTCTGTTTGCAAGACTGATATTTGCACACACGTCTTTGGCAGATGATGGTAAAGCATTGCACAGAAGAAGCATGTGTCCTGAGTCACACAGCACACAGAAGGAAACATCTTCCTCAAGTCTATTTTCTCTCCTCTCTTTGCAAAGACTGATGGATTCTTTTAAATACAAAGATATTTTGAGAAAGGTTTTGAAAGTTAAATGTGGAGATAAGTGGCCTCCAATCTGTGAAGTTTTCTTTATCTTTTTTCCTCCCCAGTTAAAATTCAAACTTAGAATTTCTCACTCATCTAGGTTATTTTGGTTTATTTCATGGTTTTTTTTTTTTTTTTTTTTTTTTTTTTTTTTTTTTTTTGAGTCCTGGCCTAAATGCGATTAGCCGCACAGAATGTGATTATCAACCATATTCAAGTCCCTCAGCATAAGGTGTATGTATAGGTAGGTAGATTTAGAGATAGACATATAGTTTGCTAGGTATGTATGCCTGTTTATGTGAGTATGTTTGCTTGGATTCATATTTGGATTTTTTTTCTTTCTTTTTGAGACAGAGTCTCCTCTGTCAACCAGACTGGAGTGCAGTGGTGCGATCTTGGCTCACTGTAACCTCTGCCTCCCGGGTTCAAGCGATTTTCCTGCTTCAGATTCCCGAGTAGATGGGATTACAGGCATCCGCCACCACACCCAGCTATTTTTTGTATTTTTAGTAGAGATGGGGTTTCACCTTGTTGGCCAGGCTGGTCTTGAACTCCTGGCCTCAAGTGATCCACCTGCCTCAACCTCTCAAAGTGCTGGGATTACAGGATTAAGCCACCACGCCCAGCCTCATATCTGGATTTCATTCATACCCTGCTCATGCGAGACTGTGTAGCACAATGAAAAGATGTCCATAGGTTTTGGAATCTCTAGAGGCAAATATGTATAGTGGTTAAGAACATGGACTCTAAAATCAAAATTGCCTCATAAATATGTACAAGTAGTATGAATGCACACTAAATTTTTTAATTTTTTAAAAAATACCTCTGTGATTCTATGCAAATTAATCATCTGTACTGTGCCTCGTCTGCTTCATCTGTGACATGATAATGACATAGGGTCATTATAGATTTATCTCATTTAACTCCATAACAAAATTGTTACAGGTCATTACAGATTTATCTCATTGTTAACAAGGTTGCTATGGGATTAAATGAGATAAATCTGTGATGACCCTATTATCTATAAAGTTCTTATAACAGGGACTCTTGTATAATAAATACTGTATAAATGTTACTTTTCTTTTTGTTCATTCGTCTGCCATATGTGTACTACCTTGTACCCAAAAGACTTAGGGTGGTAATTTTAAAGCACTGAATAAATACGTGTTTTCCTGAACTGGGCTTAATTATGAGTCAGAGGTCCATAACTGCTCAGCCATGTGCCTTTGAGTAAGCCACTTAACTTTTCTTAGCTAATTTCCTCATCCATGAAATGGGGCAGTAATTGCTGCCCTGTTTTCCTCACAGGATTATTATGTAGACCAAGTGAAACAATTTATATGGAAGTATGGATTTAGCTTGAAATGCAACACAGATAGTTGTAATGCTATTTTTTAATCTCCAAAAGGGAATGCGATAACCAATTCAGGCTCTCACTTCTTCTGGTCTAGCAGGCATGATAATACACCTACACATATGACTATATTAAAGGTAGAACCTGCTAATGCATCAGAAAGTTCCAGAACAAATGCTTCGATAAAACTTAAAATATAATGAAATTTTTCTCCTTCTAGAAATAATGGAAAGAAAATAAATACACACTAATCAAGACTTAGTATATGCTTTGAAGTAATTTTTAAAATTGTTAGTTACCTTGATAACTATCTTGCTTAAATAATATATTTCATCTGGAATCAGATCAAATCGACTGGGAACATGTACCAAAGCCTATAAGAATCTCAGCACTTTGACAGATTTTATTTCTTGGTGTATTAGGAGAACATCAGGACATTTTTTTGAGAGCTCCTTGCTCAAAACTGTTTTCATCTTAGGAAATTAAAAATGTATGCTCACCAACATTTCACTCAAGGCATTTTGTTCAGCTAGTAAATACTTGTTTTTTCTTCTTTCTTTCATAGGATAAAGGATATGTCTCACCAGTTTACGTGGTTTAAAAAACATTTCCATCAGATAATATAAAATTTTGTCTAGAATTCAAGTGAGATGTCTTTATATTTTTATTATTATTGTTTTTTTACTTTTGTTTCATCTGAGACCTGTGTGAAATCAAGTGGTTTTTAAAAGTCAAGTTAGCCGATTTATTCTGATGTGTTTGGTCTTTAAAAATTCATATTTTGTCAGCTGGGCGCAGTGGCTCACGCCTGTAATCCCAGCACTTTGGGAGGCCAATGTGGGCGGATCACGAGGTCAAGAGATCAAGACCATCCTGGCCAACATGATGAAACCCCAACTCTACTAAATACAAAAATTAGCTGGGTGTGGTGGCGCATGCCTGTAATCCCATCTACTGGGGAGGCTGAAGCAGGAGAATCACTGGAACCCGGGAGGCAGAGGTTGCAGTGAGCCGAGATTGTACCACTGCTCCAGCCTGCGCAACAGAGCGAGACACTGTCAATAAAAAAAAAAAAAAAAAAAAAAAAAAAAAAAAAAAAAATCGTATTTTGGGAAAGGTATAAGAAAAAAATAGCATCTATTTCCTTTAAGATTTTCTCTGGGATCTAGGTCTCAGGGGTAATATGGAGAGACACTGAACCCACACAGAGCTAAAACTTCTAACCGAAGTATCCTTAAAAGGGTTCATTGGATTGTTTTGGTAACATCTCTCCTGTCTATACCAGAATGACTTCTCTTACACCTCATTTTGGAAAGGCAAGAGATGAGAGTCACTCTTAATGGCAGCATAGATATGTGTTAGACCAAAGAAAGGTGTGTGGCTCAGAGGCTGCAGACAACTTCCCTATACTCACTCTCCTTTCATAGTATTGCCCTTCAAAAGAAAGAAAACATTTAAAAAATATCTACCTATATTATTTTGTTAGTAATGGTTCTGCCTTGAATCAACTCTTTGAACTCTGTTTTATTACTGAAATGACTTTTACACCACCCACACCTGATATTGCTCATAATATCTTACTGAGGTACTTTCAGATATCACATCAAGCATGGGTGATTTAAAGCTATAAACAATTGTCAGTGTAGATAATAGCTGGCTGTACAAGGCTGATATATTTGAGGCCTCAAAGCCATCATGTTTAATATCCAGTAGTGCATTCTCTGAGACCCAACAGGATGCTAACACCTACCATCAAAGTTCATGTTCTAAGAATAATAATGTCTTATTATAATTTTTGAATAAATATGTCCTGCTTATTAATTAAAATTGTTCTGTGCACAAAACATATTATTACTGTTTTCTTCCGGCTAATGAGTCATAGTACTGAGATGATTACTTTTGAGATTAATTATTTTTAAATATGGCAGAGTGTATCTGTTGCATATTATGCTCCATCTACAGAATTCTGTTATAGTTTAGTAAATTTTAGATAAAGTCCGTAAAAGAATACAATACTCTTTTTACATGGGTCATTATCTCTTATTAACCTTGATAATGTTTGTCCCAATGAAAGAAAGTAGAAGATGGTAAGGAAGACTAAATTGCAAAGCAAAAGGCTGGTGCAGCTAAGAAACACTGGCTGGATATTTTCCATTTGTCCCTCCACATCCCCTTTCTCTCCTCTTGTGGTCCTAGGAGAGCATTAATGGGGCAGACTCCTTTGATCTCTGGCATCTGGTTGGGCAAGGCTAATGAGAGGCACTAAGAGGAGATTAGAGGCCAGGAGCAAAATGTTGTCTGGCTTTTATTCTCTAGCTTCTTCCTGACAAAGCCACAGTTTAGGAGAGGGCATATTCCTTTCCAAGGCAACAGTTCCTACAGATCCTTTGCTATAGTCAGAGTTCTTTCTGGCTTTCAGTTACTTCTCTCTTCCTCCTCCTTATTCCTTTAGAATGTAGAGATAAGAAGCAAAGCCTTTCTCTGCTGCTAGCCCTGGCAGACTTTGCTTCCCAGGTTGGTTTCCTTTGTCATTCTGCCCCATGTATATAAATTGTCCTGTTATCAGTTTCTCTTTGTTTACTATTCTTAGTATTCCATCTGTTTCTGTTAACATCTGATTGGGTACAAGCAGAAGAGTGCAAAGAAGATACCAGAGTTGCAGCCAGCATTGCTGAATTTGAACTTTGGTTCTATTGCTCCCTAGCTTTGTGACAGCAGACAAACCCCTTACCCTTCTTGGACTGCAGTCTCTTTAACTGTGCAATGGAAGGTAGTGAGCCCAGTTCTGAGCTCTAAAAATGTTATGTTCTGTGTGCGGCTCAGGAAGTAGAAGTGGCCACCCCCAAGATATATCATTTATAAATTATTCAGTCATTTCCAGAAGGGGGAATGAAATAAACACACGCTCGGGGTATTGGTGTCAGAACTTAGTTAATGTCACCCATGGACTTAGGGGATATAACTCATACATTGAAATTGTCTTATTTTCATATTTCTCTAGTGTTTTCTCATTTTGGATATAAATGTTATCAAAATAGAGATATAATGCTTGTCAGTTCTGTTGAAAGGACACTGTCTACAATCAAGTTGGACTCTAATTGATTTTCAATGAAGCACTCTCAGCTCCTACTTCAGTTAGGCACCACTTTGGCTGTAACAGATGATTTTTTAAGGTCCTTAATAGATTTCAGTTTGAAAAAAATGTGAAGCATCACTTCTTGTCTAATATCTTCTTTATGCTCTCTTTTGTCTGTTCTTCTGTTGGAAGCTACCTACTACCTGCTTTTCCTTGATTGTCTTGTTGCAGGTTGAAGGAAAACTGAGAGATGGAAATGAAAGTAAAGCCACAATAATTACTGTAGATGTGAAGTATGCATGTTTGAACACAATCTCTATATTTTAGTGTCATTGTTCCAACGGATGGTGCTGCAACTGTGTCAGTTATAACATTTTCAGGACCCAGATTTGTCAGTAGAGCAAAGAAGTTTATTATTGTAACTTGGAGAACTGCTGTGCTGGAGCACTGAGTCTCTGAGCTGGAAAAAAATCATCAACCGAGATGGATGGATGCCAGCTCAGAGATGAGGAGGGTAAAGATTGAACATGGTTGAGTGGCAATGACCTGAAAGAAGGATGTGCGAAAACAGTATCTTAGTAAAATGGCAGGATGATAAATTTGTTTATAATGAAGCCCTTTGCCGTTAACGGAAATGAAATCTTCCTCTCTCTCTTTTTTTTTTTTTTTTCTGAGACAGAGACTTTCTCTGTCACTCAGGCTAGAGTGCAGAGATGCAATAATGATTCACTGCAGCCTCTACTTCCTGGGCTTAAATGATCCTCCTGCCTCAGCCACCTAAATAGCTAGGACTGCAGGCATGTACCACCATTCCCAGCTAATTTTCTTATTTTTCATAGAGACAGGATCTCACTATGTTACTCAGGCTGGTCTTAAACTCCTGGGCTCAAGCAATTCTCCTGCCTTGGCCCCCAAACTGCTGGAATTACATCTGTGATCCACCTTGCCTGGCCAGGGAAGTGAAGTCTTGATAGACTATTGGAACTCTTTGTTTCTAGAGAACGTATAATATACAGAAACATCATCTCTTTCTCCATAGGCTCCCACGCCATCCTCTGTCATTGCACCTTCCACTATTTATTCTAATCATAGGATTCCTCACCTGTGTCTGTCAACTGCCTATGAGTTCCCTTTACATAATATTGAGTGATGTTGAAAAATGAACTTTAGACTTCAAAAGCCACCTAAACTCCTCCCCCATCCATCCTTCCCTCCCTCCCTCCATCCCTCCCTTCCTTCCTTCCTTCCTTCCTTCCTTCTTTCCTTCTCCTTCCCCTCTCCTCCCTCTTTCCCCCTCCCTCCTCCCTGTCCCCCTCTCTCTGCCCTTTTTCTCCCACCTCCTCCCTCCCCCCTCCCCATATCATCCTCTACTCCCCACCCCATATCATCCTCTCCCCCTTGCTCTTGCCCTCACCCTAGCCCACTCCCACCTCTCCACCTCTCTTTTTCTCCCTCTCTCTTTGTGTTTTACAAATTCAGAAAAGTAGTAAAGCAGAAATCTATGATGTTTCTGTAGCTTAAAGTTATTTGCTAATATCCACATTCAGTGACAACTTCTAGCAGTTTATTTCAAATCTCAACTTTGGAAAGAAATTCACCTTGGTTTCTCTTTTGACCTTTTTTGGATGATTAGCCAGGCTCCTACTCAGGAGTCACAGGAACCTGGTAACAGGGGTTGCCTCTTGGAGCATGAAGACAAGGACAAGGAGACAGCGATGAGAAGGAGATTCACATTGTACTGCATATACTTGGTTCTGTTATTATTTTTCTTACCATGTGTCATCTAGTCAAAAACATTTTCATGCAACTCAACAATAAATACTCCCACTCAATTCATGAAAATTGTTTTTGCGTTTGATTTTGAATTGTTTGAATACTTCAGATGTGATTATTTCAATTATGTAAGCTAAGCTGCATTTCAATCGGCACAGACTTATCATCAAAATGTTCCTGTTGAGAAGAACCAGTTTCTGTTCTTTAGATTTCAAGCAGTTTTATACTTATTGTCATGATCTAGGACACTAGTGATAATCATCACTGATTCCTCTCTTTGCCACTCCCCCATCAGTCACCAAATCCTGGGGATTTGAATATGTTCAACTCGTGTCTTTCTTCATTTCTCCAAGTCCTATCACAGTTCCATTGTGGGACTTCATTATTTCTTGGAGAGAATGCTGAAACATTCATTTAATGCCTGCAGGCTCTACTCCTAGTTACCAGTCCTCCACAATGCAGCCAAAGCTAACTTTTAAAAACAGCCCTGATTATGTTTTCCTCCCACTGAAAGTAAATAAATAAAATTTAGTGTTTCCCACTATCCACAGGACAATGTCCATGAATCCTTTAGCATTCTGGTTTCAACCTGCTTGTCTTGACCTCGGGATTTCTTTCAACATTTATTTACCTGATTTCTTTTTTCTTTTCAGTGGCTGCTAATATGTCAGATACAGTACTAGGTGCTGGGATATAATGAAGAGAAACACCAGATAGATCTCCTTTTCTCATTATGTTTTCTGCCCATGTGGGTGAGGGAGCAAACAATCAAATAATGCAAATGCTTATTCACAAGGAGAGATCAGTACAATGAGAGGAAGGAGCTCAGAGCTCCGAAAGCCTGTACCTGAGCGACCTGACATATTCTTGGGGCTCCGAAAAACTTTCCTGAGTTTATGTTGCTAAAACAGAGATCTGGAGAATGAATTGCAGCAACCTCAGGCGCGACTCCATGCTGGCTACAGCAGGCAACCTGCCATCTTTCAAATGCTGTGAGTTTTCCTCACCCTCTGCCTCAGGTTTTCCCACTTCATTTGATGTTCGGTAAAACTCTGTTTAATTATCTTTCTCCTATCCTTCCCTTTATGGAATATTAACTAAGATCCATCTCATATATTATTTCTAAGTGCAGCCTCCCTGACATTGCTAATGACCTCTCTTCTTGAACCCTATGGCCCTCATCTCTCAGTTTCCACATCATTTTATATAAATTAGTTATTACTTGGCATCTATCTCATTGTTACCCACACATTTTACTTATTTCTCTCCCCATTTCTTATGTATCCTTTGTAGTCCCAGAATGTAAAATGGTGCTAGAACCGTAAAACCTGAGTATCTCCATTGGATCAAGTAGTACTTAACAGCAAATTGGTGTAGGGATTGTTTTATAGGTGCTGTCAATTTTATTGGCTTTAGATAATAAATATTTACAGATCGTGTCTTTCTTTTTTACAATGTCATTACTCCAAGAAGCTCCAGTATAAGGAAGTGAAATATTTCAATTATTGTTTTATGACTCAGTAATTTGAAACCTGGAATGTATTTTCCCAAAGGGAAGCAAGGTAGAGTGGTATTTTTGGTTCCCGGATATGCATACTAAAGGCAGAGCTGCCCAATGGAAATACCCAAAGATACATAGGTTCTAATGCTACTTCTGACTTTTACTAGAGTTATGACTTGAGCATGTGCCTTAACTGAAGAGCGACTCATTTCTCTCTCTTTTTTTTTTTTTTTTTTTTTTTTTTGAGACGGAGTCTCGCTCTGTCGCCCAGGCTGGAGTGCAGTGGCCGGATCTCAGCTCACTGCAAGCTCCGCCTCCCGGGTTCACGCCATTTACTCCTGCCTCAGCCTCCCGAGTAGCTGGGACTACAGGCGCCCGCCAGGTCGCCTGGCTAGTTTTTTGTATTTTTAGTAGAGACGGGGTTTCACCATGTTAGCCAGGATGGTCTCGATCTCCTGACCTCGTGATCCGCCTGTCTCGGCCTCCCAAAGTGCTGGGATTACAGGTTTGAGCCACCGCGCCCGGCCGAGCGACTCATTTCTCTCACTTGAAAAAATAAAATACAAATAACCCTTCCCCAACTCATTTATTATAAACATTGAATAAGTAGCATTCATAGATTGCCTAGCTCAAATATTTCAGGCTCAGTATTATATGTTAGTTCTCTTCCTTGTCCCTTCCTTTCCTTTTATATCCTTCAAGGTAGAGGCACTTTTGGTAACTTTGTCAGGATATGATAGCATAGGCAGATTACTGAGATTGAGAGAGTCTGTGCTTTTCAAGTCCCCTCAAAATCAGAAAGAGAAGACCTCAGCATTCACATGTGACTCGCCTGTCTACTCACTTAACAACTGATGTAGCACTCCTTATATGCCAACCAGTAGTTAAGCAATGAGACAATCAAATCCCAACGGCATCATCACTTTCCATTTGCAGAGAGGCTTGGGGAAGCTAGGGGAAGAGAACTGTCATCTGGATGAAGCAGGCCCATGAGGTGAACAGAGAAGAGTAACCCATATTCAGAGACCATAGCCCTGCTGAATCCTGTATGACACTGAAGCCTTTCCTGGTAGTCTGGCCATGGCACGTCTGCTCATTATGGGTCCTGGCTAGAGGCAAGGTCTGTAGTATATCACAGGCACACAGCAATAAGGAACTTGCTCATCATTTAACTCTGCCTTTCAGCTCTGGAAGCATGAACATAGCACCAGGTAGACTACTTTTGGCAAAGTCTTTTCCTTATTATAAGTGCATAAAACTGTATCAGTTATTCCTATAAAGGAGAGTATCGTGAACCCAAAATGTCTGCAATAGGTTTCAGTCAATGGAGAAAGTTTGTTTTACCAAGGTTAAGGACATGCCCATGACACAGCCTCAAGAGGTCTTGACAACATGTGCCCAAGGTGGTGGAGGCATAGCTTGGTTTTATACATTTTAGGGAGATATGAGACATCAATCAATATATATAAGATGTACATTGGTTTGGTCTGGAAAAGCGGGACAACTCAAAAGTGGGGAGGTGGCTTCCAGGTCATAGGTAGATAAGAGAAATTCTTTTGAGTTTCTGATTAGCCTTTCACTGAATACACAATTTATAAGAATAGTCACTTATGTCTTAGTCTGGCTTCGTGAAACAATAGGACAAAGGAAGCAATCAGGTGTGCATTTGTCTCATTTGAGCAGAAGGATGACTTAGTTCTGTCTGTCCTTTGTCCACGAGGAATTTCCTTGTGGGCAAATTGTAAGGGGGGTATGTAGATATTTTATCTTTTTAGCTATCTTGTGTAGGAATAGAATGAGAGGAGGGTTTGCCAAACATGGTTCCCAGCTTGACTTCTCTCTTTGGTTTACTGATTTTAGGGGCCCCAGGATTTATTTTTCTTTCTCATATGAAACAACTAGCAAAGAGATTATGTAATTATATCTTTACAAAATCTTTTTTTCTGTAATGGAACAACATTTTTTTTTAATCTTTTTAAGTGAATTGCAAAATGACAACATATTTTCAGCAAAGAAAACCAAGTCAGAATTTGGTATGCCCAGTATTCATAGAGAAAAAGAAGTTTGTGGTAAAAAGAATTACTTTTAATTCTTCTGTAATTTGCAAAATAAAGGAGAAATGACTATTTCATTTGATTTGTTTATCTTTTTGTGAAACAGTGCTCTGATCTGAAACAGCTGTGGTAATGTTTGTATGACTGATGTTTATTAATAATAGAGATTTGAAAGAAAAAAGCAGTGGTTATTCTATACTGCATTATGTAATATAAGTATTAACTTTGCAATGATAAAGATACTACAGTCTATACAACACTAAGGGAAGTTGAGTGCTATGTGGTCATCTGCTGTTCCTTGGCAGTGACAGTTCTACACTGACACATAAAAAGCAATAGGGGAAAAAAAAAAAAAGCAATAGGAAGGGATGATGTATTCACGAAGCCATCCTCCCTTAAAATGTGTATGTAGGTCAGGCTTATATTACATATTTTCAAGAAAATTTATTTTAGTGTTCCTGAAATGCAATAAAAATGATCATTAATAGGAGTTATGCTATGTTGGAGTTAGGATGAACTGTGATTGGTTTTATTGAACAAATACTGTAAAGATATTTCCAGTGAAATGCTTTAAACTTCTTAGAACAAAATATTTATATACTTAAAAGTATTATTTTATAAAATAATAGATATAGACTATTTTACAATCAATAAACTAAAAGAGATCCTAAAATTATCTCTGATCTGTACATATTAGCATAAACCAATGACAACCACAAAAATAAAACTGAGCATATTCTATGCCCAAACCACTAGGTAAGGCTTTTATCTACCTGACATCACTTAATGTAGTCTTAAATATTAACTAATTGATGATACTAAAATTGATTGTGCTTTTGGTAGCTTTCTTTTAAAATTTTCCTCACATGATTGTGTTATAGGCTCTCAAAGAGGAAAGGATAGAGGAGGACTTAGCATTACTTAAAGGAGATAAACGTGCTGCTGGGAAAGTAAAGCTGGACTTGGGAGTTAGAAATCCCAGCTGGGCTATCTGCTTAGGTGTGTGAACATCAGTCAGTTGGCTTAACCCATCTGAGCTCAGTTTCTTCTTTTTGAAACAAGGATAATAATGTTTACATTTATATGACTAAAATAAGGATTAAAGAGAATGTAAATTAAAGAAATTTGTCAGTTACCTTATATATGAAAACAAAGTCAAGCTGTTAGCTGAAGTTTTCCTTGAACAATGAGATTTCAGTAAAATTGACCTGTGCTATCACCAACATTCTGTGAGATGCACAGTGTCCTATGTCTTTGCTAATATGTGTGCATGTGTGTATAAATTTTTACAAAACTCTAGGTCTTAGGTTTTCATAGTAATTTCTGACTCCTAGTTCTCTTCATTGAACTTCTATTCATACTTAGCTCTTGCCTCTCACCTGTTATCTTCCCTCTTCTCTGAGCCATCTCATATATGGTACTCAATCCCTTGTCTTTGATCTCCCCCTCCCAAACCATCCTCATGACGTATATTGCCAACCTGACTAAAGGTTATTGACAATATAGAGCAATGCAAATCATATATGACAATGTAAAATTTAAGATCATACAAACAACAAAAAACTGGGTGTGGAAATCCCTATTTTCATAAATCCTATGGTCACCCTCATGCTAAAAATTTCTCAAAAGTTTCCATTAGGTAAAGTTTTTGAAGCCCTGCAACATTTTCCTTTGCTTATTTAGTCCATTCATCCAGGTCTACAATCTCCTCGCTTCCTGGTTTGAACTGTCTCCTCTCATCAGAGTCCTTTAACTTCCTCTTTTATGATACTGAGTATCATCCAACCCTGGTCTCACCTTTGCAAACTCTGATTCTCCTTTATTCCCCTGGTTAGACCCTTCTCGCCCAATCACTTTACATAGAATTTGGTTTTGTTGTGTACTAGCCAAGTGATGTTGGGCAAGTTTATTAATGTATCTGATAAAAATGTGAAAAATAGTTCTGTGATATGTCTTTCCTGTGAGGATTAATTAAGACAATATAAGGTACTAAGTATGGTGTCTGGCACACAGTGAACATTTAATGATAATTGTTAGATGTAACATAAATTCACAACTGTAGTTTTTCCAGTGTGTTTTGTCCATTGTCTTGCCCTCTCAGTCCATTTGTGCATTGTATGTCAAAGGAACAAAAAGAATTTTTAGAATGAAGGACATTGATAAATTTTAGGATTCTACTCCTCTTGGTTTTAGATAAAATTCCTGTAAAACTCTGTTTTATAACTTGGTAATGTCTAACTTGTAGTGATGTTTCTGACATTTTTTTTCCTTGAGTTTAAAGGTTTTATTTTATTTTTTTAGAGTCACCTTGTCTTAGTTTGGGCTGTTATAACAAATTACCTTAGGCTGGCTGGCTTAAACAACAAAAATTAATTTCCCACAGTTCTCCAGTCTGAGAAGTTTAAGATTAAGGTGTTGGTAGATCCAGTGTCTCAAGAGGGTCCACTTACTGGTTTACAAATGGCTGTGTTCTTGCTAGCTTCTCACATGGCTGAGAACAGAGAGTCAGAGAGAGAGAGCAGGCAAGCTCTCTCATTTCTTTTTTTAAAGAAGCACGAATCCCATTTATGAGGGCTCCAACCTCATGCCCTTTCAAAGGCCCTGCCTCCAAATACTATCGCATTAGGGATTAGACTTCAACATATGAATTTTGGAGGACACATTCAGTTCATACCACACCCCATTATAGATCAAGACTGAGAATATAATGAAATTTTTGGAATAAATAAAATAAAATAATTGAATTTATAAAATAATATCCATTTAGCTTTGCAAATAGACTAGGACATAAAGCTGTAGATTCCAAAATAATAAAAGTACAAAAAAGTCATGATAATACAGTAGCAATGATGTAGCTGTGAGCTCTTGATACCTGTGTTGCAACGCCTCCTGCAATAACCATGCATTGCAAGATAGACAATTTTCTTACTTGTTTAGCTTTGGTATCAGTGGAATAATAGCTACTAAAGTATTTATTGTACATCTATTATGAATCAAGTGCTTTGTAGGCAATTCCATTATGACAACAGTGCCATGAGGTAGGTTATTGTTTTACAGATAAGAAAGCCAAGACTCAAAAAGTTATAAAATTTGCTCACGTTTCCATCTCCAAATTCAAAACCTGAGTAATCTGACAACAAAACCAAAAATCTTCTTGCCGTGTTTTGCTTAGAAGGAGTTTTTATTATGACCAGCTTAATAAAAAGTAGAAATATTAGGGAATAATTCTAATTGTTGAGTTTAAACTTTTAACAAAGATGAAAAGCATATTATGGCTTTTTTCTCTAACCACCATTTCTGAGAAATCCCTGTGAGTCATGCAATCGCTTCCTCTCTCCCTTCTTCCCACAAGTCTTTATTTCGTGCCTACTGTGCGTTGAGTGCTAGATTAAGCACTAGGAGACAATGTGAACAGAAATAGATTATGATGTAGAAGTGGAGACAGACACTTCCCAAATATTATTTAAGTGAAAGTAAAATTTCATAAGAGAAACACTAAAAATGAATTACTAGGTAGTATTATAAGGGCTTAAAAGGGGGTGGCGTGGGATGGAGAGATGTTCATTTGGTCAAGAGGGTAGAAGAGGATCACTGAGGAATTTGTGGTTTAAATTATGCTCTAAAATATGAGTACATGCTAATCCAGTAAATGAGGAAAGAACATTTCAGATCCAGAGATGAGCATGTATAAAAGTCTGTCGCGATATCCGAGGCAGGGCGCATGGTGGCGTAAGAAATTGAAAGAAAATCAATGTTGTACACCAAATTCTCCAAGAAGCAGAATCTCAGCTGCTAATTGGAGTTTGGTGTGGGGGGTGTTCCTGTGTATTGTGGGATGTTAGCAGCATCCCTAACCTCTGCTTACTAGATGCTAAAGGCAAATACCTGACCCAGAGCTGATATATTTTAAAAAGCTGCAAACATTGCAAAATGTCCTCAGGAAGGAGACAATATTGTGCCTCATTGAGAACAAGTGAGAAAAAAAAGGTGTAGGTTCGGGTGGGAGGGGTAGGTAAGAACCAGATCACTGCCTGGTCTTATAGTCATATCAAGGCCTTTTGTCCTTATTTTTAAGAAAGGGAGCAAGAAGACCAGATTTGTGTTAAAAAGTCTCAGAGTGGCTACAGAATAGAAGCAGATTGGAGAAGGGTCAGATTGACTGCAAGGAGAAGGAGAATAGCTAGGAGCAGATGATGTGAATAGGTAATAACTGATGTTTGTAGGGAGGTTCTGGTGCAAAGGAAAAATGAAAATAGATATGAGAGATATTTGGGTTGGATATAAGAACCTAAAGGAAAAGGAGGTGTCACAGATGAATCCTTAGTTTTGCTCACATAGATAGATGATGATGCCATTTACTGATTTATGGAACAGATGTGAAGAGTGAAGACCATGTTGTTTTTTAGTGACTTTTCTAAAATTAGGGTGAAATATAAAAAGACATGTGGATTTGGATCAGCAGCACCAAGAGAGACTGATAGAATTGTTTAGTGAGATTTGAATAGATACTAATTAAAACTGTGAATGTGAAATTGGATGTTTTCTCTACCCTGAAAGAGATTTTAGTCATAACCAGTAATTTCCCCCACAGCAGTTTCAACTCCTTTTCAGACTCTTGCTGACAGGTGTACCATAAACATTGATGAATTTGTCATATATTTAAAATGTTTATCTATCTTATTCCAATAATGAAACAGACACAAATCAGTACACACAAACACACTTGTGCACACCCACAAGGTGTGAAAAACAACAAAGTAGAAACTATCAATATCAGGGCATTTTGGCCTTTATTTCCACACAGGAATTTATGCAATATGTGATACCTAGTTATTATAAGACAAAAGTACTACTTAAATTTTTCATCTAGAATACTGCAGGCCATCAGTGAATCCTGGGAAAGTGTCAAAGGTTTCTAATACCCAATATACCTCTTTAAAGAGTAAAAGTTATTTTTTTCCATTTCCCCAAAAGAAAATGATAATATGAACAAAATCTTGGCAAGAGTAGGAGAGAAAGACATTTAAATTAAAACCATTATTCATATAGAAAATTAGAAGTGCTTTGGCTTTTTGTAAAAGATTGGAGTTGGCAACCAGAGAGATGACTCTTACAAGCATAACTGAAGGCTTCGTGTCTTACAGCAGGACCTGGGAGGTCAAGCTAGAAACCTAGTTGCTCTGGCCAAATGTTCCTGCAGCCTTTTCCGAATGATGGCATGTGCTTATCCATATCCCAGGCTTCCCCCGTGCTTATTTTCTCATTTTACACCTTCTATTCACAGTTCTCTGGCAGTCTCCAGTATCACTGACAATGTCATTTTCAAGGATAAGGAGTATAATTGTCCTTGAAGGTCATAATTATTTTAAACAAATATAATGGAAATACCTCCACAGACTCAACTACTAGTGAACTGTTATATCTAATGCCTATTTCTACAAGAATTTAATCACCAGAAATAAATGAAACATATAAAACTAACTCAAAATTGGTAACAGGAAAGAAGTGATGTAAAAAATATTTTTAATCATAATCAGATAATCAGAATATTGTAAGTCTTAGTTCTTATGAAGAAGAAAGACTAAGAACATTTCGTTCATAATCAGGAAAAGGAGTAGCTCAACAATTCTGAAAACTAAGTAAGGAGATAAATATAGGCACTCCAGTTGTGGGAGTATAGTTATGTGTGAGCAGGCAGAAATGATGAAGTCCTGTCTGTTACTTCACTTAGACATTGTAATCAATCAGATGGGATGTTGAGAGAAACAAAAACCCTACCATTGCAGAAAATTCCCTTGGAAATGGTAAAATTCACTCATTATGCTGTCTTTATCGTTATTTTAACAAACCCTCACTGAAGCATGCTTTATATATTTACAGTTTTTTTGACCAGAGACTGAACATGGTTTATACCAATTTTTGTGTTATCATATCAAAGCATGTATGGAATAGTTAATGATGACACCATTATCTTCACCTTTGTGAATGATACATGGGAAATTGATAATGGTCATTTATTTATAGGTGTCATTTAGTCAACAACTCTATTGGGCCTTGTTTATGGTGTCACCTGTATTTCAGAGAACTTATAGAAAAGTGATATGCTAGAAATAATGATGAATATTGTTTTTCCCCATTTTGTAGCATATGTGCCTTCTCCCAATATGCACACATAATAAGCACATTGTTCAATTCAACAAAAAAATAGATGTATATTCTTTTAGATGCATAGTTCTGAATTGAGCAAGTCATGAAAGCACTGCTTAAAAAGCACCTAGCAGCCATAAAAGATATGAGTATGAAAATGAAAAAAAAATCATAGTTGTGTTTATTATTTTAAATGTTAACACTTTTTTACTTTTTAATAAAATTGTATATATTTAAGGTGTGCAGCATGGTATTTTGATATATATAATGAATTGATTACTACAGTCAAGTGAATTAACAGATCTTTCTCTTCAGATGGTTACCATTGGTTTTCCTGCTGGGAGCACCTGCAATCTATTCTCTCAGCAAATTTTTGGTGTAAAATAGAGTATTATTAATTATAGTCATCATGCTGAACATTAAATCGCTAGACCTATTCATCTTATATAACTGCAATTTTGTATCCTTTGACCAATATTCCCCTACTTCTCCCACCTTTCTGCCCCTGATAACCAGCTTTCTACTCTTTGGCTTCTATGTATTTGACATTTTTAGATTTTACATATTAATGGATCATGCAGTATTTTGCTTTCTGTATATGTCTTCATTCACTCAGCTTAATGTCCTCCAAGTTCATTCATGTTGTTGAAAATAGCAGAATCTCCTTTATTAAGGCTAAATAATATTTCATTGTGTGTATATATATATATATGATATATGTACATATATATCATTTTTTCCTTATATGCATTCACAGATATATAGATTGTTTCCATATCTTGGCTGTTGTGAATAAAGTTGCAATAAACATAGGGGTACAGATATCTCTTCAAGATACTGATTTCAATTTCTTTGAATATATACCAAAAGAGGGATTTCAGGTTCACATGGTAACTCTATTTTTCATTTTTTGAAGAACTTCCATACTCTTTTCCATAATGGCTGCCCTAATTTCCATTCCTACTAACAGTGTGGAAGGGTTCACTTTTCTCCTCACCCTTGCTAAGAGTTATAATCTTTCATTTTTTGTATAATAGTCATCCTTACACGTGTGAGATATCATCTCATTGTGGTTTTGATTTGCATCATGATTATCAGTGATGTCGAGCACCTTTCCATACACCTTGTGGCCATTTTAATGCCTTTTTGGGAAAATGTCTATTTGGTTGCTTTTGCTTTTGTTTGTTTTTTATTTTTGCTATTGATTTATGTGAATTCCTTGTGTATTTTGGATATTAGCCCCTTATCAGATGCCTAGCTTGCAAATATTTTTCTTCTATTTCATAGGTTGCCATTTCATTTTATTGCTGGTTTTGTTGTTGTTGTTGTTGTTGTTGTTGCTTGTTTTTACTGTGCAGAAGCTATTTAATTTGATATAGTTCCACCTGTTTATTTGTGCTTTTGTTTGCTGTAATGTCCGAAAGTTATTTCCAGGGTCAATGTCAGGGAGCTATCTTTAAGCTTCTTGATGTAATTTTTACTATATTTGATGTTAAAGCTACCAAGAGAATGGGACATTAGCCTTTTGATTATGTTGGTGGTAGACTAGGTAATTTGGACTAAACTTCCTCATGAAGAGAACTAAAATAGCTGGACAAAATATTGCTTAAAATACCACCTTAAAAGCATCAAAGTGCTCACAGAACAGTGAGGAGGTCCTGGGCTAAGATCTAGGTTAAAATGGAAATCAGGAGGTAGTCCAATCATTTTGGTCACTTTTGGCCTCAGGTAACAGATAAAATATGGAATGCACAGTTACACCTGACTTTCCTATAACAGTGATTATTTTTAATGTATTAAGTATGTCCCAAATATTACATGGGACATTCTCACACTTACAATTATTAAGGTTTATCTTTAATGTAAATGTAACTGGGCATTCTGGTTTTTTTAACGTTTATCAACCTTAGTCTAAGGGCATTTGCAGTTCTGGAAGAAGCAGTTGAGAGGATGGACAGAACTTTTGGCAACATCTCAAGAATTTGAACCAAAAGTCTAAGTAAGGAACTGCCAAAGGGAAGATCACCACAACTTTGTCGTGTTTTGTTTTATGGCTGGGACCTTGAAGAACTACACATAGGAATCAAAGTGAAGCATAATGAAACCAGACTACACTGACTAGAACTCCTTTTCAAGTTATTTCAGAAACCATGAAAATTTCAAACCCTGAAATTGGGCAAAGACAGTCATGTGTTAATAACACCCAGGACACCATGAAAATCCCTTAAATGGAATCGTCATCCCAGGTCTCAAATTATTTCTACAATTGTTTAACTAAGATCCAACATATAATCAGAGAGCCAAGTATGCAATAAGACGAAAATCATAGGAACAAAATATAGCAGAGAAAAAATGACCAAAAAGTAGAAGAACAGGGACACCAGATAGTAACAGTATTAGTGAGAGACTGAAAAAATGAAGAAAGGAGAAAGACAGGAAAGAAAAAAGGAAGAAAGAAGGAAGAAGCCTATACTTATTCTGTTAATGAGATAAAAAGACAAAATATGGAAACTGTAATTTATAGAAAGTGATATACTACATTTACTACATTTTTTAAAAGAACCACATAGAAATCCTAGATGGGCAAAAATAGCTGCAAATGATAACTCAGTAAATGGGTTAAATAGAATATTATATACAGGTAAACAGAGGACTACGAAATGGGGTACATGGTATTCTCCAGAAAAAAATGCAAAGATACAAAGGATTGGAATGCAAAAGAAAGAGTAACAGCTATTATAAATAGGAGAAGGTCTGGCATATTTGCCGTTGGAAGCTCTAGAAGGAAAAAAGAGAGAATTAGGCAAAAATATTTTTTTGAATATTACGACTAAGAATTACCCCAAACCGATAGTAGATAATAGATTCAAAGAGTCTAAAAAAATTTCAAGGTGGATAAATAAAAGTGTATCCCTATTTTGACATATCACTGATATACTGTATAAAGCCAAATCAAGATAAAAAATCTATATTCAGGGGAAAAAAGGCAACTACTTATTAACAAAAACAATGAGAAGCTGAAACATATTTTTATAATATATTCAATCTGTTGAAAGAAAATAATTTCCAATTTATATATATATATTTTTTATTTTTTATTTTTTATTTTTTTTTGAGACGGAGTTTCGCTCTGTCGCCCAGGCTGGAGTGCAGTGGCCGGATCTCAGCTCACTGCAAGCTCCGCCTCCCGGGTTTACGCCATTCTCCTGCCTCAGCCTCCCGAGTAGCTGGGACTACAGGCACCCGCCACCTCGCCCGGCTAGTTTTTTGTATTTTTTAGTAGAGACGGGGTTTCACCGTGTTAGCCAGGATGGTCTCGATCTCCTGACCTCGTGATCCGCCCGTCTCGGCCTCCCAAAGTGCTGGGATTACAGGCTTGAGCCACCGCGCCCGGCCTCCAATTTATATTTACATATCTCAAGAAACTATTCTTCCAGCTGGAGGATTAACAGTTTCAGAAAGACAATAAGAAAACTCACCACCAGGAGACAAGCACAAAGGAAAATTGTAAAGTGTTTTCAGACAGAATAAAAATGACTCTGTGTGGGAGAAAAAAATGAGGAGTAACAAATAAGGAGTGGGTAAATGAGCACTGACACAATAAAATAATAATAATGTCTTGCCAAATTTAAATTATAAGTTGAATAAAATATATGACAAAAATAGCCTATAATTCAGCTTGGCCAAACATACAGTTAAGTGATTGAAGGTCCTTTTATTGTTCAAAAGGAGAGTAAAATATTGTTCATCATTAGACATTGATGAATAATTCATGCTGTCATTTCTAGGGTAGTCACTGGAAAAGAAGATATGCTTTATTTCCAAACTTACCGTGGAAAACAATGTGCAATAATAACAATGGTCAACCAAAAGGAAGCAAAAAATAAAATAAACATACATTTGGTAGGACAAATATAGAGTATAAAGTATATGCCAACGTGTTAAATTTGAATTCAGCCATGCCAGTAATTCTAACAAATATAAATAGATTAGAAAATGAGTCATATAGCAAAGTTTATCAGACTCATTTTTTAAAAGATAAAAATCATACTATTTAAAAATTATATTTAAAACATGAGAATTCAAAATAAAAAGATTACAAAATATATATCATGCAAATATTAAGCAAATTAAATACACTATACTGCTAGTAATTAGAGAAAATAGAATTTAAGGCAGCAAAACAAATGAATAAATAACCAATATCAAAGAAAATAGACCTCATGCATAAAAACATATTAATGTCAAAGAAAATTGATTTTAGTGCAAAAAAAAATCACTCAGCATATTTTTAAAATACTTATCAAATATCAGAGAAAATAGATTTTAGGACAGAAATTTTTTTTAACAAATATCAAAGAAAATAGGCTAAGGGGAAAAATGAAAAATGTAGACAGAGAAGCTATATTAGTATCAGAGAAGATAGACTTAAAGGAAAAAATAGTGAGGCTAGAAATAATCACTTCATAAAGATAAAGATGTAATTTTTCATAGATATATAAAAAATTTTAGTGCGCCTAATAATGAGTCCTTTCAAAAAGAAAAATTATACTCCAACCTCTGAAATAAACACATATACGAAATCCCTAGAAAAAAATACAAGATATCTGATTCTAGAACCATTAGAAAATAGCAGTTTTAGTTTTGGCATGGTGATGTAAGCTCACTAGAGACCATATGTCTCATGGATCAGAACTGAAAATGCTGACAAAATGCAAAAATGACTACCTGACTTTAGTTTGAAAAGCAGAAAAAGCATGTCAACTTTGGAGGAGAGTCCAGACTTGGAGAAGCAATTTCACAGGGTTGATTTTCCTGTTGTGTGCGTGTGTGTTTGAAATGCTCACATGTGGATTGTTCCCAAAAGTGGGCCCCGTTATAAAGCATCACACAGATGGTGGTAATGGTCTTTTTGGCTAAAACTCCAATACAGCTCTCACGTTTCTGTCCAGAGAACCAAAAAGAGAAGCTCCAGAAGACTGGAGAGTGAGGGGAAATCCCAGCATAGAGAAAGTCTGATAAGAAGATTCCCTAATCCCGGCCAGGCACTGTGGCTCACGCCTGTAATCCCAGCACTTTGGGAGGCTGAGGTGGGCAGTTCAGGAGGTCAGGAGATCGAGACCATCCTGGCTAACACGGTGAAACCCTGCCTTTCCTAAAAATACAAAAAATTAGCCGGACGTGGTGGCACACACCTGTAGTCCCAGCTACTCAGGAGGCTGAGGTAGGAGAATCGCTTGAACCCAGGAGGCAGAGGTTGCAGTGAACCAAGATCGGCGCCACTGCACTCCAGCTCCAGCCTGGACTGACAGAGCAAGACTCTGTCTCAAAAAAGAAAAAAAAAAAAAAAAGGAAAAGAAAAGATTCACTAATCCCATGAATAAGCCCGTACAATTTTCAGGATCACCATGAGCTATGCATGTATGGACAGCTCCAAAACAGTAAATCAAACCTATTGAGAACTAAACTGAAATGTATACCCTATCATTCTCAGAAGGTAAAATGGAACTTGAGTTGAATGCCTACTAAAATAAAAATATCAATGTTCTTCAGAGTATTATAAGATCCACATATTACAGAGTATTTTATCAAACACATACAAGATATAATTCCAAATTTGATAATTTATGAGACAATATCAAAAGGAATTACTAATGTAACAGTATAAGAAAGAAGAGAGTGACTGCAGCAGAAGTTGAGGATATAGTGCCATTAAATTTTTTTGAATTGATGGAAGTCTTAAGCTTACAGCATCAAGGAACTCAGCAAACCCCAAACAGCATAACCTCAAAGAAAATCATAGATACATCATAAACCCCTAAAACTCTAAGATGAAGAAAATCTTCAAAACAGCTAGAGAAAACTGATACATATATTACTTACAGGAATGCAGTGATCTGAATAAGATTTCTTCTGATGAGAATGTCTCATCAGAAAAAAATGAAGGTCAGAAGACAAGGGAACAACATTTTAAAGAATAGAACTGTCAAGCCATAATTTTATATCCACTAAAAATATCATTCAGGAAGGGATGCAAAATAAAAATTGAGAAAAATTGTCACCTTCCAGATCTGCCCTAAACGTTGGCTAACAAAAGGAAAGGGAATGATGCCAGAGTGATATTTGGACATTCTGGCATGTCCGGAAAGGGTAAATATTAGAGGAATTGTAAAAACCAAAGTTATTTTTCTCTTTAAATTCACTTAATAAAGAAAAAATAATTATCTAGTGGGGTTTTCAATGTATATAAATGCGGTAAGTATAACCTAAAATTCAGTGGGGCAAAAGGATTTATAAAGTAGCAGCATTTCTACATTTTATATTAACTGATACAATATTAACTCTTAGTAAACCATGATAGCTTAGATATGCATATTATAACCTCTAGAACAAACTGAAAAAAATAATAATAACCAGAGATTTATAACCAGAAAATCAACAGATTAAAAAAAAGTCAGCCAGTAGACAGAAATTACAATGAGATAATAAAAATATTCAAATAATCCAAAAGAAAACAGAGAAGTGGGAATAGAGGAACAACAAAATAATAATAAAATGGCAGATCTAAAATTATCCACATCAGTAATTACAGTGAGTGCTAATGATGTAAACTAGTAGTTGGCAAACTTTCTCTTAGAGGGCCAAAGAGTAAATATTTTCATCTTGCAGGCCATATGGTGTCTGTCTTAGCTAATCACTTTTGCATGAAAGCAGTCATAGAAAATATGTAAATGAATGGTCATGGTTGTGTCCAATTTAAAAGGATTTTTACTAAATTAGGTGGCTGACCTGTGGGCCTATTTTGCATATCCCTTGCCTAAGCATTCCAGTTAAAGGATAGAGAATGCCAAAGTTGATAAAATAAAGTAAGATTTTACTATAAGCTACTTCAACTATAAAGATACAGATCTATAAAGATAGACTGAAGGTAAGTGAAAGGAAAATGATATGGAATCTGTAAACATAAGAAAGATTGAGGGGATAGTTTAGTATCAGATAAAGTAGACTTCAAGACAAAGTGTATAATGAGAGATTGTAAAAGTTTTATCATGATAAAAGAGGCATTCATCAGGAAGACATAACATTTATGAAGGTATATGTGCCTAATAATAAGCCTCAATTATATGGTGCATAAATTGACAGAATTTAAGAGACAGACAATTTCATAATTACAGTAGTGAATTTAATACCTCTAATTCAGCAATGAATAGAACATTTAGACAAAAATCAATGAAAACATTAAAGATATGTCTTTATCTTATTAGTATAATACAGCAGTATATGCAACTGGAAAATATACATTCTTGCACATGTGCATAGTGTATAAACCAAATTAGATCCTATGCCAGGCCATAAATAAATCTCAATAAATTAAAAAAATCATACAAGGTGTGTTCTCTGACCACAACATAATTAAAGTAGAAATCAAACTAGATATCTAAGAAAACACCCAATATCTATAAATTAAACAGCACACTTCTAAATAATTTATGAATTTAAACAAAATTGTAAGATAATGAAAAAATGTTTTAAACTGAATGACATGGAAAATATAAAATATTGCAATTTGTAGGAAAAGCTAAGGTAATGCTTAGCAGCAAATCCATAGCTTTAAATGCTTGTATTAGAAAAGGATAACAATCTAAAACTAAATGCCTAAGATTTCGCCTTAACAAGGTGAAAGTAAGTAAGTTAGCAAGTAAGCAGATAAAAGAAAACAGTGAAGATGAAAGTAGAAATCAATGAAATAGAAAACAGGTGAAAAAGTGAACAACTCACTTTGAAGGGACCAACAAAACTGACAAAATTCTAACTATTCAGATCAAGAATAGAAAGAATAATCATTATCAGGAATAGGTAAGGGGTTATTACAAAAAATCTTATAGTGGTGATAGTTTCACTGGTTAATTCAATTAGACATTCAGAGAAGAAAGGCAACTCATATTTTAAGCCAGAATAATTTTAATACCAAAACCTTGCCATTATAAAAACAAGACAATTACAGATAAATATTCTTCATGAATATGAATGCAAAAAAAAAAATCCTTACTAAATATTAGCAAAACAAATCCAATAGTATATAAACGCATAATATGTTATGACCAACTGGAACATTTAAAAATGTATTATGAGAAAAATGTATATTTTTCAGGAATGCAAAGTTGCTGCAACACTCAAAAATCAATTGTTGTAATTGATTTTTAATTGATTTAATTAAACACATGAATTTACAAAATACTAAAATATTGGACGATCATTTGAATACATGGAGAAAAATATCTGACAAAATCAGAATTTTAGCCAATTAGGAATCAATGGAAACTGTTCACAGCTGATAAACGATATCTGACAAAAAAATCTATAACATCTAATGGAATAATGATACTTGAAAGCTTTCCTTTGGAAATTGGAAATGAAATAAAGATATTTACAATCACACTTATATTGTCCTAGAGATTCTAATTGAGGATGAAATATGAGGAAAAGAGCAGAAAGTGGAAGAATTGGAAATAATTAATGTAGAGAAAATACAATGCAAACATAAATTATAATACTTAATAAGTGAGTTAGCCAGTTGCTGGTTACAGTGTCAGTATTTAAAAAAATCAATTGCAATGCTATGTACTAGAAAAAATATATAAGAAATTAAGTTTTATAAAATATAACATATTCAATAATATCAAAAATATCAAATACAGCCAGGCACAGTGTCTCACGCCTGTAATCCCAGCACTTTTGGAGGCCAAGGTGGACAGATCACCTGAGGTTGGGAGTTGGAGACCAGCCTGACCAACATGGAGAAACCCTGTCTCTATTAGAAATACAAAATGGGAGCTGGACATGGTGACACATGCCTGTAATCCCAATTACTCTGGAGGCTGAGGCAGGAGAATTACTTGAACCCAGAAGGTGGAGGTTGCAGTTAGTGAAGATCGCACCCTTGCACTCCAGCCTCGGCAACAAGAGCGAAACTCCATCTCAAAATAAAAAAAAACAAGCAAATACTAAGAAATGATGTAACAAAAACTTATGCAAGACCTGTGTGCAGAAAACCAAAAATCATAATTGAAAGGAACATGCATGGAGACTGAAATCTATATCTGTATTTCTCAATCTATCTATGGTTATGTTTATGGATTGTAAGACCAAATATTTTCAAGCTTGCAAATAACCTTAGTTTGACCTATAAATTTAATGCAATACCAATCAAACTCTTAAAAATATTTATTTATGAACTTCACACATTAATAAGAAGGTTCATATAGAAAAATCAAAGGAACAAGAGTAAGTTATACACTCATTTAAAAGATTAGGTTAATTATTAGTACTGTCTATCCAATATTTTATTTTCCCTCCTGGTTGAGGTGATGAGTGGTCATGTGATGTATTTTGTTAATGAAATGTGAAAGTGACATTTGTGACTCTTGGCTAGAAGATTTAAGAGCCAATAAATAATTCACCACACTCTACTTCCTTTTGCTAAGGCAATTGCAGTATGTGCAAGAGAGTAGCCATTCGATCAGTCTGGGCCCCGTAATTAGGAGAAATCAAATATATTCTCCAGACAACCCAAAATGGACAACTAGAGAGATCAAGAAAAACAAAACAAAAAGCTCTGTTGCTATAGGTCACTGCAATGTAAACTTCTTTGTTATTGCAGTATAATCTATTCTGATGGAAACACAGTGTAACATGGAAGGAATTACGCTATGGGACATATCAAGTCTGATAAAAATAAAGTAATTAAGACCATGAATATGGTTTGGCTGTGTCCTCACCCAAAATCTCATGTTGAATTGTAATCCCCATGATCGCCATAATTTCCACATGTCAAGCAAGGGTGGGACCAGGTAGAGGTAACTGGATCATGATGGTGCCTTCCCCCATGCTGTCCTCATGATAGTGAGTGATTTCACAAGATCTGATGGTTTTATAAGCGTCTGGCATTTCCCCTGTTTGCACTTACTCACATCTACTGCCTGATGCCTTGTGAAGAAGGTGCCCTGCTTCCCCTTCACCTTCCACCATATTTGTAAGTTTCTTGAGGCTTCTCCAACCATGCTGAACTGTGAGTCAATTAAACCTCTTTCCTTTATGAATTACCCAGTCTTGGGCAGTTATTTATACCAGTATGAAAACTGACTAATACAACCATGTTGTACTGAATAAAGGATAAACAAATGGAATAAAAATACAGAAATATAAATTTATCATTATGATTATTATTATGATTTGATGCTACAAAAGTGGGGAAAGTATATTCTTCTCAGTAAATGATACTATGACAATTACGTGCATGTGAAAGTAAATGAAATTTGAGTTTTCCCTCATATCTTGCATGTAAACCAATTCCATGTGGATTAGCAACTTAAAAGGAAAGCAAAAACATGTGTTTTTAGAAGATAGTGTAGAATATCTTCATAAACTTGTGATATGAAAAAGTTTTAATAGGAAATAAGAGTACTAAACATAGAAATAAACAGGACATAATTATACTGCACTAAAACTAAGGACCTTTGTTTATCAAAATACATCCATAAGAGAGTGAACATATAAGCCTTCACATGGAAAAATATATTTGCAAAATACTTAACTGACAATGAGTTCATATCCAGAAGATAAATATAAATATATTTAAAGATATAATATGTAATGTACATATATAATTTAATGTAGATATAAAACATATGTATATGTTTGTAGATAAAGATACATAAAATATACAAAAAACCTAACCACTTGGGAATGTAAAGATACATAAAATATACAAAAAACCTAACCACTAATAACAAATGACAAAACCCAAATGTCTAATGAACATGTAGAAAACAGTCTAATCTCTTTAGTTATTGGTAACTCCAAATAAAAAACAGAACTATATTCTCTCCCTAATGGCTATACCAAGTGGTGAAGATGTGGAATATCAAGAATACTCATATGTTGCTGGGAGACTACATCAGTATGGACACTTTAGAAACATATTTAGCATTGTCTCCTAAAATAAGAAGTTAATACACTCTATGATCCAACCATTCCACTCCCAGATACGTGAATGTCTGAAGACATTCATGCATATAAGAATGAGAAAATATATAGAAAATATTAGTAACAGCATTAATTGTAATTTCCTAGAAACAACCCAAATGGTTGACAGTAGAATGAATAATTTGTGTTATATTTATATAATGAAAAAAGGAACATCAAAATAAATGATTTATAGCTACATACAGCAATCTGGATGAATCTCACAAGTGTAATATTGACTAAAATAAGCAAGAAATAAAGTTGCTATTTTTGTAAATTTCAAAAGAAGTAAAACAAAACTAGAGTGTTCAGAAATGCATGTTTATGCAGTAACATTAAAAAAGAAAAATTAGGATATAAGGGGTGTGTAATTTATGATAATGTTCTTTTCCACAATTTGGGTATTGGTTATAATTATTTTTAAAGCTATACATTCTGTTTTATAGACTTTTAATTTTTGTCTTATTTAACCATATGAAAGCTTAAAAGAAGAATATAAAATATCCTACCCATTCAACTTTGGTATTCCTTCTGCATATTTAAGATTCATATATAAGTGTATTTTATTAAGTTACTGTGAGAGAGTTCTACTATAGGGTGATTAATTACAGGAACAACGGTCCTCATCTTTTATGATTTCTAACTAATTACATAAATCTTTTCCCAGACCAGTAGAAGAACAGTAGAACACTGTTGGTTTATTTGGTCCTAGACACATTTAAAATAATGAAAAGTACACAATATGTATTATCTTTTCCATGAAATGCAAGGAAGTTCTTAATATTATTTAACAACACATTCTGTAATATTTTACAAAGCTTGCTTCTGATAGCTTTTGTTTACTAGAGTGTGGGCTTAAGATAAAAGTAAAACAAAACACAATTATCCTATAGATATAAATTGAGTGCTGACTTCATTTTTCCTGAGGTGGTAACTTATTCGCTCAAGTGGTATGATTAGATGATCATGCAAGTTTAAGACACAGAATAACCAAGAGATTTATCAATTTGAACCTAGGATATATTACTAAAAACACAGAAATTTCTTATATTTTGTGTAAAAGCAATCTCAGTTCACATTTATTAAAATACTCATCTAGCTTGGTTTTTGGACTATATCCTCATCAAACGATGGTAATAGGAAATGAACCAAAGTGGCATGTGTAGTCTCAGCAACTTAAAGTTTGCTTGCAATAATTAGTTTTCCTTTCCCATCCCTCTGAAATAAGGTCTTGTCAAGCTTTAGGCTGCGTTCAACATTAAGTCTTCAGTTAAGACATCTTGCCCATATTGGAAAAGAAGAGATTTTATAGGTTAATAAGCTGCATGGTATAAGGTGGGAAAGGGTAATTTACTAGGAGGCTAGTACATTTACTGGGAAACTGGCCATCCTGTATCTGTCATAGTTAACATATTAAAATATTTAATGCCAAAGGGGACATTATAGCCAATGAAGCCTTGAGTCACATTACTGTGTGAAGTAAATTCTAAAATACTATTAAATCTTCTGCATTAACTTGTTTCAAAGGCTGAAGCAGTAAATAAAATTACTAATGGAGCTGGCAAATAGGTCTTCTATTTAGCTCAAAAGGAGATAGAATAAAATTTTTAAAAAATGCTGAAGAACAAATATATATATATTTTTATATATATTATATATGTATATACACACACACATCTCAAGAAGGATTAGCTACATTCAGAAAAAAGGATAATTTAGCAATTTTAATACATTCACCTATTTCACCATATACAGTGGGAGAAGAAACTTTAAAAAATTAACTCACAATTGTGAATTGGATGTTGTTACATGCTATTCACAGCTTCCCTTATAATTGAAATAAGATTCAGAGATGAACAGAGATTCTGATAGAAAAGATTTTGAATCAGCTCTAAGAGAACTTCATTTTTTTCTATCTTTAGAAATGTAATTCATTAAAAAAAAAAAACAACAGAAATTTTAAAATAGAAATTTCTTGTAATTTCTCTACCAGAAATCATGATGAATAATATTTGGTGTATAACCTTTCAGTTTCTTCTGTGTACGTAGTTATCTCTATAAAATATATCACATACATTTTAAATTTGTTTTTTTGCTGCACTTAGAATGCCTTAAACCCCTTTCCATGTTGTTAAATATTGTTTAATGTAATTTTTCATGGCTGCATAGCATTTCATGAAGAACCTGCTTTCTGGGTGGATGCAGTGGCTCACGCCTATAATCCCAGCACTTTCGGAGGCCAAGGCAGGTGGATCATGAGGTCAGGAGTTCGAGACCAGCCTGGCCATGAAGGTGAAACCCATCTCTACTAAAAATACAAAAATTAGCCAGGCACAGTGGCAGGCATCTGTAATCTCAGCTACTCAGTAGGCTGAGACAGGAGAATCACTTGAACCCAGGAGGCGGAGATTGCAGTGAACCGAGATCACACCACTGCACCCCAGCCTGAACGATAGAGCAAGACTCTTGTCAAAAATAACAATAATAATAAATAAATAAATCTGCATTCTAATTTACTTAGTGGATATACATTTTGTAATTTACTATATAGTGTTTATTTATTAAAAAATACTGTGGTCTTTTCAATTTCAATGTTTACCTTTAGTTATTTCATTAGATACATTTCTAAAAGTAGAATTTCTATTTTAAAATCTGCAAATTTCAAGTTGTTAAATATACATTGCAAAACACTTTACAGACATATAGAAGTTTCTTACATTAGTTTTTAACAGATATTTAATAGTATAAATCTCTTAAGTGTTGTGAAGTTAGAATCCACTGAGTAGTAAGGGGAAGAATGAGGAGACTTCTCTCCTGGGGTAACCGCATGTTTCAGAATCTAACAGTTTATCCATTAGAAAAAATAAATCTTGACTTTGTATAATGTCAAGACCACTTTCAAGTTTCAATGTCATACAATATCTAAAGAAACATGCATTATAGAGAAAAGTTTGGATGATTTCTGTAGTACATTTTACCTCACAATACATTAAAATCCTTTAACAGATTAGTAAAGGAATTGGTGAGAGTTGAATTAAATATAGGAACTTTACTTCTTATACCGAGAAAGATTGTAATCATGTGTGGAAGTAGCTCAGATGCAGGGAAGAAATAGAAGGCTAATCAGGACTTTACTTGACAGAAAAAATTGTTGGGATTCTAATACATGAATATTCTTGCAAATGATCCAGAAGAGAAAGTACAGAATGAAAATACCAGGGAAATGCCAAATTGATGTAATTAAATTTGAGGAAGTATTTAGAGCTCTGGAAGGCTTAGCAGAAGTCAAACAAGTCAGATTCCTTTGGTATAAATACAATGTTGGCTTAAGATAAAATAATTGAAGCCACACCTATACAATGATGAGATTTGAACAGGGGATAGCAAAAAGGAGGGACCTGAGCATCCCTGTAGATTCTCCATTGAAATCACCAAATTGATGCAGACAAATGGACTAAAAAAGTTGGTTATTATTAACAGAGTTTTTTTCTTTTTGAGAGAAAAAAAGTCCAAAGCAGGTTAGCAGATGCCACAAATATTCCATGTAGATCTGATTGCTATACTTTGACTTTATTTTAAGTGGATATGGAAAAGACTTCAGTAAATTTAAGGAATATAATGAGTTGGAAGAATTTACATGTGAAGACCATCCCTTTTAAAAGATAAAGTTTGAGAGGGAATAACATCTAATTTCATACATTCTTGAAAGGTGTGTAAAACGTAGACACAGGTTTATCAATTCATAGACTAGAACTTGGAATGCAATGGTTCTTTTGTCAGCCCTCACCTAGACCCAACCCTGGCTCTCCGAAATTTCTGATAATCTTAAACTAGGTGACTGGTGCTGTACTGGAAAGGAAGAAAGGGAGAAAGGGACAAAAGGAGAAAGGGAGAAGGAAAGAAAAGAAAGAAAAAAGAAAAGAAAAGAAAGAAGAGAAGAGCGAAAAGAAAAGAAAGAAAAAGAGAGAGAGACCTAAAGATACTGCTTTTTATGTTCACGGTTTATGGTAGTTTACATGAGAAATGGCTCAACTTTATTTCTGTACTTTAAGACATCTAAGCTAAGAGCTTATTACAGAAACTCTTTTGTTTCTTTTCTGTCCCAGGTAGCAGATACATGTGGCAAGTCTCTCTCAATCAGTGACCAGGTGGTCCTCCTGTACTGTTCCTCAGTTTCTGCTCATCTCACAGATAACCATCTAACTTTCTGAGAAGTTATCTCCTCTAAACTAGAAACTTCCAATGTGAATTTCATGTACAACAAATTGCCTATATTTCAAGTGAGACTGTTCCAACTGTATCAGCTATCTAGTCATTTTGTTGGGATGCTATTTTTCATAGACAGAAAATTAGTATTTTTACATAGATACCTCATATTTAAGTACGCTATATAAAATGTCCTGCCATCCCAAATAGATTATATATTCTATTTCAGGGATCATGGCTTGTACTTATATTCCCAATGTTTATAACAGTAGGGATGTAATACATTTTCTTATTGTTATTTATGATGATAATGTTTGGTGATAAAAAACAAAAGAAGGTCAGCTTTCTAAGACAGAGAGAAAATGAGTTAATCCATTTTCTGAGTTAGGGAGAGAAGACAACATTTAATAAACATTGACCAGGACTATTATAGGTATTTTACCTAAGTAATTGTATCCCTTTAGAGTAGTGCTTTTAAATATTTAATGTGCCTATGAATAACCTGGGGTTCTTCTATAATGCGGGTTCTGATTCAGTAGGTCTGGGGTAGAACCTGAGATTCTGCATGTCTAACAAGCTCCCAGGTGATGCTGATGTCGTTTGTAAAGGAAAAAATTTCAAATCTCAGGAACCCTAAACTTCTTATGCAAATGAGAGTGAAGCCGTCCTGCCACACCCTCTTCCAAATGAATAGCTGTCACTAATATTATTCTTTAGCCAGATCCCCATGGGAAGGTAAAAGATCTCAAGCATCTAAAAGGCCCGTCCCTACAGATCATTCAAAAGTAAAATTTGTGCCGGCCTCTCCTATAAACAAGGAAATGCCAATTGTAACTTCAGGGCTACAATGTAAGTCTAGCCCCTAAAACTGAAGTCTGTTGGATTTCACACTGGTAAAGACCAGTATGAGCTTATCTTCCCAGGTGCTGAACAATGTCAAGACTCATTCCTCCACCTACCCAGAGGCATCTGCATAATTGCCTCTTCCTTTACTCTCTTTTTCTCTTCAGACATTCACTTTATCTTGTGTAAATGTAGATTTACTGGGTACTAGCCCAAGTCTCATAGGAATGTAACCATTTGCCTTCCTGCTTACCTGCCCCTCTTTCTACCTGCCTTCTCCCACTTTAAGGAAATTTATAAATACCCACATAAAACCTCTTTGGAAAAACAAAAGTGTCTGTACCTCCTGTGTTTCCGGATGTACACTGTAGCTGACTAATAAACCTTGATGATTGAGACTCATTTCCGATGTCGTATTAGTCAGCAGATGACACTTTGAGCAACAAGGTTTTAAACAACTCTATGAGTAATATAATTATGACAATAACAGCAATGATGACAACAATAGTCATTTAATATACACCATATTACTAGAACGGAAGTTCTACAGGATAGGTAAGATAGATGGTAATGTGTGAACAAATGAAACTGACAAGTTAGAAAATCATAAAATAATAAAGCTAGGGAAAATTTTTTTTAAAACACCATTATGAAAATCAGTTAAACCTGATACATTAACTGTCTCTAAAAGTGCTCCTTTTCTGTTCAGCGAATCTCTAGTTAGGATAGAATGTGTTTACAATAAGACAGTATTGTGACAGAAGACATTTATCTTTTCTTTAAATCCACTGAAGCTACTTAAAATCAGCAGTTTTTCTCATGCTTTCAATGGTTAGTCTATCTAACAGCATATGTAAGTGACCTTTTGATAATTATTTAAAAGATTCATCAGTAAAGTCTCAAATGCCTGATTCAGGAGAGTCACGTATCTGTTCTGGAAGCACTCAAGCTGAACTGTCAGAAAGGCAAGCACTTTCTTTTTGGTTATGTTTGTTGCAAGGCTGCTCTATTTTTAAATTTGCCCCAGCAAGGACTTCTCAAGTTCAAGTTCCATAGATCCAAAGTCACTAAATATACCAGCACCTAACAGCAGATTTACAATCACTAACCTCTGGAAACATATCTTCCCCAGAAAAAGCAAGTCTGCCTTTGCTGAGTCCAAGAAAACCAATTACCTGAAAGACTCTAAGACCACCACCTGAAAATGCTAGAATAGAGGTTTCTGCTGATTTTTATGACAAAAATATTTATCTGATCATTAGCTGAACATCACCCTTATCTGCTCTCCTGTGCACATCAATTAAATGAAGAGGGAGGGAAAAAGGAAACTAAAAAGTTGTGTTATTAAAGAGTAGCCAGTGAGGAACTGATTGTTTTCAGGCGATAAGGCCATAGTGTCTTAGAAGACCCTTAAACAGACAGTCCCTGAGAAATAGTGTGTTATCCAATGTTAAGAAAATATCTATGATTGATTCTTTACTACTTCATGATAGGGAAGTTATTATGCCATGCAGTGATGGTATGGAGGGTGTTTTTGGAAGATAACTTTGTGATATGCTCTGAGGAATGACAGATCTTTTATCCTTTCAATATAGTAAAGTTCTTAAAGAAAAACCTGGGAATTATGGAGATCTTTTTGTTTGTTTGTTTTGTTTTTTCTGCTTTGAGGAGAAATATTAACCCATTTTTGCTGATTTTAGTAACTTCACAGAGATGTTTTTAAAAAAATTTCATAGGGATGGGGTCTTACTATATTGCCCAGGCTGGTCTCAAATCCTGGTTTCAAGTGATCCTCCAGCCTTGGCTTTCCAAAGTAGTAAGGTTATAGGAGTGAGCAACCGCACCTGGCTAAGACTCCATTCTTAAAGCGTTGTGAATATTTTTATTGTTATAAATAAATTATAACAATAATTTATAATTATTATAAATACATTTATAATTTAATTAATAAATAATTCCCTTTCCTGGAGTGACAAGGGAAATGTTTGGGGTCATACAAGTTTGCCTTGAGTTTATCTCACATAAATATCGATAAACTAAGAAAAGTCTAATTTCAGTGGAGGATTTTCCAATGAATGAAGTCATCTCATGGACTGGGTTCTGTGTAATCACCCATCTTGTCTTTGTATTCAAGCATATTGAACCTTGAATGTGAGTGAACTCTATGCCCTCCAACATAAAGATGTGGTCTGGTCTTTGTGACTGTAATTGCAATCCTGACCATTAGTTTCTATGACTTATTAGTTAATAATCAGCTTTTGTGCAGGAGCTGATTGCCACATTTTCTTTTATGTTGCAAACTTGTTTTTATAACCATTTGTCAAACTGAAGAAACCACTCAAGTTATTTGGAAAATGGAAACAATTTCTGTAAGGGAAAAATTTCTGCCATATACAACTAAATGAGCCACCCATAGTTATACATTTTATGTAAGTCTTTTTTTCAGTAAAAACTGTGTTTGACAGAAAATGCTTTGCTTCTAATTTAACCTCGGGCTTTTTATTCTATTTCACAGTTGACCCAGAAGAGTGAAGCTTCTTTTCACCACGTAAATGTCACTTTAAACATTTTAGGATACATAAAATTCCTTCCTATATACCCAGTTGTATAATAGAAAAGAGAGAGTTTGAGAGAAACAGAGAGGTACAAAGAACTACTGTGTATAATTTAGTGCAATGCTCAATGAAGAATAATTAAATCATCAAGCCATAAATTTGAGACTGTCCTTGATTCCTTCATAATTCTTATCTCTCACATTCAACTGGTCATGATTCTATGAATTCTACATATTAATTATCCCTCAAATCCTGCTTTCACAGCTGTTGTAGCCTCAGCTGACTATGGAGGAATACAGACTTCTCCCTCCGCATCCCTCACCACAGGGTTGAAAATGAGACTAGAAAATTGAAGGCAGCTATAGTGTCTGCTATGTTAGAAGACTCAGTCATCATGGAAATTATGCTTGGCCTGCATTATGGAGTGCATCCAGTTCTTCCTAATCCATTACATAGAATGACATTAGCTCTTCAAATAGACCCTGCCAGATGCTAAAAGCCATTGTAGGTTTGTCACCTGTATTTCCCCAGAGATAATTCCCTCTTATTCATAGCTTTGTGTCCTACTACTCAATCTAATTTACATAGTCCAACTCCCAGGAAACAGTAGTACCTTATTCCTGGTTCTATACATAGCCCAGTGAATTCAAGTCTGTAATTAAAAACTACAGCCGTATTTATCTCTTATGAGGCATGTTACAGCTCGACCTGCCCTGAACAAAATAAATAACACTTCAAATTAAAAATTGCAGATCTGTGCTCAACAAAGAGGAGCTCTTTTCCAGTGTATATTATTGATTATGTTTTCCTAGGGTAATTTTTGTCTATCAACTAACTCTTTTTGTAATGGTAATTCAGGGATTTTTTTCCCCCCTTAAGAAGTAAACTCACAAAGTGAGTCTGACTGAATGTAGGCCGTTGCTTCTTTAATATGTAATTATTACAATAAGTAGTGCATCACTGCAGTACTTTGCATGCGCCAGTGAATATGCTTCAGCAATTAAGGACTCCAGGTCCTGGAGAATGAAATAAACATTAGCAATTTTTGCAATCTGTTGAGGCCAAGAGGAATTGTCCAATAGAGTAGCACATTTTAAATGGTAATGTTTGTAATTATTTAATGAGAAAACATGTTTTTTTTTTCCATTTCCAGAATGAAAAAGATGTTCTTTCCAAACTTTAATGCTTCATAACTTTAGAAAGTAAAATTTAATTTTAATACAATAATTCCTGAAGTTCACATAATTCATTTATGTTTTCAAATCACTCCCAATGATCTTTGCTATTCAGTAAATACTATAATTTATTAAATTATTATAAATGATATAATTTACCAAATAATTTTATATATTACCAATTTGACAGATTAAGGGGGAAAAAGATACAAAGAATGGGTTGCCCCAACTATAGGCAGAGCTTCTAATTTAAGAAAGACACTATTCTAGTCTCAGGGAATTTTATTTCTCTTTTATATATATAAACATAAGTGTGTGTGTGTGTGTGTTTGTGTGTGTATGATTTTTATAAAATCCTAGTTGGGAAAATCCAATATTCCCTTTTAATAGTAGCATCTATTTTTATTATACTTTATTTTTAATCTACCACCTTTATTGATAATAAAGAACTTTGTTTCGGGTCAATTTAAATAGATTATAGAGCTTTTCTTACCCTAAATGTTTGGTTAAATTGCTACAGTATTTCTAAATGGCCTTTCCAGCTTGAATTCATTCTTATTTTTCTGTTCTGACCTCTAGCTAACCAAGTGATATAATTAAAATCTCAAGAAATAGCAAAATGGTCAGTCGTTGAGCATAGCAGTTCCATGGGGGAAATGAAACTTTAATGTTTACCTTTCGCTAACTTCAGACTCACTAGAGTTGAGCACAGGATAGATCAACAAGGAAAGCCTGGTAATTCACTTGGAATAATCTTTAGAAGAGCTTAATATGGATATTTGATGAACACTTTGCTGTTGAATGTGTACTTCAGTAGTGGCCCCATTTTTTGTGACTGCAGAGTTATAAATAAAACCAAATGATATGTACATTAAAAAAATTTTTTAACTCTTTTGTAAGGATAGAGTCTTGTTATGTCACCCAGGCTGGTCTCGAACTCCTGTCCTCAAGCCGTTTTTCCACCTGGGCCTCCCAAAGCACTAGAATTACAGGTGTGAACCTCCATACCTGACCATATAGACATATTTTCATCACCATAGCTACTGGTATAAGAGTTCGCTGTAGGGATAGACTTGATCACTTGGGAAAAGCCTTAATAAATTTGTAGGCCTGCAAAGTAAAAAGGAGCCTTAGACTGGAGCACTAGTTACATGGGAAGAGGGATTCTATTTGGCACTTTCCACGTACCCTGGGGAAATAACATAAAGACATTAGAATCACTGCTGTTTTATAACAATGGAAAGTAGAGATTAGACATTAATCAGATGATCACTCTGGTGAACATCTTGTTACTGAGAAGAGATAGATCAATACTCACCCATGACAATGGAACCTGACCTAGATTTGATAAAGTTTGAGATATTGAGATACTCACCCACGAAAATCCAGGAACCTGACCTAGATTTGACATATTTGAGATAGATAAATGCTCACCCATGACAATCTAGGAACCTGACCTAGATTTAATAAAGTTTCCTTGAGAAAATAATGCTCTAGGTGAGCCCTACTGGATAAATTGGAGTTACCTAACAAGAGGTAAATCCCTGCAGAAAGAAAAGCATAGACAAAAGCGCCTAGACAAGGAAGAGTGGACAGCGAGGGGGGCTGATAGGAAATAATGCTAGAGAAATAAACAGGGGCCAAATATTTCAGGGCCTTAGGCTAAATTAAGTACTTTCACTTTGATCTTATGATAAAAGAGGAGGCAGGAACTTTGTGAAATTAGTAATTTGGAAATATCACTTTGTAAAGAGTGGCTAGGAACAGAACTAAAGCTACCTCAATTGTCACTGAGAGATAATGATCACGTGGAGTAGGGTTGCAGCAGTGGACATAGTATCTTGGAGGTCAAAATAGGTCAAGGATATTAATAAAATTTCTAGGAACCCATCAGAAGGAGAGAGAAAGAGAGCATGCAAGAGCATGAACAATGTGAGAGGAATGAGAAAGATAAGTCAACCCTGACTATTTCAACCCAATTTATACCTTGTATGCATATTTTCTTAACATGCCCTTGCAACTCAGGGAAAACATTGCTTATATAGATTTCATATACGTGTTATCCTTTATGGAATATTTATGCATGACTTTCCTCCCTTAGAACACTTAAAGTGAAGTCTGAGCTTTTCCTATCTTATGCTTTCTAACCTAGATAAATGGTAGACACAGAGCAAATATCCTTTGATAATTAAGAAAGTTAAATTTCTTAATGTTATGTGAACTCTTTTTTAGTGCTAAAACCAAAGCTGAATCCAAGCTTACAAAGAATATGTCTAATCCCAAGCAGTCAGGCATTTCAAATACATGCCTTTTTTTTTTTTTTTTTTTTTTTTGAGGTGGAGTCTCGCTCTGTCGCCCAGGCTGGAGTGCAGTGGCGCGATCTCGGCTCACTGCAAGCTCTGGCTCGCGGGTTGACGCCATTCTCCTGCCTCAGCCTCCCCAGTAGCTGGGACTTCAGGCACCCGCCATCACGACCGGCTAATTTTTTTGTATTTTTAGTAGACATGGGGTTTCGCCGTGTAGCCAGAACGGTCTCGATCTCCTGACCTCATGATCTACCCGTCTTGGCCTCCCAAAGTGCTGGGATTACAGGTGTAAGCCACTGCGCCCGGTTTTTTTTTTTTGTTTGTTTTGTTTTGTTTTTTAACTTTTGCCAACCTCTTATTATATAAAATACACTTTGGCAATTAATGAATTGCTTACATTTTGACTTTATGTCTGCATGAAATTGGATGGTACGTTAAAGAGAAACTTTGTAGATGTTTCTGACATAAAATTCCTTTAAAAAAAGGAGATTTGGAAAAAATATTAAATTTATTTTAAATTTCTCCGTTTGAACTGAAATGATTTGGGAGATAGTACCAATTTTTTTCCACTCCAAATTCTAAACTTATTAAATCCCTGAGTAGCAAATTATAATGGATCAAAAAATCTCTGTTGTCTATGTTTATTTTTTCATCATTGTCAGCTAAAGTATTTTTTATTACTTTAAATTGTAATATGTGTTATTGGTATCAGATAGTTTTAAGGCAAATTTTCTCTTTTAGTTTCATGTTACAGAAAAACCCTAAAAATTTGTGTGTAGATTCAATTTTTCTTATTTATATTTATTTAACTCAAACTTAAAAAAATAGAATATTAAAATGATTGTTGAGTTCAACAAAATTACAAATTCTGTGTGTATACATATTTGTGTAAATAGTATTCTTTTAAATCCCTGAAGCATTCTTGTATTTTATTCTCAAAATATCTGTATAGAAGCAAGCATTTGTAAATTAGCTGGACGTGGTGGCAGGCGCCTGTAATCCAAGCTACTTAGGAAGCTGAGGTAGAAGAATTGCTTGAATTTTCCTGGACTGCACCACTGCACTCCAGCCTGGGCGACAGAGCAAGCCTCCATCTCACAGAAACAAACAAACAAGCAAACAAAAAACCATAATCTAATTTAATTCTACCAACAATCTTTGTAATAATCATTTTCATGACCATTACAGATTAGGAAATTGAGGCTTAGAGAGTAAGCAATTTGTCTAAAACCACACAAAACTAAGTAATGGAGCTGGATTAAAATGGGAGGCCTTGCTCCAAATTCTTTTTTTTTTTTTTTTTAATTGTACTTTAAGTTCTAGGGTACAGGTGCACAAGGTACAGGTTTGTTACATATGTATACATGTGCCATGTTGGTGTGCTGCACCCATTAACTTGTCATTTACATTGGGTATATCTCCTAATACTGTCCCTCCCCCATCTCCCCACCCCACGACAGGCGAAACCTACATATTGGTGATTTTATTTTATCATCACAAACAATGTATTTTATATTCTTTTCCTCTTTTACTTATTTAATTTGGAAGATTGTCCAGTCTTAATATTTAGTATAAAAGACAGTAAAATAAATGTTTTGATTTTCATGTGGAATTATTGCCTTTTACAGACCTTCCGGGAGCATTATATTTCCCGCATATTACATTTTGCATAACTGAAATAGTCCTAGGTTGAACTTTTCCTCTTCAGCAGTATGTTTTATGAGATACGAAAATTTATACTGGCATATACTTTCACAGAAAGCTCTATCGTCCCAGAAATAAACTTTGTCCCCTTCTCTCCTTAAAAAGTACTTTTAACCCCTGGGATAGGATAGTTTAGTTTCTTATATGTGTATCCAAAGCAAATGAAAGTCTTGTGAGGAGTTTCTGTGTGAGTGATCCTATCATGCAGAGATCATCCCTTCATGGAGTAAGAAGATTACAAAAAAGGTTGTGAGGCCAAAGTTGAATGCAGTTTCATTAATTGTAAATCTGGAGTCCATGGCAAGTTATGTCTCCTCAGCACCACATCCTCCCCTACTCTGAAATGCTTTTATCATTTAACATAAAGTTCTGACAATGGAGATTCATGGTGGGAAGTATTGCAAGCCATAATATGAAGTGTAAAGGTAATTTGCCATAGATGAAGTAAAATATGAGAGCAAGTAAATTAGAAAACGTTATCAAAATAAAGAAATGTGGAAAAGCCAGCATAGAAAGTGAGAAATATTTGGTAGTAGGACATCATTTAAGCAACTGAGAAAAGGATGTACAGAATTAGAGCATTGAATTTGATGCCATTACTCCAGTTGCTACAATTCTGAAATTATGATGATGTTACCAATTTAAGTGGATGTTACATAAATTCACCTCACATACAACCTTAGATATATTTGAGGCATCATATATCTAGTTATTTTAATTTTCTCTACATGCCGTGACACTGAGGTAATAAGACCTATAGGTACTACATATAAATCATCTTTTTAATCCCCAAAGTGCTTTTGTTATAGTAACTAAAATTTTTAAGATTATTTGTATCAATGCCAATATTGAACTATCTCTTGGGAAAAATTAAATTATGTAGATTTATTTTCACATTTTAAGTAATTGTTTTTAGAAATCTTTCAAGAGAAGTATATACATCAGCTTTAAATCAAATGTTAAAATCTGAAGAACCTCTGAGGCATGGGCTAATTCAAACCCTGTCTCCACACCCCACCCCAGTGGATGCATACCTGTAACTTCTGGGAAAATAGGTCTTGGAGAGGTAATACGACTTTTTTTATGGACATAAAATCAGTTTGAAGCAAAGTAAAACTTTAACTTGAGCCTCTTGGCTTCCAATCTAGAGTTTCTTCTATAATTTGGGGTAAGTTATTTCATCCCTTTGTGCCTCCATTGTCTTGTCAGCAAATTGGAGATACCGGTAAGATCTTTCTCAGTGGAAGAAAAACATTAATGCAAATCAAGTAATTAGAAACATGCCCAGCACATTGCAGGTCCTCAGTAATGTTATTTTTATAATTACTACACTATTCTTCCATTTTTACAAATATAGGAAAAGCAAAATAAAACCTTTTTGAAGAAAACTATTGTCACATCAAAAGGAAGGTGAAGGGAAATAAGTCATTTTTCACTGTAAAGAATTAAAATATTGCAGTTGAATGTGTTTTCATTTCATCATTTCAGAAGATAGTGTTTTTTTAATTTAAAAACAAACAAACAAAAAACACTGTTTGGCCAGGTTCCGTGGCTCACGCCTGTAACCCCAGCACTTTGGGAGGCCAAGGCAGGTGGATCTTCTGAGGTCAGGAGTTCGAAACCAGCCTGGCCAACATGGTGAAACCTCATATCTACTAAAAATTCAAACAAAATTAGCCAGGCATTGTGACGTGCATCTGTAAATCTCAGCTACTCAGGAGGCTGAGGCAGGAGAATTGCTTGAATCTGGGAGGTGGATGTTGCAGTGAGCCGAGATCACACCATTCCATTCTAGTCTGGGTGATAAGAGCAAAATTCTGTCTCGAAAAATAAATAAACAAAATAAATAAATAATGCATTGATTGTGACAGGCCAGGCTGTGTGGAGCCTAAAGTATACACAGTTTTGAGGGCCTTCTTTAAGAAAAAGTGAATATTTATTTAGAATACGAAAACCAACTAGACACTAATTTTAAAATGCTGCCAAATATCAAAATATAGCAAAATCCAGAAAAATAATATATTTGCATAAGTGATCTGTCAGACACACCCTCATGAATCTTCTTTTTTCTTTTCTTTTTTTCTATCTTTATTTCACTGCACACTCTTGATCACCTTTAAAATCACAGCGATTTATTTTGTAATGTCACTTTCTATGTAGAAACTAGGAAGATAATTCAGTGTTTATTCTAGCATAGTTTGTTTGGAGGTGTTTCAGAAAGGAAAGCACATGTCATTAGGACAGGCAAAGGCTCTATTGGTTCTATCATGATCCGATATCAATACCACAAGTGTGAAGGTGGTAAAAGATACAAGGAAGTGACTGTAACACACCTGAAATTACCCACTCAACACAAACTAAATGTATCCTCAACTCAACTTCCCCTTAGCTGGATCCCAAAACTATTTGTAGCAGATTTTACTAGAACAAATGACAATATGAACACATTTCTAGAGTCTCTTATGGGTCTTAGAAGGTGTCTGGACAGATGAGATTCCTGTAAATACAAGCTCCTAATACCTAGAGGGAAACAATGAAAATCTTGAGACAGTCTAAAAATCCTAAATATTCTGAATGTAGTTTAGATGTTCAAGGGTTTCCCAAGGTAAATGAGTTTAGAATGTAGTAAAAATAGTCTGTCTGATTTAATAGAAAAATATGAGGAAGCTTAGCCTAAAGCATGTTGAGGTCTTGACCACATATACCAGTAGAAATGAGGAGAAGCCTAAAGAAGATAGAATGAGACCAGTTGAAGCTAACTAAACTGACTTTTGTCAGGGGTACCAGACACCCTAATGCACAGGGTCTAACAGGGGCTAATTTGGACAGGCCTGTTTGAGGAAAGAGAAATAAGGATCAAACACAGCCCTTATCAGCGAGCGTGGGTAGGGAATGTACTTGGAATAACAGAAGCCAGATTCAAAGAGGAGGCTGGTGAGTGCTTTCAGCAGTTCCTTGAAGTTCTGTGTTCTCCTCCTATAACCTCAATCAATTCAATTAATTCCTTTCTTATTACTTGCCTGACAAAATCCAACTTTAAATGAATAAAAAAAGTTTTTTTTGGTGGTGTCCAAATTGGGAAGGAAGAAATAAAATTATCACTGTTCAGTGCTGGCATACTGTTACATTTAGAAAATCCTGAAGATTATACACACATAAATCTTAATGCTAGTAACAGAATTCACTAGAATACAAAATCAACACACAAAAGTCAGTGTGTCTTTATATACGAACAATGAACAATCTGGAAAGGGAGTTGAGAAAACAATTTCACTTAATAATAGCATCATACGAAATGAAATGCCTAGGAATAAGCTTAATGAAGGAGGTGAAAGATTTTTACCTGAATGTCTTTTCCTTTGTAGATTTTGCTGAAAACTACAAAATATTGCTGAAAGAAATTAAAGAAGACATAAAAAGTAGAAAAGACATCATATGTTCGTGGGTTATAATATTTAATATTATTAAGATGATAATACTAACCAAAGCAATCTACCAGTTCAATGTAATCCCTATCAAAATACCAACAATGTATGTTGCACATATAGAAAAAAACGCATTCTCAATTTCATATGGAATTTCAAGGGACTTTGAGTAGCCAAAATAATCTTGAAAAAATAAGAACAAAGTTGGAAGCCTCACACTTCTTAATTTCAAAATTCATTACAAGCTGCAATAATCAAATAAGTGTGATACAGACATATAGATCAATGGAATAGAATAGATATCCCAGAAACAAACCCTTGCATTTATGGTCAAATGATTTTTGACAAGTCTACCCAGATAATTCTATGGGTAAAGGATAGTCTTCAACAATTGGTGCTGGGAAAACTTAAGTACATGGCAACGAATGAAATTTGCCCCTTACCTTGCACCATATACAAAAATTAACTCAAAATGAATCAAAGACTCAAATATAGTGGCTAAAAATATAGAACTCTTAGAAGAAAACACAGAGTGACACTTCATGACATCAGATTTGGCAATGTGCATAGGACACCAAAAGCACAAAAAATGAAAAAAAATCAATTGGACTTCATTAAAATTTAAAACTTCTGTATATCAGAGGACATTAGCAAGAGAGGGAAGAGGCAACCCAAAGAGTGGGAGAAAATATTGACAAATCATATATACATAATCAGAGATTAATAACCAGAATATGTAAAGGACTCCTAAAACTCAACAATAAAAAAAATTTAAAAATGGGCAAAAGACTTGAATAGACATTTTTCCAAAGAAGATAAACAGTTGGTCAATAAGCACATGAAAAGTTGTTCAGCATCACTAATCATTAGGGAAATGCAAACAGAACCTCAATGAGATGCCACTTCACACCCGTTAGGGTGGTGAGGATTAAAGGAAAAACCAAAAGGGGAAATAAGTTTTGGCCAGGATATGAAAAAATAGGAACTCTTCGGCATTGCAGATAGGAATATAAAATGGTGCAGCTACTGCCGAAAACAATGTGGCAATATTCATAACTTAAATTTAAAATTGTCAGGCTTTGCACAGTGTCTCATGCCTGGAATCCCAGCACTTTAGGAGGCTGAGGCCAGTAGATCACCTGAGCTCAGGAGTTCCAGACCAGCCTGGGCAACATGGCAAAATCTTGTCTCTATCAAAAATGCAAAAAAAAAAATCAGCTGGGTGTGGTGGTGTGCATTTGTGGTACCAGCTACTTGGGAGACTGAGGTGGGAGGATCGCTTGAGCCTGAGAGGTGGAAGTTGCTGTGAGCTGAGATCGAGCCACTACACTCCAGCTTGGGTGACAGAGTGAGACCCCATTTTAAAAAAAAATTGTCATATAATCCAGCAATTCCACTTCTGGGCATATACCTCAAATAATTGAAAGCCAAGACTTGAACAGTTATTTGTACAACAATGGTCATAACAGCATTATTCACACTAGCCAAAAAATGGAAACAACCCAGTATCCACTGACAGATGAATGGGTGAGCAAAACATAGTATGTACATACAGTAGAATATTCTTTAATCTTCAAAGGTAATGAAATTCTGATGCATACTACAACTTGAATAAACCTTGAAAAGATTATGTTAAGGGAAATAAGCCAGACACAAAAGGACAAATGTTCCATAATTCCACTTATATGAAGTATCTAGAATAGTCAACAGCAAGAGGTAGAAAGTATAATAGAGCTTACTAGGTACTAGGGGGAAGGAAGAATGGGAAGTTTATTGTTTAATGAGTACTGAATTTCAGTTTGAGGTACTAAAAAGTTCTGGAGATGGATAGTTGCACGGCTATGTGAATGTACTTAATGCCACTGAATTTTATAAATGGTTATCTTAGCAAATTTTATATATACATTTTTTTTCTCTCTCTCTTTCACATGCGCGCGCGCGCACACACACACACACACACACACACACACACTGGCTCTACACCAGGCATTGTAATGTTTTCTTCAGTGATGCCTTTATGGTTTTAAGGGTCATCACTCACTCATAGCATCATAAATTAGTATAATATTGTTATAGAAGATTGTACAGTGTGGCAATTAAGAGCAGGAAGTCTAGGTCAAGTTGACAACTTCTCCTTAATAACTTGGTAACCTTATCTGAAAATGGAGATGACAACACCTACCTACCTCATTGCGATGTAAAAATTAAGTTAAAAAAATTAGGTGAATATGTAGAAAGTGCTTGGAACAGTGGTGCATGGTGCAAAGTATGGACTTAGTATTTTATTATTATCGTTATTAGTATTTCTGTGTTTTTGTAATCCAAAATAGGATACTCTCAAAAACAGTCAACTCCTTTTTTTTTTTTTTTGTCTTTTCTCTGAGTATCATTTTCTCTCTGTTGATGTTATTGACTCTCTTGATATATTTTCCCCATTCTCCTCTTGCCACCCACTGGCTTATTTTACTCCACACTTTGCTTTTGCTTGTTTATTTTTGCCTTTCTATTTTTTCTTTCTTTCTTTCTTTCTTTCTTTTTTTTTTTTTTTTTTTTTTTTTGAGATGGAGTTTTGCTCTTATTGCCCAGGCTGGAGTGCAATGGTACAATCTCGGCTCACCACAACCTCTGCCTCCTGGGTTCAAGCAATTTTCCTGCCTCAGCCTCCCGAGTAGCTGGGATTACAGGCATGCACCACCATGCTCAGCTAATTTTGTATTTTCAGTAGAGAGGAGGTTTCTCCATGTTGGTCAGGCTGGTCTTGAACTCCTGACCTCAGGTGATCTGCTTGCCTCAGCCTCCCAAAGTGCTGAGATTACAGGTGTGAGCCACCGCACCCTTTTTTTTTTTTTTTTCTTTTTAAACATCATAGGTTCAGTCTATTTACAGTTTCTTCTTCCTTACACTTTGGCTCTAGTTTCCTTGTAGCCTCAGCTCCATTGGCCCCCTCTGGTTCTGATTTTATAAGATGGCTGCTCTTTACAGAAACTTTCAGCTTTGGTCTTGACTGCTAACTAATGATTTCTCCATAAATTCTAGTTCAAATTTTCAAGATTGATTAACACAACACAGCTTTTTATATCAAACCTCATGACCTATCACCAGCCAGCCAAGAGATTAACTCTTCTTGAATTGGGTACCTGCCTATGAACTAAATAGTGTTGAAGAAAGAGAAAATAATACCAAACCTGCCCCCCTGTGGCTGTCCTCTCAGTGTGAGCTGTGAGCAGAATAGTTTCTCTTAGGCATAGTTTATAACTATAGCAGTTATGGTAATTAACATATTTAGTATACCAAGAAGCAAAGATGAATAATACATAGTCCCTCCTATGATGGAGCTCATTACCCAGGAATAGACATGTGTATGAGCAATAATGCAATAGAATAGCTACTATTTATTTATATGGACTAAATATTTTTTAAACACAAAGGAGAAAGCAATTCATTTTGCTGGGTATAGGGAATGGGATAGGCGTCACAGTATGTGGTGATATTTCCATGGATATGCTAAATATAAAAAATGTTTCCTGAGATGGAGTAGAGCAGAAAAAGGGATGGAGCAAGGACGTTAAGAGTCAGCTGTAAAAACAGTCACAGAGGTACAAAGATGAGTGGTGTGATAAGGAAATGGAGCTGAAAACTGTGGCTGGAACAAAAACTAAAATGAGTAAGATTATTACATCAGAGTGAACTGTAGGTAAGGACCAACCTGTGGATGGGTTTAGACTGCGAATTACTGAAAAGAAATATGGTTTTTGTTTTTAGTCAACTAGGATTTTATCAAAGGTTATCACTTTGGCATTTGAGAAAGAAATGTGTTTGCATTAAGGAGAATGTCTCAGAGCAAATAGAGACTGGAAGTAGAAACGTATAAGGCTACTAGAACGGCCCAGTTAAGATATAATAAGGCCTGAACTTAAAAGAAACTGTTTCAAAGGTGAACTGACAGACTACATAATTATCAGGGTCAAGTGACTGACATGTAAACATTTCAACCATAATTTAAAGAAACAAAATGCCTCAGAAAGCAACATAATTCATTTTTTAAAAAGCTTTGGTTTTACATGAAGAAGATTTAAGAATGGTTATTTTATTTTCTCTAGATATATGGCTAAAATTTTAGGAGTGTGACATTGGGATGAACATTTTTCTGCCTTAAAGAGGGTTAGAAGAAGAATTCTGAATTGTGTCTTCTTTTAGATTTAAGCTAAATATCAGAAGAGTCAAGTAGGATAAAGCTTCCTCATAGTGTGCAGTGTTGAATCAGATAAATTGGATCAGCAGCAGAACTGAAAATATTCTTATAAAATATAGCCTGTCTTATATTCATAACTTCGTATCTCCACTGAGGGTTTTACACCAGTACTTTAAAAGTATACTTTGCTGTGAAGGCATAATTTCAGTACAACCACATGTGTGCATAGTTGTCCAATTGCAAGAACAATGAAACACCAGGGACCAGAGACATTGCAGTATACACAAAGGTACATTGTAAGTTAATAGGTTAATAAAACTCTAAAACTGAAGTCAAGGCTTACTGCACAGTAGTTATTTCTAAAGTTAGGGTGTTTCCTTAAAATTTAATATGTTCCTCTTTTATAGAAAAGAAATAAAAAGGGGGATTTAAATATATTATTCTCAGGCAACTAATTTTTTCCATCTTCTACCTTCAATAATGTGGTGACAGGAAGTGACTTAAGGTGCCATCTTTAGGATATTCAGTAGAAAAAGCTTCTTTTTATTGTTATCATTGTATGAGAGGTCTTCAAAACGTTTATTGAACATGTGTTTTATGAAAAAGTTATGCATAGAATTCAACATTTTTGCACCAAAATAAACTTGTACTAACTTGTAATAATGTGTGTGGATAGGATCTGGTTTGACTGATTGAAAATAAGAGACATCATTTTGAAAAGAGCTCTATATTAGTCTGTTCTAAAACTGCTAATAAAGACAGAACTGAAACTGGGTAATTTATAAAGGAAAGAGGTTTAATTGACTCACAGTTCCACAGGAAACTCACAATCACGGCAGAGGGGGGGATGCAAACATGTCCTTCTTTACATGGCGGCAGGAAGGAGAAGTTCTGAGCAAAAGGGGAAAACCCCCTTATGAAACTATCAGATCTCGTGAGAACTCAACTGACTATCATGAGAACAGCATAGAGGTAACTGCCCTCATGATTCAAGTACCTCCCACCAGGTCCCTCCCATGACATATGGGAATTATGAGAGTTACAATTCAAGATGAGATTTGAGTGGAGACACAGCTAAACTATATCAAACCCCTATGAAAGGCAACATAAACTCTGCTAAAATTGAAGAAGAAACATCATATTTATGCAAAGTTTGAGTGGAAGATTGATGAAATCATTAATGCTTTACAAAATATTCATGGAGACAATGCCCCAAATTAATTATCAGTTTACAAACCGATAACTCATTTTAACAAGAGGTGAGATGATGTTGAAGATGAAGCTCACAGAAGCAGCCAATTCACATCCATTTGTGATTTAAAAAAAATTATATTATTCATGCCCTAATTGAAAGGAACCAGTGATTAACAGCACAAGCAATAGCAAACACCATAAACATCCTAATCGCTTCAGTTTACACAATTCTGACTAAAAAATTAAAGTTGAACAAACATTCCACTCAATGAGTATCCAAACCATTGTGCCCAGATCAGCTGCAGACAACAGCAGAGCTTTCGATGGAATTTTTAATCAGTGGGATCAAGATCCTGAATTACTTCTTTAAAGAATTGTAACAGGAGATGAAACACAGCTTTACAAGTACAATTCTGAAGACATCATAATCAAAGCAATGGCTTGTGAGAGATGGACGTGATCCAATCAAAGCAAAAACAGACCAGTCAAGAACAAGGGTTATGGCAATAGTTTTTTGATATGCTGAAGGCATTTTGCTTAATGACTTCCTGGAAGGCCAAAGAATGATAACATCTGCTTACTATGAGAGTGGTTTGAGAAAATTAGCCGAAACTTTAACAGAAATACGCCCAAGAATGTGTCACCAGAATGTCTTTCTTCACCATTACAGTGCTTATGCTCATTTATCTCCTGAAACAAGGGCAATATTTCAGGAATATCCATGGGAAATCACTGGGCTCAACTTACAGTACTAATTTGGTTATTTCTGATTTCTTTTTGTTTACTAATTTGAAAAAAAAAATCTGTTAAAGGCATCCATTTCTCACCAGTTAATAATGTAAAAAAGACTGGATTGACATGTTTAAATTCCCAGAATCATCAGTTCTTTAACGATAGATTAAATGCCTGATATCATCACTTAGAAAAGTGTCTTGAACTCGATGGAACTTATGGTGACAAAGTTTATATTTAAAAAAGTTTTTTAAATATAAACTCTGCAATGATAGAGTAGGAAAAATTTAAAAATAAAAATTATTTATACCTATATAATTTATATTAATAAACATAAAACATTTTATACTTTTCAATATAAACTGTATATATGTGGAGACATTTTACTGTTTTTCCTGTCGTCGAGGATGAATGTATTTAAGTATTTAATTTAAATAATCTAATTTTAATACACAATGTATTTAAAGAAATCACGGAGTAAACATTCTACATCTTTACAGATTTTTTAAATTCCATTTTTATGTTTAATATGAATGAATATAATTTTATTTTATTGCTTTAATATTTTTTATTTATTTTATATATTTAAGAATTATAAGTGCAGATTTCTTACATGCATATATTGCATAGTGGTGAAGTGTGGGCTTTTCGTGTACCCATCACCCAAATAGTGAACATCGTAACCAATAGGTAATTTTTTCAATCCTTATCTTTATAGATTATTAATGCTGCACTTGCTTTGGCTGCAAGACCCAAAAGTCAAGTGGTCAAAAACACCATGGAAATGTACAAGCGTACATGGGAGAATCATATACATGTCCTCACTGAAGCCGTAGATGACATTACAAGCATTGATGACTTCCTTGCTGTATCTGGTATGTTTTTATTCTTTTAATTTGTTTATTTTCTCTTGTCAGTTTTATAAAATAGAATAATACTGGGCCAGGCATGGTGGCTTACACCTGAAATGCCAACACTTTGGGAAGCCAAGGCAGGTGGATTACTTGAGATCAGGAGTTCGAGACCAGCCTGGCCAAGTGGTGAAACCCCAGCTCTACTAAAATTATGAAAATTGGCTGGGCATCTTAGCTAATGTTTGTGATCCTAGCTACTCAAGAGGCTGCACAGGACAATTGCTTGAACCCAGGAGGCAGAGGTTGCAGTGAGCTGAGATCATGTCACCACACTCCAGCCTGGGCAACAGAGCTGGACTCTATCTCAAAAAACAAAACAACAAACAAACAAACAAAAGAATAATACTGAATAAAATTAATTTTATTTAATATAGTAAACATTTAATTGATTGTATTTCTGGATGCAATATGTTGCCATGTATTAGCAGCAGTTGTGTCATCCATGGTCTACTCTGGGATTACAAGCTTCATCTCTTGTAATCCTTTTAAATTTAACAATTTACACAGAGTCTATAAAAGAAACTCCTATTCATGGCCAAAACATATTAGAAAATAATACCTCGAAGTCTTAGGTTTTTCCTAGATTTTCAAATAAATCCACATTTTCTCCCTCTAATAAATTTATATATCTTGATTTCCCTGTACTTCTTTTCCAACCAAATTTTTCTCCCCTCAAGGAAAACAATATATTAATGGGAAAACATCATTGATTTGAAATGTGTGAACCACAAAATCTGAGACAGATCTCAGTCAATTTGGGAAGTTTATTTTGCCAAAGTTGGGGACATGCACCCATGACACAGCCTCAGAAGTTCCTGATGACATGTGCCCAAGGTGGTCAGAGCACAGTTTACTTTTATACATTTTAGGGAGACATAAGACATCAATCAACATATGTAAGATAAACAATGGTTCAGTCTAGAAAGGTGGAACAAATTGAAGCAAAAGTGGGACAAGCAGAAACGGGAAGGGGGCTTCCAGGTCACAGGTAGATAAGAGATAAATGGTTGCAATATTTTGAGTTTCTGATTAACTTTTCCAAAGGAGGCGATCAGATATGCATTTATCTCACTGAGCAGAGAGATGACTTTGAGTAGAACGGGAGGCAGGTTTCTCCTAAGCAGTTCCCAGCTTGACTTTTCCCTTTGGCTTAGTCATTTTGGGGCCCCAAGATTTATTTTCCTTTCACAGATGCAATATGATAATTCAACAACCGTTATATGTATTTGACAGTGCTAATCTAAATAATTAAATAAACAAGTCTAAATATCTAACTTCAACAGACAAGCTTGAGATTCCACGTGAAGCCCAGATTATTATCTCATCACAAATTAGAATAATATCCCACAGGATTGTGAAGATACTCTTATAAATCAATATCCTCAGAAGCATAATTCAAGTTTTGTTTGTGTTGTAAGAACAAAGAACTAAACACATTTTAGTCTTTTTTATTCTCTCAAAAAGTAATCCTCTCTATAAAATAAATTACATTTTTTTTCTTTTTTGTGAGAGAAGGATTTTCTTGGAATGTGATAATATTCTTTCTTATAAAATGCAAATTCTCATGAATATCCAACTTCATTTTTTAAAGTTACCTGATTTAGTCCAGTCTAACCTATTGACTTCATTGCTTTCATGTATGTATAGCATTCTCATAATGAAAAATTATTCCAGAAACCAACTATATTTTCATGATACATTAATGAAAATTGAATATATGTTAATTACATATTTTAAAATTACTTTATTTTTATAGAATCAAAATTTTGAAAATATACAAAATGTATGGGAAAAAAAATTAATGGCCTTTGCTTCCACTACTCAGGAATAATAACCACTGCTAACTGATGATTTTTCTGTTCACCATTTTTCTAATATATATTTATATTTTCAAATGTGTATCATGCATATATATATATTTATGTTACTTGTGTTTTTACACATATTTGGCTGCATATTTCTGCATGATTGTATATTATTCAAGAACTTATTCATTTTTGTGTTCTTTTGTTAGCATTTAGATAAATAGTAATTTTAATTATTATAAACAATGTTAAGCATATTTTTGTCTATTTGCTATCTCCTTCATAAAGACTTTGCAAAGTAAATTCAATCTACACATTATATTGGAAAAGCCTTTTGTAATTTGATTGTTAAATAGTAGTTTCTGTGTTTTGGTTAAAAGGCAAAGGAACCTACTCACATTCATCAATGTAAAGATAGTTTAATATAATAATACTGACAGCACATAGGGAGAATCCTCTGGACATGCAAGAAGGGGAACCGGAACCATAATTTACCAATCTTTGCATGATTAGAACCTGGGGAGGCCTGGAATTCAGGGATATTGTAGGTCCTTTAAGCAGGAATTAATAGTTTTTCCCTTTAGTGCTAGATTAACCTGATATACTAATATTTTGGATCTGCTTCTTTTCATGGACAATTTAAGCGGTTCAAAACATAAGGAAGAAACAGAAAACTCATGTAAAGTTACTTAAATAACAAAAACCCTTCATTGTCACATAGCTAGATGTTTGATATAGTTGGCTCTAGGGTTACTGGCCCTAGCATACAGAGGACTTGTGTAGGAGCAGTTAAGCTATGTGGAGAGCGATATTTTAATGGCTAACATTATTTAGAATTGTCTGTACAGGAGGATAATAAAAAGTGGACTGATGGTTAATATGTTTAATTATTATTTTTAAATTCTGTACAGAAAATGCATATTATTTTCTATGCCCAGGGTGGACTGCTCATAATTTTCTACATTTTGGATGCACTGGTTGGTAGTAGTTCTGTTACAGGAAAGGGGTCCCATTCTAGACCCCAAGAGAGGGTTCTTAGATCTTGTGCAAGTAAAAATTTGGGGTAAGTCCGCAATGCAAAGTGAAAGCAAGTTTATCAAGAAAGTAAAGGAATGAAAGAATGGGTACTCCATTAGCAGAGCATCCCCGAGAACTGCTGGTTGACCATTTTTATGGTTATTTCTTGATGATATGCTAAACAGGGAGTGGATTAGTCATGCATCCCCCCTTGAGATCATATAGGGTAACTTCCTGATGTTGCCATGGCATTTGTAAATTGTCATGGGACTGATGGCAGTGTAGTAGTGAGGTTGACCAGAGGTCACTCTTGTGGCCATCTTGGTTTTGGTAGGATTTAGCCAGCTTCTATACTGCAACCTGTTTTATCAGTAAGGTCTTTATGACCGATATCTTGTGCCGACCTCTTATCTCATCCTGTGACTTAGAATGCCTTAGCTGTCTGGGAATGCAGCCCAGTAGGTTTCAACCTCATTTTACCAAGCTCCTGTTCAAGATGGAGTTATTCTGGTTCACATGCCTCTGACAGTTCAAGGTTATTATTGTTATTATTATTATTATTATTATTATTATTATTATTATTATTATTATTTTGAGAAGGAGTCTCACTCTGTCACCCAGGCTGCAGTGCAGTGGTGCAATCTCAGCTCACTGCAACCTCCGCCTCCCAGATTCAAGCAATTCTCCTGCCTCACCCTCCCAAGTAGTTGGGATTACAGGCATGTGCCACCACGCCCGGCTAATTTTTTTGTATTTTTTAGTAAAGATGGGGATTCACCATACTGGCCAGGCTAGTCTCAAACTCCTGACCTTGTGATCCACCCGCCTCGACCTCCCAAAGTGCTTAGATTACAGGCGTGAGCCACCGTGCCCAGCCCAGTTCAAGGTTATTAATGTGTAAGCATCTCTGGATTCTGTTGATGTTCCCTCATGGTTGCATCTTAAAGCATTGCATCTCCAAGCATTACACAACACCATTTAAAACAGAAAAAGAAGCTGGCTTGCAGCTTTAACTTTTGAGAAAAAAGTCTTTCCCAGATGATTTTCATCAGTTTCTCTTCCTTGTCATAGGTCAAAACTTGGTTCCTCTCTCAATCTTGAGCCAATCACTGGCAAAAGAAAATTAGATTTCCAAGATGAGTTTAGAGAGTACTGATAAGTGATTAACAACTGAGTAGAAGCCAGAGGCAGTGGTAGTCCTAATTTGTACCATTTGTTTATTTCTGTGGCACAAATACTCCCACCTGTGCAGGTTTTAAGCTACCAGTGTGATGTCACTGAACTGAGTTGGTACAAAATGTATAGAATCGGCTCTTGTGAGCTGGTATAAACAGTTTCTAACTGAACACTAGGCTTAGACCAGCCACAGTTTAACCTTTATTGCTAGTCACTTACTACACAAAGAAAATCAGAGATTTGTTAGTAAAAAAAAAAGAGAAATGGCCATTAAACAGACAACCAGACATGTTTGACTAATATAGTGAGTGGTTTCCACTGCTCTCTCAAGTTTCTGTGCCTTCATAAACTTACCTTATATTAGTTTAGCTATGATTCTTTACCAGTGATCTTTTTGTAACATCATAATTTTTCAACATCTGCTCCCACAGATTATGGCATCTTCTCTCAAAAATTTCCCAGTCGAACAAAAGAGAAAGAATCTAGCTGGTCCTCTGGATCTTTTTCGTACCAGCCTAGATGCTCTAGGTCCAAAATAAGACCAATGAATAGATGGATTACTTTTTTTTTTTTTTTCAGATGGCTAATCATAGTTCGAATAGCTGTGATGAGAATTGCCACAATCTTGCATCTTCTGGGGGTTGGGGGGGGGGGCAGATTTTCTTAGAAAAGTTACAGATGTGTTTAATAGCAAATAGCTTATCTGGTACTTGTGTAGAATGATTGATATGGCTTGGCTATGTCCCCACCCAAATCTCATCTTGAATTATAATTCCTATAATTCCCACATGTTGTGGGAGGGACCAGGTAGAGATAATTGAATCATAGGGGTGGTTTCCCCCATCCTGTTTTTGTAATAGTGAGTTAGTTCTCATGAGATCTGATGGTTTTATAAAGGCTTCTTCCTTCACTGGGCTCTCATTCTCCTTCCTGGCATGATGTGAAAAATGATGTGTTTCCCTTTCCACCATGATTGTAAGTTTCCTGAGGCCTTCCTAGCCAAGTGGAATTGTGAGTCAATTAAACCTCTGTTCTTTATAAATTACCCAGTCTTTGGCAGTTCTTTAGAGCAGCATGAGAATGGACTAATACAATGATCTTTTAGAGTGATATGTTGTGGTTTGTATTCAGAGATTTCTGGTTCATCTTTTGTCAGGTAGATCAATTGTCAAGTTAGTTCTTAAGGTATGTGTGTTGTGAATTACTTAGAGAAAATTTTACTTTAAAAATTTTTATAAGCATTTAGCCACTCATGGGCTTTCTTTCAGGAGTCAATACTAATATTATATATATATACACACACACACATATATATGTGTGTGTGTGTGTATATATGTGTGTGTGTGTGTATAGAGAGAGAGAGAGAGAGAGACTATTTTCCAGATAGATAGATAGATAGATAGATAGATAGATAGATAGATAGATGGAAAAATGGTCCAAAACAGATTTCCATTTTCTTCTGAATCATTTGTGAAAACTTGGGAATTCTCAGAATATCAGCTCTCTACATTAAAATATAAAGAAAAATATAAATTTAAAATCAGTGGTAAAGGACTCTTAGACTTTAAACTATTTTTTTGTTATTAGCACAGAGGAAGATCACATGTGATAAAATATTTGCTTATAATGTTTTAATATGATTCAGTGGTCCACTATTGACTAAAGATTCTTGAAATGAGGGTATCTCTAATGACAGATGTCTTCTGTTTATCCATGGCAGTTATATATTTAAAACTGAAAGTTTTTCAATGATCATTTAAAAATTATTCATACCATCAACAAACGTCTCATGATAAACATATATTTTCAGAGGTTAGTTTGCATAAATTGACTCATCATGAGCTATAAACTTTGATAGAAGGGATGAATGATTTTGACCATAAGAATTGTTCAATAATTACTAAGAACTGATTAAATATGAAGGTTTGTAAAAATACAACCTTTCTTTTATTTATTCCTTAGTTTATTTAATATTTCATAATTATGAGTGCTAACGCCTGTGAAAGGTAGTGGAGATTGAACAATGAGTAAAAGGTAGTGGAAGAGATTACTTGCAAAAGAACTGTAACAGTGGAGATCAAACGAGGATTGGTGGAAGAGATTGACAGTGGTTTTTGAATTTTTTGAAAACTAGATTGGCCACTTCTATATTAGAATTAACAATGTTATTCCCTTATTGTGTAGTGTTCTGATTATAATATCATATTGATCTTTAGTGAATTGTAGTATTGAAGGATAGTTGAAGATGTGCTTTATTCTGTATTTAAAATTTTTCTTAAATATGTTCACTTTTCCTCCATATTCACTGCTACTACGCCAGTTCAAATAACTTTCGCCTAAGTTGCTGTAGAATCTTAATAGGACCTCTTACTTCCACGGTTTTGCCTTAAGTCTCTTAATAGGTATTTGCTGAATGAATAAAAGTATTTATTCCCATTTTAAATTCTGTATCAACATTAATTTTTCAGATTTATGTCTTCTTAATTCCTTTAATGTGTTTAGCCCCAGGATTAATATTTTTAAAAATCTTCAAATTATGAAAAAATAACTTTCAGCATTAATCATCACAATGTTCTTTGACCTTGGTTTAGTAACACAAAGGTAACTTTCAATGCCATGAAAAATGCACTAACAAGCGTCACCACCAGACTACATCCTGCCCTGGGGCCTAATTGCTGCTGCATCTCCACATCACAGGTGCACAGCCTACATCCCCCAACACCCTCCCAGCAGGTTGCAGTGTTATATTACCAGCTGAATCCAGTGGTGCCACAGGGTCCCTGTTACCTGAGCCCACACAGAGACCTAAATCCCAGGGAACAGGCAGTTCTGCACATCAGGGAGGCTTTCCCCAGACATGGGAATCCAAAGCACATGCTTCCAAGAGCCTGAGAGCCACCTTCCCTGATGACAGTGACCTTGTTCCCTGCAGCAATCGGGCCATCATGTGCCTGCACACACTGCCCAGGGGCCTGAGGACCAGCTTGCTTATGACCCACTGCCATGAATACTGATTCCCACATCTGCCACTTAGGGCTTAAGGACTGCCCTGTCTGGGATGTGCCACCATCACAACCCAGCAAAACTTGCCCCACCACCAACAGTACCTTTGTGTACTACCCAGGATCCTAAGAACTGGTCCATGCAACGCATACCACCAGAGGTGCCTGTGCACTCCCTAGGGATCCAAGGACTGGCCTGCCTGGAGGCCCCATCTCCAACAAAGTCACACCACAGCTTTTGGGAACAACCAGAGCATAAGACACTGTGAAGCCATAGATGCTACAATTAGGCAAAAAAAAAAAAAAAAAAAAAAAAAAAAGAATAAAAATGAAAAAAGCCTACATGGCATTTGGAATGTAACTATGCAAACAAATATTCTATTCATATTTTAGAAATTCCAGAAGGAAAAGAAATGAGAAAATGAATAGGCCATTTATTTAATGAAACAATAGCTGAAAAGTTTCCAACTCTTGGGAGACAATCATCTAAATATAGGGAGCTCAAATGTTCCCAAATCAATTAAATCCAAAAAGGTTATCTCTGAGGCACCTGATAGCCAAATTGTCAAAGCAAAGATAAAAATGGAATTATAAAAACACTAAAAGAAAGCATCAAGTCACATATGAGGGTATCTTTATCTGACTAACAGCAGATTTCTCAGCAGAAACCTTACAAGCCAGGAGAGGATAGAATGATATATTCAGATTGTTGGAATAAAAACAAAACAAAACAAAAAAAAAAACCTTTCAACTAAGAATACAATAAACCATAAAGCTATTCTTTAGAAAGGAAGGAGACATAAAATTTTTCCCAGACATACAAAGACTGAGGGAATTAATCACCACTAAACCGAGCCTACAAGAAATGCTTAAGGTACTCCAACCTCTGAGAGTGAAAGGATGTTATCTATCAATTAAGCAAAAGCAGATACATATCTATATCATTGGTAGATGTTACCTACCACTTAAGGAAAACATGAAGGCATACAACTCACTGGTAAAGCACATACACAAATGAGAAAAAGAAAGGAATAAAATTTTATCACTACAGAAAACCACCAAACCACAAAAATAATAAAAGAAGTAAGGAACTAACGCTATAGAAGCAATTACAAAACAACTAACAAAATGACAAGAGTAAGTCCTCATCTATCAATAACAACCTTAAATGTAAACAGTTTAAATTCCCTAATTAAAATATATAAACTGGCTGAATTAAAAAACTGAGACCCAACTATTTGCTGCTTATGAAACTCACTCTTCATTTAAAAACACACATAGACTATAACAGAACGGATTAAACAAGATATTCCATGCAAATGGAAACAAAAAATGTGCAAAGGTAGCAATGCTTATATCAGACAAAATAGACTTTTATTAAAAATAAAAAGATAAAAAAAGACAGAGGTCATTATATAGTGATTAAAAATTAATTCAGCAAGAGGAAATAACAATTGTTAATATATATCCACCCAACACCAGAACACCCAGATATTTAGGGCAAATATTACTAATGTTAAAGAGAGAGATAGAGACACCAATGTAATAATAGTTGGGAACTTTAACACCTCACCATCTTCACCCTCAGCATTGCACGGCTAATCTAGACAGAAAGTCAACAAAGAAACATTGTACTTAAGCTTCATTTTATACCAAATGAACCTAATAGACATTTACAGAACATTTTTTCCAATGGCTACAAAATGCACATTCTTCTCATCAGCACATGGAACATTCTCTAGGATAGACCCTATTTTAGGCCCAAAACAACTCTAAATAATTTTTTCAAAAATGCAATTATACCGTGTATTCTCAGGTTTCAGTGGAATATAATTAGAAATCAGTAACAACAGGAACATTGGAAACTGTAAAAATACATAAAAATTAAACAACACCCAGCACTTTGCGAGGTCGAGGCAGGCGGTTCACGAGGTCAGAAGACCGAGACCATCTTAGCTAACACGGTGAAACCCCATCTTTACTAAAAATACAAAAAATTAGCCCGGCATGGTGGCGGCGCCTGTAGTTCCAGCTATTGGAGAGGCTGAAGCAGGAGAATGGCGGGAACCTGGGAGGCGGAGCTTGCAGTGAGCCGAGATCCGGCTACTGCACTCCAGCCTGGGCGACAGAGTGAGACTCCGTCTCAAAAAAAAAAAACCTTCTCCTGAATGACAAATGAATTCATGAAGAAATTAAGAAGGAAATTTTAAAGACTTCTTGAAAGAAATGAAAACAGAAACACGACATACCAAAAACCTATGGAACACAGAAGAATTAGTACAAGAAGGAAGCTTAATGGAATAAATACCTATATCAAAAAACAGATTTCAAATAACCTAGTGATACACCTTAAAAAATAGAAAAGCAAGAACACACCAAACCCAAAGTTATTGGAGGAAGATAAATAATAAAATCAGCACACAATGAAATAAATTAGAGGCAAAGAAAGAAAACAAAAGATTCGTGAAAAAGGTTGGTTTTTGAAAAAGTAAATCAAATCAACAAACTGTTATATAAAGAAAAAGACCTAAATAAATAATATCAGAAATGAACAACGAGATATTACAACTGACACCACAAAGATACAGATGATCATTAGAGACTGTTATGAACAACTGCACACCAACAAATTAAAAAACCTGAAGGAAATGGATACATTCCTAGACACATGTATAAAATGCCAAGATTGAACCAAAAACAAATAGAATTAAACAGACCAATAGAAAGTAAGAAGATTAAATCAGTAACAAAAAGTCTCTCAAGAAAGAAAAGTCCAAGACCAGATGGATTCACTAATGAATTTTAGCAAACTTTTAAATAACTAACACCAATGTTTCTCAAACTATTCCAGAAAATTGAAGATTAAGAAATTCTTCCTAATTAATTCTATGAAGCTAGCATTACCCTGATACCAAAATCAGACAAGGACACAACAGAAAAAAGAAAACTATGGGCCAATATGTCTGATGAACATAGATTTAAACACCCTCAACCAAATATTAGCAAATTGAACCTAACAGCACATCAAAAAGATAATACGCCTGATAAAGTAGAACTTATTCCAAAAATAAAACGATGGTTCAATATATGCAAATCAATAAATGTAATGCATCATATTAACAAAATAAAATTTAAAAAACAAATCTCAATAGACACAGAAAAATCATTTCATAAAATTCATCATCCCTTTATGATAAAAAAAACTCTTAACAACTTAGGCATAGAAGGAATACACCTCAACACAGTAAAGACCATATATGACAAACCCATGGCTAACGTTATACTGAATGAAGAAATACTGGAAGCTTTTTCTCTAAGAACTGGAACAAGACAAGGATACTTATTTTCATTACTTTTGTTCAATGTGGTACTAGAAGTCCTAGCCCAGAGCAATTAGGAAAAAGAAAGTAAGAAATTGCCATCCACATTGGAAAAGAGGAAGTCAAATTGTCTCTCTTTACAAACAACATGTTCTTATAAATAGAAAAATCTAATGACTCTGCCAAAATACTCTTAGAACTGGTAAATGAATTCATTAAAATTTCAGGATAAAAAAATCAACATACACAAATAATTAGTAGTTTATATACCAATAATGAACTAGGTGAAAAAGAAATTAAAAATGCAATCCTACTTACAGTAACTACAAAATAAAAGACACTTAGAAATAAATTTAACCAAGAAGGTCAAAGATGTCTACAATGAAAACTACAAAGCACTGATGAAAAAAATAGAAGAGGATAAAAAAAAAATTGAAAAACATTCCGTGCTCCTGGACTGAAAGAGTTAATATTGTTACAATGACCATTTTACCCAAGACAATCTACAGATTCAGTGCAATCCTTACCAAAATAATAATGATATTCCCTAAAGAAATGGAAAAACATCCTAAAATTTGTCTGGAACCACAAATGACCCCAAATACCTGATGCAATATCGAGCCAAAAGGGTGAAACTGGAGATATTACACTACCTGACTTCAAAATATAATATAGAGTAATATTAACCAAAACAACATGGTATGGTATAAAAACAGACACATAGACCAATGGAATAAGATAGAGAACCCGGAAATAAATCTATATATTTACAGTCAACTGATTTTAAACAAAGATGTCAAGAATATACATTGAAAAAATGATACCGTCTTCAATAAATGGTGCTCTGAAAACTGGATATTCATAAGCAGAAGATTGAAACTAGAAAACCATCTCTCACTATATTAAAAAATCAATTCAAAGTGGATTAGAGAATTAAATATCAGACTGAACCTTTAAAAGTACTAAAAAAGGTAAGGGAAATGTTGCAGGACATTGATCCAGGCAAAGACTTTATGGTTAAGACTTCAAAAGCATAGACCACAAAAGCAAAAATAGACAAATCAGACTATACAAAAACTACAAAGCTTCTACACAGCAAACAGTCAACAGAGTTAAGTTACAACCTACAGAATGAAAGAAGATATTTAAAAACTATTAATCTGGTAAGAGACTACTATCCATGATATATAATGAACTCAACTCAACAGCACAAAAACAAATAATCAAATTTAAAAATGAGCAAATTATCTGGACATTCATTTCTCAAAGGAAGGCATACAAATAGCCAATAAATATATGGAAAAAATGCTCAAAATCACTAATCATCAGGGAAATGCAAATCAAAACCACAATGAGGTATCATCTCACACCAGTCAGAGTTGCTATTATCAAAAAGACAAAAAAAAAAAAAAAAAAAAAAAAAAAAAGATGCTGGTGATGATGCAGAAGAAATGGAACTCTTATATACTGTTGGTGGGAATATAAACTAGTATAGCCACTATGGAGAAGAGTGTGGAGGTTCCTGAAAAAACTATAAATAGAATTTCCATATGATCTAGCAATCTCGCTACTCAGAATCTATCCCAAAGAAGAGAAATCACTGTATTAAAGAGATATCTGCAACCCCATGTTTATTGCAGTACTATGCATAATAGCAAAGATATGGGATTAATCTATGTGTTCAACAACAGGTTGAATTGATAAAGAAAATGTGGTATATATACACATGGAATACTAGTCAGCCATAAAGGATAATTAAATCCTGTCATTCACTGCAACATGCATAGAACTGGATGACATTAAGTGAAAGAAGAAGAAAAGAAAGTCAGACACCATATCTTCTCACTCCGATATGGAAGCTCAAAAAAAGGAAGAAATCCACAATTAAAGTAGTGTAAAATTATATAAAACAAAGTCCCAGAAGTTTATACATTATAAAAGTGTAAAGTATCAAAATTGTGGCTTATATAGGGAAGCTGTTGCACCAGGAGTGTGGCAACAGAGGTCTTTAAGACCATACTCAAACTAAAAGCACCTTAAAAACAAGAGCTGCTCCAGCATCACCACACTCTTAATTGGCAAGAGAATTGGATCAGATTGTAAGAATTTATTATGTTCAACATCACTAATATAATTTTAATAGTCATTTAATAAACAAACCCAAGAAACTCTTCCCCAGAATCTGAACGAAGGGAAAAGATTTAAAAAAAATTCTAACAAGGATGTGGCATAAGGGGAATTCTTATGTACTGTTAGTGGGAATGTGAATTAGTACAGCTATTATGGAAAATACTATTGAGGTTTCTCAAAATACTAAAAACAGAACCACCATATGATTTAGCAATCCCACTACTGGGTATTTATCCAAAGGAAAGGAAGTCAGCATAGCAAAGAGATATCTGTACTGCCATGTTTATTACAGCACTGTTCTCAATAGCCAGGGTATGGAATCAACCTAAATGTCCATCAACAGATGAATAAAGAAAATATTTTATATATATATATGTATATATATATGTATATATGTGTGTATATATATATATACACAACAGAATATTGTTCAACTATTTAAAAAATGAAATATTGTCATTGGTAACATGGATGAACCTGGAGGACATTATGTTAAATAAAATAAGTCAGACATGGAAAGATAAGTATTGCATGTTCTCACCCATATGTAGGAGCAAAACAATGAGCTCATAGAAGTAGAGAGTAGAACTATGGTTATTACAGGCTGGAAAGAGTAAGGGAGAAGGAAGGATAGAGGGAGATTGGTCAATGGATATAAAGTTCCAGCTAGATAAGAAGAATATATTTTAGTGTCCTATAGCACTGTAGGGTGAATATAGTTAATAATTTATTGCATATGTTCAAAAAGCTAGAAGAGAGGATTTTGAAAGTTCTCATCAAACAAATGATAATGACTTGAGGTGATGAATATTTTAATTACCCTGAATTGATAATTACACACTGTATACATGTATCTAACTGTCACTTGGTACTCCATAAATATGTTGCATTTATTATGTGTCAAGTAAAATTGAAAGAAAAAAAGAGAAAAATGAAAAATATGTAATAACAAAGGATTTTTTGTCCATGACATCATAGTGAACATGACCTTTGGCTTCTACAAAGTTTTAATCTAAATGTGACAAAGAAAATGGAAAATCAATTTATTTTCCGTTTTCTTTCATAAGCTTATGCCAAAAAACACATAATAATGTTAGAAAGAGCAAAATGTTGGCCGGGCGCGGTGGCTCAAGCCTGTAATCCCAGCACTTTGGGAGGCCGAGACGGGTGGATCACGAGGTCAGGAGATCGAGACCATCCTGGCTAACCTGGTGAAACCCCGTCTCTACTAAAAAATACAAAAAATTAGCCAGGCGAGGTGGCGGGCGCCTATAGTCCCAGCTACTCGGGAGGCTGAGGCAGGAGAATGGCGTGAACCCGGGAGGCGGAGCTTGCAGTGAGCTGAGATCCGGTCACTGCACTCCAGCCTGGGTGACAGAGCGAGACTCCGTCTCAAAAAAAAAAAAAAAAAAAGAAAGAGCAAAATGTTAAATTAACTGCATCAAAACTAAGCACTATTAAATCTCAGTATGATATTTATTTTAAAGGATTTGGGATAAAAGATGACCAATATAGTATATATCTATGCAAAGATTAATTATACAATATAATTATAACTTATTTCCTATTACCATACATTGCACTTAGATATTATTCTTCAACCTACACCTACTCAAAATTTAGTTTGATTAAAAGTATCAAGCCATGGTTCAATACAAATATATCTTTTACATTGGAGACTGTTAATCATCTCTTGAAAAAATGATTTTGATAACATTAAACTGAATATTATGTGTAAACAGTATGCTGGGCAATGAAAGAAGATACAAAGAAGAAAAAGACACAGAAGCTGCTTCGGGAGAACTCACGGTCTGGTGTATATGAATCAGATTTCAAAAGATTTATCATTGTCACGTAAACAAAATCTTTTACAATTAATGCTGCTGTAGTGTTGGGATATTGAGGAAATATTTTTAAAGAAACAGCTGTTCAACTGGATTATTGAATTGAATCTTTAGAAAATTGGAAAAGTACCCCATAAAGAGGGAAAAAAATGTGAAAATTCATGGTGGGTTTGAGGGACAGCAAGTTGGCCAGTATAAAAGAAGCATAGACTACATCAGGATTGGTACTGAGCTTGAAAAGTCAGCAGATGGCTTCATATAGGGTCCTGAACTCCCATAGGAAAAGGCAAGTGCTGTGGTTTGGACATTTGACCCCTTCCAATATCATGTCGAAACTGGATCCCCAATGTTGAATGTAGCGCCTAATGGGAGGTGTTTAGGCCTTAGGTGTGGATCCTTCATGAACAGCTTGGAGCAATCCTTTTGGTAATGAGTGAATTCTCACTCTATTTATTCCTGCAAGGGCTGGTTGTTTGAAAGAGCCTGGCACCCCGCACCCTTTGCTTCCTCCCTTACCATGTAATCTCTGCATGTTGGCTCCCATCACCTTCTGCCATGAGTGGAAGCAGCCTGAAGCCCTCACCAGAAGTAGGTGCTGGTGCCGTACTTATTATACAGTCTGCAGAACTGTGAACCAAATAAACCTCTTTTCTTTACAAATTACCCAGCTTTGGGTATTCCTTTGTAGCAACACAAGCAGGCTAAGACAGTAAGCCATCTGAAATTTTAAATAGTAACATCGTATACTTTATCAGTTTTTAGAACACCAACTCCAGATGCCAACTTCTTGTAGAAGTAAGTGATGTAGTACTAAATAATCCCTAATGGCTCTTAGAAATGAAAGTAAATCCAATATAAAATAAGTGTTCTCTCATTTTCTCCATCTCATCTTCAAAAAATGAAAGCACGTGACTGACACATTCAAGATGTTATATTAGGAAGGTGAGAACCAGCTTGATAACTGCATCCTATCTCAAGCTGAATAACCTAGGTCTCCATTTACCGAGAAAAGAAACTTCGTCAGGATAGGCAAGTGATGACTTGCAGCCAGGATCTTCTATAACATTGGCTAAAATTAAGAGACAGTGACTTCGTGGCTGTAATTTCTTTTTCCTCTGAATCACCTGTGATTACATTTTCATGTGACAGTATATGGTTCAGGGATTATTGTGGAGACTGCAGAGAAATGGACACATGGCTTTATATAGGTCACGGTAAAAGACAGAGAGAAAGTGTGAAAGCCTATTCAAAAATGATTGAATAGGCTTCCCATAAGTACTCAATTATTGCTTTGTTGGTAATTATGTGTTGAATTACTGCCTGTACTTACATGACTGAAGAGTAGTTTGGGCATGTGAACTGGAATTTATCACATATCATTTCATGTACTAACAGGTAAGTTCACTTAAGTTGCTTTCATTTGAATAAACAGTAAGTAGACTGCAGGACTGTTCTTCAAATATTGTGACTTAGACCTTTAGAAAAGCCATAACTGGGAGTCCTTTTTTGACTGTAATAATAAGCCAGATTTGAAAGTTTTTGCTATAACCTTAACATATACCTAGAGTAATGATTAATAATCTTACTGATAAAGTAAATAGCCCTAAGGATTTGTATTTTAGACTTGCAGAATAATATAATAGTTTCTAAATACTTCAGATGTATGTGCTATGTACTGACAAAGGCTGTGAATGATAAAATATACTTTTTATAAACAATTTGCTTAAAATTGGTGAGTGTATGTGCATTATTAATAAGCCATATTATTTTCAATAGCCAGATATATTGACAAAGACTTTCAACGACGAAATAGAGACTCAAAAGAAGTCTCAGAATTTTATTTGTATTTAGTTATTTGTGGGTGTTATCTCAACTCTAACCACCTTTAATCAGTGTAATTTGGATGAGGAAAAGTTGTTAATATGGTGAATCCTTTAGGATATTTTACAGATTAGATGAAGGATTACAGGGAAATTTTCTCCTTGCCACACAGCACATTCCTACCTATAAATGAGCCCAAGACATGTTCCTGGCCATTGTGAGAGAACAAAGATTTCAGCTAGAGCTGAAGGGGCTTTAGGCTGGTGAGAACAGCATCAATGTTGCTATCCAAGTGGGTGCAGAGAGAAAAATTTGAAAACAGGCATCATGTATCTGATCTTATGAGTTTTTGTTGCGATAGACTTAGGGACTTAGAAAGCATCCTGGGGAATTTTAACAAAACAGTAAAAACCTTTGCTTAGAGAATGGCTCCAGAGCCTGTGCTGTGAACAAGTTCTGTATGTTTTTAAAATGCAGCTTAGAGTTACATTGTCCTAAAAAGTCTAACTCATAGAAGCAGGGAGTAGAATAGTGGTTACCAAAGACTGCTGGTAGGGGGACAGGACTGGGGAGGTGTTGGTCAAAGGATACAAAATTGCAGTTAAACAGAAGGAATAAGTTCAAGAGATCTATCATACAACAAGCTAACTATAGTTAATAACAATATATTGTATGTTTGAAAATTGCTGAGAGAACAGGTAAATGTTCTCACTACAAAAAAATGATTAAGTATGTGAGGTAATGTATATGTTAATTAGCTTGATTTAGCCATTCCATAATGTATACATATTTCAAGGCATCATGTACACCACAAATATATACAATTCATATTTGTTAATTTAAAAAGAAATAATTTAAAAAGAAATAAAAAGAATTATGTTCTTACAAAGTGCCTATCGTTCTTACTAAAATTTTACCACTAAAGTAATTCTTATAGATTTGACAGGAAGATGGTGGATTTTCTCTCTAGAGACTATGTTGAACACAGAAAAAGAAAAATCTGGGCCAGGTGTGATGGCTCACTCCTGTAATCCTAGCACTTTGGGAGGCTGAGGCGGGACGATCACAATGTCAGGAATTCAAGACCAGCCTGGGCAACATGGTGAAACCCTGTCGCTACTAAAAAAAAAAAAAAAAATTAGTCAGGCATGCTGGCATGCACCTGTAATCCCAACTACTCAGGAGGCTGAGGCAGGAGAATTGTTTGAACCCAGGAGGCAGAGGTTATGGTGAGCCAAGATCGCACCGCTGTACTCCAGCCTGGGTGACAGAGTAAGACTCCATCTCAAAAAAAAAAAAAAAGAAATCTGTTTGGAGGGAGTTACATATACTTGAAGATAGAAAATTCTGTCATTTCCTACAAAATCTATGGTCTTTGGGAAATAACCACTCAGACTCTCTAAATGCCTCTTTGAAAAATGTTAATTATATAATTTATTCATTCATGTACTCATTATGAATAAATATTTGGTTAGCACCTAGTAGGTGATACGACTGTTTTAAAGATAGAACAGTCAGTAGAACAGACAAAACCCTCTGCATCCTGACAGCTCACATTCTTTTACTACTGGAAGAATTGAATAAATTATATATTTTAAATGTTTTGAATAGTGTCTAGGATATTTGAGTGGCCTAGTAAAATATAACCATTATTACTGACATTATTGGCAGGCCAGTGTTAAAATTTAAACCAGTATGAGAAAGATAAATCTCTTTAAGGAGCACTTTTGTTCAACCTATCACAATAGTATACTATATAGTTAACCAAAATAATTGAAGAATTATCTTAAGAGCTAGGGTGCATGACTATCAGATATTAAAAAGTAAAAAAATTCTGATAATTTTGATTATTAGATGTGATATACTAAAAAGAGTACTGTCATACAATACTTCTGGGAATGTAAATTGTTATAATCTCTGTGAAGAACAAAATAACATGTGGTACCTGGGTTATGTTGCCACAAAACCCGCTCGAGGTTTACTGGGGAAACTTGTGCACATATTCATAAGGAAAACCTGGTACAAGTATGATCATTATAGAGTTTTTTTTTCCATCAATAGGGAAATGAGTAAATAGCAGCAAACATAGTAGTTAAGACAAATGAACTAGTTTCATATGTTAAAAGGAGAAATTTTCAAAGCAATATTGAGTGGATGAGCAAGTTTTATGGACAGTAGGATGTATAAATGCCATGTGTATCAAATACATAACAGTAATTAACTTTAGAGAGGGAGGGTCTTGGATGAGACTGAGGAATAGTTCATATGGGACTTCGGTGTTACCTACAATGCTTTATTCTTTAAAAATTATATCAGAGCAAAATCTGATAGAAAAAAAATAGTGCGTGTTATTGAGGTAGATAGATTATTTTGTATATTTTATGATGTCTACTTTTCTTAAACATTTATAATACAAGTTATGTAGTGAATAGGAGAAGTAGATGTCGGGGTGCAAAGCCAGGTGACATAGATGAGTCTGTGCCTGGGGAACAGAGAGATCATGCCAGGCCAACACATATCAGTACCTGAAACTCACCTAAGAATTGTGATCATCCAATATTCTTGCTCTTGACTGTGAATCTCAGTAATATGGTTTAAAAAGTGCTTTGTGAAAATGAAAAATACCTAAACCTTTATCACCCAGGGTCAGACTCTAATAGAATAATACTTTCTGAAGTTTTATGTCATTTTTCATTCCAGTTTTGTCAGTGAGTGTGAGGAAAGGATAGCTAGATTAAAAAAAAATACTTTTATTCTGAAATATTTCAAGCATCCATAAAAGATTAGAGCATATAGAATCACAAACAATATTATCTTACCAAGAAGTCTTACTGAGTCTTAACTTTTCTCATACTTGTTATTACATGTATAATTGATGTCCCCTGTGTAACCTTTCTCAGGATTTTACAGTTTTTCTTTTTTGGTTCTAAAGATATTGATGAAAGCCCTTGCCTCTTCATAAGCAAATCTGCATGACAGACATTTTCCATCTATTGGATTAGGAGATTTAGGGCATCAAAATAATCAGAATCTCCTTCTGGCAATAGAATATTCTTACTTTGAGTATATGAAAACTCAAAGCAAAGCTGAAAAGTTTCTCACGGGAGCATCACAACATGATTTAAATGATATTCTGTGCTGCCATCTTTATAGCAATCTTGATAGTATCGGGGAATGAATGCCTTTGAAGCCAAGTGCCCAGTGAACACTTTCGTGTTGACAAGTTAATCATTTGTTGTGTCAGTCAACACATACTTATTGAGCAATTACTGTTCACTCTAGAGATGAAATGGTGGATAAGGCCTACTGGACTTATTCACAAGAGATCTGTAGTCTAAAGGGGGAAACAAGGCCTCACCTGACAATTAGAGTGTGTTAAAGTAGGTTCTGTTGGGGAAGACACCAAGGCTATCTTTCTATCACCAAAGTAATTCTGTGACAACCAGTCTTTGAAACCTCATCATTCTTCATTGTTACTTGAATTTGTGATCACTATTTCATATATTGGCATTTAGTAGCTCATTATAAAGACTTACATGACAATTCAAATAAGATGCAAAACATAATCCATGTTCACTGTGATAGATTTCATTCATCTCTATAGTAATTATAGATGTATAATAATAATCAAATTTCAATCTGGTTCTTCATAAGATTTTAAAATGTGTAATTACCAGGAATTTATAAATAAGTTAACACTTTACATTCATTTATAAATAATTTTGCAAATGCTTGTTTCCTCTGTCAGATTTTCTTGTAGGGAATCAGTGGCTTTGAGATTTCAGGCTTTCATCGCATTAGGGCAGTAACTGCCACATGCTAACAGTAGAATATAACTATTAAAATTCTAAACCAGAAAATAAATGATATATTTGACACTTCAAAAAATCAAAGTCTCAATTAAAAATATTGACTTTAAAATATTCACTGACATCTAGACCAACTACCCTACAATCCCTTATAACCTTGTAATTTAATCAACTTCAGAGACTTTCAGTTGTAGGTGAAACTTAGTTTTCAGGTACAGTTGTAATACTCTATGTGGAAAATGGTCATGGGAGGAATGAAAAATATATCCTTTTTGTGTATCTAAATAATGTGACATGGCAACATTAAATTTCCATGCCATGATTTAATATTTACTTGCAAATATGCATTTACTGTCTTGATAGTGATTCATGTACTTTATGTTTCATACCTAAATTACATATAAATACTCTTTACCTAACTATATGGGAAATTTCATTAAGGTAGAGATAGTCAGCCTTGGCCTTGTGACTTGACCCTTTCTTCTTAAAGTAGATCAGAAAATCTACTTATTTAAAATTCTGTAAGTTATTTTTGACCATTGAATTTTAAGCTAACATCATATTCAAAGTATATAAAACTACCATGGAATAATTAAAACTTACCTAGGGTGGTAAGCCAGTTATCATTTTTTTATCTTTTGTCTACCATATTTAGCAAGAACAAGTGTGGTGACTGGATTAATTAAAATACTTTATTAAAGCATGATATGTATTTATACTATCACTATTTCACTAAATAAATTTATAATTTTCTTGTATCAATATTTTTATGGTTTGAATAGCTGAATTTTTTAATGGATTTATAATAAATAGTGCATGTGTGAGTTTTGTTTTCTACTTTTGTTTATGGCTTTTAAAATCTTTTTTCCTTAAGAAATGCAACTATTGGCCAGGTGCAGTGGCTCACGCCTGTAATCCTAGCACTTTGGGAGGCCAAGGCGGGTGGATCATCACGAGGTCAGGAGTTCGAGACCAGCCTGGCCAATGTGGTGAAATCACATCTCTACTAAATACAAGAATTAGCTGGGTGCAGTGGCGGGCACCTGTAATCCCAGCTACTCGAGAGGCTGAGGCAGGTGAATCGCTTGAACCCGGGAAGCGGAGTTTGCAGTGAGGAGAGATCGTGCCACTGCACTCCAGCCTAGGCGACAGAACGAGACTCTGTCTAAAAAAAAAAAAAAAAAAAGGAAATGCAACTGTTAATGTATGGAACCCTTTATCCCAAGATCTCTAGGAGTTCCATAGGTATTTTCTCATTTATTGCTCCACCTGGAAGGAATTTGGCTAGTATAATCACACTTAATATTAACTGTCACAGAGAATTCTTTAATTGCTCAAATTCTCTAAGACAATAAATAATAATGATGTTAGTTTTATATATCCTCTAGTCTGGTCAGCCTATTGTTCTCTATTAAAAATTGATTTTCCCTGTCGTCCCAGGAGTTCAAGGTTAGCCTGAGCTACATAGACAGACCCTGTGTCAAAAAAAAAAAAATGTTTTTCCTCTCAAATCAATTTCTGTATCTTTTTAAATGTCAAAATATGGAGGCCATGTTTAGATCGTAATTCTAAGTTTTTCCATCTGGAACCTTTCTAAATCAGGAAAAATATTTGCCTGACTGTTAAGCCTAGTTTTTGATTTGGTACTTATTCAGCTGTTAAGTCAAATAATGAACAAAAGCTGAAGTCCCTTCCTCTTTGGCTGTCCATGCAAACACAGCTGGTTAATTTTGCATGATTTGCTAAGGCAATATAAAAATCCTTTTGACCTAGATTATATGTGGTTTTGGCGGTAAAATAAGGCTCCTTCCTCCCCCACCAGAAGTTAGTAAGATTCTGGAAGAAAATTTACATGTGGGAATGGGTAGGGGGAAACAAGAAAAACATCAGATTAGTAAAAAATGAAGTCAAAGAAAGAGAAGAACCGACAACTGTGGATTTGTACAGATGATTAGGTTTTACTTCATTGCAGTGCTTTACACAATATATGGTGTACTGCAGATGCCTAATAAACATTTGTTTAATTAAATTTGTTTTACTCAAATAAACTCGTATATGATTTTTACAGGAGTAACGTCCAAAGTGATGAAGGGCAAAATTTACTCTTTATATTTCAGAGCTGCCCAACATAGACTTTAGACAAAGCCAGATGTATGTATGCAGCATAACTATTCTAGTTAGACTGCAAAAATTAAGCGCAATTATGCAACGTGATTTTTTCCTTGGTGTAGTACTGTTTCCAAATCAAGCCTCCTTCTAGCTGTGTCATTGCACACAGTGATCCCTCTGCACCTTTCACCAATGTAAAAAATGAAGCTCATTTCCCACAGTGTTAAAGGTTTACATGCCAGGATCTTTATTACCTAATGTAAAATCTGATGTGTTTTAAATTTGATTTTGTCATTCACTGAACTCAAAATTTGTTGCTTAATTAGACACTAACAAGTGATATGAAATGTGGGATTTATATGTCTTTCAAACATTTTCTGACATGAGCCTAAATTATTGCCATAATAGCAGAGGAGGAAAATTTGAAAGTGCCATTGGATAAGTTGTATTAAAAAAAGGAAAATCCTTTACTTTTGCCACGCTGTTAATATCACCTGGCTGAGCACCATTGAATTGTCATATGTTTTAGGTAGTAAGTAAATATTAAGTTTGTCTGCCAGTGACCCACATGTAAGAAGTCATAAGGAAGTACATATTTATTATAAATCCATAAAAATTCAGTATTTTCTCCTCTATAAATATTAGAACAGTATTTTGTATTATTGTTCCTTACTATTATCCTATGCTCTTTTAAAACAGAAGTAATCAAACTTGAGATTTCGTTGTCATTATCAGAAATATGATTTACTTATCACGCAGGACTAAGAATAATGTGTTGGGCAGCTGAACTTAGGTTGTACTCCATGGTGATAAAATATCACATTTCTACTTACAAAAAAAATCAGCGACATTTTATTACAGGAAAGGATTTAAAATACTGTTGTATGACATAAATTTGGGTACTGACCCTCTGAACAAAAAGCTATAAGCATAGGTTTTTGATAGATTTCCTAAAAGGACGATCCAATCGCTACTAGACTTTTATTATCTATGTCTTCTTCTGGCTTATGACTGGTACAATTCTAATTTTCTCCCTATTTTATTTCTTTTGAAAAATGTCCATATGTACAAATGATATGTTGGAAGATGGTGGAGAATTATTTTATTTGTCTGGTTATTGGCCTGTGGTGTATTTTACATTGAAAACTGAAGAAAACATGATTTTCTATTTCTGCTTTTCTATCAGCAATCAAATGATCTTTATTGTCTTAAATACAAAATATGCCATGTCAATCAGAGTACAGTTTGATTATAATTAAATGAAATATTAGCCCTATACAGTGCTTTTTTCTAATCATGTTTTCTCCCATCCTTTCCCCTATAATTATCTTAATATGGTGAAATGAATTATAATTAAATGAAAAATTAGCCCTATACAATGCTTTCTTCTAATTTGCTGTTTCCTATCTTTTTCATTGTATTTATCTCAATATGCAGAAATCTCGTCCTAGAAAACCACTTTCTCCATTAAACCTTTCTTGATTATCCAGTCCTTTTCTATGCTTTATATAGGTTGATGCAAATGTAATTGTGGTTTTTGTAATTCAAAGTGATGACAAAAACTGCAACTACTTTTGCACCAACCCAATAATTTTGACTGTGCACTATAACTTTTATCACTTTCTGCCTTCTGTGATAGTTATTTTTATATATTTTCTTCTCTATTATGTTGAAAATCCTGGAGGGCAAGAATGCTTTATTATGTGCTGCATTATGTCTCCCTCCCAAATTTATACATTGGCATTATAACCCCCAGTAACTCAGAATGTGACTGTGTTTGTAAATAGGGTCTTTAAAGAGGTAATTAAGTTAAAATGAGGTCATTAGGATGAGCCTCAATCCAATATAACTGATGTCCTTGCAGGAAGAGGGAATTAGGATACAGACATATGTTGAGGGAAACCCTGTGAAGACACAGGGAGAAGATAGCCATCTGTCAGTCAAGGAGAGAGACCTCAGAGAAAACAAACCCTGTCAACACCTTAATCTCAGACTTCTAGCCTCCAGAAATGTGAGAAAATAAATTTCTGTTGTTTAAGCCACATCAGTCAGTGATACTGTGTTATGACTGCACTAACAAACTAGTATAGCTGTTATTCACCCTTGTTCTGAACCACCTAGAACAGTACCTTGTATCCAGTACTGCTTCAATAAAGGTCGTTAAATTGATTTCCTTTGTAGTGTGTTCACTGTCAACTAAAAGTTTTGTTTCAGTGAAGTAGGAGAACACTAAGACAATTACTTCTTTGATCCTTTACACTGAATGGATAAATAGCAACCTTGCTATAATTATCCAGCTTTCCTTCCCAACATTCCTTCTTTATTGTCCCTCAAACCTGAATTTATTTTTGACAACTTTGGAATTGCGTAAGAATCTTCTTGTTTATGTAATGTCCTACTTAATTTAATTCTGGTATAGATCATGTGATAATATTTCTATATTTTTTCTTAATTATTGTAGTAATGAGATAGTGATTACAGCATTTAATCAAACTTGAAATAATTATATTGTCACACTTTATGCAGATATATCATTTTAAAATATAACTTGTAGAGTGTTATTTTATTTTGTATGCCCAATAGCAAAGTCGTTTCCTTATGACAGCTATTAATCAGATTATACTATGGAATTTTTAAAAAATCAAGGTTCACATTTTGGTATTAAAATGATTTTCAGGTTTGATATGGTGATACTAAAGCCTGTTTCCTTAGAGTAAAAGGTTTTCATCATGCAATATATGACACATGACATATATTGCTCAGCTACATGTTCAATTAACTGAGGGAGAATGTGAAAATGATACAGAAAATAAAAATAATATCTTTTTATCTATCACTCTATGCTAATATGGTTGTTAGGACATTTCCTTAGATTGTTGTCATTACTGCCTGGTGGAAATAGTTTCTATAAATGAGCTAAACAAAATGACTTCCAGGCCAGGCACAGTAGCTTACACCTGTAATCCCAGCACTTTGGGAGGCCAAGGCAGGCAGATCACTTGAGGTCAGGAGTTCAAGACCAGCCTGGCCAACATGGTGAAACCCTGTCTCTACTAAAAATGCAAACATTAGCCAGGCATTGTGGTGCATGCCTGTCATCCCAGCTACTCAGGAGGCTGAGGAAGGAGAATCACTTGAACCCGGGAGACAGAGGTTATAGTGAGCCAAGTTCACACCACCACACTCCAGCCTGGGCGAAAGAGTGAGAGAAACTCCATCTTAAAACAACAACAACAAAAAAAACCCAAAATGACCTCCAGTTTGTTTTTCTTTTTTCTACGATAAAGCTGAGCTGAATTTCCCAATTACACAGATACTTTTAGGTTATGATATTGACTAGTGAGCTGTAAGGAATCGCAGCTATGTCATTGATTACTACATTGACCTTTGTATCTCCAGACACTAACAAAATATATAAATAATGGATTTTTTTTTCCCTTAGCCATAGTTCCTTTAAATTAATGCCTCTTTGATTACACCAAGTTCAAGTCTGTATCTCGTTACGGCTACATGTGGTCTTTAAAATACAGTTTAATATGAGCTTTCTTCACACTTATTAATCTGAATTTTTTCAAATAAAATTTGGTTTCTTTTCTCTGCTCATAAAAAACAATTCTGGAGTTTGGCTGCTAAGGTGGTGGGATGTATAAAGAACTCTGAGAGTTTATGGGCTAGCCAAAGAATAACTTTATTCTTCTAAGTCATAGTGGTTTATGCATATGCCATGCTACTGTGGTGAATATGTTAATATACTGATAAATAGACACATTTAACTGGAGGCTGATGGGGTGTACAATGGCAAATATTTGGTGGGCTAGCAATACAACATGCAATGTGGGCACCATTCACACATTCCCTTCTGCATTTTCTGCATTCAACATGCAATGAGGGAGAGCTGTAGTCCCTCAACTGGCAAGGGAAATCACAGTCTATCATGTGCACTCTCTCACCAACTATTTGGCCTTGGGAAAATTGCTTAACATCCTTTGATTCCTTCTTCTGTAAAATGGGAGTGATAATTCCTACATGACCAGATAATTTTTGAAATGTAATAGACAGTGGTTGTGAAAGTGCAGTAACAGAGTGACTGTGGTATAGAATCCTCTCAACAGTATTGGTTGACTCTAAATCAAAGTTAATTTAAAAACAAATGGCTTGACCCCTTTCCATTCTGTAGAGTCATTACATTTCCTATGTCCTAACCTTCCAATCTCTCAACAATTTCTATGTCGGATAAGACAATTTCTCTTCTTCTATCTTCTACTCCTTTGCTCCCACCAGTCTTAAAAGTTTGGAAGATATTACTGTAGGTGGCCTATTACCCAAAGTTATACTTCTTTGCTAGTGCAAGACAAAACTTAGATACAATCTTGTGAATATTTTTAGTAGAAATAGAAGAATAATAAACCATAGCTTCTACAAGGGAAAATTATGATATTAGAAATTTTACCATGTTTTCTACTGTCTCTGTGAGAGTATGGAATGAACAGGGTCTAATACCCTGAAATACCACCTGGCAATATCGGCTACACACTACTGTAATCTTCAACTGGTTAATCGGACCAAGTTTTCTTTTCTGGATTTTTAAAATGCTGGATTTATTTTGTATTTAGAGATCCTACTGAGCAACAAATGATGTCTTCAGGTCTCTGTGAAGGGACTTTTTGCAGTTACTAATACTGTAGTTAGGCCAGGTGCAGTGGCTCACACCTCTAATCCCAGCACTTTGGGAGGTCAAGGTGGATGGATCACCTGAGGTCAGGAGTTCGAGACCAGCCTGGCCAACATGGTGAAATCCCGTCTCTACTAAACATACAAAAATTAGCCAGGTGTGTTGGCACGTGCCTGTAGTCCTGGCTACTCAGGAGGCTGAGGCGGAAGAATCATTTGAACCTGGGAGGTGGAGGTTGCAGTGAGCCAAGATCCTGCCACTGCACTCCAGCCTGAGTGACAGAGCGAGACTCTGTCTCAAAAAAAAAAAAAAAAAAAAAAAAAAAAAAAAAAAAATGCTGTAGTTAAATGTGTAGCCAACCCTTCTCCCCAACAACAACAAAAAATTAAAAGTGCGGCCGGGTGCGGTGGCTCAAGCCTGTAATCCCAGCACTTTGGGAGGCCGAGATGGGCGGATCACGAGGTCAGGAGATCGAGACCATCCTGGCTAACACAGTGAAACTCCGTCTCTACTAAAAATACAAAAACTAGCCGGGCGAGGTGGCAGGCGCCTGTAGTCCCAGCTACTCGGGAGGCTGAGGCGGGAGAATGGCGCAAACCCGGGAGGCGGAGTTTGCAGTGAGCTGAGATCCGGCCACTGCACTCCAGTCCGGGCGACAGAGCGAGACTCCGCCTCAAAAAAAAAAAAAAAAAAAAAAAAAAAAAAAAAAAAAAAAAAATTAAAAGTGCCAGGTAGATTTGAAAGTTCACGAACACTTAGACTCCCAAAGAATTAAATGACAAGGGAGATGTAAACTACCGCTTTCTTAACCTTTTAAGCACATTCTTTGGGAGAGTAGATGGATGTAGGTTCAGGAGGATTTTTACAGCTCTTACAAATTTAGAAAGCTATTAAAAGCTCCTGTTTTCAGTGCATTGTCTTTGTTGCAAATCATCCACCTCTTTGGTCTGTCTTGCATTGTGGTTTTGCAAAAGAAATGCAACTGACATTATAAAGCTATTTTATATAGTGCAGCACACTGTATTATTATTAATTGAAGAAGAAAACATGCTTTGGTTAGAACATTAGTTTCCTGTTTTATAATTGTATCACCATTGATCTTTTAATTGTTCCAGATGAATATTTCATCTCCTTGTCTCATTCCTGTCTTCTTATTCTTTGTAAATTTGATCTAGCAATTAGTAATATTCTCACTACATTTCCCTAGATACGATCTGTGCTTTTCAATTCGATTTGGTATCACAGTAGTTTTCAATTCCTTTTTCAAAATAATTCATAAAACTCCCCTTTCATGTCAAAGAAGAACAAGGAAGGGATAAACCCAACTGTTTAGGCCAGATGGTGAGAAATCAGATAACAGGAAAAAAACCACAGAACCATTCAGCTCCTATTTGGTTTCTTACTTCTCTATCAAGGAGAATGATCTTTAGATGGAGTATAATAACTATGGTTAAGGGAATCAAAGCACAATTGGTGGTATAGTAAAAGTACCTGGCTGCTTTAAATGACTTCAAGCCTCTAGGCTAGACAAGTCACATTCCAGAATTCGGAGAGAACTGGAAGATGTTGATGTAGAACTATTTTCAGTTATTTTTGCAGAACCACAGGGAATGACAATAATGCTGGAGAACTGAAGGGAAAATCCACTTCCTGTTGTCAAAAAATTGGGAAAATATAAGTGATTGCTATCATTGTTGAACTTCAACAAACTTCCACAATAGAAGTTTAAATCATTTATGAGCATGAACAGCAAAGAAGAGGGTGGCCTGGGAAGCATAGCAAGACCCTGTCTCTACCAAAAAAAAAAAAGAAAAAAAAAAAAGAAAACAATTAGCTGGGCCTTGTGGTGTGCACCTGTAGTCTCAGCTACTCAGGAGGCTGAGGTGTGAGAATTGCTTGAGCCCAGGAGTTGAAGATTACAGTGAGCTATGATTGCACCACTGCATTGTAGTCTGGGTGACAGAGTGAGACACTGTCTCAAAACAAAAACAAAAAGCATAAAGAAGATGATGAATTCAGTAGAAATTGAGCCTCCTATAATAAGTGTATTTTCTTCTCTGGGTTTCTAGATTAAGAGATGAAGGGAATTATGCAAAAAAGGATGGTGTGTAGAGGATTACAATGTGTTAGGTATAGTCAAGATTTTCTTGTGGGAAACATTGAGAAAAGTAGGAAATGGGAGTTTGTAACAAATCAATTTCTCTTTGAGGAAAGGAGGCTAAAACACATGAAACAACTCGGGAACCACTGAAGTGTTCATATGTACAGAGGGACAATAAGAACAATCCCTGGTGGATTGATTAGGAAAATTAAAAAAAAGAGAGAAAGTTTGAAATGGACCTTGATGGATAGATGCTACTCAGAAGACTAAAAAGGGGATGAAGAAAAAGGATATCCAAAACAAAGAGACTGACATCATGGCCACTAGTGGTACTTATGACATGCTTCCTTGCCCTTATGTGTGTTCACATCTTATTGTAAGAGTGTCAGTCTAACCAAAGGAAGCACTTTTTCTAATCCTTTTAATTAGTCTATTTGTAACAAAATTAGCCTGACTGATTTCAAAATTGGCTACCTATTGAAATCCTATTTTAATTCCTATTGCCTCCTTCAGATACAAAAAGACAAATTTTTTCCTAATCCATTTAAGGATGTCTGTTTACCAAAAGAGCAGGCAAAAGGATTCTGAAATAAAAAGGGCTTCATATAGGAGATCAGAAAATAGTGCTTATTTCTCATGGGCAAATATGTAGGGTTTTTTTCAGAGAATATTAATTTTAAAAATAAAATGGTCATTACATTTAATTCTGTGCATTTCTTTGGGATTAAATAAATATGTTAAAAGTTCACAGGCTTCTTCCACTCCATCTGGAGCAATTTTCAAAGAAATTTTATGAACTGTTTCAGCTGGATTATACGGTTCTGAAGAACAAGAAATGTTACCTTTTTCTTCTTGTATTTTCTACAACATCTTGTAACCTATCTTTGTATGCAATAGGCTATTGTCAAATATGTGTAGAATGAATGAAACATGATATACTATTATAGGCCAAGACTAAAAAATCTATCCCTAGCAATAGTGGTGTACAATTTTTTATTGGGAAGATGGATTGAGAGCAACATAAATATCTATATAAAATAGATTAAAGTGCAGTGGCTATAACCTAGGATGAGTTTCTAGGTGTCTAAGGTCCTGGAACAGCTCTTCAATTGCATTTCTTCTCTGTTACCCTCAGCCATTTATTTGAGCGCCTAAAGGGCTTTGAGGAATTTCAAGATATTAGTAACATAAGATTTGGGGAATTGTATCATGTGGGGCAAGCTGGATTAAAGGATTGGTAGCAAATAATGAAACATGTCAGCAGCTTAAAATGAAAAGTGAAAAGGTTTATTTCTCACTACATTGTATATTAGTTGTTCATTGGAGGTCAGCAAGGGGTGTCAGCTTGTATTAGTCACGCAGAGACCCACACTGATGAAGACTATGTCTCAAAATATGCTTCCTCATGCATAAAGGCCAGAGAAAGAGAACATGTGAACTACACACATGCTTCTGCTAGGAACTGCTATTTTGGCTGCATTTAATTTCCCATGGCCCTGCTACCACATGAATTCAATTGGGCAGAGAAATTTAGTCTGAGAGAACTGACCCATTTGAGAACTGCCCTAATGATACCATAGACATATTCCCCAAATCTATTTCCTCACTAATAAATTGTTTATCTCTGGTTCATGAACTTACATAAATTCTCTATTAATAGGGTCACAGATTTAACCTGTATAAGATCATAGAAAAATAAGCTCATGTATTGCTTACACTATCTTTAAATATACTTCTGTTTATATGTTGGAAGATGATCTGTTTCAGGTTAAAAGGCTTCAAGCATTACAAATTGAGAGACCAAGTTCTTGTCCCTTCATCATATTTATTTTTTAAGATTGATGTCATATTGCTCCTCAACTTTTATCTTACAAACTTGATGTGTATTAAACAAATGTGACATACTTACTACGTGAAAAATATTATGAAAAATACTATATAATTCATTCTAGTAGTGTAAATAGCTAAAATTCAGAAAATATAAAATTAGGAAGTTAAATGGTAAAGGCTTCAGAGGTTATGGCTGTGTCCAAAGTCAGAAAAGAGACCCCACAAAATGAGGCACAAAAGATAGTCTAGAATTTGAATAGATATGTTTAGCCATATCAATGTGTTGAACAAAGGGGTTATCCATTTTGCTAATTCCCACTTGATAGAAACTATCGAAATAAATTGGCTTTACTCTAAGCTGACAATAAAATGCCTTCGCCAATGTCGTTTACTCAAAAAATGGAAACCAGCATTCTCTATGCCCAGAGTGTTGCAGGTATTTTTCGCTAAATAGAAGGCCTTTTGACCAAGTTTTCCAAGCTTTGGGGACAAGTTAGATCAGTAGGTGATGGTAGTCTATGTCTGACTTTCATAATCTCTTGCCCCAGCATCCTGTAATTGCCAGTCATTAACAAAGACTCCAATGGGTTTGGAGACTGGCTCCTTCCTGAAGTATCTAGTTGAACCTCAGCACAGCAAAGTTCTTCATAACTTGCATGAGATAAGTATACCTAAAGCCTCACGAAAGAGTAAAGGAGAGGGAGGGCTTCATTTAGGAAGCTTCTTTAGCTGTGCATGTGTTTGTGTGTATGTGCATGTGTGTGCATGCGCAAGTGTGTGTGTGTACATAATGTTGGGGAGTATCAAGAGGAAGAAATAGTGACTAGTTTTTATTCTTTATGCATTAAATTTCCTGTCATTTATAATTTCTATAATTCCTCCAGTTAGACATTCCTCGATTTTTTCTTCTTCCGTGGCATCTATTTTTATGAGTTACAACCCAAAAACACACAGAATACTTGAGCTATTTAGTTGTCCTTCAATCAATTCCTAATGTCCTTTTTATCCAAACAATATTTTGAAATGTAACTGAGACTCTCTCATGAACTGTTTATGGACAAGGGATGAATTGACAGCTGCTTTTACTGTGACCCATTGATTGTTTACAAAGCTAGGTTAATAGCTTCTGAGTAAAATTTTGATAATCTGACTTCTGGGTTTTTTCAAACTCTTGAGTAGATATCAGTCAGTTCTGATGAGTGATCTAACCTTGGTTTGTCAATGCACCCTGTGTATGTAGCACTCTTTGATTCACTACCTCTGTCTTCTAGGCTCCAAAGATCAAATTAATTTTTCCTGGATAAACCACAATGATTGAAATTCCTCTCTTCTTCACTTTCAACAGGACCTTCACTTACTTCTCAGTGGTTTATAATCCATTATTCCCTATCTACCCTTTTACCTTTGACACACCAAAAAAAAAAAAGACAACAACAACAACACTACTTTTTTAGATCACATGTCGTTCCATGTAAAGTTCTTAAAATGTTTTTTAGGTCTTCTTAATTCTTTCTTTTCCCCTACCTTGCTCTAGGCTTTTTTTGGAGAGGCATGATCAATTAAAAAAAAAATCTCTAGCTCCTATGATGGTTCATATGACCTTTTCCCATGTGCCAGTTACTCATATATAATTTATTAGACAGCTGTTTTTAAAAAATGTTTGTATTATGGTGTCTATAATTTAACTGGAAAAACTTCAACTTAAAGACAGTGATATTTAAGTATAAATGATTTTTGCTGCACTGTAGGGACAATCATTTGGTTAATCAGGAATTCACACTGGCATTCTAATCAGAAAATGCTCACTCCATAGGAACTACTAATAGCCGTTCCATTATCATTATCTTTGATCAACACCAAAGGCATTTACAATTAGCACAATGAAAGAAGTGGGTTTTCATTGGTGAAATTAGTGACCTGTTAATTAGTATAATGGATTTTAGAAGTGGGCTGTCACTGGTAAAATAAGTGGAATTCAAGGTATATAGATTAGTTAGACTATCGTAAAGATAGCCTTGCCTAGGCTTTATCCCTAACCCATCTGTGTCCATGCATGAAGGAGATTTCTAGGTTCTTATTGCTAACTACAAAGGTAATGAAATCATTTCTTTGGAATATTACTATAGTTATTTCAAGTGATTTATCATACAAGGTGTGGTCTAATTGCTTCAAAAGACAGAGATCTGTGACTTTGTCAATTTATAGAAAGATTGTATAAGTGACTTTTGCTTGCTTGCTAATAAATATTTACTTAATAAGTATGTGGAGGGGTGGCAGAATTCGAAGGAAAACTTTTTAAAGTATAATTTTGTGTCAGAGCTATGGGAGGATGAGCACAGACTTTGACTGCTGATGGCAGTGATTTTCTACCCATATACACAAATAGCCCTGTTGGATGAGGTTGGTTTACAGCACTTAACTTGCTAATTCCTGGTAAGATGTTTCTGAAGATTTTCCAGAGGGATTTTGAGACAGCCACCAAGCTTTTAAAAGAGTATTTACCAAAATCTCTTTTCAGATATTTCTTAAGTAAATTTAACATTTACTTTAGTTTCTTGTTATCAAAATACATTTGAACACACTGGTGAAGAATAGTTTGTGTTGTTTAACTGTAGACAGGAGATTGTAAGGTTTTTTGTTTTGTTTTGTTTTAAAACATTTAATTGACAAATAATAAATTGTATATATTCAGGATTTAAAGCATGATGATTTGATAACATATAGATGTGAACTGATTACCACAATCAAATTAATTAATACATTCATTACCACCTATAATTAGCATTTGGGCTAGACGGCTGGGGAGTGGGGACACTTAAAATCTGCCCTTTCTTAAATTTCAAGTAAACAACACAGTATTATTACTATCATCACCATGCTGTACATTAGATTCCCTGAACTTATTCATCTTATAACAGAAAGTTTATGCCCTTTGGGCAACACCTCATTTCCTTTACCCCATCCCATGTCAATCACTGTTCTACTCTCTGCGTCTATGAATTGGACTTTTTTAGATTCCACATATAAGTGAGATCCTACAATATTTGCCTTTCTGTGCCTAGCTTTTGTCACTTAGCATAATGTATTTCAGGTCCATTTATGGCAATTTTCTTTTTTTAAGACTGATATTTCATTGTGTGTGTGTGTGTGTGTGTGTGTGTGTGTGTGTGTGTGCGCGTATTTGTTTATCCATGCATTCATGCATTGTTGATGAATGGTTATATCCATATCTTGGCTTCTGTGAGTAATGCTGCAATGAGCATGGGCATTCAGATTTCTCTTGAAGATACTGATTTTAATTCCTTCGATATATACCCAGAAGTGGGATTGTGGGATCAGATATTAGTTCTATTTTTAGTTTTTTTGACTTATATACTGTTTTCCATAATGGCTGTAGCACTTAACATTCCCACGAGAAGTGTACAAAGCTTCCCTTTTTTCCATGTCCTTGCCAATACTTCTTATCTCTTGTCTTTTTGGTAACAGCCATCCTAATAGGTGTAAGGTAGCTTTGATCTGCATTTCCTTAATTAGTGATGTTGAGCATTCTGTCATATATCTGTCGGTCATTTGTCTTCTTTTGAGAAATGCTCGTTCATTTTTTGTACATTTTAAAAATTGTCTTATTTGTATTTTGCTATGGAGTTCAGTGAGTTCATTATGTAATTTGGATATCAGCTCCTTATCAGATGTATGATATGAAAATATTTTCTTCCGTTCCACAGTTGTCACTTCACTGTTGTTTCCTTGCTGTACAAATGATTTTCAGTTTGATGTAATCCCATTTTTATATTTTCACTTTTGCTGCCTATACTTTTGGGGTCATATCTGAAAAATTACTGCCTAACCTAACACCACAGTGCTTTCTCCTGTATTAAAGTTTCAGATCCTAACTTTAAGTCTTTAATCCATTCAAAGTTGATTTTCGTACGTGGTGTGAGATAAGGGCCTAATTGTATTCTTCTGCAGTTTTATCAGTACCATTTGTTAGAGAGACTGTTTTTTCCCCATTGTGTGTTCTTGACACCTTTGTTGAAAGTCAATTGACTGTAAATGCATGGGTTTATTCCTGGGCTCTCTCTTCTGTTCCACGTCTATGTGTTTTTATGCCAACCATGCTGTTTTGGTTACTTTGGCTTTGTAGTATATCTTGAAGTCAGATAGTGTGATACCTCTAGGTTTGTTCTTTTGCTCAGGATTCCTTTGGCTATTCATGGTCTTTTGTGGATCCATGTCAATTATAGGATTGCTTTTTCTATTTCTGTGAAAAATACCATTGGAATTTTTATAGAAATTTCATGGAATCTATAGATTATTTTGAGTAGTATGGATATTTTAATAATATTAGTTCTTCTAATTCATGTACATGGTATATATTTCCATTTATTTGTCTTTTTCAATTTATTTCATCAATGTTTCATAATTTTTAGTATACAGATATTTCACCTTCCTGGTCAAATATATTTCTAAGTATGTTACTCTTTAGGATGATGTTGAAATGACATTGTTTTCTTAATTTATCTTTTGGATAGTTCCCTGTTAATGTAGAGAAACACAACTGATTTTTGTATATTGATTTTGTATCCTGCAACTTTACTGAATTTGTTTTCTATTTCTAACAGGTTGTTTTTGAGTGTGAAAAATTTAGGGCTTTCCATATATAAAATCATGTTATCTATAAACAGTGCTTCTTCCTTTTAAAATGTGATACCTTTTTTTAAAAAAAAAAAATCTTGCCTGATTGCCCTAAATACAACTTCCAGTACTATGTTGAATAGAATTGGCAAAAGTGTATACACTTTTCTTATTCCTGATCATAGAGGAGAAGTTTTCAGCTTGTCATTGCTGATTATGGTGTTTGTGGGCTTGTTATATATGGCCTATATTAAGTTGAGGTACATTCCTCCTGTACATAACTTGCTGAGTATTTTTATCATGAAAAGATGTTGAATTTTGTCAATGATTTTATGTAGTTATTGAGATAATCGTATGGTTTTTCTTTTCCATTCTGTTAATGTGGTATAGCACATTCATTCACTGACATAGGTTGAACCATCCTTGCATCCTAGGGATAAGTCCCACTTTATCATAGCACATGATCCTTTCAATGAGTTTTGAAATCAGTTTACTAGTATTTTGTTGAGGATTTTTATATGTATATTTATAAAGACTATTGGCCTATATATGTTTTTTTTCTTGCAGTGCCCTTGTCTGACTTTGGTATGTGGGTAATGCTAGACTTCTAAAATGAGTTTAGAAGTTTTCTTTATTCTTCAGTTTTTGGAAGAGTTTGAAAAGGATCGGAACTAATTCTTCTCTAAATGTTTGGTAGGAATTCACCCATGAAGCCCTCTGGTCCTTAGCTTTTCCTTTTTGGGAGGTTTTTGATTACTGATTTAAAGGAGTTGCAGTTCATCATGTTGTAGTCACTGTCACTCAGGTTTTATTTATATAGTTTTTCTGATTCCCAATAATGGTTATTCTTGAACAAATCCCATGTTTTCTGATTGCATATCTTTCTCTATTTTTTATTTTTCACATTATCATGTTGCTTCTCAGAAGGGACTACACTATATCCATGCATGTTTTCAAACACTCCTTTATTCTTTCTCCTTTTCTCTTTTTTATATCCTAAAATATATGAGTCTCAAATACATAAAATAAAAAATGCAATTTTTTAAACCAATGAATTCACTTACCCTCTTTGTCTTTTTCTAAAACTTTAAACTGAAATTACTTCCTCAAAGAAAATTTGGAACCATTTTATTTGTTTGAATATTTTGAAAAAAAAAAGTCTAGCAGTGTAGTTTGCTTCTTGAAGAAGAAAAATAAACTGAAATATTTTAATATGATATTTCATGCTTTTCCTTTCCGAGTATAGGAAAACAAAATTTTGGACACAGCTTCTTTTCTGAGTTCCAGGAGCTTTGGTTCCGTTAGCAACATGGTTTTTGTTTATTTGTTTATTTTATTTTGTTTAATTTGGTCTCCAAGGGTGCTAATATACTTATAGCAGCACAAGGAAAATAGGGTAATATTACTTCCTTGGAGAGGTAGTTCTCATTTTTTTTACCTTTTTCATCATTTAAGAAACTAAAGTGAGGGAAAAGTATTGTAGTACAGTATGATGAGGAAATTAAAGTAGTATTTAATATCATAGTGACTTTTTCAGATAGATCCTATTTTTTTTTAGTTTTTTTCTCTCTTTTTGAAAGTTAATCTAATTTTTGGCAGTGAAAACTAGTGTTCATTAGCCCCATCTGGTTTGGCCTTAAAGATTTATAAGGGTAAGTGGGGATGAGAATTACCATTGTGGTTAGAGTAATTTCAGGGACAAATTAACCTATTGCTGATCTATAATAGTATGCAAGAATTCCATGAACTGCAGGGTTCCTCCAATAAACCAAAGTCCGTGTCTCCAATATCATGTATATTACATCTTTCTCTCTCAAAGCTGAATAGAGCTGTAGGAGGTAAAGAAAACAAATAAAGACACTTTTTAAAATTTTACTATTTTATCACCCAGCCTAAAATGTCAGGGAACCTATTTTTGAGATTGTAGTTGATAATTTTTTAATAAGTAAAACTTAGTTAAATGAAGATTGCCAGAGGATAAATATTTTCCTTTTGCCCTCAATTCTATGAAATGCCAAGCTGCAGCTCATGGCCACAAATCATATATATACATCTATAATAATGATAAAAAGTAATAGCCAAGTTTTCTTCGCCATTTCATCTGTGTTGGGTGTGATGCTAATTACTTTATCAAAATCAGGATATTTAATTCTCTCAGGAGTCCAAATAAACCCTCTTCCACAATCTTGAGTTGAAGAAACTGCTTCTCCAAAATATTAATTAATTTGCCCAAAGGTCTACAATAATAAGTAGGGAAGACTTTGCATTCAAGCCATGCAAATTCAGAATCTGTCCTCTTAACTATTAGAATATCCATCAAGTCTCTTGAAAAATATAGTTAGCCTACAAGTCTTCCCCCAGCTACTGCTGAGTGTTTTTGACAGTGCTGTCTTATTGGCTCAGGAAAACGTCCTTCTTTAACTCCAGTCTCTCCTGTGCTCCACACTGGATGCTGGTCATCATAAGAGTGCTATTCCATTGGGCTTAGCTTTCCTGGAAATTCCATCAGCTTAGGATGAGACAATCCCCCGGACCATGCCTCTTCCTTAATTCCCACATTGCACAAAGGAAACTGGCACAAAAGCTTTTTTGTCTGTGTTTAAATATCATCAACAATCCCAAGTGAGCTGTGTTTTTATACCAAATCCTACTAATTTATTTACGATTTCTTCTTCAGTTGACTGAAAAAAAAAGAAAAAAGAAAAAAACTAGGCCTGTACATTTGCTGAAGTTTTTAACTACTATGTCCATTTTCCTGTGAAAAATGTTCAGACAATAACACACATCACACATGTATGTTTACTTAAAAAAAGCAGTATTATACAGGTAAACTGAATTGTTGATGCATACTTAGTAAAAAGGAAATATTATCTTAAAAATATTACTATAATATCTTGCTTTAACGCATCAGCTCAGAAGTCTCCTACTTAAAAGCAGTGTGGGGAATGATAAACTGAAATTCCCCTAAGCTTTGGTTTCTTCATCTATCCAATGTCTGTAAAAACTGTGGTGGGATAGTGTCATGATTAAATGAGGCATTTTATTTGAAGCCTCTGTAAAATGCCCTACATTTAGTAAACCTGAGTTATTAGAGGTACTGGTAGTTAAAGATAGACACACACAATATGCATTTAGAAAGCAAAACAGTTACATTTTCAGTCCGAAGTTCGTATTACCTTGTTTTTTATTTTTCTCCGAAAACAGTGAATACTTGTTTTCAATATGATATGCTCAACTGTGTTGGTTTTCCAACACAAAGGGACAGTCTGCTTTATACATAAAATTAAGTTCCAGTATTAGACATTACAAATTGTTAGCAGTTTTTCGTTTTGAAGTTCTTTCAAGTTATTAACAAAAATCTCACTTTCAGCTAGAACTTATCTTCCTCCCCCAATACATACAAAAACATACACATAAATTTATACCTAATTTGGATGAAGAATAACATCCCTAATGATCTTTATTTTCTCATGTCTATCTTTTTTTTTTTTCTTTCAGGCATGTAAAAACTATCATCCTCATGTCTTTCTAACATAGATATACAAATACCTGTGTTACTGTGCTGTTTAAAGCTAAAATCAAAATGTATACATGGACCAACGCATGTCGTTCCTACCATGTAGTGATTATATAGCAACTATTACTTATTATTTTTAGTGTTTGATATTTCAATGCAAGAAACAAGGCAGTAAGGTTTTTGCTTTGTTTCTGTATACCCAATACCTAAAACAGCATATACTTATAATAATTAGTATTTGTTGAATGAATGGATGAATAATGAATTTGTTCATTTATTTTTTGGTTTTGTCAATAATATCTGATTTTGAAGTAATCTACAGCTAATCAAATTGATTGGAAGCTTGCATTAGAAAACTGTAAAGTGTATTTTATTTTTAAATACCCTCTCACTGCTGTGAATTTTTAATACAGTAACCCTGAATTTGTAGTGAAAACTGCCCTCTCACAAACACACATATACTCATATATACAGACATATACATTTACACCTACCAATTTATACATATAAACTTTGTGAATTGCATTGAATTTTTTCTATGTTCTCTTCTAATTTTGGTGTTCTCCTTTATTTACTCACTGTGTATGCTTTGAGAATAGTTTTTATCTATGAATTTATTAGAAGTCAGTTTTCACTCATGAAGTAGTATCAAATTCAAAGGTTATGACATGCTTCTGCAACAATACTTACGTATACTTAGAAAATATCTAAGTGAGACCAGGCGTGGTGGCTCACGCCTGTAATCTCAGCACTTTGGGAGGCTAAGGTGGGTGGATTACGAGGTCAGGAGATCGAGACCATTGTGGCTAACACAGTGAAACCCCGTCTCTACTAAAAAAACAAAAAATTAGCCAGGCTTGGTAGCACGCACCTGTAGTCCCAGCTACTCAGCAGGCTGAGGCAGGAGAATCTCTTGAACCTGTGAGATGGAGGTTGCAGTGAGCCGAGATCGTGCCACTGCACTTCAGCCTGGGTGACAGAGTGTGACTTTGTCTCAAAAAATAAAATAAATAAATAATTTTGCCAGTATCTGAAAATTATATAGTATCATTGGAGTGACTGTAAAGTATCTGATCACAGAGGCCAAGTTTCTGTTTTATAATGACATCTATCCAGTGCCTATTTGTCGAAAGAATGAATGACTAAATAAGTGAATGAATAATTAAAAGAGCAAATGAAAAGTACTGAAAGAAATACACCGACACAGAAGTACGTGATTGATTAGAGGAGCTACGAACATCAAAGTTAGCAAATAAATAATTTTACTTCTTTTCATAATTTCCAAGAAAAGTATAAATCTTACAGTTTAAATAAGTAAGTCATAGTTAGAAACATGCTGTTTTATCATACCACCTCCAGAATTATACTTTGAAAATGACTACAACTGCGAGATATATAACTAAATGAGCTATTGAAATAGAGAAGAAATTGAATTTCTCTAGTTTATTTACTCAAACAAGGAGTAAATAGCTTTGGAAATGAAAACTGTCTTGAAACAGATCTAGTTTCCATTTGGGATTGTTTTCTAAATCAGCTTCAGTTTTAGCCTGTCATTTCCAGATTGATATTAGATTTCCGTTCATTAGCTTTACTTAATAATTTGCATAATCTTGGCTGAGTTGTAAGTTCTGGAGTATGTGTGTGTGCGTGTGTTTGTGTGTGTGTGTGTGAATGCTTTGGTATTTTTAAGAATTCTTATGTTGTGGTGAAGTCTTTCTCTTGATCTCTTGATGAGAATGTGCAGAAAGATGTTAGATTGATATTAGTATCTTGTAGGGCACACAAAACACAAACCAGATAACAAATTCAGCTAAAGTATTTTGAAAAGGAATAAACAATATTCAAAAATGATGCAGAGTTAAAAACACACCTAAAAAACACTGTCATAATAAGCATGCCTTTCCTTGGTTTCATACCCTTGTCTTACCACAACATTTACAATATAGTATAGGATCAACATATGTGTTGAATTTTATTTAATTTCAAAGTACTTACAATTCACAATTTTAATACATTTTTGAAAGAAAATATGATGATTTGTGACTAAGGGGTGCTGGTAGAGACATGTCAAAAATAAATGGACTAATAAACCATGTTATATGATTATAATATTTAATATTGTAAAGATGTCACATTTCCAAAAATTAATGTATTGATTTAAAGCATTTTAAATTAATATCACAATATGTTTTTGATTTGTGTGTGAAAAGTGATTGGCTTATTCTAAAATTTTATATGAAAGTACAAAGAGTCAATAAAAGCCAAAAACCTCTTGAGGAAGAACAAGAATTTGAACATATTTGCCCTACCAGCCAGCATGAGATTTAGTATTTAAGGAAGTGTGGTACTGGCATACAAATTGAGTATATAGACTTCGATATGAATATAGATAATGAGAGAGAATTAAGAGTCCATATATAGATACAAGCATATGTACAGACTCGATAGACAATAGATGTGGTTCTTATGAGATGTTGGGAAAGGGTAGGCTTTACAATAAATGATTCTAGAAATATTAAAAAATGTAACTAGATGCAAATCTCAAAAATTGTGCAAAAACCAATTCCACATAGTTTAAAGATCTAAATAAAGAAACAAAATCTATATAATATTAGGAAATAAAAAAGGTGAATATCTTTATGACCTTGGGTTAGGAAAAAAAATGTCTTAACTAGACATAAGAATTATTACCTACGGCCGGGCGCGGTGGCTTAAGCCTGTAATCCCAGCACTTTGGGAGGCCGAGATGGGCGAATCACGAGGTCAGGAGATCAAGACCATCCTGGCTAACACGGTGAAACCCCGTCTCTACTAAAAAATACAATAAAACTAGCCGGGCGAGGTGGCGGGCGCCTGTAGTCCCAGCTACTCGGGAGGCTGAGGCAGGAGAATGGTGTAAACCCGGGAGGCGGAGATTGCAGTGAGCTGAGATCTGGCCACTGCACTCCAGCCTGGGCCACAGAGCGAGACTCTGTCTCACAAAAAAAAAAAAAAAAAAAAAAAAAAATTATTACCTATAAGGGGAAATATGATAAATTCATCTACCTTAAAATTGAAAAATTCTGTTTAGCAAGAAGTCACAAGTATACAGCTATGAATTATATATAAGTAAAAATCTGCAAAATACCAATTACTAAATATTATCATTATTCTGCATATCTGGGAGTACAGTAGATGGGCCAGTGGATGTTGGGTGAGGAATAAAATAACATAGATATTTCTAAATAATTATAGGTTTCATGAAATTTATTTTAATTACATTATATTTGCAAAATTACTAATTACATTGTTAAAATAAAATTTTAATAGCATTATGCTTTATTGCTAATAATGATCTAAAGGATTAAAAGCATGATTATTTTCCAAATTTTAAAAAATTGGCTATATTTTTCATAAAAAATTTAAATTTCCTATACAATGAAATTTGTTTACATATGAAATTAGTTTACACATGTTTAAAATAATATATTCTTTAAAATATTTTAATTATTTATTAAATTAAAAATACCAATTATATATTTCAAAATTTTTGATAAAAATTAATAAAGCTGAACATGCTTAATATTCTTGAACATTTTATTAAACCTGATAAAATATTTTCAAGTGTAAAATCTGTTTGCAATGCTAATGTTTAGTGTCCATCTCATTGTCAGTGTAAAGATGTACTTCACACATACTACCAATAGACACTGACATGTACATGAATTTAAGATTAAAGTCCATCATTTAATACTCTAAGATCATTCTTAGCCTGCATGTGTAAATCTTGGGCATACTGCACAACTTTTTGAATACCTAGGAACAACAAATTGGAACACAGAATGAAGAATAAAACTGCATGCTGGAGCATTGCTGGAAAATAATGCTGCATTATGTAAGAATCTATTGCATTATTGCTATTTGAAAGGAAGATCTGACTATTTATTTCATTTGTTTCTTCTTTTATCTAAATGCATTCGCTATTGAAACACTTTATGAACTCAGAAGCAGTGCCTGACTCACGCAAGTCTTGATGACATTCAAAATTAACTACCTTTTGTTTCAAGAATTTAAGGCAAGATTTGAGAAGTATTTCCTTAGGGCCTGATGATGTTACTTATGAGAGTGGATGTTTAAAGTTAGGAGTTGCACTGTATCCGCTGTGAATGTAGATCCTGGTTGAGAATTGCCCATAATTTATCTAACAAATATTTTATATAAGTATTTGTGATATGAGGGGCCTCCTGATGTGTGAAGTTATAGTTTGTATTGCCCTATGATCCAGGCAAGAAATGCTTCTGCAGACCTAGAAAGATAACTATAAACTATAACTTCCCCTCCATCAACACATTCCTTTGTGTTTGCTGGAGTTGATGTGGTTGTAGAATGTATTCATATAGCGATACGATATGTGTTTTTGTACTCTCCTGCCATGAGTTTGAGTGAATTGTCAGAGTGGGTGGTAGAAATACTCCTGGAAGCCATTTCTACATCATTCATTGAAATGACTGTCAACCACATATATAGAACTCACTAAACCTAAACTTAATGCATTCCCAAATTGACTTCCCCTAGCCGATTCTGTCAAAAACAATGTTCTGTCCAATTCTTGCACGATAGATGCATCAACATTTTAAAAGCTCTGAAATATACAAAATATTCAAAAGGTAAACCCAAAGACAAACAAGATTTCAATTTCGTCAGAATATTAATAAGGCCCAGAAATGCCATTTTAGTTGAAATTTTCTAAATTCAAATAATACAAAGGAAACTTTTTAGAAATAAAAATTGATGTATATCAAATATATTATCCTTCATCATCTTTACATTTATTGGTTAAATAACAGAGAATACTGACATTAATGTCATAGATTATGAAATATAATTTATAAAGATGAATGATAAAATCAACAAAACGTTATCTGTAAGCCAATTGTAATAAAATATCAGAGTATATCAAAGCAGGAATTTATTTGGAGAGAGAGTTAAATACTAATATAAATGATGGATACATTTTTGAATGTTTGATAGTCAGTGGCAAGGAATGTGACTTAGGAGGACCTGAGAAAAATATCTAAATTTCTTGCTAATTTGACACCAAACACTAATATCAATGAAATAACACAAAGAAAAATATGCCACTCTAAGGAGTCATTGGTACCAAACTAGTCAGAGAATAATCAATTCTAAGTTTACTTAAGATGAGACATAGCAGAAGATAGCTTCAAATGTTCTGATATTTCTCAGCTCATTTATGACAGAGAAATATCATAATGTTTCTCTACCAAGGTAGAGAGGTTTTATATAACATTGTGAATTATAACATGAAGATGAAATATATTTTCTGCAGTATGTAATAAAATAATACATACTAAAAATAGAAAGTAAGTAGTTTTCGTTATTTAACAAATAAAATAAATATGTAACAAAAATAAACACTAATAGAAACAAGTTTTAATCAGCTATTTTAGAAAAAACTCAATTGCCTTTTAATTATCTCAGTACAAAATTTAGGAAATCATTTTTGAAGGAAAAGCCAAGAAGAATGGTGTTGCAAAAATGTAATAAAATGTGCTATAGAAATCTGTTAATCAATTGTGTTCTATCTCTCACTTTTTAATTTTATTTTCAGTTTCAGGGTACATGTGCAGGATGTGCAGTTTTGGTACATAGGTAAACATGTGCCATGGTGATTTGCTGCACCTGTCAACCCATCACCTAAGTATTAAGCCCAGCATTCATTAGCTATTTTTTTCTGATGTTCTCCCTCCCCACATCCCCCTTCCTGCTGATAAGCCTCATGTGTCGTTCCCCTCCCTGTGTCCATGTGTTCTCATTGTTCAGCTCCCACTTGTAAGTGAGAACAAGTAGTGTTCAGTTTTCTGTTCCTGCCTTGGTTTACTAAGGATAATGGCTTCCAGCTCCATCCATGTCCCAGCAAAAGATGTGAGCTCATTCCTTTTTATTGCTGCATAGTATTCCATGATGCATTTGTAGCACATTTTCTTTATCCAGTCTATCATTGATGGGCATTTGGGTTGATTTCATGTCTTTTCTATTGTGAATATTGCTGCAATGAACATACACATGCATGTATCTTTATAATAGAATAATTTATATTTCTTTGAGTATATACCCAATAATGGGATTGCTGGGTCAAATAGTATCTTTTGTTCTAGGTCTTTGAGGAATTTCCACACTGTCTTCCACAATGTTTGAACTAATTTACATTTCCATCAACAGTGTAAAAGCATTACTATCTCTCCACAGCCTCATCAGCATCTTTTGTTTCTTGACTTTTTAATGCCATTTTGCCATTCTGACTGGCGTGAGATGGTATCTCATTGTAGTTTAGATTTGCATTTCTCTAATTATCGGTGATGTTAAGCTTTTCTTCATATGTTTTTTGGCCACACGAACATCTTTTTTTGAGATGTATCTGTTCATGTCCCTTGCTCACTTTTTAATGGGTTCATTGATAAGATATAATTAAACTAAATATCTTCTGCACAGCAAAAGAAATTATCATCAGAGCAACAGACAGCCTATAGAATGGGAAAAAATTTTTGCAATCTATCCATCTGAGAAAGGTCTAATATCCAGAGTCTATGGGAAACTTAAACAAACGTACAAGAGAAAAAAATAAATGACCCCAGTATCATAAAGCATTTCCCCTGTGTTTTCTACTAGTAGTTTTATATTTTGGGAGCTCTAAATTTAAGTCTTTAATCCATTTTGAGCTGATTTTGAATATGGTAAAAGATGGGAGCTTAGTTTCATTCTTCTGTATGTGGATATCCAGCTTTCCCAGTACTGTTTATTGAATAGACTGTACTTTTCCAAATGCTTTATAATATTGGTCTGGTCAAGAATTCACAAGCACAGACAACAAAAACAAATCAACAACTTAAGTTACATGAAACTAGAAGGCATGGATATCTAAGTCTCTTCTACAGCAGTGGAAATAGTCAAGAGAATAAGGAGACAACCTACAGAATGAGAATAAATGTCTGCAAACTGCACTTGTGACAAGGAGTTAATATCCAGAACATATAAGGAACTCACTGAACTCAATAGCAAAAAGCACAACAAAATGAAACAATCTAACTAAAAATTGAGCAAAGGATCTGGATAGAGTTTTCTCAAAAGAAGACATACAAATCACCAACAGGTATATGAAAAAATGTTCAGCATCACTAATCATCAGGGAAATCCAGTCAAAACTACATTTAGATACCACCTCACCTCAGAATGGTTATTATCAAAAAGACAAAAAAATGATAAATGCTGGCATGGATGCAGAGAAAGGAGAACACTTAAATGCTGTTAATGAGAATCTAAATTAGTATAGCCATTATGAAAAACAGAATGTAAGTCTCTCAAAAAATTAGAAATACAGCTATGGGATGATCCATCATTTCCACTATTGGGTATATATCCAAAGGAAAAGAAATCAGTGTTAAAGATATCTGCACTCCCATGTTTATTGCAACACCATTCACAACAGCCAAGATTTACAATCAACCTAACTGTCCATCATTGGATGAATAGATAAAGAAAATGTGTTATACATACACAGTGGGATACTATTCAGCCGTTCAAAAAATGAAATATTATCATTTGCAAAATCATGAATGAATCTGGAGGATAAAGTGAAATAAGCCAGCCACAGAAAGACAAATACTGCATGATCTCACTCATATGTGAAATCTAAAGAAGTTCATCTCATAGACATATTGTTTGCCAGAGGCTAGGGAGTGTAGAGTGGAAGGGATCAATAAAGCTACCAAGTTACAGTTAGATAGATAGAATAACTTCTGTTCTTCTATTGCACAGAAGGGTGACTATGGTTAACTATATTGTATTGCACATTTCAAAATAGCTAGAAAAGAGGATTTTGAAAGTTGTATTAGTCCATTCTCACACTGCTATAAAGAAATACCTGAGACTGTTTAATTTATAAAGGAAAGAGGTTTAATTGACTGACAGTTTCACGTGGTTTGAAAGGTCTCAAGAAACTACAATCATGGTGGAAGGCAAAGGGGAAGCAAGGGCCTTCTTCACATGTCAGCAGGAGAGAGAAGCATGAGGAGCAAAGGGGGAAGAACCTCTTACAAAACCATCAGATCTCATGATAACTCACTCACTATCACGAGAACGGCATGGGGGAACTGCCCCCATGATCCAATCACCTCCCATTAGGTCTCTCCCTAGACATGTGGGGATTATGGGGATTAGAATTGAAGATGAGATTTGGCTGGGGACACAAAGCCTAAGCATATAAAAAGTCCTCACCACAAAGATATGGTAAATTTATAAAGTGATGGATAGGCTAACACTCTGATTTTATTATTATACAATATATGTGTGTATCAAAACAGCTAACTGTACTCCATAAATATCTACAATTTGTATGTTAATTAAATAAACAGCAAAAGCACGGAGAAGGTTGCAAAGTGGGAGGCAAGTGTCAGATCTCTTTTCTACCAATGTCATTTTATAAAACTTTTTTTTTTTTTTAGCTCTTAGGCTATGTGAATAACTGTATAACATATTGAGATAGAGTTGAAGTTGGTTTGACTTTAAACAACTGAGGTAAAATTAAATGAGTTGGCCGGGCGCGGTGGCTCAAGCCTGTAATCCCAGCACTTTGGGAGGCCGAGACGGGCGGATCACGAGGTCAGGAGATCGAGACCATCCTGGCTAACATGGTGAAACCCCGTCTCTACTAAAAATACAAAAAACTAGCCGGGCGAGGTGGCGGGCGCCTGTAGTCCCAGCTACTCGGGAGGCTGAGGCAGGAGAATGGCGTGAACCCGGGAGGCGGAGCTTGCAGTGAGCCGAGATCCGGCCACTGCACTCCAGCCTGGGCGACAGAGCGAGACTCCGCCTCAAAAAAAAAAAAAAAAAAAAAAAAAAAAATTAAATGAGTTACTACCACACTATTTTTTTGTGTTTTGAAAGAATTACTGTAGATTTCTAAAACAACTTACTAACCTACTACTGGCAAGAACTTGCATACTGGACGAATTAGGTCATTTCATATAAATATTTCAAAATGCTTTATAACATCTCTGAAACATTAGATGTTTTGAGTTTTTATAGTTAATTTTAATAATGCAGAGGTATCTGAATTATAACAAATTATGAGACTTTATCTCAATTTTGTTATTGTAGAGAACTTTAACAATCTATTTTCATGAGAAAATTTTATACATAAATATAACTTAAAAAATATATTGACTTATGCCAAGAAGTGATACTCAAAAATAATCCTCTAAAGTAAAATGAGAATATCAGTCACAGTCCCCAAATATGGCTTTAACCTTTGTTTTCTCATTCATGCATCTACTAGTACAGCAGATTCTTATATCCCTGATTTTCCTCCCCCCTTCGCCATATGGCCGGTCATCTGTTATATGATAATACAGAATGTTCCAGAGTCTACAGGGGAGATGTCTTCGCTGTAGAACACACTGCCCAAATCTCAACAAACCTGGACTAAATGGCTCTTCCTGTGTAAATCACACTTTTCTCTCCTAAAAGAAAATCTAAATTCATTCTACTTTGTTCTGTTCGCTAGAATACAAGCACCCTGCTTTCTGCCAAGGTACTTGGCCAATTTCAAGCTTCTATGATGTGTATATAGGCTAACATCTTATTCTTCCTTTAGCTTTTCTCATGTGACTGAGTCATTAGTTAAAAGCCCATGGAGGATTTTAAAATACTAAACAGTCTGCTGTTTTGCACGTAATGAACTAAATAGCAAATGCTTATCATACTTTTACATACGTCAGTGTGAAATTGAGCAAGAAACAAAAGTCTAACCCATAAAAGATTTGGAATATATTCAAATTGAGTGTATCAGCATTTTCAGCAACCAATATATATTTGTAAGTTTTGGGGTTTTTTGTTTGAGTTAGGTAGAAAGTAATCTTGAGTATAATCTGTGTAAGGACAGCATGGGAAAGCATTTTATTTATCATCCAGGATTGAATAGTCAAACAACAATAAAACAACCAAAATTAAAAATATCTTCTGACCATGTCTTAAGTTGGAGCATTTTCACGGTGGAGCCGACATTTATGTGTGATGTCACCATGTAAACGTATGTTGTTAATTAAATTATAATAAATCATTTAATGTATTCAGTTTTACAGACAACTGAAGGACATTCAGCAGTGAAATAAAAAGCTGTATTTAATTTGTTGTTGTGAAAATTGTTGATGTAAAATAAAACAAAACAAAAAAGACTCATATCCACATGGAAAATTAATGGAAAATCAGCTTAGAAAAGGATTTTGCAATATTTTAACTGTGCTAAAAAGAATGCAAAACATCTCAATATGCTGAAGAACTTTTGAAAACTTAAGTTAGAAATCAAAACAGTCTTGAGATATTTGAAGGAATGCCTACTGTAGCTATATTCTTTATGAATCACTGTAAAAATATGAAAGCTATAATAATACTAAATAGGCATTGATAAATGTAAGACATAGATATACATTATAAAATATGAAAGATAGAGATAATACTAGAAATAAAGTGTCAAATTATTAGAAGCATTCTAGAGTTTTTAATTGACTTTGTAATTACAAAAAAAAGGCTACTTTTTTCAATGACAGTTTTCAAGGAACAGAGAACCATGGACAATAAACAATGGGGGATCTTGCATATTTCCAAAGCCATTTCCTCTCCCAGAATTTATCATTATTAGCTGTTTGATGATGAACGTTTTTTCTCCCTCTATGTTCTCTGGATTCTTAAATGTACAGATGGAAGAATAATAAATAACCCATTTTAAGCTGGTAAAAGTTAAGTTGATTGATGGCATGCTTCTCTCACTTTTTTCTTCCAGTGACAGGTCTTGAAATTATCTTGCTCAGATTTTAGTCCTTCAGATACATATATTTTTTACCTCATGCAGTCTCTTCTTTTCAAGATAATTAATGACATTTTAATTACTAAAAGTTCAATGCTGGTTTCCACCTCCCTTTCATACCCTGCTGACTAGTGACCTTTCTTGCTTTCTCTCCTTCATTCTGCATGATTCTAGGGTCTCTTGGCTTTCTTCCTACTTCTACCTACTCCTCTGTCTCTTTTACTGGCTTGTCCAACTCTAATATATTCTTCCTTTTTCTTTATTAGTCTACCCATTCTCCTTGAGTAATATAGTTAATGCCTCAGGTTTCCACCAAAATCCATATTCATAACTGCTTTAGAATGCTTCATTCAAACGCTCCAATCTTGGATGATTCCAGCTATCCACTTTTCCATGTCTAGAGCCAGGTGGCCAAGAGCTTCAAGAGACTTTTAAAACACAACAGGCAGATTGACATCACTAAAAATTAATGCTTGCCACTCTCATTTAAACCTCATATTATCTACAAATCCTATAGAGATTTTGTCTATTCTGATCATGTTGACTCCTTGCAATTACAATTTCAAACCTTCTCCACTGTCTTCAAACTTCCTGTTGGTGCGTTCCCCTTTCATGTTTGACAGATAGCCTTGTCTCCTAATTTACAGATTAAAAACAAATATAATATATTCTGCATTCTTCCAGTTCCAGTAGAGGAATTGTTGTTCCTCTTATCCAAAGCCCATGTCTCCAGCTTATTCTGGTCTTGTTTCTTCCTGTCTTCTCAAGAATCTTACTCTATTCATTATATTTTTATATTTCATGTGTGTTTTACTACTTAAAGTGGATCATTCTCAAAATATTTTAAACATGCACAAGTCTGTCTCACTTAAGTGAAATTTCCTTTAGTTGTAAGCTATCTCATTCTCTTTCTCCTTTTATTTTATAGTCAAACTTCATAGAAGAAGAGATCTACCATCATTTCCTCTCTTCCTGCTTTATGTTTTCAATTAAGTCTGGTATCTGCCTCCATTCAGGGCTGCCCTGCTTTCAAACTCATCTCCAGATTTTATTGATTCTACTTCCTAGGTATCTTTCTCTTATGTTCACTTCTCTCATTTTTTTTACTATCATCATAGTTAAAGCTTCCATTATCCTTCACCTTAATCACAATAATAGCCCTCAACTGGTGCACTTACATCCATTTTTGCTTATCTGTAGCTCAATGTCTGAAGTGCAGAGTATACTAAAATGCAGATTTGAACTTCTCATGCACAGACTTCAGTCTCACCTCTTTATGCATCCCCTTGCACCCTCTGCTTAATATAATTTGATATCACACTATTTTTTAAGGATAAATAACATACATTGAACATAGTTTGTGGGCAATTTCAGGATCCAATATCCTACTATACTTCCATATTTTTCTTGTGCCACCCTTGCTCGTGTTCTCTGGGTTACAACAAAAAAAATCATTTACTTCCACAAGACTCCATAAACGCTCCTATCTTAGGACCTTTGCTCATTCTCTACCCTTTGTCTCAGATATCTCTTCTCCCACCTTCCAACTTCTGTTCATCTTTTATATCTCAAGCTTTTAAAATATTCTGCACTCACTGAAAATTCCTTGACAGCTTCCAGTAATGTTTGTTCATACTTCACAAACATATGTTTGTGTTGCTATTTGTTTTCCTTCTCTAATATGTGAGCTCCAAAAGGTCAGAGATTTTTTCATCAGTTTTGTTCATCATTGTATTCCCTGTGTCAAGTACAATACCTGGCACAAACTAAGTATTTAATAAATATTAATTGAATGAATAGATGACACTATGCATTTGTGCATTGGATCCAGGTTTTCATTGACTCTCCTTTTATTCATTTTTTTACTGTTTTATTTATTTTTAAATTTTTATGCAAAGCATATTCATTACAGTACTATTTATAATAGGGAAACAAAATATATATCAAAAATATGGGAAGATTAAATTATGGTAGATTTATACTTAAAGTCATAAAATATGCATGTAAAACTATTGAAAAAAATACCAAAAAATTCAACTGTGATTATCTCTGGACTGTGGCATTACAAGTGCTTTTTATTATTATTTTTCAGCTTTATTAAGGTATAATTGGCAAATTTTTTTATATTTATGGTATATAACGTGATGTTTAATATATGTATACATTGTATAATACTTATTACAATCAAGCTAAGTAACATGTACATTACTTCACATAGTTATTATTTTCATGTGTGTGCTGAGAACAGTTATGATTATTCTCTTAGCAAATTTGAAAGGTATCATATAATATTATTAATTATAGCCGCCATGCTGCACATTAGATCTCCAGAACTTGTTTATGCTACCTAAATGAAACTTTGTACACCTTGACCAGCATTTTCCCATTTTCCCCACCCACGACTCCCTTTTAAATTTTAATTTTAAATTTAAATTTAAAATCTGTCTAAATAACATCAATATGTAGTTCAGGAAATACTGTATCCTTTCAAAGATGCCTTGTTAGATGTACTGTTTCTACACAGATTCCTGCAGCAATTTAGTCAGATAACCAACTGGTGTAATCTCCTGTACACTTACTTTTTGAAATGCATCACAATTAATTCTTTTTTCTTTTGGGAGTTCTGAGATCATAGATTTGGGATATTTCAACATCTTTACTGATTCTATCACTGTTTAAAGAATTTAACTAAGTGACCTAAAAATGCTCCTTCGGACAGCTAACAACAAATAAGAATTTCTTGATTTGCTTCAAAATTAAAATTGCTGTTTTCTCTATTACAATATAATAGTTATACCTTTAGTAAGTACTTGTTGATTAATGTCCAGTAACAAATAAGTTTTATAAATTTAAGAGTCCATTACTTACTATTACACTACAGAAGGTCCTCCTACTACTATTAAATTTTCTAGTTGGGGAAGAAAAATGTGCATTAACAAGACTAATACTACTTGCGCTTTTCAACCACTGGGTAGTATTTAAGTTTACACTCAGATCACCAAAGTAAAATGATGCTTCTAGGTTCAAATAACTCAATGCTAATTTCACTTACCATACACTATGAGAAAAAGTCCAAGAGCAGGACAATCTAAGCTCTGATTCCACTTCTCTGCTGCTGTCCTCTCTAAACCCTTTTATGCAGATTGGCTTCATCTTAATAGCTATTAGCATGATGGCTATAGTAATTCTGACATACACCTACACAACAAAAGTTTTCAGAGGCAGAAAAGAGTTGCCTCATTTTGTGCCTCTCACTAAGCAGCTGGGCATGGTCTCCTCTCTCCTTAATGGGGATTGTAGCACTTGTCCATTCTTAAATCAATCACTGGCAAAGAAAAGTGGACTGCCATTTTTGTTTTGGGCAAGTCAGATCTTGTTCCCTGGGAGTGGGTAAGAGATATAGTTTGAAGCACGGCATATTGGAAGATATTAGATATCTGCACAAAAATCAGTTTTTGCATAGAAAGGAGAGAATAGAGGGTGTGGAGTGGTCAGTCAAGAATTATTTGTTACAACCAGCATGAATTCACTCATTCATTCTTCATGGAGGACCTACTCTCTTGTGTTTTAAGTGCTGTAATGAGTCAGTGCGTGAATGCACACCAAAGGGTCCAGTCACCACCAGAGGGATCAAAAAAGACTTTCCCAAAAGAAGCACTGCCTTGACTGAGACCTAAGTTGTAAGTAGGAGTTAAAGGAACATAGAGTTGATAAAGAATGCGATAGACAAAAAGCACAATGAGAAAGAAGATTCTGCCAAGCCTGACATTTATTGCTGCTGTTGGTAAATATATCTATTGTGTGCCTAATATGTACTAAGTCAGATTCCAGTCTTGAGATTAGAGTCCCTGCCATTTAGGATTTACAGTGAGAGAAACAGTCAATCAACAGGTAAACAAAAAACAGTATAATGTCAATTAGTAATGAATGCCATGAAGAAGAGGCAGACGAAGAGCCAAAGAACAATGAGAGGTGACACTTTACATCTATACTTTTCAAGCATTGACATGCACATGAATCACCTGGGATATTATTAATATGTAGATTTTGATTCAGTAGGTCTAGGATAAGGTCTGTGATTGATACTTCATTTTTAATAAACTCCTGGGTCATGTCAATGCTACTAGCTCATAAATCCCACTTGTGTTGTGAGGATTTAGAGTGAGAGTTGAACAGAGACCTCAGTGAAATGAAAGAGGGTGCTTTTGTTGGGGAAGGAAATTCCACAGGAGAGGATCACATGCAAAAGCTCAAGATAGAAACTGACCCAGAAGGTCAGTGTAGCTGGACACAATGGGTGGGGGGAAAATGGTAGTAAACTAAGTCAGAGGGGTCTCTAGCAGTCAGATCATGAGGAATTTATAGGTCATGGTATGGATTTTCAATGACTCAGTGTGATGAGAGGTCCTTGCCAGAATGAAGGTATATTGGTCAGAGTTCTTCAGGGAAACAGAACCAATAGATTTTGTGTGTGTGTGTGTGTGTGTGTGTGTGTGTGTGTGTTTAGGTGAGTGTGTGTATGTGTGTGGGTGGGTGTGGGTGGTAGAGAGAGAAACATTTATTTTAAGGGATTGACTTGTACAATTTTGGAGACTGGCAAGCCCAGAATATGCAGGGTAGGCTGGCAGTCTAAGACCCAGGGAAGAGTTGATGTTGCAGCTCCAGTGTGAAGGCAGGCTTTTGGCCAAAATTTCTCTTTGGGGATGTCAGTCATTTTTCTAGAGTCTTCAACTTATTGGATGAGGCTCATTCACATCATGGAGGGTTATCTGCTTTACTCAAGTGTACTGGTTTAAAAACTAACCTCAATTTAAAAATAACTTCACAACAACATCCGGACATGTTAATCCAAATATCTGAGTACTGTGGCAGAGTCATCTTAACACATAAAATTAATCATCACAAAGGACATGTAGATGTGTTGTCTGATTGTACTATTTCCATTCAATAAATTTTGGTCACATCTATCACATACTTGGGTGAAACTATATGATTTCTAATATTCCTCTCAGTTTTAAAATGTTACAATTCTATGGGATCGCTGCCAGATAATCTCTTGGATCATGTGCAGATTGAACAAAATTCTGGATAGGAACCACACTAATGCCCAGTGATGTTCTGAATATCCATTTGATGTTTTCTTTGCCAGTCAGGAGATGGCAGGTCACCAAGATCATGCAGCAGGTCAGTCCAGAATGGACAGGATGTGCTTCCTGAGTCTGATTCTCAACCAGTAGACCAGTGATATGAGATTTGGCTGTGAAAATTAACTTGCCTCAGCATTGCAGAGGCAAGGAAGTAAAAATTTGCCCTCATGTACAGTAAGATTGAAAAACATGCTTCACTTGCAGGTCTTAACCAGATTCTTACTGCAATATATCCTAATGGGACTTTCTAATTTGATATAGAAATTTTATAGGCATGGGCCAAAGTGCTGGGTAATTTCTGAAAGATAGACCTAATGTATCGTCACATCAAAAATGATCCTAAGACTGAACAGTTATTCAAACGTTTGAAAATTTTATAACCAACCACAAGTCTCAGAAGACATTTTCTTCCCTTTAAGGACACTCACAGTGATCCCCCAAGAGGGAACTTTCATGGTGTACCACTCATGAGGTTTGGTGATCAGTCACTGTTACACTAAATCTTAAAATGAGTTGTCATATACTATGTTCTGTGTGTGGTTAAGTTTTACAATGTATCTGTTGGGACATTTTGTTAACTCCTAACAGGCAATTTATTTATGGTATAGCTGTAGCTTTAACATCTATTTTAATCATTAGGCCATCTCTTGTTTCTGAAATTTTGCTATCATTTGTCTATGTCCACACCCTATTTCATTTATTCTCTTACTAATTACCATATGGGACAAACAATCTTATTTTCCTAAGGTGTTTTTGTGTTTTGTTTTTTATTTTTTGAGACAGTCTCACTCCGTCGCATAGGCTGAAGTGCAGTGGCGTGATCTCAGCTCACTGCAACCTCCGTCTCCCAGGTTCAAGTGACTCTTATACCTCAGCCTTCCGAGTAGCTGGAATTACAGGCACGCACCACCACACCCAGCTAATTTTTGTATTTTTAATAGAGACGGGGTTTCACCATGTTGGCCAGGCTGGTCTTGAACTCCTGACCTCTAGTGATACACCCACCTCTACCTCACAAAGTGCTAGGATTATAGGCATGAGCCTCTGTGCCCAGCCATATTTTCCTGTTTGACAGAAAATTTTTGATTTTGTAACTGCCTGAGATACAGTTGCTCCCTGTGGAGGAGGAAATAGCAACTATGTCAAGGGAATAAAGACTCATAGAGGGAAGCAAGTATGAGTGACAATATTGTGGAAAAAGAATGAGTTGGTCCAGTAGCATTAAACCCAGCAGGAAGAAGAGTAGTTGCTGAATAACAACTACATTTAGATTCTTTAGTTGAGAAATTTAGACTTATTATGAACTTACTGGAAATAATTTTAGTGGAAATTTTCCATTGTAAAATAATACATGTTCATTTGAAAAACTGAAACAAAGGTTAAAGTTCCCTAGGGACTTTATTTCATGGAATTTTGCCTAACTAACATACTTTCCCTTTCCCATAGTTCTTGGAAGTATCTAAGGTAGAGATATTAATAAAGTCATTTAATTTAAAAAGTAATAAGTAAGTTTTAATCAAATGCTAAGAATACAATTTGTATTCTTAGTGGTCCTGTGACCAAGCTATTAAATATCCATTCCTCTTCCCAACTGTCTGTGAAACTTGTTTCTTTCTTATGCTTATTTGTACAAAAAAAAAAAAAAAAAAAAAAAATTGGAAAGTAGCTGCTCCCTCTGTTCAGACCACACGGTTTGCCTCTTCTTCCAGAACATCATTCTATGTTCTGACTTTCAGCTCTCCCAAAGCCTATATTAGACCTATTTTTGACAAGGCTGCAGCAAGGGAGGGAATGGCTGATTCTCCTGACCTGCCCTATCAGTATAGGGGATTATTTCATTTCTTTCCAGATTAGAGGGTATGCATGAGTCTCATAACTTTTGTAGGTTACTTTAGTCATGGAAATGATTTTTCATATATTATTGTTTTTCTGGTAATTTCTACAGAGTTTTGGTGGTGAAGTTTTTCGCATGTTTTTCTACTGACAACTTAGCCCAGAGTGATCTATTTGGGAAGTTTCTCAATTTTGTCTTAGTATGTTTTCATTGCTATAAAGGAATACCTGAGAGTGTGTAATTTAAAAAGAAAGAGATTTAATTAGCTGATAATTCTGCAGGCTGTACAAGAAGCATGGCACCAATATCTGCATTTGGCGAGGGCCTCAGGCTGCCCCCACTTGTGGAGGAAGGTGAAGGGGAGCAGGTATCACTTGGTGAAAGAAAGGGAGAGAGATGCCAGCATCTTTTTAACAATCCGTTCTCAAAGGAACTAATAGAGCAAGAGCTCAGTCTTTACATTGAGAAGGGCACCAGGCCATTCATGAAGGTTCTGCCCCCATGACTCAACACCTCCCACTAGGCCCCACCTCCAACATTGGACATCAAATTTCAACAAGACATTTTTCAGTGGATAAATAGCTAAACTAGGTCAAATTTGAAAGAATATCATTTCGACTATATCATTTAGAAATAACAGCAATGCAGAAAAGAAGACAAACACAGAAGCTAGAAGAATTTTGATAGGAAATACCAATTTAATACACTGCCTTTCGTTCATTCCTCCTCCGACAATGTAAATGAATTATTTCATTTTGAACTTTAATTTTAGATAAGTATCCTTAAAAACAGTTCAGAAAATAAAAAGATTTATAGGAGTTAAATGTTACTTTTAAGTTAAAAATAATCACTTAAATTTCTAATGATACTGTGAATGGAGACAGTTCATATCCTGATTCTTCTGTTTCAAGTTATGTAGTACCTTGATGAAACTACTCCATCATTAAATATCAGTTTCCTTCCTCATAAATGAAATATACTATTAGTATTTGTATTATAAAGTTGTTTTGACAATGAAATACAATAATTTGTGTAAGATTGTAAGATGCTTAACATATGCACTGGGAGCTAATAAGTCCTCAAGAAATGTTGTCTTGTTATTTTTAGTATCATTGTCAAGTAAATGCTGACTTGATACTGAACTATGTTCCTATGACAAAATAGGTAATAAACAGAGGAAAGAATGATATTAATAAATCGAATAGGAAGAAAATGAAGGAATGCAAGTATGTAGGCAAACTAATTAGATTAAAATTATAATGATATTACTTGTGAGAGAGAAATGGCAGGCAATTTTATACACTAAGAATTAAAAAAAAGGTTATCGAAATTCATATGTAAAGGTAAAAGACACCAAATTAATCTGTGCTTCCAAGAAAAAGCAAACTAAATCTTATAAAGAATTATATAGTATGACATTGAATCCTCTTTTCCACCCCAACTTTATTTAAGGCCTTTCCTGTCAATAAATAGCAGTTAAACCTGTTTGCCCCATTTCTGCTCCTTTACAAGTACATTTTTTTGAGGAGTAAAAAGGTTATCTATATGGAGGGAATTTATATAAAATAAACCTTTATCTTTTTCTAGAATTAATAATTGGAGACACACAGCTGGGCATGGTGGCTCTTGCCTGCAATCCTAGCATTTTGGGAGGCCAAGGCGGGTGGATCACAAGGTAGGAGTTCGAGACCAGCCTGGCCAACATGATGAACCTGTCTTTACCAAAAATAAATAAAAAAATTAACCAGGTGCACACCTGTAATCTCAGCTACTTGGGAGGCTAAGACAGGAGAATTGCTTGAACCTGGGAGGTGGAGGTTGCAGTGAGCCAAGATCACACCACTGCACTCCAGCCTGGGCAACAGAGCAAGACTCCATCTCAAAAAAAAAAAAAAAAATGGAGACATACAAGAGCATTACCTCATTACCTCAGCAGTAGAAGGAAGAGAACAACAGTCTTTGAAATGAGGAAATATTTGCAGTACTCTTGAAATATTACTAATATATTCCACTTGAGATATATATAGATATAGATATATAGATATATAATGCAAGTGAAAACCAAAGCTCTACATGTGAAACATGATGTCTCCTTATTATAGTAAGATACTGGTCATAAGCACCAGCACCTAATAATCCCTTAAGAAGTGTACTGCCAAGAGTCTTATTGACACTCTGCCCAAGAAGTAGTGATGGATCCTAAACTACTTGAGTCCTCTTCTACTCATCAGTTGTTAATTTCATAGGAAATATATGACCTAATCACTCAGAAACATACTTCCAATTCACTTTTTACTTCTTTTTGTTATGCAATTTATAATAGCCATGAATAAATGGACTGTTTTAAAATAATACACTACATATAAGTTTCTGCTGCCCATGCCATTCAAATATCTGTAACTGCTTTACCCTGAGGAGTTGCCCTTCCCTTCAGGGCTCATCTAGCATGATCTGACTATCCATAACTCATCTATTATGAGTATATAATGCTCAGTCTTTATCAGATACCTTCCAAAAATGTTTCCAGTGATTCTTGGGGAAATGCACACATCCTGCAAGCATGTCTGCTTTGTACTTGTATTCTGTTGTTCCTTCTCTCAACTCCTCTGATGACCAGTTTTTACCAGACTGTAATTATTTCCTCATGCTACAACTTCTGTGTCTTCATTACTTCAACCATAAGTACAGCTCAAAGCAGACTCTAACATTGAACACATTTTTGTGTCCCCCCCACCCCCACACAAGACTGAGAAAAACTTAAGGAATTAAAAAGTCTACAAGAATAATGTTTTAAGCCAATAAGCACAACAGTAGTTAAAAACAAGGCTTTATTATAAAAAGCGAACTTTCTTGAGAGAAAAAAAAAAAGATCTGTGAGTTCCAAGGAGTCAGAGTTTACATTATAAATAATAAAGCAAGAAAGAACGCAGAATTTGATTTCAGAATAGTTTTTCTACCACTCAGGAAGAAGATGAAATTTTAACTAGTAAGTAAGAGATGATACCAGAGATTTTATGGGATTCCATGCTGCCTAAGCCTTCAGAAAGTTCTAATTCTCAGTCTCTCTATGGGCTGCAGCATGGGAAGAGGAAAGTCATCAGAAACATTAGAGAGAAAATGCAAGAAAGGACTTGCGGGGATGTGTGTGCTATAGAAAGTTAGGAGGGGTAGGAGGGTGGGGGGGAAACCTTCTAGAACAAACATGGTTCTCTGGCTTTAGATAACCCATGGCCAAGAAGTCTAAAGCAATGTAACTCAAGTGCAGTCCACCCATCAGCAACTTACATGAACTGTTTTATTTTTTAACTAGTTAATTATTATAATGTGTCAGAATATAGATCAATGCACAAGTTAATTTGTGAAAAAAAGTCTTGCTATCAGATAAAGTAAACAGTGCAGTAAGTGCTGTACTTAATTTACATTCTGGCACAAGTTTCTTGGTCCAAGGGCAGCATTGAATTAAACTGTTTAAGAAAATTGGACAGATGAACATGAGTGAAGGCTTGTACCAGCTATTAAACTAAGCATAAAAGCCATCATAATTAAAACAGTATAGTACTGACACAAAAATAATCAAATAGAACTATGGAAAACAGTAGAGAACATATAATCAGATCCATTTGGAATAGGAATTTAAAGTAGCATTTTGGATAATTCTGGAAAAAATATTTAATATATTTGTTTTGACAATTGGCTGTCTATTTTGGCAGAAAAAAATGTTAGATCTGTTATTTCTATCATAACAAAAATTGAATTTCATTTAAAATAACCAAAATTTTGTTTCAATGACAATATAAGAACTTCTTAAAAAATAAATAATTACTAAATGCAGTCATTCATTACATAATAGTGTTTAAGTCAATGATGGAATACATATATGACAATGATCTCATAAGATTATAAAACTTTATTTTTACTGTACCTTTTCTATGTTTTCATATGTTTAAATACATAAAAACTTACCCTATGTTACAGTTGCCTCCAGTATTTAGTATAGCAACATGCTATACAGGCTTTAGCCTAGAAGCAATAGACTATACCATCCAGGTTTGTGTAAGTACACGGTATGATGTTTGCAGGATTACAAAATCACCTAACAACATATTTCTCAGAATTTATTCCCACCATTAAGTGATGCATGGCTGTTATTTTGTTTTTAAAGAAAAGAAAATAAAGTATTGGTGAGGATGTTGAGAAACTGAAACCCTTGTGTATTGCCAGTGGGAATGAAAAATAGTATAGCCACTGTGAAAAACAGCATAGATTACCATCTGATCAGAAATTTTACTTCTGGGTATATGCTTGATCATTGAATAATGCAGTGGTTAGGAGTGCTGACCCCTGTGCAGTTGAAAAATCTGCAAATAACTTTCAACTCCCTCAAAACTTAGCTACACATACCCACTGTTGACTGGAATCTTTACTGATAGCAGCCATTTAACACATATTTTGTATGTTGTATGTATTATATACTATGTTCTTAAAGAAAGCTAGAGAAAAGAAAATTTTATTAAAATAAGAAAGAACATGTGTGTACTATTCATTAAATGGAAATGCAGTATCAAAAGTCTTAATCTTTGTCATCTTCATGTTGAGTAGGCTAAGGAGGAGGACAAAGATGAAGGGCTGGTCTTGCTGTCTCTGGGAGAAGATGAGGAAGTGGAAGGGGAGGCAGGAGAGACAGGAATGGTCAGTGTAAGTTTTATTGAAAAATATCTGCATGTAAGTGGACTCACGCAGTTCAGATCCATGTTGTTCAAGGGCCAACTGTGTGAGCAAAAGAATTGAAAGCCAGGACACAAACAGATATTTGTACACCAATGTTCACAGCAGCATTATGTACAGTATCCAAAAGATTATCACAATCTAAATGTTCTACACAGGATGAATGGTTAAATAAAATGTGGCTTATCATACAATGGACTATTATTCAGCCTTTAAAAAGAATGAAATTCTGATTGCTTCAACATGAATAAACATTGAAGACATTATGCTAAGTGAAATAAGGCAGACAAAAAAGGACAAATATTGTCTGATTCTACTAATAATACATACCTAGAATACTTATATCCATAGAGGCAGAAAGTAGAATAGTGGTTACCAGGATCTGGGGAGGGCAGAATGGAAAGTTGTTGTTTAATGGGAACAGTTTTAGTTTAGGATGATAAAAAGTTCTGAAGAGGAATAGAAATGATGGTTGCAAAACAATGTGAATGCACTTAATACCACTGAATTGTACACATCCAAATGACTTGCATGATAAATTTCGTGTTATGTATATTTTACCACAATAGACCAAAGAAAGAAAATATAAGATTAACACTTTTAAAAAGTGAAGAAATTCTATTAAATAAAACACAAATCTAGAATTTACAATGCAGTGATTTCATTCACGGTGTTGAGTGTATCAATAATTATTTCTTTTTTAGAGCTGAGTAGTATGCCATGCTATGAATGTACCAAAATTTGTTCTTACACCTGTTGAAAGACATTTGCATTGTTTACGGTCTGTGTGATTATAATAGAGTGATTACAAACATTGACATATAATTTTTTTGTGTGATCAACATTTTTCACTCCCTAAGGTCTCTCTAATCCCAGGAGAGAGGTTTCTGGGGCTTATGATAAACATCTGCCCTGCGTGTCTCTAGAGAGGCCATTTGGCCAAGGCTTAACTACGACTGATCTAAGTTTTGGTAAAATGCTCTGAGATATGCCTGGAACATGAGAGCGTGGGAGGCTTTGAAGAGCAGCTACAAGACCATTTTCCACCCCCCTACCTGTCTTCCAAGGAGGCTGCCATGAGACGGTTAGTCATCACTTCATGGGTTTTGAAGAGGCCTGAGGCTTTCTGCCTCGCTGTCATTTGGGCACAACTGCAAAGTATAAAACTGCTTATCTGCAACATGCAATTGGATCCTCAGCAGCAGGTTGCTCCCACTACTGATGATACATCATCACATTATTTGCTATTTTTGTTTCAGTGTCATCCTTTGAGATAAGGGGTGTGGGTGTCTGGCATTTTTGCTCATTTTCTTTTGCTAAGTAATAAACTGTCTAAATATAACATAAGCTTTTTTTTTTTTTTTTTTTTTTTTTTCTAGCCAGTCAAATGTGTCAGGCTTTGATTGCCAGAACTTTGGCTTGTTTTCATTTTCCAGCAATTATGAATAGAGCTGCTGTTTATATTCATGTACTTATCTTTCTGTGAACATAAATTTTATTTTTCTAAAGGAAATTCCCAGGAATAGTATTGCTGAGGCATATGGGAAGTGTAAACAAGAGAGTGCCCAACAGCAATGTAGGAGCGTGGTAGTCACTGCACATTCTCACCAGCCTTTTCATATTATCATGAATTTTTAAATTGAGTTGTTTGTTTTCTTTTTATTGAGATTTGAGAGTGCTTTATATATTCTGGATACAAGTTCTGTGTTAGATGTGTGATTTGAAAATATGTTCTCCAATTTTGAAGTTTGTCTTTTCATTTTCCTAACAGTATCTTTTGAAAAGCAAAAATTTTACATTTTGACAAAATCTAACTGATCTGTTTTTAAATTATTGGTTGTGCTTTTGCTTTTGCTATTATCTCTAAGAACTCTTAGACTAACATCAAGTTGTAAAAGTTTTTTGTTTTGTTTTGTTTTTTCATTTTTTGAGATAGGGTCTCAAATTGTTGCCTAGGCTGGAGTGGGGTGGTACAATCAAAGCTCTTTCCAGACTTGAGGTCTTGGGCAAAAGATATCCTCCCACCTCAGCCTCCCAAGTAGCTGGGACTACTGGTGCATGCCACCACACCCAGATAATTTTTAAAAATTTTGTTGAGATGGGTTTTCACTATGTTACCCAGGCTGGTCTTGAACTCCTGGGCTCAAGCAGTCCTCACACATTGGCCTACCAAAGTGCTAGGATTACAGACATGAGCCACCACCCCTGGCTGATTTTTTCCAAAAGTTCCATGGCTTTCCATTTCATATTTACGTCATAATGTTTTTTGAGTTAAATTTTGGATAAAGTGAGGTATAGGTCAGGTTGTTGTTATTGTTGTTGTTGTTTTGTGTTTTTGTTTGTTTTTCGAGATGGAGTCTTACTCTCTTGCTTAAGCTGGAGTACAGTGGCGTGATCTAGGCTCACTGCAACTTCTGCCTCTCAGGTTCAAGTGATCCTACTGCCTCATCCTCCTGAGTAGCTGGGATTATAGCCATGTGTCACTACACCCGGCTAATATTTTTGTATTTTTTTAGTAGAGTTGGGGTTTCACCATGTTGTCCAGGCTGGTCTCAAACTCCAGGTCAGGTTGTTTTAACTGTATATAAATGTTCAAGTTTTCCAACATCATTTGTTGGAAAGACTATCTTTTCTCCATTGGATTATTTTGCACATTGTCAAAATTCACTTGGCCATATATTTCTGGACTATCTTCTGCTTTACTGATCAACTGGTCTCTTTCTCTGTACCACATTGTCTTGATAACAGTAGCTTTACAGTAAATTTTAAATTTAGGTAGGGTGATTCTCCAACTTTATTCTTCTTTTTCAAAACCCTTTCACGTATGATAGTTCCTTTGAATTTCCATATTAATCTTTAAATTGGCTTGTCTATATCTATAAACTTCCGCTGGTATTTTATTTGGAATTTCAATAAATCTAAATTTGGGAAGAACTGGCATTTTACTATGTTGAGTCTTTCAATCTATGAACATCATATGTCTCAATTTATTTGATATCTTTTAATCAGCGTTTGTTGTTTTCTGCATACAGATTCTGCACATTTTGCCAGATTTATACCAAATTTTGGAGGTGTTGTAAATGGTATTTATTTTTAAACTTTCAGTTATAGTTACATTCATATTGTGCAGAAATAAAATTGTTTTGTTTTATGTTGATCTTGTATCCTGTTGATGCAGGGCAGGTGAGCCTCCTTAGCCCAGGAGGGTTCTTGGCTTTGCTTAGGAGATAATTCAAGAGTGAGCTAATGGTGAAAGAAAGCCTGTTTATTGAAGTATCAGTGTACCACAGAGTGACAGCTCCTTGTGGAGCAGCACTAACCCAGAGCCTGAGCATCCACAGTAGCAGCATATGGACTATGGGCTAGCAGTATTTATGCCCACTTTTAATTACTTGATTAAGGAGTGGGTTGCTCAGAACGCTCTAGAAAAGAGGCAGTAACTTCTGGGTGATGCTGGGCATTCGTAAACTGTCAGGGCACTGGTAGGAGTGTCTTATGCTGATGAGCAGTGGGGACACCTAGAGGTTGGTTCTGTTGTCATCTACTGGTTTCTGCTGGTTTCTTCACTTCATCCTGTTGAGACCAGGAGTAAGTCCTGCTGGTCTCCTACCTCACTGTAACCTTGCTACACTCCATTGGATTGAGGAGTCTTTTGTGGATTTCTTGAGATTTCTATTTAGATGATCATATCACTTGTAAATAGGGACAGTTACATTTCTTCATTTTAAGTTTTTATTTCTTATATTTTAAAATTGTTATTGTAGTAGTTAGAATTTGTAGCACAAGATTGAATGGGAGAAGTTAGAGTGAACGTCCTTGCCTTGTTCCCAATCTTAAGAGAAAAGCCTATATTATTTTATCATTAAGTATAATGTTAGTCGCAAGTTTTTCTTAGATGTTCTTCAACAGGTTGAGGATGTTCCTTACTATTCCTACTTTGCTGAGAATTTTTATCATGAATGAAAATTGAATTTTACCATATCATTTTCTGAAAAAAAAAAGAAATAATTGTTACATTTTTCATTAGACTATTAATACAGATTTCATTGATGCCTAAATATTGACCAGCCTTTTACACCCAGAATAAATACCATTTGGTTGTGGTACAGGCATACATACATACATGCTAATATATGATGTTTGTATTTTTTTATCCTCTTCCTCCTCTCCTCCACCTTTTCCCCCCTTCTTCCCCTCCTCCACCTCCTCTCCTTCCTCTCCTTCCTCCCTTCTTTGTCTTCATTTTTATACTATCTTTGGCTGTGATATCAGTGTAATGGTAGCCTCATAAAATGAATTGGAAAATGTTACCTCTTCTGTTTCTTGGAGGAGATTTTGTAGAATTGCATTGCTTCTAAATGTTTGCTAGAAACTAACAATGACATCATCACCAAAGATGACATTTTTGAGAAGGTTTAAATTATGAATCAAGTCCCTTCATGGTTTTAAAAATATTCATAGTACATATTTCTTCTTAATTGAATTGTGGTAATCTGTATCTTTAAAGTATTTGGTTCTTTTAATTTAAGAAGTAAAATTATGGCTATAAAATTGTTCTAGTTTTCTCTCACTATCCTCTTAATGCCTATGATACTATGGTGATAATTCCCTATTTCATTCATAATATTGTAATTTGACTTTCTCCTTTTATTTCTTTGACAATCTTGCTAGAGTTTTATCAATTTTAGTGACATTTAACAGACCTTTCAGTTTTATTGCTGCAATAATAAGTTACAGTCTTAGTTGTTTAAGATAATACACATTTATTATCTTACAGTTCTGCAGTCTAGAAGTCTAGTCACACTGGACTAAATCAAGGTATCAGCAAGGCTGTCTTCCTTCCTAGAGACTGTAGGGGAGAATCTCTTTCCTTTTTTCACTTTTGTGAGCCCCTTGGCACTTGGCCTCTTTCCTCCGTCATCCAAACCAGCAATGGTTGGTTGAATTCTTCTCACAACTCATCACGCTGACCTACTCTTCTGCCTCTCTCTTTCACCTGTGATGACTATGGATCCATCCAGATAATTCAGGATGATCTCCCCATCTTGAGGTCCTTAACTTAGTTACATCTGCAAATCCCTTTTTGCCATGTAAGGTAACATATTCACAGGTCCTGAGGATGATAATCTGGGTATCTTTGGAGTCATTATTCTGCCTACTAAAGTATCTACAGATATTTACTATTATATTAAGAAGCTTTGTTTACCTTCTATGGAGAATGTTTATATTTTTGTTTTTTCAGGCAATCAACACACTTAAGATCAGTTGATAATTCCATCTAGCATTCTATTGTCTGTGGTTCCGATGTCAGTTCAATTTTTAAAGCTTTTGCTGTGTTATTCCAATGTGTCCAATGTTAGTGGTTATTAGTCGCTGACCTGAGAAGTGGTCTGTTCCTTCGATTAGACTGATTACATTCAGATCTACATAATCATGGTTTGGAGTTGATACCAGGAGTTCACAATCAACATTGCAGTGCCATTTTCCCCAGCACTTCCTTCTCCCTCATCTTCATATTTCTGATGGTTCCCTGGCCAGATCTCCAGCCAAAAAACTGGGGCTTTAGTTACCTGGTTCTGCTAAGGACTTTCTCAACTGATGCCAAGTGGCAATGTAATTGCCCAATGGGTTTATCTTGTCTGCTCCACAGAAAAGCTGCTCTACTAAGACAGTGTTATTACAATAGAGAAAGAGTTTAATAAACACAGAGCTAGCTAAACAAGAGACCAGAGTTTTATTTATTTATTTTTTTTATTTTTTATTTTTTTATTTTTTATTATACTTTAAGTTCTAGGGTACATGTGCATAACGTGCAGGTTTGTTATATATGTTTACTTATGCCATGTTGGTGTGCTGCACCCATCAACTCGTCAGCACCCATCAATTCATCATTTATATCATGTATAACTCCCCAATGCAATTCCTCCCTCCTCCCCCCTCCCCCCTCCCCATGATAGGCCCCAGTGCGTGATGTTCCCCTTCCCGAGTCCAAGTGATCTCATTGTTCAGTTCCCACCTATGAGTGAGAACATGCGGTGTTTGGTTTTCTGTTCTTGTGATAGTTTGCTAAGAATGATGGTTTCCAGCTGCATCCATGTCCCTACAAAGGACGCAAACTCATCCTTTTTTATGGCTGCATAGTATTCCATGGTGTATATGTGCCACATTTTCTTAATCCAGTCTGTCACAGATGGACATTTGGGTTGATTCCAAGTCTTTGCTATTGTGAATAGTGCCGCAATAAACATACGTGTACATGTGTCTTTGTAGTAGAATAATTTATAATCCTTTGGGTATATACCCAGTAGTGGGATGGCTGGGTCATATGGTACATCTAGTTCTAGATCCTTGAGGAATTGCCATACTGTTTTCCATAATGGTTGAACTAGTTTACAATCCCACCAACAGTGTAAAAGTGTTCCTATTTCTCCACATCCTCTCCAACACCTGTTGTTTCCTGACTTCTTAATGATTGCCATTGTAACTGGTGTGAGATGGTATCTCATTGTGGTTTTGATTTGCATTTCTCTGATGGCGAGTGACGCTGAGCATTTTTTCATGTGTCTGTTGGCTGTATGAATATCTTCTTTTGAGAAATGTCTGTTCATATCCTTTCCCCACTTTTTGATGGGGTTGTTTGTTTTTTTCTCGTATATTTGTTTGTGTTCTTTGTAGATTCTGGATATTAGCCCTTTGTCAGATGAGTAGGTTGCAAAAATTTTCTCGCATTCTGTAGGTTGCCTGTTCATTCTGATGGTAGTTTCTTTTGCTGTGCAAAAGCTCTTTAGTTTAATTAGATCCCATTTGTCAATTTTTGCTTTTGCTGCCGTTGCTTTTGGTGTTTTAGACATGAAGTCCTTGCCCATGCCTATGTCCTGAATGGTACTACCTAGATTTTCTTCTAGGGTTTTTATGGTATTAGGTCTAACATTTAAGTCTCTAATCCACCTTGAATTAATCTTCGTATAAGGGGTAAGGAAAGGATCCAGTTTCAGCTTTCTACTTATGGCTAGCCAATTTTCCCAGCACCATTTATTAAATAGGGAATCCTTTCCCCATTTCTTGTTTCTCTCAGGTTTGTCAAAGATCAGATGGCTGTAGATGTGTGGTATTATTTCTGAGGACTCTGTTCTGTTCCATTGGTCTGTATCTCTGTTTTGGTACCAGTACCATGCTGTTTTGGTTACTGTAGCCTTGTAGTATAGTTTGAAGTCAGGTAGCGTGACGCCTCCAGCTTTGTCCTTTTGACTTAGGATTGTCTTGGCAATGCGGGCTCTTTTTTGGTTCCATATGAACTTTAAAGCAGTTTTTTCCAATTCTGTGAAGAAACTCATTGGTAGCTTGATGGGGATGGCATTGAATCTATAAATAACCTTGGGGAGTATGGCCATTTTCACGATATTGATTCTTCCTATCCATGAGCATGGTATGTTCTTCCATTTGTTTGTGTCCTCTTTTATTTCACTGAGCAGTGGTTTGTAGTTCTCCTTGAAGAGGTCCTTTACATCCCTTGTAAGCTGGATTCCTAGGTATTTTATTCTCTTTGAAGCAATTGTGAATGGATGTTCATTCCTGATTTGGCTCTCTGCTTGTCTGTTACTGGTGTATAAGAATGCTTGTGATTTTTGCACATTAATTTTGTATCCTGAGACTTTGCTGAAGTTGCTTATCAGCTTAAGGAGATTTTGGGCTGAGACAATGGGGTTTTCTAAATATACAATCATGTCATCTGCAAACAGGGACAATTTGACTTCTTCTTTTCCTAACTGGATACCCTTGATTTCTTTCTCTTGCCTGATTGCCCTAGCCAGAACTTCCAACACTATGTTGAATAGGAGTGGTGAGAGAGGGCATCCCTGTCTTGTGCCAGTTTTCAAAGGGAATTTTTCCAGTTTTTGCCCATTCAGTATGATATTAGCTGTGGGTTTGTCATAAATAGCTCTTATTATTTTGAGGTACGTTCCATCAATACCGAATTTATTGAGCGTTTTTAGCATGAAGGGCTGTTGAATTTTGTCAAAAGCCTTTTCTGCATCTATTGAGACAATCATGTGGTTCTTGTCTTTGGTTCTGTTTATATGCTGGATTACGTTTATTGATTTGCGAATGTTGAACCAGCCTTGCATCCCAGGGATGAAGCCCACTTGATCATGGTGGATAAGCTTTTTGATGTGCTGCTGAATCCGGTTTGCCAGTATTTTATTGAGAATTTTTGCATCAATGTTCATCAGGGATATTGGTCTAAAATTCTCTTTTTTTGTTGTGTCTCTGCCAGGCTTTGGTATCAGGATGATGTTGGCCTCATAAAATGAGTTAGGGAGGATTCCCTCTTTTTCTATTGATTGGAATAGTTTCAGAAGGAATGGTACCAGCTCCTCCTTGTACCTCTGGTAGAATTCAGCTGTGAATCCATCTGGTCCTGGACTTTTTTTGGTGGGTAGGCTATTAATTGTTGCCTCAATTTCAGAGCCTGCTATTGGTCTATTCAGGGATTCAGCTTCTTCCTGGTTTAGCCTTGGGAGAGTGTAAGTGTCCAGGAAATTATCCATTTCTTCTAGATTTTCTAGTTGATTTGCGTAGAGGCGTTTATAGTATTCTCTGATGGTAGTTTGTATTTCTGTGGGGTCAGTGGTGATATCCCCTTTATCGTTTTTTATTGCATCTATTTGATTCCTCTCTCTTTTCTTCTTTATTAGCCTTGCTAGCGGTCTGTCAATTTTGTTGATCTTTTCAAAAAACCAACTCCTGGATTCATTGATTTTTTGGAGGGTTTTTTGTGTCTCTATCTCCTTCAGTTCGGCTCTGATCTTAGTTATTTCTTGCCTTCTGCTAGCTTTTGAATGTGTTTGCTCTTGCCTCTCTAGTTCTTTTAATTGTGATGTTAGAGTGTCAATTTTAGATCTTTCCTGCTTTCTCTTGTGGGCATTTAGTGCTATAAATTTCCCTCTACACACTGCTTTAAATGTGTCCCAGAGATTCTGGTATGTTGTATCTTTGTTCTCATTGGTTTCAAAGAACATCTTTATTTCCGCTTTCATTTCGTTATGTACCCAGTAGTCATTCAGGAGCAGGTTGTTCAGTTTCCATGTAGTTGAGCGGTTTTGATTGAGTTTCTTAGTCCTGAGTTCTAGTTTGATTGCACTGTGGTCTGAGAGACAGTTTGTTATAATTTCTGTTCTTTTACATTTGCTGAGGAGTGCTTTACTTCCAATTATGTGGTCAATTTTGGAATAAGTGTGATGTGGTGCTGAGAAGAATGTATATTCTGTTGATTTGGGGTGGAGAGTTCTATAGATGTCTATTAGGTCCGCTTGGTGCAGAGATGAGTTCAATTCCTGGATATCCTTGTTAACTTTCTGTCTCGTTGATCTGTCTAATGTTGACAGCGGAGTGTTGAAGTCTCCCATTATTATTGTATGGGAGTCTAAGTCTCTTTGTAAGTCTCTAAGGACTTGCTTTATGAATCTGGGTGCTCCTGTATTGGGTGCATATATATTTAGGAGAGTTAGCTCTTCCTGTTGAATTGATCCCTTTACCATTATGTAATGGCCTTCTTTGTCTCTTTTGATCTTTGATGGTTTAAAGTCTGTTTTATCAGAGACAAGGATTGCAACCCCTGCTTTTTTTTGTTCTCCATTTGCTTGGTAGATCTTCCTCCATCCCTTTATTTTGAGCCTATGTATGTCTCTGCATGTGAGATGGGTCTCCTGAATACAGCAGACTGATGGGTCTTGCCTCTTTATCCAGTTTGCCAGTCTGTGTCTTTTAATTGGAGCATTTAGTCCATTAACATTTAAGGTTAATATTGTTATGTGTGAACTTGATCCTGCCATTATGATATTAACTGGTTATTTTGCTCGTTAGTTGATGCAGTTTCTTCCTAGCCTCGATGAGACCAGAGTTTTATTACTCAAGTCAGCCTCCCTGAAAATTTGGAGGCTCAGATTTTTTTTTTTTTTTTTTTCGACACCGAGTCTCGCTCTGTCGCCCAGGCAGGAGTGCAGTGGCGCGATCTTGGCTCACTGCAACCTCTGCCTCTCGGGTTCAAGTGATTCTCCTGCCTCCCCTTCCCGAGCAGCTGGGACTACAGGCGCCCGCCACCACGCCTGGCAATTTTTTTGTGATTTTTAGTAGAGACGGGTTTCACTGTGTTAGCCAGGATGGTCTCAATCTCCTGATCCCGTAATCCGCCCGTCTCAGCCTCTGAAAGTGTTGGGATTACAGACATGAGCTGCTGCGCCCAGCTGGAGGCTTGGATTTTTTAAGGATAGTTTGGCAGGCATGGGGCTAGGGGATGGGAAATGCTGATTAGTTGAGTGAGGGATGAAATTATAGGGTGTCAAAGCTTGTCTTCTTGCGTGGAGCCAGTTCTTGGGTGGGGGCCATGAGACCAGATGAGTTGGTTTACCATTCTGGGTGGCACCACCTTGTCCATCAGAAGGCAAGGCCTAAAAAACATACCTCAAAAATCAACCTTAAGTTTTACAATAGTAATGTTATTCACAGGAACAATCAGAGAGGTTAGGAATCTTGTGGCCTCTGCCTGCTTGATTCCTGAGAAATAATTTCTAATCTTATGGCTACTTTGTTAGTTTTACAAAGGAAGTCTGATCTCCAAGCAAGGAGAGGTTTTGTTCAGGAAGGAGCTGTTATCATCTTTGTTCCAAAGTTAGGCCGTGAACTGAATTTCTCCCATAGTTAGCTTGGTATACACCCAGGAATGAGCAAGGGCAGCTTGGGGGTTAGAAGCAAGATGGAGTCACTTAGGTCAGATTTATTTCACTGTCATAATTTTTGTAAAGGCAATTTCTCCAGGAAGGCACAAGAGAAATAAAAGTAATATAGGTTCATCCCACCCTCTTGGGGCCACAGATTTATTATCATTACTAGGTTTCAGGCTGGCTTGACAAAAAGTCTAGTGGAAAAAACACAGTACACAAAATCATATGAATAGAATATGAATAGACTGTAAAGAATGCCAATTGCACCTAAATATACTAATAGGAAATTTCTCAATGCTACTGAAGTTGAACATAAAAATATAGAAGAAATATAAATATCATACAAACCCATCAGGCAATTACACTGCCACTTGGCCTCAGTTGTGAAAGTCCTTAGCAAAACCAGGTAACCAAAGGCTTTTTGGCTGGAGAACTGACCAGGGAACCATAAGAAATAGGAAGATGAGGCAGAAGAAAGTGCTGGGGAAAACGAGAGGAGAGTGAGTGAGATGTAAGTGTAGTTCAAATTTGGAAGCAGAATCAGAAATTTTAAACTACCCTGTGGACCATGCTTACAGATAACATCCTTGAAAGCATGAAGAGTTTGGCCCTTTTAGGATGCTTAGCAGGTAGGAGTTAGCGTTTGCTTTATGATGTGGTAAAAGGATTGAAAGTGTTTGGATTGGCTAGCAGCCAAAATTTGTATATTTTAATTTTTGAGTAGTTCCTTATAAAAATGGGATTATGTTTCTAGGAGTCCAAAAAATCAGTCTTGAAGTCTTAAAATGCTTAAAACTACTTAAAATACTTAAAACTAAAAATACTTAATACTTAACATACTTAAAAACCTTAAACAACTTAAAACCAATAATGAAAATATTATTTTCATTAATTATCCTTATGTTTTACATTTGGTTAACAAATTGCTTCTGAATGTAGACCATTTTTATATAGCATCTGAAAAAATATGTTTTTATCTCCTAACTTGTTTTCTTACCTTCTAAAACAGGTCTCTCTTGTTTCTCTCTGGTGTTATGTTCATTTGTCTGTCATAATCTCCGTATCCCAGCTCTCCTTATCCATAAAATGAGGATAATTATAATAACATTTACCTTATTGTGTTGTTAACATGATTAAATAAAATGACATGTCAAGCATAAAAAGTGTCTTGCACATAGTAACTGTTCACTAAATATGTGTTATAGTTACTTATGTGATCATCTTGTCTTAATTCACACAACTACTACTACCACTATTAATCATTATGTAATGAAGTATTGGTTAGATTGACTTGAAGACTATCACATGAAGGCAATCTGCTAAATGTGAGTGTGTTTGTGTGTATGTGTGTGTGCACGAGCTATTGAATCCACTCAAAAGCTATAGATGATATCTACTATTGTTAAGTTCCATTTATATTGGAGGAAACTGAGATACAGAGAGAACAAATAGCTGGTCCATGATCACAATTTTGGCAAATGCTAAAACTGGAAAATGTTTGTAGTCTTATGTTACTTTATCTTCCAAAAAGTTGGACTTGTGTCTTGAAGAGTGAGTTGGGATTAAAATAATTGGGTTAATCAGAAATCTTTACAAATCTATTTCAGCAGCATTTACTTGAAAAAGAAGAAATAGTAAGTTGGAGCAAAGTAACTTCTCTAGCTTGTGAGGAAATGAGGCAGCATTTTAAATATTGCTACAACACGGTCTAAAGCTTAGCACAATTTTCTTCTATTGCTATTTCTTCTTTGAGATTGATATCAGAGGAGCAAGACTTTTCTTTTAAGTGTAAATATTCTAGGGAACATTTTCTCACCTATTGTAAAATGCAATTTCTTGTTATATTCTGTGATGGTCTCTGATATCATCCTTATCTTCTTATTCACTGTGAAATGAATACAATGTTATTTCTGAAAAAGCTGAAATGTAAAATGCTTAGTGTTTTGCTGTTTGGTGACCCCTTAACATCAGTATAGTAAAGTGAGATCTAAAGCCTTACTATATTATACAAGGGAAACAGAACAACAAACTGATATTTATATAGATTAGATTCACTTTCAGTTTACAGGTTATTTCTTCGAGCTATATTTATGTTAGTACTCCAAACAAAGTGTTTTTATTTTCTGGAAAAAATACCAGAACTCTTCTAGCCTGTGAATTAAACATAACTGCAAAATACTAAATGAGAAAATAAATTTAAATTACATGAGTTTCTAAAAATGGCTTATCCTTTTCAGATGTTTGGTTGGCATTTTTTAGACAATTATCTGGGGTAAGTGGGGATGTTAACTGCTTTCATTATTCTCTAAACTGCAGAATGGAAGTTAAGAGTGATAGAAGATTTCACTTTTTGATGGTCAGTTAAAAAAAATAATTATGGAAACAATTACCTCAACAACAACAACAAAAAATTATGAATTTAGACTAAAATCTCTGATGGAGAATGTGGTAACTTAATTTTATTCCACAGTAGGCAATCTGAAAATCAAAGCCAATATTATGTTCTATTGATAAATGAAACCCTTTTTGAAGTTAGAATTTTCAGTATTTTACTGTCATTTGTCAGTCCAGTACGTGCATTTTCATGTAGAAGATCAAAAGAAATGCATGTATTCTTGCTAGAAAAATGACCAATTAATATTCTTTATTATGTGGTATTATTTTAAAAGATATATTGCTGGACTCTGAGTCATTAAATGGTTTTTCTAAGATGATGGTGTTCTCCAGAATCCAGATTTTCTGGATGAGTGCCCTTTGGTAATGCAGTAGTTACTACCTTTTGCTGAAGGTTATAATTTATATAAGCCAAAAAATCATAGCCTTTCCTGGAATTGAAAAAGCTTTCCAAAAGCACTCATTGGAAATATTTTACTTACCATTATTTATGAAGCTAAAATTAACTATAAAAAGCACTTTTAATTTCAATTGTTGAAATGTCAAAAATCAAACAATTGGAAAAGAAAATGACAATTTGTTTCATATAATTTGATCACGTAATAATGTCTGTAGTAAAGAATCCAGCACAGTGCCTGTGGTATTTGATGTGTTAGTTCCCTTACTCTTCTCCCATCTTCTTTCTTTATTGGTTGGTATTTATATACATTGCAGATTTCCAATCAGCACTAAGAAACACCAAAAATGGATAATGCAGTTTTCACTGATTTTTCCCATAATTTGTGGATTCAACACTCAATGTAGATGCAAGTCCCCCCAGCACCTTTTATTTCTAATTTATTTCTCTCATCTCTCATTTTACTAGGCATTTTTTCCTCATTTTTTAAGGCATTCTCATTTTATTGGGCATATATTTTCTAGGATTTTTACATTTTTTTACATCATTACTCCATTATTTCTTCATTACTTTCCAATGACTAAAATTTCTAATTCTAACTTTTTAAAAATGTGAACTAGTAAATCTTTCAAAAAGAAAGAGACATATATGGTTTTACTCTCAGCCAATCTCATCTGATTGTTGTGAGTTCTGCCAAATCTGAAAAATATAAAAGCAGATTAAATGAGAGTAGATCAAAAGGACATTAAAGTATAATTTCAGTTGTCTTTCATTCTTATTGTGTTGAGGAAGTGGGGAAATAAGGCTATTTTTTTTTTTCCTATTCATCAATTCAACTTTCTTTGGTGTAAACAATATGAGAAAAAACTTGCTTGTTTCATATAAATGGATCTATTTTAAGTTGTAATCTATTACATAGAATTCAACCTTCAGGTTTGTAAAGTAAAATGCCAAGGAATTTGAACTGCTCCAAAATACTTTTACTGTTATGTTAATTGAGAATATTTTATGTAGGCTTTATTTAAAAAAAGGTTGAGGACAAGAACTTTGGAAGAACTTAAAAAAAAAAAAAAAAAAAAAAAAAAAAAAAAAAAAAAAAAAACCCTAACCCATATTATACATCCATCCCTCAGTTTCCATGGGGGATTGGTTCCAGGACCCTCTGCAGATGCCAAAATCCACGGATGTTCAAGTCTCTTATATAAAACAGTGTAGTATTGGCATATAACCTATGCATATTTCCCTTTATACTTTAAGTTGTCTCAGGGTTACTTATAATAACTAATACACTGAAAATGCTATGTAAATAGTTATACTATATTTTTTAGGAAATAGTTACAAGAAAAATGTCTGTACATGTTCAATATAGAAGCAACCATAGATGCACAACCCCAGGAGAAAGAGGGCCAACTGCATAGGTTTTCAAACAATGCACTATTAATCTTTCACATACTATTCCAGTAGTTTCAAAGTGAATAATTATGGAAAGGATGGATTAAGTAAATGTAATTTTTTTCTGCAAGAGTTTCTATTTTAGGTAGCAGTGAACAAGTCTAAACCTCTTTCTCTTATATTTTGCTTTACCAAAGGTCTCCAGAAATCAGAAGTCTAGCCTTACTTCTAATTTGGCAAATACACAGCCATGAATCTACTCTTTGTATACATTAGATTGCCTTCCACCCAAATGTTATCTATTTCCAGCTACATGTATATTGAATATTTGCACACAGTGTTTTTATATTCTGGAAAAATATAAGAATGTTTTGAGAGCATACAATGGATATGTCTGCAAGAGAGTAAATGAAGAAAAATTAAATTCAAGATCAGACTTTCTAAAAGCAATCTGTTCTTTACAAATGTTTGCATTATGTAATTCACAGAAATAACTGGAATTGGAGGAGTTCTTAATTATTTAGTCTTGGAATAGCAAAGCAATATTTAGAACTCTTGCTTAAAAATTACTTGGTATTTGCAAGGCTAATTTCAAAATAAATTGAGAATGTAATTTTATTAATTTTACCTAGCTAGGTTTGTATAAATGGACTTCTTTTCCCTTTTCTCCACAGAAATTTTTATTTATTCTTTATATTTTCAATTTAAGCATTATTTCTTCAGGAAAGCAACTTCCTGCTCTTGAACAGATCAATCTATCATAACATTTTTATCTTTCTTTTCTGTGAATTGTCACATCACAGTTTTACTCATTCTTGTACTAGACAGCAAGCACCATGATAAAAGGAACCATCAGTGTTAATTTTTTAAAATTATTTTAAAATTATTAAATTTGTTGCAAAGACAGGGTCTTGCTGTGTTGCTAAGGCTGGTCTCAAACTCCTGGCCTCAAACAATGCTCCTACCTTGGCCTCCCAGGTGTTGGGACTACAGGTGTGAGCCATGGCACCCCAGCCCTAATATTTATTAATTACTGTATTTTTTATGCCTGGCTTGAGAAGTACATAGTAGGAACTCACTTATAGTTATTAATAAATGAGAAAAATGAAATAAAATACTGATATAAAAATCACATGGTTGGAATTTATACAGAAACATCTACTTAGAGTAACAGACATGTTTGGAGGGAACAAATATTAACAAATGTTTATTTAGCACTTATATGTGCCAGGCCCTAATGTAAGCCCTTTAAGTATATGTATTCAATGTATAAACAAGAAAATTGTACACAGGAAAGTTGAGTAACTCACTTAATGTCATGGAGGTAGTCAGATGAGGGTGCCCCAGGATTTAAACCTACATAATCTGTCTCCAGATTAGATGCTTTTAACTACTACCCTATTCTTGATTTTCAAACAAGAATATTGTATATATTTCCAAACAAGAATAGTGAAGTGGTTAAAAGCATATAATCTGGAGTCAGATGGGTAGTATATAGTTATAAAAGTTACCTAAAGATTGGTCATTTTAATCATTGTAAGAGCTAGAAGCCCTAGGGAAAATTTGACAGATTTTATTTTGTCAGCATTTAAAACTTGATATGAATAATATAACATAAACATTAAGTGAAAAGATAAGCTGCAGACACAGAGAAAATACCATGCATACAACACATATGGTGTTTAAAGTGTTTCAGGTTTTATAAATCAATAAAAAAATTTCACTAGAAAAATAGGCAAATCTGAAATAGAAAATGAATATATTAAGAAATTCCCTGATTTAGATGAATAAACATATATATGCTCAACTGTATTAATAATCAAAGAAAAATTGATTATATTACAAAGATATCATTTTTCCTGACAGCCACATTGAGCCCATTTTGGCTCTCATTAATTTCACCTTCAAAAATCTAAAGTGGAGATAAATTGCAAAAGCTATGTGAATAATAATATTTATTGGAATAATGTTTTAATAGCCCCTGCTGACAATAACATAAATGCTATCAATATGAGAAACTGATAACAAAGTATGGTTCTGAGACATTAAGAAGCTTGCCTGAGGTTGTAAAGGGTTGTGATATTCAATTACACATTCATTTGATTTCATAGGAATGAAATAAAAAGGCTTTGTGATTTAATGGGAAGAATATTAATTCTTATTTCAGTTGTAATACAGATTTTCTTTGCGGTATTGACCAGCTTCTACTTCTAAAAACCTGTGATTTGATTTTTTTGTTGACATTTTGAAATCAGCCCTTATATATGATCTAATAATCTTTCATAAATTAGTGTAACATGTTAACCCGAAGAACTCCTTTATTGTTGAGGTAACAATTTAATCCATTTTGTGATTTTTAGTTTTCCCTCCAGTGACCTAATTTAAACCATTTACATAATTACTCTTTTGATTTATTAACCAGATATTTCTCTATAATAGGCTATTATGCTAGATCTCATGTGTAACATACATGCTATATAAAAAGTTATATTACTATTTTTATTTGCTTCATTTTTCATTTGGTTAATTATTTTATTTATCATAAGGAATCCTTGAGATCACGTCAGAGAATCTGAAAACAAAAATCTACAGAAATACACACATGCTAGCCTCTATATTATAATCCTCAGGAAACAACTACCCTCCACAAAATTTGTGATTAAAATTTAAATCTTTATCTTTTACCATGCTAGCCTATCAGTTTTTTAAATATGTGTCCTTCATAGAGTCATTGTTGTAATGATGGAAATATTATATTTTTTAAGAAAATATTAGAAAATATCAATTTATAATCTCATTATACAAAGACAAGTAGTACTAATTGATATATTGTACTTTCTCTATGAAGTATTTCTTTATAGGCTATTTTATCTTAAAAAGTTATTAGATTACAGCCATTATATTAAAAATGTGTATTGTGAGGAATAGAAGATGGCCAAATAGGAACAGCTCCAGTCTTCAACTCCCAGGGAGACCAATGCAGAAGATGGGTGATTTCTGCATTTCCAGCTGAGGTACCTGGCTCATCTCATTGGAACTGATTACACAGTGGGTGCAGCCCATGGAGGGTGAGCCGAAGCAGGGTGGGGCATCACCTCACCTGGGAAGTGCAAGGGGTCAGGTAACTCCCTCCCCTAGCCAAGGGAAGCTGTGAGGGACTGTGCTTTGAGGAATGGTGCACTCTGGCCCATATACTTTGCTTTTTCCCATGGTGTTTGCACCTGCAGACCAGGAGATTCCCTTGGGTGCCTACACTACCAGGGCCCTAGATTACAAGCACAAAACTGGGCAGCTGTTTGGGCAGACACTGAACTAGCTGCAGGAGTTTTTTCTCATACCCCAGTGGTGCCTGGAATGCTAGCAAGACAGAACTGTTCACTCCCCTGGAAAGGGGACTGAAGCCAGGGAGCCAAGTGGTCTAGCTCAGTGGATCCCACCCCCATGGAGTCCAACAAGCTGAGATCCACTGGCTTGAAATTCTCACTGCCAGCACAGGAGTCTGAAGTCAATCTGGGATGCTCCAGCTTGGTCAGGAGGAGAGAAGTCCACCATTACTGAGGCTTGAGTAGGCGTTTTCCCCTCACAGTGTAAACAAAGTCACCTGGAAGTTCAAACTGGATGGAGCCCACCAAAGTGCAGCAAAGCCTCTGTAGCCAGACTGCCTCTCTAGGTTCCTCCTCTCTGGGCAGGGCATCTCTGAAAGAAAGGCAGAAGCCTCAGTCAGGGGCTTATAAATAAAACTCCCATCTCCCTGGGACAGAGCACCTGAGGGAAGGGGCAGCTGTGGGCACAGCTTCAACAGACTTAAATGTTTCTGTCTACTGGCTCTGAAGAGACCAGTGGATCTCCCAGCACAGCTCTTGAGCTCTACTAAGGGACAGACTGCCTCCTCAAGTGGGTACCTGACCCAGGTGAATCCTGACTGGGAAACACCTCCCAGCAGGGGTTGACAGACACCTCATATAGGAGAGCTCTGGCTGGCATCTGGTGGGTGCTGCTCTGGAATGAAGCTTCCAGAGGAAGGAGCAGGCCACAATCTTTGCTGTTCTGCAGCCTCCACTGGTGATACCCAGGCAAACAGGGTCTGGAGTGGACCTCCAGCAAACTCCAGCAGACCTGCAGAAGAGGGCCCTGACTGTTGGAAGGAAAACTAATAAACAGAAAGCAATAGTATCAACATCAACAAAAAGGACACCCATGCAAAAACCCCATCCGAAGGTCACCAACATCAAAGACCAAAGGTAGGTAAATCCACAAAGATGAGGAAAACCCAGCTCAAAAAGGCTGAATATTCCAAAAACCAGAACGTCTCTTCTCCAAAGAATCACAACTCCTCACCAGCAAGGGAACAAAATTAGACGGAGAATGATTTTGACGAATTCACAGAAGTAGGCTTCAGAAGGTGAGTAATAACTCCTCTGAGCAAAAGCACCATGTTCTAACCAAATGCGAGGAAGCTAAGAACCTTGATCAAAAGTTCCCCTAGGTCTCCCTAGGAACTGCTAACTGGAATAAGCAGCTTAGAGAAGAATATAAATGACCTGACTGAGCTGAAAAACACAGTATGAGAACTTTGTGAAGCATACACAAGTATCAGTAGCCAAATCGATCAAGTGGAAGAAAGGATATCAGAGATTGAAAATCAATTTAAAGAAATAAATCATAAAGACAAGATTAGAGAAAAAAGAATGAAAAGAAATGAACAAAGCCTCCAAGAAATATGAGACAATGTGAAAAGACCAAACCTACGTTTGACTGGTGTACCTGAAAGTAACGGGGAGAATGGAACCAAGTTGGAAAACATGCTGCACAATATTATCCAGGAGAACTTCCCCAACCTAGCAAGGCAGGCCGACATTCTAAATTCAGGAAATACAGAGAACACTACAAAGATACTCCTTGAGAAGAGCAACCCCAAGACACATAAACGTCAGATTCACCAAGGTTGAAATGAAGGAAAAAATGTTAAGAGCAGCCAGAGAGAAAGGTCAAGTTAGACCGATATTCAACGTTCTTAAAGAAAAGGATTTTCAACCCAAAATTTTATATCCTGCCAAACTAAACATCAGAAGCAAAGAAGAAATAAAATCCTTTACAGACAAGCAAATGCTGAGAGATTTTGTCACCACCAGGCCTGCCTTACAAGAGCTCCTAAAGGAAGCAGTAAACATGGAAAGGAAAAACCAGTAAAAGCCACTGCAAAAACATACCAAATTGTAAAGACCATCGGCATTATGAAGAAACTGCATAAACTAATAGGCAAAATAACCAGCTATCATCATAATGACAGGATCAAATTCACACATAACAATATTAACCTTAAATGTAAATGGGCTAAATGCCCCAATTAAAAGACACAGACTGACAAATTGGATAAAGAGTCAAGACCCATCGGTGTCCTGTATTCAGGAGACCCATCTCACATGCAAAGATCCCATAGGCTCACAATAATGGGATTGAGAAAGATTTGCCAAGCAAATAGAAAGCAGAAAAAAAGCAGGGGTTGCAGTCCTACTCTCTGATAACCCAGACTTTAAACCAAAAGAGATAAAAAAGACAAAGAAGGGCATTACATAATGGTAGAGGGGTCAATGCAACAAGAGAGTTAGCTATCTTAAATATATATGCACACAATACAGGAGCATCCAGATTCATAAAGCAAGTTCTTAGAGACCTACAAAGAGACTTAGACTCCCAAATAATAATAGTGGGAGACTTTAACACTCCACTGTCATATTAGACCGATCAACAAGACATAAAATTAACAAGGATATTCAGGACGTGAACCCAGCTCAGGTCCAAGCGGACCTAATAGACATCTACAAAACTCTCCACCTCAAATCAACAGAATATACATTCTTCTCAGCAGCATATCATACTTATTCTAAAATTGACTTCATAATTGAAAGTAAAACACTCCTCAACAAATGCAAATCATAACAAACGGTATCTCAGACAACAGTGCAATCAAATTAGAACTCAGGATTAAGAAACTCACTCAAAACCGCACAACTAAATGGAAACTGAACAACCTGCTCCTGAATGACTACTGGGTAAATAATGAAATTGAGGCAGAAATGAATACCTTATTTTATTATTATTATTATTATTATTATTATTATTATTATTATTATACTTTAAGTTCTAGGGTGCATGTGCATAATGTGCAGGTTTGTTACATATGTATACTTGTGCCGTGTTGGTGTGCTGCACCCATCAACTCGTAAGCACCCATCAACTCGTCATTTACATCAGGTATAACTCCCAATGCAATCCCTCCCCCCTCCCCCCTCCCCATGATAGGCCCCGGTGTGTGATGTTCCCCTTCCCGAGTCCAAGTGATCTCATCGTTCAGTTCCCACCTGTGAGTGAGAACATGCGGTGTTTGGTTTTCTGTTCTTGTGATAGTTTGCTAAGAATGATGGTTTCCAGCTGCATCCATGTCCCTACAAAGGACACAAACTCATCCTTTTTTATGACTGCATAGTATTCCATGGTGTATATGTGCCACATTTTCTTAATCCAGTCTGTCACATGATGGACATTTGGGTTGATTCCAAGTCTTTGCTATTGTGAATAGTGCCGCAATAAACATACGTGTGCATGTGTCTTTATAGCAGCATGATTTATAATCCTTTGGGTGTATACCGAGTAATGGGATGGCTGGGTCATATGGTACATCTAGTTCTAGATCCTTGAGGAATTGCCATACTGTTTTCCATAATGGTTGAACTAGTTTACAATCCCACCAACAGTGTAAAAGTGTTCCGATTTCTCCACATCCTCTCCCGCACCTGTTGTTTCCTGACTTCTTTATGATTGCCATTGTAACTGGTGTTAGATGGTATCTCATTGTGGTTTTGATTTGCATTTCTCTGATGGCCAGTGATGATGAGCATTTTTTCATGTGTCTGTTGGCTGTATGAATGTCTTCTTTTGAGAAATGTCTGTTCATATCCTTTGCCCACTTTTTGATGGAGTTGTCTGTTTTTTTCTTGTAAATTTGTTTGAGTTCTTTGTAGGTTCTGGATATTAGCCCTTTGTCAGATGAGTAGATTGCAAAAATTTTCTCCCATTCTGTAGGTTGCCTGTTGACTCTGATGGTAGTTTCTTTTGCTGTGCAGAAGCTCTTTAGTTTAATTAGATCCCATTTGTCAATTTTGGCTTTTGCTGCCAGTTGCTTTTGGTGTTTTAGACATGAAGTCCTTGCCCATGCCTATGTCCTGAATGGTATTCCCTAGGTTTTCTTCTAGGGTTTTTATGGTATTAGGTCTAACATTTAAGTCTCTAATCCATCTGGAATTATTTTTTGTATAAGGAGTAAGGAAGGGATCCAGTTTCAGCTTTCTACTTATGGCTAGCCAATTTTCCCAGCACCATTTATTAAATAGGGAATCCTTTCCCCATTTCTTGTTTCTCTCAGGTTTGTCAAAGGTCAGATGGCTGTAGATGTGTGGTATTATTTCTGAGGACTCTGTTCTGTTCCATTGGTCTATATCTCTGTTTTGGTACCAGTACCATGCTGTTTTGGTTACTGTAGCCTTGTAGTATAGTTTGAAGTCAGGTAGCATGATGCCTCCAGCTTTGTTCTTTTGACTTAGGATTGTCTTGGCAATGCAGGCTCTTATTTGGTTCCATATGAACTTTAAAGCAGTTTTTTCCAATTCTGTGAAGAAACTCATTGGTAGCTTGATGGGGATGGCATTGAATCTATAAATAACATTGGGCAGTATGGCCATTTTCACGATATTGATTCTTCCTATCCATGAGCATGGTATGTTCTTCCATTTGTTTGTGTCCTCTTTGATTTCACTGAGCAGTGGTTTGTAGTTCTCCTTGAAGAGGTCCTTTACATCCCTTGTAAGTTGGATTCTTAGGTATTTTATTCTCTTTGAAGCAATTGTGAATGGATGTTCATTCATGATTTGGCTCTCTGTTTGTCTGTTACTGGTGTATAAGAATGCTTGTGATTTTTGCACATTAATTTTGTATCCTGAGACTTTGCTGAAGTTGCTTATCAGCTTAAGTAGATTTTGGGCTGAGACGATGGGGTTTTCTAAATATACAATCATGTCATCTGCAAACAGGGACAATTTGACTTCTTCTTTTCCTAACTGAATACCCTTGATTTCTTTCTCTTGCCTGATTGCCCTAGCCAGAACTTCCAACACTATGTTGAATAGGGGTGGTGAGAGAGGGCATCCCTGTCTTGTGCCAGTTTTCAAAGGGAATGCTTCTGGTTTTTGCTCATTCAGTATGATATTGGCTCTGGGTTTGTCATGTAAGCTGGAAAGATCTAAAATTGACACTCTAACATCACAATTAAAAGAACTAGAGAAGCAAGAGCAAATACATTCAAAAGGTAGCAGAAGGCAAGAAATAACTAACATCAGAGCAGAACTGAAGGAGATAGAGACACAAAAAGACCCTCCAAAAAATCAATGAATCCAGGAGGTGGTTTTTTGAAAAGATCAACAAAATTGACAGACTGCTAGCAAGACTAATAAAGAAGAAAAGAGAGAAGAATCAAATAGACGCAATAAAAAATGATAAACGAGATATCACCACTGACCCCACAGAAATACAAACTACCATCAGAGAATACTATAAACACCTCTACGCAAATCAACTAGAAAATCTAGAAGAAATGGATAATTTCCTGGACACTTACACTCTTCCAAGACTAAACCAGGAAGAAGTTGAATCCCTGAATAGACCAATAGCAGGCTCTGAAATTGAGGCAATAATTAATAGCCTACCAACCAAAAACAGTCCAGGACCAGATGGATTCACAGCTGAATTCTACCAGAGGTACAAGGAGGAGCTGGTACCATTCCTTCTGAAACTATTCCAATCAATAGAAAAAGAGGGAATCCTCCCTAGCTCATTTTATGAGGCCAACATCATCCTGATACCAAAGCCTGGCAGAGACACAACAAAAAAAGAGAATTTTAGACCCATATCCCTGATGAACATCGATGCAAAAATCCTCAATAAAATACTGGCAAACCGGATTCAGCAGCACATCAAAAAGCTTATCCACCATGATCAAGTGGGCTTCATCCCTGGGATGCAAGGCTGGTTCAACATTCGCAAATCAATAAACGCAATCCAGCATATAAACAGAACCAAAGACAAGAACCACATGATTATCTCAATAGATGCAGAAAAGGCCTTTGACAAAATTCAACAGCCCTTCATGCTAAAAACGCTCAATAAATTCGGTATTGATGGAACATACCTCAAAATAATAAGAGCTATTTATGACAAACCCACAGCCAATATCATACTGAATGGGCAAAAACTAGAAAAATTCCCTTTGAAAACTGGGTTTGAAAACTGGAATAACTTATTTTAAACCAGTGAGAACAAAGACACAACATGCCAGAATCTCTGGTACACAGCTAAAGCAGTGTTTAGAGGGAAATTTATAGCACTAAGTGCCCACAGGAGAAAGCAGGAAAGATCTAAATTTGACACCCTAACATCACAACGAAAAGAACTAGAGAAGCAATAGCAAGCAAATTCAAAGACTAACAGAAGACAAGAAATAACTAAGATCAGAGTAGAACTGAAGGAGATGGAAACACAAAAAGAAAACTTTCAAAAAATCAATGAATCTAGGAGCTGGTTTTTTAAAAGGTCAACCAAACAGATAGACCACTAGCCATACTATAAAGAAGAAAAGAGAGAAGAATCAAATAGACACAATAAAAAATGATAAAGGGATATCACCACTGATCCCATAGAAATACAAACTACCATCAGAAAATACTATAAACACCTCTTTGCAAATAAACTAGAAAACCTGGAAGAAATGGATAAATTCCTGGACACATACACCCTCCCAAGACTAAACCAGGAAGAAGTCGAATCCCTGAACAGATCAATAACAAGTTCTGAAATTGAGGCAGTAATTAATAGCTTACTAACCAAAAAAAAAAGCCCAGGACCAGAGGGATTCACAGCCAAATTTTGCCAGCGGTACAAAGAGGAGCTGGTACCATTCCTTCTGAAACTATTCCAAACAATAGAAAAAGAGGGACTCCTCCCTAACTCATTTTATGAGGCCAACATCATCCTGATACCAAAACCTGGCAGAAACAAAACAAAAAAAGAAAATTTTAAGCCAATATCCCTGATGGACATTGATGTGAAAATTCTCAATAAAATACTGGAAAACAGAATCCAGCAGCACATCAAAAAGCTTATCCACCACAATCAAGTCAGCTTCACCCCTATGATGCAAGGATGGTTCAACATAAGCAAATCAATAAACGGAATCGATCACATAAACAGAACCAATGAAAAAAACCACATGATTATCTCAATAGATGCAGAAAAGGCCTTTGATAAAATTCAACACCCCTTCATGCTAAAACTCTCAATAAACTAGTTACTGATGGAACACATCTCAAAATAATAAGAGCCGTTTATGACAAACCCATAGCCGATATTATACTGAATGGGTAAAAGCTGGAAGCATTCCCTTTGAAAACCGGCATAAGACAAGGATGCCCTCCCTCACCACTCCTATTCAACATAGTATTGGAAGTTCTGGCCAGGGCATGCAGGCAAGAGAAAGAAATAAAGGATATTCAAGTAGGAAGAGAGGAAGTCAAATTGTCTCTGTTTACAGATGATGTGATTGTATATTTAGAAAATCCTGTCATCTCAGCCCAAAATCTACTTAAGCTGATAAGCAACTTCAGCAAAGTCTCAGGATACAAAATCAATGTGCAAAAATCACAAGCATTCCTATACAGCTATAATAGACAAAGAGCCAATCACGAGTGAACTCCTATTCACAATTGCTAGAAAGAGAATAAAATACTTGAAATACAATTTACAAGGGATGTGAAGGACCTCTTCAAGGAGAACTGCAGTTGTTGGATAAAATATTCTCTAAATATCTGTTAGGTCTGTTTGTTCTAAATTCCACTCTAACTTCAATGTGTCTTTTTTGATTTTCTTTCTAGATGATCTGGCTAATGCTGAGAATAAGGTGATAAATTCCCCCACAATTATTACATTGGAGTCTTTCTTTCCAGATCGAGTAATATTTCCTTTACGAATCTGGGTGTTCCAGTGTTGGGTGCATATATATTTAGAATTGTTATTTCCTCTTGTTGGATTGGTCCTTTTATCACTATTTAGTTGTCTTTGTTTACTATTTTTGGCTTAAGGTCTGTTTTGTGTATTATGAGTATAGCTACCTCTGCTCACTTTGGATTCTGTTAGAGTTAAATATCTTCTTCCATTTTTTTTCTCTCAGTCTACAGGAATCTTTTCAGGTAAAGTGTTTCTTGTACGTGGCATTTAGTTGGATCATTTTTTTTTAATCCATTCAGTCAGTCTATAGCTTTTAAGTGAAGAATTTAATCCATTTACATTCAAAGTAATTATTGTTATGTGAGGTTTTATTGCTGTCATTTTGTTAATTGTTTTATGGTTGTTTTGTATATTCTTGAATTTTCCTCTTATTGTCTGTCATTGTGGTTGGTAGTTATTTGTAGGGATAGTATTTGAGCCCTATCTTTTTCCACATTTGTATGTTTGCTTCACCTTTTTTTTATACTGTTGTGTGTTTGCATGTAGATAAATGTCTTTTTGCTTCTATGTTTAGGAGTCCTTTGAGTACTTCTTGTCTGGTCAGTCTAGTGATGATGAATTATCTTAGTTTTATCTTGTCTGAGAAAAACTTTATTTCTCCTTCATCTATGAAGGATAATTTTGTTAGATAAAGTATCTTAGCTTGCAGTTTTCTTTCAGCATTTTGAATACATTATCCCATTCTCTCCTGCCCTATAAGGTTTCTACTGATACATTTTCTCTTATTCTGATGGAGATTTCTTATAGGTGACTAGATGCTTTTCTCTTGCTTTTTTTTAAAATTCTCTATTTTTCATGGAGTTTAGAAGTTTTGACTATAGTATACCATGAAGAAGAACTTTTTGCATTGTGTCCGTTTGGTGATTGCTGGGACTCTGTATATGGATGTTTAAATCTATTGCTAGACTTGGAAAGTTTTCATCTATTAATTCATTAAATAGGTTTTTAAACTCTTTCTCTCTTTGCCTTCTGGGATACCAATAATTCACATATTTTATCCCTTTCTTTTCTGTCCCATATATCATTAAGACTTTGTTCATTCCTTTTTTAAAAACCATTGTCTGATGGTTATTTAAAAAACACTGTCATCAAGTGAAATTATTTTGTCTGCTTGATCTAGTCTATGGTTGAAGCTTTTAAATGTATTTTGTAATTCATTCAGTGATTCTTCATTTATAGAATTTCTGTTTGATTCTTTTCTATGTTATCTATCACTTCGTTAAATTTCTCATTCATATCCTGAATTGTTTTTCTGATTCTTTGTTTTTTATTTTTAGAATTCTCTTATATCTCACTGAAAATATTTAGAATCGATAATTGAATTTTTACTAGGATTTTATGAATTCCATCTCCTTTGGAGCTGTCATATATTCTTGCTTTTTCATGTTTCCTGTGTCCTTACATTGATATCCATGCATCTCATGTAACAGTTGCTTCTTCTAACTTTTTCAATTTGCTTTCATAGGGGAGGACTTTTCTTGAGGAAGAATCTATGGTGTTGGTTGGGTGGGGCACTTTGGTTTCAATTCTAGGTACATGCATTAGTGTAGTCTTCCTTGATTTTTTTGGCTATACACAGTGCCAGTGGTATCTGAGACTTCCTTGGTGGCTTAGGGTGCAATTATTGAGGAAAGCTCTGATGCAGTTTTGCTTGGGACTCAGATGTCAAGCAGACCAGTCTTTGGGCTCCTGTGGTTGCAGCAGTGGGCTGAGAGTGCCTGCTCATATGACCCATAATGTCATATATACCAGTGTTAGTGGGTACAGGTGGGCAATTTTTGTTCCTTCAGGTGTCTTACTCAAATCCCAGTAGTGACAGCTGTGAGTTGAGCAGGTAGGTGGGTTCTTGGGTCCATGGGCAGCTAATATGGCATAGGCAATGAGAGTGGCAGTGGTGTGACAATCCCCTAGGTCCCTTGTGGTGCATGCTGGCATTGGAAGTAATTGTAATGTTCTGGCAAGGTCAGTGTCCAAGCCTGCAGGTGGTAATTTGTGGTAATAGCTGCTGTGTGGGTAGGCCTAACTTCAGGTCCCTGAGAGGAGTGGTCATATGTCATCAGTGGTGAACTAGACTGGGAGATTCCCTGGCCCCTGGGCTGTATACTCTGGCATAGGGATGACGGGGAAACCTGGGCTAGGCTTGCTTATCTTCAAGCCCCCAAATGGCATGTACAGGCACTGGCCATGGTAGTCAGGAACAGGGTGATCCCCAAGTCATCGTGGAATGCTTGAGTGAGAGGCTATAGTAACTGCACTGCTGCCCTGCCAGTGGGGGTTGATGGTACCACCTTCAGTGATGATGGCTTAGGACAGCAGGTGGGGAGCATGAATGCCACTTACACCTCAGCCTTGGTGGCACCCTTGCTCAGCCTTGGGTGGAGAAGCCTGTGGTCACTTGTGCCTAAACCCCAGGCAGTAACTATCACTTCTCTTGCACCTCAGCTTCAGCACCACTGGGCTTCAGGGTAGTGTGCAGTTTGTTGGGGGTGATGCTCTAGAATGGCACCTTGCTGGCACCTCAGTCCTAAAGATGGCATCCCACACCCTGATTGCACCTCCATCAGGGTGTAATGGCCCAAGGTCACTTGTGCCTAAGCCCTGAGAGCAATAGCCTATGCTTCTCTTGCTCATTAGCCTCAGCATTCTTGGGTTCCAGCACAGTGTGCAGTCTGTTGCAGGCAAAGTTCTAAAATGGTATCTTGATGTAGTTGCTTAGGTCACAAGGAATGTGAAGGACCATATTCAAGCTTCCTCCATGGGGAGCTGCCGTAATACAATCTTCTTGCAACTCCCTATTTTAGTTTCATGTCCTGAGAGTACTGAGGGCTCTCCCATGGCTAGGACTATAGGAGTCTATGATGAAAATGCAGGCTGCTGAGGATCTCTCACCTACCCTTTCCCTCTACTGGAGAGTCTCTCTAGGCTCTCAGTCAATCCAGGCTGAGCAGGCTGCTTGCTTCCTTCTCCCATTCCTTACTTCGGATGTTGCCTGTCACTATTTTGTTGGATTCCAGTGTTCTCTCTTGGATGATCTAATATCTACTGGGTATTTTAGCTCTTTTTAGTGGAAAAAGCAAGTACAAAATGCTCCCTAATCAGCCATCCTGAAGCCTCCCAAGGTGCCCATTTCAAAACCCATTTTTGAACTAAACTACCTAACCAGAGCATTTGTTTTAAACATACTAATATATTTAAATGCTTTAATAATCCTTTTATTTCACCAATAAACAAAAAAGAAGAATAAATTTAGGAGAATAAAATAATTACTAATTCTTCTCTTAAAAGATATATCTGTAAGGAGGGAAGGACTGGACTGATTATATCAACTAGTAGAATTTATCTGTGCAGATTTAATGCACAGAAAATATTGTCCTGTGTTCTTTACTGTATCTCCCATTTTGATATTTAAGAGTCTTTTTTGGCAAACAAAGTGGTACCTCTTGTCAATTGTGGATATTTAAATGTGGGAAATTGTGATCAGACATAAATCTCTCAAAGAAAGACCTTGCGTCCTCTCTGTTATTAAGAATCCGCACTTTCCGTTGTGGGACACTCAGGAACTGACATTTATGTCTAACCTTCTGGATAATGGATTTACATGGCTGTTTAATCTTTTAAGGAAATATGAAGACTCCTGAGATTGTATTTCCATGCCTTTGTAAATCATACATTAGTGGTATTAAGATACAAGAAAATACCTTTCCAAGCTCTATTTCTTGCACCAACTAGAAAATTAATAGTTAATACCATGTTACCATTATTTGTTTTATAAAAGTGACAAAATATTAAGAGAGCTAATTCCCACCTGTTTTTAAGGCCAATTTGAGTCGTTATAAATATTCAGAGACATTTCAGAACACTGTTTGAAAATATAGTAATTCTCTAACAATGTAAAACAGTTTTTCTTTTTGAGTGTGGAAATTAACCATGTAACTTTCTAGTGCAGGGCCTTTTAAACTTGAATATGATACAAATCATCTGAGAATCCTTTAAAAATGTAGGTTCTTATCCAGTAAATCTGGAGTGGGACCTGAGATTCTGGATATAAAACAAGCTCTCAAGGGGTGCCAATAGTGCTATCCATGGACCAGATATTACCCACAAGAATGGAGCATACAGGTTTGTAATGTAGGCTCTATGGATTAGCACCAAGACTTGTGCTAACTACATAAAACTGTATACAATATGTGTGTGTGTGTGTGTGTGTGTGTGTGCATTTATAAGATAGAGTACTCATAAGTTGTATCCTGCTGCAAAGACTTGTGGCCTGCTGCTCTGAATTATTAGCATTTCCTCAATATGTTACTTATATTGAAATTCCTGTGATACAATCACTGAACATTTTAGAAAACTTGATATATGTTATCTTTCTTTTGGATATTTAAAATTAATATAAAGTATTAATCACTTCAAGAAATCCTGGAGTTATTACACCTGTGTGACTTTCACCTACGTGTTTCCTAAACTATTTGGTAATTGAATTCATTTTTTTTCAAGTTTTACCAAACAATATTCCATGAACAATAAAAAAGATACTGGCTTACATTAAATAAAAATTAGTATTTGGGGCCGGGCACAGTGGCTAACGCCTGTAATCCCAGCAGTTTGGGAGGCCGAGGCGGGAGGATCACGAGGTCAGGAAATCGAGACCATTCTGGCTAACATGGTAAAACCCCGTCTCTACTAAAAATACAAAAAATTAGCCAGGCGTGGTGGTGGCAGGCGCCTGTAGTCCCAGGTGCTCGGGAGGCTGAGGCAGGAGAATGGCATGAACCCGGGAGGCGGAGCTTGCAGTGAGCGGAGTTCTCACCACTACACTCCAGCCTGGGCTACAGAGCGAAACTTCATCTCGAAAAAAAAAAAAAAAGTATTTGGCTCTCTGATTTCCCTTCCACTACTTTTTAAGCTATCTTTCTGTGCAACTCACTTGTTTCGCCAACCTATCTAATACCTTGGCCTCTCAACCTTGTGGCCTCTTCATTTTTAATGATCTTTTTCTTCAACATTATTGTAGTCAGCCATTCCTATGCTTGTGATTCCAAATATATTTTTCTTCTCCAGAGTCTCTTTTAAGATTCTGTTTTCTGACCACCACTTTATTATCTTTCTGATTACATATTCTCTAATCCTTCATGCCAAATTAACTTTTTATCTTACTGGAACATCGAATGCATGTTTTCCATTCCTCATGTTTTTGTTTCCTGTCTTACTCAGCTTAGATTTCATGTTCTATCGCTATGATTGCTCTTTTACTTGGATCCACAATTTTGCCATAGGAAACTTCTAGGCCCAAAGTTACACCCTTTCAAGTGACAGCTTTCATCAGTGACTGACTGAGGTGGGGATAGGTTGTCTCCTTGCCTCAGTTTGGTAGAATCCTTATAGGCTTCAGAGCTCGTCAGAGTGTCATTTGAGGGCTCAGTGGGTCACCTTCTATTTTTGCACAATCCCTTTCTCATTTCCTTTTGGGTGTGTTTCCTGGAGGAACTTTGCGTATAGTTCTTCATACAAGAAGCTGTTTCTCAGAACCAATCTAAAATGCACTCGTGTAAAATTGCAACTCCACCAATGCTAGTTATTTTCCTCGTTTTATTTTATTTACAGTATTTATCACTGTCTGAAATTATAGTCCTTGTCTACTTGCTGGTTTGTTGTCATTTATTTTTAATAAAATGTAGACTGTCTTGCTCAGGAACTTTGTCTTTCGTGTTCAGCACTATGTCTCAAGCACACATATTATCTTTATCCAATGGTAAACTTTGTTTATTTGTTAAATTTATTTTTGAATTCCATATTTATATAAAACATTACCTCATGATAATTATCATATTCATAATTACTATATTGATGATAGTTTCTAAAAATACTGAGTAGGTACTAAAGTATGGTGGAACTACTAGAGGGAAGAGAGTGGGTGTTCCTCTCTGAAGACTAGAATACTCTGTGAAGAGCAGGCTGGTCTGGAATCTTGACTCCATCTGAAAGATAATTATTCTTTACCAAAGTTGTTTTCCAAGGTCAAGGCTGATCTTCTTTATCTTTTTGATCTGATTATTTAAGAGCTATCCTTAAATGTATTTAGTTACTTATAAAGCTTTCCTCAATAGATTTACTGCAACATTTTGTAATTAGAGCATTCATGTTAGAAAGTTCTTATATAATATAGTAATGATAAAAATGTTATCTCCTGGTAAGTGTTAGAGTGTTTGTGTACCAGAAAGAAAAACAAAATCAAAGAAAAACACAAAATCAAAATAAATTAAAGGAGTATACTGAATAGCTTCATTACAGTAAGCATTTAGATAACTTAGTCCTAAACATACCTTGCTTTATCTTATTTTCCTTAATATTCTGGTCCATACTTTAAGAATCAATGATTTTACTGAAGATGTGAGGAAAAAATGTGAACACAGGACACATTATTTACTAAAGGCCTACTTTATGACAGAAAAATAATTTTAGGCTTATTAACATGTCTTTCTTAATTTTCAAACACTGTTAGCAAATAGGACATTATTTTCAAATTGACAGAAGAAATTGAAGTTGAGAGAAGCTAAATATTTGTTGAATGTGGAAATTCAAATTAATCTAATCATAGCTTTGCCAGTTACATATTATGCCATCTTGGGTGATTCACTTCACTCGTTAGATCTCTATACTCTTGTATACATTGAGAGGGCTCAATTGCCTTTAAGAGTTCCGCTGGTTTAAATGCCTGCTAATGGAGTAAGCTTTAAGAGGCACAGGCACTTTATAACCAACACCAGGATGAGAAAGAGTCTTAGAAACACAGCATACATTCCAAACACAAACAGTACATCTCTGGCAGATGGATCCTTGTGTCTGGTAATGGAAGAAGTAGGCAAAAGATGGGAAGATGATCTGTGATAGGGTCCTGACAAAGATTACTTATGATTATTCCAGAAGGCAGGGGAAACCCAGTGACAGAGAACCAATATACACCTAATATGCGGAAAGGCAGAGGGACAGGTCAGGAGTAGGGGGCAATCGGTATTTAGAATTGCCTCATCTCAAGGACTGAGGATCAGAGGTAGACTCTATTCCATAGAAACAGTTGTGCATGGTAAAGGTGTGGGCCAAGACACTGAAGCTTAGGTTTGCTAGTACCAGGGCCTAACGTCAGGGTGGGACTAGCATACTCTTTATTTGATACTGGGTTGCAAAGTTCATCAAATAAATGCTCCTTTGGTTTTTCTAGAACTAGGCCTGAGTAGGTACTAAAGTGTGGTGGAACTACTAGAGGGACGAGAGTGAGTGTTCCTCTCTGAAGACTAGAATACTCTGTGAAGAGCAGGCTGGTCTGGAATCTTGACTCCATCTGAAAGATAATTATTCTTTTCTTTTTTTTTTTTGAGACGGAGTCTTGCTCTGTCGCCCAGGCTGGAGTGCAGTGGCCAGATCTCAGTTCACTGCAAGCTCCGCCTCCTGGGTTCACGCAATTCTCCTGCCTCAGCCTCCTGAGTAGCTGGGACTATAGGCGCCTGCCACCTCGCCCGGCTAGTTTTTTGTATTTTTTAGTAGAGACGGGGTTTCACTGTGTTAGCCAGGATGGTCTCGATCTCCTGACCTCGTGATCTGCCCATCTCGGCCTCCCAAAGTGCTGGGATTACAGGCTTGAGCCACCGCGCCCGGCGATAATTATTCTTTACCAAAGTTTTTTTCCAAGGTCAAAGCTGATCTTCTTTATCTTTTTGATCTGATTATTTAAGAGCTATCCTTAAATGTATTTAGTTACTTATAGAGCTTTCCTCAATAGATTTACCGCAACATTTTGTAATTAGAGCATTCATGTTAGAAAGGCCTTTTAAAAATATGGATGCATTTGTCTGTATGTTTATTGCTTGCTTTTAGCACAGATTACTTAATCAGAATAACAGTAGAGCAAGCCAGGCCACTGAAGGAGTAGAAAATACAACTGGTAGGGAGAGAGAAGTGGGAAAGGTCTAGGGCACTTGGTACTTCCTGAGTATGGAGGTTTCCCAGAGCAGAACTGGCAGTATCAGAACACTCTAAAAGACTTCCTTAGTACAAGATAAGGAATAAATGAAGGTCCATGATTGTACCTTTCTAATTCTATATAATCAGATTCTTGGTTTTAAATGTTGCATTTTAAGTTCTAGGTGTTGACCTAATATTAAAATTCTGAAAATATTATCAATCCTGTCTTGTTTTACTGTTTAATCCATAAACTAAATGTCTCTTTAGTAACTTCAGCTAGAAGGCAATGTTTCCTATTGTATAATTATGGTCTTGCTACTATCAGAGTATATCCATTGAGTTCTGGATTTCCCAAAGCATTTTCACATTAAAATTCCACAAAATCAAACTTGATAATACATGTCATTTATCACACTGCACCACTACGTTTGGCTATATTTATTTTATTATGATTATATTATGTCTCCTGGTTTCCACACAGTAACTACTGTGCCAGGAAGAATCCCAAGTTCATCTCTATCCTTCTTAAATAAAATGGCCATACTGCCCAAGGTAATTTATACATTCAATGCCATCTCCATCAAGCTACCAATGACTTTCTTCACAGAATCAGAAAAAACTACTTTAACGTTCATATGGAACCAAAAAAGAGCCCTCATTGCCAAGACAATCCTAAGCAAAAAGACCAAAGCTGGAGGCATCACGCTACCTGACTTTAAACTATACTACAAGGCTACAGTAACCAAAACAGCATGGTACTGGTACCAAAACAGAGATATAGACCAATGGAACAGAACAGAGCCCTCAGAAATAATACCACACCTCTACAGCCATCTGACCTTTGACAAACCTGAGAGAAACAAGAAATGGCGAAAGGATTCCCTATTTAATAAATGGTGCTGGGAAAATTGGCTAGCCATAAGTAGAAAGCTGAAACTGGATCCCTTCCTTACACCTTATACAAAAATTAATTCAAGATGGATTAAAGACTTAAAGTTAGACCTAAACCCATAAAAAACCCTATAAGAAAACCTAGGCAATACCATTCAGGACATAGGCATGGACAAGGACTTCATGTCTAAAACACCAAAAGCAATGGCAACAAAAGCCAAAATTGACAAATGGGATCTAATTAAAATTAAACAGCAAAAGAAACTACCATCAGAGTGAACAGGCAACCTACAGGATGGAAGAAAATTTTTGCATTCTACTCATCTGACAAAGGGCTACTATCCAGAACCTACAAAGAACTCAAACGAATTTACAAGGAAAAAACAATTCCATCAAAAAGTGGGCAAAGGATGTGAAGATACACTTCTCAAAAGAAGACATTCATGCAGCCAACAGACACACGAAAAAATGCTCATCATCACTGGCCATCAGAGAAATGCAAATCAAAACAACAATGAGATACCACCTCACACCAGTTAGAATGGCGATCATTAAGAAGTCAGGAAACAACAGGTGCTGGAGAGGATGTTCAACCGTTGTGGAAAACAGTATGACAATTCCTCAACGATCTAGAACTAGAAATACCATATGACCCAGCCATTGCATTACTAGGTATATACCCAAAGGAGTATAAATCATGCTGCTATAAAGACACATGCACACGTATGTTTATTGCGGCACTATTCACAATAGCAAAGACTTGGAATCAACCCAAATGTCCATCAGTGACAGACTGGATTAAGAAAATGTGGCACATATACACCATGGAATACTATGCAGTCATAAAAAAGGATGAGTTTGTGTCCTTTGTAGGGACATGGATGCAGCTGGAAGCCATCATTCTCAGCAAACTATCACAAGAACAGAAAACCAAACACCGCATGTTCTCACTCATAGGTGAGAATTGAACAATGAGATCACTTGGACTCCGGAAGGGGAACATCACACACCGGGGCCTATTATGGAGAGCGGGGAGGGGAGAGGGATGGCATTGGGAGTTATACCTGATGTAAATGACGAGTTGCTTGGTGCTAACGAGTTGATGGGTGCAGCACACCAACATGGCACATGTATACATATGTAACAAACCTGCATGTTGTGCACATGTACCCTAGAACTTAAAGTATAAAAAATAAATAACATTTTTTTGGAACAGTTAGAAAATTCTCTGTAGAATTAGATTGAAGAGGATGAGGTGAGGTGAAGTGAAAATTCAGAAGCCATGTTAAGTAGACTAAAATCATAAAGCAAAGTTAGAGCGATCTAAATTCTCAAATCCCCAAATTTCTCTTTGACCACTTCTCATTACTCAGACTTTCCCAGGAATTTCCCATTGAACCCACCCTCATTAACCATATTTCTAGAAGCAGGTTAACTATTTGATTTGAAGCCATCCTTATTAGCCATATTTCTAGAGGCAGATTCACTATTTGGAAAATGAGAGATATGTAGAATACCCAGAAAATGTCAATAGAAGTGGACTTGATTGAAAAATAATTTGGCTGACAGGATAACTCCAGAAATTTAATAATTTTGTCTCGGTATACTGTACCAATTAGCAAAAAGATATGCCAATGCTATTTGAGGTTATTTCATATATTCTAGTTCAACTTAAGCCCTCAGGAGTCTGTCAAGAAAATGAGATATGTGTGGTTGTGGCCTGCTCATATAGAAAAAGATTAGTATGAATCCATACAAATGAAGCGATGTGTAGGCATTTCATTAGGTATTATAATTAATTCAGAGATTACTTCAAGTGTATGTGAGGATGCACATAGGTTATTTGCAAATACTGTGCCATTTTACACCAGGAACTTCAGCATCTGTGGATTTTGGTATCCATTGGGGTTGTAGAACAAACTCCCCATTGATACCAGGAAAGACTATAATTTATGTGTTAGAACAGAACTGCAAATGATGAGTGAAAACATTTAAAAATATGTGAAAGTTGGCCGGGTACGGTTTCTCATGCCTGTAATCCCAGCACTTTGGGAGGCCAGGGTGGGTAGATCACAAGGTCAGGAGATCGGAACCAGCCTGGACAAGATGGTGAAACCTTATCTCTACTAAAAATACAAAAATTACCCGAGCATGGTGGTGGGCACCTTTAATCCCATTTACTCGGGAGACTGAGGCAGGAGAATCGCTTGAACCCAGGAGGCAGAGGTGGTAGTGAGCCGAGATCATGCCACTGCACTCCAGCCTGGGCAACAGAGCGAGACTCTGTCCCAAAAAAAAAAAAAAAAAATATATATATATATATATATATATATATATATATGTATGTATATATATGTAAAAGTTGTGAAAGTGGTCTTTTAGCTTCAAATGAATATATGTCTCATATCAAAACCACAGCTAATTAAAGAACTAAGAAAGAAAAGGAATATTCAGATATCTGGAGTAATCTAACAGCAGTGTTCAGAGTTTTAAAATTGTTATTATTATTATTATCAGTGCTAGATATTTCTCATAGATATTGTACAGAAGCAGGCCCATCCACTTGATATTCACATAGCCTGCTTTAAAAGTGGAGTGGCAAAGTAGTAGTAAATGTCACTAAAATATAGTTTTTTTTTAGATGTGTTTCGGGTTGAGTTGAGAGTACATAATAAAAATGATGAATTGACTCAAATCTTCCTTTCCTTTTTTTTTTTTTCTTTTGTTTTAAGCACAGTTGTTTAAATTCCCTATATGGTTAGAATACATGCACTTTTAAGAAAGCATTCTGCCGGAAGTAATTGGGTGTTTTCCACTATCACATAAATCTGCTGGCTGGTGTTTGATATTCTTGGAAAGTCGGAGGATAGACATTTATTAGTATCAGAGGGGCCCTTTGAGGAGAAAATTCATATTGTTTAATAAAAGGGTAAATTAATTAGTTCTATGTAAATAAAATCCTTTGAAAGAAAGTTTTATTCAGAAACTTTTTAAAACTTAAGAAAGCAAAACATATCAAAACGATCTGCTTTTGCAATGAGGAAGATATAAGTATGGTTATTTCACTAAATAGTCATGGAAAAATTATCTATATCATTATACTATCTATATTCTTATAATGACATAATTATGCAAGAGTAGCAGCATCGAGAATTGGTTTAGAGCAAGAGGTCTTGAGTTGAATTGTCCAGATTTAATCCTAACTCTATACCACTTAATATATTGGTATTTGAACTTGGAGCAGGTTGCTTATTACTGTTTGTCTCTATATCTTTGATAAGAATGAAGGTAATGATACTAATTATCTCTTTATGTCATTTAGAAGATTAATGGAATTACTAATATATGAACAATGCCTTGTATGTACAAGTATGCAACATTAGCTTATTATTATAACTATAAAGACTTTTCTTCATATAGTTTTAGGTTTAAGACTCAGTCATTGATATGGAAAACAAATTCATATAAATTTTGAAAATTTCCCTGGAACACTGGAAATCCAGGCAACAAGAAAGCTTATAGAACAAGTACATTGAACTGGAAAAAGCTTTTCAATGGACATAAAAACCCCCACAGTATTTTGTATTCCATTCTTATTCTTTGTGGTGGTGATGAAGAAGAGTGCCTACAAATGAAAAGATGAAAGAATCTCTATCATCACTTCTTCATCAAACCACTAAGTTATGTCTCGTGCCCATTCTAAATGATGGTCCTCAAAAGTAGAGGCAGGTCTTCTTTGGGAGTCAAGATAATGCATATAGTTAGAGAATATTCCTCAAAATTATTTTCATTAGTTCTCAGCCCCTTTTTTCATTGTCATTAACTGCTGTTTAATATTATCCTTTTTTGTTCTTCTTGAAGAGAGATAACATTGCTGATAGTGATTTCAGAGAAACGCATTTTTGCCTCTATCTTTCCACTGTGTAGTGAGACTAAAAAGTTAAAATGTATATGTAGGCAGACAAGGAGTCTGAAAGGATGCTACTTTCAATATATGACTATTTCCACCCTGGTAGTCAGTATGATGAAAGAAAAAGATGTGGCAAATCCAGTTACTGATATTCTGTCCAAGAGAGTAGACTTGGAGCAAATTACAAAACCAGGAGGTTTACTCTGAAATCTGTTTTAAGTGGCAGGTTTCCAAGAAAAAGCAAGACCTTGCAAGCTAGTGCAGCACAGAACAGGAACACCAGACATCTGAGTCAAGTACATTTGAATGAATGCAAATGGCAATGATGGGGGTCAATGTACCTCATTTTGAGACAATCTTAAAAAAAAAGGAAACACTTGAAATTAGATGCACTGTTTAAAGTTAGTTGATTACAATCATTTAGCACTGTATTCAATATATTTTTCTTAAGTAATTTATTAGTTGGAATATTAACACAATTTATTGTTAATAAATAAATTTATTGAGAACACATTATGTTCTAGGCATCAGGTCACTTATTTAATATAAATTACCTAGTTTAACACCACAACCATAGGTTTTCTGTGTCAAGCAGTCTATCAAAAACTTTGATTAGATCTAAGCCACAGCTGTGTAGCAAGGAGTGCAATCATGGTTATTTGACCCTAAACATTTTCAGAGTCCAAATAAATTTATTGGAATCTGTATATAGACACTCATTCATTGTCCATTATAATGTTAAACTCTGATTGATTATACTCTTGAAACAGCATCCTTTAGAAGTTGCTTAACTCTTCTGTATTTCTTCCTACCAAACTCACCCTGGCCTTAGGGCAAAGGGAGGAGATGATTATACAATTCCGCCATACTCACCCTGGCTTTAGGGCATCACGCTTAGTTCTCCCACATCTCCCCTCTCCCTGGAATGTCCTGCCTCTAGCCATTTTTCATGCATCTAAAGCAGGAGTGTCCAATCTTTCGGCTTCCCTGGGCCACATTGGAAGAAGAAGTGTTGGGCCACACATATAATACACTAACACTAATGATAGCCGATGTACAAAAAAAAAAAAAAAAAAAAAAAAAACCCACAAGAAAAACTTCAATATTTTAAGAAAGTTTGCAAATTTGTGTTGGACAGCACCACATTCAAAGCTGTCCTGAACAACAGGGCTGCAGGTTGGACAAGTCTGATCTAAAGTGTCTTACGTAACTATCTTACGTGAATGTATTCACACGTTGTTCTCTAAGATAACATTAGGCAAAGTGTTGTTAGTTTTATACTTGTTATTTAATTTAGTATCTCTTTCTCCTAAAGGACTTTAAGCTCAAGACAGTCAGGACATTAAGACAGTCAGGACATTAAAAAGTACTGTTATGCTTTACCTTGAAAGTAGCAAAGTGATCAGCACATATTAGAATCTCAATAAATATGTGCTAGGAGTTTAGTCAATCATGTAACAGGTTCTTTCTGTCTGCTGCACAAACAAAATCAAACTACTGAGACCACAGCATTGCAGTAGCGAACGAGTTTAATTGACCTGAAGCTGGCCCATGTAGGAGAGCCTGGACTGTTGGTCAAATCAGCCTCTCTGAAGGCTTGGAAGTTAGGGGGTTTTAATGGACAATCTGGCGGTCAAGGATTTAGGTTATGGGTGCTACTGATTGGTTGGGGATAAAATCATAAAGGTGTGGAAAACGGTCCTCAGGTACTGAGTCTGCCTCTGAGTGAGACAACAAGACCAGTAAATTCAAGAGTCATGAGTCCAGTTGCGGTCAGTCTGAGAAACATCTGGAAAAAAAAAAAAAATCTGAGGTTCCACAGTAGTGTTGTTATATATAGGAACAATTTTGAAGGTCACAAATCTTGTGACCTCTGGCCACATGACTCCTGACCAGTAAGTGATTTTAGAAACTATATCTATCTTGTGGCCTCTCAGTCTTACAAAGACCATTTCAGCCCCCAAACAAGGAGGAGTTAGTTTTAGGGAGGGAATATTATCATTTTTGTTTCAAAGTTAAAGTATAAGTTCCTCTCAAAGTTAGCTTGGTTGATGCCCAGGAATGACCAAGGACAGCTTAGAGGTCAGAAGCAAGATGGAGTCAAGTATGTCAGTTTTCTCTTACTGTCATGATTTTGCCAGGGCAGTTTATTAATGAAGCGGATTATATTGTAGCTGTCTTGCAAATAACGTTCTAGGACCAAACTGAGGTCTGCTCTCCCTGTGCAGTAAATCCAGGTGATATGGTTTGGCTCTGTGTCTCCACCCAAATCTCATCTTGAATTGTAATCCCCATGTGTTGAGGGAGGGACATGGTGGGAAGTGATTGGATCATAGGGGCAGTTCCGTCCATGCTGCTCTCGTGACAAGGAGTCAGTTCTCATGAACTCTGATGGTTTAAAAGTATTTGGCATTTGCCTCCGCTCCTGTCTCCATGTAGGGAGTGCTTGCTTCTCCTTCGCCTTCCGCCATGACTTTAAGTTTCTTGAGGCCTCCCCAGCCATGTGGAACTGTGAGTCAATTAAAACCCTTCTTTATCAATTACCCAGTCTCAGGTATGTCTTTATAGCAGTGTTAAGAATGGACTAATACACCAGATAGTGTATTAGTCTGTATCGTGCTACACCAGGATAGTGATAGAAAGAAAGGCTTTCATTACAGAATGTCAAGCAAGGAGGACCAGGCAGCTAAATGCTTAAATCCTGATCTCCTTAATGGCTTGCACATAAGGATGGTTAAAGGCAGGGGTAAATGTCAGGAAAGCAAAAGCTACAGGCAAAGCCATAAATAATACATGGAGGTTACATATTGGTTTAGGTGTAAAAGAGTGGGATGTCTTGAAGCAGGGGCTTACAGGTCATAGGTAGATTCAACGATTTTCTGATTTGCAATTGGTTAAGGCAGAGAAGTCTGTTTAAAAATTGGAGTGAATAGAAAAATATTCTTTGGGTAGGGGGAGTGACTTTCTCCAAAGCCCTCAAGAAAAACTTGGAACAAATACGGTGATTAAAGTTCAGTCTTCACTTCCCCTTATCTGCAGTCTTCATTCCAGTGGATCCTTTAGGCGGGGGGTTCCCTGTGAGGGTCCAAGTTTCTGAAAGACAACTCAGTGACATTAAGATGTTATCATTAGTATCTAAGGGGAAAGCAAACACCTCTGGAACTTTCACTTCCTTGGCTGTTGTTTTAGGCTACGATTATCTTCTTGTTTAACAAGTTCCTTATTTATTTCTAGGACTAACTAGGTTCTTAGAATTTCCCTCCAAAAAACTCAGAATTTGTCTTTATTTCCATGATTGAGGTACATAGGCTCTTAAAAAGTGGTAACCCTGCTCTGTCTCAATAATATTTTAGGGCTCTCTTAACTATTAATATATTGATGTATGAGTAAACTGAATATAATTTGCAAAGTAATTAATGAAATAAAATGTAAGAAAATGCCAGTGTATAATATTGGTTCATTTCAACAACTTTTATTGAATGTTTATTATATTCCTGACACTCTGTTTGGTACTGAACATTTAATAAATGAAGAAGATGAAGTATTTTTCCTCAAGGAAATCACAGTCAGCAGGGAAATATACAGGTAAAGAGGGTTGAACAGTCAGAGCATTAATAAACTCTATGCATCTAATCAATAGCTCTCATAATAAAAATACAAATAATTTAATTCAGTACAGTCTCTTTAATATTACATATCTGTTGTACTAGTAATTACTTTCTTAGGTTCCCTGAATTATCAGTAACATAAAACACAGCATGAAATAATTACCATTATATTGAACAAATGAATTTTATCTGAGTTATTTCACATTCATGTGAGATGAAATCAGTTATTATTTTTGCCTCATAGTATTTTAATTACCTGTTTAAATGTACCTCTAAACTGAGTAAACTTATAATACGGACATTGAGTATTTTCCACTTTGAGCAGTTTAACCTCATTATTGAGCTATTCTATTTACCACTAGAAAAAATAGAAGAGGCCGGGTGTGGTGGCTCATGCCTGTAATCCCAGCACTTTGGGAGGCTGAGCTGGGCAGATCACGAGGTCACGAGTTCGAGACCAGGCTGGCCAACATAGTGAAACCCTATTTCTGCTAAAAATACAAAAAAATTAGCCAGGCTTCGTGGTGGACACCTGTAATCCCAGCTACTTGGGAGACTGAGGCAGGAGAATCGCTTAAACCTGGGAGGCTAAGGTTGCAGTGAGCCGAGATTGCGCCACTGCACTCCAGTCTGTGTGCCAGTGCAAGACTCCATCTCAAACAAAAAAAAAAAAAAAAAAAGAAAAAAGAAATGGAATAATTTAATGATGGAACCAGCTTGCAAAAGTAAAGTCAACATACAAACAATCAATATTTGCATGCCTACCAGATGCCAGCTACTATGCTGTGTGTGTGGTTTTTTTTTTTTTTTTTTTTTTTTTTTTTTTTTTGAGACAGAGTCTAGCTCTGTCACCCAGGCTGAAGTGCAGTGGCATGATCTTGGCTCAGTGCAACCTCTGCCTCAGTAATTCTTGTGCCTCAGCCTCCGGAGTAGCTGGGATTACAGGCACACACCACCATGCATGGCTAATTTTTGTATTTTTAGTAGAGACGAGGTTTTGCCGTGTTGGCCAGGCTGGTCTTAAACTCCTGGCCTCAAACAGTCCACCAGCCTCAGCTTCCCAGAGAGCTGGATTATAGAAATAAGTGACTGCACCCAGCCTATATGTATATTTTTATTTAATACTTACAACAGTCTCAGAGACTGTCAATCTTATTAATCACATTTTATTAATGAGGAAATGCAAGTTTATGGTTAACACTTTATCTAAGTTTATAGAACTAGTAAGCAGCAAAGCCAAAACAACAATCGAGTATTCTAACAATAAGGCCACATAGTTTATCTATATGTTAATGCCTCTCTTTATCTGATTGCTTCTCTATATTCTGACATACCTGTGGTCTTTTCAGAATGATTGTAGTCCCCGATTTCCAATTCAGAATACTCCCAGGACTTATCAGACCATAGGTACCGGGCTTATTTCTGTATCTGTGTTGTCTTTGTATATGTCACACCCAGTTATACTAGTAAGACATATTCATCCATAGGGAAGTCAAAGAGCACCTTGATTTTATATAAAGCTGTTGGAAGAGAAAATAGGTATCACAAGTTGAATAATCAGCAATAAAATAAAACTGATAGATATAGCTATCTATTGAAAGAAATAAGTAAAGTGAGTCAACTCAAACATTTCTTTTTTTCTTTTTGTTTTTGAGACGGAGTCTCGCTCTGTCGCTCCAGTCTGGAGTGCCGTGGCGTGATCTCGGCTCACTGGAAGCTCTGCCTCCCGGGTTCACAACATTCTCCTGCCTCAGCCTCCCGAGTAGCTGGGACTACGGGCACCCGCCACCACGCCTGGCTAATTTTTTGTATTTTTAGTAGAGATGGGATTTCACCATGTTAGTCATGGTTGGTCTCAATCTCCTGACCTCGTGATCCGCCCGCCTCGGCCTCCCAAAGTGCTGGGATTACAGACATGAGTCACCGCGCCCGGCCACTTCAAACATTTCTTAATGAGACAAGTTTGTATTATATCTGGGAAGAGAGGGATAAAACTACCAGATTTTGTTTCCAAATTACCTATGACATGCAGTTATAGAATTGACATGCGAGAGAGGTGGAAACAGAGCTGCCACTTATGAATATATGTATTTTATATATATATATATATCTGTTTATATATTATCTATCTATATCTATATCTATATATATCACTCTTTCTCACACATGCCAATATCGACAGCTTGAAGAGCTTACTGTAGGTATTATTGATTTCATTTGCCATTAAATCCCTCAGTCAATAGCCCATTTATAGTATAGGATCTTCAAAGCTATCCATTGGGGCAAAAGAGCTTGGCAAAGAGAATATTTAAGTTATATAAAAAACAAATGATAAAAATTACTAATTATCTCATGTTCCAACAGATTATGTTTCTCTTTTGCCTTGGCTGCCAGAAAGTATAGTGACAAATCTATAGGATATTAATGGTAATTCTCTTGAACCTTATGGTTGGTTTATTTGTGTTCTTTTCTATTTTTTATATTTTCTTTGTAAACATGTTTTGATTCTTTGTTTTGTTTTAATTTATTATTAGCTTCTTAGCTTCAGGATTAGTCTTATAAATACTAAATTTAATAGGCTATAAAAAGCATATATATATATGCACATATATATGTCTGTGTGAATATGCATATGCATATGTGTATGACTTTAGGATCTTAAGTTTTTAAGCCATTGTAAATTGTTAGTATATTTATGAGTTCATCTTCAAAGTTTGCTGTTTTGACAAGGAGATGATTTTGACATATACAACTTATAAACAAGTGGCATAAACTTAGGTTTGTTGGAACAGAAAAGTGACATTATCAGTATCAGGGGATATATTTTTTCCTGGCACCTGACAGCAAATTATAAAAATTAACACTTCAAGAACTGAACATATGTCATACAAGTCAGTTACAGAGAAAACTGTAGCACTGGAACATGATTAAATTCACCACATGTCACTATTCATTGAAAATATAATGATATTAGGTCTCACACAACATTTTTTTTTTTAGATGATAGCATAGATCTGTATAGTAGGATAAGGAACAAAGAAATTTTGCATTTTGGCTTGATTTTCTTTGATAGCAGATGATATATTAAGTGTGAGAAAAATAGTCCAGTTCTTATTTTGGTCCTTTAATGTGATTTTATAATATATAGCATCTTCACTTTGCACGCATGCACCACAGAATAAATAATGGTGGAATGTAGGGTACCATATGCATGCATTTACTTATTGTTGGCATCAAAGTCAAGTATTATGTTTATCATTCAGGTTATAATATTATATATCTCTTGTGGTGTTTTTCTGTTAAAATAATATTGTTCTAAGTGATCAGTTTCTTTCTTAAAATGTTGAAAATTCACTAGCACAGAAGACACAAGAGGCAACCAGATGCAGGAAAGGAAAATAAATCAGAGCCCATGGATGTACACAGCATTGAGAAAATATTCGCAGTCATTAGAAGAATTTAGAAGATTACAATTTTAACTCAGGTGTTTGGTGTGAATAATACTATAAGAAAATAAAGCTTATGTCGACATTTGAAATTGTATGAAGAAAACAAGGGTAATTATAGTCCCCCAAATTATTATTTTACAACTAACCTTAAGCAACAGAGTAGACCTCTAACCCTAAAAATAGAAAGTAAAATAGAGAACATAGATACCAGTGAAATTACTATTTTCAGTTCAACAGACATGATTGGAAAAGAAAATAAAATCGAAGAGGCAACAAAATGAAAACTAACGGAAAAGGAAATCAGACCAGATGTTGTGAATCTGTTTTTCATGCAGAGATGCTTAAATGCAAGGAATGGCCTTCCAGGCAAGGTTGCTGAGATAATAACACTGAATTTGTACGAGATGGTTTGATTAGAGGGTCTGACAGTGGAGGTTTAGAACTAAAAGGAGAATAAGCTATGCAAGCTAACTGGGCTCTTTGCATTTTTAAAAGAAATTTAATATCTTCATTGAAGATCTTGAATTGAATAAAAGAAGATTATAATTTCTCTGCTTTTAATTTAGTCTTAGCACTAAAAAAGAAATGTGTTCTGTTTCATGTTTTATCTATCTTTTCCATACTTTACCTCTCATTTCTATCAGTGCTTTTGCTGTCATGTTAACTTTCTTCCTGATTTTATTATCACTGGCCTCATTACAGTACCTCCACTGGTTTCTCCTACTGTGATCCTTATATGGATGTGTGTTCTATGTGCTGCTGTCTTTCATCATGTTTGAGTCCTGTCAAGAATTTCTTCTAAATACAATACCATAGATACATTATAGTGATCCCATGCAATCATTGTAACTACTGGGCATATGACTGCTATTCATGCCAATTGTCACTTTCCTAGTTTCTGTATGAGGCAAAAAATTTGTTCTTGAGCACATAATTAGGAAATAAGAGAACTATTGGTGTTCCTATCTTTAACAAGGAAGATTTTTAATTTTCATGCCACTCTTTTCATAAATCTGATCTAAACAAAACTAAAATCGTGTACACAAAGGCCATGAATTGTACTTTGCAAGTTGTGAAAGAGCCAACTAAAACTACTTAAAATGTGCAAAGAAAAAAAAGAGAATGTAAACATATAAGACATGTGATAAAATACTATTTGTAGATTGGTTATGTAACATAAAACTCTCATAAGAAAATATCTTTTATATAAATATTACTCTAGTAATAACTCTCACAGTAAGTCAATTACTTGTCTTCAAACTCTTAATAACTCTTGTCAGCAATGCCTATTAAATATATACTTATGATTTTGATAGGAAAATTGTCCCACCCTCTATTCCCACAGTCATCCAGGAATTTGTAAATACACAATAAACTTTTAAAAAATTATTTTCATAAAGACCAAGATGTATACATTGTGATCAGTCTGATCCCAGTGGGACAATTCACAGTACATAATGCAACAATGTACACATATGGAAAAAGTAAGTATGTCATAGGAAAAAGAAATGGTCTAGCATCGTTTACCCATGTACTTTATGGCATTTATCATGTTCCTTGGAGTCATTTCTTTAGGTGCTTATTTCTATGACTAGACTGTGAGTTCTTTTAAAGTGAAGACAGTGAGTTGTTTATCTTGAACTGTCTCTACACCTCACAAAATACCTTGTAGTAGGAACTCTGCAAATACACATTAAAATGAATATGTCATTATTCAATGAAACATAAATTGAATGAATGAATATACCATGTGAATATACATATATATATGTAAGTACTAATTGAATGAAAAATATCACTTTGGAATTACTATCATTTGGTGTGCAAAGAGAGAGGAAAACAATACTGGAAGAACTAAGGATGTTAAGCCTTATCTGTAGGTATCAATGTTATATTCAACAATATATAAATGTTAATAAATGGTAGTTTGCTTAGTTCCCTAAGCCTTACCTATAAGAGTTCTCTGTTTAATAACAATGGCTAATCAAGGATAGAGTATAATTTTCATAGTAATCTTAAAATAGTAATGCATATGTATTACTGCATGCAATATTATTTTATGAAAAATATATCAATTCTTTAAAGCATAAAAACTACTCATAATGCCACTATTTATTGAAAACTACAATTAGGAGTTTGGAAATTTCCTTCCATACGTTTTTCTTAAAAGGTATGTGGTATATTGTAGAGAAATAAATACATGAATTTTAAATGAAGGCCCTACTTAATAGATATATAGCCTGTTTTTTTTTTCACTTAAAATTATGTCATAAGCATCTTTTTTATGTAATTACTTTATAAGCAAAAAGCTTATATTGATTTGTTACATTCTATTAAATTAAATTATTATTTGTGTTCACCAATGGTTGGTTTGCATTATAAATTAAAATCATTGTTTCACTTCAATCAGTAGTTGTGGTTTAAATTTTATTTTGACATGAATCTGTAAACTTACGTATGCATAGGAAAGCATCTTCTTTACTAGAAATGGAATTTCTTTTAGGATCATAATTTGGGGACTATTTACTAGAAATGGAATTGCTTGAGGGTGATAATTTGGGAACTATTATTTCCTGATCTAACTTTACCAAACCATGAACTCATTTATTTAAAATGCTTAATAACTATTCCAATGAATTGTTGGGAAGCCGTGGTTAAATTACTCATAAACATTTCTGGATCTGCTATAAACTGAGTTCATTTACAAGGTTTTAATACATGTCAGAAACCTAAGGTGTCACTTTCACATGGATACCCAACTTATAATTGAGGTGAAAGTATAATCACTATCTTAAAATTTTAATCCATGAAAATTTACTGAGGTATTTCAATACTTTTTAAAATTAAGTTCAGTAAACTACATCATTAATTATTTTGCCTGATTATATTCCACTTATTAGGATAAAATGGGTTCAGTATAACCAATAGGTACTTTTAGTATCCCTCTTTTAATATCTAAATAAGTCTAGTTTATTCAGTTTAATAAGATTTTGGCTCCTGTATATTGTTTCAGGGTTAAATTAGAAAATAAAATAATAGTATATAAATACATATCTTTGTATTCTGTTATTTGATTGCATAGAGAAAATATGGTGTGTGTATATATATATGGAATACTATGCAGCCATTAAAAAGAATGAAATAATGTATTTTGCCAGCAATATAAATGGTGCTGGACGCCATTAATCTAGTGAAATAACTGAGAAACAGAAAATCAAGTACCACAAGTTCTCACTTATAAGTGGGAACTAAACAATGGGTAAACGTAGACATGAAGATGGAAATAACACACAATGCAAACTCCAAAAGGGGGAAGAGTAGGAGCAGGAGAGAATTGAAAAATTACCTATTGGGTATCATTTTTACTCTGTGGGTGATGGGTACACTAGAAGCCCAAACCTCACTGTTACACAATCCTGGACATGAACCCCCCGAATCTGAAATAATATAAATAAATAAATAAAAATTACAGAGAGTATCAATAAATAGAGAATTCTTAAGAGAACAATTACTGATACTGGTGAAATTGGAATCTTGTTCAGAGGTTACTGGATGGCTATGATTAGGATCCGTTAGAGAATCTTCTAGAAAGTTTTGTGGCAGGTTCATGGAGAAACTCCATGGAAAGGTAAATAATAAGTATAGACTTTTTGGAAATCTGAGTTAAGATGAACTATATTGAATTTCTGAAAACATGGTACCTTTCAAATCATATCTTTTTACCTTGTGTTTTTTATTAGTCTTTGTAATTTGTTGTCCAATTCCATGTAGTTTTATAGCAATTTACATATGATAAAAACAATCAGGGTGATACAGAATATTTTGTGAATGACACTGATTTGGGCATGGGAAAAAAAAATCACACCCTGTGTTTGATTTTAACCTTATAGACTCCTTTGTTATACGTGTGGTAAATTTAAGTTTTTAGTTATGGTTTCCTTGAAACAATTACAAATGATGCTGAAGAGAATTTGTCTCACAGAGAGGGATCTGTTCTGACAATTTTTGTTCACTTGACAGCAAAATATAAGAGAAAAATAAATTTTAGCAAAAGGATGCTGTACTTGACTTTAAAATTAATTCATTGACTAGGGAAGTGAACTTCCCTAAGACATATATTTACTAATAGCCTCTTTTTCTCACGTGGAGAGATACTGTATTTTAGAAGGTAGTAAAGATATTTTAACTGTATATGTACTTATTATTCTGAGGGGAAAAATAAATAAAAACTTAGTAAAATTTACCAGGTTATCAGCAGCTCATTTACTCTTAATTTTATCTGTACATTTGCATTTTACGTACTTTATTTGTTTAGGGTTTCTTTTCTGCTATATGTGTCATATATCTTTAGAAGGTTATTTTAAACAGTACTGGGATTTGCTTTTCTGTGCCTGAAAGTATAGATTTCAAAATTGGACGCTCAAGTTATTCCATATTTTGAACTATGAAAAAGGAATAGTACCCGATTGAATACCGACTTTTTTATAAGACAATCCAGCAACAGAGGCATCCAACATTAGCATCCAGTGTGCAAGACTTGAATGGTTTTATTGCATATTATGAGAGAACTGCTCACTACTGTCTGTTCCTGCTGACAGTCCTGATGTTCAATCTGGTAATATCCTGAAAGCTTTCTTCTTTTTTTTTTTTTCTTACCCAGTGCTTTGTTATTAGATGTTAATAGGTTCTCAGTCTATGGGAGAGGAAGCAATGGGACAATTAACATGAAAAAGCTCAGTAGTAGAGGAGTAGATGGAAAAAGAGTATGGTCTGAGTGAGAATGCCTGAGGTTTGTTTCACTTTTTCTGTTTGTTTATTTTGTCAGGATAAGAATGCCATAAAATGCAATAACTTAGACTTTAGCTCCTACACCAGAATAGCTAAGTAGCTAAGGCACTAAACTTCATTTGTTTATTTATTCTTACATGGCCACCTTCCTGGTGATGTCTCTAGAATACTTGAGGTTCCATCTAGCTATGATGGCTCCTGATTACAGATCCAGAATGTTAACATTACCAGAGCATAGTCAATGTGAGCTTTGTAGAATTAAAATTATCCTTCTAAAATGCATAGCTGATTATCTTATGCCCAATGAAAATTAATGTGAAAACTTATAATGCATTCAGCTATAGATTATAATAGCATAAACAATCTTTTGTACCATTTCTATAAAATTTAGAAAATATTTCATACCCATAATTTTCCCTTCCCATTATACATTTGGAATAGCTGAATAATATAATTATAGAATCACCTTATCTTGAAATCAGATGAGACTTTAGCATTTTTATAGACACTTAGGTTAGATAAACCTCGATTTTGAGTTATGACTCAAATTACTATAACTTTATGAATTTGGAGAAGATATTTATCTGCTCAAAGGCTCTATTTTGCTTCAACTATAAAAATGAAATGTAACAGATCTATCTCTTGGAATTATTATGAGAATTAAACAAAATATTATGTATCTGTTACCTAGCACAGTGCCTGGAAAAGAAGAGAGACTGAAACAGTATTTGTTAAAAACTCGAAGAAACCAGTTGACAACCAGAAGGTGTTACTGCGTGAAGGCTAGAAACTTGGGGAAAGAATAGGACCAAACTTTTCCTTAGTTATATTCTCAGAAAACTGTAGTATGTTCACAATTCCTAATTCATTATTTGTAGACATCTGTAAAAAATGTATGTGATTGAATATTTTTATTCCTATTTTAGAAGCTAAACAGGGCTTATTTAAGGTCTTAAATGGACTTGACACTGAATGTAGAATGTTTGAAGAACCTCCTTTCTTGTTACTATTGATGAACCAATACTGATATATTATTATTAAGTAAATCCTATAGTTTACAGTAGGGTTCACCTTGTGTTGTAAATTCTATGGATTTTGACAAATGTATATTAACATGTATTTACCATTGCAGTATTACACAGAATAGTTTTACTACCTGGAAAATCCCCTGTGCTCTACCTATACATTCTACCCTCCCTAGGAATTTTATTGTCCCTGTAGCTTTGCCATTTCCAGAATGACATGTAATTGCAATCGTACAGTATGTTGCCTTTCAGATGGACTTCTTTCATTAGCAGTATGCATTTAAATTTCCTGCATGTCTTTTCTTGGCTTGATAAATCATTTTTCATTGCTTTTTATACATTCCGTTGACTGAGTGTTCCAGTTTATCCGTTCATCTACTGAAGAACACGTTGGTTGCATCTAAGTTTTGGCAGTTACAAATAAAACTGCTATAAAGATGTGCAGGTTTTGTGTGAATGTAAGTTTTAAATTTATCTGGGTAAATACCAAGGTATGGTTGCTGGATTGTATAGTAGAAGCATGTTTACTTTTGTAAGCAACTGCTGAAATCTCTTCCAAAGTGGCATTCCAAACTGTCTTCCAAAATGCCATTTTGTGTTCTCTTCAGCGATGAACGAGAGTTATTGCTCTACATTTTCACGGTTGGTGTTATCAGTGTTTTAAATTTTAGTCATTCTAATAGATGTGCAGTGTGTTGTTTTGAATTGAAATTCCTTGATGATAAATGATATTGCCCATTTTTTTGTGTCCTTATTTGTCATCTGTATGTCTTTGGTGAGGTGTCTGCTCATATCTTTTGCTTATTTTTTAATTGAATTGTTTTCTTATTATTGAATTTTCAGAATTATTTATATATCCTCGATAGCAGTCCTGCATCAGATAGGTGTTTGGCAGATGTTATCTTCCAGTCTGTGGCTTTTTTTTTTTTTTTTTTTTTGAGATGGGGTCTCACTCTGTCACCCAGGCTGAAGTGCAGTGGCGTGATCTCAGCTCACTGCAACCTCCACCTCCCACGTTCAAGTGATTCTTCTGCCTCAACCTCCCAAATCACTAGAACTACAGGCATGCACCACCACACCTGGCTAATTTTTGTATTTTTAAAGTAGAGATGGGTTTCACCATATTGGCCAAGATGGTCTCAAACTCCTGACCTTGTGATCTGCCCACCTCAGCCTCCCAAAGTGCTGGGATTACAGGCATGAGCCACGGTGCCCAGCATCTTTTTATTCTTTTAAGTGTCTTTTGCAGAGTAGAAGTTTTAAATTTTTATGAAGTCCAATGTATTCATTTTTTTAAAAAATTTTGTTAATTATGTTTTTGGTGTTATATTTTAAAAGTTCTTGCCAAACCCAAGACCACCTAGAGTTTCTTCTCTGTTATCTTATAGAAGCTTTGTAGTTCTGCATTTTAAATATAGGTTTATGATTTAACATAAAATGTTTGCTTTATATCTTTTCTTCTGGATAGCACTTTAATTGGAAAATCAGTCGCTTCCAAGTCAAGGTATACAGTCTATGGATAGTTTTCTAAATTTGAAGGTATGAGTTTTACAAATTTAACATGAACATGTGTCAAAAATTTTATTTTTGAGAGGCACTAAAATGAAAACCTTGTTTAAAAAATTTAGATAAAGGATGGTTCAATAAAATTTCTCATTTAGAAACAAAACTGGTTAATGTCCTACAGAGCAATGAAGCTGTAGCCTTTAGAATTATCTTTTCTACGAAAATAACACTTTTTGTAACAAGAATCATTTACATGGTCATCAGAGTTTTTTTTTAAAAAAAGAGCACTATCCTTTACAGAGTTTTAAAATACCCTAATCAACACTAATAGCAAGTGGAACAAAGATACACTCCTGGAGAATTAGATATTTGCCAGGTGGGCCTGATTGCAATATCTGTTCAGCAGGACATTGAAAGGACAAGCAATAGTCCATTTTTTCTATTTCCAAGCTTTTGATAAATTTCTTAACAACTTCACAAGTTGTTACAAGAGCCTACTTAAGACATACCAAGAGAAGTATGAAGGCTTCGATGACTTTCTTTTTGTATGTGTGTGTGTTTATCTATAGAATTGTGCGTGAATAAGTGCTGCAGAGTTTGTATAAGTATTGTTGATAATTGGCTTGGAAATAGCAATATTGGACTTTATTTTTCTTTTTATTATTGTCAAAAGTAAGACAAGTAAATTCGAGCTGTCTAAAAGCTCAAGAATAAACAGCTTGCAGTGCAAAGAAACTGGGCAAATTTTGTTAAAGTTTAACAAAACTTTTGTAAAATTACAAAGTGACTACAATTTTGACTATTGTATTGGGCAGAATAAAAGACAATAAAATAAAAAGTGCTTTATTTTCTGGTTACTAGATTGTGAACCCTTTGCAGACAGGGACTGTGCTTTATTTTTTATATCATCACATTTTCTAACATATATTAAGACTTAGGAGAGAAGAGACAGAAGAAAGGATTTAGGAGGTAAAAGAGGAAGAAGGAACTTTACATTTTACATTTAACTGTATGCATACTCTGTATTCTCAAGCTAGTTTTTGCTTAGATCTTTCTGTGGGATATTGTTTAATTTGGAAACCAATAATCATAATCAAACTCTTGCCAAACAAATTTTGACCATCTTTAAGTAGATAGATAAACAACAATTAGCTCACATAGTAATGCATTCTATTTGCTTTTTAGTTTCATGTTTTTTGGGTAAATAGGAAAGAAAAATTACTGTATTCTTGTTTTTGTTTGTTGAACATTTGTGTAGTTGCCTGTGTAATGTGTATTTAATTTATAACTATGGAACCAGGTATGCAAAAATGGAAACTTGTTTTTTAATAATTAAATTTAGCTTAACTCTCTGAGCTCATATACACTGGGTAGCTAAACTTAATCTTGACAATTTAGAAAATTCAATCTATTTTGCAATATAGCTCAGTTTCTCTAGAAAAACTAGTTAATAACTTTTTCTTTTTTCTTCTCTTCTCTGAATCTTTTTCTTGCGTATCTAGATATCAGGGGAGGAAACTGTTGTTAGTGTATCATTTCTTGCTTGATGGATTACAGCATAAACTCTCTTCCCCTTAAGACTTTGCCGTTGATATATTCAAAATCCCACTTCAGGAATTAAAAGCAGAAACTTTTACCTCTCAACCAAGTCTAGCTTTTGCAACAAAAATGTGCCTCTACTTTCAGTCTGTTCTCTGGACTGTAGATTTATAAAATTCTACTTTGGCTGTTGAAAGCCAATGATTTAACATTTTGTTCTCACTGAATTTTGTTTGTTTTCTACTTTCCCTGGGGCAATATATTTGACCTTAAAATTCTGGCTTTAATTGTTGAAAACTGGCCAGGTGCAGAGGCTCTCTCCAGTAATCTCAACACTTTGGGAATCTGAGGTAGGAGAATCGCTTGAGGCAAGGAGTTCGATACCAGCCTGAGCAACATAGCAAGACCCTCTCTCTATAAAAAATTAAAACAGCCATGCATGGCGGTGAGTTCCTGTAGTTCTAGCTACTTGAGAGCCTGAGATGGAATGATCACTTGGGCCTAGGAGTTTGAGGTTGCAATGAGCTATGATTACGGCACTGCACCCCATCCTGGGTGACAGAAGGAGAATCTCTCTCTCTCTCTCTCTCTCTATATATATATAGACACACACACACACACACATATACATAGTTGTTTATATATACATATATATATGTGAAACTGAACAGCTAGAAAAAATTATAATTTAAAAAATGCATTTCAAAATTTTATTGTGCTACACTTCCTATAGCGACTGAAGTTGGAGTTAGCCAGAGAAGCTTGCACCAAAAAAAGCTTGCACCAAAGTACCTTTTAGTCAAAGATCAGTTCCTTTATTATCCTGTGTATTACTATTTTCCAACATAATAGAAATCACCCTTTGCATCTCAAGATGGCCATAAAATGATTGATAGAAATTGCTAATAATTCAACAATTCTCTGCTCTTAAATAAATGCATTTCAGCATTTACGCTAACACCAGGACATTCCACCCCTCACCTCAGAGCAAATGTTAAGCTGATACTCTGAAGCTGTTAAGAAAAATCTTTGCTGTGTGACAATCCTTCAAACCATAGTATTCTAAATGTGCTTGCTCTATAATAACATATTCTTTCTTTTAACCTCATTTTTTAAATGATGCATTTGTTGAGCTCAAGTGCATCTACTTCAGAAAAAAAATTATTTGGGGAGAGAGCCAAATGACTTTTGCTGTGTTTAAATAGTAAAGCCATTCCATTAGCAGCAAAGTCTAAAGAGATTCAACAGTAGGAAGTTATATACAAGGTATTTGGCATTTTATTCTTTCCTAAAAGTTTAAGGGCTGTGTAGTGGGGCATAAAAACTCAAGCCTTCATGAAGGTCTTTTAGCCACTTAAATTCACCAGAAATATAAATAGCAGAGAAATAATCATTTTTAAGAAGCCGTTTAATGTTTAGTTATTATGCGTATGTGGGAGGTACCTAACATTTTGATTTTCTTTTTCTAGCATTCTATGTTTAAGCCTCATGCAAATAGTTGTTGGTAGCATTCTGTAAAGCATTCAGGGTAATGGGAAAGTGTCACAATAATACGAAATTTGTGAACCTTTTCCAATTCTTTTGTGCTGTATTTAATCTTAGAAATTTCAAAGATCATTTATACATCTTCTCCAACATTCTTACTATAGCTGCTTTGGGTTAAGTCTGGTTATAGATTCTTTTCACTTATTTCACTTATTTATTTTTTATATCTTATATGTTTATATAAGACTTTTATTTCCACGTCTGACCTTACCTCTATAATTCTTCAACAATATTTAACACCATGGCTTCTGACAGCATTATTTAATTGTGAGCAGTAATCACACAACCTTCTGTACAGCCAAACAACAACAACAAAAAAAAAAAAACAGAAAAATTCTTGCTATATTATTATTAACTGCATTAAATAATACATTCATGGGCATATAGATCATACTTCTACAGAAGAGGTGACTACTCATTCATTGTTAGTGAATATCTTTGTATATTTTCTCCTCTGCAAAATTCACTAGGAAAACATAGTTTGTACAAGCTATCATTTCATCTTTAATTAAAGAGAAATTACAGAGTTTATTACCTATTATCAATCTTCCAAGAATGGACATTGTTTTTTCTGTAACTATTCTTTCACTTGTATAGGACTAAGAAAAATAGCTCTGCAATATAAAATTGAGCACCTTAGTGAATACAGAGTAAACATTCATAGAATACATATATGTTGCATTTGTTTTTTTAAAAAAAGATCTTACCAATGTACTTGAAAATGGTAACTTCTTAATGTGTCATTAAAGTGTACATCTGTGAACTTCGTAAAAATTGATGATTATTATGCCTTCTAAACTCAAACCTGTACTTCTGTTCCAGGGGAAATATGAGAATATACATATGCTTTCTGTTGAGATTGGACCATGACTGTATTTACTGTAGGCTTTAATGATACATTCATAACTGAATGCTACAAATTAGGTTAAAGTCCTAGTTAATTTATAATGAAGGTTTTTAATGTTTAATATTTTTCATGTAAATGACTTTGAATGTCCCTAATGTGGGTTAAATTTACCTAATTTCAGATCACAGATAGTGTTTACTTATGTTCATAACCCATGATTTAAGAATGTCTTATGAGAGCTTCATTCATTCATTCATTCATTCATTCATTCATTCATTCAACAAGCATTCTTGTTAGCCTAACAGGTACTAAGGATTATAACAGGTAGTATATAGAATACCTCGAGGAATAAGATAAAATTCTTTCCCTCAGATATATTTCAAATTCTACGAGAGAGAGAGAGAGTTTTATAAGTAAATAATTAAAACACAGGAAGAATCTCTAATCGAAGAGCATATACCATTTTATGTGAATCCCAAACAACATGGAACAAAGTTGGTTTTGTTGTAGGGAATGAGGAAGTCAGCATGGATTTCCTGAGGCAGGAACATTTGCCTAGTGGCTTGAAAGAATAGTAGGAGTTGAGCAAGCAGGTCAAAGGGGACAGATTGTCTACACCAAGGTTTTAATATGCCCAAGGACAGAGACATGGAAGATCATGAACGATTTTGGAAATCATAAAATATGTATAACAGAATAACAGAAGCCATGTCTCAGAAGGTTAACAGGGACCATATTCAATGGTAGTTTGACTTTATTTTCTTTTTTCAACAATTATGTCTATTAGGTCTGCTTATTGCAGAACTGAGTTCAGGTCCTGGATATCCTTGTTAACCTTCTGTCTCATTGTTCTGTCTCATATTGACAGTGGGGTGTTAAAGTCTCCCATTATTATTGTGTGGGAGTCTAAGTCTCTTTCTAGGTCTCTAAGGACTTGCTTTATGATTCTGGGTGCTTCTGTATTGGGTGCATATATATTTAGGATATATTTAGTGTTTTGGCTTCTGGCTTTATCACATGAATCCCCACTTAATATCTTTAATAACTATTTCCTTAAAACATTCACAGAAAACAATTAAACAATAAAATCTCAGTAATTCCGGAACATATCATTATGAAATATATGAATAAATATATGAATAAATAATGTTATATTTATAAATACACTTAAATTTTAAATATATATATTTAATTTAAGATAGATAGATAGATAGATAGATAGATAGAGCCTCACTCTATTATCCAGGCTGGAGTGTAGTGGTGTGATGAAAGCTCACTGCAGCCTCTAACTCCTGGGCTCAATCAATCCTCCCACCTCAGCCTCCCAAGTAACTAGGACTACAGCGACATGCTACTACTCCTGGGTAAATTTATTTTGTTGTAAAGGGTCTTGCTGTGCTGCCCAGGCTGGTCTTGAACTTCTGGCCCCAAGTCATCCTCCTTCCTAGGTCTCCCCAAGTGCTAGGATATCAGGTGTGAGCCACCACACCCAGACAGATTTTATTTTCTGTACAATAAGAGGGAAGTGTGACTCTGTAAGGAAACTGAAGAGCTCCTCTGTAGCTCAAAACACACACATAGTCAACACATATACACAAGCAGATTGGGACAGAAAGAGAGAGTGAGAGAGACAAAAAGAGAGAGAAAGAGAATTAATGATATGTCCTGGAATTACTGAGATCATATTGTTATAATTGTTTTATGTGTATGTTTTAAACTTCCTGCTATGTTCATGCCCTAGTCATCTAAAGAAGAATGGAGAGGAGGAGATCAGGAGACACTCTTCAGAGTAGGCAACTTTCTCTGGAATTCATTTGTTTAAATCAATCTTTTCCTTATTATATATAAGTTTTATAATCTGTATAATATTGCTTTCATTCACAATGTAGCATTTCATCATCACATAGTTTATTTTCATTTTAATCTAGAAACTGTCTTTAATTTCCACCTCTGTGCCACTCTAGAAATCTAATCTACTGGAACTAGAATCTAAAATAATATACAGTCAATACAAATTTCTCTTAAAATGTAACATGTTATATTTCATGGATTTTGCTATTAAAGAGTAGAGGGATGTACGCAAAATATGTCTCCAATTTTCTTATGATTCTCAAAATCTTCCATTTCCAATGTGCACTCTATCTGAAGTCAGAAGTTAACATAATTACAATCTGCTAGATTTGTATGATTTTTAAACACACACACACAAAAACTAATTTGATTGATTTACTTACAGAAAGCCATATCTTGGAAGATGTCAACAAGTGTATCATAGCCTTAAGAGACCAGGATGCTGATAATTTAGACCGTGCTGCGGGTGCTATCAGAGGCCGGGCAGCAAGAGTTGCTCACATCGTCACGGGTGAAATGGACAGTTACGAGCCAGGGGCTTACACAGAAGGTGTAATGAGAAACGTTAACTTCCTTACAAGTACTGGTAAGTCAGTTGCCAATAACAGCTGCACTGTTTCTCATATCTGAATCTACATAGATACCGAATATTCATATATGTGGGAAAGATTCCAGTCTGTGTTGCTTCTTTTCACATATATTGCCACATAGTGCTTGCACACTTCGGTTATGCAATTTGAAATTTATCTCTGAGAAGTAAATATATTCATTGTTGAAAAGAGGTCTTCTATAAATACATGCGTTATGTAAATTACCCACAGGCCTTAGCCAGAAACCATTTAGAATGTTTATTAATGCCTTATCTGTTAGGAGATATAATTAGACTGATATGGTATTAAGTATGTGATAATCACCAAACCCTCTCTTAACTGTATCATTGATATCCCTAGGTTTTTGTTTACGTTACTTAAACATAGCAAGTCAGTCCTGTGTTTCCAGAGAAATGCTCTTACCTTCATTTGCAGTCTGTTTGCAAAACAGCAATTTGTTCTTGCACATAATCTTCTTTGATTGCGTAAGAAATATGGAACCAGTATTTTGTGTTGGTCGCAGCACTCAAGTTAATATTTTCTAAGAATCAGCCAGTAAATGCTTCGTTTTTGAATCTCTCAGTAAAATGATGTTTTAACACGATTGTTAACCTTTCTCCGAGAAACTTACAGAAGTGTCTGAATTCATATGGATTCAAAAACAATGAGGACAATCAACTATTTTTATAAGTCATAACAGAACTCCTTTCTGTGAAAACCCTTTGTGAATCTGTGAAATCCTCCGGTTAGATTTTTTACTATTGTCTCCTAACAGTAGGGTGATGGTGCATCTGTGATTCCTAAAATATTTGAAATTCCAACCTTAAGTTGTCGATCCTAGAGAATCATTTTTCATGTTATGCATATGGAATATGGAACATTGTTTAGCAAAAGGAATAGAAGAGACAAGGATAAGTCATTTTTTAAGTTTTTCTTTTATTTTTGAAGTCACTCCTCAAAATGAATTAAGAGAAACACGTCAACAGTTGAATAATATTCACTAGAGACTAGGTCTGAAGCACTGTGCTGCAAGGCAAGCTTAGCAAGGTTTGCAGGGAATTGATGATCGGTTTTGCTGTTTTTCTAGTAAGTTGATAAACAAAGTCATTGATGAATCTTGGTATATAGTTTTCTTATTATCTCTTTGAAATATTTCTAAAATAATGCAATGCTAACAATGTGGTAAGGAAAGATAAAACTCTTGATATTATTAAATTTATATTTCTATATCTGCTCCTCAAAGTCACCGGTATCAATAGGGCACATAGTAGTTACTCTTTCAATAAGTTGTGGTAATATATTTACTTGTTTAAAAAGATGATTGTGCTCTGGTCATTCAGTATCTCTTCCGTAACTAAATTTAAGCACTCCTTTCTTGTTGGTCAAAATTAAATACAGAGTTATCTGTGTCCCTGATTTTTTTCTACCTTCTGAGAATAGCATGTAAGTAAAAGAAGAATGTAACAGGGTTTTTTTTTTTTAGACAAATAAAAATTTCCTATCAGGAATTGATTAGGTAAAATCTAGCAGGACTAATATTTTGCCTCTGTCTCAGTTTTATAATCATGTTAGTCTTGTGAGCATGCTCTTTATGATCATAATGTCTGTTTGAGGTACCAGATTTACAGTTTTAGGCTCTATCACTCTGAAATCAGAAAATAATGAGACAAAGTTATTTACACACTTAAGAGTTTATTAATCCCTCTTTGATTTGTAATAACCTTTCCAGATAGCTAATCGATATGACTATATTAGAAGAAAATATATAGATATTATATTTTCTAATATAGAAAATATTAGAAAAAAAATCTTTTTTTCTTCTAATTAGTGGTATATAATTTTAATTAAAATTCTCTAGGTAAATTATGTTCTATATCCCAAATAAAATGAATATAAAATAATCCTAGGTTATTGTGTATAAACAGCATCTTATTATTAGTGTAACAGTATAGTTTATGACATCCCAATTTTGTTATTTCTGTTATTCAGAAAATTTTTGGTGTATCTTTGAAAAAGCTTTCCATTTTTGTTTATGTCTAACTCCAAACTATTCTCCAAATAGCTTTCCTTGAAATTTATGAAAAGCATGCCTCACTAAAGGAAATTCTGAGCAATAAATTAGATGAGAAAGCTAATTAGATCAGTTTGATCTTAACCAAAGCTGAAAAATGTGAAAATTTTCTTTCCCATGGAGATATTGTCTATGAAAGATACTTCCCACTACTCTATCCTCCACAATTTACTAACAGGAGATGTTCATCTTTGTTTGCATCTGTTTCACATCTTAGACTTATTATTTATAAATAATTACCAAATTAAATAATTGGAAATATCTTGTTTTGTGTTATGAGGCCTTCATAGTTTACTTTTTAGCAAGTGAACAGTAATACCTGTGAACTGTTTTTCTCTGTGTTTCCTTTGCTTTTATACAGTCTTCAGGATTTAACCCTCCTTTCTGAAAATGACTTAATGAGGAGTTATTGTGAGTTGTTGTTTATTACCGAGACTTTTCCATCTTTGCAAAGTTTGCCTTAAAGTATTGTCATAAATGATGAAATATAAGCCATACTTATCTAAATCACAAAGAATGTTTTTAGAACATAGCACCTTTGATTTTAATCAGACTTTGTAGCTTATTAGTACATTTTCAAAATTTGATGATTTTCTAAGTGTTTTCTCAGCATTAAGAAGCAGGGCTGACCTATTATATTTCAGGAAATTATATTGTTCATAAACTCTAATGAAATGTAGTCAACATCTGGAATGGTACGTTTCACCCAGATAGAAGCATAATATTGTAATCTTCATGTGAATTTCTTTATCCCACCCCATTCATCCCTGTTACTAAGCTCCTCCTCCCATCAGGAATTCTTAATAGAGAAGATAGAATACATTAGCTTTTTAAATAAATAATAAACCTTCTGGACTGTGGTGTGAAGGCTTACAGATTATACTCTTAGTGTCAACTTCAGTTCTTTTGTACTATGTTGGGGAAAAACCTAAACTGGAAGTGGACTGACATAGGACATTTTTGTGTGATTTATGAACTCTATAAAATTCAGGAATCAGCAGGCCCCAGAGCAGCTGTTGCAAACCTCCAAGCCCCACCTGGTTTTACTGTTAGCCAGGCTCATGGACCAAAACAGAACAGGCACATAAATGAATCTGACCAAGATATCCTGGTGGCATCCACTGTTGGCACCTGGCAGTGATGGCAAATACAGGTTCATTCGTCAAGTATTGAGACCAAGACTGGAAAGTGTGTATCCAGAATTCCCTCCTTCTTAGAATGAACAAGTGCCATATAGTTACATTTTTTGTTGTTGTTGTCTCAAAGGCAAATGAGACAGTTGAAAGAAATTTTGAGTCAATGAATGTTTCTAAAATTGTATTATAAATTGTTTACTCCAGTTTAAACAACAGATAGAGTTTTAAGATGTGTTTCATTTAAAACTTAGTTTAAAAAAACTTTAATAGCAGTTGGTAACCCCTATCAATTCCCTTTCATTTAATATAGTTTACATGTACATATCTTGCATTTTGTAGCTTGATTAAAACATGGTACTTTTTTTTTTGCATTGCAGCTCTGTCCTACAACCTTAAATAGTTATAAAAACTAAAGGTTTGAGTTCTAGCATTCCTTGCCCTCTGCAGTCCAGCAGTGTTTGAAAATTAGTAGTCCACATACTAGATATGACTAAAAGAATTTTTATGTGGCCAGTGGAGTTTTGACTACCATAAGTTTCATGGGAATTGGCTGGAGCTTCGTGGTGTCCTCTTTTTCACTGAGCCTTGGCCATGGTCTCTACCATGCCACAGTCCCTTCCATTCTCTTTGCTCAGTCTTCTGAGTCCCTCCCCAGTCTTCTTTGCTCAGTTTACCTTCTTGAACTCTGGAGGTATTTGATTTCACCTAAAATTGTATTTCTAATTTTTTTTTTTTTTTTTTCTGATGTGGGCCAAAAGGCACCTTCCACAACACTTAATACTTCTATAATGGCGGGGACACGCCTAGATTATTAACTGCCATCGCTCTCTTTTTAAATATCTCTACCCCTTGTGGCTCACATCAAATTCTATGCCTATTTCAAGAAAAAGCCTATATTCATGTCCTTTAGAAACCTTTGGCAATAATGAATTCTTTCTGTTCTCGTGCTCTGTAGCTCTTAAGGGACATGCCACTCAATTACATCAACCCAGACAAGTATATGCTCTTGATGAACTCCTCAGATATATTAACATAAAAATGGCTTTTCTGGACCGGGTGTGGTGGCTCACACCTGTAATTCCAGCACTTTTGGAGGCTAAGGCAGGTGGATCATGAGGTCAGGAGTTCAAGACCAGCCTGGCCAACATGGTGAAGCCCTGTCTCTAGAAAAAATACAAAAAAATTAGCTGGGCATTGTAGCATGTGCCTGTAATCCTAGCTACTCGGGAGGCTGAGGCAGGAGAATTGCTTGAACCCAGGAGGCGGAGGCTGCAGTGAGTCGAGATTCTGCCACTGCACTCCAGGAGGGGTGACAGAGCGAGACTCTGTCTCAAAAAACAAACAAAAATAAAATAAAATAAACAAAAAAAGGCTTTTCTTTCAAAATGGAATATGAGTTACAGGAGAAAAATACACTCATGTTATTTCTCTTTGAATCTCTCCCAGGGCCTACCATTGTGTCAGGTGTTAGAATAAAAATAAAAATAAAAATAAAAACCCAAAACGAAACCTCTTGAATTGAGCCTCTAAGGCTTTGCTAATTCTATCCCTGCAGTTGGAATGATTGCCTTTTCTTCTCTACTGCCCTCTTAAAATATAATCATTCTAAACACTTTCTCAAATGCCACCACCTTTGCAAAGGAGCTTTTGATTCCCTTTCAGTTAGAATTAATTGCTCCATTATCTGTATTACTATGAGCTTGTCCTCTAGTTAATGTTTATTTCACTTTGCCTTTGATCATAATCAGCCATTTACATACAAGTTTCTCCCACAAGATTGTAACGTCCTTAAAGACAGACATCACACTTTCTTTATTTTTATTTTCCCCGGTAGCATCTACACATAGTAGAGGGGCCCAATGATCATTGATACCAAGTCCTTCTCCAAAATTTAAATTTAAAATTTACTGCAAGGTTACACTGTGATACAGTCTAGTCAAGCAGGAGAATAAGTTATCATCCCAATTTAGGAGGAAAAAAACCCCTCAAAACAGTAGGCTGTGTCAAAGGATGGGGCAGAGAAAAGATTAAGAAAGTGATTCATTACTGTCCACAGTTAGATCTTAGCCACTTCCAGAAAACTTGGGGTCAGATTTTTAAAAGGTTCTTCAGCAAGCTTTTGAACAATAGATCATGAATATTGTGTATCCAATTACTTACAAGAACCATCATTGAACTACATCTGTTGAAAGATCTGACTGAACCTAATTTCAGTAATGCTTCCAGCAAATCCCTATAAGGGGTAGTGACTATGCTTTCACATTTGGGAACTATTGTTGATGAACTTCCTCCCCTTTTAGCAGTCTGAACAGGCTTTCAAATTATATACTTTCTGCCTTTTGGATTAAACATTAATCTAACTTTTTTTTTTAAAACACAATTAGAGAGCATTAACAAGAGGTTTCTGTCTGCAGATCACTTGGCTAACCTGGATAACTGTGTGTCTTCGTGTTGATAATTCTAAAGTTGGAAATTAAATTACAATTCAGTCTCTCTAAAGAAGAGTAAGATCTCATGACCATGGAAGGGCTTCTGTTCCCGTAGGAGTGTGGGACCTTAGGTAACACTATGAATTGAAGAAAGTAGCTATTAGAACTCCTGAGTGGAAAAACCTGTTTTCTGTTCAAGGAAGACTGGATTTAAATAGGACCCAGATCTGGTTAAGAGACTAAGGATCTAGTTAAAGAACTAAAATGAGAATGACAAGATTCTCATCTTGCCATTTTAAGTAAATGAACATACAAACTTGTCAGAAAAAAGAAAGTGCTATAAAAACCGCAATCTTCAATATGTATTGTGTGATGCAAAATCTTTTCTGACCTTTTTGACAGGTTACATGGAGTAATCTAAAGTGACACTGTTGGTAATAGCCTTATTTAAAAAATAAAAAATATTCTGACACACTGGTAGAAATTTCATTGTTAAACGAGGAATAATATAAAGGGCTTAAGGGTGGATATTAAAGAGGGGTTGAAATACTGCCATATCTGCAAAGTGTAAAATATGTAACTAATGTGGTTTGCTGTGTCCCCACCCAAATCTCATTTTGAACCGTAATTCCCGTAATCCTCATGTGTCGAGGGAGGGACTTAGTGGGAGGTAATTGAATCATAGGGGTGGTTTCCCCTATGCTGTTCTTGTGATAGTGATTTCTCACAAAATCCGATGGGTTCATAAGCATCTGGCATTTCCCTTTGGGGCACTCATTCTCTCTCCTGCCTCCCTGTGAAGAGGTGCCTTCTGCCATGATTGTAAGTTTCCTGAAGCCTCCCCAGCCATGTGGAACTGTGAGTCAATTAAACCTCTTTTCTTTATAAATTAGCCAGTCTCAGGTATTTCTTCATATCAGTGTGAGACCAGTATGAGAATAGACTAATACAGTAACTTTGAGATTTTTGCTGAATGAAGGATGGGTTAAGGACAGTGGAGATGAATTGGCGTGGACTGAAAGGAAGGGAGAATTGGAAGATGAACCGGAGAATGGGAACAGGCCGTGTGGTTATTCACCAGTGCAAAGATGTTCCAGAGGTCTTGTATCTTCTGTAACTCTAGAACGCCTGCGACCAGCCTCATATGGATATTCTCCAGGGAAACAAGATATCATCTAGAAAAAGAAAGAGGTCACATCTTTCATTCTGATCCTACTTTCCCATATATCTGTAAAATCACTAATTCAGATTTACTCTTATGAATCTTTATGTGCTGAAGGCAGTAGAAAAATAATTTATGTTTTAAAAGATTAGACATGAAGTATTAGTTTTGGTTCTGGGTTGCAAACAACTGAAATTAAGAATGGCTAAATTAGACAGAAAAACACAGGAAGGCTGGAGAACAAGAAGAGAAAACTGGCAGACTGCAAGGGACACTTCATATAGGAAACACAGTTAAAGTCATCCCAAAGAATAGCTTTTTGAAATGCCATTCCAGCCCCCTCTGAACATTTAATGCCACTAACGGTATCATAACATTATAACACTGGACCCCGCGGATGGTACATTTATTTGCTACCACATTTCAGATAGTTCTACCATTGGAATAAATCATAAAATATCCCTGCTTTTGCCTCACTTGCTTTAAATTCAACTTCCTGTGCCAGAAGCATTATCTTAGTAGAGTTTAAATCATGTGCCCACACCTTGGCTGTCAGCATACATAGGGGTGAGCACATGGCCTTTGAGCTTCTTTGCAGACAGTGCTCTGCCTCACACTAAGACTCTTACACCGGCATATTCCCTGCATAATAATGGGCTTTGAAGTCTGTTAGCAAAGCGGGGAGTTGGGGATGATGAGAAGCAGGAGAGGATGATTATCAACAAGGAAACAAAAGGACTCAGAGAAAGGAAATTAAGGATTGATGTTGCCAACTTAATTGGACATCACTGGGACAATGGAATTACTTGCATCCATATTGTGCAACCAAGAACACTGCCTTCAGCAGCTCGTTGCAAAGCTAATTCTTTTAGATGGTTTATGAAACCTTTAAAATAGGCATAAAAGCCTGCTTTATTTCTGGTAGATTTATTAAACAAGGTGTCATGATACCACTCCAAATCGAGGTACATTCCAGCGAAGACATGCCATAGCTGAATATATGATGTGAATATGATTCTATGGCCAAGACAATAGCTTCATAAAATAATGTTTGTTTTGCTGTATCTGTAAAAGCATAAAGGAGTCTATGAAGGTTTTCAAAAAAGGGGAAAGTATATCCTTCAGTGATATACTGAGGTTTCTTCTTTCTTTACAACGACAAAGGTTAACAGTTCTGTATCCTAGTGTTCAAATGTAGAGTGATACTGAATTGAACTGTATCATTTTGTTTTAAATCCAAAGGAATGGGTACTTTGACTTCATTAGTTTTTAAGATTACTAAGTATGAGACATCCTTTGTAACAGCATAGACTAGTGCTTTCTAAGATCATAGTGTTTGAGGCTGGTCAGTGGTTCATACCTGTAATCCCAGCACTTTGGAAGGCTGAGGTGAGAGGATTGCCTGAGCCCAGGAGTTCAAGATCAGCCTAGGCAACGTAGTGAGACCCAGCTCTACAAAAGAAAAAAATAACAATTAAAAAATATTAGCCAGGCATAGTGGTACACACCTGTAGTCCAAGATACTTGGGTTGAGGTGTGAGGATCGCTTGAGCCTAGGAGTTTGAGGCTCCAGTGAGCTGTGAATGTGCCACTGCACTCTATTCTGGGGAGGAGTGAGATCCTGTCTCTCAAAAAAAAATGATAATAATAAAAATAAATAAAATCGGCCAGGCGCGGTGGCTCAAGCTTGTAATCCCAGCACTTTGGGAGGCTGAGACGGGCGGACCACGAGGTCAGGAGATTGAGACCATCCTGGTTAACACGGTGAAACCCCGTCTTTCCTAAAAAAAATACAAAAAATGAGCCGGGCGAGGTGGCGGACGCCTGTAGTCCCAGCTACTGGGGAGGCTGAGGCAGGAGAATGGTGTAAACTCGGGGGACGGAGCTTGCAGTGAGCTGCGATCCGGCCACTGCAATCCAGCCCGGGCGACAGAGCGAGACTCCGTCTCAAAAAATAAATAAATAAATAAATAAATAAATAAATAAATAAATAAAATCATAATGTTTGCATAGCCACTGGGAAAAAGGAAGTGGCTGCTCAAGGCCTGAGGGGATCAGAGACTGCAGTTATCAAGCAGTCTTAGCTCCTTCCCAACTACCTTGAGAGCTGTGGAGGTCAAGATCTGAAAGCTCCTCTCACTAACACACACCAGTATGCCTCAGCAGAGTTGTTAGGAGCTCTGGGCTAGACAGCTGTCTACTGGGTAATCCAAGAATTAAATCTCTTTGAAAGAGAATTACTGTAAAATGTTTTATAGACCGTAATATAGTGTATGTTTTTAAAAATGTAGACAAACTGGCAGAAGGCTTCTCTCTTCCATTTCATCTCAAAAATCAGATTTATGAAACTAACGAAACCACTTCCTTCAGTTGTTACAAGTATCTATTTCATGTATTAATAGCCCTCAGCTGCAAAGACAGCTAATTTTACTTTTTTAGGGGTCTTTATATATAGCCAGAAAAGTCTGGTTATATATTTATTGATGTGAGCTGATAAAACTTTTATATACTCATCTGTAAAACTAAATTTGAGGTTCAAGGTCACTGAGGCTGGAGAATAAACCAAGATATTATGTCCCTTAGATTTTCTTTCCTCTAGTTTGGGAGAGAACATAAACCATGTGAATTCGAATGTGTAAATCAGATTGCATTTCCCCTGGTGATAAGTAATTGGTGCAGGCAGCAGAACTTAATTGACAATAGCTTTAACCATTTCATCCCCACCCTCTTCCCAACTATGTCTTTCATGCCAATTTTTATGTGATTCCTCAGAAGTAGTCCTGGTTGGGTGGGAGTGGTTACAATGGATATAATTATATTGCCACATTTTCAAGATAAGAGCAAGTTTACTAGATGAAGAATTAAGCATTTCTTAGGTGAGCAGTACCCACAGCTGTTGCCAAAATAAGGTATATTACATTTATGTTATCAGACTTCGTGGACGTAAAAGCAAATGCTGAAAGGGCATATTGTTGCTAAGAAAAAAACAAATCAGCAGGCCAACACTTGCAAATGACAATGTTATCTACAAGCTTTATTAATAGATGTGAATATTTTATTCAGTGAAATCAATTAATTGTTTGTCATGCATAGTTAAATCAAATACTATTTAGCTCTCTTTCACGTGGGAAAAAAACTGAAAACAGTGGATATCATAAGATCGTCAGTGGAGAAAGACTGCTTGACTAAAGGTGGAAAGGATATTTTAAAGATAGCCACAATTGGAAGAAAAATTCTGAGAGTAGAACAAGTGGACATTGACCAGGTGTCCAGTTAACCAGCTCAGGGAGGATAGAAGTAGTTCAAATAAAGCCAAGGAGACTTTAGGCAGCTGGAAAGCTGTTTCCACTGTGTGCCAAACCATGATTTCTGCTGACATGTATTTTCACTTCAGAAATCAACATTTCTAGCTCATGGTAATTTACAACTTACTCTTTCATCAATTACGAAAGAAAATATTACTGCTTAACAACACTACACAGCAGGCTAAGGACCTGGGAAGAGATTTCTTCTCCTGAAATGTGTTAGTAACCCCGTGCTATCTTGCAAAATGTAATATATTCTGGTGATCATCCACCATTTAATTTTACTGTCTGCCAAAATCTGTAGCAGTTAAAGTTAAGTGAACAATTTATATTATAAAATTTCTCTGCTGATATAGGACTTTTTAAAGGTATCATTTATTATAAACACTACTGGCACTATTTCTTTAAGATTCCAGATATTCTAAAGTCTAGTGTTGATTGTAGGTTATAGTGATTTAAGAAAGGTTATACACATTCCTTTACCACATGCCTCAAAATGCTTATGTAAAAAGAGGAATTAAAGTATGGATGTTGATTAAAAAATGAAATTATTTTTGAGGGGAGAAGAAGTAAGTTAAAATATTGTACTTCTCTTACCATCTCTCCTACTTTATTTATTTATATATCCTTTAATAGCTACTTCTGTTAGTAAATTGGTATCAATGTTTTTCCATTATTTGCATTTATTAATGTATTTGCCCTATCTTCACAATTACAATCAAATAACTTTGAGTCAAGGTACTAACAGTGTTTTGTTTTGTCTCTTCCATCTATTTAGAAAGCTAACACAAATGTAAACTGAAAAGATATAACTACCCAGTCCCATTCTAATATCCCGTTAAAATAACAGTAAAAAAACACAAAAGGGAATAAACTCATAATGGAAAATGCATGGGTATAGGATTATCATAGGAAAAAAAAAGATCCAGAAGATAGAAAGCAGCTGGAAACATGGAGATAGATGAGAGAGAGCAGCGAAAGCCTCCATCTAAACTGTGCACAGGACGGCTCTGCTGAGGAGCTGTGAGTTCCTGCTCGACTGTTGTTAGACTTCTTATCACAACAGAGTTCTACAAGGCAATGATGAAATGGCTTCATATTCCATGAGAAAATTAATATGATCTTAGAATACTATATTCATCCAAATTATGTGGCCAAATAAAAACCTTTTCGTGTGCATAAGAACTCAGAAATGTAACTTGTGTAGATCCTCTTGAGAAACGACTTGAAAATGTGCTCAAACAAAACAAGAGATGGGAAAAACAGAAATAGTAGGACATGGAACGCTGAAATAGTGATTCTAACCCAGAGATATAATGAATAAAATGACAAGTTGGCAGATGCAAAGCAGGTCTAGAAAGCAATGGATCCAAATTGAATACAAAGTCAGTGGGCTCCCAGAAAAAAAAAAAAAAAAGAAAAGAAAAGAAAAGAAAATAATTCTAAAAGAAGCCTTCAAAAGATTCAGAAAAACAGAATCATTAAATTAGTCACATGATAAAGCAATTTGCTATCCTCTCTAAGATGCATTACTCTACCAGTCCCCACCCAGGAGGCTTAGAATATCACGACTCTAACTATGTGACCCTAAAACTTTAAAATTCTGCTTGCACTGCTATCATCTTATGCTTAACTTTTTGTGTTTGTTCATTTCCTGTATTTGTCATGTCTTTTGTCATTGTTAAGAAACCAGATTTTAGTGTCACATGGCAAACATCTGTTATGCTGGTTTTGAATATCTATTCCATATATTAAAGTTATGTGTATATGTTTCTATATATTTGCAGTGATACTATATATAAATATATGTATTATACGTAGTGTTGTAACTATATATGTATAGTATATATTATATATATAATATGTCAGTGATTGATTTATTTTGCTTTAAATGATCATTTGGAAAAGAGTTATCTTACAGCTGAGCTGGAACTCTCCATCATTACCTGGAGGTCCGATACTGACTTTTGGCCACAATAAGAAGGAGTGAACTAGTTTATATTTATAATACATTGTTTAAGTTTGAAATCACCTTGTTAGTACCAAGAGTCAGCTTGTTTATATTGTTGAGGGGTGTGTAGATTGATGGCTCGCACATGGGCTAGCCAGTTACATAGCATGGCTTAGCTATTGATCAGTGGGACGTATATCCTGAAGCTTCATAATTCAGAGATGAAGCACATCCTGTGTGACTGAGAAAGGATTCTGGGTAGGTGTGCAAGTCTCCTGACCCCGGGTGTGTGGGCTGCACATTCTTTCTTCTTGAATAGGTCTTCTCTGAGTAGTTTCCATAGAATTTTGCAAACCCTTTCAATTATCCAACACTGTCTGTAACTGTTGTCATTATAACTCATTTATTTTGTTTAAAAAACCCACTGAAGATACTAGAACACACACACACAAAGAGACACACACATCTACCTTAATCACACAGAGTTAAGCAAGTGGTTGCATTAGGTTTTGTTGCTAACTGCTCTGTTTTTATTTACTTTTTTAAAGGTGCTCAGCTTCTATAACTAGACCATCTCAGTTCGTTCAGGCTGCTATAACAAATTATCTTAGTCTGGGCTAGTCATAAACAACAGAAATGTATTGTTCACAGTTCTAGAGGTGGGGAAATTCAAGATCAAGGCATCAGCAGATTCAGTATCTGGTGAGGATGCATCCCTCATGGATGATGTGTTCTAAGTGGTGGAGAAGACAAACAAACTCCCTCAACCCTCTTTAAAAATGGCGCTAATAACTGCTCATGAAGCCAGAACCATCATGATCTTCATCTTTTAAAGCCCCTGCCACTTAATACTATTGCATTTAACATATGAATTTTGGGGGGACACATATATGTAGACAATAGCATAGAGTTTGTGCAGTCAGAATTGCTGAATCATGCTTTTTTCTCAGAGAAATTTCCAAGCTCAAAAACCTTAAACTAAAGATTTCTTTCATTTAACTTACACATTACACCTAACTGACATACATATTATATCTCATTAGTTAATTGGCAAATCTTTCTCACAAGTACTGACTCAGCCTTTTATAGCGTTTCCTGCAACTGTGTGAGCTGTCCACCAAATTACAGCTTCCTAACTCTGCCTCCTTGAAAACTGAGAACTGCGACAGACATTATCCTCTCCATATTATTTATGCTGTATAGCAAATGTCCCTAAAATTTAGCAAATTAAGACAACAAACATTTACTGTCTCATAATTTCTGAGGGTCATGAACTTGGGAGCAGCTAAGCTAGGTGGAGTTGGTCAGGGTCTCCTGTGAGGTTGTATTCACACTGTCGGCCAGAGCTGCAGTCATCTAAGTCTCACCTGAGGCTGAAGAATCTGCTTCCAAGCTTATTCACATGTTTTTGTTGGCAGGAGGCTTCAGTTCCTCACAAAATGGGTACCTCCGTACGTTGCCTATATGTTTTCACAACATGGCACCTCAGTGTGAATGATCCAGATGCGAGAAAGAGAGAGAGAGTGAGAGAGCCTAGATGGAAGCCAGCATCTTTGTATAACCTAACTTCTAAAGTGGCATACCATCACTTTTGCTGTATTCAATTTGTTAGAAGTGAGTAGGGCATGAGTACCAGGAGGTGGATATCACTGGACCATGTTACAGGCTGCCTACTACAACTTCTAAATGGCTTATATTCTGAATATGCTTCATATGGTCCCGTGTCACCAATTAGACTATACATTTTTTTATTTATTGTACCTTAAGTTCTGGGTTACATGTGCAGAACGTGCAGTTTTGTTACATAGGTATACATGTGCCCTGGTGGTTTGCTGCACTCATCAACCCGACACTTACACTAGGTATTTCTCCTAAAGTTATCCCTCCCCTAGTCCCCCCACCCCTCAAGAGGTCCTAGTATGTGATGTTCCCTTCCCTGTGTCCATGTGTTCTCATTGTTCAACTCCCACTTATGAGTGAGAACATGCAGTGTTTGATTTTCTGATTTTGTGATAGTTTGCTGAGAATGATGGTTTCCAGCTGCATCCATGTCTCTGCAAAGGACATGAACTCGTCCTTTTTTATTGCTGCATAGTATTCCATGGTGTATATGTGCCACATTTTCTTAATCCAGTCTATCATTGATGGACATTTGGGTTGGTTCCAATAGACTACACATTTTTAGTGCACATATCTCTTAGACCCCTCCCCGTTTTCTGGCCTGACATTTAATATTGGAAACATTAGCAAAGGACCTGGCATACAGTAGACATATATATTAAATGGATGAATAATACAATGCATATCTTACCAGGGATCCTTAATAGAGTTGATTATTGATAGTACAGAATACTGTGGAAGAGGAAATCCTCTCCATTGCTAATTCATGTAACATGGTTTTATCATTTTAGAGACATAGATGACCATAAACATTGCTGTAAGTATCACTTTATGTGCCATGGTCATGTGGAGAAATCATTACAGAGGAAATATGGAAACCCACAATTCTAGATTTAGGTTTACTGTGATGTAATTGTGAAAATCCCTTAAACTCTATGGGCCCCATATCTTTAAGTGCCAAAAGAGGGTTAGCTAGGAGATCTTCAATGTTCCTTTGTACATCATTTTACTTAAACATTTAAGAAATAAATTTAAGAGTCATTTGTCTACAATGCATTAATTTATTTGCCATTTAGCTGTTTTCAAATTCTCAAAATTCTACATCTTTTTAATAACCAAAGAAAAAAATGTCCAAAATATTAAAAAGTGTTGTTTTTAATTTTATAAAAAGTTTTCTGCCAATCTTGTACATTCTTCCTTCTGGAGAACTAGATGTTTTATCAATGTAATTTTTTTATTCAATAAGTTTTTTTAAAAATTGAGATGGGATCTCATTGTATTGACGAGGTTGGTCTCAAACTCCCGGGCTCAAGTGATCCTCCCACCTCAGCCTCCCAAAGTTCTGGGATTACAGTCATGAGCCAGCATACCCAGACATTTTGTCCATATTTTAAATGATTTAATTGTTGTTGTTGCTATTGTTCTAATGGTCATAAATTAATTATTTGCTCTCTCTCTCTCTATATATATATATACACACACACACAGAGCAAGAACAATTGGTCAGATTTGTCAAAAAAAAAAGAGAAGTACATAAAGACTAAGCAATTTAGTTTCTTGTGGTTTAGTAGGCAAATAATATTTGTAGACATTAACATCAAAAGCTACATTAGACTTTTAGCTCTAATACTTACCAACAATAAGTGATCTTAGGCAAATTACTTAACCAGTCTAAGCCTTAGCACTGTCATCTATAAAACAAGGGCAATAAAACTTATCTCTTAGAGGTTTTGTGATAATTTCCATTAAATAGTATATATAAATCTCTTGAAATGCCTGCTTCATAGTCTTAGGTCTATAAATAGCAAGTTATTAATATTATTGTTGTTATTATTCGATTGGAATATAGTAAAACAATACTTGGTTAGATTTCATGTGATTTACCTTCTGAATGATGTGGAAATATGTTAATGTGCAATATATAAAACATACATCACAGAAAACAACCAATACTGAGATTTGTATTTTGTTCTGACAAAATTTTATATCCAGGGCTGTTTTCACTTCCCGTAATGTATTTTTAATTTTTTAAATTGTAATCCAGTATCTTAGTCAGTTTGGGCTGCTATAACAAATTAAATGGAGTAGTGGCTTAAACAATAGAAATTTATTTATCACAGTCTCTGGAGGCTGAAAGTCCCAGATCAGGGTGCCAGCATCATCAGCATGTGGTGAGGGCCCTCTTTCTGGCCTGCAAACAGCTGCCTTCTTGCTGTGTTTACATGATGGACAGCAGAAAGAGAAAGGAAGCAAGTTATCTAATGCCTCTCCTTATAAGGACACTAATCCCGTTATGAGGGCTCCACCTTTATGACCTAATTACCTCTCAGAGGCCCCATCTCCAAATACCATCACATTAGGGATTAGGGTTTCAACATGAATTTGAGAGGGACGCAAACATTCAGTCCACAGCATCTAGGTTTACCAGTTTTGTGTCCTTTCTTCAAATTAAAATTATGTCGAAGAGGAGACATTTTTAACAATTCAAATGATAAGCAGCACACGATATAGCAAAGGAGATTTTTTTGGCCTAATGTTTAGCAGCTTCATTCTATTGTTGAAACGTATCGCTACTACACACGCTTAAGGAATACAATGGTAGAAGAAACAGTGTATTTTATATCAAAAGGAAAATAGTGTAAGACTAAGTCATCTGATCTAAGTTTATAATGAAGGAATGTATTTAAAGATGTTTTCCTTTTCAGAAATAGTCATTTTTTTAGATAATTAAAAAGATATCAAGAACATCTAATTAATAGTCATCTTAATGACAGATGACAGTGGAATTAAATGTGAAAAGCAAATTTGAAAGCATCTTAGTCTATAAAACTACTTCATCTATAAAAAATAAACATTTGACACAACTCTCAAAGCAAAGTATCTGAGGGATTCTTTAAAGCTTCCAGTTTATCAAATTACTTTTCTTTTTTTTTGAAGGAAGTTTCACTCTGTTGCCCAGGGTGGAGTGCAATGGCATGATCTCAGCTCACTGCAACCTCCGTCTCCCAGGTTCAAGTGATTCTGCCACCTTAACCTTCCAAGTAGCTGGGACTACTGGCTTGCGCCACCATGCCCGGCTAATTTTTTGTATTTTTTAGTAGAGATGGGATTTCAGCATGTTGACCTGGCTGGTCTCAAACTCTGATCTCAAGTGATCCGCCTGCCTCGGCCTCCCAAAGTGCTGGGATTACAGGTGTGAACCACTGTACCTGGCCTATCAAATTACCTTTTAATAATTTTGTGGGCTGGGCAAGGTGGCTCATGCCTTTAATCCCAGCACTTTGGGAGGCCGAGGCAGGAGAATCATGAGGTCAGGAGACTGAGACCACCCTGGCCAACATGGTGAAACCTCATCTCTACTAAAATACAAAAAAAATTAGCCAGGCATGTGGTGCACATCTGTAGTCCCAGTTACTTGGGAGGCTGAGGCAGGAAAATCGCTTGAACCCAGAAGGTGGAGGTTGCTGCAAGCCGAGATCACACAACTGCACTCCAGCCTGGTGACAGAGCAAGACTCCATCTCAAAAAAAAAATAATAATAATAAAGAAAAAAAAATTGTGTATGTACCTCTGTGGTATTTGCTGGAAAATATCACTGGTTTGAGCAAAACCAGTTATTTCTAACTTTTAGTGAAAGCTGCATGTGTCACACAAATCTTTTCTGATATTACAAAGGCTAATAAACTCTCACTCAAAAGTATACTCCCAATGCAGTGGTGGGGTATGATTTACCACTTTATTAAATAAAGAAACAGAAGGTAAATGGATTATAAAGGTTAATGATGGAAACGACTACTCTCATCTCCAAAAGAATGGTTAGGTTGGGCATGGTGGCTCATGCCTGTAATTCCAGCACTTTGGAAGGCTGAGGCAGGAGGATCACTTGAACCCAGGAGTTTGAGACCGGCCTGGGCAATATAGTGAGACCTCATCTCTACAAAAAATTAGAAAATCAACCAAGTGTTGTTGATTGATTTTCTATAGTCACAGCTACGTGGGAGGCTTAGGTAGGAGGATCACTTGAGCCTGGGAGGTAAAGGTTGCAGTGAGCCAAGATTGTGCCACTGAACTCTAGTCTGGGAGACAGAGCACAACCCTATCTCAAAAAAAGAAAGAAAGAGAGAGAAATGCAGAGAGAGACAGAGACAGAGAGAGAGAAAGAAAAAGAGAAAGAAAGAGAGAAAAAAGAAAAGGAAAGGAAAGAAGGAAGGAGAAAAGAAAAAAGAAAAGAGAAGAGAAAAGAAAAGAAAGAAGGAAAGGAAGGAGGGATGGAGGGAGGAAGGGGAGGGGTGGAGAGGGGAGGATTGTTGTTGGTTTAAAACATTACCAATTTGATGGCTGGGCACAGTGGCTCATGCCTGTAATCCCAATACTTTAGGAGGCTGAGGCAGATGGATTGCTTGAGCCCAGGAGTTTGAGACTAGCCTGGAGCAGCATAGTGAGACCTCATTTCTACTAAAAAAAAAAAAAAAAAAAAAAAAAATTCAAAATTTAACTGGATATGAAGGTACATGCCTGTAGTTCTAGCTACTCAGGAGGCTGAGGTAGGAGGATCATCTGAGCTTAGGAGTTCAAAGATGCAATGAGCTATGATTGCACTACTGTACTCCAGCTTGGGTAATGGAGTGAGACCCCATCTCTTAAAATATAAGTAAGGAAGGCAAGGAAGGGAAGGAAGGAAGGAAGAAGGAAGGAAGGAAGGAAGGAAGGAGAAAAAGAAAAAAGAAAGAAGAAAAAGAAAGAAGAAAGAAGAAAGAAAGAAAGAAAGAAAGTAAAGAAGGAAAGAAAGAAAGAGAAGAAGAAAGAAAGAAAGAAAGAAAGAAAGAAGAGGAGAAGAAAGAAAGAAAGAAAGAGAAAGAAAGAAGGGAAGGAGGGAAGCAGGGAGGAAGGGAGGAAGGAAAGGAAGGAAGGAAGGAAGGAAGGAAGGAAGGAAGGAAGGAAGGAAGGAAGGAAGGAAGGAAGGAAGGAAGGAAGGAAAAGATTAGAAACAAGCCTCAGAGTTCTTTCCCTGTCCCATCTGGAAAGCACATACTGGTCCAAAAAATTCATTATAATCTGCTTTCAGATTATCTCTACACTGATATTGGAACATTTCTAAAATTCAGATGTCGTATTCAAATACATCTTGGGTTTTTGTTCAGTAATGACCAACATTTATTTCCCACAGAAAAATGGGGAAAACTTCACTTTAAACATTTGCGTTTCCTATAATGAAGGTATACAAATGATTAGATATGAGAGTAACTTCTACTCATAGCTTTCCTCTTTCCCGAACAGAAGGGGAAAACCCTTATTTTCAAAGTACAGATATTGAATAATGTAAAGCTACATGATAGAGGGATGAGAAATTGACTAAGAGGTTTTTTTTTTTTTTAAAAAAAAAGTCAGTGTTTTTATATACATATAACACTTAAAAAGTTTTCAAATACTGAGTGCATTTAGTAAGATGAGGGCTGGGTGCAGTGGCTCATGCCTGTAATCCCAGCACTTTGGGAGGCTGAGGCAGGTGGATCACAAGGTCAGGAGTTCGAGACCAGCCTGACTAACATGCTGAAACCCTGTCTCTACTAAAAACAAACAAACAAAAAAATTAGCCGAATGTGGTGGCACACACCTGTAATCCCAGCTACTCAGGAGGCTGAGGCAGAATTGCTTGAGCCCGGGAGGCAGAGGTTGCAGTGAGCACAGATCGAGCCACTGCACTGCAGCCTGGATGACAGAGGGAGACCCTGTCTCAAAAAAAAAAAAAAAAAATTTTAGTGAGATGATTGTTACAATGGCATGCAATTAAATCATAATTAGGAAATCACAATTAGAAAATCACTGTAACCTTCATTGAACTATACTGATGCACAAGCCCCGTACCTATCAAATAATGAATAAAGACAAAATAAACAAGACATAATTCTTTCTCTCAAGAAGAACGAATGTTTGGGGGGATGACAGATGTGAACCTTCAATGCAAAACAGAACAGAGGTATGCATGTATCTCCTAATTTACTCTATGGTCTGGGAATGATTTAATCCAGAAATCAGGATACTCAAATTGTAGAAAATTAGGAAAACTACCATGGAACTAAACATTTAAGAAATGAGCTTGTTTATTAGCTCTATAACATAATTATAGGAGAATATTAAATCCTCATATTCGTAGATAATTATCAGGCCTTATTTAGGTATCACCAGCTTTTTCTTATCCACCATTAGGAAATAAGAGGCTAATCAAGTCATAATTCATATTCTCAACCAATCCGCATCCACTCACCCCCATCTCCTTCTATAATAAAAAAGATAACAGTAGACTTCAATCCCTGAAAGTAAGTGTAACCTTTCCTGTTGTCCCTTCTTTACGACCTCCTATCTATCAACATTTACCTGTGAGGAGCCTGTAAAACTGTCTCCAGCTTCTCATCATACAAGTGTCTGGATGCAATGTTATCCCCTCTGGTATTTTAGGGTGAGAATATAATAAAGGATTATGCTCACTTTACTTGTTTCTTCAGTCAAAACTGGTTTGGTATTTACTTGCTGTGAGGATACCAGTAAACTAAGTGCTGAAAAGGCGAGCATGATTCAAATCTTTCGGTTGTTTAACTGTGGTTGAGGATATATTAAATAGCAGGATTCTTTTATTAAAAAAGGCAGGAATACATTAAGGAACAAAATGAATGAATAGATTAGAGCATAATACAAGTGTAAGTTTTATAAGTATTGTAGGTCAGAGAAGACCAGATAGAAGATGTAAGGACAAAAATAGGAATCTAAACATTATTTAAATTTAAAAAGAAAGTATGTTCTTCCTGGAAAGAATGTCAAAATATTTGTGTTATATTATGATGTAATTAGAGATAATCAAAATTATACTGAACTTGATTTAATCTTCTTTTGATTGAGAAAATACTTCAGGTTCTTGTAATGTTTCAGGATTATCCTTTAGGTATTGTGTCCTTGAAAGAAAAATGAGTAGAAAGGTGAGTAGATTTTCCCACTAGGTCAGGCAGTTTATGTGACTAAGTCATACGTGAGACTGGGTAGCTTGTGGCACCAGCGCCAGTTAAACATGGAGTAAGTATACCTTTCCCTAACTCTTCCACTGTCAACTACAACATTGGACATAATACTTAAAGCAAATCTTGGAGTACCCTGTAAAGTACATAACAGCAGACCGGAGAGGAAATTCGAGGTTGGAGGATGACCCCATACAGTAATAGGTCGCCTGGACTCCTCTTTTTTCCCCCGTATTTCCTGGCTTAGACTCATCTGCAGCCTGAATCTGGGAACTGTGCACCAAGCACGGACAAAAAAGCTCCAAGCAAACCCTTTCTCAGGCCAGAGGACAGATAAGCAGGGGTTAGGGGTATGGGATGAAACTCATTTACCTCTCCCAGCCTTTGAAAATGCAGTCCACTTTGGAGGTAGCAGTGGCAGCAGTTCCCCTGTTGACTGAAGAGAAATAAAGAGAAAATACAAATTATTAACATCAAGAATGAAACAGGGTATCACTACAGAACCATGGGCATTAAAAGGAAAATAACAAAATACTACAAACAAGTCTATGCACATACATTTAATGAACTAGATAAAATGAACTAAGTGCTTGAAGGACACGTACCTTTAAAAGTCATTGAACAGACAATAAGGAGTGTTGGGGAAGATGTGGAGAAATTGGAATCCTCTTACACTGCTGGTGGGAATACAAAATAGTACAGCTTCTTTGGAAAACGGTCAGACTGTTTTTAAACAGTTAAACATATGTGTTACTATCTGACCCAGCAATTCAATTCCTATCTGTATACCTAAGAGAGATAAAAACATACGCCCACACAAAAACTTACACATGCGTACCTATAGCAGCATTATTAATAGCCCTAAAGTGAAGACAACCCAAATGGTCACCAACTGATGAATGGATAAACAAAATATAGTGTATCTATACAACAGAATGTAACTGGCAATTTAAGAAATGAAGTACTCATAGATACTACATAATAGTACTGATACATACTATATAATAAAATATGATACATACTACATTATTCCAAGTATAATAATACTTGGAAACATTATACTAAGGAAAGAAGCCAAACACTACATATTATATGATCCCACTAATATAAAATGTTATTTCATAGCAGACAGCAATAGGAAAATATACAAGCACCAAAAGCAGATTAGTGGTTGCCTAGAGGGACTGGGGACTTTTGAGAGTGATGGCTAAAGGGTGCAGAGTTTCTTTTTGGGGTGATAAACATATTCTTAAATTGATTGTGGTGACAGATACACAACTTTGTGAATATAGCAAAACACAATGAATTGTACACTTTAAAGGGTGACTCGCATGGTGTGTAAATTATATCTTAAAGCTGTCAAAAAAGTCACTGAAGAAGATAGAGATGTATTGAATGTCCTATATCTGTTGCAGATAGTAAATTGGTAGTTTAAAATCTTTCAAGAGATAAGACTCCAGGCCTGGACAGTTTCCCTGGTGAATTCTCCTAAACATTGCCTCATGTAAGGAATTACATTAAATATAATTTCAAAAAATTAAAATGATGGAACACTTCTAAACTCATTTCAGTAGCCCAGTAGTACACAAAGGATCAAACGAAACAAAGGCATTAGAAGAAAACAAAACTACAGACCAGTATCTCTAATGAACATAGATGCAAAAACCTGCAACAAAATATTAGGAAATCTGACCCAGCAATATAGAGTAATAACTGTAAAGCCAAGTACAGTTTCTCTCAAGGATGCAAAGAACATTCAAAATTCAAAAATTAATTATTGTAACCCACCATATTAATAAACTAAAAAAGGAAAATCAAATGATTATATCAATGCAGAGAAAAGCATTCAACGAAGTTCTGATTTTATTCATAATAAAAATTCTCTATACATTAGAAATAGAAAGGGATTTTCCTAATTCGATAAAAGGCATTGGCAAAAACCCCCAAAGCTAACATCATTCTTAACAGTACAAGAATGAATGCTTTCTTCCTAACAACAGGGACAAGACAAGGCTAGTTATTTCACTGTTCCTTTTGAACATCACATTAAAGGTTCTAGTCAGTGCAATAAGGCAAAAGAAAGATAAAAGGCGTATATATTGAAAAAGAAAAAATAAAATTTTTCTATGTGCAGATGACATGATTGTGAATTCCAAAGAACTATTGTATTTCTATATGCTAGCAATGAACAATTGGAAACCAAAATTATAAAAGAATACCAGTTACCAAAACTTCAAAAATTGATATACATAAATATAAATCTTAAAAACAGTGCTGTACCTATATGTTGCTAGAAACTACAAAATGCTAGTCCAAGAAGTTAAAGAAGACCTTAAAACAATGGAGCGATGTGTCATGTTCCATTATTGGAATAAACTCAATATGATGATGATATCAATTCTTCCTAAGCTGTTCTATAAACTTGTTACAAGTCAAAATCCTGGCAGATTTTTTTCCAGCTATATATAAACTGATTCTAAAGAAAAAATTACAAAAATACATTTATATGGAAAGACAAAGGAACCAGAATAGCAAAAAAAGAAAAAACGGCAAACAAAGTTGGAGCATCCACTGTACCTGATTTTGAGACTTACACTATAAAACTATAGTAATTAAGAGTGATATTTGCAAAAGAGTAGACACATAGATCAATGAGGTAGTTGGAAAGTTCAGAAATCAAACAATTCTTGATGGAAATGCCAAGATAATTCAGTGGAGAAAGACTAGCCTTTTCATCAAGTGATGCTGGTACAATTAGACATTGAACCTCATTCTATGCCTTACATCATATACAAAAAATAACTCAAATTAGATAACAGCTTTAAATTACAGTAGAAAACTCTTAAAATACAGGATAAAGTTTTGTGACTTTGGTTTGGCATTGTTAGATACAACACCAAGTAATGACATAATGACATAAAAAGTTATATTTTGATTTCATCAGAAGTTAAAAAAAAATCCTCCGTGAAAGACATTGTTAAAAGAGTGAAAAGTCATAGAGTGGGAAAGAATATTTGCATATCGTATCATAATCCTCAAAAATACTGCATCTGGAATATATGAAAGAGTGTAAAAATTCAAAAATAAAGAGTTTACTATTCCATAGCAAATAAAAAATAACAGAAATTACAATAAATTAAAAGAGATTTCCTATTTTATGTTTGTAAGGGCTACTGACATATTCTCAAGGGTTAGAGAGAAACATCATGCATGGAGGGTTTATAATGTATCGAAGGTACTGCTAGGTGATTTGCATTTGCCATTACATTTAATCCTGATAACAGCCCTATGAGCATAATGTTATTTTCATTTTAAAGACTTGGATAAAATAATTTTCCCAGTGTGACCCAGTTTAATGGTAGATCCATGAAATAGTGGCTTCCTAACATAAAATGGGCATGCTACCAAAATTGGCATAAACACAGAAGCCACAGAGTACCCTTAAATGAGAGTTTCTTACACATACTAGTACTCAGTAACAAGCCCTCAATTAGTTAAGTTGCATTTCTTTTAAATCATGTATCTACTTAACCAAATTTACTTTGTCATGACTTTCAGGTGTGTTTGATGATAAACTCCACATGAGAATTAAGCCTGTCTAGTATGTGTATTCCTGCCTGGCCTAGCTGAATAGTTGATTATCCTTTAAAAATAATATTAGTTGCAGATATCTGAGGCTATCTTTCTGGTAATTCTAAGTTAGGACTGGTAAGTGTAGATCATGATGATCCTTTGAATCCCAGTACACTAGAACTAACATTTTTATAAACATGCTTTCTATTTCAGTGTTTTTTAATTCAACAAATGTTATTATGCATCAGGCACTATGCTGGGTGGTGAGATGCTATGACGTACAAAGTATGTTTTCTTTAGGAGCTCAGTTAGTTTGGGAAGAGAGAGCCCATAGTGACAGACACAGAGTAATGGGTGTCTAAGTCCTATTGGAATAAGGTCTAGAATGACTTCCCAGGACACGTGAAGTGAAAGCCTAAATCCAGAAAGGTTGAGGACATTACACAAGGGAAGAGGATGGCAAAAATAGGAGGCGTTTTCAATGATCCACTTACTCTAAAAGACAGATTCTCAACTACTTCTAAATATTTTGTTGCAAATAGATGACCCACCCTTAAACTCAGGTTTCTTTGAGGCTGATAACTCTTTAGTTATCATAATTCAGATTTTCAACTGCTTTTGAACACATTTTTGATTTCTCAAGATAGTTCAGAACAATGTGCTTTGTGGGACAGAAGGAAGCAGAGCTTGATACCTTGATGTTGTTTCAAGAGCCGATTGCAGGTTTCTTTTTTAGACACAGACTACCAAGGGACTCTCTCTCTTTCTTTTTTTTTTTTTAACTGTTCACAGAATTTTTCTTTCTTTTCTTTTTTTTTTTAGGGAGTCTCACTCTGTTGCCCAGGCTGGAGGGCAATGGTGTGATCTCAGCTCACTGCAACCTCTGCGTCCCAGGTTCAAGTGATTCTCCCTGCTTCAGCCTCCTGAGTAGCTGGGATTACTGGCGCCCACCACCACACCCAGCTAATTTTTTGTGTCTTTAGTAGAGATGGAGTTTCGCCATGTTGGCCAGGTTGGTCTTGACCTCCTGGTGTCAGGCAATCTGCCCTCCTCGGCCTCCCATAGTGCTGGGATTACAGGCGTGAGCCACTGCGCCTGGCCGTGTTCACAGAATGTTTACAGATGTCACAGATACTCCCATATGGATGATTATTTTTCCTCACTATTCATATTTTTGAGATTTTTGTATGTTTTTAATTCTTTGGGTTTTTTTTACTCTCACTAATCGCATAGCAAAACAAAGAGCCTCCTCAAATATTCTAAACCTAGTTGTCATCTCCCTAGATTTACCTCAGCGATCCCTTTCCCCTGTTACAAAAACAATCCCTACGTTGATTAATCTCCAGTTCCTCCTTCCTGATTTTTTTCTACATCAACTCCTAAAATCCAGAGGGAAACAAAATGAAACAAATTGGCTATCTTAACTTTTGTTTGGATGCTCCCCTAGCAGGCTGAGTGGGCAGACTCAGACCAGCTGTCTGTCCTAATTTATGTGGATAACTTTACTTCCATGTTCTTTCTGCTTGGCAGAAACACACGTCACACTAGTTCATTTTTCTTGAGGTTCTCCCTCAGGCAAAAGCTATGACTTGATTCTCTGGATATGAAAAATACAAAAACAAGACAACAATATTTTATTTTTGTGCATACCAACAGATGTCTGCCTCAACACAGTGAGCTGCGCATCCAACAGGCTAAGAAAGATGTACAAACATAGCCTTTTAAAAATATGTATTTGAGCCTACTGAATTTACAATTGTGCCCATTTTTGTAGGCCCTGCAACAGTCACTGGTTTTATAATGGAAATGAATCTGATACTGTAGCAATGAAAATTAGGAAAGTACCAAACAATATATATCATGAGTCTATTCTATTTTAATAGATTTTGTTCCAAACATTAAAAATGCTTTACTGAGGAATTTTTAATGAACTTGGTAAGTTTTCAGAGCATATTATAAAGGGACAAAAAGCAGGACACAAAAATAGAGAAGCATATATATCATTTAAAGACAAAACCAGCTACCGTTAAAAGCAATATTTATTTTTGATGAAATATATCATACATGAAATATTACATAATGATAATAAAATAATTACCCATTTACCTGTGGCTCAGCTTGAGAAATAAAACTTGTTTCATTTTTGGAAGCCCCTTTAGCACCCCTCCTTCATGGCCTCCTCCTCCTGCTTCACCACAGTCTACCTCCTCAAGATAACCACTAATGAGTGCTTTTATTTGTTTGTTTATTATTTCTTTTCTTTTAAAAATAGTTTCACCAGATAAGAATATAGTGCATAATATATAGCGTAGCTCTACATTTTTGAAACTTATAAAATGGAATTATATTGTTACGTATCTAATACGTGGCTTGCTTCTCGCTTTTCATTTCATCCCTATCTTCAGAGTTAAAACAACCCAATGGCACCTTGAGAAGTGAGAGTCTCTGTGCCAATTAGGGGAATTTCATGATAGGATTATTGGCCACATTTAATGACACAATTTATTATACAGCCCCTTGTCACTCCAAAGTATACAATGGTGTTAGGCTAGATGGGTTTAGGTGAGTTCAAGGCCCTATCGCAATGCAGTGCTGGGAACCACTGTTTTCCTTCATCTTTCAGACCCTATTTGTTGTTTTTGCTTCCTACTGCTAGTCCTCTTCCTCTGTTAAGAATGTTCGTGCAAAACTATCTCTATCTTCGTTTAAGATTTGGTTCCTCCTATCTCTACCAATTTGTCATACACGTTTGTCTATGTTTTGATCACAATTGTTCATTGTGTATGCTCCTTCCTCACTGCCTGTAAATCAATTTATGAAACGAGATACAAGGAGGGAGTGCAGCCCCAAAGAGCCCATGTATATCTGAGTCTTCAGTCTAACTATGCTGGGGCCTTGTTACCTACTAACTATAATGAAATAACCCTTCCATTTGATACCTTCTTGCTTGCTTGCTTGTTGAAATTCTACTCTTTAAAAATGCATCCAAGTGGCCTCTGCTCTAGGAATCCATCTTAACTAAGTAGAATGAAATCCTCCCTCTTTAGTGCTTCCCCCTTTCATTCTGGCATATAGCACTTACTTCATGATACTTAAAATTATTATTATTATTATTATTATATATCATCACCTCCTAGACAGTAAAAATAAAGTTTGAATACATGTGAAATTGATATACTTAATGGCATATAATAGATAGTCACTAAACATTTGCTAATTTGAACTACATTTGTGTTATTTGTACTATAAAATAATTTAGATTTTCAGACCTCTTTTTGTGCAGAATTGTATATGAGAGATCTTAAAGATTACATAATTGCTCAGGAATCAGATTGTCTACATTCAAATACCAAGTTTATTCTGATACCGTAGACAAGTTATTTATTTATTTATTTTTTTGAGACGGAGTCTTGCTCTGTCGCCTGGCCTGGAGTGCAGTGGCCGGATCTCAGCTCACTGCAAGCTCCGCCTCCCCGGTTTACGCCATTCTCCTGCCTCAGCCTCCGGAGTAGCTGGGACTACAGGCGCCCGCCACCTCGCCCGGCTAGTTTTTTGCGTTTTTAGTAGAGATGGGGTTTCACCAGTGTTAGCCAGGATGGTCTCGATCTCCTGACCTCGTGATCCGCCCGTCTCGGCCTCCCAAAGTGCTGGGATTACAGGCTTGAGCCACCGCGCCCGGCCCTGACAAGTTATTTAACTTCTCTCAGCCCCAGTCTTCTCATCTGAAAAATTAGAGGAAATACTTACAGCAGCCTCATTGGTTGTTGTAATAACCTTGTACACGTTGAATGAAATAGCAGAGCACTTGGCACATAGTAAATTCTCCATACACAATAACTGACACTGGAGTGGTCATGATTATTGTATCCTTAGAAAGATTAATTTTTAGATGTGTGCCCTGAAGCAGAATGAGTTGTAGAAGCATGATTCACTGAATTCTGCCATAAATGGGAAATGAGATTGTTGGGTCTGTGCACAAAATTACAGACTTTTGTTTTTGTTTTATTTTCAAAGAAAATAATGATCTTTCCGAAGAATCTGGTATAGTATATTGATTTATGTTTACTAGGAAATCACTAAAGAATGGCTGTTTACTATCAAGTTATCAGAAGATGGTTATTTAAAGACTATTTGGTGTTTAACAAAGCTCTTGGATCTTTCCCGTAGGATCTGGAGGAGTCCTTCTGTGGATAGACAAGGCTTTGTTTGCCTTTACAGTACACTAAGTAAAACCCCAAAAGGGGATGTGTAAATAGTGTAAAATTCAGGATACTCAAAGACCAAACTCATCCCTCCAACTTGTGTTTAATATGTAAATAAACCATTCAGCTACTGGAATCTCTTGAGATGACATTGATTCTGTCATGTGTTGCCCTGAAATAAGAGGAAAATAAGCATTTTTCCAATTGACCCCTCAGCAGTTTCTTCAGGCATGTTTTCTTAGGAGTCCCTTTCCAATTTCCCATCATTTTTCAATAAGATGTGGGCATTTCTTCCCCTATTTTTTTTTTTTTATGGAGTTACGTTTTGATTTATTTTGTGTTTATTGACTACGGAGTCAGGAAATGTATCTCTTGTCCTTACTCAGATAAATTCGTTCAACATTCTATTTTTGATTGGGAAGAGAACATATTTCTAAGCTTTGCTTCTTGTTTGTGGACAAATGCTAAGAAGTATAATCAAAATTTCTCTTTCTCAGAGTAAATTGAATGCTTCTATCATTTGCCTAGGTAGTGACAGCAAAAAGCAAGCTCCCTTTCCTTTTTCTGTCCTGAATTCTTCCTCTAAGATTCTTGCCTCCAGGTATAGTCTTACATTTCTTCAGTGGGGTAGCCCAGAATGTTCACAGAAGAACCAATTAAGACATTTTGAAGTATTTAACAAAAGAGGATATTGCAGTTACTTGGACAGCAGATTCTCAACAAAATACTCAAGTTATGCCTGCTATCTAGAACAATATATACTAAAATCACAGAATAATCCTTTACGCTGAATGATATAACTTCATATCACCAATGTCTTACATTGCTTTAATAGAAGAAATGTGATTCCTATGCAGTTGAAGAGTATTAGTAATTGTCCACTCATTTGTTTTTCTTTGACTCTGTAAACTGCCTCTAAGGGAAACTGCAGGATCAAAGCCGTTGGTGATGGGGTAACTGAAAAGCTGGGTATGTGATATTCTGAAGAGTAAATGAAGAGTACATTTGCTTTCATTAGTTTTGATTAAGCCATTTAATTGTGAAGTTGCAGTTTAAAAAATGTACTTATGACCATAAAAACACCTTATTTCAACATTCTTGTATGAAAAAAACCCTCAAACTTGTTTCTGCACATGTCATACTCTCTGGATTTTGAATCCCTTTGGATAACTTTCTCATGGAAATGATTGCTTTTAAAGACCATCCTGATAATTAAATTTTCTTAAGATTGCAACTGTTGCAAAACAGAAAAGTTAGCACATTTGTGAAATTTGTGAATGGCTTTGGAAAGAATAACCTGGCTTTTCTTTTCCTTCATGAGCCAGTCTCTGATCACTCTTTTTTTCCCCCAGGTATTTTTGTTAATCATTGTTGCCTATTAATATTTCAACGAAGTTCTCAGTTTGAAACAATACTCATATGTCGGTTTTTGTGGGTCAGAAATCCAGGCATGGCTTATTGTGTCCTCTGATTGGAGTCTTAGAAAGCAATCAAGGTGTCAGGCAGGGCTGTGGATTCATCTGAGGCTTTTTCAAGCTCATTCAGGTTGTTGGCAGAATTCAGTTCCCTGTGGTTGTAGGAGTGAGGGCTTCAGTTTCTTCTTTGTATCTGCCCAAAGCCACTGTCAGCTCCTAGACGCTGGCCACGGTTTTTGCTGTATGATTTTCCCAAAAATGTTGTTTGTCTTCTCAATGTCAGCAAGGAAGAGAGAGACTCTATCAGGACAAGAAATATAATCTTATGTAACTAATTGTGAAGTAACGAACATGTAATCAAATATATCCCATCAACTTTTCCATTTTCTGTTTGTTAGAAACAAATCACAAACTCAGGGAAAGCAGGGGTCATGGTGGCCACCTTAAAGGACTGTCTGACATCTGACACATCAGAGAAACATTTAGAATAGTTACAATAAAATGCATGCCTGAATCTTATGCCTAAACCTTAAATCCCCTGTTACCAGTAGAAGCACCAGGAAATTTTGTTATTTGAGCAGCCAATACATGGTCTAATCATAAAGGTAGTTATATGATTGTAAACTTATTAAATATTCTATTCAAGTCAGATTCGGGTAGATTATATTGCATCATCAACAAGTGGACACTTGTTGAGTACATGCTACAGACTATAATGGTGTAGGAGGCAAGACTGATTGTAAACTAGCTTATTTTCCTTGTGAAAATGTATGTCTCTTTTTATATATGAATTTAAAAGTAAACTTGATTCTTTCTCAGCTTGAAACCACAATTTACTATTAAGTTGACCCAAGTGAAATGACTGATATTCAACTTTTTTGACCTACAAGATAATTTCATATGATTCAACCTGATAGTTTCCCTGTATTGTTTTATACATTCCAGAAAGAATGCTAAATTGTATATACATTATCACATTCATTCCCACAACCATACTATGCAGTACATGGAAAAATATGCATTGTACAGATGACGGAAATAGAGTCTCAGTGGGATTATGTGACTTGATTATATTTAAGCTAATAATCAGCTAATTATATTATAGGGTTGATAGCAAAATGCAAATCTGCTGCTCAAAGCTTGTTCTTTTAGCCACTATTCTGAGACTGATAACATCAGTTTTATCTAAGAGGAAGTATTGTGTTTCATTTTTGCAAGACTGAAGAAAGAGTAGATAGGAAGAGAAGAGGCTTACGAGTCAGGATTCCTTTCTGAATCTGATGCCAGCCTGATTGTCTTTCATGATTTGGTATTCTTAGCATTCTAAGATTGTTTTTTGTCTTTGTCATTCTGTAGTCTCACTAAGATGTGTCTAAGTGTGGATTCATTTTTATTTGTACTATTTTGGAGGTATATATTATTGCCTCCTGTCTGTGAACTCATATCTCTAACAAGTTTCAGAAAGTTCCTAGCTATTTTCTATTCAAATATGGCATTTATTCTATTCTCTCGATTCTCTCGTCCTGAGCATCTGAAAGTATACATGCTGGATAGTCTCATTCTATCCACCATATTCTTTTCAGGTTTATGTATTTCCAGGCCTTTGTTTCACTGTACTGTAATCCAGATAATTTCTGTATATAACTTTTCCAATTCACTAATCTTCTCTTCAGTTGTGTATGATATGATGATTCATTCATTTGTTAACATTTTTTTACACATATGTATTTCTTCAATTTTAGATGTTTGGTAGATTCTTGCTGTTTACTTTTTTTTTTTTTTTTTCTTTTGAGATAGGGTCTCACTCTGTCACCCAGGCAAGAACACAGTGGCAGGATCACAGCTCACTGTGGCCTCTACCTTCTGGGCTTAAGCAATCCTCCTACCTAAGCCTCCTGAGTAGTTGGAACCACAAATGTGGCCACCATACCTGACTTATTTTTAAAATTTGTTGTAGAGATGGATGTAGATATGGACTCTCACAAAAAAATGTTGCCCCAGCTGGCCTCAAACAGTCCTCCTGCCTTGGCCTCCCAAAGTGCTTGGATTATAGGTGTGAGCCATGGCATCCAGCCTGTTTGACTTTTAATAAGACATAAGCCTTCCTTTAACTTCAATCTTTTCATAAATAAAATGGAAATATGGAAATTGTTGCTACCTCAGAAAATCACTGGAGAACTAAATCATTTAATATATTGAAACTCTTATAAACTGGCCCATAGGAAATGACATATATATTTTTTCTACTATTTATTGAATTTGCCTGAGGATTATTTTTGTTTTCTGATTTTGTGATTCCATATCTCTATCTATATCTATAGACAAAGAGAAATACTGTGTTAGATCACTCTAGTACATGAATTTTTCGGGATCTAAATCTGATATTTGTTGTTGGATGCTTTTTGTGGGGCATTATTTTTTTTTCTAGAGATTTATATTCACATCTGCAGATCTCAGACCACTTTAGCCTCATTCCAGGGTCCCAAGTATAATCAGGATTCTTAGTCTCTTTCACCTCAGTTTTTCTACTCCTTAAGTCTAGATGCCCAATGTCTTTCACACTTGGTTACAACTCTTTCCCCAACCTAACACCTTCAATGAGTTTCTTTACTTACCGAGAGCCCAGACATGTGATAAAAATAATGTTTTATGTAAGTTATTAGGTAATTAAGTTATTAGCATCAAGTGATTAGAATTGTCTATCCCACCATACAGCTGCAAGCAAAAGTCTCTAATCTAGTCATTACTGATCATACACAATTATGTTGGGAGAGCAGTTACCAAACGAGTGTTTCTAATTGTTATAAATATACTTACTATTTGGCCAGATGTGGTGGCTCACACCTGTAATCCCAGCATTTTGGGAGGCCAAGGCAGGCTGATCACGAGGTCAAAAGATTAAGACCATCAAGGTCAACATGGTGAAACCCCGTCTCTACTAAAAATAAAAAAATTAGCCGGGCATGGTGGCACGTGCCTGTAGACCCAGCTACTCGAGAGGCTGAGGCAGGAGAATTGCTTGAACCCTGGAGGCAGAGGTTGCAGTGAGCTGAGATCATGCCACTGCGCTCCAGCCTGGTGACAGGGCAAGACTCCATCTCAATTTATATATATATGTATACTTACTATTCAATTTAATTTGCTATATTGAAAATTAAATTAAGGATGTATTCTACATTCTTTCTAACATGAGGACAGAAGGCGATGGTTTCCAACTAAGTATTCTTTTTCTTTTTTTTGAGACAGAGTCTCTCTCTGTCACCCAGGCTGGAGTGCAGTGATACGATCTTGGCTCACTGCAACCTCTGCCTCCCAAGTTCAAGCAATTCTCCTGTCTCAGCCTCCCCAGTAGCTGGGACTACAGGTGCATACCACCACACTAATTTTTGTATTTTTAGTAGAGACAGGCTTTCACCATACTGGTCAGGCTGGTCTCAAACTCCTGACCTCAGGTGATCCACCTGCCTTGTCCTCCCAAAGTGCTGGGATTACAGGTGTGAGCCACCACGCCATTATTTCAGATGTGGGATATTTTAAGATGATTCAGAAACTTTCTGCTGCTTTCAAAAATGTATGCATAGCTTGTCATTATAAAGAGGGATTTTCAAAAATTATTTTGCTATTTCATGAAGAACTCAACCAAATAATTCTTACCCAAGTGAAATAACACCTTTATTCTTTAAAATCATACTGAATTCCCGAGTTTCCACCTTCTTTGAGTACAGTTATTCTCAGAAATAAATTGTTTACATTTATTTAGAGAAAAAAATTAAAACCCTTTAGAGTCTTGAAAATTGTTTCAAACTGCCATCTCTACTGTAATTCCCTTCAGAATGAAATGGTAGAATAGTGACACAGAGGAGCAGAGTCCATCAGTCATTCACACCTGCTTGATTTAATGCTGGTCATCAAAGTCAATATGGAAATGAGCACTTTAATGTTTGAAACCTTTGTTTAATATTTTTCAGAAGGAAACATGGCTTTGGGTTTTTTTATGATGTTATACATTTTCCAGAAGCCATTTACCAGTTCTACTGCAATGGGCCAAATTTGCTATAAACTACATTCTAGCCTTTATTGTGTCTCCTGGCATCTTGCTTTGTTCCTATCACATATTGTTGTTTAGTGACAATATTATCTTAATACAGCATTTGTAGTTCAGAATGCCAGCAAAATTTCTATGCCTGAAAATATAAAGACTATGCCATATATATATTTTTTAATGTACGAAAACCTTTACTAAAGAGAAGTCTTGCTCCTCTCTTTCCTTAGTTTCACTCTCCTCTATTTTGAATTTTACCTGTGGTTTAGCTTTTTAATATGTTTCCTTAATTATTAAATTAAATATAGTTAATGAAGGACTAGAACTTTTGTATACCATTAGGTTCCAGAAAGAAAACATTTTTTGCTTTATACTTGTGGGCAAGAAAGCATTCATGTTTGGATTTGTATACACTGGGGATGCTAGAACCAGGAAGGCAGGAATATCATGAGGCTGTGGTTATACCAACTGGCTTTCTAAATCAGATGCCTCTATTGCCAGTACCATTGGTCAGTTTTTCTGAAGGATGTTTCCTTCTACAGAAATCATTAACTTTCAGAAAGAGACTGAGTTTGGGACCATACAGAGAAGACTTTAGATCATAAGGGTAGCGGTATCTAATTTAGGTTTATTTAAGTAAACAGTGGCAGGAATTTCAATTTTTTTGATTTTTTATATTAGAAACATACAAAAATACACACTACAGGCTGGGCATGGTGGTTCATGCCTATAATCCCAGCACTTTGGTTGGCCGAGGCCGGCAGATCACCTGAGGTTAGACGTTCGAGACCAGCCTGGCCAACATGGCGAAACCTTATCCCTACTAAAAGTACAAAAATGAGCCGGGCATGGTGGCACATGCCTGGAATCCCAGCTACTCAGGGGGCCGAGGCGGGAGAATCACTTGAACCTGGGAGGCGGAGGTTGCAGTGAGCTGAGATCGTGCCACTGCACTCCAGCCTGAGCAACAAGAGCAAGACTCTTTCTCAAACAACAACAACAACAACAACAAAGCCACACACACACACACACAAAACACAATACGTTCAATTTTTTTTTTTTTTTGACAGAGTCTCACCCTGTCCCCACGCTGGAGTGCAATGGAGTGACCTCGGCTCACTACAACCTCCACCTCCGGAGTTCAAGCGATTCTCCTGCCTCAGCCTCCCGAGTAGCTGGGATTACAGGCAACCGCCACCACGTCCGGCTAATTTTTGTACTTTTAGTAGAGACAGGGTTTCACCATGTTGGTCAGGCTGGTCTCAAACTCCTGACCTCAGGTGATCCGCTGGCCTCAAAGTGCTGGGATTACAGGCATGAGCCACTGTGCTCGGCCTACAATCAATTTTATAGAGACTTAGAAGAAGAGTAAAAATTACAGAATTTGCAGATTGAGAGGGCTTGTCTTTTTAAATTGATTTAATTGACAAATAATAATTGCACATACTTATGAGTACATAGTGATGACTTGATACATATAATGCATAGTGATGCACAGAGTAATTAGCATATCCATCAACTCAAAGATTTATCATTTCTTTGTGTTGGGAACATTCAATATCCACCTTCTAGCTATTTGAAACTATATATTATTGTTAACTAGAGTCATCCTAGAGTGGTGTAGAGCACTAGAACTTACTCCTCCTATCTAGCTGGAATTTTGTATCTTCTAATAAATCTCTCCCTATCACTCCCTTCCCCTGACCCTTCCAGCCCCAGTATCCTCTGTTCTTTTACTTCTGTGATATCAACATTTTTTTTTTTAACTTTCACATTTGAGTAAGAAAGTGTAGTGTTTAACTTTTTGTTCCTGGCTTATTTCATGCAGCATAATGTCCTAGTCCTCCAGTTCTATCCACGTTGCTGTGAAAGACAGGATTTCATTCTTTTTATGGCTAAATAGTATTCCATTGTGTATACGTGTCACATTTTCTTTATTCATTCATCTGTTGTTAGACACCTAGGTTGATTTCATGTCTTGCCTATTGTGATTAATGCCACAATAAACATGAGAGTGCAGGTGTCTCTTTGATATAATGATTTAATTTCTTTTGGATAACTTACCGGTACCAGGATTGCTGGATCGTATTGTGGTTCTATTTGTAGCTTTTTGAGGAACTTCTATACTCTTCTCCATAGTGACTGTACTAGTTTACATTCCCACCAACAGTGTGTGAGTTCCTTTTTCTCCATATTGAGAGGGCTTGTCAATGTGCCAGAGACTTTAAACTCTGCCAATGACTGGTTTTGCATCTTTAGGCCAAGTGCTTAAACTTTCTGAACATTAGTATTCATATTTGTGAAATGGTGACCTTATGTTATATTTGTTGTGAGAATTAAATAAAATAAAACAATGAAAAGATAGTGCCTTTTGCACTAAGCACATAGTTTTCAATCAGCAAATATTTCAAATAATTCTTTACATATAGTGATCATTGAACAAATAATATGACAAAATAACATCTTCCAAAAATTATTGAATATTAAGGAATAAATTCAGAATATTGAAGAAGAGAAATCCTGTGATGTAGCTTATATCACAACGGTACCTAAAGTAGTCCATTCCTCTTGGAGAATACATGAAGGAATTAGTGAATTATATGACCGATATTTTTAGCACAAAACTAATTTCTTTCCTTACACAGATATGTTTATAATGAATGTTATATGACAAGCTCTCCTTTATTGACAATAATAGTAAGCAATTATATTTCATATGTTCTATGCAATATTGTTTTCTAAAATCTTATTGACTATATAGAAGATAATGATATGTGTGTACAAAGAATGTTTTCTCTATCCTTCCTCATTTTTACTTTAATTATAAATTTAAACCATCTAGAAATTTCATAAGTTTAAATATGTGTGATTTGGAATGCTATCATTTGTAAATACACACAGTTTTCTAAATGAATAAATGGATGTATTTTTCATGTCCTCAATTATCTATTCATTTACTGCTCTTTATGAAGTTCCTGATATGTGCCAGGCATTTTGTTGGGCTCTGAGGAAACAGTGATGATGACATGATCCCAGCATTTAAAGCCAGCACATTTTACTGACATAGTCAAGAAACTTGGTTGAACACTAAATGCTAAACACAGTTTAGACTATTAAAGTTCATTGCAAAAAAGAAGTAATTTTCTAAGACCTAGATGAGGACTAACACATGCAACTAAGAATCAGAAACAATTGAATTAGAATTAGAATATTGAAATCTGTATGATCTTGGGTAAGTTATAAACCATCTTTGTATCTCAAACTCATTATCTGTAAAATAATTTGTTTTCAAAAATTATATATATATGTACTATATATATGTATATATATATACACACATAATGATGCCTACTTCATGAATGTGGTATGAGTATTAATCTTCCTGCTGTGGTTTCTGAAGACTGTGTATCCCATTTCCATATATTGTTCCCCCTCTGAGGATAATACCCAGAGAATAATACGAACGGTGGAAAGCAGCCCCTTAACCAGGACACAGACTCAACGGCCATCCCCAAATTTCTCTCAAATTAGGTTCATTTAACCATGCATCACTTCAAAAACCAATATGAAAAGGTAAAGGCAAAAGTAATGATGCATTTTAATGTCTGTGTGTTTACATCTGTTTTCTTATATTTTATTCTGTGACTCAGGAAGATAACCCCAAACAATTGTGCATAAAGAAAAATCTAGACGTGCAATTTACTATGTCCATTATTTCTGCCAACTTTAATAATAACTACTGATGAGCCACACATTTAAGATATACAGCCTAGGAGGCATATGTATATCCAATTAGTCCTATTTCTTCTTAGAACTAAAAATACTCTTTTATTTGTAGTTTTAATAGCTTAATTTTGCTGATGTTATAATTTGAAATGAGCTGAGTCAAAGTAGCCTCTGACACCAAAAGATACCAGGTTTTGCTTTCACTGAATTTATTTAAGTCCCTTATTATCTCAAGTTACAGCATGGCAAAGATACCATTTTATTTGCATTTAGTAAACTTTCAGAATGTGTGCAGTTTTGATAGCTTATAATTTACTAGAATGAGGGCATAAAGAAATTTGATGGTTGCTAAGATGTTTATGGTTTCTTGAAAAGAGATTGGTTTTATCATCTTGTTTTATCTTCTTTTAACTCATCCATGAGAATATTTCACTCTCAGAAAATCATCCCTGACAATCACTATGAAAGGAAGTAAGACTCTTAGGATGATGATAGTTCATGGCCCTTAATCTATATCCACTTACCCATTATAAAGACATTTGGAGTCTTTCAATGTTAGACAGAGGTATGTTTCTTAATCTGATTCCATTTAGCATAATGCTAACTTCTAAAATTATATTAAAAATACATTATAGAGACAGGAGCATAATTTTTACTAAATATTGAGTCTTCAGATCTGAGTTCAAATTATACCTAAAATAAAAATAATGTTACCTTTGGATATTACTTCACCTTTTTTCCCCCACAGTTTTTCTGTTAAATTAACAGATAAACTACCCCTGTTAATTTATCTGTTAAACAGGGGTAGGAATATCTCATCTGTATATCTCTCAGGATGGTTATAAAAATTAAATCTAATAATGTATTTAAAATTTCTCATCAAATGATAAATATGGGATACTTAAAACAATATCTTTAATATTATTTCATGTATTGAAATATGAATAACCATAATTACTGCAATTGCTTAACAACTGCTAAATAGGGTTAGTAGTAATGGATCTTGTTAGAATAGAATCATGTAAATAGTATAGGCTATGGTCTTCAGACATAGTAATATTTAAAACAAATATGGGAAATTTCTAAACATATATACACTCTATACTATCTGTCTAGTGGAGGGCATAAAACAAACAAACAGCTTTACCATCTCTAAAATTAGAGTTTAGATTTTAAGTTTATAGGTATAACCACCCAAGGGATTAGCTGTGTCTCCTTGACCTCTCTAACTCTCTGATTCTCAATTTTTACCTCTGGAACTTGACATAGAATTGGTATCTGCAATGGAAAAATTCAGTAGTGGAGCTGACAATTTATATGCTGAATGTGACTTTTTGGTTGCTGTAAGTATTGTTTTGGAGATGTAACGACCTATACTGTTAAGTCAAGAAAGCTAGTCAGGTAAGGGAAGTTGAGTTTCTTGAGTATGTGGTGACAGGCAAGAGATGACAATTTAGGCAAGCACTAAGTGTCAATCAAGACCCACAAATACAGCCCTGTCATTTTTTATTAATATGTAACAGGTGTGTACAATCCTGGGTAATATTAGTGCATGTATTATTAATTATGAAGTCAAATGAGTATTATGCATGAGGGATGTCTGCAAAGCTCCAGCCACTGGGCTGTATTTCAAAGATGAAATCCATGGGATTCTAGCAAGATAAATCCAGCAAAGTATGGGTATTAGAAGCAGGGAGCCACTCGAGAAATCTGACAGTAAAGAATTCAATTATTGAAATGAAGTAGAAAATGGTGACTTAATCTCATGGGTAAACCAGAAGTCTAGTTACTAGAATTAACACAAGGTCAGAGCTGGATTATCAATAAGATTAAATAAACTATGACCCTTTTTAGAACTGATTTTTAAAATTTCCTTTTCACTACAGGAAAGAGAGGAATTGGGACATTAGAATGCAGTCAAGTAGCAAGAACTATCTGTAGCCCTATCTGTAGAATAAAAGGAATTTGGGGGTTAGGAAACCAAGTAGGACATGAGAATCAACCCTGGCTGAGCTTTTAAAATCTTTACTGTCTTTCTCTTTTTATTTCAGCTTAAAATTGCTTATTTCTCTTTCCTAATTTCTTCTTTAAATCTTCTCAAAGAAGAAATTTCATAATTGGTGAACCTGTTACCTCTGCTGATTTTTAAAAGATTTCTAAGATTTAACAGACTTTTATGTTTATAACATAGAAATTAAAGTTTGATTTGGATATTTGCAGAAGTGTCATATTTTTCTCTCCTTTGCTTTGGAATAAATAAATGATTTAAAAATCATTGTTCTTTTAATAGCTAGATAAATTTTTTGTTTTACTGTAATCCCTTATTGATTCTCCCATGTGTCAGTTTCTGTCAATTAATAACAGAGATTAATTTTAAATAATAACTTATCATGTGTTGCTCACTGTGTTTAAGAATGCATGTGTTTCCTATGTGTTAGCTACATTTAATTCTCTCAATAAAAATACATAGATTTTTGTTTGTAGAGCTAGATGCTAATATTATCACCTTTAGAGATGAAGATACTGAACACAATCTCCTTGGTAGCATCAATTTCATTATTGTATAATAGTTCCCTATGCGAATGTAGTGATTTACTTCACTACTTTTCTTAAAGAATTTAGGTATTTTTTAGTTTTTCCATGGTAAACAATGGCAAGGATTTATTATTTATTTATTTATTTTTATTATTTATTTATTTATTTATTTTGAGACGGAGTCTTGCTCTGTCGCCCAGGCTGGAGTGCAGTGGCATGATCTCGGCTCACTGCAACCTCCGCCCCTCCAGGTTTAAGCAATTCTCTGCCTCAGCCTCCGGAGTAACTGGGATTATAGGTACATGCCACCACACCCGGCTAATTTTTCTGTATTTTTAGTAGAGATGGGGTTTCACCATCTTGGCCAGGCTGATCTTGAACTCCTGACCTTGATCCACTTGCCTCAGCCTCCCAAAGTGCTGGGATTACAGGCGTGAGCCACCGCACCCCGCCAAGTATTTATTTTTGTTTTTTTATTTTTTATTTTTTTATTTTTTTATTTTTTTTGAGACAGAGTCTCGCTCTGTCGCCCAGGCTGGAGTGCAGTGGCCGGATCTCAGCTCACTGCAAGCTCCGCCTCCCGGGTTTACGCCATTCTCCTGCCTCAGCCTCCCGAGTAGCTGGGACTACAGGCGCCCGCCACCTCGCCCGGCTAGTTTTTTTTTGTATTTTTTTTTTTAGTAGAGACGGGGTTTCACCGTGTTCGCCAAGATGGTCTCGATCTCCTGACCTCGTGATCCGCCCGTCTCGGCCTCCCAAAGTGCTGGGATTACAGGCTTGAGGATTTATTTTTTTAAATTATTTTGTGCATAACATTTTCTTCTGTAGTTAAGATAATTTCTTTAGGATAAATTTCACAGTATAAATCCTTGGGTCAAAGGAAATAAAAATTAAGGGTCTTGATGCTTTGGACAAAGACTCTTCCAATCTGCTCACTTCCAATTTACCTTCAGAACTGTGAAATCACAGTAACAACCTGCCTCCCTGATCTTTGTCTCATCCTTCCTTGCTCTTTCCTGTTTAGGTTTTCATTCCCTTGTGTATTCTGTGTTGATCTTATTCTTGCACTGACTACCTAATCTCTATTAAGCTTTCAGTCACTAAGTTTGCATCCTTTTCTTTACTATCACTTAGTTACTATGTTATCTCTTTAACTACTGTATGTTCCTTCAGTAATTAATAAAAAGAGACCTTTCCAAATGGTCTAAGCTCTTTTTGAGGCTTATTCTATATATCATATTCACCCATTTCAAGCATAAAAGTCAGTGATGTTTAGTATATTTACTGAGTTGTGCAACTATCGCCATAAGTCAGTTTTTGAACATTTTCATGACCACAGTAAGAACGCTTATGTCTATTTGCTATTAATCCTTCCAACCTCCAGGCCCAGGCAATGGATTATCTACTTTTGGTGAGTTTAAATTTGCCTTTCCATGACATCTTATATAAATGGAATTATGCAACATGGGGTCCTTTATGACTGGCATCTCTCACTTAGCAAAATGTTTTGAGGTCCATCCTTGGTGTAGCATGTACCAAAACTTCATTCTTTTTTATGGCTGAATAATATTCCATTGTGCAGATGTACCACATTTTATGTTATCTATTCTTAAACTGATGAACATTTAGGGTTATTTCTATTTTTAGGCTATTATAAATAATACTGTTATCAACATTTCTCTACAAGTTTTTACATGAACATATACTTTATTTGTCTTGGCTATAGATACCTAGGCTATGCATAACTTCATTTATCTTTTTCTTATATAGATACCTAGGAATGAAATTGCTGGGTCCTGTGGTAACTCACATATATATTCCACTTGAGGGACTGCCATACTGTTTTCCAAAGTGGCTTCACCATTTTATGTTCCCATCAGTGATGTATAAGTTTTCTTCATTTCTTTACATTCTTGTCAACATTTATTATTGTCTAGATTATTTATTATGGCCATCTTAGTGGCTATAAAATGACATCTCATTAGGATTTTAATTTGTATTGCCTTCATTACTTTTGATGTCGATCAGCTTTTCATGTGCTCATGCAACAAGTTTTTTAATCTTTTTGAGACTGAGTAGGGTAATGATTAAGAATCTGAAGTTTGAATGTAATCAGACCTGGTTCAAAATCCAGTGCTTCCTCTTACCACCTTGGGAGGAACACCTTGATCATCTTGAGCCATAGATTTCTATGAGTCAGCACAATACCTGACTCATAGCACTGTGGAGGATTAAGTGATGTAATGTGTATAAAGTGACCAACTGATTGGACAAATGCAGTAAATAGTAGTTGCTATTTTTCCTAATAATTGTATCTGTATTTATCCTTTTGAGATGCTTAAAAGTAGTAATTCTCGGACTCTTTGGTCTCAGGATTCTTTACACTCTTAAAAATTATTGAAGACTACAAAAAGCCTTTGTTATGTAGATTAAATTTATTGATATTTGCTATATTAGATATTAAAACTGACAGATTTTTAAAAAAATTGTTTACAAATTTATTTTTCCAATAACTATGATAAACCCATTAGAAGTTAACATAAACAACATTTTTATGAAAAGTAAATACATGTTTAGAAACAAAATAATGAGAAGAGTAGCAATTTTTTTCACATTTTCCAAATCTATCTAATGATTTGGCTCAATAGAAAACATCTGGATTCTCCTATCTATTTCTGCAGTCAATCTGTTGTACTGCACTTCATGCAGCCTCTGGAAAAAAATCCACAGTTAACTCCTGAGAGCACAAGAGTGAAAAAGGCAAATAGGGTCTTAGTATTATTACAAAAATAGTTTGACTTTAGAGATCTCCTGATGGGTTCTCAAGGCCTCCCAGAGACCCTGGGACACTCTTTGAGAAGCACTGCTATAAGAGTTATGAGATAACTTTTCAACCCCATTAATTAGGTCCTGTTTATACTCAGCACTATATTCAATGTGAATGATTTTGGACTTATTTTTGAAAAAAATTATGGGAAAGTAGGTGTATGTGAAATTTTTAGAATATTAGAAAAGATCATCAAATTACAAAAGTAGGTAATTGTAGAATAGACAATGTTACAAAAAAATATTGTATGAAGAAAGACTATTGTGGGTCACGGGGAAATTCTTGTGGGATGTTAATGAGGAATGTCTTAAACTCTGCAATAATTCCTGGAGGATAGAGAGGGTCTTTAGTAGGTTATTAACTATTTGTAATTCTCTTTACATAAGCAAATATTCCAAAGTTGTTATTAAATGACTAGACAAAGGGTGGCAAAATTTGGGGTAATCAAATTAGGTAAGAAGAAAATATGTGCTTACTTCTCTTTCATATTTCACAACCGACCAACGAATTGGCTCTTCTATATTTTATTTTTGAGCTTGGAATCATGTCCCATTTAACCAAGCATGCAGTATTTATTTGATGGTAAAGATTCAATTTGAGAATATCATATGAACATTTCTGAGGAAAAACAGCAGTAGGAATAGCTTATAATATGGATCCTTGTAACTCAGTAATTTAATTTACAGTCCAATTACTTGAGCTTCATGACTTATAGGGTATTATATAAAGTAAATAAAGCTTCTTCAAAATTAATTTTTCAGTCTGAAAACACTAAAAACTTTTCAAGTATATTTGATATAACTCTATTTCTGTGAGATAAAGTATTAAATTGTTCTCATCCAGGTATGTGTGATGCACATTTACTCATTCGCCCATTGTTCAACTGTTCATTCATTCTTTCATTTGTAGTTTGACATACGATAGTACTTTTGTAGTAGGTTTTGTTTTTTTTTTCCCTGAGACATGTTCAAGCCCTAGGGTTTCAATAGACAGAGTTAAAGACTGGTGCACCAGGCAGTGCCACATATTATACTCCATTATAGACTGTGATGGTTAATTTTGCGTTCATTTGAGTAGGCCACAAGGTACCCAGGTGAAACATTGATTTTGGGTGTGACTGTAAGGGGTGCTTCTGGCTGAGATTTGCATTTGACTCAGCGACTCAGTATAGTAGATTGCAACCCCTGCAATCACCCCTGCCCCAGTGATTGGTATCATCCAATCTATTGAGGTCCCAGAATAGAGCAAAAGGTGGAGGAAGTAAGAATTCACCCCTCTTTGGCTGGGCATGGTGGCTTACCCCTGTAATCCTAGCACTTTGGGAGGTCGAGGTGGGTGGATCACCTGAGGTCAGGAGTTTGATACCAGCCTGGCCGATATGGTGAATCCCTGTCTCTACTAATAATACAAAAATTAGCAGAGTGTGGTGGCGCACACCTGTAATCCCAGCTACTCAAGAGGCTGAGGCAGGAGAGTTGCTTGAACCCAGGAGGCAGAGGTTGCAGCGAGCCGAGATCGTGCCACTGCACTCCAGCCTGGGTAACAAGAATGAAACTCTGTCTCAAAAAAAAAAAATTATATAGATGTGTGTGTATGTGTATATACATATACATATATGTACATACATATATGTGTATATATATGAATTTACACCTCTTTTTCCTGCTTCACTGCTTGAGCTGGAATATGTCATCACATTTCTCCTGCCCTTGGACTGAAATTTACATTATTGGTTCTCCTTGGTTCTCAGGACTTCAGATTTGGATTAAATTATACCACCAGATTTACTGGGTCTCCAGCCTGCAGAAGGCATATTGTGGGCTTCTCAGCCTCTGTAATTGCGTGGGTCATTCCTCATTTATATACACATAAAATGGTTCTGTTTCTCTGGAGAACCTGAGTAATACACAGACTTAAGTAAAATGGACCATGACATTTCAGGAAAGAAATCCTGTGATCATCAAGAAAGACTTTTCTATGGACAAGTCTGAGCTGCATTGAGTTTAGAAGGAAAAGTGAGACTTTTCCCAGGAAATAAGGAGTTGAATTGACAAGGATTCAGAATGACTTATAATGCTAGAGAAGTACCATAACATCACAGCTAGGTACCCTTCAACATGCTCAGGTGTCTTGTCTTAGCTGCCACTTGATACTATTTAATCCAACATTTAAATATGATGTATCCCTAGGTTTGAATCTCACATCTGCTACTTACTAGGTTTATAACTTGGGAAAATGATCTAAGCCCTGGCTTGCCATTTATAACATGACAATAATAATGCTCACCTTGAAGCTTTCTTATCAGGATTGAATACAATATGCTAAAAGCCATCAGCACAATGTGTAACACTTAATAGGCCTACAAATTAAAGATTGTTGTCATTATTGATTCTTACCCCCTAGACACCTACCTTTTGGCAAAGATCACACTTGAAATACTATCAGCGTGGCGCAATGTCAATATTAAAAGAATGGCTATCTGAGAAGGTGATGTTAGATTCCCATTATTGACATTTTCTCATTGGAAATAATTTTCTTTTCCATATTTCAAATCATCTTTCCTGAGTAAGTAACTGGTATTGCTCTCATAAAATGATTGAAGGTAAGAAACAAACAGAGATGACATCTTAGTTATAATGCAAGGTGACATAACAAAATGAGAAAAAAATACATAATGTTTATAAATTGACACATGAAAATGTAAAATATGGAAAATTATTCTTGATACAATTTTAAGAAAATTTATTTAAAAGCCAATCACAACTCTGTTTACATTCTCTTTCTAAATATCAATATACACAATGGAAAAAGTTTTAAAAATCACAGGGTTCTAAGAATTGCACTTGGAGATTTTTAAAGGAAGGGAATAAGATTAGAGATAATGTTTTCAAGGGAAAATGGATACAATAATTGATTCTGGAATGCAAAATTTGAACTGCAATGGCAGAGAAATATATGCCACATGTATAATGAAATTTCAGGAATTCTTCCCCCTGAAGGACATTTCTAAATTCTTTAGATTCTTAACACCTTAATGTATCTATTTTAGCATGGGTAGTGATAAACAATTGCAATCTCAGGATCATTTTAAATGTCCCAAAAATATTTTTTGACATAGAATGAGAAAAGAAAGTAAATTTTCCTATCAAATTTAGGATTTGCAATAAATGGCTGCTTCCCTACTGTGAAGAACATCAGTTCCTTATGTAACACAATTTATTCACTGTATGTGTAGAAAATTGATAGCAGGAACATTCCTATTTGTCACATTCACAGTTGCCAGCTTTTAAACTTTTAATTTCTTACTGTTACTTTGCAATTAAATTTAGTGTTGTTGCTTTGAAATAAATGCTGGGTCACATTCAGTTAGGTGGATTTTGACATTGTTTTCCAAGAGTCAAGAGGTGGCTGAAGTTCCTGAGGGCCTAAAAATAGTTCTGAAACAGAAGTGTACACCCTAGGGGCTTGATTATCTTTGTGAGCATGCAATTGTATTTTCAACACAATTAGCTGCCTAACTGTTTGACTAAACTTTTCTATGTATTTGCACATGTAAGTAATTATGACAGAATTAAAATTTGAAGAGCTCTCTGCTTACTTTGTTTTCCCTTATGAATAAGACTAAAAATATATATTGAAAAGAATTTTATTTTGTAAACTCATTCATTGAATGAACAAAATATGAAAGGATTTTTAAAAATTTATTTCTTACCTCCCCCCAACAAAAAAGGAAGATAATAGAGACTATGAGTAAACAAAAAGAACTTGCAACAATCTGCTAGCACCCTTTCTGGTCTGATCTCCTGCTACCCCCAATACACACGTGAATTTAATGTACATACATTAATATGAATTTATAAATATACATTAACTTAGTGTACACTAACAATGGCCATTAAAGTTCATCTTTATTTATAGTTTCAGTTTATATATTTTACCCTTCAGTGTATTATTTTCCTATAACTTAAGCAGCATTTTGTACACATTCACTTTTTATATGACTCATGCCTTATATACCTATACTGTGAACCTAACTTTGAACACATTTAATACATGAGTTAGTGTACTTTTTGAGTATGAATCTGCCCTTTCTACCAATCCCATAGATGGAGGCCAAATTGTAAGGTATTTATAAGTACTACCTGTGCCAAATGTCGGGTAGCATCATCTGCCTTATGTGAAATTCTTGGTAAGGTAGATGAAGAATGTGCATAAAGACTGATGAGAGCATTGTAAGAGTGAAGCATAACATGTAGATCAAGTATTAGTGTCCTTCGCTTTACCCATTCCTGCTGTTTGATACATTCTCCTTTAAATGTCAAAGGATCTGCTAAGTATCTTGTAATCCAATGTAGTTATTTACACCCAAGTATTACTTTCAAAATGTTAAAGGTCACTCTGTTCTTGTATTAGTTGGATTGAGCTTGTTCATTTTACAAAATTCCGACTCAGTTCTCTAAAGTTTGCATCAATTACGTTAAACAATGCAGGCTTTTAAAATTGAGTAATCATTTTTATCAGCCATTTTTTAACGGTGGCTCTTTTCATGCATGGTTAAGTGTGATTTTAGCTGTTAAATCCTTCTGCTCAAATGAACTAAGCATTTTAATTCAGCAATCTGAAAATCATCAATAACAGACATTGCCTTGCCCTTTTGCTCTCCCAATTTACCTAATCAGTTCTCATTTTTTAATGTGAGCACACAACTATTTCAAACAGACAATTGTCAGTCCTAGATTTAATGATCTCTAATAGCAGGACCCCATTTAGAATCCCTTGGTAGTTCTTGTGGTTAAACAGCCTCAGAGTCAAGAAGGCATTCCTTATGACTTGGTTAGAGCTGCACTCTTTGCCTTTAGATTTGCTTGCAGGGGAGATGTAGAACAGGTGAGCATCTTCCTCAGACTAACACTTCATTGTCTTCATTGAAAACAATTATTAAGAAGCCCATTGTTGGCCAGGTGCAATGGTTCATGCCTATAATCCCACCACTTTCAGAGATCAAAGCAGGAGGATCCCTTGAGCCCAGGAGTTCAAGACCAGCTTGGGCAACTAGGGAGACTCCTCGGCTCTACAACAAAAGAAGCACGTTATTTTTTCTGCAGGCAAGAGATGAACAACTCACCTTTATTCTTCTTTCCTAGTTTCTATTCTTTGAAATGGTAGAATCAAATCTGTCATTCAAAGTTTTGCACACAGAAGTTACCCAGCACGTTTTTAATGTTTCTTTTTCTTTCACCCTTTGATGTACAGAAAACAGTCAATACTAAACAAAAACCAGTAAGCATGTAGCTGAGGGACTATAGTCGTTCCAGATTATTGTAAGTGTATTTGCACTCCTGCCTTTTGTATACCTATTCTTATTTTAATATTTGCTTTTGGTCCCAAAAGACTCATGGGGATTTCTGTGGTAATTTCTGAAATTCTTCCTCTGTGTAGCTCCCTCCTCTCTGGAACAGTGCCTCACAAATCCAGCTATCCCACTCTTGCAAATTTGACCTCTCTCCACAGTTGAGAAAGACTGCCAGGCTCTGTTTGGGTTTACTTCTCTGTGATTTGGTCCAGAAAATATCTCCAGTGTTTTATTGTAAAATTATGATGGCTCACATGTTTGACAGGGCATCTTCATTTGGCTGTGCTTGGTTCTACCTTAGTTCCTTTTGAATCTCCATATCCAGTTTAAACATGATGATAAACTAATTGAATCAAACTGAAGGCCAGCCGGCATGCATCAGGTTAAATGATGGCTTCTCAGAGCATCTTGTCATCATGAAACGGAAGAGTTCTCTGATACCCCTTGCAGGACGTGCAACAGGGTTGTGGCTCACTTGTTCAGTTGCCACCACTGCTCAAACCCCTTGCAGGAAGGGGAGCATGCAGACGGGCAGGTGCAGAGGCTGGGGCCAGTGCTCTGGGCTCCGGCCCTCTGGTAGTGTGGGTGCCTGCAACCCCAGTGTTACAATGCTGTCTTAGCCTTTCTGTCTGCAGATGGCTTTAAGTGTTAACCAGTTCAATGGACCCTCTGCCTTTTTGCAAGGGCAGAAGGCCAGCATGACAGCTTTCTGTATCCTGAGCTCTTGTCCAGTGTCCTGGAAGAATTGGATCACACATGAGACGCAGTCTTGCTCTGTTGCCCAGGCTGGAGTGCAGTGGCACGATCTCAGCTCACTGCAACCTCCGCCTCCCGGGTTCAAGCAATTCTGCCTCAGCCTCCCAAGTAGCTCGGACTACAGGTGCACACCACTACACCCGGATAATTTTTGTATTTTTAGTATAGACAGGCTTTCGCTATATTGGCCAGACTGGTCTCGAACTCCTGACCTCATGATCTGCCTGCCTCAGCCTCCCAAAGTGCTGGGAATTCAAGTGAATGTGAGGTTTTATTGAATGGTGGAGGTGGCCCTCAGTGGAACAAATGGGGAGCCAGAATGGAGGATGGAGTGGGAAGATGATCTTCCCTTGGAGTTGGGTCGTCCAACTGCCAAACCCCTCTCTGACCACCCCCAGCCAAACTCCTCTCAGCACTCAGACATTCCCCTTCTTCTCTCCTTCTCTGCTGTGTCATTCTGCTGTTCATCTCCTTGTCTTATCTCCTCATCTGCTGGTCTGTTCTGGAGCCTGGGGTACAGGATAGGGACATGGCCAACTTTTTGGGTGTGAAAACAGAAATGCCTGTTCTCATTTAGGGCTGTGGGTGTCTGGGCCTGAGGTGAGGGCTTTGCTGGGAAACCTCCCTCTTTTTTTTTTTTTTTTTTTTTTTTTTTGAGATGGATTCTCCCTCTTTCATCAGGGTGGAGTGCAGCGGCACAATCTTGGCTCACTGCAACCTCTGCCTCCTGGGTTCAAGTGATTCTCCTGCCTCAGCCTCCCTAAGTAGCTGGGACTACAGGCGCTTGGCACCACGCCCAGCTAATTTTTTTTTTCTTTTTTTTTTTTGTATTTTTAGTAGAGACAAGGTTTCACCATGTTAGGCAGGCTGGTCTCGAACTCTTGACCTCAGGTGATCCGCGCCCCTCATCCTCTCAAAATGCTGGGATTACAGGCATGGACCGCCCTCTTCTACCCAGTATTTCCATCTCCTGTTCATATCATCACAATTAAATGGAAGTACAAATGGCATGTTAAAGAAATATTAAATGCAACACTTGATGATTAAGCACATTTGGTTTGAATTCATAAAATAGATACTCAGTGTGACAGTTTAATTTATTGAGACATTAATTTGTATTTTGTTCTTACTACTGTTGGAATTACATTTACCTCCTGTATCATTAAAAATACTTTTTTTAAAAGAAACCCTGTAATGCAGTCTTTTACCTCAGAGGCTTTTGTGCTGCAGGTTTAAAGCAGAAGTTACCAGATACCCATAAGCCAAATAAGTCCTGACTTTTGTTTGTTCAGGTCTGGGCTCATTTATGGGATTTATGATGCAATAGTTCTGGCAGGAGGATGGGAGTGCTTGGATTTCTAGGAAAGGGAACTAACTAGAGACTTTCAAGGGCTTATTACCAGACTGGTTCTAGGTTCTTGAGAGAGTAGAGGTTGAAAAGCAGCTCTCTGCTCCCTCACAATGCCCTGGGGAGTGGTGTATCTAGTGAAAAGGAACACTAAATACCAATGTTTTGGCCTCCAGTAAGTCACCGTATTTTGGCAAAAGTCTCTTTGCCTAAGGGTGACACTTAAGTGGAGCTGGCAACATATATTCAGCAGGATTCTAGTTCTTCTCAAATGTCCAGAATGGAGATACTCCTTCTGCCAACTCCCTCCTGCCAACCAGGATTTGTTCTTTCTCTGGTACTTGTTTGTTTTGCAAGGCTTTGTGTAGTCCTCTTCTCTGCATTTACAGCTCAGCCAAAGATTCCAGGAAGTCTGTATGGAAATTTCTGGAACTCTTTTACTGCCCTCCTCTCTGGTACAATGCCCTACAAATTCCACCTGCCTCACCTCCTCCACCTGAACTTTGATCTCTGTCTCTTCAGCTAAGTGTGATTGGCATGGCCTGCTTGGGTCTCCTTTGCCTGTGTCTAAATTTAGAAAGTGCCTCCAGGCAGAAATCCTGGGCAATTGTAGGACATTCCTCATTTGTTCCACTCCTCATTGCAAACACAGTTCCTTAGTGTCTGTTTTCCAATGCCTGAAAAGAGCTGTTGCACATATTTTTCGAGTTTTCCAGTAGTTTATGGCTGGCAGGCTGATCTGCTACCAGTTATTCTCAAAGCCAGAAGCAGTAGGGTGATATTTTAAAAACAGTTATAAGTGGGTGATTCTTCTGCTTAGAGCTCTTGAATGGCTTTCCACAGCACTTAGAGAAAAAATTCAAAATCCTTTGTGAGGCCTGTTCTGAGTGTGTTCTGGGCCCTATCTGCCAGCAGAGCTTCATCTCAGCCACTGTCATTTTCACCCACTGGTCTACCTAGTCTCACTTTCAGTGTTCCAGGGTGCCGCGAGCATTCCCAAATCAAGACCTTTAAATGCCAACTTGGATATAATCCATCTGACTCATGTGTCCACTCCTGAACTATTCAATTGTAGATGACAGTACAAGGCCACCCATCTTAGCCTGGTCACTAGGACACTCGTATAGCGTACACACATTTCCTTAACTTCAGCATAAAGAGTATTATTTGGAGCTTTTTGGTAGCAGTGGCCAAATGTTAAAATGTGGAAAATTTTTAAAAGTTTATTGTAAATACAGTACTTTGGCAATAGAAAATACACTCAGAGTTGGCCGGATGCTGTGGCTCCTGCCTGTAATCCCAGCACTTTGGGAGGCCGAGATGGGTGGATCACGAGGTCAGGAGATCGAGACCATCCTGGCTAACACGGTGAAACCCCAGTCGCTACTAAAAATACAAAAAATTAGCCGGTCGCGGTGGCGGGCGCCTGCAGTCCCAGCTACAGGGGAGGCTGAGGCAGGAGAATGGCGTGAACCCAGGAGGCGGAGCTTGCAGTGAGTCGAGATCGCAACACTGCACTCCAGCCTGGGTGACAGAGTGAGACTCCCTCTCAAAAAAAAAAAAAAAAAGAAAATACACTAAGAGTATAAAAATATATTATATCTTTGTTTATGGAAACTATCAGTATTTTGAAATTTAAATTTGGCATTTAAGTAGTTACCATAAAAGAGTATTCATTGCAGGTTTTCAAAAATATATGCAACTAGTTATATCTAGTAAAAGAATACATTTAAAGGAAGTAATAAATAAAATTGTTGATAACTTGAATGATTCTAAAACAGGCTAAGAGTATATTTATTAGTTTCACTTTCTAATTTTATCTATATTTCACTTTAATTACACAGTTAAGTTACTTCTTAGGATTTCCACCAAGTCCAACCCTCTTCTACCTCCAACCTTTAAATATCAGCAGCCCTCTGAGGTATAAATTTACTTTTAGTTTTTATGTTTCATTTGGTAACTTAATAGAATGGACAATCTTGATCCCAATGGAAACATGACTTTTCCAAAATTATGTTTTGCAGAAAGTTATTCTAACATATTATAACTATTTTTTGTTTCAAATCTATATCTTGTTTTTTACCTATTCAACAAAGATGGTCCAACATAATTAAAAATCATTGATCAGTTGGGTACAAGCTGGACTTGGGCTACAGTGTAAAATTCAAGAGCCACTATTCATATCATAATCTATGGGAATAAGGACTCCTGAAGCTGTACAGAGCATAATCTGGCTATTTGTGATGGGCATTGGTCTGGAAGGCGAAGTTATTGCATTTAAAGAGAGAGAGATTTAATTGCATATTTGATGACATAATAATAAATAATGTTAACATGATTTTTAAAGGCCAAAATTTTGGAAGCTGTTGATAATAGCACATTTCTTGCACAAAAGAATATTTTCTCAGCCACTTTTACAAAAGTCTAAATGAAAAGCATCATTTGCATTACTGTTCTTTATTTCTGTCTATTCTCTCCTTTGGCAACATTTGGCAATATCTTCTCTTTTTTATGGTGTTACAAGAAGCATCTTTAAACTGCTAGGTCAAAAGTATTTTTAGAGATGTATTAGAAGACATGGAATATTATATATAAAAGGAAAATGTGTTTTTTAAATATCAGGAACAGAATGTCTCAAGCTGGGTTAGGGATGAGGGAACCAAGTCCTGCACCAAAGTCCTAGTGATATGTAGACAGCCAATCTGTCAATGTGTCATGCTCCTCAGGGCAGCTAGTGGCCACAGGTTATGGAGATAACTCAAGTGACCAAGAATTGAGGAAGCTAAGGCAAGGATTTGTAAAATTCACATTCAGTTTACACTGGCTGAATGGCAATTTTGTTTCAGATGGTATGTCTGGTAACATTGACATATGTTACTTAAACATTATTTAATGCCAAGATAGACATCAAAAGGAGAAATTTGCCAACCGGCTAGAGGCAGGAAAAATTAGAACCAAGTAGGCAAGAAAAAGAAGTGCATAAATGTGTAGGGTAAATCAAAGCCAAAGATCACAACTAGAGGGAGACTTGGGGAAATTAAAACAGCAGCCTAAAGCCAGCAGGAGAATAACTATGATTACTAAAAGAAAGAATCTTCAAAATGAAGATGATAGTGATAAGATTGGTCATAGTGATGGTTGACAAGACTTATATATCAGGTGCTAGACTAGGCGTTTTATATGCAATGCTGCTTAAAACCTCACAACAACCCCACAATGTAGATTTGATGATGGGTCAAAATGTCAGCTTTATTATTGGAGTTACATTGGAGAGTGCAATGAATTCTGTGAATCAATTTGAATCCTAATGACCTTCCTAAATAGGTTTCTCTCAGTATTAAATTCATCCACTCAACGTCTGCTCCTACCCACGGGAGAACAGAAACTTGGTGATTTTGATTCATGCCCTTTCTTAGTCTTACAAATAATCTCTTCTTTTGAAGAGTGAGAGTGAGAAGTGAATGAAGTTTTTTGGTGTTTTATGTTTGTTTGTTTTGTTTTTTCTGGTTAGAAATTGCATTTGAATGCTAGTAACAGACACTCCAAACAGTGGATTAACCAATGTAATTGTTTTATTTTTGTCTAATGACAAGAAATTTGTAGCTATATAGTTGGTGGCATTAAAATATCAGGGCAAAGGATTTGGTGATTCTTTTAGATTTTCCTTGGAAGCTAAGATATAGCTGCTTAAACAATTGTGTTATTATGTTCATATCCTATGTTCCAGAAAAGCAAAAGGCAAAAGGCAAACCATTGCAAACAAGTTTAGTTTATCCCTACATCCCATCCCCTATCTTATACAAAGAGCTTTTCTCTGCATTTCTACCCAAGGACTTCTGTATACATCTTATTGACGAACAACATCACATTATTATCCCTAGCTGAAAGGTAGGCTTAGTGTGTAGATTTTAACTGGGCATATTGCTTCCCTCAATTATTGGGATTCTGTTAATGTAAAGGGAAAGTAAGTATTGAATCAGTAAGTAGCTCTATGGGAAATGTTATTCCAAGAGTGTTTTTCTTGAGGTGAAGTTCTCTTTTGGAAACATGAAGAAGGGAGAATAAAATACTAAACACTTGATTTTTTCCCATTTGATTAGGATCACATGATTGTTCCCATTTATATTATTATTCCCGTTTATAGTTGTGATATCCAAGGCTCAGAAGAGCTAAGCAATTTGACCAAGTTCACACTTTATAAAAGTGGATTTATATTCAAACCTAAAATTGACTCATTTAATAAATTGATTTCTTAAGTATTTACTAGCTCCTTTCTTTCCCTCAGAAGTAACTCAAGGGCTTGCAATGCAGTGAACAAGTGCTCTTAAAGTAATGGGGAAAGGGTACCGAACCAAAAAATAATAATAATAATAGTAATTCTACTTTTAAGGTGCAGTGATGTGAAGTTGAAATACTACTGTGGCTCAGATAAGTTTTATGCAAGAAGGTTCTCAAAAGATGTTTCTGGATTGTGTGCATCAGAATTATTTTACCAAATATCTAGGGACAGAGCCTGGTAACTGCAGTGTAATAAGCTTCAAAGAGCATTTACATGTGCATACTAAAACTTGGGAACCACTCAGAGAGGGTGAGATCATTTTCATCTAAGCATGGAAGAATTTTTAGAAGAGGTGGTTAATCTAGTTGTTGGAGAATATGGATGATCTAGAAACATGGAAATAAAGTTTCACTTAGAGGGCATGGATTTGAGCAATAGTGTGGATGAGGAAAAACATATAGTATATGGATACTGGAGAGGAAGCTTGGCGTGCACAGAGAGCTGGGAGCAATCAGATCAAAATGAGGGAAGACCAGAGTAATTGGTATCTATGGATCACAATGGCAGAATACAAAGAAAGATAGGTGCACTTGTCTCAAAGACCTTCACATAAGTGGAGAGATTGTTACTGACCACTGAGAATATAGAGTATGCATTAAATTTAGAATAAAATTTCACTTATCCAAATTAGCGCACACACATATACACATATATATCTCCCAGCAACTCCACCTGCAAATGATCTTACTCAGCTGATTGCACTAACTATTCATAGATGACTTGGTTGATCCAGGGACAAAGGGCAAGTTAAAAACTCTGCTATCCCACTGGGCCAGCTGCAAAGGAAGCTTCATTTTGAAAATAAAGCTTCATGGGCAAAATAAGTAAGGGCCTGTACAAGGAGTTGGGGCTCTGCAGGTTATTTTAAAACTTTCAAGCAATGTTTTCAACCACATACCATAATGCTTTCCACCTCTTTCATATTTTGCTTTGTCTTTTATCCATATAGTTGCTGGCATGCACTTATTTAATAAATATCCAACTTTATAAAATAAAAGGAGAATCTATTAGTGAATGTAATTAAATATTACTGTTATTGATTTATTTAATGAAAATTGTTGAGAGCTTTCAGAGATCATTTTCATAACCTTGACAGAAAATTCAAATGTCCTTTCCTACAAAACACCATAGAAATAAATCACCATACATTCCTTTACCATTTGTGTCACTGACGTTAAATCACAGTAATCTGATAAAAATAAGTTATAAATTTTTTTTTTTTTTTTTTTGAGATGGAGTCTTGCACTGTCACCCAGACTGGAGTACAGTGGTGTGATCTGGGCTCACTGCAACCTCCGCCTCCTGTGTTCAAACAATTCTCCTGCCTCAGCCTCCCGCATAGTTGGGATTATAGGTGCCTGCCACCATGCTCAGCTAATCTTTTGTATTTTTAGTAGAGACAGGATTCACTATGTTGGCCAGGCTGGTCTCAAACTCCTGACCTCATGATTCACCCCCTCGGCCTCCCAAAGTGCTGGGATTACAAGTGTGAGCCACCATGCCTGGCTTAAAATTTCTTTTTGTAAGTATTTCTATGACAATTGTACCATAAACAACCCCAAATAAGCTAGGAATTATGTAGAAATGGCAAAACTTGACTAACCATAAATTTAGTTTGTGGAAAAAAATTATTCAAAGGCATGTGCTGGCCATCAGATACTGAACAAAGGAGTACTTTTATAAACATCACCATTTTCTCTGTATTTTAATGTATTAAACTTGCATTAAGTTTCCAAACTTGAAATTTGTATTTTATCTTATTGTCTAACTGATCGTCAGAATATGTTAATAATATTTTACTTATATTTGATATAAGCACGAATGTCTGAAAAAATTTATATTTTGAATGTAATATGAAACTGAACTAATTTGTTTTTGAATATGTGTGCATTTTATGAACTTTTGTCTATCTTATGAGTGCTTTTAAGATCACTAATTAGTTTGCTATTCAATTCTTTTTAAGTAAATGTTTTGTCTAAACTTTATTCTGCCATAACCAGCTATTGAGAAAAGTTCATAGGTTCTGGCAATCTAGACAACAGGTTAAATTTATATTAATTGTTTTAAAAATAATTATCTGTCAACTGGATAATTGAAATTTTAAGTAAATATTAGAAGTTAAATATAGCAGGTCCTTGAATATTATCATTTTGCTCAACTCCTGTTACAAACAGTGATGGGGGAAAAAAATCAATTCCCATCAGGGCCACTGTCTGTGTGGAATTTGCACAATCTCCCATGTCTGTAGGGGTTTTCTCCTGGTACTCTGGTTTGCTCCCAAATCCCCGAGATGTGCACATTAGGTTACCTGGCATGTCTACATTGTCCCAGTCAGAGTGAGTGTGGGTGTGTGTTTAGTATTCACTGTGTGTGATGGAATGGTGTCCTGTTCAGGGCTGGTTCCCTCCTTGTGCACTGAGTTTCTGGGATAGGCTCCAGCCACCTGTGACCCAGAACTGGAATTAAAAAATTAATGAGTTAATAATATATGTTACTATAAAATAAAAGTTCATAAAGTAGACAATAATCCCACAAATGCACTACATAAAATGATGCAGTACAAAAGTGCTCAGGGAGCCCACCCTGTTCGTGATTGTTTTTGAACTGCATGATAGAAAAGCTGCTCTTTGCAATTTTTATTTTTGCAAATATTTACTCTTAGATTTAGCCCACCACCTCTACCACCACTGTCACTCACTGATTCACCAAAAATTGGGTAAAACATTATTTTACTTGTTTTTGTTTGTCTTTCTTAATGGTCTGTATAGCTCACATTCATTTCAATACTCAATATCAAAGGTCTCTTCGTCTTATTTAGAAATTCGTTGTTATTTTTGTGACCAGAAACATGCTGTGGGAACTTAACTCTTGTTTATATCAATTAACCTGTGTTAAAATTGGTTTTGTTAAAGTTGCGGTTTTCAAGAACCTATTAATATGATGTTAACGTTATGATGTTAAGATGAAGGGAATAAAGGGGTAACTGACTTTAAAATCTTTTCAGACTGGCTTCAGATAGTATTGTTTATTTGCCTTCATGTTTTAGATTTTTATCATGTTGTAGGAAATATGGGCTTCAGCTTTTCCAGTTCCTAAGAGAATAAACTTGTTACCTTTGTTGTGAGGATGAAATATTAGAGAATAATTTCTCCTTAGTTCAGAATCTCAGTTAACAAGAAATTTTTAACATGTTGCCTTTTATCAGCCTCATCCTTCTCTGTAACATCTGGCCTGAGAAATAAGCAGGTTGAAAATAGTCTTTGCGGTATAAATCTGAAATACCAGAAGGAATTAGCAAGTGTATATAGACAAAACCAAGTTTCTGTCAGTGTTCAAACCATAGCACTTATTTACACACACGCATGCATACACGAGAAGTCAGACTTTTAGAGCCCCTTTCCTCTGGATTGGTTCAAACACAGACCCCTTTAATACTTGTCATTCAACTCCTTTGTGACTTTTGTTGTTCATAAAATGGGTATAAGACCTGCCTTGCATGGTTGTTGTAGATACTAGAGGCAGGATATACAAAATCTGTTTTACATCGCTGGTCCATATTTTGACCTAATTTCAGTCAGCTATCATTAACAATGAAATGGGATCAGGATAGAAGATGCATTCTTTAGTCATCAGGGATTGTGGCGTTAGACCTGGGATTCTGGAAACCTTAGTAAAACTGGTATTTACTTAAAAATTATTTGTAGGAGAAAAATTACTTCTAGTAGAGAGAAAAAAAAAGGAGCAATAAGCTATCTTCAATAAAATTTATTAATAAATAAATAACCAGGGTGTACTATTACCCTTGAAAAATTTAACCTTTGCCTCCTTCAGTTTTTTCTATATTTTCTTGTAGATGAAGGGATAAGTCCATGAAAAACTGAAAAGTAACCCACCACACATCGTAAGTTTCTTTCTAAGAACTGTCACTTTCCTTCTATTTTAAAGGGGACTTATTTTCACACTGACAGACATAACTGAGTGCAAAAGCAGATGCTTAATTATGATATGATTTTTTAAAAACTGGATTTTTACTGTGTTTTATTCTTGTGCCTTTTATCCAAGTGATGCTAAAGATTGGCTTGAAATTTACGTGTAAGTATTGTGTTCAATCTTGTAAAAGACAGTTTGAACACTAAATTAATTGCTTTTTTATATAACTAATTATTATTGAAATGTTAGTACCTGTGAAGAAGTTTGACACTATTTTATTCAATCAATAATATCAGAGAAGTTGAAAAACTTACTGAAGATTCTATATTGTAATTACAGGAAATTGAGATCTTGTCAACATATATTTGACTTTAGAGTTTTCTCTGCCATACTTCAAGAATGTCCCCTTTAGGGAAAAGAAGAAGTAAAGGAGAAAAGAATGATATCGAATCATGGTAATTAGGAACTGATGGTCAATGAGAGCATAATCACATAGATGTTTTCCACACATGACATTTTAAAATTTTTAAATTAATTTTTGCTACCTATAACTAGAAAGATTTTATATACAAATCTAATTTCTAGCCTTTTTTTTTTTTGAAAAAAGATACATTTGGCAACCTTGGACCTTATTTCATCATGGCATCATCACTTATGAATTCGCTAACGCTGGGGTGGAGCTGCCTTCCTTATCTAGGACATCTAGTCTTGTGCTCAATCCTGTCCCTGGGCCAACTTCACTCATTCATGTTATCTGTGCAGCTCCCAGATTTACAGGGAAGCTCTCAATATACAGGGAAGAACATGTGAGCTGTGATGGAACACGGGCCCCTGCTGAGATGTTTCCTATGACTGGTGAAGGCTAAATAGCCTGCATACACTGGTAATCCTATGTATGTATATATGAGCATATTTATTTTTGCTTCAATTCCCTGTTAGACCTGAATTTTCTGGGCCAGGGAGGATGAGACAATTTGTATGTCTCATACTCAGGAATTAAAATAGAGCAAAGAAATCTGAGGGCCTCCCATTTTACCAAATTCACCTTGTAGACAAGGGAAATATTTGAGTATTCATTCATTATTTTTCTGACCCATTTGCCTTCTTGTAGTTATTAGAGAATAGAGGGGTTTAACATGTAATGAGTGAAATGTGTACCAGGCTCTGAATCTGGCTTTTACGCTTTACTGCATATACTCATTCACTTAGGTGTTGAGTGTCTTTATGTCATTATCATGGCAATTGCTGGAGATAAACAGCTGCCCTCACGGCCCGAGGCTTGGGAGAAGGACAAATAATAAGTAATCAAGTAAAGAAGTCACTACTTACGCAAACAGTTGTAGGCGCTATAGATACATGGTCAGAGAAGGCCTCTCAGAGTGGATGACATTTAGGATGAGAGTTAAGAGGAGAAGGAGCCAGACACTGTACAAGCTGGGAGAAGATAACTCTAGACAGAAGATCAACAGCAGCAAAGGCCTTGGGAACACAGTGTTTTATCTCCCAGCTTTAGAGTCTGAAAACAAAGTTAATGCAATTGCAGCCTACTTGAATAAAAGGAAGATGACACTGGCAAAGTGGGAAACCATGGTGAAGAGTTGGTAAGTTCATTGGAAACTCTCATTTAATCCTCCCACAAACACTATGAAACAGAAGCAAATCTTAGGCATAAGAATCATCCAGACTGATCACTTATTAGCTCTCTATCTTGGTACTGGTTTTAACCTTATTTGAGCTTCAAAGATAATAATACCCACATCATAGGACTTTTTGTCAGAACTAAAGGCTATCTGCCATGCAGAGTTTTATGGGTATGGCTAGCCCATAGGAAGAGCTCTGTAAATGATAGGTTTTATTATTTTAAATAAGGAAGGGGGAAGATACACTCTCTCTTTTCTCAATCTAGACTCTCTTCCTTTTGCTTCATCTGGTAATGGTGAAGTTATGATTGGTATGATTTCATTTTAAAGTCCATCATGGTCAAGGTCTGTATCTAAGAATTTCAGCAGGTAATGTGTTTGAGCTCCCTCCTCACCTCTTCACACTTGTAACATTAGTTCTTTCGCCTTCTTTCTTCTGTCTAGCAATTGGTGGTGGTTTAAAGAATCTGCAATCCCACTGGGTGCTGTGGTTCACATCCTAATACCAGCACTTTGCGAGGCCGAGGCCGGAGGATCGAAAGGTCAGGAGCTCGAGATCATCCTGGCCAATATGATGAAACCCTGTCTCTACTAAAATACAAAAAATTAGCCGGGCCTGATGGTGCACACCAGTAGTCCCAGCTACTCGGGAGGCTGAGGCAGGGGAATCTCTTGAACCCGGGAGGCGGAGATTTCAGTGAGCCAATATTGTGCCACTGCACTCCAACCTGGTGACAGAGTGAGACTCTGTCTAAAAAAAAAAAAAAAAAAAAAAAAAAGAATCTGCAATCCGTGGACTCAGAGTTTCTAAGGTTTATAACCCTCCAATTTTTATGACAGTCTTCATATATACTCCCCCTCAGTATATTTACACACACACATGACACAACACATACATACAGACACACAAATTTGTAGATTGGGAAAGGAATCATGAAACATCTAAAATCACTGTTTAAAAATTTCTAAGGAAGATTGTTGCAGGCAAGTTAGGTATGTACCTGATAGTTACCCCAGGCCTAACTACATAGTGAGATGTAGGAAATTTTAAGATTTGGAAACTTTGCCTTTAACTGAATGGGACTGGGAGCTGGGAAAGGAGACCAGCCACACAAGTGAGTCAGGAGAGTGTGTCATGAATATTAAGCAGACACTTTTTAGATACTAGAGTACTAAAAAATGAGGAAAATCTATTTCAATTAATTAGATGAAAATAATTACAACAATTACTAAAATAGCCTATATGTGGCTAATTATTATAACTACAGAAGCTCTTAGGCGCACCCTTAATAGTGATATGTAGCAGCTTTGTTTAGTTGTAAGTTTTACATAATTATAACATTAAACTACATTTAGCTATACTTTATCTGCTATTACTCAAGTAGCAAGTGATCTACTAAAACCCAAAATTTGGAAGATAGAATATGGCTTTTAAAAAGTCTTCTTATCTACGTAAGGGTCAGGAGTTGGGAGAAGTTAAAAGTCAGGACCCTGAAATTCCCCCGTACAGTAACTACCAGGGAACAAAGTTAAAAAGAAAAATTATTATCCCATATTCCTTCTCCATATGCAAGAGCTCTATGCATATAGGAGCCCCATGTAGAAATTTTTAGTTATGCTATCTTTCTAAGTCATATTAAAACTTCTGGCATTACTGTGTGCCTAATGTATTGCCGTATGTCGCCATTGCATGTTGAATACACATCATACATGGTGGGGTTCTGCTGGAGTTTGTGGGTCAAACTCCTGTCACTGTACTAAGTGAAATAAAGCACCATGCTACTGTTAGGACTGATTATTCTTGTGGCTGTTTGGATCACTGTCATGTACTCTGCATAAGCGGATAACTGCAGACGATTCCACCTTCTGATTCCTGTACTGACTACTATATATTAAAAATGAAAAGTTTAGCCACAAAGGCTTCAGAAGCTCAGCTATTCAGCTTTGCCTTACACCTGGCCGTGATTCTCTCTAACTCTCTTTATGCCACTTTTAGCTAGTGCAACGTGCCATAGGAAAAAAATGCTGAAAACCTAAAGTGACCATAAGAGCAACAAACTTTCTGATTTCTGTCATTCTTTTAACCAAGACAATTTTGAAGATAGCTATCTATGTGTTTGGATACTTGGTTCCTAACAAGTGATTTGCTCTCCAAGATCTGTAGAGCATCAGCCTTTTTGGATATATGTGCCTCAAGTATTCTACATAAGGTGGGCATATGGTTACTTTATTCTAGTGATTCTGGAATACACTGTGCCTACACTATGATAGGATGTGGAGTATTCTTGCATTTAGGACAACAATTAGGAAAAAGTGAATTAATTCGACTTCCAAAAGTAAGAGTTATATATAAACCAATATTATTGCTCTACTAGAATATGGCCTAGAATAATGGGAAATAAATATTAGCTTTTTTATGTTACCCTCTTCAGGCATGATGAACACAGAATGAAACATTCTAGAAACTGAATTTAGCATAGCATAGATTTCCAAGGAATACAGGCCAAATTTAAAGACACACTTGATGGAATGTACCCAGTTTTCCAGATAAATTATCATCTATTATTGCCCAAATAAAAGCAATTTATAGAAATAGTTAGGGTGCAAAGATGGGTGGTGGTGGGTACTGAACTAAATTTAGAATTAGGAGAGCTAGGCTTTGTCCATATGATGTTGGATAAATCAACCTCTGTGGGCTTCAGATTTCTTCTTTTCTGTCAAAGGTGATGAATATCTCTATGCCAAAATCACAGTTTACTATGTAAATATGTTGCAGACTAGAGAGTGGTAAAGTCTTGAAAGATGGCACCAAAGGCTTAGTATCTGATGTTTGCAAGAAAAAAAAATATAAAAATTATTCTAAGAAAGGCAATTGAGAATATTATTTTTACCTTTTTTTTTTTTTTTTTTTTTTTTTTTTTTTTTTTGAGATGGAGTCTCACCCCATTGCCCAGGCTGGAGTGCAGTGGTGCGGTCTCAGCTTCTAAATTTTGAGATTCAATAAATTAAAAGCATTAAATATTGAAACTTAAAAACAGAATTCACTCCTGTTTAAGATTTGAAAATGGGTATATCTGCATTGAATCCAATACTCCAAATGAATTTATTTCAAAGATATAAATGAAATCTTCACTTCATTCATTTCAAGTGATTTTCCCACCTCAGCCTCCCGAGTAGCTGGGATTACAGGCTCCCACCACCACGCCAAGCTAATTTTTTTTTTTTTGTATCTTTAGTAGAGATGGGGTTTCACCATGTTGGCCAGGCTGGTCTCGAGCTCCTGACCTCGTGATCTGCCTGCCTCGGCCTCCCAAAGTGTTGGGATTACAGGCGTGAGCCATTGCACTTGGCTGAGGATGTTATTTTTTGTCCCTAGTTTCCCACTTTCCTTTTCTTTTTTTTTTCACTGTTCTAAGTGTTTTATTTGTATCGATTCACCTAATTCCCATAATAACTCTTTGAGATAAATTCTTTACTGCACTATTATTATTGCCATTTTGCAGACAAGGAAATTAAGGCAAAAAGAAGTTAACTAACTTGTCTGAGCTTATATGGATGAGGGGTGGAAAAGCTGGGATTTAAACTGGAAAATCTTGCCCAGGACACCTATACTTTGTTAACTATTTTATTATTCCGTCTTCTCTTGCACAGGGAATTCAAGTGCTAGATGGCATTGAACAATTGGAGTTTTAAAGACCTCTGAATCTTGAGATTCTAATTTTGTGTGTGAGGATGGTAGTGTATACATAATGCAGGGCTTTTCTGTGTGCCTGTCTTGACAGGTTTGGGGATATTTTCTGTATTTAATCTATTCACTATATTTACTTCTATTTTTATTTATTTATTTATTATTTATTTATTTATTTATTTATTTTATTATACTTTAAGTTCTAGGGTACATGTGCATAACGTGCAGATTTGTTACATATGTATACTTGTGCCATGCTGGTGTGCTGCACCCATCAACTCGTCAGCACCCATCAACTTGTCATTTATATCAGGTATAACTCCCAATGCAATCCCTCCCCGCCCCTCACCGTGATAGGCCCCAGCGTGTGATGTTCCCCTTCCCGAGTCCAAGTGATCTCATTGCTCAGTTCCCACCTATGAGTGAGAACATGCAGTGTTTGGTTTTCTGTTCTTGTGATAGTTTGCTAAGAATGATGGTTTCCAGCTGCATCCATGTCTCTACAAAGGACACAAACTCGTCCTTTTTTATGGATGCATAGTATTCCATGGTGTATATGTGCCACATTTTCTTAATCCAGTCTGTCACAGATGGACATTTGGGTTGATTCCAAGTCGTGGCTATTGTGAATAGTGCCGCAATAAACATATGTGTGCATGTGTCTTTATAGCAGCATGATTTATAATCCTTTGGGTATATATCCGGTAATGGGATGGCTGGGTCATATGGTACATCTAGTTCTAAATCCTTGAGGAATCGCCATACTGTTTTCCATAATGGTTGAACTAGTTTACAATCCCACCAACAGTGTAAAAGTGTTCCTATTTCTCCACATCCTTTCCAGCACCTGTTGTTTCCTGACTTTTTAATGATTGCCATTCTAACTGGTGTGAGATGGTATCTCATTGTGGTTTTGATTTGATTTCTCTGATGGCCAGTGATGATGAGCATTTTTTCATGTATCTGTTGGCTGTATGAATGTCTTCTTTTGAGAAATGTCTGTTCATATCCTTTGCTCACTTTTTGCTCACTGTTTGTTTTTTCTTGTAAATTTGTTTGAGTTCTTTGTAGATTCTGGATATTAGCCCTTTGTCAGATGAGTAGATTGCAAAAATTTTCTCCCATTCTGTAGGTTGCCTGTTCACTCTGATGATAGTTTCTTTTGCTGTGCAGAAGCTCTCTAGTTTAATTAGATCCCATTTGTCAATTTTGGCTTTTGTTGCCATTGCTTTTGGTGTTTTAGACATGAAGTCTTTGCCCATGCCTATGTCCTGAATGGTATTCCCTAGGTTTTCTTCTAGGGATTTTATGGTATTAGGTCTGACATTTAAGTCTCTAATCCATCTTGAATTAATTTTCATATAAGGAGTAAGGAAAGGATCCAGTTTCAGCTTTCTACTTATGGCTAGCCAATTTTCCCAGCACCATTTATTAAATAGGGAATCCTTTCCCCATTTCTTGTTTTTCTCAGGTTTATCAAAGATCAGATGGCTGTAGATGTGTGGTATTATTTCTGAGGACTCTGTTCTGTTCCATTGGTCTATATCTCTGTTTTGGTACCAGTACCATGCTGTTTTGGTTGCTGTAGCCTTGTAGTATAGTTTGAAGTCAGGTAGCGTGATGCCTCCAGCTTTGTTCTTTTGACTTAGGATTGTCTTGGAAATCCGGGCTCTTTTTTAGTTTCATATGAACTTTAAAGCAGTTTTTTTCAAATTCTGTGAAGAAACTCATCGGTAGCTTGATGGGGATGGCATTGAATCTATAAATTACCTTGGGCAGTATGGCCATTTTCATGATATTGATTCTTCCTATCCATGAGCATGGTATGTTCTTCCATTTGTTTGTGTCCTCTTTGATTTCACTGAGCAGTGGTTTGTAGTTCTCCTTGAAGAGGTCCTTTACATCCCTTGTAAATTGGATTCCTAGGTATTTTATTCTCTTTGAAGCAATTGTGAATGGAAGTTCATTCATGATTTGGTTCTCTGTTTGTCTGTTACCGGTGGATAAGAATGCTTGTGATTTTTGCACATTAATTGTATATCCTGAGACTTTGCTGAAGTTTCTTATCAGCTTAAGGAGATTTTGGGCTGAGACAATGGGGTTTTCTAAATATACAATCATGTCATCTGCAAACAGGGACAATTTGACTTCTCCTTTTCCTAACTGAATACCCTTGATTTCTTTCTCTTGCCTGATTGCCCTAGCCTGAACTTCCAACACTATGTTGAATAGGAGTGGTGAGAGAGGGCATCCCTGTCTTGTGCCAGTTTTCAAAGGGAATTTTTCCAGTTTTTGCCCATTCAGTATGATATTGGCTGTGAGTTTGTCATAAATAGCTCTTATTATTTTGAGATAAGTTCCATCAATACCGAATTTCTTGGGCGTTTTTAGCATGAAGAGCTGTTGAATTTTGTCAAAGGCCTTTTCTGCATCTATTGAGATAATCATGTGGTATTTGTCTTTGGTTCTGTTTATATGCTAGATTACGTTTATTGATTTGCGAATGTTGTACCAGCCTTGCATCCCAGGGATGAAGCCCACTTGATCAAGGTGGATACGTTTTTTGATGTGCTGCTGGATCCGGTTTGCCAGTATTTTGTTGAGGATTTTTGCATTGATGTTCATCAGGGATATTGGTCTAAAATTCTCTTTTTCTGTTGTGTCTCTGCCAGGCTTTGGTATCAGGATGATGTTGGCCTCATAAAATTGGAATAGTTTCAGAAGGAATGGTACCAGCTCCTACTTGTACCTCTGGTAGAATTCAGCTGTGAATCCATCTGGTCCTGGACTTTTTTTGGTTGATAGGCTATTAATTATTGCCTCAATTTCAGAGCCTGCTATTGGTCTATTCGGGGATTCAGCTTCTTCCTGGCTTAGTCTTGGGAGAGTGTAAGTGTCCAGGAAATTATCCATTTCTTCTAGATTTTCTAGTTTATTTGCATAGAGGTGTTTATAGTATTCTCTGATGGTAGTTTGTATTTCTGTGGGGTCGGTGGTGATATGCCCTTTATCATTTTTTATTGCATCTATTTGATTCTTCTCTCTTTTCTTCTTTATTAGTCTTGCTAGTGGTCTATGAATTTTGTTGATCTTTTCAAAAAACCAACTCCTGGGTTCATTGTTTTTTTTTAGGGTTTTTTGTGTCTCTATCTCCTTCAGTTCTGCTCTGATCGTAGTTATTTCTTGCCTTCTGCTAGCTTTTGAATGTGTTTGCTCTTGCTTGTCTAGTTCTTTTAATTGTTATGTTAGAGTGTCCATTTTAGATCTTTCCAGCTTTCTCTTATGGGCATTTAGTGCTATAAATTTCCCTCTACACACTGCTTTAAATGTGTCCCAGAGATTCTGGTATGTTGTATCTTTGTTCTCATTGGTTTCAAAGAACTTCTTTATTTCTGCCTTCATTTCATTAGGTATCCAGTAGTCATTCAGGAGCAGGTTATTCAGTTTCCATGTAGTTGAGCAGTTTTGATTGAGTTTCTTAGTCCCGAGTTCTAGTTTGATTGCACTGTGGTCTGAGAGACAGTTTGTTATAATTTCTGTTCTTGTACATTTGCTGAGGAGTGCTTTACTTCCAATTATGTGGTCAATTTTGGAATAAGTGTTATATGGTGCTGAGAAGAATGTATATTCTGTTGATTTGGGGTGGAGAGTTCTGTAGATATCTATTAGGTCTGCTTGCTGCAGAGATTAGTTCAATTCCTGTATATCCTTGTTAACTTTCTGTCTTGTTGATCTGTCTAATGTTGACAGTGGGGTGTTGAAGTCTCCCGTTATTATTATATGGGAGTCTAAGTCTCTTTGTAAGTCTCTAAGGACTTGCTTTATGAATCTGGGTGCTCCTGTATTGGGTGCATATATATTTAGGATAGTTAGCTCTTCCTGTTGAATTGATCCCTTTACCATTATGTAATGGCCTTCTTTGTCTCTTTTGATCTTTGATGGTTTAAAGTCTGTTTTATCAGAGACTAGGATTGCAACCCCTGTTTTTTTTGTTCTCCATTTGCTTGGTAGATCTTCCTCCATCCCTTTATTTTGAGCCTATGTATGTCTCTGCATGTGAGATGGGTCTCCTGAATACAGCAGACTGATGGGTCTTGACTCTTTATCCAGTTTGCCAGTCTGTGTCTTTTAATTGGACCATTTAGTTCATTTACATTTAAGGTTAATGTTGTTATGTGTGAACTTGATCCTGTCATTATGATATTAACTGATTATTTTGCTCGTTAGTTGATGCAGTTTCTTCCTAGCCTCGATAGTCTTTACATTTTGGCATGTTTTTGCAATGGCTGGTACTGGTTTTTCCTTTCCATGTTTAGTGCTTCCTTCAGGGTCTCTTGTAAGGCAGGCCTGGTGGTGACAAAATCTCTAAGCATTTGCTTATCTGTAAAGGATTTTATTTCTCCTTCACTTATGAAACTTAGTTTGGCTGGATATGAAATTCTGGGTTGAAAATTCTTTTCTTTAAGAATGTTGAATATTGGCCCCCACTCTCTTCTGGTTTGTAGAGTTTCTGCTGAGAGATCTGCTGTTAGTCTGATGGGCTTCCCTTTGTGGGTAACCCGACCTTTCTCTCTGGCTGCCCTTAAGATTTTTTCCTTCATTTCAACTTTGGTGAATCTAGCAATTATGTGTCTTGGAGTTGCTCTTCTCGAGGAATATCGTCGTGGCGTTCTCTGTATTTCCTGAATTTGAATGTTGGCCTGCCCTTCTAGGTTGGGGAAGTTCTCCTGGATGATATTCTGAAGAGTGTTTTCCAACTTGGTTCCATTTTCTCCCTCACTTTCAGCACCCCAATCAGACGTAGATTTGGTCTTTTTACATAATCCCATACTGCTTGCAGGCTTTGTTCATTTCTTTTTCTTCTTTTTTCTTTAGACTTCTCTTCTCGCTTCATTTCATTCATTTGATCCTCAATCGCTGATACTCTTTCTTCCAGTTGATCGAGTCGGTTACTGAAGCTTGTGCATTTGTCACGTATTTCTCGTGTCATGGTTTTCATCTCTGTCAGTTCGTTTATGGCCTTCTCTGCATTAATTATTCTGGTTATCAATTCTTCCACTCTTTTTTCAAGATTTTTAGTTTCTTTGCACTGGGTATGTAATTCCTCCTTTAGCTCTCAGAAGTTTGATGATCTGAAGCCTTCTTCTCTCATCTCGTCAAAGTCATTATCCATCCAGCTTTGATCCATTGCTGGTGATGAGCTGCGTTCCTTTGGAGGGGGAGATGTGCTCTTATTTTTTGAATTTCCAGCTTTTCTGCCCTGCTTTTTCCCCATCTTTGTGGTTTTATCTGCCTCTGGTCGTTGATGATGGTGATGTACTGATGGGGTTTTGGTGTGGGTGTCCTTCCTGTTTGTTAGTTTTCCTTCTAACAGTCAGGATCCTCAGCTATAGGTCTGTTGGAGATTGCTTGAGGTCCACTCCAGACCCTGTTTGCCTGGGTGCCAGCAGTAGAGGCTGCAGAAGATAAAATACTGCTGAACAGCCAGTGTACCTGTCTGATTCTTGCTTTGGAAGCTTCCTCTCAGGGGTGTGCTCCACCGTGTGAGGTGTGGGGTGTCGGTCTGCCCCTAGTGGGGGTTGTCTCCCAGTAAGGCTACTCAGGGGTCGGGGACCCACTTGAGCAGGCAGTCTGTGCGTTCTCAGATCTCAACCTCCATGTTGGGAGATCCACTGCTCTCTTCAAAGCTGTCAGACAGAGTCGTTTGCATCTGCAGAGGTTTCTGCTGCTTTTTGTTGTTGTTGTTGTTGTTGTCGTTGTTGTTTAGCTGTGCCCTGTCCCCAGAGGTGGAGTCTACAGAGACTGGCAGGCCTCCTTGAGCTGCTGTGAGCTCCACCCAGTTCGATCTTCCCAGGGCTTTGTTTACCTACTTAAGCCTCAGCAATGGCGGGCGCCCCTCCCCCAGCCTCGCTGCTGCCTTGCAGTTAGATCACAGACTGCTGTGCTAGCAATGAGGGAGGCTCCGTGAGCGTGGGACCCTCCCGGCCAGGTGTGGGATATAATCTCCTGGTGTGCCCATTTGCTTAAAGTGCAGTATTGGGGTGGGAGTTACCTGATTTTCCAGGTGTTGTGTGTCTCAGTTCCCCTGGCTAGGAAAAGGGATTCCCTTCCCCCTTGTGCTTCCCAGGTGAGGCGATGCCTCGCCCTGCTTCAGCTCTGGCTGGTCGGGCTGCAACAGCTGACCAGCACTGATCGTCCGGCACTTCCTAGTGAGATGAACCCAGTACCTCAGTTGAAAATGCAGAAATCACCTGTCTTCTGTGTTGCTCGCACTGGGAGCTGGAGACTCTCCTTTTCTATATAAGGTTGGAATCTAACCTTTGAGATGGAGTCTTGCTCTGTCGCCCTGGCTGGAGTGCGGTGGTGCCATCTCCGCTCACTGCAAGCTCCGCCTCCCGGGTTCACACCATTCTGCTGCCTCAGCCTCTGAGTAGTTGGGACTACAGGCACCCACCACAACCCCCCGGCTAATTTTTTGTGTTTTTAGTAGAGATGGGGTTTCACCAAGTTAGCCAGGATGGTCTTGATCTCCTGACCGCGTGATCTGCCCGCCTCCGCCTCCCAAAGTGCTGGGATTACAAGCGTGAGCCATGGCGCCCGGCCCAGAATGTAACCTTAATGATAGAATTTTGACCTCCAGAGACAAAAAAAAAAAAAAAAAAAAAGGTGTTATTAGAAGGGTCAATTTGTGTGTATGTCTGTGTGTGTAACTGTTATGCTGACACATAATGATTTCAAACACTGAGGTAAACTTTCGGTGAAAAAACTCATGAAGCATTTCAAATAAGAGCAGAGTATATATCGTTCTAGGTCTCAAGTTTTTGCTGAGAAAGGTTCATAAACTTTACCTAAAGAGAGATAAAATTTCCTCTAAAATGCCTGCATAAACACATTTGTACAAAACAGATCATTAGTGGTTCATCTTAAGCAGATGTGGGTGATAGCCATTTTACTGTTGGTAAATGTAGGAATTTTTATAGAGAACTCTTTGAATTAGTTGAGAATATGGGCCCAGTAGAAGAAATGTAAAGGCTGAAGTAGCATATTAAGCTATTTGAGTTAATTTTTAGATAATTTGCCATTTCCCTTAAGTAGAATAAGAAACAGATATTAAGGAAGAGCATATGTCAACTTCAATTTAAGAAGAAGCCAAAGTATCCTGATGAACTTCAAGTCACCCTGATTAATTTCATTTTAGAGATATAATAAAACATGAATTTTTATAGATGTTTATAATATAAGCAAATTAGCCTTTACAAGGGCTAGCCAAGAAAATTGTCTTCACTGACGTAATTTGCTTTTAAAAAGACGTGATAAAAATGTTTTCATATATTATGAAAAAATAGTGATGATTTTAAATATAAGTATATCAAATGTGAATGGAAGCATTTTGTACTACTGGAAGCCAAAATAAAAAGATTAAGATTCAGAATTGCATAAGCTTGTAAATAATTGATAAGTTTTTGGTTTTGTTTTTAAATTGCTATTTTTTTTTATTAATGGCCAAAAATGATACCCTCTTTCAGGAATTTATTCCTTACTCAAAAGTCTTTGAAATAAATTCATTTGGAGTATTGAATAAAATGCAGATATACCCATTTTCAAATCTTCAACAGGAGTGAATTCTGTTTTTAAGTTTCAATATTTAATGCTTTTAATTTATTGAATCTCAAAATTTAGAAAAATATCGAATTTGCATAACAAAGAGAAAAAGTTAAACCAAAGGTGAAATATGATTATATCAAACAGTGTATATTAGTTTATGAACAATACCAAGAACAAAAAGCACCCACCTTCAGGGCCTGGCTATTCTTTCTGGAACCATATAAATATTTTCATAAAATGTTGTCTGATGGCACCTTAAATTTCATTTGCAAGAAAATGCAGGGTTATAGCAAAATGTTTAAAGCATAAAAATCCTGCCACCTACAGTATAAACAAAGCTATGTTTTAGATATTATGCTTCAATGAAAACCCTGCTCAAATGAGACTTTGGTCTTGCAAATTAGGGTGATAATATGGCAACCCTGTCAACCTCTCTTCCAGGTATGCCTCAGGCACTAGTGCCTACTCTGGAAAACATTTAAACCAGCAGAGAGTGGCTGCTTAATGGAGCTGAGCAGCAGCCTGCATTTCTTGGCACATTTGACAAGAAAGTTCAGTCTCAGCTAGTAAACATTATTTAAGAAACTAATGTTCTCCATTTGTGTATTTGCAAAGGATATGTTTTAGACAATGTCAAAAAATGAATTCTCAGGAAATAAACTAAAAATGAAACTTAAGTCTTTAGATCAATAAAATGCAATACTTTTTATTTTTATGAACTTCATCACCAGTGTCACAGTTTGCAGATGAGAATCAACCATTTTCATTTATTCTCATCCTAAATCAAATTAAAATTTAGACTTTGTCAATTTAAAAAAACAGCTAGTGGGAAAATGGCAAATCAGAATTTATCAGAAGATATTATGTCATCTCTCTGAATAATTAGAAGTGTTAAAGATGACTGGAGCCACTTACATATTCTAATATCAAGTTACAATATCACATAAAAACATCTTTAGAATCATGACTGAAAACTGACTTGTTCATATTTGTGGAACAAGTCTAATTTTTTAAGTTTCAATATATCTTTATTTAAAATAGTTAATGTCACACACACAAATGATATGTAACATTTTCCAGATACTATAATGATAAAACTTATTTTTAGTTCTTAATAATTTTTATTTTACATCATTAAAGAGTGCATACTTCAACATGCACTCCTTTATGAATATATGAAAATCACATGTAAAAATTATAACATGACGCTTTTACATACAGGAAGAAGGTCACATGTTTAACAGAAACTATTCTTGCTTCCTGTTCTGCTCTGTACTAGTTATATGACTTTAAATCTTTGTGTCTTCATCTATAAACTGGGAATATTAATAGTATCCAATTCAGAGGGCTCTTGTGAGGATTAAATGAATTCATACATAAAAAATGCTTACTGTTGTGCCTGACACTCAGGCTCAGTAACTGTTAGCTATTTTTTTGTTGTTGTTAGTAATTTAGGGTCCAGAAAGAGATAAGTTAGACTTCAATTAACTTTTCTTTCAGCCTAGCTTTAAACTCATTGCTTATTAAATCTCTTACTTTTACTGTTCTTTTTCTAGTGAGTGCTGTTGCATAATGTACTTTTGTATGCAAAGCTTTCAGACATACAGACAACCAGTCTTTAATCCTTTTTTTTTTTTAAAAACTTCACTATAATCCTTTGAATCAAATATTGCTATCTGTCTGGCAAGGGCAGACAAATACACATTTTTCACAGAGCGTAAGTACTCGATGGTCGTTATGGTAAGATGATTTTATAGTACTATCTTTCAATTTTACCCTTGCATATGCCAGTATGAAATCATACAGTTTTGTCCTTTAAATCTTGTTTTATTGTTAAGTGGAGGCAGTATAAGGCAGTATGGCTTACTAGAAAAACAATAGATTAAGCACAGCCATAAATTGTAATTTTGGCACCATCACCGATTCACTAAGCCCTTCTGTGCTATAGCATAAAGTGCATTATTGAGAAACCCCAGCTTTGAAGCTGTCATTTGGCTATGTTGGCAGTAACAAGAAGATACTATAAATTGGTGGCAGTTAAAAAAATAAAATAAAAGAAGACTCAGAACAGGGAAGGACCTTATTGAATATCTAGTTAAACTGTCTGTCTTTAGATGAGGAAGCTGAGACTCAGGGAAGTTATGTGATTTGCTGAAAGTCAAACTACAGAATACAAAATCCAAGTGGCTGATGGCCAGTTTTGTGGTCTGTCCACTATCTGTGATTCCAGATGGTATCTTCAAAAATGTTTAGTGAAGTATCTGGACACTGTGTCTATGTATTGCTTAAAATCTGTTTTTTTTTTTTCAACCCTTTAGGTATGTGACAATTTTTATTATTTGCTTGGAATGTGGGATTATGTGATAATCTTAGTGTAGTCATAATTAATAAATGACATATTGGCAAAATACATTTAGTTGGGTCAGGATAGGAAAAGGCGCTATGTGACTTTGGATACTGTTCATTGAACATTCTTGCTGAGACTTTAGATTTATAGCTCAGAATGATCAGCTGCATGGAATTGATAAGTGAGGCAAAGTGCAAGGGATAGGAGAGAGAGTATTTGCCTTTATTAAGTACTTAACTCTGTGTCCACCATTGTAACAAGGGCTTTATATATATTTTCCCTTTTAAAGAATAAGGTAGTTCAATAAGGTAGTTCTCTCTGAATCTGTAGCGTTGGTGTCAGAGTTGTCATTGATAATTGCTCTATAACCTCAGATGAATCTTTTAACCTACCTGGACCTTGACTTCCTTATTTGTAAAACAGTCAATACCTAAACTGTCTACTTCAAGAACAGGAAGACTTTACCATGCAAGTTCCTAGAAAAGTATAAGGGGCCATCAGAATTTAAAATCATATTTATTTCCTTTCAGTTGACTCCTTGTGCTAATTATATTTTGCTTAAGGGGATTTTAAACTCTCTCTCCATTTATGTAGATTTTCTTTGAATTCTTTCATCAGAGTTTTGTAATTTTCTTCATATGGATCTTGTAAATATTATTTTTAGATTTATACTAAGTATCTCTTTTTTGGTGCTCATGTTAATGGCATAGTGTTTTTAATTTCAAATTTCAGTTTTTCATTGCTAGTATATAAGAAATCAAAAGACTTGAGTTGTATCCTACAAGCTTCCTGTCATTAGTAGTTCCAGGACTTTTTAAATGGATTCTTTGCTATTTTCTACATGGACATCTACAAAGAGATTTTTAATCTTCCTTCCGAGTCTGAATGGTTTTTATTTCCTTTTCTTGTTTATTACATTCACTAGTGGTGAGAGTAGACATCTTGCCTCCTTCCTGATCTTAGTGGGAAGAGATCTAGTTTGTCTCTATTAAGTATGATGTTAACTGTAGGCATTTTTTGGATGTTCTTTATCTAGTTGAGAAAGATATTCCTCTATTCCTACTTTGCTGAGAGTTCTTACTATGAATGGGTGTAGGATTTTGTCAAATGCTTTTTCTTTTAAAGTTATCATTGATTTTTCTTCTTTAGCCTATTGATGTGATGGATTATATTAATTGATTTTTGAAGGCTGAACCAGGTTTACATACCTGGGGTAAATCTATTTGATTCGTAGTAGCTTTATTTATAAATATTTATAATAAAATTATTTATATACTAAAATAATTAGTATATAATTCATTTTATACTTTATTCAATTAGTTTTGTTAGCATTTTCTTAAAAATCTTGTCATCTCTTCATAAGAAATATTGATCTGTAATTTTCCTTTCTTTCAATGTCTTTGTCTGGTTTTGGTAATACGGGAATTATGGCCTCATCGAATGAATTGGAAAGTATTCACTCTGCTTCCATCTTCTGGAAGAGATGGAAAAAGTTAGTATAATTTCCTCCTTCAATGTTTGGTAGAATTAACCAGTGAGTCTATCTGGTCCTGGTTCTTTCTGTTTTGGAAGTTTATTAATTATTGATCCAATCTCCTCAATAGCTATAAGCCTATTCATATTACCTATTTATGTCTGTGTATATGAGTTTCAGTATATTGTATCTTTCAAGGAATTATTTATTTTACTTGGGTTATATTTGTGAGTATAGGGTTGTTCATGATATTTCTTTATTATCTTTTTAATGTTCATGATATCAGTTGTCATAGGCCCTTTTCATTACTGATACTAGTAATTTGTATCTTCTCTCTTTTTTTTTTAGTTAACCTGGCTACAGGCTCATCAATTTTATTGATCTTTTCAAATAACTAGCTTTTGATTTTGTTGACTTTCTTTACCAATTTTCTGCTTCCAAATTCATTGATTTTTGCTCTAATTCATATAATTTATCTTCTTGTACTTAGTTTGAATTTTATTTGCTCTTTTTCTAGTTTCTTAAAGTAGAAGCTTAGGTTATAGACTTTAATTTTTTTTTTATCTCACATATACCTTACCTTGATACTTTTAAAGAGCACTGGACAAGCATTTTGTAGAATTACCCTCAATTTGGATATATCTAAAGTGTTTATGATTTCACTGAGATTACTGACTTTAGGGAAGAATACCACACAGATGAAGTATCTTTCTCATCATCTAGTATCAGGAATCTATATCAACATGACTCATAACTAGTGATATTAACTTCAATCACTTGTTTAAGACAGTACTTGCCATGTTTCTTCAGTATAAAGCTACTACTCCCTTTCCATGCTCTATTGTTTAGAATTGAGTTACCAGGTCCAGTTTATACTCAAGTGGAATGAAATAAATAAAACTCCTGGTGGCAGGAGTGTCAAAGAATTTGCAATACAAGCACCAGGATATTTAATAAATATAGTTTGGGAAGTATTTTCATGTCATGCAAGTGTACTGTTTCTCCTAATGTTTTGCCCAGTAATTTTAGCATTCATCAGTAAAAATTACAGCTGTGATATTCTAATGGTGACGTTTTAAAATTTTTCCTCACTGGAGTCTGGGTGTGGTGGCTCACGCCTGTAATCCCAGCACTTAGGGAGGCTGAGGCGGGTGAATCACAGGGTCAGGAGTTCAAGACCAGCCTGGCCAACATGGTGAAAACCCGTCTCTACTAAAAATATAAAAAATTAACCAGGCATAGTGGCGGGAGCCTGTAGTCCCAGCTACTCGGGAGGCTGAGGCAGGAGAATTGCTTATACCCAAGAGGCGGAGGTTGCAGCGAGCCAAGATCGTGCCAATATACTCCAGCCTGGGAACAGAGCGAGACTCTGTCTCAAAAAAAGAAAAAAAAAATTTCCTCATTGTATTTTACTATTTCTGGATGTATATATATATATATATATTTTTATTCTTAGTTGTTCAAATTTCTTAAGTCTGGAAATTACTGTGGGCCTTTTAGTAAGCATATATTCAATCTGATTTTTACTCTGTCTTCTTTATTACCTTCTCTTTTTATTTTCCATTTCTGTTATTCTTTGTGCTTCATTCTGTGTAGTTTCTTCAAATCCGTCTTCCAGTTTACATATCCCAACTATTTCTCTCTGAATGAATAGTATAGATTGACTTCATCCAATGAGTGTGATGCTTTGAAAGTTCAAGCTTTATGCAGTGAAGGCTAAATAGTTCAGATCCAATTTTCCTTCCCACTCATGGTGCAGACTTTTCATCCTCTCTTTTATGTATGGTTCATTGAAATTAACCTGCTACTTTAGGCCAAGTTCTCCAGGGCAGACATCACTGTAGCACTCACTTTCTCTTCGGGGATTGTATTTTTTGTAATTTCTGAAGATTTTAAAAAATTATTTTTCTACCCCCATAGTACAAATATTTAACTATATTTATCCAGCATTTTTAGGTTTGTGAACTTGGAAAATCTGAGACAGGTCTCAGTTAATTTAGAAAGTTTATTTTGCCAAGGTCGAGGGCACACACCTGTAACACAGGCTCAGGAGGTCCTAATGACATGTGTGTAAGATGGTCAAACACAGTTTGGTTTTATATATTTTAGTGAGATATGAGACATCAATCAGCATGTGTAAGATGAACATTGGTTCCATCTGGAAAGGTGGGACAGCTTGAAGCAAAGGTGGGAAGACTCACATCAGGGAGGGGACTTCCAGGTCATAGTTGGATTAGAGACAAATGGTTGCATTCTTTTGAGTTTCTGATTAGCCTATCCAAAGGAGGCAATCACATATGCATTTATCTCAATGAGCAGAGAGATGACTTTAAATAGAAGGGGAGGCATATTGGCCCTAAGCAGTTCCCAACTTGACTTTTCCCTTTAGCTTAGTGATTTGGGGGCCCCAAGATTTATTTTCCTTTCATAGGTTTCATGTGTCATAAATGTTTCTCTGAACACATATGTAACGCTGGAGAAACATGGAAGATCCTGTATTCTCCTTTACCTTGTTGTTTCACTAGCTCAAGATCCAAATCCTAGGAAAGACAATCTTTTTGGCTGACTAGATCACTTGCCAAATCTCTGTCTATAGCTACTATGGGGAAGGAGAAGACATGATCTCTTTGGCTTAAAGAGTGAAAGGCGGATACCATCTCCCAATAAAATATTCATGAAAGGGAAATGGTGATTTCCTGAAAGAAAATTCAGGGCTGGAAGAAAGGGTGATGGATAATGGAGAAGAGAAATGCAAGATATAGCCACTGTAACTGTCTTATCTCATCTTTAGCAATGTATTTTTATGTGTGTGTGTATATATATTATATCTGTGTGTAGACATATATATATAATGTGAACATACTATATAATACATGCACATATATAATGCACATTACAATGTATAGAGTACATTGGTAAGTAATGGGTCAGCTATTTTATGATTATTTCATGATTTTCTTCTAATAAGTTTAGTTTCCCTACAGTGTTGGTTTGAAACCATGGCTAACTTTATTACTTTCAAATGCCTTGTGTCTCCTTAATGAACCCATCTAAGTTATGGTATGTCTTCAAAATGAAAGTTTGTTTAAAGGCTTGATCTGCAAGTGTCTGCCCTTTAACCTTGCTATTTTATCAGCTACCTCTATTTTGCAGAGACAAATACTCTTAACACAGTTTAGAGGCTGCGTTCTCCCAGTGCTGCTGCTACTTCCGTGATTTCTGCTGTGGTTGCACATACACAAACAATGAACCAGACAGGAAAAATAGCCTCCTAACTGGCTAATTAAATATGCCATTTATTAAAAATTATGGAGTCTACTTAGAGTGAAAATTCACTGAGTTATGGCAGTCCCTGTTTTTCTCTGCCTAAATTCTGAAAGTCAGAGTAAGTGCTCCTATTATACTCATCTGCTTTCAAATTCTACTTCACTATCCCATGGCTCCATCCTTGCAAGCTGGATATAAGTGCCCAAACAGTCAGTGGCCCAAGCATGGCAAGAGGTTGGATGAGACCCATGGTAGCTCCACCATAGAAATATGGGATTCTTGTTTCACTAAGTGGTTATCTGGAAAGTTGGCCTTGTTGTAGAAAACGAGAAAGGTTGCAAGAGAAAAAGACATGTTGATTCTCAGAGCTTTTGCAAAAGAAACAAGTTGGATTTTCCAGGAGTGTACTCACTAATTGAGTATTGGTTGTCACCTCTGAGCTTTCTGTCCTGATATGAGCTGTCATAATGGAGTTTTTAATCCTTAAAGTTGACATTAAAATGATAGTATTTTAGGAAATTCATTATTCACTTGGTGAAATAATTCGTAATGAACAAAACAGTACTAACTCCAAGTAATGCTGTTTGAGTTCTAGCCTTCACTTTTCTCATAAGATTCTTTTGAATTTCAAAGAGTCTTCAACAAATGTCTGTACTGGATATATACCCAAAGGATTATAAATCTTTCTACTATAAAAACACATGCACACTTATGTTTATTGCAGCACTATTTACAATAGCGAAGACTTGGAACCAACCCAAATGCCCGTCAATGATAGACTGGATAAAGAAAATGTGGCACATATATATATACCATGAAATACTATGCAGCCATAAAAAAGAATGAGTTCATGTCCTTTGCAGAGACATGAATGAAGCTGGAAACCGTCATTATCAGCAAACTAACATAGGAACAGAAAACCAAACACTGCCTGTTCTCACTCATACGTGAGAATTGAACAATGAGAAGACATGGACACAGAGAGGGGAACATCACACGCTGGAGCCTGTTGCGAGTGAAGGGCAAGGGGAGGAAGAGCATTAGGACAAATGCTTAAAGCACGTAGGGCTGAAAACCTAGATAACGGGTTGATAGGTACAGCAAACCACCATGGCACATGTATACCTGTGTAACAAATCTGTACATTCTGCACGTGGATCCCAGATCTTAAAGCAAAATAATTTAAAAAGAAAAAAGAATTCTTAAGAACAACTAAGGTGCAACCATAAGATCAAATTTGTCACTCCCTAAATTCCTTTTTCAAGAAATTGTAGTGGTTAGACAAGCACTTAGGTTAAGTTAAATGGACTATTATTCATTCATTAACTAGCCTTTTAGTCATTGCCCTCACAGTGTTCCATACTTGCCTAAATCTCCATTTCTTTTTTAGGTCATACAGGTAAATCTTTAGGGCCAAAAAAGAACTCTTTTAGTTTTCTTGATGTGTTTCTTTAATCCTAGCTCGTTATAGAACCTTAATTTTTTCCTCTCATGTTTAATCTTATCTGAAAAATAGCAAACATATAAAAATAAATGATATTTTATTAAATCTAAATTCCTGCTTATAAAATAAATAATAAATAAATAAATTCCTGCTTTTAACTGCCGCATCAGAAGACTGTCATATATGCCTCATTGTTGGCTGATCTTATAGTATCCAAATATTATCTTGCTCTTAAATTGCTACTGTTATTATCTATCTTCTTTATTGGGAAATATTATTTTAAAAGTACTTTAAATACGTGATCTCTATTTGGAGTTCAAAGGGGACTCTTAATCCACCCCTTTCCCAAATGTGTTTGCGTTAAATACAAAATGTAAGATATTTAGTACCCCTCTTTATCTTACAGCTAGTAATGGTCATGACACCCATTTCCGGATAATAAGGCATAAAGATAAGCTCCTGGGGGTTTTTTGTTCCCAGATAAAGAGAGGGAGATATTGATATTGAGAGCTCTGCTCCTGCTTCCTTCCTTCCTGTCTTTGGTTGTGTGTAGGCATGAAGCTTAGCTACAGTCACTGTCCTGCAGCCGTGCAGCAATAAGCCTGAGGACAAAAGTGAACACACTGAGGACTGCAGAGTGAGCATAGAAGAGTCTGGATCCTTTTTGATGCTGTAGAGCTGCGGAAGGCACAATGACTGCTTAACTCTGCGTGATTACGTAGACAATAAGAAACATCTCTTTTGAAAGCCACCTTTATCTGGGTAGTGTTTCCTGGAAGCTCAAAGCATCTTAATTTTGAGGCTGAGCCTATTTGAGACTCTATAAGTATAGGATGGAGGACATGAGGAAGAGATATTGCAGAAAAATGGAATGTTTCTCTCAGAAGAGAGGGCAAAAGACAGGATAATTTTGGTACAGATGTAAAATTTACCTCTTAATATATAAAATTACTTTTTGAAAATATATGATTAAATGTATTCTTAAACCAGTTTTTGGGAAGTTTCTTTCCATGTTTATAATCCCATAATTTTCCAAGAAATTATTTTAAATTATTATTTTATTTATCATTCTGTCTCGGCATCTATGCCTGGCTTGCAAGGATGGAACCAGGGGCTGTTTATGTGGAATCTGTAGATCCATCTTTTTCAATGATTAACCTATTTCAAGGATGAATTTGAAATAAATAAATTTATTTTTTTCCCTAATGTGTGTATAGGACTGGATTCCTTCCAACCCCCGACATCTACTACGATTCTTCTCTTTCTAGTGTAAGTTCACACATAAACTCATAGATCTATCTGCTCACACATTATATTTCATTAATGTTTTCAATTCAATAAAATGATGTAACATTTTCATAGTCTTGTTCAGAATTAACAAAATGTGAAGTATCAATATTCAAAAGAAAGTAGACAAGAAAAAGAAAAAAAACAGTCATTGCTATTTTTGGCATGGATTTTCAGTAGAGCAAAAATAACATGTCTGATTATTTCTCTGCTTTGTATTTAGCACATCCACCTTTTGATATTGCTCCCTGAGTAGTACTGCTTTTCTTTTTGTTATATATGTTTGCTAATCAAGCTTTCAAAACCTCATGGCTTGTGTTAAAACTGGGGGTAAAGCATGACAAAACCAACATTTTGTAAAATGTCACAACATTTAGTGAAGCAGAATCTTCTTGAAATTCATACAGATAATCCTCCCTTGGATTATAAACAGTATACAATTTCTTCTAGTTTCCAGAATCAATCAACAGGCATCGTTAGTGTGTGTGCATGTATGTGTGTGTATGTAGATATAGATATATAGATATATAGATCTGTGTGTGTTTATATATATGTATATAATTATATACGTGTGTGTGTATATATATATACACGTGTGCATGTGTGTGTGAGTTTATTTTGTTATTCTAACCTTAGCTATTTTTAAAACACACTTAGGGATAAACAGAAAATATGATGACCCTTTTAGAGAGATCTTGCTGTGTGAATTGAATACTAGAAGAGGTGACAGAATTTCATGCTTTTGTTTAGAAGACTTCATAGTCATTTTAACATGGTGATGAATCAGAAAATGAAATTCCTTTATAGTTATAATCAATTTGAGTAACAGCTGAGAAAGTACAATAGAAATCATATAGTTTTACTTTTATCCCATCAAAGTCATGAAATATTCTGACAGGGCAATTTCATCTACTTGCCTCTTCCTATAAATCTTTAAAAATCTGTTTTAGTAATAGGCTAATTTCCCTACCACATAAACCAAATATACTCTCAGTGAATTTGGAATTTAACTCTATCCAGAATTATATGTATTTCTTCCATTCTGGTTGGAGTAAAAATTAAAAATGTAAAAAAAAAAAAATCAGTCTTGGTTTTGATTTTGCTTGATCATTCAATATAGATATACCTTAATTATTAACTACAGAAGTTAGGTATGCATCCCCTGCATTAAGAAAGACTAAGGAAAACATCCAATACTAAAAAGTGTTGTTGCTGTCTCCAAAATTTTTCCTACTGAAGCCAGAGACAAGAGAGATAATGTTAATACAAATACACCATGTTCCATATTACCACTTCTGCAGATGACTGGGACTTCTGCCTGACAGAACGTGGGACAATTATCTTGTCCTTTGTGTTCAGAGATGATGTGCTGACAGGTTATTTCCTGAGCAGTAACTGAGATATGTGACCTGCTATCTTTACCAGGAAGGAGCCTATTTTGTAGTTGACAGCAGCAGTCACTGAGCAAAAAGTTTGGCATTTGTGGCTTCGTAGCCTTTGGGTCAGCTGAGTGTGGTTTTGATTCCTTCTTCCTGGTAGGGTATCCTGACTTCTGTTTTGTCTTGGCTTTATAAACTGACACTGCCTGGTTGCAAGTAATCTCTGAAGGTAGTCCCTCTGTCCCAGCCCCCTACATGTGCAATCACTTACCATGTCCTACAATTACAACCTTTCAATTCTGGTGCCACTTTCCCCATCTTCTTATCAGTGAAATACACTGAGTCCCATTCTGAATGTAGACAGGATCTCTGCTACTAAGCTTTCTTTGCTGGAGGTTGGTTCTGCTATTATTGCCCAGAAAGAGATTACCAAGCCAACGATTGTGCATTTCTTAACCTACGCTTAGAATGCTTGAGTAGGATATTGCTCTTAGAGTGCATTAGATACATGCAGTTTCATTAACAAATTCTAAAAAAAGACAAGTCTTAGGTTGATAAGTCTCTATTAAAATGTAATGATAACACCAATAAATACTTCCATCTTACATTTGAACAGTCATTTTGAGTTCCACAGTCTTTTCACATACAGTACAGGTATTCCTGTAACACGACAGGTGTCAACAAAAGCACGAAGCCCCTCTTGTCTTAAAAGTCTGTGAAGTTATCAACAGAGACACATTTAACTATGACTACCAAGTTCCTCTTTCAAACTATAGGGAAATTAGCCTAATATCAATCATGATTTGGCCTATTGCCATGGCTTCAACTGTCATCTCTATGCAAATGCTTATCCAATCTCTCTCTCTCTCTCTCTCTCTCTCTCTCTCTCTCTCTCTCTCTCTCTCTCTCTCTCTCTCTCTCTCTCTCTCTCTCTCCTGACTGTCTAATAGGTAGCTGGACCTGAAACTTACCTCACACTCAACGTGAATAGACCCTTATTCACCCACTGAGACCTCCTTTCCTTTTGGCTCCTTTATTACTGATAATAGTTTGCCTACTTTCTTCTAGACATCAGGATTAGTCAATACCTTAGTCATCTTGGATTTCTTCCTTTGCGTTACCTCCCTGCATCTAATCAGCAATAAAATCTTGAAGTTTCTATCTCAGTACCAAATGTCCCAACCTGTTCATTTCTACTGCCAACATCCTCATTCAGATCTTTATGAACTCTTTTCTTCTAGCCTACTCTAAAACCTCCTAACTTGTCTTCCTGTTTCAGCTTTATTATTTTATACAAGACGTCTATATTCATAATGTAGAGCAATGATTTCCAATCTTTTTAGTATTACACAGTCTTTTATTCCAATGAAACTGAACTTAAATATATAAAACAGATGAAAAAGGTCTGCTGTCTTTGCAACAGCGATTGGTGTGGGAACTCGCACTATTTTCAGTAGGACTTCTCCTCACCCCCTCCCTCTTCTCTCTCTACTCACAGTGCCTCCTGAGACACTCTCATTGGAACACAGTTAAAAACCTCTGTTAAAACATCCTCTCAGACAAATTAATTATGACCAGATGATAAAACTGTATTTCCAACCTGCTGCAAGGAAATAGGCTTTAGAAAAAGTAAATTTAAATATATCCTCTTGATAGAGATGATTCATTTAAAACATGATGATTAGATAATCACGATAATCACTATTAGATTACATGCAACTATTCCAAAGATTCTGGTTAGCAATCATCGGGCTATTAGCATGATGGTTAGTTGAGGCCAGTCTAATCTTCTAGAAGAGGTCATAATCTCATAACAGTCTATCAGAAAGGTGCTTGATTTTTTTCTTATCAAGAATGATGATGGCCAGGCATGATGGCTCACGCCTGTAATTTCAACACTTTGGGAGACTGAGGTGGGCAGATCACCTGAGGTCAGGAGTTTGAGAACACCCTGGCTAACATGGTGAAACCCCGTCTCCACTAAAACTACAAAAATTAGCTGAGCATGGTGGCAGGCACCTGTCATCCCAGCTACTCGGGAGGCTGATGCAGGAGAATTGCTTGAACCTGGAGGTGGAGGTTGCAGTGAGCCGAGATCGTGCCACTGCACTCCAGCCTGGGCAACAGAATAAGATTCCATCTCAAAAAAAAAAAAAAAAAAAAAAAAAAAAAAAAAAAAAAAAAAAAAAAAATGCTGATTACTTCACAGAAAAAGTAGTGAATTACATTGTACAGGAAATTTTAAGGCAGAGCAAGTATCAGATTTACTTTCTCATCACTAGTAATGTGAGAATACTACTGGAAATTTCTAAAGGCTATTAATTATCTACCAAATTAAGAATTGATTCTTTGGCTTAAAGTTTAAATTACAACTTGTTGTAATCTAACTTTTAGCTTTTTTTTTCCTGTTTTACTACATTGATAGATATTACAACCTCAACTCTACTTTTTCTCATTTTAAAGTCTCTGAAGCTTTATATGATTCTCTTTTGGCAGTTTTGTTATTCTGCATTGTATTCTACAGCTAGTAGGAAACACAGGCAAATATATAACAGGTAATGTATTCAAATCACATTATAAATACATAATTAAAATCTACATTTGTAGCCACCAGTAGTTCGTTATGTTCTTGTTTTATCTCAAAGAGATTGTTAGTCTTTTAAAAGCTTTATAGGACAGTTCTTCATTTTTAGAAGTATTTTGTGATTCATCTTTTGCTCGTCATGCAGTTCTAGATATTAATGCTTAATCTGACTGAACCTTAGTTTTGTGATCATCAAAACTTATAGATATCAATAAGTAAATATCTATTGAAATGATTTTTTTCCTGTAGTAAAAGAAAAACACAATGCATAGAAGGATAGAAGGAGATAGCCTGAAAAAATGAGATCTTAGCTCGTATCTGTATCTCTAGGCATCTCTAGGCATCTGGTGGATGATAGACACCTAAGCAAGGTAATGAGATCTTTTTGAGGAGAAAGAAGTAGGTAGATTTAAGATTATTAGAATTAAAAATAACAAAATTGCTTATATGTGCTTTCTCTCTTTACATTTCCCGGCAGCCTCATGATGATTTGGAGAATTCCAGAGGTAGAAATAATAAAATGATATGTGAGAGGTTTTCATGCCTCAAAATAAAAGGTTTTCAGAGCATTCTTGCTGACTCAGTGAATTGACGTTAGCTTTAGGTATTTTGGGTTTTATTCTAATTAATCCTCTTAACTTCAGAGCTTTGTCCATCAGTAATATACTAAATGCACTGTGTGTGTACTATTGAGGCACAGCCAAGAATTGCAGTGGCAGAGCTTTAGTGAATAGGAACAGAAAAGGTTTGAGAAGCAAACTTTTCCATTGAGAAAGACCTACACCAAATGCACAGCAACTGATTCTATGATTACTTAATGATAATTCCTTTGACCTTAATGATAAAATTAGTAGGTGCATTAATTAAAAGACAATCATTATATGTTTTACTTGTAAAACTGGGTGACTTATGATACATAGAAGTTAGATCATTGAATTAATATAATTTGTGCTAGGTTCAGTCTAACAATACATAGACGTTAGACCATTGAATTAATAGAACTTGTGGTAGGTAGACATATTCACTCAATGCATAATTACTGAGCATCTACTATGTGCCAGAAACATATTTGAGAGGCCGAATCAGCAGGACATAGTGATTGATTGATTGAACATGGGGAGTGGGAGATACATGAGGGGAGAGAAGAGTAAATTTGGTGAGAGAAACTGATGATAACCAAATATATGAGTTTACACATAAATGATATGTGTGTGTGTGTGTGTGTGTTTGTATCTGTATATGCGTGCTTGTGTATGCCAAATCTGGTGTGTGTATACATGTGTGTATGTGTATATATATCTGTATGTGTTCCACATCAAGTGATATATTGAGATTTATATATTATAATATATTGAGATATACAATATGAGATATATTATAATATATATGTATATGTACACAAATGTGTGCATATATACCAAATTTGGTATACACACACAAACACACACACACATATATACAGACACATATGTATATGCATACCCATGTATATAATTTATGTGTTCACACATATAATTTGGTGTGTATATATATGCCAAATACACATACACACAAATATATACAGACACATATATATTAATATATACGTACACATATATGTATATAATTTATGCACATGTAACTTCTAAGTATCTTCCCTTTGTGGAACATCAAATAGGGTGACAAATAGAAACAACTATTACAATAAAATTCCTTCTTTAATACAATATGGGAAGAGCACAGAGAATATTAACCTACTCTAACTGACCAAGAACTGCATCACCTGCCCTCTTCTCAGATGTCACTGGACACTTGAATAAATTCATGATTCTTTTAGCAACAATGCTGGTAGAGAGTATTGGGTGAGTGATTATATCTGCTAAAAGTGATTCTCAAAAGATGCTCCCTGGACTAGTAGTATTCACATCAGTTGAAAACTTGTTAAAATTTAGACTCTTTTGCAGCATTTTAGACCTATTGAACTAGGAACTCCATGGGTGGGGCCCAGCCATCTCTGTTTTAATGGGCCTTTCTGGTTATTCTGATGCATGGTAAAGTTTGAAAACCATTGTGTTATAATAAACTTTACTGAGCAAAGAATTTACTGTTTGCTCAGGACTACAGCCTTGTAAAACTTAAGAGAAAACAAAATGCATATAAAATGCAATGATAAAATGCAATCAGGGAAGAGACCCCCAATCAGGAAGTTTGATGTCAAGACTTGACATATCACTGCCACACATTACTGCTTTCACATGTGTAAACCACTAGCAAAATAACTGGTACTTAGTAAGTGATCAAATGTTTGTCTTCTCTTGTCTCCAAACAATCAGATATTATGGTGGACACTGTCACATAGGTTATCATATTTTGTAATCCTGATCTGAGGCTTTCTGTCTCAAGAATAAAATGCAGCTGATATAAGTCACTTTCATTTTCACAAGAGGCTATCAATTTACATCATCAACACTTAGTATCTAAAACAAGTGTTGGAAGTTTTTTTACCTGATAAACCTGAATGACCATCCTTCAAGAAGTAACTCACTGTTGACATCAATTTCAAATAATTTGTGACCCACTTCTGTCAAAAGCCATGTTGAGATCATTTATTCATTTATGCATTAACTTTCCCTCTAGAATTCAAATCAAGACCTATTTCTGTATGTTATATCAGGTAGGTACAAATCAAAACTCTAGGAGTTTAACTCTCTGCAGAAGGTAATCTGATATTGTAAAAAAGAAATAGTCTTATGAAGAATGTTTCTGCATTTTCTTAACATCATTTGTAAAGACTGTTGTTCATTTTGTTCTTTAATAACCAATAACCTAAATACATACATGATACATTTATCCCTCTTAGCATACAGCATTGAGAAGGAAAAGTCTTTTCAAGTATATACTGATAAAAGTAGAAATTATCATTTTCATTTGAAAATTTCAAAGTGCTTAGGTTCCTTTTAGTAGATAATATGAACCATATAACCCATTGCTTCATTTTTGCCTGGACCTCAAACAATCAATTTTATACTTAATTGTTGTATCTTGACTCTAGGATTTTTAATGTAATTATACCTCTGCTCACTAACTTTGATTATGTGGCTCCTATTGGCCTTGTTTTAAAGCTTATTGCACACTTAACTCTTTTTTAAAAGCTGCTTTTAATTCGTTTTTGGGGGGAGATGTAGGAGAGTTATAAAAATACATCTCTCCTTCTCTTTATTCACACATCATATTATCTATGCATCTATCCACCCATCTTTTCCTACAACTGTCCGTCTTTCCTTTTATCTACCCATCTAGCCATCCAGTCATCTACCCGCCCTCTCATTCATCCATTTATCCTTTTCAAATGAATTTCTGTTTGTAACCAAATATAGCCAGAGGTAGTAAATACAATGCATGCATGATTGTAAAGAAACTTACGGAATCAGAGAGTAACTATGCTAAAGTAGAAGAACTAAACTAACTTCTTCATTTTATAGAAGAGAACTTTAGTTTGTTTTTTTTCTGACCTTTCATAATCATAGTTTACATAGATTCAGAAAGTTTTTGGATTTCTATAACTACTTTAAACATATTTAGCATAGTTATAAAACTTCATGTTCTTTTATAGGCTTGTTTAAAATAGTGTCTGTAAACCAACATGTAGAAATTCAACTTTAAAAAGAAAAATAAATTAGGAGGTAAATATTTATGATAGAAGTTACTTCAGTTGCCTTAAATAGTAATCTCCCCTACTGCATTTAAAACGAGTTTTCTTCATTCATTCAACAGATATTATTAAAAGTAATAATTCAGTTCACCAAACTCTCACGGTCAAAAAGTTTACAATCAATTTGTATTCAAATTTCTAGAGAAATATCTGTTACAGGAGTTAAACATACTTACATTTTTAAGCCATATTAATCTGAGTTACCTGAAATTAAGATACTGGGTGAAATAATAGGAGGATTCAAAACAAATGAATATCAGATACAAAAAAAATAAATTTATTCTTTAAAACTATTTTTTTTTTTTTTTTATTTTGAGATGGAGTCTTGCTCTTGTCACCCAGGCTGGAGTGCAATGGCCTGATGTTGACTCACTGCAACCTCTGCCTCCTGGGTTCAAGCAATTCTTCTGCCTCAGCCTCCCAAGTAGCTGGAATTACAGGTGCCGGCCACCACGCCCAGCTAATTTTTGTATTTTTAGTAGAGACGGGGTTTCACCATGTTGGCCAGGATGTTCTCAAACTCCTGACCTCAGGTGACCTGCCCACCTGGGTTTCCCAAAGTGCTGGGATTACCGGCATGAGCCACCACTCCTGGCCTGTTCTTTAAAAAAAATCTTAACCTTGTATCCCTTGCATATAGGAAGGTCTTATGCTTCCAGGGGAAATACAGCTAATGTAGGGAAAATAAAATCACACCTATCAATGAGATTGAATCCATAATCTTTCACTGTAGTTTTACATCTCCTTACATTAATTAACAGTTACGTTAGAATGAAAGTAAAAAGTTGGAACTGAAATTCCAGACATTGTTAACATATATTGCAATTAGTCCAATTTCATCAGATGTAGAATCCCATAAACCTCAAGGGATTAACAGCATTACTATGGCAAAGAGATAATCTATAATTTCTCAAACCACAAGATAAACTATGTATTTTGTTGTTGTTTAAGTAGTCGTCTATATTTATACCAAGGAAGATACATGTTGACCAATAAAGCTAAGAGTTGTTTCATTAGACAGAATCTGAAATACAATTTTGCAATAGCCCACGGCATTTCAGGGTGCCAGAGAGGGTTTCTTCAGGGGTTTTTAACTCATAGTAGTGAGATATACCTGGAACCGAAGATGGTACCAATATCACTCATCCAACATTAAATCAGTGCCCTGCAGAGGACAGGCACTTCACAAATAATTGATTTGCAAATATCTGAAATAGTGCTGTCCAATAGAACTTTTTGTGATGATAGAACTAAGCTATATCTACACTATCTAATGTGGTAGCCGTATGTGGTAGGCTAGAGTAACTAAGGAAATAAATGTTTAGTTGTATTCATTTATAGTATTTTAATATAAGGTTAGATAGCAGCGTATATCTGGTGGCCACTGTATTAAATAACACAGCTTTAGAAAATAATAAAGTATGAGCAACTCAGGTGTGCACACCTTAAACATTTTAAACATGTTCATTCATTCATTTATTGCTATTTGCGTTTGGTTTTAGGTTTCCTCTCCCCAACTCCCTACACTTGTTGATTGAATTTTATTTTTTTTATTGTAGAATCTTTAAAAACTTACAGAAGTAAAAAATGTACAAAAACTACTCTGAGACAAATCTCTTTTCTCATAACCCTTCTACCTTACTCTTAAGATTCCTTGTACATAACAAGTTTTCTTATTCCTTTGTATATCCTTAATGTGAATATTTTTAAAAATGTGTGTGAATATAGGCAAATTAAGATGTGCTTTCTTATTTCTCCTTCATTGTTGCACAAAAATAATATACATATATACATCTGTATATACAATTTATGTTTATATCTGCATATAAAATTATGAGTTCAAGCCAACATCTTCAGTTCAGTCCAGTCCCATGGGGCTCATCTTTGTCTTACCATAGCAGTTTGTCATTCCTTAGCAGTACCTCTGTGTTTACGTAGTGAGAACCCTGGCTCTCAAAAAATGTCACATTTTAATGTATTGTCTCAATACTCTCTGATATTCCTTATACTGCTTTTCCAACTCCACTAATTCCTTAGCCCCAAGTTTTGATCTTTTGGATTCACCTCTTGTTTCAAGAGTATGTCCGGCAAGTATCTTCCTAACAGACAGTTCGTAGAAATTAAATATTCTGTGTACTTGAATGTCTGAAATAATGCCATCATTCACTTAACTGATGGATTGGTTGGATATTGAGTTTCAAGTTTCAAATAGATTTTTCTTAGAATTTGGAGGCATTATTTTTATCTTTTTTCCTTTGGTATCTAGCCTTAGACTATGAAAAGTCTAAGCCAATCTGATTTTAATATTTTACTGACAATCTTTTCTCTCTTAAAGATGTAGCTCTTCTCTTTATCCTAAGTGTCCAGCAATGTTTTGTGGGTATGTATCAGGGTGGTTATTCTTACATCCAAGCAGTAGAACATAGTGGCTATGGGCACAGGCTCTGAGTCTGAGTGCCTAATTTTGAATTCTTACTCTACTACCTACTACTTTCCTGAGGAAACAAAGTGACTTGACAGAGTTTATGCTTTCAGAGCTTTCTGTCAGGGTTTTAGAAGTGACTGAGTGCAAGAAAATACATACAGTAAAGTTAGAGACATAGGACCTTTACAAAAAGTTAGGGCCTCCAGAGGCAAGGGGCTCTCCTTCTGCTACTCAGGCTGGACTGCAGTGGTGTGATCATAGCTTAATGAAGCCTTGAACTCCTTGGCTCAAGTGATCCTCTTGCTTCAGTCTTCCAAGTAGCAGGGACTACAGGCACATGCCATCATACCTGGCTAAGACATAGGCACTTTAATAAATGTATGTTTCAGGCCTTAGTATGTCCAAGAGACAGGATTTCCTAATACACTTGGAGGCAAATGTGGTGGTGCTGATTGAGGGAAGTTTCACAGAGAAACTGACACTGAAGCTGAATCTGATTTCAAATTACATGAAGGTATTTTATGTATCCCCCAAATATGTACACCTATTATGTATCAATAAAAAATAAATTTATAAAAGTAAATAGGCAATAATCTGAATCTGAAGAATGGGCAGAAAGATACCAGATAGACAAGGTTGGAAAGATAGTTCTACTCTGACACATAATCATAGACGACTGTGCAAAGAGAGTTGAAGTTTGTAGAGGTAAGATCAATTCTATTTATTTTCAGCCAAGGAATTCCCAGCAATATGTGAAGGACCACCTTTGTTCAACACCACTGGTCAAAGAAAGATATATTTCTCCTACTAGATGTGATACCACCCTATAAACCTCTGTACCTTTTGAACCTCTGCACCTTTTTACTCTAGACTTCTTTCCCTGTTCCTGTGATTCAGGATACCCATTACATACTGAGCGGCATTTTGCTAACACTACAGACCTTGGAGCCCTTTTGCCTCTCTATTTTTCTTTAACCTTTTCCCTGTTGTGTGTTTCTCTGAATGGTAGAAAGTGAAGAAATTAAGATTTGATCTTGAGCAATAGGATGGTGAGTGATTCTAAAAGAGGAAGATTTAACAGTCTAAACTCAAGATGCAAGATTTTTAAAAAATCAAAGTAATCCCTAGTCTTAACTAGCAGAACCCAGATCCCTGGCAGAGATATTAAAAGGGAACAAGAGAATATACTTTGCAGAAAGCTAAAAAGTAAAAGATGGTATATGCCAAATACTAGGGAAGATATAGAGCAACTAGAATATTTAGGCATTGTTGATAAGGCTAAAAATTTTTCCAACCACTCAGGATATTGTTGATGTTTACTAATGTGAAATATATGGATATACTATGGCCCAGCATGTCTATTGATAGATGTATTCCCTAAAAATGTACACATATATTCACCAAAAATCATCTACTAGTATATTCATAGCACCACTATATATTATAGTCCCAAACTGAAAATTATGCAAATGCCCATCACTCATAGACTGGATAAATACATTTTAGTATAATGACAAGCTATTCAGCAATGAGAATGAATAATTCTATATACAACTTATGCAGACATAAATTTAATGTTTAGTGAAACTTGATACAAAAAGTATATGCAGTATGATTCTATTTGCATGAACCAAAACAGTTGCACAAACTTCTTATTCGTATGCTTAATGCCACTTTCTATTATTAATTCTCTCCCAGTTAATTAACATAACATAAATGAAAATGGCATTGGTAAATTAAACATTTGAGAATTCTTACTGAGAAATGCAAAGAAAACCAAGCAATTTTTTAAAAAATAAAATGTATTAACTCTATTAACATAAAGTAGTACATAAAAGAACAAAGGTCATCATAGAACATTATTTGGTTCAGGTTCAACTTTGAATATTTAAGTATCACATTTATGTAACTGATTACTGTGAGGTAAACAAATTAAAAAATGATGTGAGGAAAAGTATGAAAGAACTTAATCTTCATCATATTAAAAAGTCATTGGATATACTTTTAATATACTTAAATCAGAAATATTTATTAATATTAACCTATTATGTGGACACATGAAGATTTTTAAAATTAAGCTACAGGGAAAGAAGATAAGTTTCTAAGTCACTGGAGAGATGCAAAAGTGGACACTCAGGCTAATTAAATGATCAGCGTTTCATATGTAGAAAAACTACTCTGCCAGAGGCAGACACATAATATATCAGTTTCACGAAGCTCTATCAAAGTCCTTTCTCTCTGGTATTTTATTTTTTACTTTTTGCAGATAATCCAGACATTCTTAAAAGATAGAGTATAACACAGAGGTCAGAAGTGCTGCTCTTGTTAACCATGTGATGTGTGATAAAGGATCAGAGTAGGTCAGTACTTTGGGGCATATCATTTGAAAAATGGTGAAATCCTCACTAGTCATTGATTTGTATGATATATGATCCATGAGGTACCAAATGTATTCCTTATACATGATATTGGCTCCCTAAATATTAAATACATATGAACCACAATAATTAGCATTTATTGAATAAATGAAAAAAGAGTATAAAGTGATATTTGTAGAAGTCATTTATATGCTTAATGTCACTTTCTACTATTATTAATTCTCTCTCAGTTACTTAACATAACCTAAAGAAATGATGACTTAGATTATGTGAACTTTCAAAGGCAAATTTCTTTGCCACCAGTTATTTTCAAAGATAATGGTATAATTAGAATATTTTAATCTGGGTTTTATTAATGGTAGAAAACAATTTGGTGATATCATTTTTAGAACATTACTATAATGAGTCTGAATTCTTTTCTGATCTATTTAATTCCATAATAATATATCCTCACCTACTTTCAAATGCACATAATAAATTTAGCAAGGATTAAGAAGGGATAAAATATTCTTGGGCTACTACCAGAGAGAAGCTCAAGGCCTAGGAGAATTTGGCTGTGTAGGTCTGTTAACTGCATTGTCAGAAAATTATCATGAATTCCCCCAGGAGCACAGAAATTCAGAAGCCCCACAGACTTTACTTATCAAAAGAAAGCAGTACAGATTTAGGGTTCAGAGAGCAGGCTTTGTATTCTCAATTACCAGCCCATCACTTATTAACTGTGTGACCTCAGTTTCCTCATCGGTAAATCAGGATAGTAATAGTTCCTGCCTTACAGGGCTTCTGTGAGGATTATGAGACATGCATCTAAAATGCTTAGCACAGTGCCAACATGAGTGAGAATAGTAGCTATTATTCTGTCTATTCTGAATAAAGTAGACAGAGAAAGTATAGACTGCAAAAGAGTTCAGAACTGGTTCAGAATTTGGCTGTGTAAAATAGATAAGATACTTTGAAGTCACCCGGGTATTGACCAAAAGGCCACCTTTGTTTGATAAATCTACACTCCAAAGTTCAGAACAGCTTATCCTACCTGGCATTTAAACTGATTAGAATGGATTCATTTAAGATATCCTTCTCTTTGATCAATGATTGTATAGCATGATTGTATATTAATGTCTAAACCTCATTTTCTGAAAACCTAGGTAGATTATGGAGTAAAGACAGGGTTATCAATTTGTTATTCTTTCTAAATTACCATAAACTGGCTATTTAATTATACTCATTTTGTATTTTCTTGAAAGCATTAAAAAAATTTACTCCTAGTTCGATCCAAGCAATCATATGTCCACAGTGTAAGTAAAGTACACCCACAGCTGATGTTTAAGCTAATGAAATGAGAAATGAATTACATATCAACTTTGAATAGTTCATTTATGCTGTTAGAGTGAGAAAGTAGTAGTTTCCATCTGTACTTCAGAAATTAAACATTTGCTTCTGAAAGGTTTTATTTTAATTGGAGCTAATATTAATTTATTAGTAAAAGGCCCTTAGAGGAGTTAAAATGAAATCATTTTGTGCTAATGAAAAGGCTGTGTTGTATTTTTCATAAGATTCCTTAAATATTTCTCACAATTACTTCACAGGACAGTGAAAAACAGACTTTAACTTTTTATTTTTTTGCCAAAATCTACATAGGAAGATGGTGGGAACTGTATCAATAATAGCAGATTGAAACTATTAATAGACAGAATTAAATTATTACTGTATTGCACACTTGTTTGGGATATGAGAAAAAACATTTTTTAGTGGGGATGACTATGAATAAAATTATGTAGCCAACAGGTCCCTACAGGTTTGAGGACACGTCTCCTTTTTCTTAACTATGTCTTTTGAGTGAATAGAGCATATCACAGAGGCTGGAAGTCATTTTGTCCTGTTCTTTAGAGTTGTAGTTTTGATGAGTGGTTTGCTGTCTACTCCAGAACCTGAAGGAAATGTTAAATAACTGGACACATTTTCTTAGATGTTCCCTCCTCTTTTAACACTAAAAAGTAATGATTAACTCATTAAACAGAATCTATAAGCCTGCATAAATATATTTTTGGAGCTTTTCAGTTGTTAACAAAACTGAAATCACATTTAAGTGCAAGCTGGACATGTTTCATTGTACCTACTCTTTGCTTGATTTTACATATGAATTAATTAATTTATTCATTTAATCACTCAATTCATTCAATCATTTATTTGCTGCATGTCAGGCTATGCATTTAGGATATAAAGAAAGAAAAGCTTCAAGGAACAATTGAAAACTTGTAAACGCTGTGTTAACATGATGTGTTCATAAAACAACTTATTGAGTGTCCATCATTTGAGAGATACTATAATACTTAATGCTAAGAGCAGGTTCCATCCATAAGATTATACTTATCATGAACATGAGGATGAGCAGAATTTAGGCATGGGAAGAACTATGCTGTGGACTGAAATAGTAGATGATGATGACTAGAGACAGTGGGGCTAAAAATTGTCAATGGATTTGGGATATATTTACATGGTAGAGCAGACGGCACTTAGTAGGTATTTGGATGTAAGGAATAAAGAAGTATAGGAGGTCAAATAAAACACCTGGGTTCTTTTCATGAATGACTGAGCACCAACATAGAATATAGCAAAGGAAAATTAGGTTTCCTGGGTAGAAAAAAATGTGTTTAGATTTAGATAGAACATGTTTGAGGTGTTATAAAAGATTCAGGTAGAATTTTGCCATTGTCAGTTGGATATACAGTTCTGAAATTAAGGAAAAAGGTCTAGATTAGAGATATACTTTGAGAGTCACACCCATATAAAAGAGAATTGTGGTTTGAGATTGTTTCTCCTAGGCAAAGTGGTATGAGTTTGCGCTCCCTCTTGCTTTGTTATCCCATCCTCTGAAAGGGAGAACATGATTTGAGGGATTCTCAGTGTAAAGTGGTATGACCTAATAGAAGTTTCTGTTATCACAACTGCCTCCTCAAGTGGGTCCCTGACCCCCAAGTAGCCTAACTGGGAGGCACCCCCCAGTAGGGACAGACTGACACCTCACACAACTGGGTACCCCTCTGAGATGAAGCTTCCAGAGGAACGATCAGGCAGCAACATTTGCTGTTCAGCAATATTCGCTGTTCTGCAGCCTCCACTGCTGATAGCCAGGCAAACATGGTCTGGAGTGGACCTGCGGCAAACTCCAGCAGACGTGCAGCTGAGGGTCCTGACTGTTAGAAGGAAAACTAACAAACAGAAAGGACATCCACACCAAAACCCCATCTGTATGTCACCATCACCAAAGACCGAAGACCAAACCACAAAGATGGGCAAAAAAGAGAGCAGAAAAGCTGAAAACTCTAAAAAATCAGAGCACCACTCCTCCTTCAAAGGAACGCAGCTCCTCACTAGCAATGAAACAAAGCTGGATGGAGAATGACTTTGATGAGCTGAGAGAAGAAGGCTTCAGACAATAAAACTTCTCCGAGCTAAAGGAGGAAGTTCGAACCTATCACAAAGAAGCTGAACACCTTGAAAAAAGATTAGACAAATGGCTAACTAGAATAATCAGTATAGAGAAGTCCTTAAATGACCTGATGGAGCTGAAAACCATGGGATGAGAACTATGTGACGAATGCACAAGCTTCAGTGGCTGATTCTATCAACTGGAAGAGAGGGTATCAGTAATTGAAGATCAAATGAATGAAATGAAGCAAGAGGAGAAGTTTAGAGAAAAAAAGAGTAAAAAGAAATGAACAAAGCCTCCAAGAAATATGAGACTGTGTGAAAAGATCAAATCTATGTCTGATTGGTGTACCTGAAAGTAACGGGGAGAATGGAACCAAGTTGGAAAACACTGCAGGATATTGTCCAGGAGAACTTCCCCAACCTAGCAAGGCAGGACAACATTCAAATTCAGGAAATACAGAGAACGCCACAAAGATACTCCTTGAGAAGAGCAACTCCAAGACACATAATTGTCAGATTCACCAAAGTTGAAATGAAGGAAAAAATGTTAAGGGCAGCGAGAGAGAAAGGTCAGGTTACCCACAAAGGGAAGCCCATCAGACTAACAGAGGATCTCTCGGCAGAAACTCTACAAGCCGGAAGAGAGTGGGGGCCAATATTCAACATTCTTAAAGAAAAGAATTTTCAACCCAGAATTTCATATCCAGCCAAACTAAGCTTCACAAGTGAAGGAGAAATAAAATCCTTTACAGACAAGCAAATGCTGAGAGATTTTGTCACCACCAGACTTACCTTGCAAGAGCTCCTGAAGGAAGTACTAAACATGGAAAGGAACAACCGGTACCGTCCACTGCAAAAACATGCCAAATTGTAAAGACCATCAATATCACAGCCAATATCATACTGAAGGGGCAAAAACTGGAAGCATTCCCTTTGAAAACTGGCACAAGACAGGGATGCCCTCTCTCACCACTCCTATTCAACATAGTGCTGGAAGTTCTGGCCAGGGCAATCAGGCAGGAGAAAGAAGTAAAGGGTATTCAATTAGGAAAAGAGGAAATCAAATTGTCCCTGTTTGCCGACAACATGATTGTATATTTAGAAAACTCCATCGTCTCAGCCCGAAATCTCCTAAGCTGATAAGCAAATTCAGCCAAGTCTCAGGATACAAAATCAATGTGCAAAAATCACAAGCACTCTTATACACCAATAACAGATGGAGAGCCAAATCATGAGTGAACTCCCATTCACAGTTGCTTCAAAGAGAATAAAATACCTAGGAATCCAACTTACAAGGGATACGAAGGACCTCTTCAAGGAGAACTACAAACCACTGCTCAACGAAATAAAAGAGGATACAAACAAATGGAAGAACATTCCATGCTCATGGATAGGAAGAATCAATATCGTGAAAATGGTCATACTGCCCAAGATAATTTATAGATTCAATGCCATCCCCATCAAGCTACCAATGACTTTCTTCACAGAATCAGAAAAAACTACTGTAACGTTCATATGGAACCAAAAAAGAGCCCTCATTGCCAAGACAATCCTAAGCAAAAAGACCAAAGCTGGAGGCATCATGCTACCTGACTTTAAACTATACTACAAGGCTACAGTAACCAAAACAGCATGGTACTGGTACCAAAACAGAGATATAGACCAATGGAACAGAACAGAGCCCTCAGAAATAATACCACACATCTACAATCATCTGATCTTTGAAGAACCCTGAGAAAAACAAGAAATGAGGAAAGGATTCCCTATTTAATAAATGGTGCTGGGAAAACTGGCTAGCCATATGTAGAAATCTGAAACTGGATCCCTTCCTTACACCTTATACAAAAATTAATTCAAGATGGATTAAAGACTTAAATGTTAGACCTAAACCCATAAAAACCCTATAAGAAAACCTAGGCAATACCATTCAGGACATAGGCATGGACAAGGACTTCATGTCTAAAACACCGAAAGTAATGGCAACAAAAGCCAAAATTGACAAATGGGATCTAATTAAAATTAAACAGCAAAAGAAACTACCATCAGAGTGAACAGGCAACCTACAGAATGGGAGAAAATTTTTGCATTCTACTCATCTGACAAAGGGCTACTATCCAGAATCTACAAAGAACTCAAACGAATTTACAAGGAAAAAAAAACTCCATCAAAAAGTGGGCAAAGAATGTGAAGAGACACTTCTCAAAAGAAGACATTTATGCAGCCAACAGGCACATGAAAAAATGCTCATCATCACTGGCCATCAGAGAAATGCAAATCAAATCAACAATGAGATACCATTACACACCAGTTAGAATGGTGATCATTAAAAAGTCAGGAAAAAACAGGCACTGGAGAGGATGTGGAGAATTAGGAACACCTTTACACTGTTGGTGGGACTGTAAACTAGTTGAACCATTGTGGAAGACAGTGTGGCAATTCCCCAAGGATCTAGAACTAGAAATACCATTTGACCCAGCCATCCCATTACTGGGTATATACCCAAAGGATTATAAATCATGCTGCTATAAAGACACATACACATGTATGTTTATTGTGGCACTATTCACAATAGCAAAGACTTGGAACCAACCCAAATATCCATAAATTATAGACTGGATTAAGAAAATGTGGCACATATACACCATGGAATATTATGCAGCCATAAAAAAGGATGAGTTCATGTCCTTTGTAGGGACATGGATGAAGCTGGAAACCATCATTCTCAGCAAACTATCGCAAGGACAAAAAACCAAACACCGCATGTTCTCACTCATAGGTGGGAACTGAACAATGAGAACACTTGGGCACAGGAAGGGGAACATCACACACTGGGGCCTGCTATGAGGTGGTGAGAGGGGGGAGGGATAGCATTAGGAGAGGTTCCTAATGTAAATGACGAGTTAATTGGTGCAGCACACCAACATGGCACATGTATACATGTGTAACAAACCTGCACATTGTGCACATGTACTCTAGAACTTAAAGTATAATTAAAAAAATAAGTTTCTGTTATCGCAAAAGTTACCCTTATGATAGCCATATCTCCACTCTTCAAAATGGTGATCACTAGTCACATGTATGTGTCAAGCAGTTGAAATGGGATGACTATGACTAAGGAATTGAATTTAAAATTTAAGGCTAATGAATTTAATTTTTAATAGCTATATGCAGCTAGTAGCCACCTTTTATTGGACAGCGTGCCTAGAGAATGGACAGAGAATAGGAGCACAGTGGATAATGTCAGCAGGTATGGTGGCTCAGAAGTAGGATATAGGTGATACATTTTAGCAGTCAGAGGAAAGAAAGGACCAGATAAAATGAGTGCCCATGTATATCATCAAAATTTCCTCATATCAATAACATGGCAGGTAGAATTGCAAGAGATGGTACGCCATACATGCAGATATGACTTAAATGTAGAAAAATAACATTTATTGATATTTTTATACCAGTCAAAATATTTCTGTCTTTCAGGTTTAGAATTGTTTCCTCTAAAAATTAATCTTTTTATCCAACATCTTCATATGGGCCAGAGGCTTCCTCACTATGATATAGTAGATTAGTTTGAATGTAGAGTCTGCATTTTGGGACTCTGAGTTCACATCTCTTTTGTTACACATTAACAGAATGAATCTGTGGAAGAGTCTTGATTTCTCTGTGTCCTAGTTGTTAAACTATTAATACTTGGTTAATTCTGGGGTTAAGATTTAAATCACATTGAGCACTTAGAAAAGTACCTTGAGCCTAGTGAAGAGATAATAACTGTTAATATCATTAACCTTAAAAGTAAAATTGAAGAAATGTTTTTATTTGAAGCTATTTTGAAGCCTTAATTAAAAAGATAATCCATGGATTGGCTTACTGATAGACGCATCCCTATAGTCAGTCAGTGTTTTGTTATTTTAAAGATAGTTTGCATATGAGAATGTCAATTCCTTTTCACTAATTTTTTTATTCTAGAGAAAATGTCTTACTAAAAGGAAGTTTACAATATTTTTATTATTTCTATAAGATATAATTACTACTTTTAACTAAATTTTCTTCTGTTTAGCAACTCAATTGCTTTCTTTCTTTAAATATCTTTGTGTTTACAAGTCCAACTGTTTTACACACCAATTCCTTTCTGTAATTTCTTGTGGTTTATATTGAATAGGATGAGAAATGATTGTATGGTCCCAAGGTTTTATAAAAATGAAATGACATAAAGGAGAAAGACAATCTTTCAAAACATTTCTATAAAAATGCCTTTCTCTCCAGAAGCCTGGAGTTTACAAAAAACAAAAAAATGCCTTTAATTGTTTTTGATTCCTTTTACTTTTCAGAGATTCAAGATGATAATCCTGCTAAAATTTGTGTGTCTCTATATTTAAAAAATACAAATAAAGATCTATTAATCAAGTATTTGTTTAAAAGCAAATTCTATATTTCCTGGAAACTACTGTAGAAATCCAAAAATACAAAGAGGACAATCTTCTCTTTATTCTTTATTTTAACAGTAATTCCTGAATTTGTAACACAAGTGAATGTTGCCTTGGAAGCCTTAAGCAAAAACTCATTGAATGTGTTGGATGATAATCAATTTGTGGACATCTCAAAGAAGATCTATGATACAATTCATGATATCAGATGTTCAGTCATGATGATTCGGGTAAGTTTGCTTTTCCTTCCATTGAATTATTGCAATGCTCTTCACCATCTGGAATGCCTGGGATGACTGCAAGAAATGCTTTATTTCTATGCTGTAATGTCAATGCTGGAATCTATTAAAACTTTAGAAGTTCATATGTATCCCCAAAGTCAGATCTACTGTCACAAACAACATTTTTACTTATGTATGTGGTTATAACTTACGCAAATGAGTGCATTTTACTGCTGCGTGTGCAGAAAAGATAGGATTTGTTGGGTGCAGGATTTGTTGAGGTGTGTCTTAGCATGATCAGAAGCCAAAGAAAAATACATAAAGTAATTTGCTTTTTATTTTTCTTGAACAAAAAGGAAAGAATCTTTCTTATCACTGTAGTGGAATTGATAGTAAAATGTGTTGAAACAAGGTATTTTATGGCCAAACCCTCTCATCCTAGATCATAAAATCACAGAGTGTTCTGCAAGAAATCTCACTTGGAGTTGCCAGCAACAACAAACACTTCAGTGGTCCCAGTATGGGAGTTGTCTGTTTGGGAACACATATTCCACCTTCCCAGGCGTGAGAGCACCATTTGTTGCGGGCACACTGTATATACAGAAACCAGGATTGTTTTCCCTCAAGTATTAATGTAAAGTGTTATTTTAAATGTTACCAAAAAATGCACATTCTTTGGAAAATGCCTATGTAAAGATACGGAGATACCTTATCTTAAGTGGATTCATCTGAAGACAGACTCTGACGTAAGGATTTGTGTTATCAGTAGTCTATTTAAGAGAAAATGAGACAAAAGTAAGGCAGAGAGGGGAAGAAAACCAAGAAGGTGAAACTGTGAGTCACTGCAGGCAACTGGGGCTTGGGGCTTGATCCTGCTGGTGAACTCTGGGTAGTACTGCAGAATGCACCTCAGCACTCCAGAATTCTCTTACCTGACGTGAACAAACTGAAGATTTAGCCAACTATTCATCCTGGGTGAAAAGCTACCCTCAGAGGTGTCACCTGTGCCTCATGTTCAGGACCAATCAAACTTTTGTGGCCAAAGAATTCTCAGGCAGGGTAGCAGGTGTTTGCTGTAGGAAGATTCAGTGGGACTGGTGAATATAATTTTTAAGTATGAATAGAATTCAAGTTTTAAGCCTCTGGACTTAACTGTTAGTAAGATTGTAAGATGGAAATAGAAGTGCTGAGAATATATGAGTGGAGCATCAATAGTATTAATATCTGATAGGGCTGAACATCACAGGCTGTACTGAACAGTTCATAAGTCATTTGTGGACTTTGTAAAGAAAAGGGCTAACAAATATTAGGGAGTCTGACAGGGCAGAAGGATGCTGTGGAAGAGCTTGTAAGAGAAAGTCTAAAGGTGTCAAGACAGAGAATCTAGTACATTGAGACTTGGGAAAACCTGAAAGCAAACCAATTACCATATCAAAGCGAAACCTCAGGATAAATACTTGTGAGCAGCCTACAAGTATTTTTAAGTGATTAGAAAATTTGGCCCTATACCAATGACTATATCTGAGCAGCAAGAACCTTTACTAATTTTCTTGCTGTAAAATTTGTATGCCTTACCTCTGTGGATTAGTGGACTAGTAATAACCCAAAGCTGGGAGGTAGGTGAATCCAGAAAAGAGACATTAAAAGTGTAAAGAAGGCACATGAACTTCAGGATATAGTCTTGCCAGAGTGAAACCTCTCCATTTTCGCTATCCCTGAGTGGATATTTGAGAATATAAACCAGTGAGATAGCATAGGGAAACCAGGGTAGGGAATGCATTTTTTTTTCTTACTAAAGTTATATAGGGATGAAAAAAAAAATCTTACAGCTTCTCTTTAAGTTAGATGTTCCAGTATTTTTAAATTTCCTCATTATCAAGATAGCTTACTTAAAGCAAATCAAATTATCTTGCCATTTTTTTTTACATATTCCTCATATACAGTGGTACTCTGTAGGGGAGGAGAACAATTTATTGTAATTATTAATAGCCTTTGAGAGCAGTAATTTTCTCCCATAGTCATCTCTTTTTCAAGATAAATACTTCCATTTCTCTCAATTTTTTCTCATAGGAATAATTTAGTATTTTGTTTTCTTCACTAGTCCTTATTTAATTTTCAACAAACTTCTCAAATGAGACTATCAAAAATACATTCTAATTAGTGCCTGTCCAATGTCAAGTAGAAGACTTGTTCTTATGTTATTTCTACCGATATAGCCAACTGCTATTAGCCTACAGTTTTTTCAATTTAAACATTATATTTATTGAATAGAGGTTGATTTCCTTTTCCTTTTTTTATCTTGTTGCCTATGTATGCATTCTTTACTTTGATTTGTTCTGTTCTTGTTCTTAAGTCCTAATCCTATTAAACTGTATATGATTCTTCATGTGATTTATCAGATTGTTTTCTAGTTTGGTTGTTGAACATATCAAGTTAGCATCAATTAGAAACATGAATTGTAGAGTCTTAGTTTCTTCAACTAAATAACTAATAAAAACGTTAAATTATATTGGCCCTTTATCTGATGGTAATCCCTGCTAGAGAGATTCAGTTAAGAGCATTAGCTTTAAGAGCCTTTAGAATCTGATGTTCCATGCAACTGAGAACATGTCTCTAAGTATATGGTTTGAAAGAGTGTTTTCTGAGTTTTAAGGTAGATACATTATTTCTTTAAGTACACTTTATGGTCAAAAAGATAAAGCAAATAAAATCAGAGCTGCTGTACTTGAAACCAGGGAGGAGCACCCAGAGGCTCATCTTCTCTATCTCTATACCCCCCGTTCCCTAAGCAGCCTCTAGGGGAACCTCTATACAACTTCTACAGGGATTCCTTGGAAAATGATCCATAAACTTATGGACTTAATAGCTAACTGGGTTATAAGATAAAAATAAATTCTCACTTAGGTGCAAGTAAATGAAAATATATCCCTTTTTTTTCTTAAAGACTGTCCCTTTTTCACAGAAGAGAATAAACTTGATCCGGTATAATCTTCTTTTAACAAGGTCGAATTTAATGCTGGCCAATATTCTGGCCTTAGAACTGCAAAGTATTTGATCCTTTCTTCAAGGTATCTAAAAAGTGTCAACATTAAAGCAATAAATGTATAATTAAACAAGCTCAGGGAGGGATAGGCTATGCTATTGAGGATATTTGTGAGTGTATTATAATCCCATTTTATGTCTGAATTTTTATGAATACTCTTCAGTGCCTTTGAAACAATAAAATACTAACTCAAGATCAGAACTTGGAATTTTATAGGGTTTTATAAAAATATGATTATGTCTTTGTTTTGATCAATACTTATGCTAACAGTTGTTTAAAATTCTAAGAAAAATACTGTGACATTTACTATTGCTATTTCCATTGGATTCAGTGTGTAGACAAGTGAGGTTATAAACTATCATACCTAGCAAACTCATAGAATAAGCAGTATTACATATTTTGATCTGTTTGGTATTTAATATATATGTGTAAATTGTACGACTATTAAGAGTTCATAATATAATGGTTAAAACTAAAGCAACAAACAAATCTTACTTAGCATCAATTTCCTCCTTTGTAAGACAGACATGGTATTAAACCTACTTCAAAAGATTATTATGCCGACATGAGTTAATGGAAATGAAATGCTTAATAAATAGTAGGCTATAACAAGAAGATAGCTACTACTACTATTATTACCACATAGAGTTAGTACTTACTAGACCTACTGAAGCTACTTAATATTTTTGTATATCTTGATGAACATCAACTGCGTAAGCATGCTTGTAGAACAACATGAAGGGCAAAGTCCTAAATCAAGAAATCTCAAAAAAAAAAAAAAAAAAAAAAAGAAATCTCTTCCTTTATAAAACAATGTTTAAATAAGAGGATACTTATGCTTATTAACATCAGGCATCTAAATTATAGAGTGTTTAATGCAAATTATGTTTTTGAACCCATATTAGTTTAAGGTAGTATTATAATTCTGCACATAATTTTTATAGACCCCTTAAAACATGAATGAGAACTGAACTTTCAATGTTCATCTTTTTTTGGTAAAAGACATTTAACCACAAATGGAGGACATTTTAAAAGAGTACATAATTGAATTGAGAGAGAAGGTAGTGTAAATGGCCCGCAATGAAGTATACTCACAAAAAGAAACAAGATTCAGGCAAAATTATTCCTATAATGGGTATTCAGAATGTAGATTTCATATGTTTTGTTTGTGGATTTTCATATGTGCCTTATCAAAAGCACTTCGAAAATGTAGGGATACTTTCCAAAGCCAAGTGTGTAGATTTTCAGGCCCATAACTCAAGTTTGCATTTTCTGTGTTAGTTTTCTAACTATATCAGGGAATAGAAACATATTTTGCATATCTGACTTGATGAAGGTTAATTTTTGAGGAAACAAAGAAAAATAAGATAAATGTACATGGCCCAGTTTACATTAACTGTTTTTACATGAATCATTTACATGGCTTCTAGAATTGGGACACAGTCATATAATATCATCTTATATAACCAGACAATCTTTGGGTCTGATTCTGTTGCACGTACAGGAATGAATAGATTTATGGCTTTTCCTGGAACTAAATACAACTTTCTCAATTGCGATTACTTGCAGTGTCACAACTTCTGTAAATTTGTGTCATTTTCTTCCATAACTTTTTTTTTCTTCGTGGCCTTATAGACATCTTTTCTTTATGTGTCTTCCAGGCTGAGCTTCTGTCTATTTGAAGTTTCATACTCAAACTACTAAAGGGAAAGACTTTTACAATTTCAATTAGTCACTAACCAATGTAGAATGTTATCTTATCCAATTACAATTCTCTGGAATTAAGTTTGGAAATGGGCAAATAATGAAACAATATTGTGTAAAATCAGAAAACCTGAGTTCAAGTCTCAGTTCTACATGTTACTGTTTATATTTTTACTTTAGATGATGTCATCGGTTTCTTCCCTGCAGGGGAAAATGGAAGAATACTACTGAATTTCTACTTTTAAGTATCACTGTATGTAAAAGTAAAGGACTAAACAGTGTTTCCTGAGATGATGAAAAAAATGAGACTGTCCTTGCTTCAAATGCAAATTAGGGCCAAGTGCAGTGGCTCACACCTGTTAGGGAGGCCAAGGTGGGCGGATTGCCTGAGCTCAGGAGTTTGAGAACAGCCTGACCAACATGGTGAAACCTCATATCTAATAAAATACAAAAAATTATCCAGGCATGGTGGTGCGCACCTGTAGTCCTAGTTACTCAGGAGGTTGAGGCAGGAAAATTGCTTGAACCTGGGAGGCAGAGGTTGCAGTGACCTGAGATCACGCCACTGCACTCCAGCCTGAGTGACAGAGCAAGACTCCATCTCCAAAAAGAAGGAGGAAAAAAAATGCAAATTAACTAAGACATGGACAATAGAGAAATACAATGATACAATGAAATTCAAAATATGTATTTCAATGTAGTAGCAACTAACAATTGGAAAATATTATTTTTAAAGTAGAATATATCACAGCATCCAAAATGATAAAATAAATGGTAATAATTGTAACAATACAAATATAATATCTATACTCTGAAAATTATAATACAATATTTAAAAAACTAAAAACACCTAAATATCTTAAGTGATTGATCATATTCCTGAAGTTGGAAACTCAATATTAAGATGTCAGTTATCCCCAGATTGACTTACAGATTGATTTATCACTGTCTCAAATTCTTAGCAGACTCTTTTATGAAAACTGATCATTTGAGGTGGTTACATGGGAGTATACGTTTGCCAAAACTCATCAAACTGCATTTAAAGTTGTATGTAAATTAGATATTAATAAAGTTCATTAAAAAATAATCAACTCCATAGCCAGCACCTCAGAAAATAGCTAATTTTAAATAGATAAAATCATATCAAACTACAAATTAGGGCTAATTAGAAAAACTTACATGGACTATTGAAATGCTGATATCTCAAATATATTAAAATTAATAATACCTTTCTACTTTATAACTGTTTGCCAAATATTTCTAATGTATGGGGGTTTTCTTTCATTTTTTATTTCTCATATTTGTGAATCATTGCTTACTGTTTTAGATCAGGAGTTAGCAAATTTTGGCCTTTGGGCCGCATTTGATCCACCATATGTTTCGTATGACCTGCAACCTAAGGATGGTTTTCATATTTTTAAATGGTTGAAAAAATTCAAAAGCAGAATATGATATTTTGACTTATGAAAATGGTATAAAATTCTAATTTTAGTGTCCATAAAATCATATTGAAATGTGACTCAGCCATTGGTTTATATCTATGACTCTTTGTGATACAATGGCAAGGTTGAGTAGTTATGAGGAGACTATAATGGCTCACAAAGTTTAAAATATTTACTACCTGACCCTTTACAGGAAAAGTTTACTAAACCTTGCCTTAGAGATTTTTGTTTTAGCCTTTACGAATATCCTGCCTGGCTATTCCAAGAATCCACTCACCTTTTTATCAGTTTTCCTTTATACATCCAGTCATCCCAAATATTTAAATATTAGAATTGTCTTTTCTTCAAGGTTCCTGGAGTTACACACCCCTTAGAATGACTTCTGCTAACCCTTTCTATTCACAGTCTAGGGTCCCAGGCTGTACTCTTCACTGTCCTCTACTCTTCTTTTCACCCTCATGACTTGCCATTCACCCAGGTTCTCTTTTTCTCACCCTTTCTTTTCTAGATCAAACTGTTGTCTTTTTGTTTTAATTTCCAAATTTTATATTCATGCCCTGATGCTTTTCAAATAAAGTTGTTTAATTGCCAGAAACCACCCTTCTCCAAGGGCTGCAAGGAAGTTTTTACATTCCTTTTGATATTTTTGCATTATTTGTTCAGCACATAAAATTAAATTTGAACCTTGCCTTTGATTATTGTACATTTTGAAATTCAATTTTTCAGGTTTATAGAATGTTGAAATTTCATCAACTGTATTCTCTCATGTCATTTTTTTTCCTTTCTTTTTTTGTTTCATGTTATAGAGCAGTAGACCTCCCCTTATTCATGGCTTTGATTTTCACGGTTTCAGTTATCTGTGGTCAACCACAGTCTGATAATATTAAATGAAAAATTCCAGAGTTAAACAATTTATAAGTTTTAAATCGTGCACTCTTCTGAGTAGTGTGATGAAATCTCATGCTGTTCCATTCTGTCCTGCCTGGGATGTAAATCATCCCTTTGTCCAAAAGATCCATGTTGTCTATGCTCCCCTCCCATTAGTCACATAGTATTGCAGTTCTTGTTTTCAAGTAACCCTTATTTTACTTAATGATGACCCCAAAGTGCACATAGTGATGCAGGCAATTCTGATATGCCAAAGAAGCTGTAAAGTGCTTCCTTTAAGTGAAAAGGTGAAAGTTCTTGACTTACTAAGGAAAGAAAAATAATCATATGCCAAGGTTGCTAAGATCTACAGTAAGAATGAATCTTCTATCTGTAGGGTTGTAAAGAAGGAAAAAGAAACTAGTATTAGTTTTGCTGTCACTCTTCAGACTCAAAAGTCACAGCCACAGTGTGTGATAAGTGCTTAGTTAAGATGAAAAAGGCATTAAATTTGTGGGTGGAAAACAGAAATGGAAATGTGTTCGGATTGATGGCAATCAGATTCGGTACTATCCGAGGTTTCTGGTATTCACTGGAGATATTAAAACATAACCCCTGTGGACAAGAGGGGCGGGGCAGTGTAGTATTAATTGTATCTAAAGATTATTGGGATTAGAAATGAGTTTACATAAAGTAAGTATATGCTAAGTGAATTTAAAGTATAGTGACAGGACGAATATATATATGGCTTGGCTTGCACAGGACAGTATTGGATTATACCACCTTTTACTTTTAAGTGTCCAATTTGGAGGATAAATTGGTAAGCTCACTAGTTTCTGGGTCCTGACGGTACTGCTTGAGGCCCTGTGGTGCATCATCTCCACCCACAGGGCGACAGTTCCCGGTGCTTGGCACTAATGATCATAGTTCCCTGTCAAGCCAGTTTTTCTAACCCCAGGGAACACTTTCTCTCCATAGTCCTAATGGCTCTCAAATGTGCGCTTCTCCCCTCATGCTTTTCTGATACTTTGTTGACTGTGGAGAATTTAGTCAGGCACCATTTCCAATTTATTTAATGTACAAAGAATTCATAGCTTTTCATTTTTCACTGTTAGGCAGATTTCCTAAATTCATCTAAGTCACTCTACTCTTCAACCTCACAGGACTCTTCACATGGAATGCCAGTTAAAACACTTTGTCCTTTCTGGAAGTAATATGACTCTTTTCTAGTGTCAGGACCAGTGTGTAAAGAAACCACCTACCAGAGGGATTCCTAAGGACACTTCGTAAAAGGCCAATAGCAAAGTAACCTTGGTTTTATATGCAAATTTAAATAAAACCTTAGTGGAAAGAAATCTGTAACAGGGCTCTTGCTGTTTCTTCTGAAAATAGAGTGTAAGGTAGAGAAACCTTGGAACGCCTGCTGGCACTGGTCAGCAAGAAGTCTTATGCTCTCAGCACATTTAATGGCCCTCCTCTTGTGTATCCCATTTGAAGAAACTTTTGACTAAGGGAGCAGAGGTGACTAGAGTAAGAAAAAGATACTCAGGAAACGTATTAAGCTATAAAAGCAGCGCTAGTTAGTGATCTCAGTTGCTCATGCTGAGAGAAAGATGTTCAGCTTGAAGTCATTCTGGAAAGTGCTCTTTCACCAAAGGGTCAACACCACTGGACTGGCAGGAGAGTCCATGGTCCAACAGGACTTTGATGCAGTCTAGTCCTGCACTCAGAGAGCTCTACACAAGTGCAGCTCAGAGCTTTTGACTCAAAGTAGCTGAATATAAGGAGCCAAGCATCTCCCTTTGAAAACACCTTCAGGTGTTCAGGGGAAATGGCTAACATTGTGAACAGAAGAGTAATACGGGGAAGACGGTTACTTGTAGTACCTTAAGAGCTTTTAGTTTGCTTTTTGTTAAGTGAATTATTAAATGTCATATTAATTATTATAAACTTGTATAAGTAATGAAATAAGTTAGATTTATATTAAGTATTCAATTTAGTAAGTTTTATTATTTTGGTACAAAAGCTTGTTTTTATCCTAAAAACTCTTAAGGAATGCTAACCTCTTACTTCAAACGTAAAGTTTCTCTGCATATCTACATTTCAAAAACAACTTTTGGAGAGTTGAATCAGCCTTCTAGAGAAAATGATACGGGAAATATAACTTATAAATGATGAATTTTAGAAAACAGGCTTTGATGTAGCTAATAGAGGGAGGGAGACTGGGAATTTTATAACTCCAGTATCTGTAAAGTAAATAATGGAGTTTCAAAGGGAAAAATATTCTGGAGTCTGATAACAAAAGTTCTCTAAGTGAATAGAGGCGCTTGAGGTCATATACTGGTAGGAGAAGTCACAGGAAGAGATTCAGGGTCTTCAGGCACCTGAAAGCCTAAAGAACATTTTCTTTTACCGTAGGAGAATAAAACAGCTCCATGTTTTTATACCATGGGAGCCTTTAGACTCCATAGACTTCTCTTTGTTGATGTAACAGTTGTAAACACACAAATCCCAAGAATCACTTTCTAGTCAATTTGTTAAAGAGTACTTATCCTACTACTGCTCTTCTCTGCTCCCTGAGATTCAGACATATTGGCCTGCTGGCTATTCCCACAGTTCCCTCAGACAGGCCCATGCTTCTGGTATCTGTCCACCTACTGTCCTCTCTAACCATGATGCTTTCTTCCAAGACTCTGCACAGGCGGCCTCTTCAGGTCTGCTTCATCCTTGCCTTATCCAACATCCTACACAGATCCTATATAGAGCCACATCTAAAAATAGCATCTCCCACCTCAGCTACTCTTTATCTTCTTACTCAAGTTTATGCTTGCATAGTGTTTGTCATGACCATTGATATATTACATATTTATTCACTTATTTATCTATTTTCTTTCTTCCCCCAAAAGAATGTAGGCTATATGAAATAAGGAAGATTCAGACCTTTAAAACAAAATCTGTCTGGGTGCAGTGGCTTATATCCATAATCCCAGCACTTTGGAAGGCTGAGGCAGGGGGAATGCTTGAGCTCAGGAATTTGAGACAAGCCTGGACAACATGGTAAAATCCCTGTCTCTGTGAAAAAAAAAAAAAACAGAAAAATTAGCCGGGCATGGTGGTGTGTGCCTATACTCCCAGCTGCTTGTGGGGCTGAGGCAGGAGGATGGCTTGACCCTGGGGGGTCGAGGCTACAGTTTCTGCCACTGCACTCCAGTCTGGGTGACAAAGTGAGACCCTGCCCCCCACAAAAAACGTTATAGAGTTTTACAATTAAATAAAGTGGTTGATTTGGTTTCCAAATTTGACATTTGTTCAAAATGTAATCACTAGACCCCAAGGAATTAAGGACAAGAACATGTGATGTTACTCTGTTAAATTTTATACTACAAAAATGAAGGACAGTAGAAACTACCTTGAGATATATTTTCACAAAGAATTAAATTGGCTTGATCTCTTATTTAAGGTGGTTTTAAGAGTTCCAAGGATGTGTACTAAGCATTGTATTTTGTGGCCACTAATGTAATTATGAATGTACAGTACATGTTTGTTTGATGCTATTTGTCTTCGTAGAAGCTTCTGTAAAATTGGATCCATGTGGTTTTTTTAAAAGTCCTTCATTTCACCTAGTTCAGGTGACAAGATTACTCTTTAAAGATGATGACAATTGTAGAACGGCCCTGATGAGACTTTTTGAGTGTATGTATTAGCTGTTGGGTTGTGGAAGAAAAAAAGACTCTATCCTAAGGATAGAGTTTGTGGAACGTGATGGAGTGTATTTTATACACATTATCCCCTATTATTGGTCCCTTGGTGTTATAAGCTCTAAAAAGTCACAAAATTATCTATAAATTTAATGATTAAAGTGTGTTTTATACTGTCTTAAATTGCAATGTTTGGAACAGAAATCAGAAATTTAATTAGTCATAAAATATAGAAAGATCGCATAACAAAAATTATTTGTAACCTTAAAAATGGCTGTAAAATACATTTTAACAATTCCATAGTAGTCTGTTTACTAAAAAATATAAAATTAAAATAAAACCATGGATTTTTATATATCTTCTATTGTCTCTAAAATTAATGGTTTGGGATTCAATTTATAGTTCCCATTTACCAAAAACATTGACAATGCATGTACAAATGGCGAATCTCTTCCAGTGGATTTTGCTTATTTAACTCTTAGAGTACAAACTTATTTTAGGTTTGCCTCTGTCTTTAAGGAAATTCCCATTCTTTGGAATATCTTTGTAACCCTATGTAAGTCATGTAGTCTTTTAACTTCAGATTTGCATTTGTAAAATGGGGATAACAAAGGTACCTACGTAAGGATGGTTCATCAGAGTTTAAAAGGGTTAATGTATGCAAAGCATTTAGTAAAATTTCTAGGGCATTGTAACTGCTTAGTGAGTATTAGTTTTTGTAGTAATTAGAATAACAAATACTATTTGCTGTAATACAACCCCCAGATCTCAGTAGCTTATTGCAATGATGGTTTATTTATCAACCTTACATTGGTCTGATGCCAGCCTGTTTTCTTGAATAGGTCTCTACAAGGTAGTGACTCAATGACTCAGAATCTTTCAATCTTTTGATTTTGCCATCTGCATAAGCTGGCCTCCATGTCACTGCAGAAATGGGAGAGAGAGTAGATAACTGAATAGGAAGTTTGGTGGCCAGACCTCAATGTGATATACTTTCTTCTACATCTCATTAGACAAAATCCATCAAAAAGACCTGAATAAACTGCAAAGGAGCTGATGAATGCCTTCTTCCTCTGTGCCTAAGAAGAAATAGGACTGATGAACACATGAACATTCCTTGTCACACTCTTTGTTCCAGTTATTGTTGCTGCATAACAAATTACTCCACACATAGTGGTATAAAACAACCATCAATGTATCATGCTGTCACATTCTATGGGTCAGGAATTTAGAGAGGGCACAAACTCCTTCTTGTACGTGTCTGACGTCTGGACTAAGGAATAGAAGACTGAGGAAGGCTGTGTTTACCGTCTTATGGGACTTGGCTTTCTCAAAGCATGGCAGCCTCTGGATAGTTGGGCTTTTTGTGTGACATTTCATGGATCCAAGAATAAGTGTTACAGGTAACAAAGCACACGCCATATTGCCTTTTCTATCCTAACTTTAGAAATCGTAGAGTGTCACTTCTGTCATAGTCTTGGCTACAAGCAAGTTAAAAGCCTCCAAGATTCACAGGAGAGGAGACATGAACCCCATCTTTCAATGGAAAGAGTGTAAAGGTCAAAAGGAGCATGTGAGATGATAAATAATATTGTACCCATCTTTAGAAAATACAAAGTGACCCACTTCTATCACCCTGCTCTTATCATAGTCATCATCATCATTATTATCATCATTTTTAATAATAAGTTATTTTTAACTGATTATGTGACTGTAGTCAATTTAAATAGTCTTTTGCTGATTAATTAGTAAAATAAACCATAAACCAATGTGAAGAGTCTTAAATCACTTCAGGTAATCATTTGTTTAACGACAGGTAAAGATTTAGAAGGTATAATGAGTTAAATATTTTACTGACTAGAATATTAAATTGCCATATTTTAATGTCTTTTATAACTAGATCTGCTGCCAATTTAAGATATTAAGCTATACATAATCTTTTTGATACCCTCTTCTAAAAAAATCCCTTTGAAATAATGATAGCTAGAAAGTATAAAACAGAATAAAAGTCTTGAGGAGGCTATGTGGAATGTGAGATTATCATGAACATGGAAAACATAAAATGAAGAAGACATCATATTAAGAAGTAATTTTCTATCCTGTACAGGATACAGTCAATCACTTGAAAAATGGTTAAGTATTTTCTATCTTTTAATCACTGTGCTAGGTTTTAGGAATGCAAACATTGGTGAATCATGATCTTTGCTCTCAAGTAACTGGCATTCTCATAGAATAAGGAAGTACATAAGCAAATGACAGTAATACATTGTGATAAGTAATATAATGGAAGCACATGGAACCATTTTTTTTTTTTTTTTTAAATATAGAGGCCTTAAATTCTGCCATGGAGAAAATTATGCAAAGATGTAGCCATTTGTTGACTTTCCAGTTGGGCTTTGATGAATGAGTCAGAGTTGGGTAGTTGGAATTATGGCTTAACACATTTGCAAGGATACAGATGTAAAGGCAGGAGAGAGGACTACAATTAGGTGAAGGGTACCTGGACCCCAGTGTACAGGTGGAGGAGGAGTAAAGATGTAAGCAGAGTTCAAATTTTTAAGAGTCTTCATGCACGTCAAAGAAACATGTCCTTGCTAAACGGCAAGAGGAACAGAATTACTAGGCTTGGTATAGAGTGTTCAGAATTCATCCTGTATGGTTGGGGTGGCAGCATAGTCGTGCCTTTTACTTCCTCAGTCACCTGCCTTAATCTGTCTAATATTTAAAAATTGAGATTATTTTAGCAAGACAGAAGAGATGAGAAGTAATTGAGTAGACAACAATCTCTTACAATATATTTACTATTAAAGGAGGATAGAATTTTTAATCAAATACTAATTATGCCATTTATGGCTCACTAAATGTACTGATCGAATGTAATTTTCAGGGATTTCTCTTTCTCAGGATATGGAACCTCTCCAAAAGTGACTTCAGAAGAGTGATACAGGTAATACTAATAATGATAATAACAATAATAATAGAAAAAAAGTGAAGCTTGTATTTGGAACAAGCATTTTTGTATTTGCAATGAGCTGAAGCCAAGCATATGTCAAAAGCATTTCTAACCACTTAAAATCTCAGAGGAGATTTAGGAAATCAGACTGGCAGTCAGGCATGTTCACCACGAGAGCAGCCACAGTGAAGGGATTGAAGTGCTGTCTCACCAGTTTCAGGGACTCATTGAGTCTGTTCCAGGGTATAACATGTCTCTGATTACAGAAGATGTTGGTGTTAAATTGACAGAAGTAATTGCTAATCAAAATGCAAGTGGGAGATGTAAATGCAAAAAACATATGAACTCACCAATTAATGCACAGAGAATCATTTTCTCCTTCAAATGCCTTATTTATTAAATCTGAAGCCTTACATGTTGGCTTCAAAAGAATCACATCAATCAGAGAAGGCTTAAAGCCAGTGTGTTAGGCTGTGTTGAGCACAGGATTAGAAATCAGAAGACCTTGATCCTGGTCTCAGCTACACGCTATAGTAGCTCTGGAGTCCTGGGTTTCTCCCTTTGATGCATTGTTACATGGTGTTCTAATATATAAGGGAGGGGATTATCACACTTGCCTTGCTTATGGCACATTTTCAAGGCCCGTTCCTTCTTTCCTTCTTTCCTTCCTTCTTTCCTCCCTCTCTTCCTCTCCCCACGCCACTCCCTTCCTCTCTCTCTTTTCCCTTCTCTCCCTCCTTCTTTCCCTCCATCTCTCCCTCCTTCCTTTCTTTCTTTTTCTTTTATCTACTTATTATCTTTTGTTGTTTTATTTTGTTGTTTTATTGAGTACCTACTACGTGCCAATGAATCTTTCAAATGCTTAGCCATATGGAGATAGATAGGACAGATAAGATTTCCATTTTCATGGAGTTTACATTTTTGTGGAAAGAGACAGGGAGTAAAGAAAGATATGGATAAGGTAGTTATGATGAGTCAAAGGAAGGAAGTAGAATGATATGATGAAAAGAAAACTGGCCTAAGAGATGCATCACTTTCAGTCAAAGCAGTCTCCTCCACTCTGAGGAAGATCGAATTTTAGTTTGTGTTATAAGAGTGTGGTAGCAATTTTAAAACACTGAAGGAATGTTTCAGGCAGAGAAGAGTATTGCAAAGATGCTAAAATTTGGAAATGCTTGTTATACCTAAAGAACAGGAAGGAGGCACTGTTTCTAAACATTACTGAATTGAAGAGTAGAGTGATAAGAGTTTAGAAAGGAAGACAGACAATAAGTTATTTTGACCTTTTCATACATGCTAAGCTGTTTGAATTTTGTTCCAAAGCATTAATAACTATTGAAATAGCTTTAACAGGGCAGTGGCATGATCCAATTTGCATTTTAATAAGTTCCCTCTTGATTTTCTTGAACGTTGACTTTCCAAAAGACCTCCAAAAGTGTGTTAATCAAGCAAAACTACAATTAAGACTTAGTGCAATAAAGGAGAACACCACCTTGAAGTGAGTTACCTACATCCATGTAGCTAATTAATTGCAAAGCTGGGATTAGAATTCAGGTCTCCTGACTCCAAATTCAGTGTACTTTTGGTGTTTTCACAACCAAGTTTCTATAATAGGTTTGTTGCCCAATGTGTGGATAACTCTAGGTGGGGAAATTAGAGAAGCATTTTAAAGCCTGTGCTGAGTGATTTAAAAGTGCATCTTGCAAGAGAAAAAACTGGTTGGATTGCAGTGATAAGTAGATTTGGATGAGTGGACAAAATGAATTGAAGGCTTGATAGTAAATTTCAATGAGCTTATTAGTCTTGATAGTTGGTCAGTTTAACTATTTCGGTTTTCTCTTCCAGGAGCAGGTATCTCCTGGAAAAAGCAGCTAAGCATTGTTTTTGCTTGCTCTTAGTATTATTAACACAAGAACAGGAAGGTCTGCCCAGTCCCTGTCCCTGTGGGACAGAGGATTATGTCGTTTTCAGTTCTCACCAATCCATAGGAAGTATGTTATTGAAATGGAGGATGGGCAAGAATAGATGTGAGCATACCAGATATGAGTCTGCTGTCCTTTTCCGGGCAATAGGTAATGTTGCCTTAGACTAGAGCTGCACTGTCTGATACAGTAGTTACATGTGGCTTTTGAGCACTTGAACTTTGGCTATGTGAAAGGAGATGTGCCATGGAAATGCTTGACACACAGCAAATTTTGAAAATTTATCAAGAAACAATGATATAAAATATCATATATATTTATATTTTACATGTCAAATTAATGTCAATAATATATTTTAACCAAACATATCCAAAATATTAGCACTTTGACTTATACAAATTATTTTTAATGTGACTACTAACTGTGAAAGTTAAAAATTACATATGTTGCTTGCATTATATTTATATTAGTAATGCACTAGAGAGTTGACAGAAGAGGTAGAGAAATTCAAAACTTATTTTGGAGGTAAAATTGACTGAAATTGCTGGGAATGAATGTGGGATTGAAGGAAATTGGGAAACATATGTGGCATTGTGTGTATGTGAAAGTAACTTATGCAGTTAAGGAAGACTTGGAGGAATCAGTTTCGGGTAGAAGTCTGATTCCAATTTAGTGGCCTTTAGACATTGAATTTGCTCATTTTATAGTTATATTATATCAGTCATTGGGTATATGATTTTGGAACTTAGAGCATAATTTTGACCTATGATAGGAATTGTTTTTTCTTAGGATGTAATAACATATAGACAGGGTATATTAGAGCAGAAAATATGATATAGAAGCAAACACATTTAGAATTCATGTTGAAGAGGAGGAGCTAACAAAGGAGATTGGCAAGAAATAACTGGGAAAAATAGAAAGAAAACCAAGAGACTGCTGTCTCAGAAACTAAGGCAAGTGTATTTAAATTGTGTACAATATTACTTAGAAGACTTATAAAGATAACAAGAAAATATGTTCATTACATCTGGGGACATGGATGATCAAATAGGTAATGTATGTTTAGATATTCAATGAATTGGTGTCAGGATTTCCTGGAATTGATGACTAAGGCTGTAGCTGGCAAAAAGAGCAAAACACTCTAATTGCAGGTTGAGAAAACTGCCAGCCTGTGAGGACCAGCATATTTCCACAGGGCTTAGATATAATGAGAAGATTTAGGACAGGGAGAGAGGATTAGACTTTTCCAAAATGTGCAGTATTTAGAGAGGCTAAGCTGTTCTCTCCTTTCCCTTTGGGTTACTTTATGTTGTCCTTACACTGTAATAAAGGAAAACAAAAGATACCCTGATACCCTGACAATGACTGAACCCACTTTCTGTAAAGTGGGTCCCTTTATACTTTATATAGGCATAAAGTGATAAATTGTAAACAGTATATATAGTGTTACGATAAGAACTTCTAGTTGTTAATGACTCTTAGTGTTTCTCAAATCTAGCCCAGTCTTTTGTTATTGTTGTTGAAATATATTTTCTTGGAAAGCCTCTTCTTTCTTATACTCTTATGAATATCTGCAGAGAGCCATTAGTCTTTGCCTTGTGCACTTTCTGAAAATATTTTCTTTAGATTTTTTTGGAGAGACTTGCTTTGTTCCAATACCCTCTGCAGAATGTTTCCCCTTACTGTGTTCTGTTACCCCCAATGATGGCTTTTGCCTAGCTCTCTCAGTTCTTTCTCTACTGTAAAGACTTAGTTCTACCTATGTTTCCTCTTCCAACTGCATGTCTATTATCATAATTAGTTTTCTTATAGATACAAGAGAATAATAGTTTCAAATCACTTTGAGAAGAAAGTATTGCTTTCTGCTTGAGTCACAGCTTAAACAGTCACCCACTGTCTACTTCAAAGCATTTCCTATGTGATGCTGATGAACATTCCTCCACTTCAATCATCTCCCCTGTTTATAACTTTAAGTCTAGTAGGTGGTAGATTACAAAGCCATATTGAAAAAAAACCTTATATACATAAAATAAATATTAGTTAATGAAAATGCTTAAAGTAATATTCCTATTATAAGAATAATGTGTTCTTATTATACCACATTAAATAATATAGGACAGTTTATAGTACAGATTTTAGCCTGACTACCCCTCTAGCTCAGATTTTTCTCTTCCAGGGCTAATTGCTTCTTAATAATTTTGTATGTTCTTTTCACATCATTTTCTACATAAATCATACTCATTTATGTATATGTATCTTTTGTTTGGTTTTGCAAAAAAATAAAAGATCATTCTATAGCTGTTGTTATAAAACTTGATTTGATGTTTATAATTTTACAATAAGTCATACATTAAGTTCTCTTAGTTACAACCCAAAATAAAAGTTAGTGTGCATCCATACGAACTACTGTTGACATAGCTCCTTCTTGTAAGCTTTTCCTTAGATAGGCAAAACATGAAAAAACAAAGGGGAAAGACAAAGGCAACACACCAGAAAAAAATGAAAACAAATAGTCATTTGAAGGCTTACGTTTAAAAATATGGAAAACCAGTATAATGTTATTAATGGAACACTGTGATGCTGCAAATATTGAACCATAAAACCATGAAATAATAGTGCTAAGCTGAGGGAAAAATTGCCTATCTCAAAATCCTTGGAGGGCTTTGAGGCCTTCAGAAGTGAAGTGAGTTACCTACATCCATGTAGCTAAACTAATGTCAAAGTTGGGATTCAAATTCAGGTCTCCTGACTCCGAATTCAGTGTACTTTTGATGTTATCACAACCAAGTAACCATAATAGGTTTGTTGCCCAATGTGTGCAAAAAACCAATATGCTGAGACACGAGGTTGCAGCCGAGAAAGAGGTTTAATCGTTGGGTTGTTGAAGGAGAAGATGGGAAGGAGCCTCAAATCCATCTCCCCAGGTAGTCTGGGGCTGGATTTTCAAGGGTTTTGGAGTGGGTCAAAGTGTGGAAATTGTTAATTGGTGGAAGAGTACAGGGGGAAGTCATAGGATGGGGAGAGGAACAAACAGCATTCTCATGTTAATTTCTGTTTCTCTGTGGAGGTCTTAAAGATGGTTGGCATCAGCTGTTTCCCTAGAATTGGGGATCTGAAGACCTTTAAGCAATTCTTAAAGAAAAGTCTTATGATTCTGATGTCAGTGATTCTATCTACAAGAACAGTGGGACTGAGGATACAAACGATCAGGATCTAGTGACTTTCAGGTACAAGGAAGTGGATCAGAGTGCAGCCTGATTAATACTTACTTATAGCCTGATTAATACTTACATATTTCTGTCCAGAATTCTTGTTAACCCCTGAGAATGCCTTCAACCATAGGTTCATACTAACGAAAAGACAAGCAAAACACATTATATTAGTTAAACACAATTGCAATACAATGTGTTTAATACAACATATTGTATTAATTAAATGCAATTTGAAAAGTATTATTGCATTTGAAATCATTGGCTAAGAACAGGAATATAACATAAAGACTGGAAAAAGAGACAAGTGACAAGTAGCTTGGAGGGAAGGTCAAATTAGTTTCTCTGTAAAAGAAGATGAGGTAGGAAGATCAAGCGAAATAATTTAAATGTATTGAATTTACTTAAGAAGTGAAGCAAAGAGAAAATGCCCTTCAGTTTAAAATAAAATTCCCAACAGAAACTGAGAAGATCAAGTAGAGGTAAAAGTTATACCCTTGAGCTGCTAATAATGAAATCTAGCCTGAGGGAAGGAAGTTTTGTTGAGAGATCACTACCTGACAGGAACTTTACATGCATTCTCTCATTTTACCCTCAAAGCAACCCTTGAGGAAGGGACTTGGAAAACCATTTTATGCATAGGAAACGAAACAAATAACTTAAAATTACTCTCCCAAAGTCACTCTGATAGACAGTGTTCCAACAGGGTAAAGACTCAGGTACTTTTGTCTTGGCCGCAAAGTCTGTCTTCATTGTGCCCCAGTACTGCCTATGTTAATCAGGAAGGTAAAATGATCTCTATGTTAGACCTAGAGTTTCTGGATAAGGAAGTGTGAGAGATTAATTTGGGTATATATGAGCTGTCCTTAACAATTTGAAAATATAATTAAATTGAATTATAAAGATAAGATTAAGAAAAAAATGGTTTGGAGGACATTGCATACTCTTACATAAGTAGAAACTTCCTGTTATTTACCTGTTCTGCTTTTTCCTGTTTGTTTAAAGCTTGAAGAAATTTGAGTAGGTAAAGACATAGGAATTAATAGTACAGGGACCAAAGGGAAAACTTCCCTTTTGTCCTCTAAAGGTTTACTGAAAAATCAACTGACAAATGGCAAATTAATTGGAGAAAGGGCATGCAGATTTATTAATGTGTACACAGTGGAATCATGGAGTGATTACCTATCCCCCAAATGGGGTTTAGAAGCTTATATATCATCTTTTGAGGGTACAGAAAGAATGGGAACTTAGATCCTAGCAAAACAGGTTATAGGATGGAGGAGAAAAAGAATTCTGTTGACAGGTAATAAATGACAACTAGAGAGAATGAGTGGATTGCAGGGCAGAGATGATTAAGATATTTCTCCTTGGAATTTGAATGAGCCTGAGAGATAGACATTATCTTGTGAAAGGGCTTATTCAAGTATGGTTACATTTTTGGCCTTATTTTTTGTCATAGATAATGAGATAACAGTAAGGAGAAGAATAAACTTGTTCTCCTGGTGGATCAGTACTTTAGGCAGATAAAGGGACTTCAGACAACAACTCATCCTGTGCTTTGGGAAAGACAGTGGGGAAGTCAGAGAGACCTTGAGGTTTCTTCAGTTCAGCATATCAAAGCATGTATTTTGGGGGTATCAGTTCCTAAGTCCCAACAAAAGCCAAGGAAAAAAGCAAAGACTGAGAAGTTGCTTTTTATTAAGGTTTCTACTTGCAGCTCAATTCTTTCATTTACACTCTGATTTTGTAAGTTGGGCCTAATACAGAGACTTGGAGTCAACATGGGTTAGAAATAGGCTCTATCATAGAACTTGTCTATTTTCCCACAATTCTGATAATATTTTACACAAATATGGACATGCTTTGCAGTTATGTAACAGTCAATATAGTGAGACATGGGGGACTGCAGCAGAGAAAGTGTTTAATAATCTTAGGATAGCCACAGGAGGAGATGAGAGGAAACCTCAAATCCTCTTCTCTAAAGAATCTGGAGCTAGGTATCTAGGGTTTGAAGTTGGCTGAGGTGTGGGAATCATTGAGTAGATGAAGAGTGCAGGGTTAAGTTATGTACTTTTGATAACAGGGAAGTTGAATTACTTCTGAATTCCTCAGATAAGAAGTTTCGCCTCTAGATGGCCTGCTTGATAGTCTCCAGGTGATCTTTCCTCTCCCCATTTTCTTTCTGAAAATATCTTGGTCAAATCTTTGATCCTTTGTGTTCCCCCAGGCTCATGTCTACCTGCTACCTATTACAGTCTCAAGAAAGGGAAAACAGCATAGTGAAGAGGGGCCCAGGTCTGTCTGGTAACTTCCTGCTGAAAGGGGATAGTGAGTGGATAAGTTGTATTTTTCTTTTTCTCTCTGTCTGTCATGAAGGGAATGAGGATCATGAAAAACTTATTCATGGGGAGAAGAAAGGATTCCATTAAGAGGCCCCATGTAAATGGAAGTTGCTGTTGCAGGCTGATATTGGGATTGCATAGTCATCTGTAGGTGGAATCGTAACCTGGATGATATAAACTTAATAAGAGCATTAAAAAGGCAGAGACCAAAGATTAAAAGAAGAATAATGAGGAATAAAGGTTCAAGTAATAGGAGAAGCCAAGTGAGTTTTAGAAACCCGTCAGTAGAGGTTTTGGCCCAGTTGTGGTTACTTTAGGAAAGTGTGTGTAGTCATTTGGCTTGTTTGACATTTTTTTTTGGACATTAGTTTTCATTTCTCCAGACATATTAATGTAGGTGCAACATGTTTTACTGATGACAACACAGACTTCTTTTTCAGCTAGGGGTTAATTAGCAGTGAAACAAAGCTGTAAGATCCCAGGAGGGGTAATATATTTTTAAGGTTTCTTGTATTGAGAGAGCCATCACTGCTAAGGCTCTTAAGCTGGGTGGTGGGGAGGGATTCCTAGGATACAAGGTCTAAAGCTTTTGAAAAATATGCTGTAGGGTGCTTAGAGGGCCATAGATCTTAGGCTCACTCTCAAAGCTATCCACCTTCATTTGTGTACATAAAAAAAGAAAGGCTTAGTTAGATCAGGTAGGGCTAAGGCTGGGGCTGAGATTAAAGCCTGTTTTTAAAGTGTTTAGAGCATGTTTCACATTATCAGTCCAGGATAGAGGTTGTCCTCAGTTCCCTTGAGGGCTTCATATAAAGGTTTTCCTTTTACTCCAAAGGAAGGAATCCATATTCTGTAAAACCCAGCCATACCCCAAAAGAATAGAAGCTGTTGTTTAGTTCCTGGAGTTGTCATGTTTAAAATAAGATTTTTAGGGGTACTAGAGAGGCTCTCTGTACCGAGGGCTAAAATATGGCCCCAAAAGTGAACCCTTTGTGTGAGTATTTGTGCTTTAGAAGGAGATACTTTGTCCCCACAGTCAGCAAGTTTGTTTAATACTAACACTGTATTTTTGTCTAAAACAGCCTTGTTAGGATGACAGATTAGTAGGTCATCCACATACTGGAGTAGATTGCTGTCTTGGAGAAGCTGCAGGGTAGACAGGTTTCTAGCTAGGGCCTGTCCAATAAAGTGGAGGCTATCTCTGATTCCCGGGGCAGAATTATTCAAGTTAACTGTTAAGTTATTTGTCATTCAAAAGCAAACAGAAATTGGCTATCCGATTGTACAGGAATGCAGAAAAAGACATCCTTAAGATCAAGTACAGTAAACTAAGCTGTGGAGGAGAAAGTCTGTCCAAAAAGGGTATAAGTGTTTGGGACAATAGGATGAATCAGAATAACAGCTTCATTAATAGTTCTAAGGTCCTCTGCTAGTTGGTAGGAGTCATCTGGGTTCTTCACAGCTAAAATGAGAGAGTTGCGAGGCCAGTTGCATGGTGCCATTAATCCATGGGTTAAAAATTTTGTTATTAGGGGCTGTAACCCTTTTCATGCTTCTGATTTCAAGAAGTATTGGGGATTCTGAAGAACTTATTGGGAATCTTGAGCTGAATTAATACAAGAGCAGCTGATATTGAATGGCCAGGAAGAGAAGTATTCCAAATTTCAAATGGCATGTGTTTTAGAGTTTGAGGTTCTCTAGACTGCAGTTGCTCTTTTAGTGAAGTGTGAGTTAATACCGCTGGAAGGTGAGGGCTTAGCTGTAAATTAGCATGTAATTTTGTGTTAAGTCATGGCCTAATAATGGAACAAGGCAGTTTGGCAGGACTAAAAAGAATGGGTAAAGGAATAACCTTCCACTTTACAAGGGGATGGTGGTGTAAAACAGCCTCTTTGGGGTTTCCCATCAATACCTGTGAGAAAAATGGAGGACTGACTCACTGGCCCTAGTAAATGTTTAAAGATGAATAACTGGCCCCTGTATCTATGAAGAACATTATCTCTTGTTCAGCCACAATCAGATTTACTCTGGGCTTATCAATAGAGATGGAAAAGATAGGGGATAGATGGCCTCAAGTCCCCATCAGTCACCTAGAGGATGAATTTCAGAGGCTTGATTATAATCCAGGAGTAGAGTTAGAGGAACTTGTCCTTGACATTGCCCTCATCCTCATTCTACAGGACTCCCTTGTTAGGTAGGTTGGTAAAGTTGTAGCTGTGACAGCCCAGAAGGAAGAGGTGCCCCACCTCGTGAGGGAGAGAGAGACACTCACTCTTCCAATGCCCCTCTTATTTCTAGTGAAGACAGGCTTCCAGGGTTGGCTTGTAACCTGGAGGTTTGGAACCTTTTCTACTCTAGTGTCCTGGATTTCTGCAGAAATAACAGGTCCCCATTCTGTTAGTAGTATAGGGATGAGCCTTGAGGTTATTAGTTCATGGAAAAAAATGTGCCAGTGCTATTGCCATGTAATTAGGTTGGCGATGGCATTTTCTTCTCCTCCAGTTTAGCCTTTTTTTTTTTTTTTTTGAGATGATGTTTCACTCTTGTTGCCCAGAATGGAGTAAAATGGTGCAATTTCAGCTCACTGCAACCTCCGCCTCCCCAGTTCAAGCGATTCTCCTGCCCCAGTCTCCCGAGTAGCTAGGATTACAGGCATGCACCACTATGCCTGGCTAATTTTTGTATTTTTTAGTAGAGATGGGGTTTCCCCATGTTCACCAGACTGGTCTCAAACTCTTGAACTCAGGTTATCCACCTGCCTCGGCCTCCCAAAGTGCTGGGATTACAGGTGTGAGCCACCACACCTTGCCTTCTTTTTTATTTTTGATATTTCCTTCCGATTATTGAAAACTGGAAAGGCTGCATTTAATAAGGTAGGACAAGGAATTTGTGGGTCTTGCTCTAATTTTTGGAGTTTTTGTTTGATGTCTTTGGATACCTGACTTAGAAGGTGTACAGCCAGAATAGATTGGCTTGCAGGGCTTTGGGGGTCTAAATTTGTATATTTTTGCATAGTGTCCGTCAGTCTAGCTTGTAAAAGGGCAGGATTCTCAGATGGCTCCTAACTGACTTCTCATAATTTACAAAAATTAACAGGTTTTCTTACGGTCTTTTTCATTCCTTCCAACAAACAAGTTATTATAAAATCTCATCTGCCCCTGCCTCTGTCTGGGCCGACACTGGTGGCCTGGTGTTGCCAATTGGGTTCCGTGTCAGGGACAGCTTCTTCTCTGGCTATATTATCATTAGGATTACGAGCATGAGTTTCATCCACCCAAGTTCAAACTAAAGGCATGATTTTCTTTGTGGGAACGTCAACTAGTTAATACCACAAATATATTTTGCCAGGTTAAAACAAAGGAAATAGTTAAGGCCTGAAATTCTTGAATTAACTTCTGGCTCCTGTGCTCCTGGCTAAATGAATGCAACTGGGATTGAATTTGCAAAAGATCCAATATTGGAAAAAAGGCATGAACTTGAATTTTTCCCAAATCTTCATTTGTCACCTTGTGGACAGGCAAAACATTTTGGGGGTTTTCTGAGGACTCTGTGCTAGCGGCTTATGTAACTCCTGTGCAAGTATATGAGGAGGATAAAGTATCTGTTTATGGAGAGGGGGTGATGATTGGGGTATGAAGCAGATGGAGAGGGTGTAGGTAAAGTGGGAGCAGGCTGAGGAGAATGTGATAGGCAAATGGAAGAATCATCTAAGGCATCAGAATCAGGGAGAGAAGAAGTTCTTTGGAAGCATATGCAACAATTTTTATGTAATTTTAGGTGTCAGATAAGCCCAAAAGACCTGAACATATGGGATCTCTGAATATAAAAGAAAATTATATGCTTCTTTTGAAGAGTTTGTGGGTCAAAATGGAACCACTGTATAAGAATGCAACCCAAGGGCAAATTGGATAGAACTGAAAAATGAGTTGAACCCACGTTGGGTTTAGATAAGGCATTACAAGATCCCTGAGGTGTCTGCGAGGGATTTTGACCTCCCTTTTCCCTTTGCTCACTCTATTTGGGGGTGCCTAACATGGATAGAGGGTCTGCCCTTGCCTGGATGAGCAGTCTAGGCCTGTCCTTGTTTGAGTGGTCAGCTCAAACCTAACGTGAAGGAGAACTCGTCCATGACTTGGGATGTGATGTCTGTGGCAAAGTTGGATTCAAAATGGGGTCCACAACCAGTAGATTGTTGCTGCACAGAGTTGATTTTGCTGCTGCTCATTTCCAAGGCAGGGTTTACAGTGTCAAAGTGAAAGTGGACTTGCTACCCTTGGGGGCAATAGTGAATGTGCTCTTTTGTCTTAGCCTTTGCATAATACCGAGGAGTGCCCTCGGCCAGAAACCCTCAATTGCCAAAGAGTACTTAAGCTGGTTCACTGGTAGTCCAAAAATGGAAAAGAACCCAGGCCAGTTTCTCAGCCCCAAGGGCAGAGATAGATACTCCTTCTCTAGGGCTTCAGGATGCTACTGAAGAGTGGCCTCGGCCAAAGACCATCGGTTTCTAAGAGTAAAGAACCAGACTGTTGAGGGAAGTAGAGAGGAAAAAGAAGGGAGAAATCCCAGTAAAGTCCCAGTAAGAGCCAATGAGATGCCTGGCAGGGTGTCAGAGCCCCAGCATCAGAAAGTGATTGACTCGCAGGTTGGCAAGAAGAATTTATTGACAACAGTATAGGTCTGAAAAGGAAGGTTTTATTAGATGGAAAGAATGCTGCAGAAGAGTGCAGCGAGGTACCTCAGCAAGAGATGACTGAGTGTCCAGTGGTGGATTTTCCTTAGGGGTTTTTATGGACCTTAAAGTGAGAGCTTAAGGGTAATTTGAACCGTATTAGCCATGTGGGTCATGAGGAATGATTACATTTGTAGATATTTTGGTGCCTTGATGTCAGCAAGGGTTGCACAATGAGTTTCAATATGCATGCATTCCAGAGATCTATGGAAATTCTAGTTACTTACAAAGTTTTGGGAAAAGAGCCTGGTACCAGATGCATGCTTTCGATAACAGGGAAGTCAAATTTCTTCTAAATTCCTCAGATAAGGAGTTTTGCCTCTGGATGGCCTGCTTGATGGTTACCAGGTAATTTTTGCTTTCTCGAGCAAGACGCCTTCATCCTTCAGGGAGTGTATTTAGTAGTGTTGTCTGTTTTGGGAGGTAAGATTGTTGAGAAAAGTCTTAGGGAATAGGCTTTCCTGGACGATATATGGAAAGCAGAGAAGGCATCTGAGGCTCCACATCCTCTTCCAAGATGAGCACTTTTAGTGGGTAATACCAAAAATCCAAGTGGGAAGATAAGGCCTATAACCACAGACTGCCATTATTTGAGTGATAATTTGTCATGCATGCTGAAATCCTTCTTTCTTCCTCTTGCAACCATCAGAGATAGTTGGCCGCATGGTCCCTGGAATATGAACAAGGGACTCTCTGATATCTCTAGATTTTGTTCCTTTCTGTTGGAATCACTATAAGGTCAAGTTCCTTTTTAATAATTCATGACACTTATTAACCTCCCACCCATCCAAAAAGCAAATGAAACGCACAGACACACAACATGCACACACACAGAAACACACATACATACACCAAGAAATACCTTGAACCCCTAAAAAATGCAAAACTATTGTGAAAGACACCTTCATAGCACCAATACTGTGGTGCACACAGTTCAACCAGTTTGAGGTGCCTGCCTGCTACTGAGGTACAGGAGTGAACTCTTCTACCGTTTCAAGGCGATATCCTTCTGAGTTCTCACAGGCTGTTTAACTTCCATCTAAGTTTGTAATTGGAGAGTGTAGGTAAATGGAGCTAGAATGATTCCAGTGGCCATACAGAAGCTTGTGGTATAGTAAAATGAACCTTGAGATTTAATTAGAACATATGATCAAAGTTTGAAAAAAAGAGGGAGGGTGAAGAAACAAAGAAGAGGCCTGCAGGAGCCTTTTGAAGAGATGTATTGTCTTTCTGCATCTGTTTGGCCATTACATAGAATATTAATGTGCATTTGCACTTGGTGATAATGATAGGGGTGTTGACATGGTTGATCAAAATTGTTCCACAAGCTATGATGATGGATTGCTCCTGTCAGGAGAGCCAGTTAGAAATGTCTACATCAGATGACAAAGGGAATAATGTGTCATTGATTTGAACCCAAATAATAATCTCGTCTGAAAGAAGACATGTTGCTCTTTAGACGGTAGAATAAAAGGTATGTTCTAAATGAGTAGAAATGATGGTGAAAAGAACTTCATTCTGTGTGCAATCCACTAACTACTCTCCCTTACCCCCTTCAACTGAGACTTTAGGCAAATTATGTAAACACTTTGTATTTTCAGCTAGAAAAATGCATACCTCTGTATCTCCCAAAAAGTTGTTCTCAGATTAAATAAAGATAATAAATACAAAAACAATTTAAAACAAAAATGCAAATTTAAAGGAATGTTAATATTTACCTGATGGCTGGAGCCAAAAATGTAGCCATCATCCACTGATGGTCCCTTTTCAAATTATTCACCAAGTCCTTCCACCTCTTGACACTCAATCATTTTGTCAGTCCATTAGGCCCGCTTTACTTTATCTATAATAATTTTTATTCATTGTTGGTTCTTTGTTTGGATGCCACTTTTTTCTGTAAGAATTTTCTAAACCCAGTTTATGAATTAGGTATTCCCGTATATTCACATAACACCACATACCTGCCCATGATAGCATTGATTACAATGTTTGTCATATTTTCTACTAGAATTTAAGGTCCAGAGGAAACCACAACTATGACTTTAAAGCTCTTTTCTTCACTTCGGCATCATAAGACTTGACACATAGTAAATAATTAGCAACTAGTTGTTGACTAAAGAAATGCAAAATTGTCTTGCTCTGAAATTAAAAATGAGAAAGAGATATAAGAAAATGTTGATTAAAAGTAATTATTTTAATTAGAAATTGACTAAAATATTTAAACATTTGATGCCTAGGCAAATAAACTTAAAAATATGTTCTCTTCCTGAGAGGAGCAAGAGTCAGCTAAAAGAAAAAAAGAAAAAAAAAAAAACATACATTGTCAAGCTAAGAGGCTGTGTTTGATACTTTGTTTAACCATCATAGAAACATTTGGGTAATGCAAATAATATACATATCATTGTCTTTTTTACTCTCATCAACACTGCATTCTTTTCAAAGTTGCTCTTAATATATATAAAACTTGACATATGTCTCAAGAAGTGACTCTGTGAGATTAAATTGATGGTTTTCATATTTCATAGACTGATCTTAATAACGGTTAAGAGTATGGTCTCCAGATCAAACTGCCTGGAGTTTAGTTTAAACCCTGGTTCCACCACTTAGTAGCTGTATTATGTTAGGCAGGTCGCTTAACCTCTTTGTAAGTGTTTCCTCATTTGCAAAATGGGGATGATAAATCTCCCACTGAGGATTAAACGCTCCAATGCAAGTTAAGCTCTTGGAACTCTGACACAAAGTAAATACTTAATAGTTATTATCTTATTATTTGAACAATGTTGATATTTCTAATTTCTGAGCTATTGTGTTAGAGAAATTAGCATTTCTTATATTCTAAAATCATTTTGATATAATGAAATATCATGAAACATTTATTATATAGCTGTAATATTACTATTATATGAGCCATATTACTATTGATATTTTCCTATTTTGTTTCAATTTGGCCTTGGGGAAATATTGGAATTTCTGGATTACAAGAGGTTGGCTCAGTAGATTTTACTCTACTATAGTTGCCTTGGTAGAAATATTCAATATTTTGAATGCCAATTTAGCTGTGAATAACGTATAAAAATGTAACTCCAATCTAATTTTCAAGGAGGAGTTTTTAGAAACTGATAAAATGACTAAAATTCCATCCTAACAAAGCAAAATCACCAAATATCTAAGAAAATTCAGGAAGTAAAGAATATGAGAAGCATTGTCAAGTATCAGATTTTTTCTTTTAATTTCAAAAGTATAATCTTAATCATGTGGTATTGCTTCATGAATACAAAGACTGATCAGTGTAAGAAAAGAGATGTCCATGGAAGAGACACTAATAGCTGAATGTTTTAGGACAGGCCACACAAGATGGCTGCTTACTACAATACTGTTTCTGGAGAGCCTCTGTGTGCATGACATTTTCAGTTTCCTTCTAAGAGTTTCCTGCTGCATGGATCTCTGTGTTTAGTTCCATGAGGTTCTGCAAGCCGAGCCAGGGATTATTGGAGCAGGGATCACCTCTCATTCAGTCAATCATCTAGAATGATCAATGGCCTACAAGGCAGGGCAATATGAGAGGTAGAGAACATACAGTACTAACATTCTCCACTTCCTTTGGTAACTAATCAATTCAATCAGATCCTCTGATGGTCTATGTGGTACTCTAGAAAAGGGCCACATAGAAATAGCAGTAATATTTGAGAAGTACAAAAGCTAGAAGATAGAGAAAAAGCAGTCGTACGGCAACATTACTAGACAGAAAATATTAGGAAGATACATAAGTTAATTCCAGAAGCATTTGTCATATCAAGAGAAGAAACCATAGAAGCATAGACAAAGAGTGGTTGAGTAGCTATAGAATATTGAATTGGGTAGCAAAAGACACAACTGATAAGCACCACTGATAATAATCAAAACAACAAGGTTACTATAGCTGCAGTGTATCCAGATGCTGTAAGAAATTTTGCTATGGCCATTCAAAAAAATTATTATTTTTAATTGTAGAGGCTACCTAGTAGGTGTGATTATCTATAGAGTACATGAGATAATTTGATACAGACTTGTAATGCATAATAACCACATCATAGTAAATGGGATATCTGTCTCCTCAAGAATTTATCCTTGGTGTTATAAACAAATTATATACACTTGTAGTTATTTTAAAATGGACAATTACATTATTATTGACTATAGTTACTCTATTGTACTATCAAATACTAGGTCTTATTCATTCATTCTTTCTAACTATTTTTTGTACCCATGAGCTATCTCCACTTCCCACTAAGTCCCCTACTACCCTTTCCAGCTTCTGGTAACTATTATTCTACCCTCTATCTCCATGAATTCAGTTGTTTTAATTTTTAGCTCCCACAAATAAATGAGAACATGTGAAGTTTGTATTTCTATTCCTCACTCATTTCTTTCTATTCCTGACTCATTTCACTTAACATAATGACCTCTCAGTTCCATCCATGTTGTTGCAAATGACAGGATCTTATCATTTTTATGACTGAATAGTCCTCCATTGTGTATATGCACCACATTTTCTTTATTCACTCATCTGATGATGGACACTGAAGTTGCTTCCAAATCTTGCCTACTATAAATAATGCTGCAATAAATATGATAGTGAAGTTAACACTTCAACATCCTGATTTCCTTTCCTTTGGGTATATACCTTGCAGTGGAATTGCTGGATCGTATGTTAGTTCTATTTTTAGTTTTTTGTTTTGTTTTGTTTTTTGTTTTTTGTGGTTTTTTTTTTTTTTTTTTTTTTTTTTTTTTTTTTTTTGAGATGGAGTCTCACTCTGTTGCTCAGGCTGGAGTGCAGTGATGCTATCTTGGTTCACTACAAGCTCCGCCTTATTTTTAGTATTTTGAGGTTTGAGGGAACTCCAAACTATTCTTCATAGTGTTTGTACTAATTTACATCCCCACCAACAGTGTACAAAAGTTCCCTTTTCTTCACATCCTCATTTGCATTTGTTATTGATTGTCTTTTGGATAAAAGCCATTTTAACTGGGGTGAGATGATATCTCATTGTAGTTTTGATTTGCAGTCCTCTGATGATCAATGATGTTCAGCACCTTTTCATATTCCTGTTTGCCATTGACATTTGTATGTCTTCTTTTGAGAAGTGTTTATTCAGATCTTTTGCCCACTTTTTGATCAGATGATTAGATTTTTTCCTATAGAGTTATTTGAGCTACTTATATATTCTGGTTATTAATCCTTTCTCAGGGGGGTAGTTTGCAAATATTTTATCACATTCTGTGGTTGTCTCTTCACTTTGTAGATAGTTTCTTTGCTGTGCAGAAGCTTTTTAAACTTGATCTGATCTCATCTGTCCTTTTTTGCTTTGGTTTCTTGTGCTTGTAGGGTATTACTCAAGAAATCTTTGCCCAGACTCATATTCTGGAGAGTTTCCCCAATGTTTTCTTTTAGTAGTTTTATAGTTTCTAATCTTAGCTTTTTGTATATAGTGAGAGATAGGGGTCTAGTTTTATTCTTCTGCATGTAGATATACAGTTTCCCCGGCACCATTTATTGAAGAGACTGTCTTTTCCCCAGTGTATATTCTTGGCACCTTTCTTGAAAAATGAGTTCACTATAGATGTATGGATTTGTTTCTGGGTTCTCTGTTATATTCCATTGGTCTACGTGTCTGTTTTAATACCAGCACCATGCTATTTTGGTTACTATAGATTTGTAGTGTTAATATGATTTGAAATCAGATAATGTGAGTCCTCCAGTTTACTTTGTTGATTTTCCACCTGGAAGATCTGTCCAATACTAAAAGTGAGGTGTTGAAGTCTCCAGCTATTATTGTAATGAGGTCTGTCTCTCTCTTTAGTGCAATTTATATCTCAGTACTCCAGTGTTTGGTACATATATATTTACAATTGCTGTATCTTATTGCTGAATTGAACCCTTTATCATTATATAATCACCTTCTTTTTTTTCTTACAGTTTTCATCTTGAAATCTACTTTGTTTCATATAAGTATAGCTACTCTTACTCTTTTTTCTGGTTTCCATTGGCATGAAATATCTTTTTTTATTCCTTTCCTTCAGTCTGTGTTTATCTTTATAAGTGAAGTATGTTTTTTATAGGCAACAAATTGTTGTGGTTTTTTTAAAATCTATTCATCCACTCCATGTCTTTTTTATTGGAGAGCTTAATCCATTTACATTTAATGTTACTATTGATAAATAAGAACCTACTCCTGCTATTTTTTTTTTTTTCTGGTTGTTTTATGGTTTTCTTTCTTCTTTTCTTTCTTCCTGTCTTCCTTTTAGTGAAGACAATTTTCATTATTGGTGTGATGAATGTATTGCTTTTTATTTTTTGCGTATCTGTTGTATATTTTGATTTGAGGTTACTATGAGGCTTGCAAATACTATCTTATAATCCATTATTTTAAACTAATGACAACTTAAAGTTGATGGCATAAACAAACAAATGAGAAAAAACTAATAGAAATGCTACACTTTATCTCACTGCCTTTTGACTTTTTATTGTTTTTATGTATTCTTATACTGTCTATGTATTGAAAAGATGTAATTATTATTTTTCATTGGTTCATCATTTAGTTTTTCTATTACGTAATACATAAAATAGGAGTTTATACCCTCAAATTAAAGTGTTATAATATTCTTTGTTTTTCTGTGTGCTTACTATTACCGGTGAGTTTTGTACCTTAAGATGATTTCTTATTGCTCGTTAATATCCTTTCCTTTTAGATTGAAGAACTTCCTATATAATTTCTTGCAGGACAGGTCTGGTGTTAATGAAATTACTCAGCTTTTGTTTGTCTGGGATAGTATTTATTTCTCCCTTAGGCTTGAAGGATATTTTCATCAGTGATACTATTGTAGGGTAAAAGATTTTTTCCTTCAACACTTTAAATATGTCATGCCACTTTCTCCTGCCCATAAGGTTTCCACCGAAAAGCCTGCTGCCAGATGTAACGTAGCTCTCTTATATGTTATTTGTTTCTTTTCTCTTGCTGCATTTATGATTTTTTTTTAATTTTTGGCCTTTGGGAGTTTGATTATTAAATGTGTTGAGGTATTCCACTTTCAGTGGCATCTGCATGGTGTTCTATAACCTTCTTGTACTTAAATATTGATATCTTTCTTAGATTTCAGAAATTCTCTGAAATTATGCTTTTGAATTAACTTTCTAATCCTATAGAAAGTAGTGAAGCCAGTCATGTTTGTGTCCTTCTCTTCAGGATAGCAAGTTCCCCTAAACCCCAGGCAGGTCCAGCAATGCTAGCTGTGAACCAGGGATTAGAGTCAAAACCCTTAGAAATCTACCTGATGTTCTGTTTCACTGTGGCTAAGCTGGCACTCAAACCACAAGACAAAGTTCTTTCTATTCTCTATCCTCTTTAAGTCCAATAACTCTTAGATTTGGCCTTTGGAGGCTACTCTCTAGGCCTAATAGTTATGCTTCAATTTTTAATACTTTTTTTCTTTTATCTCCCCTGGCTGTGTATTTTCAAATAGCCTATCTTCAAGCTCACTAATTCTTCTGCTTGATCAATTCTGCTATTAGGACACTATGATGCATTGCTCAGTATGTCAATTGCATTTTTTCAAGTCTAGAATTTCTGCTTCTTTTTTTTTTTTGTTAATTTCAATCTCTGTTAAAATCATCTGATAGAATTCTGAATTCCTTCTCCATCATCTTGAAATTCATTGAACTTTCTCAAAATAGCTATTTTTAATTATCTGAAAGTAATGACAGTGGCTGCTCTAGATTGCCTGCTGTGCCATCTTGCTGGCTGCAGCAAGGAGGCATGGCTAGGGCTGCATTCTCCATGGAGCAGCTCGGAGCTGGGGACAAGCAGGAGCCCTGGCCCTTGCAAGATGGGGCAGAAGCTCCCAGGGTACTGCTGCAGCCACCCAAACTGTGGCTGCAGATTCTGACCTCCAGCTCCATGGAGCCAGCAGGAGCCCCACCCCCCAACCCTGGGTGCAGTTGCAGCTGCCCAAATCATGGCTGCAGACTCAGGCATCCCTGCATTCTTGGGGTTCCAGGAAGGCCCCTTCTGCCCTCTCACTATCAGAAGTGCCTGCTCCTGCTGCCTGGCTTTTCCCTGCTGTCAGTGTGGTGCGTGCTCTGATCTTGGAGGAAGGTCAGGGCCAAGCCTGGGCACCGTGAATGACAGCAGGAGGCAGACAGATTGCTGGGTGGAAGGGGACACATCCTTAATGAGGCCACACCTTCAGATCATGGAGGGCCTGAAGGCTGGGGCCTGGGCTGCCAGTCCCACATACTGGAGTGGGAACTTGTGGTGCGTTTCCTGGGCCCACCAGTGGTCGCCTATGAGCCAAATCACTGCACACTTCCTCCCATCTGAGGCCCATAAAAGCCCAAGTCTCAGACAGAGGTGAGCAGACAATGGGATGACCAGCTGCAGAGAGGAGTTACCTTCTCTGCTGATAGCGGGAGATGTTGTGATGATCAGAACCTGAGAGGAGCTGCCCACTTTATGGCCTCCTCTCTGCTGACAGCTTCAGAGACTGCAGAGACATCAGGACTACCAGTTGTAGAGAAGAGCAACCCACACTAGGGCCTTCTCTTTGCTGAGAAGTACAAAATTATGGCATGACCTGCCTGCAGAGAGGAGCTCCCCACTCCCGAGTCTCTTCTCTGCTTGGAGCTGAGTACTCATCAGGACACCCTGGCTGCAGAAAGGAGCCACCCTCTGTGGGACTTCTGTGAGCTGTTATATTGCTCAATAAAGCTCCCCTTCATCTTGCTTACCCTCCACTTGTCTGCCTACCTCATTCTTCCTGTTGCAGGACAAGAACTAGGGAGCCACTGAATGGCAGAACTAAAAGAGCTATAACACAAACAGGGCTGAAACGTGTCCCTTGTTTGCCATGTTGCAGGTGAAGAGAAGGAGAGAAGAACTGTGGCCCCTCAGGGATCCCAGACCTGGGAGCTCCCAGAGACAGAGCTGTGATACCCTCTTTGGGTTCCTGTAGTTCCTTGTGTCGCCAAGCTTCCAGGTGCCAATTATGTTCCCGGGGTCAGTAAGGGAAGCTGTTTGCAGTATGCCTGGTTCAACTATGCCTTGCAGAGAGCCAGCACCCGTGCTGGCACCTGTAGCTGTCTACCACACTGCAGCAGCTGGCATGTCTGACTGAGCAGTGGCCGGAACCCATACTCACTCACCCACCCCTCACCTCTCTATGCCTCACTTACCCTTGGCAGGCATGTGATCCAGGCTGGTAGCATGAGCTGAGCACAGCCTGCCAGGCAGGGTGGGCAGAATGAGCTCAGTGTGCCCAAGCAAAACGGGCAAAGGTGCCACCAGGCAGAGATTTCAGGTCAAAAAAGTAACACCCCAAAGATCCCATAACAAAAGGTCACATATCTCTGTTTCTCCAGGATTGGTCTCTGGTGTCTTATTTAGTGCATTTGGTGAAGTCATGTTTTCTTGGCTGGTCTCAATGCTTGTAAATGTTCATCTGTATCTGGGCATTTAAGAGTTAGGTATTTGTTTGTCTTCACAGTCTGCCTTGTGTGTACCCATCTTTCTTGGGAAGGCTTTTCAGATATTCAAAAGGACTTTGGTGTTGTAATTTAAGTTGTATCTGCTTTAGCGGGGACCCTAAGCCCAGTTACACTATGGTTATTGCAGCCTCATAAATGTACCACCTTGGTGGTCTTGGATAAGATCCAGAAGAATTCTCTGAATTACCAGGCAGAGATTGTTTTTCTCTTTTCTTACTTTCTCTCAAACAAAAGGTGTTTCTCTCTGAGCTGAGCCACTTGGAGCTGGAAGTGGGATGACACAGGCCCCCCTGTGGCCACATCACTGGAACTGCCCTAGATCAGACCTGAAATCATCACAGCACTGGGTCTTGCTCAAAGCCCACTGTAACCATGTTCCTTCAAGGACCTAGGGCTCTACAATCAGCCAGTGGCAAAGGTAGCCATGTTTGTGTCCTTCCCTTCAGGGTGGCAAGTTCTACACAGGCCCAGGTGGGTCCAGAGATGCTGTCTGGAAGCCAGATATTGAAATAAAAAACGTTAGAAATCTACCTGATGTTCTATTCTACTGTGGCTAAGCTTGCACTCAAACCACAAGACAAAGTCCTTCCCATTCTTCCCTACCCCTTTCCACAGGCAGAGGAGCCTCTCCCCGTGTCCATCACCACCATTTGTTTGTGGAGAGTTCTGCCAGGCCACTGCCAATGTTTACTTAAGACCCAAGGGCTCTTTAGTCAGCTTGCAGTCAATGCTACAAGGTCTGGGACTCACCCTTTAGGGCAGTGGGCTCCCCTCTGGTCTAGTGCAGGTCCAGAAATGCTATCCAAGAGTGTAAGCTTGTATTGGGGATCTCAAGAGCACACTTTGTGCTTTACCCCACTGTGGCTGAGCTAGTACCTGAAGCCAGCATGTCTCAAAGCCTCACCCAAGGTCCATGGCATACTACCTGGGTATTGCTGCTGGTTATTCAGGACTCAAGAGCTCTTTGGTCAGCAGGTGGTTACTGGGTTCTTCCCTTCAAGGTAGCGAGTCTCAATGAATTTACAAGTTTATTTTGCCAAGGTTAAGGACACAATCATGACTCAACCTCAGGAGGTTCTGAGAACATGTACCCAAGGTGGTCAGACTATAGCTTGGTTTTATACTTTTAGGGAGACATAAAACATCAATCAATACATGTAAGATGTACATTGGTTTGGTCCTGAGAGGCAGGACAACACAAAGTGGGGGCTTCCAGATCATAGATGGATTCAAGTATTTTCTGTTTGGCAATTGGTTGAAAGAGTTTTTCTAAAGACCTAGAATCAATAGAAAAAAAGGAATGTCTGGGTTAAGATAAGGGGTTTGGGAGACTAAATTTCTTATTATGCAGATGAAGCTTCCAGGAAGCAGGTTTCAGATAGAATAGAAGGCAAATGATTTTTTATCAGACTTAAAAAGGTACCAGATGCTTAGCTAATCTCTCCTGGATCAGGAAAAGACCTGGAAAGGGAAGAGAATTCTCTACAGAATGCTGATTTTCCCCCACAAGAGGCAGCTTTACAGGGCTATTTAAAAATATGTCGAAGAAATATATTTCAGGGTAAAATACTTCAATTTCTTACAGGGCCTGGTATATGTCATTTTGTGATGTATCTGATTGCCAGAAAAAGAGTCTGTTTGGTCAGCCTTAAGATCTCTTTTTTAATGTTAACACTGATCAATTGTGCCTGAATTCCAAAGGGAGGAGGGCATAATGAGATGTGTCTGACCCCTCCTTCCCATCATGGCCTGAACTAGTTTTTCACATTTACTTTAGAATGTCATTGGCTGAAAGGGAGATGGGGGCTTATGATTTTATTTTAAGTTTACACTGTTTAATTGCATTAATATGCCACAAGAATGTTTATCCATTCTTCTATTAAAGGATGTTTAGACTTTTCTCATTGTATGGACTATTATGAATGACAATGCTATATACCTACTTATGCATATTATTTCATGGAATTCAATGGAATTTTTATTCCTCCTGCTTAAATTTTTTTGTTAGTAGTGAATTGCCAGGGCGAGGGCTAAATATATGCTTAATTTAAAATCTCTAAAATATTTGTACCATTTTATACTCCCATGAGCAATACATAAGGGTTCTGACTGGTCCACATGTCAACATTTAGTGTTATCAGTCCTTTTGATTTTACTCACTCTTATAAGTGTAAAATAGTATCTCCTTATGGTTTTAATATGCATATTCCTAGTCATATAGGATGTTGAGCATTTTTTCATTGCTTATTTTTTTGATCAATCATTTTTCATATCTTTACTTGTGGCAGTTCATCGTATGTTCTTGAAGCAGTCCTTTGCTGAATTCATTATTTCATTTTTGTCTCCAATCTGTGTCAGTGGCTTGCTTCTCCATTTTCTTAATAGTGTCTTTTAATAAGTGAAAATCTAATTTTGGTGAAATCCAGTTTAGTTTTATTTTTAATGGCTAGTGCTGTTTTTTTTCTCTCTTTGTATTAATCTATTTTCTGTTGTTTCAGATAACAGGATACCTCAAACTGGGTAATTTATAAAGAAAAGAAATTTATTTTTTACAGTTACGGAGACTAAGTCTGAGGTCAAATGTCCACATCTGGTAAGGGTCTTTTGCAGATGAGGGCTTTCTGCAGAGTTCTGAAGTGGCACTGAGAATCACATGGCGGGGGGCTGAGCATACTCATCATCTTAAGGCCTAGCCTCTTACTACTGCCACTTTGGGGATTAAATTTCAACTTGAGTTTTGGAGGAGACAAATATTCAAATCGTAGCAGTCTTGTCCTAAATTAAAAAAATAATAATAATTAAAACAGAAAAACTGGCAACTCCAAGGTTTTGGAAATATTCTCCTATATTTTCTTTTAGGAGTGGAATGGTCTTAGATTTATATTTGGTTGATTTCATCTTAAATTAGTTTTTTAGTATTCCCATGTATTTGGAGTTTTCTAATGCTATTTTAATATTTTAATTTGATTTTACATAGGTTTTTTGCTTAGATTAATATTTAAGACAATTATTTAGGTTTTACCCCTTTTCATTTTATTTGGTGACCTCTGGTATTCTAATTCATGGTTTCTTTCTATAGCCGTATCATTGCTCAGTTAAGTAGCTCGTGTGTGTGTGTGTTGGGCGGGGTGGGGGGGGGGTGTTTAACTGTTCTTTTCTGGCCATAGTCAAATAATACTTTCATTCTGTCTGTGAATCTAAGGGCTTTTGATTATTTCTCAATTTCTCAGGTTTTTTTTATTTTAAATGATTTCCAATTATATTCTCCTAAGGTCTTAATAATATCCTCAAAGATATGTTGTAAGACCATTTGAAGGAAATTTGTAAGATTTACTTAACTTTGTAATTGGAACAATAGCTGAGATGATTCCTTAATTTTTTAACTTTTTATTTTGAGTTACTTTGAGATTCACATACAGTTGTTAGAAAAAATACAGAAACATACTATGTATCATTCAACTGTAACATCTGGCATAGCTACAGCACAATAAATATCACAATCAGAAAATCAACAGTGATACATTTCATTGACCTTACTCAGTTTTGCATTTGCCCAATTGTGTATGAGCATTTACTTTGTTTTTTTAACCCTTTTAGGAAGACAATTAATATTTAAGGTTTTGTTCGTTTGTGGTTGTTCTGGTTCAATATGAGTGAATTTGAAGAGCTCATTTTTCTTCTTCTCCACCTGAATTTCTCATTCTTACGTATAAGGGAACCCATGGGTCACTACATATAAGACATTGTTTTTGTCCTTATTTGTATTTGAAATCCTCATATTTCTGTTTCCTAAAAATTTGTCATTTTCTCCCTGACTGAACAGTTTCTTTTCTTTTGTAAATCACAGCATTGACAAATTTTATATAATACCAAGCAATGTTTTTCCATTATTTAAAAAACTTTTGAGATTGCTTAGATCACTCTTGTCACTGTTCTTTGTTTACATAATTCAATATGTTTATTTACTCAAAATTCATCCTTTGGTTCTTGATGTCTGTCTTCTTTGTTATTGAAGAATATCTCTTCATTTTTAGCTTGATGTTTTTGAGCAACATTTTCAGTTATCCCTGTTTTTCAAACTTTCCAATATTTAGAGATGTGAGGTTTCTGAGTTTGCTCCCAATCTCTATTTTTAAAACTTTATTTTTTTTGTTAGAAAAAAGGTTAACAAAGAGCATCTGTTCCTTTAATTTTGTACTCTTTTCCTTTAATTTTGTAGTACTATAGAGCATCTGGTAACCCAGTCGCTATTTGGTTCTTACAGGGATGTGTACGTATTATAAAGACTATTATTTGTTTTGTCTGGCTGGTATATATTCAGAAGCCCAAAGATGAAAACACATGGATGATACAATGCTTAAGGTTAAGATAACTGTGTTTTATAAACAGAAAAAACGTGTGATAATTTCAAATGAGTCACTTACATAAGTTAATGTTGATGTCAGGGTTGTAATTTACATTTCCCGATTTTGGGTCTTCATTTGAAATGTTACTGATTTTTTTTTTCCGTAGGGCTTTACTTTTAGAATCCTGGAGTTTCCTAAGAAAATAGAAAGGTAGAAAGTGGCAATTATAGCCCACATTCCTACTAAGCAGCTATAAAAGCAAAAATATGCTGATATATCAATTACTGTTATAATAAAAATACAAAAATGTAATTTACACATTATAGGCAATGTGTTTGTTAACACTTAGGGATATCTATAACTATACATGTAGATTAATCTATATAGCTATGGATTATTATATCTATACCATAGATATCTATACCATGTAGATTCATCTATAAATAAAATTAATTGGCCAGAGTTTTTTATTCTTGATTCTACTTTAGTGTTTATAGTTTCTTCTTTTAGAATAGTGGGCAGAGGAATTTAAACACATTGGGCAAAGATAATGTATAAGATTTTGTGTCAGGGAAAAATGCCCGATTTAACAGTTAAGTAGCCTAGTAACATGCCAGAGAAACGTCTTGTCCCAAACAATGCACATAGTTGAAAGAGAATATGAAAAAAAAGCAACAAACCAGTATCAATGCCACGTGAAACTTGTAAGGGAAATGCTTAAAATGTTCCATGTAAAGCACATATGAAATATATCCACCTGAAAGGATCATTTCGAGGTAAACTGTGAAATGCTGCTAGTGTAGCAATTATACCCTCATTTTATTTCTGAATGATGATAAAGTGCTGTTGCTTCTGTTAATGTTGTTGTTGTTGAGAAAGCCTAATCTATTAGGCTTTTTCAATACAGTTTCTGCAGGAGACTATCGAAAGACAATTGTAGTACTAGTCCATTGCAAAAGTAAACAGTCCACCCACTGATTTTAAGGGTACTTTACCCCAGACTGGGGAGCAGAAGATTGGGCATAATCGTACCTTAGCTTTTCTTAATCTCCAAAGTTAAAAGAATAAAAGTTGAAACAGAAGACTAGTATACATTATATTTTAGCATTACAATAAAATGTAATTAAATGCAATTAATTATATTTTAGCATTCAAATAAAATGAAATTCATTGTAAAATCAATTGATTAAATGTAATTTAAATGTTGTTAATCAATTAATTGTAAAATAAAATTGTAATTAATTGATTAATTGATTATTGAAAACTACCATGTTTCCAGCACTCTTGTAAGTATATTATAGTTCTTATTTCTTTTCCTTTGCCATTGAACAACTCTTGGACCATATTATATACCTCTGATAGATGCTGTCATATGGAACCCTGCATTTAATTTGTCATTTCATTTACTGAATGTCATTAGAGTTTCTTTGTTGATTCTCTATTAACTATAACCTCCTCATAAATACAAACCATATTCATCTTACTAATGCATTACTGACAGTATATTTCACATTGGAAAACAAAGGATGCTTATTTCATGGTCACATAAAACAATTATTTTTATTAAAAATTATCCAGTAATGCATATTTATAATTGAAACATTAGAAATTATATTTTAAAAACACAAGAATAAAATCATTTGTAGTTTTATCACCCAGAGATCACTACATGCTTTTTCAAGTGTTTTCTGTGCAGATATATGAAAAATAATTATATATATATATTATATATATATCTTTGAACATTTATTAGTATTCCAAAATGGGATCAGATTATACAAATTATTCTCCAATCTGTTTTTACTCCTATTTAAGCCTGCCACCCATACCTTCATTATTGCTCTCTAAGTTAGTCATCGCATGCTATTTTTACCGTGTATTTCAGAAATATTATGAAGGACAATCTTTTATTGGCTGTCTATGCAACTATTTCTGGAATCTGGTGAGACAAGAAATTTGAGTTTGCAATAATTTTTTTGTGCAATCTGATAATTTCAAATAACTATTATAATGAAAATCTAGATTTCTCATAAAATAAACATGTCTAAAACTTATCTACAACATGATACTATAACATTAAAAACTATTATCACCTTCAACTTGTACAGTGGGTTCTTGCTCATTAAAGATTCCTTCTTTCAGACTTGAGCTATTTAATATCTATAACCTGATGCACCCCTCTCCCCACCTCAATAAGATCCAAGGAAGCAGGAGTTGGGTATTTAAATTTCATCGCTTTTACTTCCCCAATTAAAAGAATAAAAAGCAAAAGCTACAAGGTGAACCTGCTTTATATTTTGGAATTGAAATAAAATGTAATTAATTGATAGATAAATCTGTCTTTTAAATATGGACTTGTCTTTCCCTTCAAGTACTATGAATTTGGTTATTTTATATGTTAAAATAAGCATAGTTTCTATGACCATTTAGAAAAAAAAATTTAGCATTTATAGCAAATTATTTGATTTGAAAATGCATAGAACAAATTTATTTTCTTAGAGAAAACCACAGATGCAAGAATTTGGGAAAATAGCTCATTGTAATGAATGATAAACCCACTGTACCATAATGTCAAGTATCAAAGCATTGATATGGACTTCATATGATTATTTAAATTTTTAAAATTTAGTTAATACAAGACTTGACTAATGTGCTATGCAATTTCATAAATTACTGATACTTTGAAAAAATGGTTATAAGACACTTTTAAATGATTGGTTTATTCTCTGCCATGTTTGTGGTTGGAACTGAGTCTTAGGTAGCCCTAAAATGGGACTTCTGAATCACCACTACTGTAGGTCATTATTACAATTGTAATACTACATATTCACATCCTTTTTATAAAAATCGCAAAACTCCATTATGTACTTGGTGTTCTGAGAAAAGTACAAAGCAAATACTGAAGCCAATAATACATTCAAATTGCTTAGAAATATCTCTTGTATTAAATAGTCAGCATTTCGGTCCAAGGAGGATAGAAAAACAAAATATACAAGTCATCATGTGAAGCCATTGCTTGATCTTAACAATTATGATTTTATTTCTTTCAAATACAACAATTCCCCTGATGTTTCAAGTAGCAAGCCACAGAATGCTATAAGAAAACTGGGAAGGCACAAACCTTTGCTAATATTGTACATTACTTATCTATTGGTGGGTAGAGAGGAAGCCGTCCTGCCTTCTATATACATATTCAGTGGTTGAATATAAAATCTCTTTCTTTTTTTATAATTGTGAATATAGATATAGATATTTCATATTCTAGTTTTGAATTATTATTATTATCATTATTTTTTGAGACAGGACTTTGCTCTGTTGCAGTGGTGTGATCATAAGTTCATGACAGGCTTGAACTCCTGGGCTAAAGTGATCCTCTTGCCTTAGCTTCCTGAGTAGCTAAGAATACAGGTGTGGATCACCATGCCCAGCTAATCTTTTTAATTTTTTTTGTTTTAATTTTTAGTAGAGACATGGTGTCACTACGTTGCCCAGGCTGGTCTTGAACTCTTGGGCTCAAACTGTCCTCTCTCCTTGACCTCCCAAAGTGTTGGGATTGTAGGTGTGAGCCACCATGCCTGGTTGTATTTGAGGCTTTTATCAACTATTTGCAGCTAGTATGTATGAAAAAATAAACTTTCAAAATCAACAGCTAAACAAGTCCTAAATGAACAAAAGCATGTTGGAAAGATAAACCTGGAAAAATATTTTTTCTTTGTATCTCCTGTGTATTTTTTCTCTGAAAACCTGATAAACTGTCATAAATTTGAAGAGGGTGGGAAAACAATTTCAGAAACAAAATATAAAATTGCTACTGATTTGATGATTTCACATTTTCCTTGAAAATTGTGGATAGTTCTGACTTTAGATTTCCCAAACGCAAATATATTATAAAAACTGACAGGTGACATTCCCTCTAAAAAGAAGAAATTGTGCTTCCTCAAGGAAATCCACCAAAATATCTTACAGATTAAATATTACTAACTATTTAGATAATTATGGCAGCTTCAAAATATATTCGATCTGTCTATTTCATTGCCACGTAGTCTCAAGTGTAGCTTTCCTGAGAATTCATATGCTTGCTACATGTTTGTATCTTGTCATTTTTGTAATTGATTGGTCTAATTCTGTAAGACAACTGATCTAGGAAAAAAGATAAAAGTAAATAAAGAAGAGAGACTTTATTCATAAGAAAACTTGTGTTTAGTTCTGACTTATCTTTCTTTGAGCTTTTCTGTATCTCATTGCCTCCATGTGTTCCTTTATTTTTCCATTCATACTTTTCCTAATTTATAGGTATTAAGGGAAGATAAAGATACACGTCTTTGTCTTCTTCTCAAATGAGACTACAAACAACCCAAGGGGAGAGACTTAAAATTTCCTTTGTCTTTTCTGTAGGCAGAGTGACCTCATTTTCCAAAACCAAAAATGGGAAATGGATGTGTCAAAAGTGCTATTATGAGAAAATAGACAGTGAGAAAAAATATTTTTAGTTAAAGCATCCTTAAAACATAGAACAGATGGTCAGCTCATTCAATGTATATGAACGTTCTTTGGATCTGATAGACAGTGATAAATGAACATTAAAATAAAGCATAATCTGAAATCTTGCTAAATCTGGCCCTACATTTATCAGATTAATACCTCTGTTCATTTTTATCATAACTATCTGAGTATTTGCCTTTCACACTTCCAATATTGGATATGTTCATGGTGGATTTATTTTCTTATTTACTTGCTTCCAATTTAAATATGTGACCAAACTATTTAGAACTATCCAAGAAAAGTCTACAAATATACTTAAAATTAGTTGACTATTGTTTGGAATGTGAAACTAGTCAATTAAAGAAGGCATTAAGTAGCTTTGGGATATAACTAGGCTATGATTATATATAGTTATTTTAAATAATAAAGATGATTAATAAAATAATTATTTTATATGTCAATTTATTTTACATATCAGGATAAATAATTTTATCAATAAGTTGGTATTATATCTAATAATATGTAATAGAATATTAATGTAACTATAATAAAATACATTTAATAATAAATTTATAGTTATTTTTAATAACATAGATAACTTTAAAAACTAAAAATTGGAAGTAAAATTTTAAAGAATGAAATAAAGAAGCAGCACAATTTGATATATTGTATACTTGCTATTTTTTACTATGTAACATTACTACCAAATTTAGTGGTTTAAAATAACAATATTTATTACCTCTCATTTTCTGTGGACCAGCAGTCTGGGTATAATTTGGCTTGTGCTCTCTGAGGACCTGTCACAAGACTGCAACTAAGATGTCAGCTAGGGCTGCAGTCTATATGAAGGCTCAACAAGGGAAAGGTTTGCTTTGAAACTTACATGGTCATTGACAGAATTCAGTTCTTCTCAGGCTGTTAGACTGATTGTTGGACACAGACTGCTTTCATTTCCTTGTCATGTGTGCTGCTCCAAAGAATAGGGTACAGCATAGCAGATGGCTTCAAATGCAGGAACCAAATGAGAAAGTGAGAAGAGCCTGAGAGGGAGATTAAAGTCACAGTCTTTTTGAAGGTAATCTTGGAAATACCTCTCACTTTTGCTTCACTCTGTTAATAAGAAGCAACTTAATAGTTCAAGCCTATACTCAAGAGAAGGGAGTTCTGCATAGTTGTAAATAATAAGAGGAAGGGATCTGTGGGGGCCATTTTAAAATTGAGTTACTATACCTTGCAAAATAACAGTTGATTCTCATGATACTTTTTACCTGCCTTAGGGATGTAGGTCACCATTCAAGGATTTCCCATGTCATGTTGTCAGTCTCAATCAAATACTCTTAACACAATTTTATAAAAATTAGATCTTTTATATCAGACACGCAACTACAACTCATATATTATATATGTGGAGTGCATAACAACCATAAACGTTTCTCAGAGATCAATGATCAATCATCCTTCACACACATATCTTGAATCCAGCAATATTTTCCAGGCATGTGTGTTTCGCTGTATGTGAATGTGTTTGTGTGTATGTGTATGTGTGTATGTTCGACTCTAGGGAGCACAGAAGTCCTGCTATTTAGTAGGGGGAGATGGATTCTTGTTGAAGAACCATACCTGATTTATGACCAAATATATATATTTTTGGATTATTTATTTGGTAAACATTTTGTTGGAGTGTAACATATGTAAAAAGAAGTGTAAAATAAAAAAGAAAATGACTTTATGTAAAGTGAAAACACCCATGAAAGCGTTCATGGATTAAGAAGTTGAATATTATCAGTACCCCCAGAAATATACCTTGTGTGCCTACCCAGTCATTAACCTTTTAAAAAGGAGTCATTTTTCCTTATCACCACAAATTAATTTTGCCTGTTATTTTTTAGTTTTATATAAATGGAACAGAAAACATATGTGCATTTTTACAACGTGTTTATATTATTTGAAGTAGTTTGTGAAATTCAACTATGACATTTTGTTTAGTAAAGATTCATCCATTTTCTTTACTGGAAAAGCATTCTAAATTTTTAACAATTATTAATAATCCTGCTATGAACATTCTTATACGTGTGCTTTAACACACATTTAAGTACATTTTCAATTCCTCCTGGGAAAAGAGTTCTTAGATCACCATCAAGTATAACGTATTTAGCTTTAGAGGATATGGCAAGTTCCAAAGTTTTATATATATGTTTAACCCACCAGAAGTGCAATAGTGTTGCTTTCTAAGTTGGTCCACATTTTAGCCAACACTCAATGATATCAGTCCTTTTAACTATTCTAGTCTATATGCAGTGCTGGAGCACTGTAATATGCATTTTCTTGATAAATATGCAAGTTGAGAACCATTTTATATGTTTATTAATCACGTAAATTTCTATTTTATAAAGTACCCATTTAAGACACTCATAAATAAGTTATCTGATTTTTAAAATTGATTTGTAAGACTCTTATACAGTCAGAATGTTATGCATTGGTCTGATGAGTGTAAAGTGAATATCTTCTTCCACTCTGTGGCTTACTGTTCACTTGGTAGCTTATTTTAGAAAAATAATTTTTATTTTAATAAAACTAGTACATCAACTAGAAGTTCCCTTTATGGTTAGTGATTTTTGTGTCCTGCTTAAAATATAATTGCCAAACTTTAAGGTCATGCAGGCTCTGTGTAGAAACTTTATTGTTTTTCCTTTCATATTTAAATGTATCATACACCTGAAACTGATTTTTGACAGATGTCCTAGAAGGTAAAAGTGAAGATACAATTTTCCCCATGTGGATATCCTATAGACCTAGTAACAATTATCAAATCAATCATCTTTTCTCTTTTTACTTCAAAGTCAACTTTGTAATAAATCAAGTGATTGCATATATGTTACCTATTTCTTCTCCTAGATATATTTTTAAATTCCATATTATGTTTGTCCTTGCACTAGTATCAGTGTATATCCTCCTCCTTTGTTCTTCCTACTCAGTATAAACTTGGTCATTTCTGGATCTTCTTTCCTAATTAAATTTTAAAATTAGGTTTTAAATTTGCACAGAAAAGTCCTGGGATTTTTATGTACATTGCATTGAATGTATTGGCTAACTTGAAGAGAAGCGAAATCTTTAAAATATTGAATCCAAACTGCATTAGTTTTAATTTACCTAAATTTTAAATTTATTAGTTTAATTTACTTAAATTTTAAAATTATTCTTTAAATTTGCACAGAAAAGTCCTGGAATTTTTGTGTACATTGCATTGACTCTATTGACTAACTTGAAGAGAATTGAAATCTTTACAATATTGAACTAAATTGTATTAATTTTCTATTGATGTATAGCAAGTTACCACAAATTTATCAGCCTAAAACAACGTAAATTTATTATCTCATAGATTTTGTGGGTCCGTAGTTTGGGCACATATTGACTGGAGTTTCTGCTCAAAATCGAACTAGGCTGAAACCAAGGAATTGGACAGGAATGGTGTCTGATTTGGGGGCAAGTTATTACTCTCTTTAGTATTAACTCTGAAAACCTCAACTGTATGTGATTAGAACACACTGCAGATTATATTTCATTAGATCTTCTTGGATCTGTATCTTCTGTTTAGATTGGGAAATTAAATTTCTGTTTAGATGGTAAAACAGAATTTAATCCTTAGCAGTAGTAGTATAGCATTGAGATAGTTTATTCAATAATACTAATTTGATCTTGTAAAATCAGAGAGTAAGGAGGAGGAGTAGAGAGAGAATGGAGGCTTTGTTTGTCAGCTAATTGTGAAACTGTCCGCTTTCTCATTGTTGGTATTCTTAAAAATACAGCTAAATCATACACATGTCTGTGGATAATTGGATAATAATTGCCTAGTCTATTTAGTTTTGCATTTAGCTTCTCTAGTAAAGAGGGAGGACAAAATAAAGTAACTTTTTAAATTTAAAATATGTAACCATTCCGAGATATTTTATTTTGTTTTCCCTTTACCCTGAAATGAATGTGCTGACTAAAACCATTAATTACATTGTATAAAGCTATCTTAGTGTATAATGAGGGAAAACAGCATTAAAATCAGGAACCAAAAAGTCAGGCTCCATTTGGATCAGGTTACAATCTTAAACCTCCATATTTTGGAAGGATTCCCCCTTCATCATGAAATGTTTCAGAGGGACAACTGCTAAATATTAGAATATTTCAAATGACTTCATCAAAGGGAAAAAAAAACCATTTTACAATTCAATAAATCTTGTGATTTTTTTTCTATCACGAAATATAAAAAACCCTCTGAGGCATAGAGACTAGGGTCATATAGTATCATGTATGCATATAGAGGAAATGAAGTGTCTGGCCAGGATTGTCTGCAAGCCAAGAGGAACTTTCCACTGCAGAAAAAAGATAAGCAAGAGATCCTCAGTAGTCCACATTCCCGCGATGAATACTCGCACTCCTACTAACAGGAGAGCTTCACAGCCATTGCAGGAACTGAGTCAAGTATAGAGAGCTGCCTGGAGTCCATGCAACTGCATTGTCCCAGAAAGAAAATGTACATTGGGTCCTCTTCACCTCCAAAGACCCAAACTGCCACAGCATGGCCCCATTTTTAGAGAAGAGCCACCACCTGAGTTTATTCTTCCCTGGGGCCCAATAGTCCCTGCACCTCCACATCCCTGCGGCTTGCTGACCTTCTACCTCATCTACCAGGAAAGCTACAGCATCATGACAAAAGATGAACATATTGGTGCAGCTGTAACTTTGTTACCAGAGCCCAGGCAGAGCTCTACACCTCAGGGCATAAATGATCCAGCACAGTGGGAAGGCAGCCCTCAGGACATAGTGACCTGACACACTCATTACCCAGAATCCAAGAGCCACCTGCCCAGGGCTTTCCATCACCATCAGTGACCCTGCACCATCCAAAATGGGGCCACCACAAGCCTGTGCATGCTCTCTATAAACTTGAGGACTGTCCCATGAGGAGCCTGTCACCACCACAGGCAATCTTGCCCCCTCCACAGACAAAGTGACTACACACTTCTGAGGGCTCTCCTGGAGACCAAGGACCAACCAACCTGGCATCCCTGTCCCCAGTAAAGCTCTGCTACAGATTTCACAAATAATTGTAGCCTAGAGCACTGATGCACTCTCAGAAACTGATGACATTGATTACAGCTTTGTAAATCAAACAGATAACATACAACAGTGGCCACCTAGAACCTTCGCCAAAGCACTCTATCCAACTCACATTATTGAAAATATCTACAGGAAAGAATCTTTCCCTATTAAAACTATTACATAAAATTGGAAGAAGGGACTGTTCTACAAGATCTTAAATATCAATTTAGGAACAGGAAAAACCTGAAAGAGCAAAGAAACATGGCATTTTCAAAGCAACATAATAATTCCCCAGTAACAGATCTAAATTTAAAATAATGATCTTAAGTAAACTCAGACATGAGAACACAAATAGACAATCCAACAAAATAATAGTTTATGATCTGAAAGAGACATTTAGCAAAGAGATAGATATTGTTTAAAAAGATCCAAACTGAAATCTTGAAACTGAAAAATTCAATAAGTGAAATAAAATATACAATTGAAAACTTCAATAGTAGAACTAAATTAAGCAGAAAAAGAAATTTCTGAAGATGAAGACAGAAATTACCTAATGAGACAAAAAAAGGAGAAAAGAAAACAAAAACAGAATGAAAAAGAATGAAGAAACCCTGTAAGACATAAGATACATTATTAAGTAAATACATAATTACATTATATAAGTTACAGCAAGAGAAAAGATGGTAAAAGGCAGAAACCTATTTAATGAAATAATAGCTAAAAATTTCCTAAGTCTTAGAAGAGATATGGACATCCAGATTAAGAAGCTAAAAAAATTCCAAATAAATTCAACCCAAAGAGGTGCCCTCTGAGGCACATTAATGCTGAAATTGTCCAAAGACAAGGGGAGAATCTAAAAACAGCAAGGGAAAAGCAACAAGTCACATATAAGGAAATCCCTATCAGACTAACAGAAGATTTCTCAGCAGAAACCTTACAAGACAGGAGATAATAGGATGATATAGTCAAAGAGCTGAAAGATGTAAAAAAAAAAAAACCTGTGAGACAAGAATATTATACTCAGGAAAGCTATCCTTCAGAAATAAAAAAAGAAATAAGATCTTTTTTAGACAAGCAAAAACTAAGAAAATTCATTACCACAAGACCAGCCCTACATGAACTGCATAAGAAAGCCTGACACATGGATGTGAAAGGACAATATCTGCCATTATGAAAATACACAAAAGTATAAAACTCACTGGTACAGCAGATGCACAAATAAGAAAGAGAAAGAAGTAAAATGATCTCACTACAGAATACCTCCATAATGCAATGTTAAACAATAAGAGGGGGAGAAGAAAACAAAGGGTAAACAACACAACCAGTAAACAATTAACAAAAGAACAGGAGTAAATTCTCAACATTCAATAACATCTTTGGTAAATGGTTTATCAAATTAAAAGTTTTGCTGACTGGCTATATAGATTTTAAAAATTGACCCAATTATATGCTGCCTACAAGAAACTCACTTTACCTGTAAATACGCATTCAGACTGAAAGTCAAAGAATGGAAAATGTTATTCCTTGTGAATGGAAATTAAAAATGAGCAGAAGTAGCTATATTTATATCAGATAAAACACTTCATCAAAAAACATTAAAAGAGACAAAGTTACTGTATAATGATAAATAAATTCAGCAAGAAGATATCACAATTATAAACATATATGCAGCCAACACCAGAGCACACAGATATATGAAGCAAATACTATTAGAACCAATAGAAGAAATATACTCCAATACAATAATAGTTGGGGACTTTAGCAACCCACTCTCAACATTGAACAGTGGACAGATTGAGATAAAAAAATCAAAGAAACATCAGACTTTAACTGCAATATAGACCAAGTAGACCTAATATACAATTAGAGAAGATTTGATGCAACAACTACAAATGCACATTGTTCTTGTCAGCACAAAGTTAGGTCACAAAACAAATCCTAAGAAATTTAAAAATAATCAAAATCATGTGAGGTATTTTTAAAACAACAATGAAATAAACATAGAAATTAATAACAACAGGAACTTCAGAAACTATACAAATGCATTGAAATCAAACAGTATGCCCATGAATGTTCAATTAGTTAATAAAAAATTAAGAAGAACATGAAGAAATTTCTTCAAACAAATGAAAATTGAAAGACAACATACCAAAACCTATGAGATACAGCAAAAGCAGTAGTAATGTGGAAGTTTATGGCAAAAACACATACATCAAAAAAGAAAGATTTCAAATACAAAACCTAATGATGCATTTTGAGAAACTAGAAAAGCAAGAACAAACCAAACACAACTTAGTAGATAGAAAGAAATAATAAAATTCAGAGCAAAAATAAACAAAACAAACACAAAAATTACAAAAGAGCCATAAAATAAAAACAACAATATAATGATACTGTTTTGAAAAGATAATCAAAAGTGAACAGTTGTTGGGGAGATAAACAAAAAGAGAGATGACCCAAATATATCAAAAATCATAATGCAGGATTTACAACAGATACCACAGAAATATAAAGGATCACAAGAGAATATTGTGAACAACTATATGCCAATAAATTGGAAAACCTAGAGGAAATGAATAAATTTTTGGATACATCCACCTTCTCAGACTGAACCAGTAAGAATCTGAAAATCTAACCAGACCAATAATAAGTAAGGAGATTAAATCAGAAATAAAAAAGTCTCCTAATAACAACAGCACAAAGCCTAGGACCAGATGGCTTCACTGCTAAATTCTGCCCAATTTTTAAAGAACTAAAATCAGTTCTCAAAATTTTGCAAAAAATTAAAAAGGAGTACAAACTTTCTTACTCATTTTATTAGGGAGGCATTACCCTTATACCAAAACCATACAAGGACACAACAGCAAAAGAAATCTACAGACCAATATTTTGAATGAACATAGATGCAAATATCGTCAACAGAAAACTAACAAATGAAATCCAACAGCATATCAGGATTATAGACTGCAATTAAATGGGATTATTTTTCTAGGAATGCAAGGATAGTTTAACATACGCAAGTCAATAAATGTGATACATAACACCAACAATTGAATGATCATCTCAATAGTGGCAGAAAAAGCATTTGATAAAATTCAACATTACCTCATGAAAAAAAAAAGAAAATACCTCTTAACAAATTAGGTATAGAAAAAGTGTTCCTCAACACAGTAAAGGCCATATATGACAAAAACACAACTAATATTATACTGAATGGAGAAAACTGAAAGCTTTTCCTTGAAAAACTGGGATAGGACAATGATGCCCACTTTCACCACTCTTATTTATCATAGCACTGTAAGTCCTAGCCAGAATAATTAGGCAAGAGAAAGGAATAAATTGCAGCTGGGTGCAGTGGCATATTTGCGTAGTCCCAGCTACTCAGGAGGCTAGAATGAGAGGATCACTTGAGCTCAGGAGTTTGAAACCAGCCTGGGCTACACAGTGAGACTCTATCTCTTTAAAAAAGTATATCCAACTCAAAAAAGAGGAAGTCAAATTATCCCTATTTGGAGATGACATGATCTTATATATAGGAAAACCTTGACTCTGCCAAAAAAATTCTTAGACCTGGTAAATTTGGTAAATTTCCAGGATACACAATAAATGAGCAAAAATAATTAGTCTCTATACACCAATAGTAAACTTGGTGAAAAATAAATTAAGAAAACAATTATGTTTATGATAGCTATAAAAATAATAAATAAAATACCTAAGAATAAATTCACCCAAGGACTTGAAAAGTCTCTACAATGAAAATTGTAAAATATTGATGAAATACATTAGAGTGGACACAAATAAAATGGAAAGACATCCCATGTTCATGGATTAGAAGAATTAATATTATAAAAATGACCATACTACCCAAAGTAGTTTGCAGGTTTAATGCAATTTCCATCCAAACCTAGGACATGCTTCACAAAAAAAGAGAAAAAAATCCTAAAATTTGTATGGAACCACAAAAGACCTCAAATAACTAAATCAATCCTGAGAAAAATGAATAAAACTAGAGGCATAATAATGCTTGTCTCCAAAATATACTGCAAAGCTATATTAATCAAAGCAGTGTGACACTGATATAAAAACAGACACATAGACAAATGGAACACAATAGAGAAACCTATAAATAAATCCACATATGTATAGCCAATTGATTTTTCACAAAAGTACAAAGAATAGGCATTGGGAAAATGGCAGCCTTTTCAATAAATAATGCTGACAAACCTGGATATCTGTTGGTAGAAGAATGAAACTGGATCTCTATCTCTCACTATATACAGAAATCAACTCAAAATGGGTGAAAACTTAAATGTAAGACCCAAGTCTATAATACTACTAGAAGAAAACTAGAGATATTGGCCGGGGCAAAGTTTTTGTGATTAAGAGTACAAAAGCATAGGCTATAAAAGCAAAAATAGACAAATACATTATATAAAGCTAAAGAGCTCCTGTGCAGCAACGGAAACAACAGAGTGAAGAATGAAGAAGTAACTTGTAGAATGGGAGAAAATATTTGCATGCTACTCATTTGACAAGGGATTAATATTAAGAACTCAAAGAATTCAACAGCAAAATATCCAAATAATCTCATTTAAAAAATGAGCAAAATATCTGAATAGACATTTCTCAAAATAAGACATATGAGTGGCTAAAAAGTATATTTAAAAATGTTCAATATCACTAATCATCAGGGGAATGCAAATTAAAACCAGAGAGATATCATTTCTCCCCAATTAGAATGGCTATTATTTAAAAAAAAAAAAAATCAGAAATATTGGTGAGGATGTGGAGAAAAGGGAGCTCTTATACACTATTGATGAGAATGTAAATTAGGATATCTATTATGAAAAATAGTATAATGTTTCCTCCAAAAATTAAAAATTTGAATACCATATGATCCAGCAATCCCATTACTTGGTATTTACCCAAAGGAAATAAAGTAAGTTTATCAGAAAGATATATGTATCCCCATATTTATTATAACACTATTCACTATAGTAAAGATATGGAATCAGCCTAATTGCTTATCACCAGATTAATGGATAAAGACAATATAGTATATATACACAATGGAATACTATTCATTCATATATATATATATGAATAAAATGAATGAAATCGTGTCATTCTTGGAAACATGGATGAGCCTGGAGGGGATTATGTTACATAAAATAAGCCAAGCACAGAAAGATTAGTATCATATGTTCTCACTCATGTGGGAACTAAGAAACTTGATCTTATAGAAGTAAACCATGAAAACTGTGATTATTAGAAGCTGGGATTGGTAGGAGGGAGGAAAGGAGAGAGAGGTTGGTTAGTGGATACAAGATTACAGCTAGATGCAATAAAGGAGGAAAAAGTTATAGGGTTCTATAGCATGGTGGGGTGACTATAGTTAAGAATAATTCAACGTATATTTTCAAATAGCTAGAATAAGGGATTTTAAATGTTCCCAGTACAAATAAATGATAAATGTTTGAGGTAATAAATATAATTACTCTGATTTCATCATTATGCTTTGTATATACGTATTGAAATATCATTTTGTATGACATAAGTATGTAGAATTATTATGTGTCAATTAAAAATGAAAAATAAAAAAATGATATTGGACTTAGAAAATAAAGAAAATCACAGTTACAAACTAAATTGAGACTGCTTTTAAAAACCTGTAAGGACTATAAATGTTAGTGTATAATGCCATTTAATTGCTATATGATAGTTATCTTATAAAGGACCTTCTTACATTTCTATGTTTGGTTCGTATTTTAGGAAAGCGACATCTTTCCTTTTGGAGTAGACATTTCTTAGTACTTAAGGAAGCCTATTAGTTAATGTATAGATGAATTCCTTTATTTCATCTTCTTAATTATATTAAAGATGTAACTGGGCCAGTGAGAATTGGATCAGTGTCTGACTCATCTATACCCTTCTTGTAGGAAGAAAAATTGTAAGAGAAAATTTCTACCTTACAGCAAATATTTTAGTATCATATTTTTGTATTTCACATTGTTACCATGACAAGCAATATAATATTATATGACATCTCTAAATACCAAGCCTTCTGGAGAAAGTATTTTCTATTAATTGGCACTACCTGGTGTGGTGGAAAAGCATGGAGTATAAAATGTGTCAGGCATTAGTTTGAATCTCCACTGGATAAACCTCTGTTAAAATGAACATTTCCTACTTGTATTAGTCAGAGTTCTCTGGAGAAACAGAACCAGTAGGAGATTGTTTATATATATGAAGATTTATTATGAGAAACTGGCTCACATGGGAGCTGGTGGTGTAAATCAGTCGGAGTTTGAGGGCCTGAGAACCAGTGGAGTCAATGGAGAAATCCTACTCCAAGAGTCTGAGAAGATGAGATGAGATGCCTCAGCTCAAACAGTGAGATAGGAAAACTGTAGTGAATTTCCCCTTTCTTGCTTTTTTACATTTTTATTTATTTATTTTTATTTTTTTAGAGACAGGGCCTCACTATGTTGCACAAACCAGTCCTGAACTCCTGGGCTCAAGTAATCCTCCCATCTCAGCCTCCCAAAATGTTGAGATTACAGGCTTGAGCCACTGCAATCAGCCTTTTGTTGCTTTTTGTTCAACTTAGACCATTAAAGACTTGGATGATGCCCAACTACATTGTGAAGGGTAAGCTACATAACTGAATCCACCAATTCATATTCTAATCTCATCCGCAAACAGTTTGAAAGACACACCCAGAAAGAATATTTTATCTGTCACCCTGTGGCCAATAAAGTTGATACACAAAATTAGTGATCCTACCACTAAATATTAATGTGGTGATCTTGGGCATGTATACAAAGCCAATAATTGACAGGCTGGGTAACTTATACTTGTAAACCTCACTTTTCTTATCTGTAAAAGAGATGAACTATGATGTTTTACCGTTGCTTATTACCATTTTCAAAATTCAAAACAAACAAATACCTCTGAAAAATAGAAACAAATCTTGTAAATTATTTGGTGGTAAAGCTTGTGCAAATGAGAAGTTATTGATAGTCTTTTAAAAATTCTATTTAGTGTGAATAATCATAACTTTTTTTTTTGAACCATTAATGTAGTAGAAAAAGAAACACAAGAATTAGTTTTCTAAAATCTGAAGGAATATAAATTCAATAATGTGTTTTGCTTTGAAGGGCTGCTAAAAAATGTACAAATGTATAGATACTTAATTTTTATAAGTAACCCATTACCTAACATATTTAGGTAGTTTAAAAATGCTAAATTTCCTTTCTCCTGCTCCGTATTATTCTTTAGTCATGTAGACTTTTATTCCTTACTTATTTTCCCTGGTCTGTATTGACTTTTCCTAATGTCCAGAAACATTACAAACAAAACATTGTCCCAAAGATACATTTCAGGGATGTTCTTAAAGGTCAGCTTAAGGAAATTATAGACATGTTGTTAAGGTTTTCTGTTTGTTTTTGTTTTTTGTATCTTAGAGCTTAGATGATAATATGAGCACATGAACTTTGAAACCCAAATACTAAGTATCCACACTCTAAATACACTAAATTATATAAATAAAACAAGCGTAGGACAATTATTACAACTTAACTTTAAAAAACAAGAGCATTTGACCAGTTGAACTTTGTCTAGAAGAGAATAACCTCATAGAAAAGAATGAGTTTTATTTTTAAGGAGTTTTATTTTTAAGTAGCTGCTTTATGAATACTAGTAACATTTTAGTGCCTGCCTTTCTTTTCTTTTCCGTGTCTTTTTTTTCTCTCTCTCCCCTTCTTCCTTCTTCGCTTTCCCTCCCTTTCCTCCCTCCTTCCCTCCCCACACTTCCCTCCTTCCCTCACTTCCTTCCTTCCTTCCTCCCTTCCTCCCTCTCTCTTTCTCTTTCTTTCCTCTTTCTTTTTCTTTTCTTTTCTTCCTTCCTTCCTCTCTCTTTTTTCTTTCTTTCTTTTCTTTCTTTCTTTCTTTCTTTCTTTCCTTCCTTCCTTCCTTCCTTCCTTCCTTCCTTCCTTCCTTCCTTCCTTCCTTCCTTCCTTCCTTCTTTTCTTCTTTCTCTCCCTTCCTTCCTTCTTTTCTTCTTTCTCTCCCTTCCTTCCTTCCCATCTTAATATACAGTAAGCACTGAAATTTTTAAAATAAATGCATAAACCCATGAGCAAAAAAGAAAACAATAATTTTAGGTCTATGGTCAAAATTACAGTGTTTGAGTTAAACAACATTGAAGCTAACAGTAAGTAGCTATGCAGAGAATGTATAGACATTTACATGAGCAATGGCCCTTTCTACACTTATCAAATACAGAATAGTAATGACTCCTGGTTATACGCTGTGTAGGGGTGGGTATCATTTTGATAAGATTACTCCAAAATGTGAATAAAAACAAAAAGTCATGTAGAAGTAAAATCAAAGAAGAAAAGAGAAATCAGACTAAGAAAGGTAACAGAATTTATGGGTAGATGAGAAAGGTAGAGACTGCTATTTTCCACCGAATCTTTCAAGACTCTGAAGAGAATAACCATAATCAATATGTTTTATGTCATCAAAGTAAACCAATTTTAATTAAAATAATAAAGATCCAATGACCCATTGATTGAACAATAACCTAAGTCATAAAAATGCAAGGCCCTTTTCTGTAATTGTACTTAAGCTAGAAGCCTCTCATCTTCTATCTCCCTTAAGGCAAATCCCAAAATGCAACTCAATTACTTCCAAGCATTGCGATTTGATTCTAAATATAAGGTCTTTATAAAATTATACTTGACGGACAAATTGTAGCAAATACTCACACTAAACATGATGACATGAGATTCTCTCCAGCACGTTACATTGCCTTGTTAATACATTCAAAATACTTGCTTTTAACTAGAGTTTCTGAAATTTAACTGACCTATCATCATTCATTCATTCATTTAGCATTTTTTGTTGTTGTTGTCATTGTTAAATGGAAGTATGTTCTCAATTGCCTGACAATTGTTACTAAGTTATATTTGATTGAATAGGTAACACAGTGAGATTTAGTAATAGTAGTATTGAATTTAAAGTGAGTAAAATCAGAGATAGAATTGAGGCCAGCTCACTGTTGTTGAAGGGGCAGAGAAAAGAGCCCTAGCTGTTAAGATCTCAGTGAAGTTCCCATGCTCTTTTGACTTAAAAATTAAGAAGCTCATTTTTTTCTTCAGGGCATCCGGAATTTATCAGAATTGTGGTAACTGGCTTCTGCTAACATGACCACATAACACTTAAGTAAAAATCAGAATGCTTGTTTATGATATAGGTCACAAATACCAACTAGCTTAGAAACAGTATCAGGTAACTAGTGAACTGGGTCTTCTCTAGGAAAATTTATGAGGTAAGCCAGGTTATAATTAGATGGTTTCTTCGTGAATGTGGAATCACAACCAGATGAGCTGGTGTAATGATTTAATGTCATCAATACTCTGCAATCCTTGTTAAGATTAAACACTGGCCAAATGAATTCACATTACCTGGTCAGAATATGTGCTTTCCTGGATAGTATAGGAGATACACTTACAGCTTCTTTTGTTTGATGTTTTCCTACAAAATTGATTTGGACAGGAGGTTGGGAAATACTAGGTAGAAGAGGGTGATCCCTGGCGAGGGCCCTACCCTCAAGCCTGGACCTGTGGCCCAAAGTGAGAAATTTACATCCCTGTTTTCTGGCTTGAACGTTGCCTTTTTCAAAACCACCCTGGCCCACCTCACCCCCGATCCTGTACCCATAAAAATCCCAGGCTCCACTGGCAGCATGTGGCAGAGAAGGAGAGAAGAGAAGCAGCAGCTTGATGTTGGTGAGAAGCAGCTTGACTTCAGAGGGCCGGCTTGATGATGGGACTGTAGAGAAAAGTTTGGCTGCCCTGAACTGCAGGGGAAGACCACCTTCCCACTCCCCTTCCTTTCCAGCTTCCCATCCTGCTAAGAGCCACTTCCATCGGCAATAAAATCCCCCATATTTACCATCTTCAATTCATTTGTGCGGCCTGATTCTTCCTGGATACTGAACAACACCTCGAAATACAGAAGGTTGTCACAATGAGCTGTTAAATACTTAAGCTGTCCCTAGACAGTAAAGCAAAAAGACTGCACTGTATCACACACCCTCTTGGGCTCCAGGGGTCGCCTGTACCCTCCAAGACTCTGCCATGGGGCCACACAGAGTTCTGCCCCTGTTGGCGCCCAGAAGCACTCACCCAGCCCCTGCACCCTCTCAGGGGTTGAGAACTGCCTGCTGAGTAAACAAGTCAGAGAACATTTGCTGTTTCAAAAGGATACACTTCAATTTGTTAGAGATATGTTCTACAAATTATAATCACAGTTCAATTATGCCTTTCTGAAACAATAATTCTGAACATCTAAACTGTGTTTAAAATCACATTTTTTGGGAAAAACTCCGGTTATTTCTATGTCAGATAAATCTTACCCATGTTTCTGTGTTTGTGGATATCTTCATTCTTCTTCTTCTTATTTTTTGAGACTGAGTCTCTCTCTGTTGCCCAGGCTGGAGTGCAGTGGTGTGATCTCAGCTCACTGGCACCTCTGCCTCCCAGGTTCAAGTGATTCTCCTGCCTCAGCCTCCTGAGCAGCTGGGATTAGAGGTGCGCACCACCATGCCCAGCTAATTTTTATATTTTAGTAGAGATGAGGTTTCTCCATGTTGACCAGGTTTGTCCCAAACTTCTGATCTCTAATGACCCGCCTGCCTCAGCCTCCCAAAGTCCTGGGATTACAGGTGCGAGCCACTGCACCCAGCCTTTGTTCTTAAGTCTTATTAATCACAGTGGTAGTTTCCTGTTGCTGCATAGCAAATTACCCCAAATCCTAGTGGCTTGAAAATAGGACATTTATTATGCAAAAGTTTCTGTGGATCAAGAATGCTGGAGTGGCTTAGCTGAATGATGTTATCTCAGTTGTCTCATGAGGTTTCAATTGAGGTGTTGGCAAGAGCTGAAGTTTAAAAAAAAAAAAAAGACTTAATTGGGTACTAGGGATCTGACTCTAAGGTTTCTCATGTGGCTGTTAAGAGAAGGATTCAGTTTTTCACCATGTGGGCTACATCTTTAAAGCAAATGATGAGAGAGAGAGAGACGAAACGAAACGGAAGCCACAGTTTTCTATAACTGAATCTCAGCAGTGACACACTCTACTAGTACTTCAGTCATATTCTACTGTCACATAGACTGATCCTGGTATGATATAGGAGGTACCATGACAAGAGTGTGAAACCAGGATTCAGCAATCATTGGGAACCATTTTGGGGCCTGGATGTCACAGTTTTTCCTCTATCCACTGATGATTCATATCACTCCCACACTGAAAATGCACTCACCCTTTCCCAAGGCCCCTCGCCGCCCACCTGTGATTCCCCACAAAGCCTCACCCTATTACAGCATCGGTTCATAATCTAGAATTTCACTATATGAATCAGGACCAGTTATGATAAGTTTTCTTGGGTGCAGTTCTGTAGGTAAAGCTCCAGTACAGTTTATCATGATTTGTAGACCTGTAAACTCAAGAGATAAGTTATCTGTTCCCACACAACCAACATACGAAGGTGGGACAAGCATATGAATAACCACTATAGGTATTTCTAATGAGAAAGGAGAACAGTGGAAGTTACACAGGAGTCTTGATTCCTAGGAAGTTTTAAATTCAGTCAGGAAAAAGTTGGAAGTTTCTTGATTAGGACTCTGTCCTATATCTGCCCAGGAATTATTAATCAAAGTCAAAATTCTATGAACAGTGTGTAAAGGCTCTTTAAGACATCACTAGCAGTCTTCTCAAAATCTTTAGAGTTTACTCAGCTCCATTCATTAGGTAGTTCCAAAGCCACTCTTACATTTCAAGTTTTTATTTTGGCATCATTGCACTTTTGTGTCAAAATATGTATTTGCTGTGTATGCTTGAGTAACAAATAACACAAAACTTAGCTTCTTAAGGAATCTGGAAGTGTCTTAGCTAGTTGAGTTTGGCTTAGGGTCTCTTAAAAGGTTACAGTTGAAGTGTTTGCTAGAGTTGTAGTCTCTGAAGGCTTAACTGGGGCTGAATGATTCACTTTCAAGTTTGCTCATGTGGTTTTGCAGAAGGCTTCAGTTCTTTACAACTGAACTCACCTATAAGGTTCCTCCCAACATGACTTCCTTCAGGCTGTATGAAGAGAGACAGAGAGAAAGAGAGAGATGAAAGCTAGTCTTTTACAACCTAATCTTGGAAGTCTGTACCATCACTTCTGTTTTAAACTATTGACCACACATTCTAAATGTAGAAAAATGTGGGAGGGGATTACACAAGGTTGTGAATATCAGGTGGAGGCAGGGATCGTTGGGGACCATATTGGAAATATTGGAAGCTGGCTACTGTTCTAGAAAAAAACAGGTTTTTGTCACATGGCCTGGAAAATTTAGGCATGTGGACACATTGTAGGGCGAGTAGGACAGGGCTTGTTAGGAGAAAAGAAAAAAGGAAAGAGGAGCTCTCAGGGAAGCAAGAGACTCCTGTTAGCAGGTCTCCCGCCTCACAGATGGAATCCCAGGCCACCACACAGGAACTGAAGAGGCCCAGATCCTCCCCTCTGAAAACAGCTCAAGTTTCTCCTGTCTCCATCCCCTTCCGCTAGTGCACAGGTAGGCATTTTTCAGAGAGAGTCAGTCGGGAAGGGATGGGTTTCATCTGGGACCCGCAGTCTGGTTTTTCAGTCTTCAGGCTGCCCTAGGCTTGAAGGTGGAGTTTCGCCGGACCCCCGGCTGTCTCCTGTCTCTATCTCCACCACAGCCATCATGGGTACTGTTTATCCAAATTTAGAAAGTACTAAAATACAGTGGTTAAAACATGAATCCTTTTGGGGGGAGAAAATGGCAGTTTCTTAAAAACAAACAATAATAAACTAAGTATACAATTACCATATAACCCAGCAGTCATAATCCTAGATATTTATCATAGAACAGTGAAAATGTATGTCCAGATGGAAACATTTACATGATTGTTCATAGCAAGTGTATTTGTAATGGTAAAAACTGGAAACAATCAAAATGTCCTTCAACAAATGAATGGTTAAACGAACTAGAATATCCATCCCATATAACACAAGTCATCAATAAAAAGGAACAAACTTGATACATGCAACAATTTGGATGGATCAAAGATATTATATAAAGTTTAAAAAAGTTAGTATCAGGAAGTTATATACTTTATGACCATTTATATAGCATTCTTGAAATAAAAATATCAAATAGAGAACCAATAAGTGATTTTCAGGGTTTAGAAATGGTTGGAGGATAGTGCAGTTGTGACTGTAGAAGGGTAGTGTGAGGGAGAGCTTTGTGATAAGGAACAGGTCTGTATTTTAGCAGTGGTGATGGTAGTTACAAGAATCTACACACAAGATAAAATGGCATGAAACTGTACACATGCATTGCACCAATGACAACTTCCTGGTATTTATACTGTAATATGTAACATAGAACCATTGGAAGAAACTGGGTGAAGGGCGTAGGTTCCTCTCTGTACTATCTTGCAAATTCTTGTGAATATAATATTTAATTATTTTAAAATAAAAAGCATTAAAAAATGGCTCCTCAAGTCAGACAGACTGTGTTTATATCCCAGCTCTGTTACCTATTAACTGTGCAGCTGTGGATGCATTGCTTAACCATTTTATGTTAGTTTTTTAATTTGTTATGATGCTTGGTAATAAAAACAAAACAAAACAAAAACCTTTTATGCTGTTCTGCAATAGCCAGATCTGTGCACATTTATCCCCAAAGTCTAAGGAGGCTAAGAGGCCAAAGGAAGAGGCTAGCGCATCCAGTTCCTCAGAAAGAAGCATTTAATATGGATTTCCAAAGAGAAGCCCTAGTCATGGGTGACAGTGAGACAAGATGGTGGATCCCCACACCATTACCTGCCAGATCCAGGTCTTAAATACCACATACTGTTTATCTTGATTTGTATACCTGTAAACTAAAGAGATAAGTTATCTGTTCCCACATAACCAACATACAAAGATGGGATTGAAGTTGACTGATTTCCCAGGGAAAATCAAGAATGCTATGTAAATCTGCCTAAGGGTAGGATTGCTGGTCAAGGATGTTTGGTTTAAGGGCAGGATTTACCTTAACAACAGACAAAGTAGAACTCTCAGAGTCTTTCCCTGAACAGGGGTTAATAAGAGTCAAGTGGCAGATTAGTATCCAAGATGGATTTGCATTAGCCTCCACATACAATGAGGCTAGTAATAAAATAACTGGAAGTAAAAGCACAGCAGGCTTGAGAGTTTGTCTTCGTTTGCTTTCTAATTCTGAAATCTGTACAAAAAGGGAGTAGATAGGTAACGTGAAAGAAGCAGAGGGAGACAGTGAAATTCCTCCAGAACATAATTGCTAATGCCAATTGGCAATTGTGCCTTCCACCTTGGGCAGCATTCTTGAAATCTTTATTTTCTTTCTTGAGTGTAATCAGGACACAAGCCTATGATACCTAAACTCCACTCCTCCCTTCCATGGTTCTTATTCAGTGCTATTAATAATTTCATTGCGTCTTATCTTAAACCTTAAATTATAGTTTTCTTTCAAATCATCTATAGCTAACAATCTCCCTACCACCATCTTAGTTTTGTGTATAAACATGTTACTATATATTGTTCTGTTTATAAATTCTGACTAATGACACTCCTTCCTGCTCTTGGTCTTCTAATAATGATCTGGAATGTAATGTTTTGATTTCCAGAATTCCCAGAGATGGAGTCATTGTATATTTTCATGTGTGACAGGAGAATGATACTAGAAGCGGGTAGTTTCCTCAAAATACTTGCTCTTAAGTAATCAGTTTCCTCATATGTAAAGTGGGAATTATAATATCTAATTTAAAGTCTTGCTATAGGGATCAACTGAGATAACTGATGTAAAGGGCATAGCACATTGCTTGGGTTGGCTCAAACATTGAAAAAATAGTAACTCAAAATCCCAGCATCTATTTCTTCCTCTGCTGATGTTTCCCTTCAGATTTGGTCATGCACATTTGCTTCCTACACCGCCTCCTGGTGGCATCCAGTGTCCACAGTTGAGCCACATTTTCTGGGTCTTTTCACCTCTCATTGGAAACCATCATCCCTGTTATTTCTTGTTCATTACTCTGTGCACATGAGATTCCACTGAGGATTGAAATCGTCTTCCATTTTGGTTTTTTTTTCAAGTATTACTTTATATTTCACAGTAACAAATTTCTGTCTATCTATCTATCTAGTCATCAACCTTGGAAGTTTTTCAATGAGTGTCTTTTTTTTTTTCCCTTACTCATGAGTCATGAGTAAGGAAATTCCATAGGGAATTGGGTTGAGAGCTAGTTTGAGGGAAATTCTCTCTATATATTGAGAGTCTCCTCTACCCTCAGGCAGCCACCTGGCATTTTTGAATGAGGATTATGCCCATCACTTCTTTTTTACTTAGACTATCCTAGGAAACTGCTCAGTTCCTCTAACAAATAGACTAAAAGGGCAAAGTTAGTATGTCGCATTACGAAACCAGACGGAAGAGTCATTTTCTTTCTCTTCTCATTTTGTGTTCAGAAAATCCATTAATTAAATATAATAAATATTTTTTCTCCCTCTCTTTCCTGAAATATTTAAATTGTAAGTCATATGTAGAAAATCAGAAGCTGCTCTAACCAAATAGTTGTCTTACAAGACAGGAGGCAATCTGCACTTCTAGCAACAATGAGGAATACATTTCCTTGAATTGTCCAGGAAGCCTATGTATACAAAATGAAATAAAAATAAATTTAATATGACAATATGCTTTCAATATACAATTGCAAACAATACAGTAAAATATACTTAACTAAAATTTTTGTCCTTATTGTCATGTGAAAAATTATGATATATGCTGTTTCTCCATTTTGTGTGCTAGGTGGAGACGTAACCCCCTGCTTGCAGATACACAAATATTTTGTATGAAGGAAAAGCAAGCACAACTTAAGCGAGTGTGACTGTATACTGCAGATTTCAATGGGCGCCTTTTCCTTTGTCTAGCAGGGAAGGGTAACGTTACCCTGAAGATAGCCAAAGAGGTGGAATAGTTGCTACCTCTGTGTGTTTGGCAGGCTGCCAGCATCCCTGGCAGTGGAGCCTCTGCTAAATCTTTTTTTCTTATCACTTTTGCTCATGTTGACTGCTGAACACAATACCTACAAACACAATCCTTTCAAAATTACACAGCCTGCAGTGCTTCTTACAATGTTTTTGGCTACCATCAACTAAATCCCCAATTTCTGCTGATTTCATATTGTAAATGACTCTTTTAAAACAATTTCTTGAATCCACTTTCCTGAAGCAGTTCTAAGGGAGGAAACATTTTCCTGCTAAGAAATTCGGGTATGGCTAGGGGCCAAAGCATAAAAATCTGCTTTGCAAAGCAGTAGCCTACTGCTCTTTCCTTACACATTTAACCCATTAATGTGAATTGAGAATTTAGGCACCCATTTCCCCCTTAAATTTGTCTTATAGCCATAGGCACTAGGAAATACTGTGAAATAAAAGGTTTGAGAGTCTCAAATTAGTTCATAGAATGTGATGGTTGAGTCCAAAACTGATTTAGGAGGCCAAGGTAGGTCAGTGTTACTGATATTGGCAAGGTGGTTTCAATATTTCTTCTCATTAGCTTAGCTCATACTGTATTATAAGATAATAATGAAATATACTGGATATAATGAAAACATACTGGAGATCATCTGCTTATATAAGTACTAGTACAATGTTCTAACTTTTCCCTGACATAGAAAAAAATGCAGTTCGTAATTCATCTAGCTAGTATGATATATGAATTAACCACTATTTGCTTTTTAAATATTTATATAGTCAGATGTATCAAAGCAAATAAAGAAATTTGGAACACTAAATGGGACATGATGTAGTGAGGATTTATTTTTCTACATTCACCTTCAAATATGAGGATACTTAATATTATAATAAAATATTTTTGTCCATTTAAATATAATCTCAATATCCTATGAAGTTACAAGTCGAAAATTCAGTGAAAGCAAAATACCTTTAAATTAAAGCAAAACTACTTTAACTGAAAAACTTTGGAGAGAGAATATAATAAATGATAACGTAATAAACATAATACATTAATAGGTCTTAAAACAACAATTTGTGGAACATGGGGCAAAAAGGACATTTCTTTCTTTTTTCTGTTTTTAGAGATAAGAGTCTCTCTGCCACATAGCCTCTAGTGCAATGTGGCATGATCTTGGCTCACTGCAACCTCTGCCTCCAACTTCTGCCTTCCAGGTTCAAGGGATTCTCATTCCTTATAGGCATGTGCCATCACTCCCAGCTAACTTTTGTATTTTTAGTACAGATGGGGTTTCACCATGTTGTCCAGGCTAGTCTCGATCTCCTGGCCTCAAGTGATTTGCCCACCTTAGCCTCCCAAAGTCCTGCAATTATAGGTGTGAGCCTCTATGCTTGGCCAGAAAAGGACATTTCTTGTTTACCTATCTCTTACTATTTTCCCGAAAGAAAGCTACACTGAAATGATATTAATACATAATTCAAATGCTAAATTAAAAATCTTTTACAACAGCACACTATTGAAAGCATTTGCCCTCAATTACTTTGGTTGCACCCTCTTCAAAGGCATCAAAAAGAAAGGTTAAGCAGAAACACAACTCCAAAATATAAAAGTAATTATATTTATTAGCCAAAATAGTAAGAAAGTTAAAATAGGAATAAAACTTCTAGGGATGCTAATAAGAAATGCTTAAAAAATTAACAACAGTAAAGTAAGCTGAATATTTAGATTCTGGGTAAGAAATGGAGAGGTTTTAAAATCCCTAAAGCACACATGTGTAACAGATTACTATAAGTGTTATTAGGTTGAGGCATTAAGAAACAATAGTTGCTAGCCCGGCACGTTGGCTCAGGCCTGTAAACCCAGCACTTTGGGAGGCTGAGGTGGGTAGATCACCTAAGGTCAGGAGTTTGAGACAGCCTGACCAATATGGTGAAACCCTATCTCTACTAAATAATTAGCCAGGAGTGGTGGCAGGTCCTAGCTACTCAGGAGGTTGAGACAGGAGAATTGCTTGAACTTAGGAGGCGGAGGTTGCAGTGAGCCGAGATCCCGCCACTGCACTCCAGCCTGGAGAAAAGAGCGAGAATCCGCTTCAAAAACAAAACAAAACAAAACAAAAACAAAAACCCAAAACAATAGTTTCTATTACTGCAAGGGAAAACGTTAGACATGCACAAAGGTTATAATCTGAAATTGGCTCAAGAATTCTTGAACCACATAATCACATCCATAGAAAGAGAGATGAGGGAAGGATTTTTGAAGGAAAACTTCCCAGTTGGGTCCCTGGGATTGCATCTCTGTTGTGGAGTTGGCTGGTTGTTTCCGGTTCCCCATCATCCGGGACTCCAGCGGTAAACTTTTCACCTCTTAAAACCAGGAAGTCTTATCCTGGCATGTTGCCCTCTTGGACCAGCCTGTTTTTAAATGGCTCCACACAGAAGATTCTACTGCAGATATCAGGGTTGGCTTCTGGAATTCATCCCCTTTCAATATCCAGGTGAAGGGGTTGCTTTCAAACTTAAACACAGGCTTGTCCTCTGTACTCACTGGCCTCTTTAGCTTTTTTAGATGTGAATTAGGCTCCAGACCAAAGCATCCCTGATCTGAAGGTAGCTCATTCCAGCTTTTTTTATACTTGCAGAGAAATCTTAGTTCAGGGTTAGGGAACTGTTTGCCATTCTTTCCTTTTTGTTAGACTCACAGCATAGCTCTCTCTAAAATAATTTCTTCCAGAATGCTGCCCATATCTGCTGTCCCCATATCTGGAGCCCTTTAGAGCTTTTGTGTGACAAAGGTTGAAGTGTGACATTACTCATATTTAGTATTTCAGTTTTTATGTGCTGCTTGAAGTCTAGCACCTCCTTTGGAACTCCACATCCATTATACGTTCATACCTTGGCCAAAATGTCCATTTTTAAATTCCTCAGGCTGCTGTCTTTTCCTGTGTTGATGGTGTTAGTGTTGCGACTGTGCTGCCACTTGGAAGCATTCTGGGAAGGTAGCCAGCTCCAAATTTACATTGGTTATAAATCAGGCAATTCATTAATGGCACAGTATAACGGAATGTTCCCAAAACGTTGCTTCCCTGAGAATTACCACTTAGTCCTATAGATGCCCCCAGAGAGCTCTCTGTTTATGGGAAGTGTTGTTTCTACAATTTAAAATCTGAGAACATTTCAGAGTATGTCAGCCACCCAAGAACTATGGCTTTCTATATGTACAAAGTGACCTATGCCCCAAAGAGATGTTATAAATAATTCTATCATTTTCAGTAGATCACGTTCTAAACACAATTGTAAACTACATGTGAATTATTTTGTAAACCTTATATGGCTATGTTGCTTTTTGTTGTTTACTCCATTTGCTTAGCATCAGATTTTGTATATTTTAGCATACACTGATATCTTTCTTACATTACAAAAACACATATTATGCTACTTTAATGCAATTTTAAGTGGTACGTTAACGTAAATTTAAATTTCTGTAAAAGTAAGAGTGTACCTAAATGTATACATTTATTTATATATCAATTGAAAGAAAATCTTATCGAAACAATAGATTTACCCTGCAATTATGAAATAAGCCTTGCTCTAAAGGAAGTCTTTCTCATTGCTAACTCTAATACATTATTTGCATTATATAATAACTTGGGCCTTTTAATTTTCCTGTCTGGATAAAAAGGTAGTACTCCCTTATTTCTCAATGCAAGAACCCTTATTTCTCAATGCAAGACTCAATTGATGTGCAATTATTTAGAGTAAACAAAAACTCTAAATCGGATGCTTTTATTATCTTGTTTGCCTTACTAAATTATAGGAAGGGGTTCCACTATCATTGTCATTTTCTTCCCCATATCAACTGTGTGTTGAGTTCATGCTTCTTGGCATACCTAAGCCATTTCTTCCCATATATGATACCGTTTATTTTTAATGCCTAAAGATTCCTTATCATATTTACCCTTATTTTACTCCAGCTGGTTTGTGCAATATTGTTACTTTAAATGGTCAATTAAAAACTAACCCACTCTGGATATTATGTGTCAGATGCATTTTCTTATCATTCAGTGTTGAGCAATATATTTACTGTGATTTTAAGATTCGAGAGCCAGAAGGGAGCACCAAATCAGAGTAAAACCTTCTTAGCTACTACATTTCTTTTTAGTGCTCTCGCTGTCTCTGCCTCTATCTCTGTCTCTCTTACTTAAGTAATCTTAAGTAAATCTTATGTAAGTTGCTTGTAAGATAGACTTAAATGTTTATGTTAAACACTATAAGAAAGGCATAAATATCAGCTACTACACATACATGTTTTAACCAAATGTAAGAAACATATGCTAAAGTTTTCCTGAGGCCACATGGTTTACTGTCCTATGTCCCAGATTTCTTTTTAAACAGAAGCTAGCTTATTACTATAAAATATGACAATATGAAAAAATGGGCTTATCCCTGACCCTCTATTTTTTTCATGCTTTTCAAAACATGTCTTCCAAGATCCTTGTAATATCTGACCACATTTTCTACTCTATTTTGTTTATTCCATTAACTTCCTCACATTGACCTTCCTTACTGTTCCGCTAACACACTGGCTATGATGCTGCCTCAGGGCTTTGGAACTAGCTTTTCTCTTTCCATACTCCAGATGTATGCGTGACATGACCTCTCTCTCACCTTCAGCTCTTTTCAAAATGTCACCTTAGGTTCCCTATTTAAAATTGTAACTGATGCCCATCTTGTTCTCTCCATACTTCTTACCTTGCTATAATTCTACATCATTTACTTATTTGTTTGCCTTTCTCACACTAGAGTGTAAGCTTCAAGAGAGTAAGAATTTTGTCTTTTTTCCACTGATGTATCACCAAATTTTGGAAGAGTCCATGTCATAAAGTAGGCCCTTTACATATTTGTTCAATGAATAAATGTATGACTCATGGCAGAAATGATATTATTGCTTTAACTGGAAAATTATTTAATGTATTGATGTCTCCAAAAGCTTCTAAATGGCAGTTTAGATATAGCCAATTCATTAGAAGATGGGGATAGTATTGGAGGACTTTTAAAAAATATGCATTTGCATAAAAATACACTATATTGTATTTATACTTAGTATATTTTACTATAAATATACCATAAAATATACTCATTTTACTTGGATTGAGTATTCCTAGGATGGTTTTGGTGGGATGCAATAAGGTACATTGAAGTGGGGGAGACTAAAGCCATCCACTCCAGTATCCCCTGGGCCCTTTGGTGACTAGGATGGGAGAAATCCTCATGTTGTAAAAACAGTGATGCTTACATGAGAATGTGGAGTGGGTGAAGTATATCTGGGGCTGAGGGGTGGTGGTGGTTGTCATGTTTAATTATATATTTGAATCAATGTTTACATGGACTGTAAATGTAACAGAAGGCCATAAAATGTCACTTTTCAATGTATACTGACTTTACTTTCTACCCATTTATAAACTTTTATATAAATCTCTTCTTTTTAAGTTCCTTCAAGCATGTTCTTGATTTTCTTTCTCAAAGCATTTTGGAAAGGGTTGTTTTTTTAAAAATCTATTCACGGAAGATGATATAAGCACCCATGGTGATGTATGTGTGGAGACTACACGTACTATACAAGTGCTTTTTATTTTAACTATTACTATTTAGTGACAATTGTATTATGGTTTAGTTAAGCTTTACCATGTTGTTTCTAGTGTATTATCAGCCTAGGAATGCTGCTAAAATGATGCTAAAATCATCTGAGGTTGTCCTTTCTCTTTTTAATCTATTTCCTGTTAATGTTTAAAGGGAATGGCATTGGCAGGTTTAGAATTCTTTTCATTTTTCTTTCCCATGTTTGAATAGCTACAAAATTACTAAGTCCTGTACCATCTCCTTCTCTCTCTGTCTACTTAGTTCCTACTCCAGAGATGAGAAACCAAGATCATTAGTCGTTTTTCACCTTTGACTGAGCCTCATCTATTGCCTAGGAATCTTGAAACTATAAGTGGGTTGGAAAATTGATCCCTGATACAAATATATTTGATATTCTTTCTTCACATTTTCTCATTAAACATTATAGAGAAGTTCACTGATGCTGACAGAGTAGTTGATTGTGCCTGGAAGAAATATTGTGGTGGCAAGTACAAATTAGATGATGGTGGACTAGTTTGTGTTTTGCTGTTTCAGCTTCTGTGAATGACTACAGCACAATATTTTTTTTTATTAATGTGAATACATAAATCAGGTAGAAAATGACTTTAAAAGTAGTGGTTTTGGCATTGCAGCACCGTGTCAATTCAAATTAGCGTAATAGAATGACAAGACCACATAATCATTACAAGCCCTAGTCCTTCTAAAACTCAAATTTACATATTTAGAAAGCAATTATTATATTTATAAGTTATCAGTAAATTTTTGCCTACTCCTTTTCTCACTTCTGCCATAATTAACTTCACAATTGAAAATGCAACAGTTTTTTAAAATGTTGGAATTGTTGTTTGGCAAGATAGATACTTAAACTGATGACGTGTAGAAGATGGGCTTATTTGGGGGCTAGGAATAACATGAGAGCAAAGAATATGATTAAGACATGGATAATGCTTAGGAAAACACTCCGGCTGTTTTATGGTTATTTCAGATATCTCAAACATGGGAGAAAAATACATTGTGTATTTTAAATACTGTTTTTCTTTGGGAAAAAGAAACACTTCTTTCTTTGGTTGCATATTATATAAAGGAAGGGTACCAATCCCATACAGCAAAATATCTCTTCTATGAAGGACCTAGACACACATGTTTTGTTTTATAAAATCTAGATAAGTTTTAAGAATGTTACCCAATTGCAGCATGACCTTTAAGGATCAAAATACATACCTTTTAGAAATATATCTATAGACAGATAGATAGATAGATATCATTAGATAGATCATTAGATATCTATCTATATATTAGATAAATGATATATTAGAAAAGCTTATTCTTTTTCTTCCTTTGTTAGTCTTACAATCTTTCTCTTTTAAAGTGAATTGTGTTAGGTGATATTTATTTGCACTCACTGAAACATACCCAGTTCTGAGACACTACATGGCAACTGAATATACATGCATATCTCTTATCTGTCAAGAGACTGCCATTAGAAAGTGTTAGAGACTACAAATGTATAATTTTGTTTTACTAATTATATTCAAAAGTTTAGAGGAGGGAGAGTGAATATACATTTTTAATAGACAGTAATTAAAAGGCAGACTGTTGAGGTGGGCAGATGCTGGTCAGTCTGATTCTAGCCCTTAAAGCTTACAAAAGAGTAATTAGGTTGTGATACATGCCCATGAATAAGAAACACAAGAAAATATAAGCCAATCTTCCATTTTACAAAGAAAAACTTTCCTTAATTGGCCAGTTTAATGACAAAATCTTCTAAGAGTGTAGATGATATAGGAAAATCTCTGCAAATTAATTAGTATATGGACTATATATGTTTATGGTAAAATGATATAAAACCTATTAAGTGGTTTCTAATCACATTTCATGAAACACAGTCCCTTGCATTCTTCACTTGTATCTTGAGATATCAGTAGCTTCATCTACTCTGAGTCCTCTAAAACAGTTTTCTAGAGGATAACACTCTGAAATACTGAAGTATATGAATCTGTGGGTGATATCACTGGAAAATTTATTTCACAAGTGTTGTCCCACGAAGTTAGGCCATTCCCATTCACTCATTTATTGTATAGATATATATACATGATCTCTACAAGGTAGCTACTTACTCTGATAAGGCAATCTTCAAAAGGTTTACTTGAAATTATGTCCAAGAGTTAACAATTATTAGATAATATCCCAGAAATAGTTACTAAGTTGGTGTTATATTTCTTTGACTTTTTCTTTTAAATACATATAGGTTATCTCTACAATTACTCTAAGCTATAATTGATGGATTCTTCCCTAAGTATGGTGATCAAAATAAAATAATTCAGAGCACACCTAGTAAAAGGACTAAATTTCTCACTTCTCACTTCTAAGTAATATTTATGTAACAAAAGTACTTCTCTTCTAGTTGAGTGTATACACTAAATTTTTATATTTTTATATTTTGGTCAAATTAGAGGGTAATGATATTGCTGACCTTTCTGGAGTGTAAAAAGGTTTAAATTGACATAATGTGATTAGTTCAGTGCCTTGTACATAATTAGGACTTGAACATAGCAAATAAATGGTGACGTTTGTATTTATAAAAAGAATCACCAATTTTATATTGTTTTTTCTTTACTATTCTTAAAAGTTCTGTTAAAAGATGTACACATAAATAATTCAGCCACACATAATGACAGGCTTTATGGATAAATGTATCATTTTATATTATTATAAGTCAGATCACAGTGAATTTAAAAAATAAAAAAATCATGATGCTGGTGTGCATCAATTAACATACATTTACCAAATTTTAAAGTTTTATTTCAAATGTATTTATAAATGGAAATTGTATCTATAACTGTTTTTAATTTTTGGTTTACATGTTGTGTGTGGAATTTTTTTCTATTCCTACCTTGCATACACAATGGTGGGTCTTAGTTTTCACACAAGTTAGACTGTAGAAATCCATTCCTAAGTTAGGAGTTGAGAACTTAAGTTATAGAAGCAAAATGATTGAAGATATTCTCTTCCATAATCTGCTCAATCCACATTATTATCAAAATAGTGGTGTGTATAATGAAAAATTACAAAATATAGTACAGTAAGTTCTCACTAATGTTTTCAGCAAGTTCTTGGAAACTACGACTTTAGTGGTCCTCAAATAATGTTGTTTTATTTAACGTTGTTTTCTTACAATGTTGACGATTTTTAAAAATTGGGTGTCATCATACATTGTTTCACTTAAAGTCACCATTTCCAAGAACTATGGAAGAATTTAAATAAGGATTTACGGTACTATAGAAATTAAACACAAAGGGATAAGAAATAGATATTCATGTTCAAAACTATGCCTGGAAAAAGACTCAAGTTTAATTAGTGGACAGGAAAAGTGAAAAACAACATTTTTTTGAACATTGTAGAGCAGGCTTTCTCAGCATGTTTGTAGGCTTGACATATTGCTGACACTTATTTTTAAGGCAACTTTCATCTCAAAATTTATTACTTTCTTTTTTATTGATATTGATAAATTCTTAGCTTAATTCTGTGGATTGGTAATAAAGCACAGTCTTCATTTCTGCCATTAATTATGTAATAATATGTGCCATTAATTATGTATGTGTTTCTTCATTTGTCAAATTCATATTGGACTTCTACCAGGTACCCTGGCACATGCCAGGCACTGGAATAGGCATTAGTAATTCCAGCAGAAATAAGCTGTAGTTCCTGCACTCAGACTAGTAAGAGGAGGCGGACATTTAAACTGATAAATTCCATTCTACATTCTATAGTCTTAAAAATGCTGTAATAGAAGTATGAATGGATGTAAGTACAAGGGAGGAAGTGGTCACCTATGGGTCACTAAGAGCACAGGGATACTAGTCACTTATAGGTGCCAGGAGATAGTATTAATTCCTATGATGAGATACACATCTGGAGATGAAGGCCGGGGCAGAATCTTGGAGGACATTTGTACCATGCCAAAACTTTAGAAGGTTTATCTTAATAAGCAACTCAGAACCATTGAAAGATTTGGATCAGGGAAACACTCTTACAGGTATGTGAGCTTTAGTTCTTTAATCTGTAAAATAAAGGAGGTTAACTTGATATTTTCTGTCCCTTTTTTTCCCAAAATTTTGTGATTTATCAGTCAAATTGGGTCATTATTCTGTTGAACAGTAAGGGAGAGGGAAGAGACTGAATGAGAAATTTAGATGTGTTGACTGCTTAAGCCAGCCACCAAGTAACATTGTCATCCAAACAACACTTCACTGCTATGTGGAGTAGCCTGGAAGTGAAGAGATGAAGTGATGTGAGTAGTTCATTTTCATTCTTCTATTTCAAACAACTATTTTAGAAGAATCTGTTCTCTGTGAAAGAGCACTTAGTGAGCTTTTGGAGTGTGATGATGGTATTTACTTTTTATTCATGCTTGGTAGCTTTATTAAAAATAAAGATGACAATGAGTCTGTAAAATTGATCATAGTCCACCTCCAAATTTTGGCCTATAATTTGTGATTTTAGGTGCTGAAGATAGAGTAGTACATGTGAAATACGTGGTCTCTACTAGAATTTATATTTTTCTTGGGGTGTATAAAGGTGAACAAGCAGTAATATGAACACAAATAACATTCATCAATTAGGTCTCTTACAGGGAAGATACATTTAACAAATAAAAGTACAAAACCTTGATTTACATTTGAATTTCAGTTAATGAGTAAATTATACTAAAAACATAATAAAAGTATTTTACTTGGAAACCGTAGGTGTTCATAATTCAGATGGCTTAACAAAATTAGGTAATTTTAGGCATGGTTTTTAATAAAATTTTCTCCTTTAAGAAAAAAATTATTTATAAAAAGAATGTTCAAAGCCAGAGCATCTTTTTTGGGTGATGTTTCAACATTTGAGGTTAAGCCTATGTTATAATTATGGCCTTTGTATATTTTTTTTGTCCACTAAGATTACTCTATAATATTCCCATAATTACTCCTCTGTTTACATGGGAGTAGGAATGCTCCCTGAAATACCCAGGACTTTCTGAAAACTCAGAAAAATCATTTTAGAAAATCTGGGCTTATCACTATTCAGAAATATATTTTGTAATATACTTTGAAACATAGCAGCATTTTGAAGTATTATTTATGGCTGTTAGTTTATACCTACAGTCTTGCTCATTTTATAATCGAAACTCATCTAGTCTTTATATTGTTCTCTAAATGGAGATTGACTTGGATTCTTTACTAATTCATCTAATGTCATTAATGATTGCCCCTTTCTATTCTGAAGCATCTTATTGACCTTTTCGAGTATGGCCATAATGCTTGTTTCTTGTTAATGGTTGGATCTTCTATCAGAAAACAGTGATTAACATAGATCTATATGGTTGATCCTGGTCTAAACACTAAAGTTTTGTTTGTAATTTTTAATGATTTGTCCCATGAAGTGTAGCTTAGACCTCAGCAGTGGAGACCAGTAGAGAGACTTTATTTCCTTATATTTACCTTTCCAGTCCATGCAGTGTGAAAAGAACCCAATACTAAAAGGAAGAAACCTTGCTAGATTAGATTCATCTGAGAAAATCTATAAACTAATATACATTTAGTACATGATTAATGAGTAATTAATTGATTTCACCTTAAAAGAGTTTAAAATCTGACCCGTAAGACTAGCAGATGTGCATCGGGGAGTGCTCACAAAAGAAGATGAGAGGAAAGACAAGTAGTATGGTAGAAGAGTCAGAGTTTCAGGGAAAGAAAAGGAAAATATTGCTAGATAAACAGCACAAAATAGTCAAATAAGATTTTTAAAAAATCAGTGGTTTAACTAAAGTGCAGAAATGTTTGATTACCCAGTCTGGTAGAAGTAAAAATTTATGTTATAGGTGTTTTTAAAAGAAAAACTTGAGCAAAACTAAATTCAGAAGAGTTTAATGGAACAAAGAACGATTCACAAATCAGGCAGCCTCCCGAACCAGAGTGGGCTCAGAGACCCCAGCACAGTCACGGGGTAGAAGATCTATGGATAGCAAAAGGAAAAGTGAGTTACAGAAATTGGAAGTTAGGTACAGAAACAGCCAGATTGGTTGTAGCTTGACGTTTGCCTTATTTGAACATGATTCTACCAGTTGGCCACATTTATTTAGCCAAAACTTGGTGATTGACACAAGAGGAGGCTACAGTCTGTTTACAATTCCATTTAGGTTATAGCTCACGATGTACTGAGAAATCTTTAAGCTGAACTTAAAACATGTAACGAGGCAGCTTTAGGCTGAACTTCATTTAACAGTGTTGAGGGGAGATTGTATGGAACTGAAAATACAGACAATGTAGGATGTTTGAAATAAAAGAGATTACGTAAATGTTAAACAATGATTTGTTTAAACTTTTGCAGTAGGTGCAATAGCTTTCTTTGGTTAAAAATAGATGGCAAAGCCAGGCATAGTGACTCATACTTTGGGAGGCCAGGGTGGGCGGATCACCTGAGGTCAGGAGTTCAAGAGCAACTTGGGCAACATAGTGAAACCCTGTCTCTACTAAAAATACAAAAGTTAGCCAGGCATGCTGCCAGACACCTGTAATCCCAGCTACTCAGGAGGCTGAGGCAGGAGAATCACTTGAACCCAGGAGGTGGAGGTCACAAGGAGCCGAGATCACACCACTGCGCTCTAGCCTGGGCAACAAGAGTGAAACTCCACCTCAAAAAAAAAAAAAAAAAGACGGTAACACTCAATAAGTATAAACAACTGAAAGAGTTGTTATAACTGTGTGTTCTATAGCAAGTCTAAAAGAAACAGCAGGCAAGCCTTGGAAATATAGGATATACATATTCTTCTAATGGAGAGTAATAAAGGGATTACCATAACAAATATTTTGAAATATGGAGAGAGTAGATAAAAGAAGTAACACCATGTGGCTGATGTCTTTTGGTAACTTTTGCTTTTGAGAAAATAAAAGTGGGATTTTGTCTGATGGAGGAGAAGGATAGATATAGGCCTATTGGAGAATTCATCAGAAAAGCAATACAGAAATGAATAAAGGAATATCAATTGCTAATGAAACTCTGGTTGAAATTAGATGTCAAAATTTACAGCAGGGCAGTTCTTCTGCCTTTTGCCAGTAACATTAACACCAATCAAAAATGGTGGTAGGAAAGATTCAGGATCAACTATTAGCAACCCAGAAACGATTGGGAATGGTGATGGTGCTAAAGGAGGGGGAAAAACGTCCTTAGGAAGGCAGTTAGTGAAGACAATAATGATGCAACTAAACTGAATATTTGTCTGGGCAGTGAGTAAAGTACAGTCAGAATCAAGCTAAAGAAGTAAGCGATATATAGATATTCATGTGGATAAAGTAGAAATGTATTAGGTAATGAGAAGGGGATTAAAATCACATAAGAAATTTATAGATTTTGGAAATGGAGAAATACTGAGTGATAAGTGCTGTTATGAAGTCAGGGAGTGTAGTAAGCAAGCTAAAGAAACTGAGTTTCAGGGTGTCACATGGGTTGGCAACACTGGTTTCATGGTGTCAGTAACAATGGATAATAAGAAAAATTCTATTGTAAATGCTGGGGTCAGGAGAAGATAGGCTGATTTGGATTTCTTAAATCATTATTTGTAGGCGAAATGTTTTCTACAAAGTGCAACCTAAAGCAGTTTGCCTTATAGCAAAATATTGCCTAAGCTTTAGCTATTAAGTTATATTTTGCATGCTGAGTAATGTTTAATAAATCAGATTTCAGTAAAATACTATAACCACAGGGATGTGATTCATATGCATGTTTCAGAAATAGGAGGATTGAACAGAAATATAAAAGGACTGCCCATGGTCATAAATTAGAAATTACATCCAGGAACTTTTATTGGATACATTTGCAGTGTGATTCTGAAGAGAAGTCCAGTCATTGTGATACTCTCATCCGTATTTTATACTGAACTTCATCATAGAGCTTAAGTCATCATTCCAAAACTGGCTAGTTCAGTAGTTATTCAAACTGTTTCAGCACATTTAATAGCTCCATTCCTATCTCAAAATGTCCATAACCCTTGCAAGAATTGGTGGTCAGGTAATCACTACAGGTAATTTTACTTTTTGTTCATGCTTCAGAAACTGTTCATTCTGTTGACCTTGGTGGTCCTTTTCCTTCGAATTGTATTCTTGCCTTTCTGCCCTTTCTCACTGGAGTTGATATGAAACACTGTTCCCCTGGTGAGTATGTCTTCCCTTCCCTCCCCTCCCCTCCCCTCCCCTCCCCTTCTCCAGGAAACCACTTTCAGGCTATTGCTTGGAAACAACCCAGGCCTGATTCTCTCCAAGACAGTATATGAATGTGTGTGTTTGTGTGCGTGCATACATACATGTATGTATATACATGTGCTTGTCACTTGAAATTTGTAGAAAGGTATTTAAAATAAATCAGTAATATGCCTTTTATCTGAACGCTACTTCCTGTTCATTTGATGCCCATAGGAATTTAGTTAAAAAGATACCTACTGATCGGGCACGGTGGCTCACGCCTGTAATCCCAGCACTTTGGGAGGCCGAGGCGGGCAGATCACAAGGTCAGGAGATTGAGACCATCCCGGCCAACACAGTGAAACCTCATCTCTACTAAAAATGCAAAAAAAATTTAGCCGGGCGTGGTGCCACGCGCCTGTAATCCCAGCTAATCAGGAGGCCGAGGCAGGAGAATCACTTGAACCCGGAAGGCGGAGGTTGCGGTGTGCTGAGATCATGCAATTGCACTCCAGCCTGGGCGACAGAGCAAGACTTCACCTGAAAAAACAAACAAACAAACGAAATACACTATTTGGTCTGAAGTGTAGTGAGATAATATGTCTGATAGTTTTTTAGTCATAAAATGAAGGAGGGATAAAATGTAAAGACCATACATACATAGCACTGAGGTTTTGTGGTTCTTTCTTTTGTTTTGTTTTACTTGTTAAAATGTTTGTTACTATGACAGTTTAAAGAGTATAGCAAATGCATTCCCTTTCTGTGGTTAAGAACAAACAAACAAAAAAACAAGAGTCAACTACCAGAAAGGTAATATGTTAATTTGGGTAGGTGGTATTTCTTGATAGTAGGTTGCAAACAACGTAAGTGTTATATTATAATGCTTTTAATACAGTCAATCTTTGAAATTCTTTATTTAAAACCATTAATGTTTCCATTAGCTCTATGCTAACTGATTTAGTAAGCGAAGCTAGGATCACCTTTGAATCGAGCCTTCTCTGAGAAGGTAAGCCAAGGATCTAGTGCCAATTTAGAAATTCAGGCCAGAAAACAAAGTAGGGAGTCATATTAGCATCAAGGAACATTATTCCCATGATGGAAACAACCCTTCAGCGAAAAAGGAAAGCTTGTCTTGGGCCGGACAGATAAAAGGCAGATTTGATTGTCAAGTGCTGGCTTTTCACACTCATTCCTAAAACAGTTGAAAAACTACTCTTTATCATCTTAATTATCTAGAAGCCCAGCTGAATGAGAACATATTTCTTCAAAACCTTCAAAAGGAAGAATAAGATCCAGCAATATTATGGGTTCTCACTAAAATGACGAAGACAATGCAATAATCATGAAGTTACAATGCTCACTCATAGAACTTTTGGAAAATATATTACATAAAGTGCATTGTATATAATTATATATGCTATACATTTTTGGATAGATAATTTTTATTAGGTTCAGGAGGTTTCTTTTTGTTTCATATTTGCTAAGTATTATTAATGAGTGTTGAATTTAATTGAAAACTATTGGGAAGATACATTTTTAATCTATAAATATGGTAAAATTTTTATAGATTATCTGATGTTGAATAATCTTGTATTTCTGAGAGCATTATTATTATTCACAGTCTAGCAGATTCAATTTGCTAGTAGCATTTTATTTAACTATTTTTGCTGTGTACCTAAGTGATACTCATCTATGTTTTTATTTTCTTGTTTTCTTCTTGTCTGGTTCTGCTACAAGGACTACACCAATTCACCAAATTAATCAGGTAGATTCCTCTTATAATTAATCTTCCATGAAAGAATTTGCAAAAATAAGGGTTGTCCTTCTGATAGTTTCAGATGACAGATTATATGCAGATTAAACTTGGTTCTTTCTTCAGATCTCATTAAAAACGTTTTGAAAAAATACATCAACACAAGAGAATAGAATTAAGGAAAAAAGGTTTCCTTGGATGAGAGATGTCAATACAATTTGGAATATTGAAGAAATGTTTGAGCAATCTCCAAGCAGAGAGAAACAAACTGAAATTTAATTGTCTTTACACAGGGAAACAAAAGAGGAGTTAGTAAAATCTGCCTTCTCAATCCTCAGAAGGACATAGGAATCAGACATACAGTTAGTCTCTATCTGAGTGACAAAAGATGAAGCCTTTATTTTCAACCCTATTTTTCTCCTACAAAAAATGAGTCACTTACTAATGATTTTTACTCACCTTTGCCTCCTTAGAGTTATTTTCCTGTTTATTTCTCTCATATCTTACTTCTTCCCGTCATCTCTGAATGAAATTTTTATTTTTTCAAGTTGGTAAGCATAGATCTTTCTGTATCACCTTAAGCCTGGATTCTTACATGAAGCTGGTGTTTGTCTTAGGAAGAATAGCACACCATAAAACTGCGGGTCCTTACTAATCTTGCTTTTATTTCCATAATCCCTGGACCTCAAATGAAACTAAAATTCTTTGTGACATGTTTTTGAGAATTTCTCCTTAAGGACATTTTTCTTGGCTTTCACTGGGCTCTTGGTCTCTAGGAAGACAGAAATCTGATATCTTGTCCACATATTGATTTATATTACAAATTAATGGGAACATTTAATACATTAATAGTGTATACTTCTTTTGCAGATTATTATTCTTGTTGGATAAATGAAGGTATAATTGAATAATTAGAGGTTAGTTATGATAAAGTTATGTGATAGAGTTATGTGTTTGTCTAGGTTTATGAAGTCAAAGTAGCTGATCATTTCTTTTGCATGTGTGAACCTGGAGAGCAACATGGATAGATAGATGATAGGTAGATAGAGATTTGGATTGGGTTCTTAAATGCATTTGTTCTATACATCAGAGTTTATAAAACATTAACCTATGGATTGAGTATAACTCATAAACAGATCTCTTTTTAGTCTACACTCTGTTTTGTTTGTTTTTGGATAAACCAATATTTAGAGATTCTCTTTTATGTAAAAAAAATCTAGAGATCCAGTTTATAGGTGATTATTCTCACTGGGAAAATGACAGTATAGTCTTTTCGCAGAATTGGAAAGACAGGTGACATAGACCAATATCCTTGCATGGTAGTAGTTTCCTAGAGTTGAGTAGCAGCATGCTGTCTTATATTCTCCACACTTTCCACACTCGTCATGATATCTGATCACTGGATATGTGTCAGCTGTGATTTGTCCTGCCTAATATACCAGGTTCAATTCATGAGTCTGCTCTGATTTACCAGCTTCATCTGTCTACTGGGCCCCCTTTCACTAGCTCATGGAGGATCCTGGTTGCTGCTGCCACCACTGCAGCTGAATCTGCCTCAGATTCTAACACTTCTATGTGTCTTGGCTGCTACTGGGGCGAGTAATGGGCTTCCTGGTGTGGCCTTCATTGCTCCGTTCTGCCTGGTAGCAGCCATAACAGCTCTGGCCATCAACCTAGTCACATTTAAAGAGACCCTCCATTCTATTCTTACTTGTAGACTCATGTAAAGTGTCCTTCAACAGGACATGAGATTTGGTTTTCTCAGAAGCCACCCAAGGGGCCAGGTGATGTAACCTGAAAGTGAGGGAGTTCGTTCCTGAGTTAATATTAATGTGAATCAGCAATAGAGGGAAGAAGACATCCAGAGTTAGCAAATAAATTCCATTCCTTTACTTCCTCTGATATACAGATGCATGGAGTTTCTGGTTGGCTTCCCTAAAGACGTGATGTCCTCAGTGGCCAAGCAACCAGTTGGGTCTTTTCCTGAAGTTGTGGCCAGCTTAACCTTGACTTTGCCTCACTTTTTATGCCTCTCTTTCCTTTCCCTGTGCTTGCTGGTTTGGGATTGCAGCTCTCAATAAAGTATTAGTACTTAAGCTTTTTCTAAGATTCTTTTCTAGGGAAAATGGGTTTGGATTCCTACTTTTCTCATTAATGTTATCTTGCTAGTCTTTATAGATTTCCAAATTTAACCTTTGCTTTATATTCTCTTCTTAAACATTCTTTCATTATTTTTTGTCCTTTTACGATACACTCTGTATATCTTTCCAATTTGGAATCTTATTATAAATCCCATTCTTTTAATAACTGCATAGAATTTGTATGTAAATATTATACTATTTTCTTTTAATAATTTCCTTATTTGAAGCATTTAGAATTCTGCTGATATGAATATTCTTGCTAAGAACACCCAGTTGCTCTGTGTGTCATGTGTGTGTGGCTAAGAAACAATTATAGATAGATATTTTTACACACAAATGGCAGTTCTTTAAAACATTAATTTATAGATCATTACTGTGTCAATGGCTAACATGTGTTCACCCAGCAGGATGTTGCTTTTTCAGAATCTGTTAACATTCTGTATATATGTTCATCTTACCGTAAAAATAGAACTTGTGCCCAAGGCAACATATGCGATAAAAATTAGTGGAGATATTGATAATGTTCCATTAATCTCATTATACCTTAAGCAGCATAGAGTCTTACTCCTGTTGACAGCTTACCATTGCAATAAAAGAAAGATTGAAATAAAATGTATTCAAAGACTTGCCCAAATTTGCTCTCTCATGTGGAAACTCCTGGACCATCTGGTTTTCTTCTGTTGCAGCACCTGGTTTATTATTGGTATTGAACAAATGTCACTACATTGGTAACTGAGACAGGGCTATTATGTACATATCTCCAAAAACTCTTTGATCACAACAATTCAAATGAATTAATCTACAATAACATTCATTTTAATATTATTTACCTTATCCATGATATCAGAGAGTACTCATAATCTTAGCTGAATGTAAATACTGCTTTTTTATTCTTTCTTTTCCTATTTATTTGACACTGGTGGTGTACAATATAGCAGCTCTAAGATTGCATTTTAGATAGTTCTGATTAATGAGAAAGTCTCAATGAACCTCTTTTCCACAGCATTATCTATAGAGAAAATAAAGAGTCATCTTTTTTTAAACAAAAAAGATACAGGGAAGCTCTTGATCTGTTTTCTAAATCCCAGTGATACCTAGTTGCAGGGACATCTGTAGGCTCCATTTATCAGTGGCCAACATGATTAAGCTCCCTTTAGTTTTATTAGATATTCCATCTAAACTAAACACGTATATGCCCAAGTCTACCTAAATTATTTAACGTCATTTTAAAAGTATGCATGCAGATACAGCATGAAGTGAGGAGTCTTTGGTTGTACTTCATACAGCAAATTAAGTTATTTTTACTTCTAGAACAAAGTTCATTCCTTTGCATTAATTGCATAACATAAAATATACTCAGGGATTCTCTTCACCTCAGTGGTGGGGAAAAGGCAGGATAGACCTGGTTCTTCCAGTGCTGGTCTAGAAAAACTAAGCTTGAACTGGTGAGTAATGAGGTTCTGTGAGGACCCGTGTCTCATGGACCACTGCATGAGTACAGAGAATAGAATGTATGTACACCATAAATCCGAGAAAAAACACATAGTCGATATTGTCCTTTTCCATATGTCTGTTTTAAATTCTTGTAATGTGTAAATGTCACTCAGCGGTAAGTTTGTTTATTATTTATTTATTTAATTATTTTTTGAGATGGAGTCTCTCTCTGTTGGTCAGACTGGAGTGTAGTGGCACGATCTTGGCTCACTGCAACCTCTACCTCCGGGGTTCAAGCAATTCTCATGCCTCAGCCTCCCACGTAGCTAGGATTACAGGCGCCTTCCACCATGCATGGCTGATTTTTGTATTTTTAGTAGAGACAGAGTTTTGCCATGTTGGCCAGGCTGGTTTCGAACTCCTGGCCTCAAGTGATCTGACTGCCTCGGCCTCCCAAAGTGCTAGGATTACACGTGTGAGCCACCACACTTAGCCTGTTTGCATTTTAAATCGATCCATTTGGGTGTATAAAATGTTTAGTGAGAAATTTAGGCATAATTATTTTACTGACAAATTTTACAAAGAAAAATGTGCTACTTTTATGCTATTTTTGTGCTGTTTTAAAAAATGTCTCCCAGGTCATTCATGTGGCCCAAATCTGTGGCCTTTTAATGCATTGCTCATACCTTGAAACTGTTCTCTGCATTTAGATGATCAAGTTTTGAAAATCCCTCTGGCTGTTCCATAAGTATACTGTTTCCAGAATATGCCATATTTAAATTTACATCATTTTTTTTCTTTCTCTCTGAAAGAAGACATAATGGGTTTTATTATAATTATATTCACAGACTATCCAAGTGCTATTTGGCTGTGTATGGACAATATATTCTTGAGTTTAAAGACTTAGCCTTGCAGTACTTCTGTGCCCATAATTCTTATTGATTTCAGTGAGTATTATGCACTCACAAGAGCTATGAGATGGATTATTAGCAAACAGAGTATAGCCCAGGATATGTTGCCATGCTTTTTAGAAAGAAATCTGCTATGCATTGTGCTTTCATACTGGGAAGTATGAAATAAAGCCAAGCAACAGGAATAAAGATAACTGAATGAATTACTAATAGATAATTATATTGGGAAGCCTCTATAAGGTTCACATCTGATTTTAGACAATATAGCTTATTTTAAGTGATAATTTCTGAGATGAAACTTCTTTTAGAGTCCGTAGTTCAGCATTGGGTCTGAGCTTTGCTGATTATATATGACTTCTTCTCCTTAAGCTGTCATTTCAACTTTCACTATGGCTGCCAATGGCCACTGGTTCATCAATCCAATGCATAATTCTCAGTATTTGTCTTGCTTGATCTTTCCTTTGGCCCTCCATTCCTGTTGAAACAGACTATCCACTTGCTCCATGATACCACAGTCTTATGGTTTTGTCCCAGCCCTTTTATTTATTGTCAGACACCTTTGCAGCAGCATACTTCTCCGGCCAGGATCTTGCTCTGACCAGAAAAAAACTGAAGGTTTATTCTCTGATTGAAATTATACTTGGTTTGTGTGATTCTTTGATTAATTGTTTCTCTTCTACTAGACATAGGTTTCTTGAGAATAAATATCATAGTTTATTCTCAGTCCCTCTTTTCATTGTACCTTCTCTCAGTAGACCTTGTAAATGGTTTTCGTGAATGCTGATAAACAGGGACTCACAACTTTGTTTTTTCTAAGTAAATAATTTTCTGACTTATTTACAAGCTCTATTTTCCAAAATTATTAAGGACCTACTCTGTCAGACGTTATCCTATATACTGGGAAAAAATAGGTGACATAAACATATGGTCCCTGTTTTCAGGGCCAATGTCTGGTGGAGGAGATACAATTAATCAAGTAATTACACAAACCAAGCATAATTTCAATCAGGATTAACAATTTTAAGTAATAGAACCTAAGTGTAAGGCAAAATATATGTAAAGAAATTTGCTTATACCAAGCTGGGGAAATGTAAAAAAAAAATGTTTTGGGCAAGGGGTAAAGAAATTGCAAACACCATAAAGTAGAAGAAAGAGTGTTATCCTTGAATAAATAAAGGCAGGCTAGTTTGGCCAGAGTTTAAAGCACAAGGGTGGTAAAACTAGGAATGGGAGCAAAGGTCAGATCATCCAAGGTTTTTGTAACACATGTTAAGCACTCAAGTACTTATCTTAAAAGTACAGGAAAAATAATTTTTAATTTATTTGTACGTGGTAATTTATACTTATGCTTGCTTATTCTCTGTAACTTCTGAGAGCATTATGAACTTGTGGAGTTCACTTATCAGCTTCTTTCATACCAAATTAAAATGACGGGAATATCAACACAGATTAAAACTTTGGAGTGATTTTTCTCAAGGATCTTCAAATTCTGTAGCACTCAAATATTTGCTGAATGTGCACATATTTGCACAAAACACATTTCTTTATTGTAAACTGTTTTCTATGTGCACTTAACCTATAGAAGTTATTTAATTACTGAGAGTAAATTTGTATACATGTATGTGTAGGGTGTAGTTCTGCTGGGGGAGTGCGTGAAGGTATTACTAGAAGGAAGAGTCATCTCACAATTTTACCACTCTGAGGTTTTTACTGTTCAGACCTGTCTTGGTTTGTTTTGTGGTTCTACAACAGAATACCAAAGACTGTAATTTATAAAGAGATGAAATTTATTTCTCAGAGTTCTGGAAGCTGAAAAATCTAATATCAAGAGGCTGTCATCTGGTGAGGGCCTTTTTGCTGTGTTATCTCATGGCAGAAGGCAACAGAGTGGATGGCCACAGGGCTGGAAGTCACGTAGGACAAACCCATTCCCACAAGAAAGAACACACTCCTGTGATAATGACATTAATTCATTCATGAGGACAGAGCCCCATGACCTAATCACCTCTTAAAGGTCCTACCTTTCAAGGCTATTGCCCTGGGGATTAAGTTTCCACCACAGGAACTTTGGGGGATACATTGAAACCATGGCAAGGGCTTATGGATAGTCTGTCCCCCAAAAAGAGTCATTTTCAATAGCCAGAAGATGAGCCATAGATCCATGATCATGAAAGAATGTCTCAGAATCTGAGTGTCTAGGCTAAGGCAGGAATAGAGATATACATGGGTGCTACAAGAGTGTTTTTTTTTTTTTTTAAGTCATAAAGTTCACATTGAAATGCAAATGTGGGGCAGTGCCAATCTTTGAACAGCACTGCACAGCGGGGGCTGCTAGTAATGAAGGAAGTATACCTATGGGACTGTAGACAATAGATTTTTAAGTTTCTGCATGATTAGGCCTTTTTGAACAAAGAAACCTGGTAACTGGGTTAAAGGAGCTACCTTGGAAGTTAAAGGATGGTAAGATAGTGACAGGCTATCTGGAGAGATTCACCTCCCTGAGGTATGTGTTTACATTCCATGGAGGGATGAAACCCAGGACCAATGGAGACATTTTAAGGGTTGTAAATCCAGAAAGGTTGTCTTATTTTATTCCTGGAGACCCTATTTCTGTTCCAAAGTGTAAGAACCCAAGGACCTAGAATCTCTCTTCTCAAGAGAATTTATTTATCTTACAGAGCAATGGTTTTTCTACCTTTCTCAAAAATATGTATATAAGCTCTTAGATTTAGAACCTCTGGATTCTCTTTGTGTTAGTGTCAAAATGCCTTTTCAAGTGTAAAGTCCTGTCCACCTGCCTCTTGTCACATCACACCAGAAAGTATAATATTCTGACTTGATCCAGAAATCTCACCTTTTGCATTCAATATAACATGAATAATTCTGGATTAATGATCATCTTCCTCAGGCATACAATTCCCAGCAGTCTTGTCGGGTATACTTTCTGAGGGTCATCCACTAGGGGATCATTGCTAATTACACTCAAGCTATGAAAGTGGAGGGTCCTGGCCCTTCGGAAAGATAGGCAAGGTCTTTTGGGAAGGTGAACTTGATTTATTCACTCATTTATTCACTCAATTCTTTTTATTTTGAACCACTGAGAGACAATGATGGGCCAGTTACTTGAGTGTGTTATCCTGCTCAGAATCAAATCCTGTGTAAGAGGTTACAGGATGAGAAGATGTAGAAACATCAGGAGAGTTAGAATGCTACAAACGAAACATGCATAAGGGACGAGGAAAGACAGAACAGATTCAAACTCATGTTTTGCTGACTTTCATATAGGCAAATGACTCCTCAAAGATTTCTTATGAACCATGTCCAGGAGACATTAACTGAGTAGTTGTTTGTGAAGAAAGCATAATTATCTATTAAATAGATTAATTATCTAGTCCACTCAGACGGTAAGGCTTCCGGACTGATGTCAATAGCACTCTGTATCTCAGAGTAGCAGAGCATTCTCAGGTCTGAAAGACTACTCTTCCAATGGACACACGCTTTGGTTTCTATCAGTTGAATTATATGTCAACTAAGATTCAACACTGTTCCCCTGGATGAAGAATTCTTGTTTGACAGGTTTGTTTTTCTTTCTCTGCCCCAGGAATTTGACCTTGTCATCTCATTGCATTCCTGCCTCTATGGTTTTCGATGAGAAATTGTCCATTACTCTTATTGAAGATCTTTCATGTATGATAAATCACTTCTTTGCTACTGATTTCAAGATTCTTTTTTCTGTTTTGGCTTTCAACAGTTTGATTACGATGTGTTAGTGTGTGTCTTTTTAAATTTGTCTTTATTGGAATTTGTTGAGCTTCTTGGCTCTGCAGCTTCACGTTTCTTCAAATTTGGAAAGTCTTTGGCCAGGATATCTTTTAAAATTATTTTTATTTTTCTCTTTCTCCTCTCTTTGTGGGTCTGCCATTTTAAGTATATTGGTACACTCTATTAAGAAAAAAATAAGCCACAAAAATGAAGGGAAAATTTAAGACAATACCAGATAAAAAATTAGAGAATTACTCATTTGTAGACCTTCCCATAAAAATATTAAAGGAAGTTCTGTGGGCTGAAAAGGAAACTATACTTGGCAGTAACACAAATTCATATGAAAAATAAAGGTAACGTATAGCTAAATATAAAAATACAGTATAAATTTATTTTTACTTGTAATTATTTTTTCTACTATGTAATTTAAAAGAAAAATGAAGAAACAATATATATGTGTGTGTATATATATAAATCTATAGTAACTAAAACAGTATGGTACTGGCATGAAAACAGGAACATAGAGCAACGGGACATAATAGAAAGCCCAGAAATAAAACTAAGTATATGTAGCCAACTCATTTTCAACAGTGGAGCCAAGAAGACACAATGGGAAATAAACGGTGTTTGGAAAACTGAATATCCATATGCGAAAGAATGAAATTAGACTCATACCATACACAAAATCAACTCAAAATAAATTAAAGACCCAAACATAAGACCTGAAACTGAAAAACTCCTGGAGAAAAGAGGAAATGCTCCTTGACATTGGTCTTAACAATGTTTTTTTTTGATAGGACACCAGAAGTGTAGGCAAAACAAGTGGGAATAAATCAAACTAAAAATCTTCTGCACAACAAATAGTCAACAAAATTTAAAAGCAACGTATGGATTAGGAGAAACTATTTGTGAGCCATATATCCAATTGAGTGTTAGTATCCAATATATATAAGGGAATTATACAACTTGATAGCAATAAAAATGAAAAACCTAATTTAAAAAGTGAGCAAAGGACTTGAATAGACATTTCTCCAAAGATGTAAAATGGCTAGTAGGTATTTGGAAATGTGCTTAAGATCACTAATGATCAGGGAAATGCAAGTCAACACCTCAACGAGGTATTACCTCACACTTGTTAGGATGGCCTTTATAACAATATCAGGAGTGCTGGTGAGGATGTGGAGAAAAGGGAACCCTGATATACTCTTGGTGGGAATGCAGATTAATGTAGCCATTCTGGAAAACAGTATAGCTGTTCCTTAAGAAACTAAAAATAGAACTACAATATGACCCAGCAATCTGGGAGTCATTACTTCATAATGATACCTACACTCTCATGTTTATTGCAGCATTATTTACAATAGCCATGATATGGAAACAAAGTATTGTTACCCATTGGATAAATGGGAAAATAAATTGTAGCACACAAACACAGACACACAGACACACACACACACACACACACACACACACACACACAGACAAAATGGAATATTATTCAACATTAGAAAATAAGAAAATCACCTAGAGCACATTATGCTAAGTGAAATAAGCCAAATGCAAAAAGACAAATATCACCAGATCTCACTTATATATGGAATCTTAAAAAAAAAAAAAAAAAGACTACAAAGAAACAGACTAGTATGGTGGTTACCAGGGGTGAGGGTGGGGACATGGGAAGATGTAGGTCAAAGGGTAAAAAATTGCAATGATGCAGGATAAATAAGTCTAGAAATCTAATGTACAACATAAGGACTATAGATAGTTAATCAAAGATAAGTATGTTAGTACACTTGATGGTATCTTTTAGGTTTCTGAGGCACTCTGTTCATTTTCCTTTATTTTTATTTCTGCTCTCAGGTTAGATAATCTCAATTGATCTGTCTTCATGTTTGCTGATTCTTTTTTCTCTCTATTTAAATCTGATTTGGGGCACCTCTAGTTAATTTTTAACCTTAGTGATGGCATTTCTCAACTCCAAAATTTGTTGGTGATTTTTTTTATATTTTCTGTCTTTTTATTTCTAGTCTTTGTTTTGTGAGACTTACTTCCATAATTTTCTTTGAACATATTCAAAATTGCTTATTTAAAGTCTTTGTTTAGTAAGTCTAATGTATGAGCTTCCTTAGGGACAGTTTCTATTCACTGCTTTTTTTTTCTCCCTGTGAATGGGCCTTTGTTTTTCTCATATTTCCTTATTGAAAACTAGACATCTTAAATAATATAATTTGCTAACTCTTTCTGTCTCCTTTTCCTGTGATTGGTTTTTGTTGTTGCTGTTGCTGTTATTTGTTTAATGACTTTCCTGAATTAGTTCTGTAAAATTAGCATTCTTTTTATATGTGGACACTCAACTTTCTTATTGGTTAACTTTTTAGTTGGCTAAAAAATTGATAGAGATTTTCTTACAGGCTGGAACCAATAAGTCTCCCAGCTTTTGCTGAGGAGCTCAGGGTGCACATTGTGGCACACCTTCGATTCCCGGTCAGGCTGCTTGCAACACCACTTTAGCCCTCACTTCCTTCTTGTGCAGAACCTCAACATCATCTAGAGATGACAGCATGACAGCACTGGGCCTTCTCTTGTTTCTCTTGGGCATACACAAATTTGTAAGCATAAGTGTGGCATTCTAGTTTCCCAGGATTATGACAGAGCTTTTCTAATCCACCTATGAATAACTCATTCCTAGCTTTTCCTTTTAAGTTTTGGTGGCCTTGTTGTTTTTCCTAACTGCTGTCATCACTTCAGCTAACCACAATATTTAACAATTGCTGCTAATTCTTTGTGGTAAATGCCTACGGGTAAAAGCTTTCTGCACTGGATAAGCTCTGAGTTACCTCAACTAACAACAAGTTTTGCACATGGGATTTTCCAGGGAACAAGCCAAATAATGTTTTTGCACATAGGATTTTCCAGAAGCAAGTCAAATAATGACAGTTGCTTGGGAATTCGATTTTGGAGGAGCTCTGAATCTATTCTGCCCCCTCCAGACATTGCTACACTTCTGGTTTTTACTATGATTGTTGAGCTGCTGGTTTTCAAGGCAATCACAGGCTTGGAGAGAGGGAGACAATATTGGGGCAAGTTAAAACATCACAAAACTTTGTGTTTTTACCAAGATTCTGCGATTATTTTTCTAATAAACATTACCTATATAATTGAAAGCTTTTGCTTAACTTCAAGAGTCCTAAAAAAGTTGAAGTTCACCATTTTTTTTTTTTGCAGTGTTACTGTTGCTTTTATGAAGAAGAAGATTTTTGGAAGTAATATTGGGATTACTGCTGCCCACAATGACACCAAATTCTTTTATTATTATTATTATTATACTTTAAGTTCTAGGGTACATGTGCACAATGTGCAGGTTTGTTACGTATGTATACATGTGCCATGTTGGTGTGCTGCACCCGTTAACTCGTCATTTACATTAGGTATCTCTCCTAAAGCTATCCCTCCCCCCACCCCCTCCCCACAGTAGGCCCCGGTGTGTGATGTTTCCCTTATTGTGTCCAAGTGATCTCATTGTTCAGTTCCCACATATGAGTGAGAACATGCAACACCAAATTCTTGATAGTCTTCACTGATGATTAACATTGTTTGCACAAGTAATTAATAACGAATGCCCTGAATGCCTTTTCTTGACTGAATAAAACCAGTCTTGACAATAACCTGAATTCAGATAATTTTATTTCTTTAAATTATATTTCAGAGAGAATTCTTTAAATCTCTTATTAACACATGAAATGTTGATATATCTTATGATAATGCAGATGAATTTCTAATTCAATTGGAATTATCAATGTGAAATATCAAGTATTTAAGAAAATGATGAAGATTTTCTTTAAGCATACACATTTTAAGCATACTTATCTTCTTAATCTCTCCTTAAGATTTAAATTATAACACTGACATCACTAGTGAATTTTTCCAAAGTTGAATTTTCACTTTAAGTTTGTAAGCTTTCCAACACACACTCATTCTCTCTCTCTCTCTCTCTCACACACACACACACACTCACACTCACATTTTATTTTGTTTTTAATTTACACATAATAGCTGTACATATTCAGTACAGTGTGATGTTTTGGTACCTATCTACATTGTGTAATGATCTAATCAAGGTAATTACCATATCCATTGCCTCAAACACTTGTCAGTTCTCTATGGTGAGAACATTCAAAATCTCTCTTCTAGCTATCTTGAAATATACATTATTTCAGACTATAGTTACCTTACTGTGCAATTAAACACTAGAACTTATTCCTCCTAACTATAACTTTGTACCCATTGAACATATATATTTTATATGTGTATGTATGTGTGTACACATCTGTGTATATATGTGTATGTGTGTATATATAGTGTGTGATGAGAGAGAGATGTTCGTGTGTACATATATATGAGTATACATATTCACACTGACAATATACTTTATTTGGGTTCTTATCTAAACATTAGATAAGACATTTCTAAAAATCCACAGCTATCCTTCAAAAAAATCTGTAAAGTTTACCCATATATATATATATAAAATCTGTAAAGTTTACCCATATATATATATATATATATATATTATTTTTTGGCTTGTAAACTTCAGACAAACTTTTTTAAATTAAATAATATGGTGAGACACTCGGTTTTGATCATTTCTGTAAAGCTGAAAACTTACAGGACCCTGGGACTTTGGAATTTATTAGATTCACCAATGTGGTAACATTTTAGGCAAATTTTGCATAGGAGAACAAGTTTCTCTGTGAATAAAATATATTACTGAAATCTTGAGATTTTCAGGCAGATTCCTGATGTAAAGTTTTATGTCTTTCTGTCATTTTTGGTGCAGTATTATTGTATAGATTTTTTCAAATGCATTGTTTTCATGAATTCATTTATAACTTTTAATAGCTCGTTTCAATATTTTGTTAATTATTGAGGTATAGATAATGTTCTTTGAAGTGTTTCTTAAAAATATCCTAACTATTCAGTGGGGGTAAGGTTATATCTGAATAATCATCAATCTGCCATGAACTTTTATTTAATATTGTTCTAGATTACTGTTGCCTCTGATATTTACCATCATTCAACTCTATCTACTTATTGTGTTATTCAAAAGTGTTTTTTTTTCCTATTCATTTACCCAAATTGTTATTGTTACTACAAATAAAATCCTCATTGATTAGTACATTGTTTCTAACTCAGTAATCAACTAACTCAGAAGATTCAGTAGAAAGATAGGAGAGGTCTTATATGTTATATCCAATCATTAGGTTATGCTACTGGTGAGTGCTATGCACACAGTTGCATGGGGCATGACAATAATTACTTCATTCAGAAAGTATAGAGCAAGGCCATACAGAAATACTCTTCTAGTATATATTCAACAACAGTCTAATTCATGGCATAACAGTGTTGTTCTGCACATAAGACTTCTCTGAATACCAATACTAAAAGTAAAGAGATAAATAAAGGTGTATCTGGGTGAACACTACCCATAATAATACTTGTGTAGTTAGGGCAAAATGCATTAGTAGGAATAAAGAGTATCAATAAAGAGAGTCAAAGTCAATACATAATGATAAGAGGTTTGATTTGACAGGATAATTTAACAATTTTATATCTGTACTGGTGACCACAACATTGACTCAAAATATACAAAGGAAATACAGAATTAAAAGATTAAGCATTGTCACATTGTCTCCATGAGAACAATCTGAAATAATGGAGTCCAGGAAAAGACTTTCATATCTATGGAAACTTGATTTCTAGTATAGAGTTAATGTTGCAGAACAATAAGGGAAGATAGACTTCTCAATAAATGATGCTGAAAAATGGATTATTTGTATAATAAAGGCGTTTATCTCTTTCTTAGAACAGAGTACAACAGTAAATTCTAGATTATTTAACATTTTTAGGTTATAATATAGAACAATACCTATATTACCTCAGAGGCAGAGAAAGTTTTAATAAACAAAATACAAAATTGTATACCATAAAAACAAAATGTAAGTTTAACTACATTAAAATTAAAATTTTCTTCTTTTTTTTTTTTGTTTTTGTTTTTGAGACCGAGTCTTGCTCTGTTGCCCAGGCTGGAGTGCAATGGTGCAATCTTGGCTCACTGCAACCTCCACTTCCCGGGTTCAAGTAATTTTCCTGCTTCAGCCTCCTGAGTAGCTGGGATTATAGGCACCCACCACCGCACCTGGCTAATTTTTGTATTTTTATTAGAGATGGGGTTTTGCCACGTTAGCCAGGCTGGTTTCAAACTTCTGACCTCAGGTGATCTGCCCATCTTGGCCTCCCAAAGTGTTGGGATTAGAGGTGTGAGCCGTAAAATTTTCTTTTATAAAAATATCATACTCACACAAAATACATGTTATAAAGTGAGAAGATATTTGCAGCATATAATTGATAAAGAGGTAGTATCTAGAATATATTTAAAAAAACACCTTCAATTCAATAAGGTAAAAAGACAGACTGAGAGGAGGATTGGAAAAAGCCAAAAAATTGAACAGGCTTTTCATAGAAGATGAAACATAAATGGTAATCAATGATAAAGGTAATCAGTATATAATTGGTATCAATAAAACCCACAAAAGATTCCGTTTACTACTAACCAAAAAGAAAAACAGTCACATTGTCAAGTGTTTACCAACCATGCCAAAAAATAAATCAACATTTAGGTAAAAACTCTAGAAAACTGTTGTATTTGTAAATCAAGATATATGTACAAGAACATTCATAGAAACATTACTGAGATAAACCAAAGTGTTAACCCCAACCCAATGCCCATTGGCATAGTATAGGTTAATTTTTATTGATTTGTGTAACTGAATAGTCCATAGCAGTTAAAAAGTGGAAATTGATAAGCTACACTTATATTCAGCAGTATCCATAAATCTCAGAAAAAATATCAAATGTATAAACAAGGCTCCAAATGATACATTCAATTTAATTCCGTTATACGAAGTTATACTTTTAGGATAGGTTGGATTTTGTTGATTGAGGTTAAGAGAAATGCACATCTCATACAGAGAAAGCAATGAATAAAAACAGACAGAAGTTATACACAACATGGGAACACATGGGCATGGTGTGTCCATTGAACTTTATTTACAATAAATATTTACAAAAGAGGTAGAGAGCCAGATTTGGCCCTTGGCTTAAGTCTGTCCAAACTCTGTGCTAGGGCATGGACTATCTAAAGATTCATTTTGCGCTATTTTTCTTCCTGTAAGTAGTTTTTCTCCAGTTGATATAGTAGCCATTTTGTGATTTGGGACTATAAATTCCCTTTCTTGATGGTTTCTTCCCTCCTCTCCAAGGAAATGTGTGAAAAGTCCTCAGTGATAGTGAGCAGTCTGCTGGGTGAGGCCTCTGGAGCCAGACTCCCTAGTGAGAGCCCATTTCATCACAGTGTGGTTTAAAGAAAACGCACATTTAATGTTACATTCATGATTTTGACTCAGGGTAAGTTTGACACATAATAGACTAAGTAATAAATATATTTAAATTATTATAGACCATGGTTTCAGTCTTGTGACTGACTCTGTTATTCACGAGAATGGACATTTTGCTTTCATTTTAGGATCTTAAATTATTTCTTAAAAAAAAAGTCATCCTTTTTTTGGCATTAAGATCCTGGGAGTTTGGCCATGTTGTTAAAAAGTAGACAGATTGAGTGGAAAAAGAAAATTCCACACATTGGAATGCCATATTTTAAAGTACATGGGTCTTGGCATAATCAGTCTTAGGAACTACATGAGATGTTCCTATTTAGAAATAAATGCATCCACCAGCAAATGTATGAGCATTCTTACCTTAAATTGGAGATCATTCATGCCTTTGAGCCTCCCATACTTGATTGTAAGAGGTTATGTTTACAAATTACAAATAAATAGGACCCCATAAAGTCAAGTATTAAGTATGGAATGGAAATTGTTTCATTATTTTGCTTGTGTTTTACAAACAGAGTATTGGTTTGTGGATTATCAAAGGACATTTTTACACAACATTAGCAATTGCAAAATTACCTATATTTACAGTTTGAACAATATGATATCATCCTGTTATTTCAAGCAATAATAATAAGCCTAAGGGGAAAGTAACTGAATACAACAATAATGAAAATATGCTTAATGGTTTGGGGATTTTTAAAATATTATTTATTTAAATGGCTTCAATGTAACTGATTAGTATGTCAAAGAACTGTAATTTGGAGGTAGATTTAATCTCTTCTTAAGCATACCAACTCAAAAACCAAATAAATAAAAATAACAATTGTAACACTGCAATGTGAATATTGTACACTTGTCTGATGAATTTAGCTTAGTAAATACTTCTCAGGGTATGTTCAGTGTACTTAGCCACTGTGCAAATACCATTTGCAGGCATGTTAATTCGCTTTTTAATAATATTTGAGCTTTTAAAAATATAAGCTTTCAGGTTAGCGCTCTGGAAGGAACTGAGGATGGGAGTGTGTAGCTTTGGACAAATAACTAAAAATTATGCCAAGAGAATGAGCATCAAAAGCCTAGCATTACCTGTCATTTCTATTAACAAATAAAACAATAATAATAATAAAGTCCCAAAAGCTAATGTATTATTTGAATGTGGACAATGTTATATTTTTATATTTTAGAGTTTAAGTTCTGAAACTGTGTTACATTTTATTTAATAACTGACAATTCTGCAAATTGGCAGCCCAAATCCAAGTACTGAAGAAAATTTTATTTCATGGTTTCCATTAAGTAGAAAATATAAATGTGATTGAACTAAAAGATATTGAGGAGAAAAAATAAATAAGTTAACACGGCAGTTACTTTCTTTTACATTTAGTGAAAATTTATGAATACAAATTTCTCATTTTGAAGTCCACATCAGTCTAAATGGCTTTTTACTTTGCTTTTGTACTCATAGTGTTTTGAGTCAGCACACTTACCTCTAAGTGATCCCTGAACATAAATTTTCTTACCATCAGTCAAATCCTCTTTGCCATTTTATAGTTGTACCACAATGGTCCATTTGGATGACCTAATATTTTCATATGGTCTTTAATTTATGATCACAACTTGTATTTATGTAAGTGGTCACTAGATGGCAGACCTACCACTAAACAGAATTGAAGCCGGAAGTAAATTCTTCAAGTAAGGAATTACACAGCAGAGCAAGGCTTTACTTCAAGCTTAGCTCAGTTTCTCAAGCTAAGCACTCTCTATTGTTTTAGGGAAGTATGCTAATGAAGATGATGTAACATTTTTACATTCATTTAAGGTTTAATAATTTACAAGTTTCTATAACTTAGAATAATCTTTTCAGACTGATATTGCAGATGAAAACATGAGTTTCCCAGGGCATATGGCAAAGGTTATTTCTTATGAAAACTGCAAGGAGACAACTTTGAAGAATTTTGCTTCAGGGCTCCAGAATTTAATGACATTACTTTTTGAGATGTATTGTGGGAGAACTATTGGTTTTGTATCTGATATATATTTTCTGCTTATGTCCTCTACCCTTTATGTTTCCAAAAGAAGTTCAATCCCTCTAGGAGCCTGGAGAATCAATTAGAGCTACAAAACTCTTCCCTCCTCAATGATACTGACCTCTAACATCTTTATGTTCTCTTGCCCTTTGGATTCTGGAGCAGAATTATCTTTATCCAGCTTCCTACCATTTCATCTTTTGTATTCACTAAAACCTACTGTCACCATCACTTAGATTGCCTCTTGATTTCTGATGTTCAGCACTGGGCTCCAGCTCATTTTCAGCTTTTGAAAATAGGCCAGCAGATTTCTAAAGAACTAGCAGTGATCTTTTGCAGAAATTAGAAGTGTGTGTATGTATCTGTGTGCACACACACTTCCAGCCAAGCAAAGCGATATGAAATGATTTCTGATGTTGCTTTTATCTAATTGGCAGCATGCAGCCACAATATCCCACCATTAGGTCAGCATCTCTAGGGTTCAGAACTAACACTTTTAAGTTTTAAGAGCAAACTTAATTTTTTATAAATTTCTATCTAAGATAGAAAAAAAAACAAGGCTGGCACATCTGCTATTCAACCCATACTCTTTATTCAAATTACAAGTTTATACTCTAGCTATAAAATACCCTGACCACAGGTTAAAATTTTTCATAATAGACAGATGGTGAATTTGGAAGTTGCCTCTCATATCTAGAACATTGTATTGATGTGAACAGAGGAATGATACTGTATCTAAAAAATATTTTAGATTAAAAGTGTATTATATTTTCTCTTTCTTATTACCAAAGCAATGTAAGTTTCCTGTAGAAAAACATAAAAATTTAAATGAAAAATGGAAAAGAATCTTAAAATCCTAGAACTTTCCTTTGTGATTGCCTTTATGGAGATCCTTTCAGAGCTTGCAAAGTATTTAGCCATTTATGTTTAAGTAGTTCTATTTATTCTGAGATAACTATAGATTTATAGGCATTTATAAGAAATAATGTGGAGAAACCCAACAATAGCATCCTGCAAAACCATAGTACAGTATTCCAATGAGGGTGTTGATATTGATACAGTTAAGATAGAGGCTATTTTCACCACCATGAAGATTGCTCCTATTGACCCTTTATAGCCACATATACTTCCCTCCAACTCCCAACCCTTCCTCAACCAGTGTCAACCATTAAACTGGTCTCTTTATAATAATTTTTCCACTTCATACAGTATATACCTTTTAGGATTTGCTTTTTTTTTCACCTCCTATGAGTCTGGAGATTCATCCAGATTCTTGCATATATTAGTAGGCTAGTTTTTTAAATTGCTAAGCGAGATTCCATGGTATGGATATACCATAGTCTGTTTAACCATTCACCCATTAACGTATATCAGGATGTCTTCCAGTTTTGAGCTATTATGAATTAAGTTGTTATAAACATTAACATACAGGTTTTTGTGGTGAACATAGCTTTTATTTTCTCTGGGATAAATTCCCAGGAAGGCAATTGCTGATTATGTAATAGTGGCATGGTTAGTTTTTGTAATAAAGTGCCAAACTCTTTTCCAGGGTGGTTGTACCACTTTACATTCCAATTAGCCATGTATGAGTGACACAGTTTCTGTGTCATCACTAACATTGAGTGTTGTCATTTTTATTTATTTTAGCCATTCTGATAGGTATGTAATGATATTTCATGTGATTTTAATTTATAATTTCCTAATGGCTAAAGATAGTAAGCAAATTTTTATGTGCTTACTATTCATATATTCTCTGGGAAAATATCTGCTCATGTATTTTATCCATTTTCCAATTGGTTTTTTTTTTTGATGTTAAGTGTTGAGAGGTCTTTATGTATTCTAGATACTAGTCCTTGGTTGATGTTGTGGTTTTTAAATGTGTGCTCCAACTCTGTAGCTTGTTTTTTGAATGCTCTTAACAGAATTCTTCACAGAGTAATATAATTTAATTTAGATGAAATCCAGTTTATCAATTTTTCCTTTTATGGTGTATACTTCTGTCAAGTTTAAGAACTCTTAAGGTGTGTGTGTGTGTATCTCTCTATATCCATATGTGTGTGTATATATGTGTGTGTGTGTATATATATATGTACTTTTTTTTTTTTTTTTTTTTGAGACGGAGTCTCACTCTGTCGCCCAGGCTGGAGTGCTGCAGTGGCGCAATCTTGGCTCACTGCAAGCTCCGCCTCCCGGGTTTACGCCATTCTCCTGCCTCAGCCTCCCGAGTAGCTGGGACTACAGGTGCCCGCCATCTCGCTCGGCTAGTTTTTTGTATTTTTTTTAGTAGAGACGGGGTTTCACCGTGTAGGCCAGGATGGTCTCGATCTCCTGACCTCGTGATCCACCCGTCTCGGCCTCCCAAAGTGCTGGGATTACAGGCTTGAGCCACCGCGCCCGGCCTATACGTACTTTCATTTCAAGGTTTTTAGTTGTATGTTGTACTTAATAAAAAAAAGATAGAGGAATGTATACCTAATCCATCTTCCTAGCAGTAGAAGTCCTGCAAATTTGTTTTTGTTTTACAAAAGAGAAGCTAATTCATATTTAGTTTTTCAAGTATGATGTCTTCATGCATAACTGGAAAATTTGGAAAAAGGAATCAAAGTCAGTTAAAAAAGCAAAACGAGGTTATAAAATAAAATTGTAGGATCTTTGCATTAATATACCCAGTATCATATCATTACAAATAAAAAATGCTAGCCAGGCATAAAAATTACTTCATTGAACTATGCCTGTCTTCTGGACCTGATAAATGTTCATGAAAAAAGAAAAAAAATTGTAAAAAGAAATGTGCCTGCTTTAAACTAAATTTTACCAATAACCAAATTTAACATAGTTTTAAAAAGTAATAATTGAAAATGTTTCTGTACTTATTTGTCAAATAGTTGGAATGTTTACATTATGCATAGATTTTTTAATTACCCATCCATGTTCTAAAGACACTCCTTATCAATATGACCTACTTCTGACTGGATTCTGGGTAAATCATATAATATTTAAAACATGTATATAGGTACCCAGCAGGAATAATTTATATTCATATAAAATGCTCACTTATGTTTTGGTATGTTTAGTATAAAACAACTGCTACTGTTTGTAATTAGAGTGGTAAAATTCTTCAGTCTAGGACTGCCAATATATTGCAAAGCTCACTTTAAAATATCATTAACAGAATTGCTTTTTATCGTTTGTCTAGAATTCAAAAAGGGAGATTGTATTGGTCCCCCTTTTTGTTTTTTCAAAATTATGATATTTTCTTCCCTGAAAAAAAACAGATTCCTCCGAAAATGCAATGTTATTCTTAAAATAAAGAACAAAATTTTAAAAAATCTGGTGGGTTTAGATGTATGTTTCTACTCATTTTTTGAACCTAGTGAATCAAAAGTGATTATTTTCTTACTTTTTAAGAAAATCTCTTCTCTCATTTTTGCTTTTAACTTTAAAATAATCAGGAAATTTGGAAAATTTTATATTGATTTCTTTTTCTTCAGTTTATATAAACAGATTTTTAAATATATATTTGCATTTCAGTGAAAATAAAGAGGTCAGGAAAAGCTTAAAAATCTTTAGAGCTTTCTGGCACACTTCCCCAAAACATTCAGGTTTTCAGCAGTAACTGGTTAGATTTAGGTTGTGCGTGGGTGCATATTTATTCTGCATTGTGAGTTTTACATGGATTTAAGCCTTTAGAGAATTATAAGTTACTGTCTGATCCCTCCTTTGCTCAGTTCTCTAAGTTCAAGAGTTCCTTTTAAGTAAAAACACCTTTTTTTTTCCCCATAAGAAACTATTTGCAGTTTCTGAACACTTCAACGATTTAAAAATATTTCACAAACATAAGGTCAGAACAGGGTTTATGTAGGCCTCTGCCTTAGTCTCTTTGGGCCGCTGTAACAAAATGCCATAAACCGCAGAGCTTATAAACAATAGAAATGTATCCCTCACAGTTCCAAAGGCTGAGAAGTCCAAAATCAAGGCATATTTGGTGCCTAGTGAGGTTCTACTTTCTGGTTCATAGATGACTTCTAGCTGTATCCTCACGTGGTAGCTCCTCTCTGGGGCCTCTTTTATAAGGGCACTAATCCCTCATGACCTAATCACCTCTCAAAGCCCTCACTTTCTAATACTATCACCTTGTGGGGTAGGATTTTCACATGCAAATTTTAGGGGGACACAAATATTCCTCTGCTTTTGTGAATTTTTGTGAATTTTACATATATTTAAGACTTTTAGAGAATTATAAGTTACTGTCTGATCTCTCTATTGCTCAATTCTCTAAGTTTAAGAGTTCCTTTTATGTAAGAGTAGCTTTTTTTCATAAGAAACTATTTGCAGTTTCTGAAGATTTCAGTAATTTAAAAATATTTCAGATACATAAGGTCAGAACAGGGTTTATGTAAGCCTCCACTTGTGTGTCTAAATGATGGTTTTCAGAAGCATTATCCTTTTTCCTTGTCTTTACTTTCAGACCATCAACTGTCACATTCTCTTAAGAATCTTTTTCTTCTTCACTTAATTGTATAATTATACTCTTTCACAAATACATGTGCGCACATGTATGTGTGTGCACACATGCACACAGTCATCTACTGAACTTGTTTTAAAGCCAGTGCTATGGCCACAATGAAAGGGCTCTGCAGATTTCTTTACAATTATAATGATTATCGCCAATTAAGTTTCCTGAAATACAGAAAATAAAACTCTTCACATTTTGTGATTAATCTCCAGCTGACTGTGATAGAAGAATTACCTAATTATAAAAGCTGAATGGAACTCCAATGAATTCTTGAACTTATCCCTGTGTTAGACTATTGTAGAGTTGTCAGTGCAGATAATTTTGTAAGCATGTTTTTCACAGGGTCAGCATCAGCATAAGTTTAACCCATGATAATTCTTTCCTTATGAGGCACTTTCATAAGAAATTTCTGAATAATGGCATTTCTGTGGTTCTTTAAATAAATGTGGCTAATGAATCCTCAGTGTTAGCATCAGTCTAAAGGCCAGCACCTGGAAGAGAAGGTGCAGAAAGATTAGCTGACTATAACCATGTGGTCTCCATTGTGACTGCTTAGTTCAGCAGAAAATCTTGTCCATTCACAGTACCCTCCTCTCACCAATAGCTGGTGTTTCCACCAAATGTGTCAAGCTCCTACCCTTTGTTATTTGTGTTAACTGCCTCAAACTGCAGTCCTTCACCCTGACATTTTGGAGGTACCCACACCACTGTTTACCCAGCTCTACCTATTCAGTGTTTGATGATATCCCTGTCTTTTAAATGTATATCCCTACACTGCATCCACCGGTGTTGACTCGACTCTATTTTTTTCTGAAATGATATTTTATAATAACAGAAGTTGCACATTCTAGTTCTATATCTATTCTATTCATAGTCTGTATCTTTCTTATTCTACTCTGCTTATTCTATTCCCTCAGTTGTAGAAGAAAAGAGGTATGTACACTCCTTGCAAGATCTAGAAGAAGCATGGATATGAGCAAGTCAGTTAACCTGTCATGGCTTTAGCTGAGGGTTGTGAGTGTGTGTGTGTGCGTGTGTGTGTGTGTGTGTGTGTGTGTGTGTGTTGATTCTGTGGGGCTGACATAGCAGTTGCCACATAGGGTCATTGCTGAGGCAAAATAAGATACCATGTAACTTCCACCACAAGGAATTGAAACTGGTATATGATTAAGCTCATGGTGAAAATAAAATATTGTACCTTCTTTCTCAATGTCTGAGGCATTGATACATTGATTATCATTTTCATATATTTTATCTGGCATGGTGTTCTAGGCCAAGAGTTACTGCTGCTTGTGTGTATAACTTTAAGCAAATCACTTAAATTCACAGGTTGAATTTCTCATTTGTTAAATGAAAATGTAACGAAGTTCATGTTTTCTATTAGAAATGCATTGAAGAACAAAGGAGATACCATATATGAATATACCTTTTAATGTGTAAAGCACTATATAAATACATCTGTCCCTCAGTATATATGGGGGATTGGTTCCAGGACCCCCATGTTTACCAAAATCTGTGCACACTCAAGTCCCACAGTTGGCTCTGCAGAACCTGTGTATTCAAAAAGTTAGCCCTCTCTATTGAATCCTGTTGGGTTTCACGTCCTGCAAATAATCTATTTTCGATCCTTGTTTGATTGAAAAAAAAAGACATATAAGTGGACCCACATAGTTCAAACCTATGTTTTTCAAGGGTCAACTGTATGTTAATTTAATTAAAATGATGAAAGTAGAAATAAAATTGTACCTACCTTCTTTGAATGCCTACTATGTACTAGATGCAGTGTCAGTGTTTTGCACATAACTTAAATCTTGATAATAATCATATATAATTGTATATACTTAAAATTTTCAATTATGTAAAATGCACAGTAATATTGTAAAGAAATACATTAAAAATTTGACAGTAACTGTTGCTAGGTAGAGTTATTTTCTTTGTTATATTTTATCATTTTCCAAACTTTTTCCAAAATGTCTCTAAATAAAAGATTTGCATAGTATTATAATAAATAAGAGCCTGGGGCTTGGAATCAGGCTTCCTTAGACTAAAATTCTGGTCTGCTTTTTTCTAGCTGTGTGAGCTTGGGAAAGTTACTTAACTTGCTATGCCTCAGTTTCTTTACCTAAACAATGATCAGCACAGCAATATGTCACAGGACTGTGGTGGGTACTAAATGGAGTAATGTATTGAAAGCATTAGAGTGCCTAGAACAGAGAAAGAGGAGCAATATTTTGTGGAGGCTAGGGACACAGATTTTGAAGTGAGACTGCCTGGCTTCTAATCTTGGCATCTTCAGCTTACCAGCTGAGTAAGTTACTTAAAATCTTTGTGCTTAAGTTTCTGTTTCTTCTTGCATGCTTATAAAAGTACCTGGAGCATAGTGGGTGCTCAATAAATATTGAATGCACAAATAAGTTGTAGCTATGAATATGAATATGGTTATTATTTAAATATTAAAATTAAAAATAGGTACCTAAATTCTCTCTCTTCCTAAGGCCTCCCATTACCACATTTGCTCTTTCAATGTAGTGCAACAGTCTTTTTTACTTTTTTTGAGATAGGGTCTCTCTGTTGCCCATGCTGGAGTACAGTGACATGATGATGGTTCACTGCAGCCTCCATCTCCCAGGCTCAAGTGATCCTCCTGTCTCAGCTTTCTGAGTGGCTGAAAATGCAGGTGCACATCACCATGCCTGGCTAATTTTTTTTTAATGTAGAGATGGAGTCTCATTATATTACCCAGGCGGGTCTCAAACTCCTGGGTTCAAGCAATCCTCCTACCTCGACCTCCCAAACTGAAACACTCAATATTCTTTGTTACCACACTAAATACTAAATTTTCCATTTAAATCCTTGTTGATCACCTAGAACATCTGATATTGCTAGACATCTCCTCCTCCACTGAACTTTCTTGTCAATTGGCTTTCATATCTGTGTTGTTTGCTGGGTTTTCTAGAAATATCTCATACTCTACCTTTTCTTTTTCTACCCTTTCTTTTTCCTGAATATATACATAGATGTTCTTTAAGGTTCCACAACTCAGTTATCATGATCAAAGTTCAAATGTATTATTCTTATTCACTTAGTGAAACCCTTCTAGATTAGGATGTATGTGAAAAGATGTGCTTTTTCATAAAATTCCCTTTGCTTCTCCTCAACTCTCCCACAACCACCTCTGAATTTCTATAGTCCTTTGTATATTCCCCTTTAAACTCCCTCTCTGAGGCTCCACTGGGTCTGTGGATATTTTTACTGTCCTCTAAATTGTGCATTATTTGAGGGCTGGGATTTCGTTTTATCCATCTTGGCATCATACAAGACAGCTATTATAATGCCTTGTTCAAATTAGGTGCCAAGTTGTCGTTATTGTTTGCTTGTTGATGTGTTTATTTTGAACAAGTCATCTAATTAAAAAGATTTTTTGTAGCTCAGGATTTAGATATGGATGTGAGGATGAGCTGGCTGCAACACAGGCTCTAGGGTTCACCCAACTTATGGGTTAAGGACCCTTTTCTTCTTCACTCTATAAGAATTTTTCTGAAGCTGATTGCTTGATAAAACAGGTATTTCTTTCCCAAAGAAATACCATCAACTTATCATAGATACAATGAATGAAAAATTACCTGGAAATTTTCTCTCAAATAATGGTCATCAAAATCAAAGAATCATAACAAAATGTCTGAAATAAAAAATATTCAAGAAAAATAAATATATACATATACATACATAAAATAATATAGATAAACAAGAATGTTAAGTCTAAAATTAAAAACAAACAATTACATAGGATAATGTAAAAAATATTCAATTATTCAGGTTACAAAAGTGCCATAACTTACAGGCAGAGAGTTAATTGAACCAAATACTAAATTAAGTTTTGTAATTACACATTTACTGCAGGAAAACAAAGGCTTTGCTAAACTAATGAGAAGATCATTACATAAATTTGTGTTTTCTATCAAATATAGAAATTCCAACTATATTTTTAATCATATCTTTCACAATTATGGTTTAAAAAATAGAGAGTTTCTTGCTGCTCTCCCATTTGGTCATATATTTAAACTTTCAGGAAGCATATAACATCAATCATATAAATTAGCTTTTCATCTCATAAGGGATACATGTAATTCAGGGCAACAAAGGACAAGCAAAGTACTGTGAAGAAGAGATCAAACAGCGCCAGTGTATTTTATCAATAAGCGAGCATACTTGCTCTTTGCCATCTGATTTTGTTCCTAATTCCATTAATGAAATCCATATGAGATATTAGAGGATGATGTAGATATTGACACTGATAATAGAAGTTAACTCTGTAATATGAAAATGTTTCCAGCTGCCCCAGCAGCATTGATGATTTTTTTTATTTTTTATATTCCCTCATGATCTCATGGTTTAATTGTATTAAGTATGCAATTAAATTTTCAATAAATCCAGGGTCTGTCATTCTTCATCACACCACCTGCAAAATCATGGCTCCAAGTTTCAGCTAATTCCATCATTAGAAGCAGTACTGCTCGTTTTCTTCCGTACTCGGCTAGTCCAAACCTGGATGAGCCTAACCAAATGACAGTTTTTCTAGAAGCTGTTCCAAGCAGGACATCATAACGAACACATGCTTAAGGTCCATGGAATGTGCACATTTAATTTACGTCATTTTTTTATATTAAAGTTTTTCTTTTTTTTTTTTTTTTGAGATGGAGTCTTGCTCTGTTGCCCAGGCTGGAGTGCAATGGTGCTATCTCTGCTCACTGCAACCCCCACCTCCCAGGTTCAAGCGATTCTCCTACCTCAGCCTCCCAAGTAGCTGGGGTTACAGGTGCCCGCCACCATGCCTGGCTTTTTTTTTATTGTTTAGTAGACATGGGATTTCACCATGTTGGTTAAGCTGGTCTCAAACTCCTGACCTCAGGTGATCCACCCACCTCAGCCTTGAAAATTGCTGGGATTACAGGTGTGAGCCACTATTCCTGGCCCAAAGTTTGGGTTTTGTTTTTAAATAAAGGCTAGCACAGTTAGTTTTTTGTTTGTTTTTTAAAATTAAGATTAGCCTAATTTACAAACTTTACAAGGGCTTACACATATTATGGTCCCTCTTGGTTTTATGGTTCCTTATTTTCTTTCAGGTCTTTTTGAGATATTTCTTTTTTTTGGAAATGGAGTCTTCCTCTGTTACACAGGTTGGAATGCAGTGGCTCCATCATGGCTCACTGCAATCTCTGCCTCCCAGGTTCAAGTGATTCTCATGCCTCGTCCTTCCAAGTAGCTGGGATTATAGGCGCCTGCCACCACACCTGCTAATTTTTGTATTTTTAGTAGAGACTAGATTTTACCATGTTGGCTGGGGTGGTCTAAAACTCCTGACTTCAAGTGATCCACCCACCTTGGCCTCCCAGAGTGCTGGGATTACAGGCATGAGCAACCGTGCCCAGCCCCTTGTTAGATATTTCTTTCAGTTTTGTCACACTTGCTGTCTCCTCTGCTAGAAGGCTCTTGCCTTCATATCTTTCTAAGTACATACCCTTCACTTTTACCTAGTAACTTTTTTTTTTTTTTAATTTGGGTAAACATTGCTTTCTCTGAAGCATCTTCTCTGATCTGTATAACTAGACTAAGCCTTTTATATGCAATTTTCCCTACTTGTGCCTTTTTTCTTCAAAGTCCTATCTCAGTTTGTGATATTCATTTCTTTGACTATTGTGTATATCTCCCTTTCCAAGTAAACACTAAGTCTATAATGATTTTATCTGTTTGGATCTGAGCTGTATCTCCATTATTTCAAAACATTGCTTAGTGCATGGTTGGTATCAGCAGACATTTGTTGACCAAATGTATTAATGTTTTATTCAAGAAAATTCTAAAAGATCTTGATATGTAAAACTTAATTTTTTCAGAAGCATGCAATCTATTGTTTTATTATTTACGAATTTGTGGAAGTAAAGTTCTAGAGAAATTGCCTTCTTGAATGCCACATTTCTGTCATTCCAAATTCTCTGTTGTTCAGAGCTATTCTACCATCAAAAAAAAGAAAAAAAAAAAAAAAGACAATGAAGAGAATGCAACTGGATTATTATCTCTCACCTTATACAAAAATCAACTCAAGATGGATCAAGGACTTAAATCTAAGACCTGAAACTATAAAAATTCTAGAAGATAACAGAAAAACCCTTCTAGACATTGGCTTGGGCAAAGATTTCATGACCAAGAACCCAAATAAAAATGCAACAAAAGCAAAGATAAATAAGTGGGATTTAATTAAACTAAAGAGCTTTTGCACAGAAAAAGAAAGTCAGCAGAGTAAACAGACAACCCACAGAGTGGGAGAAAAATCTTCACAATCTATACATCTGACAAAGGACTAATATCCAAAATCTATGGAACTCAATCAAATTAGCAAGAAAAATAGAAACAATCCCATCAAAAAGTGATCTAAGGACATGAATAGAAAATTCTCAAAAGAAGATATACAAATGGCTAACAAACATATAAAAAATGCACAACATCACTAATATCAGGGAAATGCAAATCAAAACCACAATGTGATACCACCTTACTCCTGCAAGAATGGCCATTATAAAAAAATTAAAAAAAAAAAGATTTTGTCATGGATACAGTGAAAAGGGAACACTTCTACACTGCTTGTGGGAAGGTAAACAGTACAACCACTATGGAAAACAGTGTGGAAGTTCCTTAAAGAACTAAAAGTAGAACTACCATTTGATCCCAGCAATCCCACTTTAGGTATCTACCCAGAAGAAAAGAAGCCATTATATGAAAAAGATGTACACACATGTTTATAGCATTACAATATTCATAATTGCAAAAATGTGGAACCAGCCCATATGCCCATCAACCAACGAGTGGATAAAGAAACTGTTATATATATACAATGGAATACTACTGAGCCATAAAAAGGAATGAATTAACGGCATTTGGAGCAACCTGGATGGGATTGGAGACTGTTATTCTAAGTGAATAATTCAGGAATAGAAAAGCAAACATTGTATGTTCTCACTCATAAGTAAGAGCTAAGCTCTTAGGATGCAAAGGCATAAGAATGATACAATGGACTTTGGGGACTTGGGGGTAAAGGGCAGGAAGGGGGTGAGGGATAAAAGACTACAGATTGACTTCAATTTGTACTGTTCAGATGATGGGCGCACCAAAATCTCACAGATCACCACTAAAGAACTTACTCATGTAAAAACAACACAACAAAAATAGACAATGGATTGGTCCATGAGAAGGAATACCTGGAGCAACTTGAGAAAGAATAGATGACTATGAGGAGGTGAGGGAAAACTAATTTCTAAGCAATTAGACTGTACTTTCTATTTGAACTATAGTCTCTAGTGAGGGAAGAAATCATATCTTTGAATTCTCAGACCCATTATAGCAACTGAAATATAGATGTCTTCTTTTGTGAATTATTATTCAACAAATATTTATTGACTTTTAGAGGCCAATTGCTAGATATTGATTATATGGTAGAGAGCATTAGTTCTATGATTTTCTAGGGACACAAATCTACAAAGACTGGCGAATAACAAAATGATACTACTGCAGTTACTAGTAAGTACTATAATATAAAAAAGCACTAGTAATTGGATAGTTGTTGTTGGATGACAATGTGCTAGTTTAGATGAGCTGATTAGCCAAAGTCTCATTAAGGTAGTAATACTTGCATTGAGGTCTGAATAGTGTGAGAGTCCAACATGTGAAAATCTAAAAGAACATTCCAGGCAGAGGATATTATAACTATTACTATTCTGAGGTTATAATGAGTTTGGCTTGTTCAATGAACAGAAAAAAACCACTGAACGATAGTGTACAGTAAGCCATAGGTGAAATATAAAAGATGAGGTTGAAAAGCTAGGCAAAGGCCCGACTATGTGTATTTTTTTTAAATTAATAAATGGATACCTTAACTGGATGAGTGGATAGATAATACAGTGGCCTACTAGAAGTGGTGGCCTTGCCTGCCTATAGCTGTGGCTCTCATTATCTTCCAGAATGTCATTTCACAATGTGATATGGGGAGTTTCCATTTGTGACATAACGTAAGAATTACAAAGTAATACCATTATTAAATTCCAGTAGAATAGACAGCTCACGGTTATATATTGTTCATCCAAAATAAAATGCCAAAAGCTCTTTTTAATGTTGCATGAGATCATGTCCAGCCTTAAGCAAAGTGACTGTGGCACCCATAGGAATGCACCTCTTAGATCTCCAACCACAAGGAGGGCAATTGGCCAAGAGCTCCAGCTGCCATGCTTTGAAACCCATGATTGCATCTATGCTGAGGCTATGTTTACATTTCCCATGGGCTATACTTAGCCAATGACTAAGCGTATCTGGGATACTAAGGCAGGCCAATTCCTGGAGACACTTGATGTCTCTGGTGGCTACCTGTGCCTTGGGACTCCTCAGTAACTTCACTTCATTTTCCTTAAATTGCACAGCAGTTAAGGAAGTTTGCACCCAACCATCCTTTCCTCTCTCCTTCACTCAGGTTAATAATTTTATCATGATCTGGCCATTCTCGCAGCCTTTTCCAGCTTCCTCCTGATTTTAATCCCATGAGTCTGCTTCTCAGAGGACCTAGATTATCGAAGTAATAAAGTAGATCAACTTGTTTTTGATGTCTCTTTAAATAACTTTCTACATTGCCAAAAATTAAAGTAAAATGATATTATAAACATTTTTATTTTCCATGATTTTGATTTAACACAATTACTAGTCAATTAAAGATCCTACTGCTAAGTAGGAACTTTGAAAGAGTTGTTAAAATCTTTAAAACAATTCATTCATACTTGGTGGCCTATTAAGCCCCAGTGATCGCTAGGGCAGATACAGAGACATTGTACAATCTCACAGGAAACTTAACATTTTGCTGTCACATTTGTAAACTATTTAGTTTCTCAAAGTGCTTCGATTTTTATAGATTTGAAGTAAATTCTTTAGTAATCTAACTTATAATTTTTTTTTCTATTTTCCTCCTTTTAAAATAATAATCGTTGGCAGAAAGGTGGAATTACTTGCTTTTAAAAGTAGAACTTAACATTTTATCACACTTAATCTCTCCTCTCTTTTGCATATAGCACAGTGTCCTATGTCCCTTTCTCTTATTTCATGGTACCTTTTCTTTCTGAGAGGCATATGTGACTATTTTATTTGTGAAAGGCATATTGCATGCTACAATACTTCAGTTTTTAGAAGCAAATGAAATTCCTTCAAGTCTAAATTGCTCTGCCTGACTTTCCAGTTTCCTTTATAAAGTGACATCACCTTTTTCTTTCTTTCTTTTTTTTTTTTTTTTTTGAGACGGAGTCTCGCTCTGTCGCCCAGGCTGGAGTGCAGTGGCCGGATCTCAGCTCACTGCAAGCTCCGCCTGCCGGGTTTACGCCATTCTCCTGCCTCAGCCTCCCGAGTAGCTGGGACTACAGGCACCCGCCACCTCGCCCAGCTAGTTTTTTGTATTTTTTAGTAGAGACGGGGTTTCATCGTGTTAGCCAGGATGGTCTTGATCTCCTGACCTCGTGATCTGCCCATCTCGGCCTCCCAAAGTGCTGGGATTACAAACTTGAGCCACCACCGCGCCCGGCCACCTTTTTCTTCACACCTCTCCAACCTCCGTTGTATCTCCAAAGCTCCACTCCTCCCACCAAACTCAAGCTTCCTGAAATGTCCCTTACCGTTACATGAACTCTATCAACACCTAATCACATTTTTTAAAATTTATTTTATTTATTTATTTTTTCCATTTTATGTATCCTTTAGGACACAGTTAATATTTTTCTTTGACACGATACTAACTGATCACACTAACCTTCATTCACCCCTTCAATTTAATCCTATTTTAATTTCTTTTTTTGCTGGTATAATAGTTAATTATGTGATGACTTCTCTAGTTTGTGCATTGTTTCATGTCTCCATGTTTTGATTATGCCTCCCACATTGTCACATGAAATGCAAACTTGGAAAATATGTTATGTACCACACAGAGATTTGGAAACAGCTGAACTGAGACTAGATTCTACCTCTGTGAGTTACCTGTTTTATGTTTTTTTTTTGTTTTTAACCATAGATAAGCTACTTAATCTCTCTGAAACTGTGTGTGTGTGTGTGTGTGTGTGTGTGTGTGTGTGTGTGTGGAGACAAACTATCACTCTGTGGCCCAGGCTGGAGTGCAGTGCAGTGGCGCCGTCTCGTCTCAGTGCCACCTCCGCCTCCTGGGTTCAAGCAATTCTCCTGCTTCAGCCTCCTGAGTAGCTGGGCGTACACGTACCCACCACCATGGCTTGCTAAGTTTTTGTATTTTTAGTAGAGACAGGTTTCACCATTAGGAGAGATGGATTTCACCATGTTGGCCAGGCTGGTCTTGAACTCCTGATCTCAGGTGATCCGCCCACTTCAGCCTCCCAAAGTGCTGGGATTACAGGTATGAGCCATCACACTTGGCGTCTGTGAAACTTTTTTCTTTTTTTTTTTTTTTGAGATGGATTCTCGCTCTGTCGCCCAGGCTGGAGTGCAATGGCCGGATCTCAGCTCACTGCAAGCTCCGCCTCCCGGGTTTACGCCATTCTCCTGCCTCAGCCTCCCGAGTAGCTGGGACTACAGGCGCCCGCCACCTCGCCCGGCTAGTTTTTTTGTATTTTTTAGTAGAGATGGGTTTTCACCGTGTTAGCCAGGATGGTCTCGATCTCCTGACCCGTGATCTGCTCGTCTCGGCCTCCCAAAGTGCTGGGATTACAGGCTTGAGCCACCGCGCCCGGCCTGTGAAACTTTTTTCTTAAAAAAAAAATGCAGTTACCTTTTTGACGGTTTTGTTTGATGTTCAAATGAGATAATTCCTATAAAAGCATTTTTTAAAATAAATTTTATGGCTGGGCGCGGTGGCTTATGCCTGTAATCCCAGCACTTTGGGAGTCCAAGGAGGATGGATCACAAGGTCAGGAGTTCAACACTAATTTGGCCAAGATGGTGAAACCCCATCTCTACTGAAAATATAAAACTTAGCCAGGTGTGGTGGCGGGTGCCTGTAATCCCGGCTATTTGGGAGGCTGAGGCAGAAAATGCTTGAACCTGGGAGGCGAAGGTTGCAGTGAGTCAAGACTGTACCACTGCATTCCAGCCTGGATGGCAGAGCAAGACTCCATCTCAAAATAATAGTAATAATAACAAAATAACAAAATAAATAAATAAATAAATAAATAAATAAATAAATAAATTTTATTGTGTGTATTGAAGGTATACAAAATGATGACACATGCACATATATAAGATGGTAATAATACTTCACTATAGTGAAGTAAGTGAATGTCTACAGTGCCTTCTCTTTATAAATAAATACCATATATTTTACTGTTTTTCCTCTATTCTATATATGAGCTTTTGAGAAGACTGGCATTAGGGCTCATTGGGTTTTTAGAAATGATAACTAACCAACACCATATAAATATTTAGCACATACTATTTTCTTTTGTTTTTCATAGTTTCAACTTTTATTTTGGATTCAGAGGGTACATTTGCAGGTTTGTTACCTGGGTATATTGCGTGATGCAGTTTTACTTAGAGTAAAATTGATGTATGATTGATCCCTTCACCCAGGTAGTGAATATGGTGCCCAATAATTAGTTTTTCATTCCTTATTCCCCTCCCTTCCGCTTCCCCCTTCACTCTAGTAGTCCCCAGTGTCTGCTGTTGCCATCTTTATGTATGGCATATGAGCTATGGTGTCCACATTCTTTAACTTCATGAGAACCTATTATTTAGTTCTCACTTTTAAGTGATAACATGTGATATTTGGTTTTCTGTTCCTGCCTTCATTCACTTAGATAGCAGCCTCCAGTTATGTCCATGTTGCTGCAAAGTACATGATGTTATTCTTTTTTATGGATTCATTGTGGTGTATATAGCATATATTATTTTCATTTAGAGTATTGTATTCTGTATTTGATCTTGACTAATATGCCAAATGTCAGATAGGAACAGATATTTTCCCTCTTTCTTTTCTTTCCTTTTTTGAATAATAATTATAAACTACTCCCAAATTTAATGTGACCCACAGAAGATTTATTTAAAAAATGGCAAATCACATTTATTCCCCTCTAAAATGATGCAATTACATGTTAATAGAACTAGTGGTGGAAGGTTGAATGCTGAGTTATGTTTTAGTATCACAAGTTTGATCAAATGATATTATTATGGTAAGAATCTCTCATGTTTAAAAATCACTATTCTAGAATAAAGACAAATTTCACATAGAACACAACCATATTTTTATTCATCATATCAATTGTTCCATAATTAAAGAACATTTACAGGGATTTTCTTTCTTTTCCTAGTTCAGGTTGGGATTATTTGACTTAATTCTCAGACAGATTCTGTCTATGTTGTTAGTTTGGCTCTTATTGCTATGCATCTGAGGGGAAGAGGGAAACATCTGAAAAAAAGCAGAGTCTACATGTCCAATTCCATGTGGAAACTGGTTAGTTGTTCTTGGATACTCTCTTATTCCTGACCCAATGATTATGGCCAAGAGAACAGGACACTTTGGCAGTCTATGACCTATATTCCCAGTAGTGCAATATGGGGAGAGGAGAAGTTTCCCAAATGTACAAATGCAGAACAAAAAGCAGAATATATCTACTACAATAACTTCCACTTAAGACATTAGAAAATAATAGTTCTCATTAATAGGGTATCTTGATGGTTAGTATTTACTATATACATCATATTTGGGTTTTTAATTTTAAAATTAAATTAAAATGTGATTGGTCTGCAAGTTAGACAAAAGTTATTCAATGTTTGGTGACAGGCAAATTTTTTAGTGCCTTCCCTGTCCCTACAATAGCTACTGATGTGTTAATAGTAAGCATCTGAGCTATATGACATTAGCACGCTCTCAAACACTGTTTTTCAAAGTCACTAAAGTCTGAACTCTTTTAAGGAAAATAATTTTTATGCTTTCTCCCATGTTGCTTTTAATTGTTTTTATTACAGTGTTACTCAAATATGTACCATCACAAAAATGACATAGCAAACACTTCCATGGTACTTACCATGTCTCAAGCTGTTTTAAGAGCTTTACACATATAACACATTTAATCCCAATAAAAGCCTTCTGACTTGAGTGCTACTATTGTACCATAGATCTTATGAAAACATTGAGGATGAAAGAGACTAAATAAGTTGAACATGGTCATGTTTGTGATTGTCAGTCTGGCTCTGGAATCCACATTCTTAAGCACTCTGCATCACTGCCAGTAAATATAATCTCCTTGTGCATATAGATTTTATATAATTATAAAACCAAAACCTGGAAGTAAGAAGTGAGATCAACTGCAAGAACAAACCACCAATCCCAAGAGGACCCAGAGACCCTCTGAAGGAAGCGGACTGCTTCTGCAGAACCTGGGAGACACCCCAAATACTGTGAGTGTCTCAAATGCAGAAGTGCGAAAGGGAGACCCTCTCTCTCAAATACGCACTCCCACTGGAGAACCTGAAGGTCTGTTTGCAGGAGAAACATCCAACTTTACCTGGAGATGAGTCAATTTAGAGAACCGAGTGAAATACAGGGGTAGAGGAAGCAGCAGAAAGGCCTTGGAACTCACTGGGTTCCCTAGCAGTCCATTCCTTCCTGGTACCACAGAGATCCACTGGGAGTTTGGCCAGAGGAGCAGGAGGCAAAACTCCACAGGGAGAAGGAAATGACTAGCTGAACTTTGCAACAATTTGAACAGGGTGAGAAGCCTCCTGACCAGAACTGGGGAGAAGGTGCAAATCCTGTGTGCAGACTCCACAGGCAGGGGAAGAACCAAGCCCTTTCCTTTCACAGCTGAAAGGCAAGTAGCCTGGGGCAGGTTTTCAAGCCCATCTCGCCCTCCATCTGGAAACAGACTTGGGACTGTTTCAGGGGCACCATGGGAGTGAGACTGGCCCTTCAGTTTGTGTGGGAACTGAGTGAGACCTGTGACTGCCAGCTTTCCCTTGCTTCCGTGACAGCCTGCATGACTCAACAGAGGCAGCCGTAATCCTCCTAGGTACACAACTCCAGTGACCTGGGAATCTCATCCGCATCTGCCACAGCAGCTGTGGCAAGACCCACCCAAGGAGAGTCTGAGCTCAGACATGCCTAGCCCTGCCCCGACCTGGTGGTCCTTCTCTACCCACCCTGGCAGTGGAAGACAAAGGGCATATAATCTTGGGAGTTCTAGAGCACCGCCCACTGACGGTCCCTCTCCATACTACTACAGCTGATGCTCTCTGGAAAGTGCCACCTCCCTGCAGGAGGCCAACCAGCATAAAAATAAAGCATTAAATGACCAAAGCTAAGAACCCTCATGGAGTCCATAGCACCCCCCTACCCAGCACCTCCACTGGAAGAGGCGCAGGTATCCACAGCTGAGAGAACCATAGACAGCTCACATCACAGGACTCTGTGCAGACAACCCACAGTACCAGCCTGTAGCCGAGTTGACTTGCTGGGTGGCTAGACCCAGAAGAGAAACAACAATCAGTGCAGCTTGGCTCACAGGAAGTCACAACCGTAAGAAAAGGGGAGAGTAACTACATCAAAGGAATATTCCTTGGGACAAAAGAATCTGATCAGTAGCCTTCAGCCCTAGACCCTCCCCCTGACAGAGCCTACCCAAATGAAAAAGACCCAGAAAACCTGGTAATATGACAAAACAAGGCTCTTCAACATGCCCCCCAAAAATCACACTAGTTCACCAGCAATGGATCCAAACCAAGAAGAAATCCCTGATTTACCTAAAAAAGAATTCAGGAGGTTAGTTAATAAACGAATTAGGGAGGCACCAGATAAAGGTGAAGCCCACTGCAAGGAAATCCAAAACATGATATAAGAAGTGAAGGGAGAAATATAGAAGGAAATCGATAGTTTAAAGAAAAAAACAGTAAAGAATTCAGGAAACTTTAGACACACTTTTAGAAATGCAGACTGCTCCGGAAAGTCTCAGCAATAGAATTGAACAAGTAGAAAAAAGAAATTCAGAGCTCAAAGACAAGGTCTTTGAATTAACCCAATTTATCAAAGACAAAGAGGAAAGAATAAAAATACACGAACACAACCTCCAAGAAGTCTGGGAGAATGTTAAATGATCAAACCTAAGAATAATCAATGTTCCTGAGGAAGAAGAGAATTTTAAAAGTTTGGAAAACATATTTGGGGGGATAATTGAGGAAAACTTCCCCTGCACTGCTAGAGACCAAGACATCCAAATACAAGAAGTACAAAGATCACCTGAGAAATTCATCGTAAAAAGATCACTGCCTAGGCACATTGTCATCAGGTTATACAAAGTTAAGATGAAAGAAGGACTCTTAAGGGCTGTGAGACAGAAGCACCAGGTAACCTGTAAAGGGCAACCTATCAGATTAACAGCAGATTTTTCAGCAGAAACCCTACACGCTAGAAGGGATTGGGGCCCTATCTTCAGCCTCCTCAAATAAAACAATTATCAGCCAATAATTTTGTATCCAGCAAAACTAAGCATCATATGTGAAGGAAAGATATAGTCATTTTCAGAAAAACAAATGCTGAGAGAATTTGCCATTACCAAGCCACCACTATAAGAATGGCTAAAAGGAGCTCTAAATCTTGAAACAAATGCTCTAAACATGTCAGAACAGAACCTCTTTAAACCATAAAATCACACAGGACCTATAAAACAAAAATAAAAGTTAAATACCAAAAACAAAAACGAAAAAAACCAAAGTACACAAGTAACAAAAAGCGTGATGAATGCAGAGGAACCTCACATTTCAGTACTAACATTTGAATGTAAATGGCCTAAATGCTCCACTTAAAAAATACAGAACTGCGGAATGCATAAGAACTCACCAGCCATCTGGGGCCTTCAGGAGACTCACCTTACACATAAGGACTCACATAAACCTAAAGTAAAGGTGTGGAAAAAGGCATTTCATGCAAATGGACACCAAAAGCAAGCAGGGGTAACTATTCTTATATCACACAAAACAAACTTTAGAACAGCAGCAGTTAAAAGAGACAAAGAGGGACGTTATATAATGATAAAAGGCCTCGTCCAACAGGAAAATATCACAATCCTAATCATATATGCACCTAACACTGGAGCTCCCAAATTTATAAAACAATTCATAGACCTAAGAAATGTGATAGACAGCAACACAATAATAGTGGGGGACTTCAGTACTCCACTGACAGCACTAGACAGGTCATCAAGAAAGAAAATCAACAAAGAAGGAATGAATATTAAACTTTACTTTGGAGCAAATGACTTAACAGATATATACAGAACATTTCATCCAACAACCACAGAATACACATTTTATTCAACAGCACATGAAACTTTCTCCAAGATAGACCATATAATAGGCCATAAAATGAGCCTCAATAGATTTAAGTAAATTGACATTATATTAAGCACTCTTTCAAGCCACAATGGAATAAAACTGAAATTCAACTCCAAAAGGTACCTTCAAAACCATGCAAATATATGGAAATTAAATAACCTGCTCCTGAATTAGCATTGGGTCAAAAACAAAATCAAAATGGAAATTAAGAAATTATTCGAACTGAATGACACAAACTAACAAAACTTCTGGAATACAGCAAAGGTGGTGCTAAGAGGAAAGTTCATAGGCCTAAACGCCTACATCAAAAAGACTGAAAGAGCACAAACTGACATTCTAAAGTCACACCTCAAGGAATTAGAGAAACAAAAACAAATCAAACCCAAACTCAGCAGAAGAAAGGAAATAACCAAGATCCAAGCAGAACTAAATGAAATTGAAACAAACAAAAAATACAAGCGATAAATAAAACAAAAAGGGGGTCCTTTTGTTACCAGGGGATCCTTGCTCCCAGAGCTCCCAAGATGGTGGTGGCCCACTTCCAAGATGGTGGCAAGCCTGGTGTTCTCTGACCTGGGGTTCTTGGCCTCACAGATTCCAAGGAATGGAATCTTGGGCCGTGCAGTGAGTGTTATAGTTCTAGTAGAAGCCGTGGGTCACAGAAGAGAACCGTGGAACCCAATGACTAGTGTTCAGCTTGATTAGGACGAACCCAGACACTTAGCGGTGCAGGAACAATGGCAAGCCTTTCGCCCGATCAGGAGTGGCAATGGGTGCCTCGCTGGATCAGGAGCGCAGGGGACACCCTGCCGGATCTGGAGGGATGGAAGTCAGCGGGGGGGGGGGGGTCTCTGATGGTGGCAAACAACAGTGGTGGACGGCGAGCTAAAGCTCAGCTTGAGCTGTAACAAAACATGGACCAGAAGAGTACAGTTGTAAGATTTAATAGAGTGAAATAGAGTGAAAACAGAGCTCCCATATAAGGGGAGGGGACCCAAAGGGGGTTGCCATTGCCGGCCATAATAAAACAAACAAACAAATAAACAGCAACAACAAAAAAACAGTAGATGTTGGAATGGATGTGATAATCAGGGAACACTTCTACACTCTTGGTGGGAATGTAAACTAGGGCAGCCACTATGGAAAACAGTATGGAGATTCCTTAAAGAATTAAAAGTAGCACTACCATTTGATACAGTAATCTCACTATTGGGTATTTACCCAGAGGAAAGGAAGTCATTATTAGAAAAAGATACTTGCACATGCATGTTTACAGCAGTGCAATTCACAATTGCAAAATTGTGGAACCAACACGAATTCTCATCAATCAATGAGTGAATAAAGAAAGTGTGATTATCTATCTATCTATCTATCTATCTATCTATCTATCTATCTATCTATCTATCTATCATCTATCTATGATAGATACTACTCAGCCATAAAAAGGAATGAATTAACAGCATTTGCAGTGACCTGGATGCAACTGGAGACTTATTCTAAGTAACTCAGGAATGGAAAACCAAACATCATATGTTCTCACTGATATGTGAGAGCTAAACTATGAAGATGCAAAGACATAAGAATGATACAATGGACTTTGGGAACTTGCAAGGAGGAATGGGAGGGGGGCGAGGGATAAAATGCTACAAATAAGGTGCAGTATATACTGCTTGGGTGATGGGTGCACCGAAGTTTCACAAATCACCACAAAGAACTTACTCATGTAACCAAATACCACCTGTACTCCGAATAACTTATGGAAAATAATAAAAAAAAAAAATGAGGAAAACAAAACAAAACAAAAACCCAAATGCAAATGAAATACAAAACTGAAAATCAATAGGTTACATCCTCCTAATCAGTCTAGTCTCAACAAAACAGCCATAATCACCTTATGTAAACATGTCAGAACATGCCAATGCCCTATTCAAAATTATACGTTATCCCTCTCCACCAGCACCTCCCACACACTTAGATTAAAATTGAGCCTTACGAGTGAAGACACTATATGATCTGGCTTCCCACTATGTTGGAACTCAAAATCCTACCACTCTCCACCTCATTAATCACACTTTGGAGGCAAAGGCCTAGTTACTATTTTTTGACCATGCCAGGACCACTCCCAACTCAGTAGTCTTGGAATTTCTCTTCTTTTCTTCCTGATTTGCTTTTTCCGTGGATACCTGGTGGAGCTTTAGTTGTTTTACATAAAGGCAACCTTATGAGAGTTAGCATCATTGAATGCCATATGTAAAATAGCATCTCCTCTGTCTTTCTATATGCTCACTACTGGTTTTTTTCTTCATTTTCATCACTTGACATTTTTATTGTTTGTTTATTGTCTGTTTCTCTAACTAGATTGCAAACATCTTGAAAAGATGGTGTTGGCTTTGTTCACTGCTTATTTCCTAGCATCTATAATTGTACTTGGCATACAGAAAGCATTGAATAAATATTTAAAATTAACTTTCTAATTTTAACTGTAGATTCACATGTGAATTTAAGAAATAATAGAAGCCTCACAAATCCTTTACTAGTTTTTTCCTGATGGCAATATTTGTAAACTGTGGTCCAATATCACAACAAAATCACAGGACATTTACTTTGATAGAGTCAAGATATAGAACCTTTCCATTATCACAAGGATCTCTCCTGTTTCCTTTCTTTAATCAGTTGCAAGCTTCTTTAGGCCTGTGGTCAGCTTCTTCAGCTCCAAGTCTGGGATATATGAGGGAGAATAAAAACTCAGGTAATTCACCATCATGCTCTTCCTTGGGTCCCAAGATGCCTGACCAGTCTAACTTCTGTCTACCTTTCAGAGTTTCAGAGTACGTTATCCATTCTGGTGGATGTGTAATGGTATAGCATAACTTTAATTTGGTAACTAATTAACTTGAAGTCTTCTTAAAATATATTATTTTGGCCATTTGGATATATTCTTTGATAAAGTGTCTTTTCAATCTTTCATTCATTTTTTCTATTGTGTTTCCTTTTCGTTACTGATTTTTTTTTTTTTTTTTTTTGAGTTCCTTCTTTATTCTGGGAAACCTTCCCCACACTGTGGATTCATTGACTCTATTAACAATGTCTTTTGAAAAACTGAAGTTCTTGACTTTTATATAGTTCAACATATCAACTTTTTATTTGCCCCAAGATTATAGAATTGTTCTCTAATGTTTGCTTTTAAAAGCTTTGTAGTTTTATATTTTACTTTCAGATAACACATTTTATGGCATTAACTTTTGTGTATGGTGTGAGATGAGAATCTAGATGATGTTTTCCTCATACATATATCCACTTGACCTAGTGCAATGTATTAAAATGGTCCTCCCCTCCCCACAGCACCAAAGCTTCATATTATTGTTGTTGCTATAGATCAGGAATGTGTGTGGGTTTGTTTCTGGACATTTTTCCATTGGTTAGTTTGCCATTCATTTGCCACAGGTGTTTCTTTTATTATTTCCTGATTAAGATATAACTTTTATAGAGTGGTGCCACTTTTGAAATTAAAATGTGACGTGATGTTTAGTTTATTTAATTTGGTGGCACAAGTATAACAAAAACACTGAATTTCCAGTTGAGCAGGACAGCAGAAATTCCGTAGTTTGTATCTCTTGCCAAGCGTCTTAGTCACTTGGCTTACGGAGTCACTGAAATAAAGGGTTCTCATGTCAATACCTAGGAAATTATTGTTAAGATAAAATAGTTAAGCTACTGTTAAGATGCAAGAGTTCTCTCTAAGTTATGAGTCTCTATACTTCTGTCTGCTTTGGGACACATAAAAAAATGCTGGAGAAGTTCAGTGGCAAATTAGAATTGTTTCATACTACACTCTTGAGCAAAGATTGAAAAACTGCAGCCCACAGGCCAAATTGCCTGCCACCTATTTTTGTAAATAAAGTTTTAGTGGCTAATTTTGTGCTACAGTGGTAGAGTTGAGTTGTTGTGGAATATATTGTATGCCTCACAAAGCCTAAAATATTTACTATTTTGCTGTTTATAGAAAATGTTTGTCAACTGTTTGTCAAACAACTCCAGAGAATGTGCACATATTCCTCTAAAAGAACTGTTTGGTTACCATAGCTGTACTAGGGGCTTAAACAGGCCATCTTGTTATGTTTCTTTCTAGTGAGTGTTGAAAAATTAATAGAACATTTTCCTAATATTGAACTTCATATAAATTGTTCAAGGAAAAAATATATAGATAAGAATGATTTCAAAAAGTAGAGAGAGAAAAAGATTATTGCCAGAAACTACTACAGGGAATTTCTAAAAACGAGATATATTATCACTTGCCTTTGACGAAAATTGTTGGTGGAAGCCATTGTCATTGTGAGTAGCTTCTGGCAAATGGGAAAATGTTGCCATTGACAGTAGTTTGCAAGTAAGAGCCACAGCTAATGTAAAAATCCACCCTTGAAAATAAATATCAAGACATTTTTAGGACCCACTAAAACAAACATCCTTTGCAGCAGAAGATATATTTGTAGGCTGTCTTTTATGAATGTGCTATATAAGTAAGATTCCAAAAGACTTGCTGTAGTATGGGAGAGGGTGGGTATTAGGTGTATTTTACTCTAGTTGCTCAATGTTAAAAGAGCTGATTGCTTAAGTCTAGAGTAGACTAATATCCTTGATAAGGAGACCTGAGAGTCAGGAGTAATTACAAATATATGTCCAAAGACGATTTGCTGGATTATAAATAAAAGAGTAGAACCAAGGATTAACTACCAGAAATAAACCAATTGAAGCTGGGTATGTTTGGGGGCAAGAAACATCTCCAAAAAACACAAGTCTTGGACAATAATTACTACCATCAATAGTGACTACCATTTTTTTATTTGCTAAGTATTTTGACCCGTGTTTAAAGGTATGGGTTTAATATTGACCTTATCAGTGAAGATAGAGATTGCAGCCCTTCAGATTAATTACTAAAATTCCACTTCTGGTGTGATAGAGTAAGGAAGTAAGCTTCAAATGGTCCAGCCCACCAACAGATCACAATTATAAACAAAAAAACTTATGTGTAATTTATATTATATATATATGTGTGTGTGTGTGTGTGTGTGTAAATAAATTATTAAATATCAGAGGCAGATTTGGAGATAATACAAAACTTAGAAGGCAGGACCAGCATAGGATATGTTCTCATTTTTTTGTTTTAGTATAAGGACAGGCTGCAGGTGCAGTGGACTGCAAATAACTAATACTATGGTAGAGAATGTGTCCTCTTGACATCCAGGAATGAGCCTGGGATAACTGCAGGTGCTAGAAAGTAAGGTGGAGAGGCATCTCAGAAAAGAGAAATCTGGAAGATAAGAGCCCCCAAATTGGGGGCTCTCATACTTTGCCCAATTCTCAGGCTGACAGGTGAATTGAGCATGTCTGCAGCAGACTCAAAACAATCTGCAGCTAAGGCTAAAAGAACAACACTGAGATTTTGACTGTCTCCCACCATAGGCACACGAAGTATGTAATTTAAGCCTAACCAATTAATTGCCTTCTAATATAAAAATAGTAACTTTCTTTGGAGGAATATTAGAGAATGCAGAATTAATGACTTGGATACAATACAGACTAGCTTCGCATTCAAAGAGAAAAATAACGATTAACAGAGTCCAACCCTGAGATGACCCAGATGTTGAAATTTCAGATAAAGACTATAAATCAGCCAATATATCTATGCTTAATAAAATAAACTTAATCAGTAAATAAGACATCTCAGTAGAGAAATTGAAAATATTTTAAAAGAACTGAATGCAAATTATAAAACTGAAACATACTGAACGTGCATATTTGAAAAAGAAACATATGTTATGGGCTTTATAGAAGAATGAAGATGACAAAGGAAATAATTACTAAACTTTAAGATAGATCAATATGCAGAAAAGAGAAAAAAAAGTTAAAAAATTTCAACAGAGCCCAAAGTGTCTACGAGATAATATGAAAACTTTTAACATATATTTAATTAGAGTCCCAGGTGAGAGTGGGAATTGGGAACAAAAACATATTCGAGCAAATAATGGCTTGAAATTCAAACTGAACAATGACTTACTGAAAAGTATTTACAGATTCCTGGAGCTCAGTGAATTGGACTACTCTCAGTAAAGAGAAAGGATAACAAAGTTGCGGGAGGGCACTTTAAAAGGCAGGAAAACGTAGTCAAAACTCATGGTAGTGTACAGCATTGCCAGAAGAGGTGATAATAGGAAAAAGTCATACTTTCCTTTTTATTTCAAAAATGCTCTTGAGGTTCATAGGCATAGTTCATACAGCATTTTGCAAATTACCAAGAATCTTAGTTTAAAAAATTTTACACCCTTTCTCATCTTAAAATCATTTTTAGTTATTATTAGACTTTGGTTAATGTGTGTAACACATTCTGATGCAATGAATTCAGAATACATCTGTTGTTAGTTTTCTTCATATTGTGAAAGTATACATGAGAATTTTTATGCTTTGTGTTGTTAGAACATTCTTAGTTTTCATTATTTTGCTTTTTGTCCCATTATGTATATTTCTGCTTCCTCTTTTGGAAATATAATTTAGCTAATGAGTTGTATTAGTTATCAACTTCCATCATAGTCTATCATTTACGATTAATATCTCTATTATCAGTGTCTGTATCTTTATTTTCTGGTATTTTTCCAAGTGCTTTTTAAATTGGATGTATATTTAACTTTCATGGTTATTCTAGCATTCTGCTTATTCATAATTCAATATCTTGAAAACATTTTCTTCTGTCTTAATATTTCTGTCAAGTTTAGTAGAATGTTTTTGAATGGTACTTATTTTTCCTTCTTTTTACAGCAGGAATGAAATGATTCTGTGCCAATTACGTAAAAATAATTTGTCATGGTTATATAAACAAGAATAAGCATAGATACAGTATGATTTTCATGTTCTGGGTTATTTGGATTATCTGAAATAATGATTTATAGGACTCCTTGAGTTCCCTGGCAGAAATGTAGTCACATAAATTTTATTTCTATAGCATTCAATCTGTGTGTTCCAATATTAATATGACCCAGATGATTATCATTTCTAGTTAAATCAATGATTAAGCTATAACTTATGATTCAACCTAATTTTAAAAAGAATTGAAGCATGTATAGAAAGTGAGGAATTGATTAGTGATTTTAACTCTGGTGTAGCTTAACTCAAACTTTAATATGTCAAGACATTTAAAGTTATTAGGAAGGTGCATGGTATCATCCTTAGGGATGAGCTTGTCATTCTTGTTTCCCTTCAGTGGCTGAAGAACAGAGGCAAGTACATTTCTTTTTATCAGATATAGACAGGAGATACTTCTATCTTTAGTACATTCTAGAAATCCAAAGATTTGTAAGTGAAGAAATCCCTTCTTCTTGTTTTTTTTTTTTTTTTTTTTTTTTGAGACGGAAATCCCTTCTTCTAAATGAGTCACGTGTAACTCATTTGTTATGAAACTTTTGAATTTGGTCTTTTTAAATTTCATGTTACCAAACATAAGAAAACAAATTGAAGAACGTCAGAAGTAGCTATCCTCAAAATTCTATGGATATTCCATGTGTCATTATAACTCCTAATATTAGCACATACTATTATCATTTTTTAGTTAAAACATTTTCCTTTTTCTCTCTTTTTTTTTGAGATGGAGTCTTGCTTTGTCCCCCAGGCTGGAGTGCAGTGGCCGGATCTCAGCTCACTGCAAGCTCCGCCTCCCGGGTTCACGCCATTCTCCTGCCTCAGCCTCCGGAGTAGCTGGGACTACAGGCGCCCGCCACCTCGCCCGGCTAGTTGTTTTTTTTTTTTTTTTTTTTTTTTTTTTTTTTTTTTTTTTGTATTTTTAGTAGAGACGGGGTTTCACCGTGTTAGCCAGGATGGTCTCGATCTCCTGACCTCGTAATCTGCCCGTCTCGGCCTCCCAAAGTGCTGGGATTACAGACGTGAGCCACCGCGCCCGGCCCTTTTTCTCTTTTAAGAAAGTCTCTGAAAGCTATGTCAGATGTGAGCTTCTTCATGAAAACTTTATATATCTCAGCCCTCCCATCACACTTCCTTCAAACTACAAGTAACCAATCCCTTATAAGTTGTCCCCATAGTACTTTATCTAAATACCAATTTAACTACATGACATTCTGAATTACAATTAAGTCTTTTCTTGTCTATTTCCGACACTCAGTTGAATACATATTATATTACCAACTCTTGAAACAATTATTGACAGCTTATGAGGGAATAAAACATATTTGCTCAATTGATGAATCAATTTTATAATTGTATTTTAAAAGTTTATTAAATACAATATATACTTCAGAAGAGAAATGCAAATATATAAATTAGGCCACTAATATATAAATGAAGCCACTGAAGGGAAACAACTCAAGAAATACAGTCTCCGCCCTTATTAAAAATAATTGTATTGTACACTTATGCTACACTGTATAGCATAATATTATGCCTCAGTTAAAGTATTAAAAGATAAATTTTTACCTTAAGAAATTAGGTTTAAAACAAAAGTATATGATCATGATGAACTAGAAAAACAGCTAATAAAAATAAACGGAATGATAAATAGTTTTACCTGAGGAGTAAGTAGTGTTCAATAGCATTATAAGGTAACTACAGTTAATAATAATCTATTGTATATTTCAAAATAGAAGAATTTAGAATGATCCCAACATGAGGAAATGATAAATGCTTGAGATAATGGATATCTTAGTTACCTTGATTCGATCATTACACATTGTATGCTGGTATCAAAATATCACATGTAACTCATGAATATGTATGACTATTATATATCTATAAAAATTAAAAATAAAAAATAGAAAAAAATTAAGCTGTTTTTTAAAAAAAACATAATAGATATATTTCGGCAAACACCATTGTATTAGTCTGCTTTCATACTGCTGATAAAGACATACCCGAGACAGGCAATTTCCAAAAGTAGAGGCTTAAGGGACTTACAGTTTCACATGCTTGGAGAGGCCTCACAATCACGGTGGAAGGCAAGGAGGAGCAAGTCATATCTTACAGGGGTGGTGCCAGGCAAAGAGAGCTTGCTCAGAAAAACCCTCATTTTTAAAACCATCAGATCTCATGAGACTCATTCACTATCACGATAACAGACCAGGAAATATCCACCCTCATAATTCAATCACCTCCCACAGGGTTCCTTCCATGACATGTGGGAATTGTGTTGAGTTTCAATTCAAGATGAGATTTGCGTGGGGACACAGCCAAACCATATCAACTGTTACGGAAAACAAAGGAAAACCAAAATAAGTTCATTGTGGATTAGAAAGATTATGAAATAATAATCTAATTCCATTGTTATCTCAAGGACATTTAGAAGCCATGAAGAAGGAAAAGAAAAAGTTTTATTGAAGTTTGGAAAAATATGTTGAAGAATATTTACCTTTACAAATAAATACAAGGGCATGATATTTTTATGGTTTAATTTTTTTTACTATAGTAATGAGATAGGTTATTCCGTTGTTATTAAAGTGAAAGACTATAAGAATGGATGAGACTCAGCTTAATTTAATTTATAAAGAACTATAATTTTAATAATCTGAAAAAGATACATAAGAATGTAAACTACAAACTAATTTTACTTATGATTAAGAATGCTACCATTCTAAATAAAGTAAAAGTATATCAAATTTTACAGGGCAATATTATTTGTGATCAGAAATACTTTTTTTAAAAGTGTAAGGATGTTCATACATTAGAAAAACTAACAGTATAATTGATAAAAACAATAAAAGAAGAAAAATATAATTATATAGTGAATTCCACAAAATGATTTGATTGAATTCACTACCCATTTGACTAATAAAGTTATTAGTTAACAGATATGGCTGGCTTAATTGGATATTTACATGGAAAACAAAAAACTGATACCCATTTACCATATTCAATAATAATTTTTAAAGAAATTAATAATCTAAATGTACAATTATATATGTTGACTTTAATCTTATGTATAATGAACACTCCTTATATTTAAATATATTTATGCATATACTTTAACAATATGGCTAACTCTACAGTTAACTATAAATATAGAGTTATATATATTTGTATATTATATATTATAAGTAGTTATAATTAACTGTATAGTTAACTAGTATTTAGCTTTATATATATATGCTTTAGATATATATGTATTTATTCATATTTAGATATATGTGCACATAATTTTACTATATAGCTAACTGTAATTGAACTATAAACTATAACAAGTATAGTTAACTACATAGTTAAATTACAGTTAATTATAAATATATAGTTAAATTACATACATAAATATCTAAATATAAAGCATGTTCATTACATATAAGGTTAAAATTAACATAAATAATTGTACATTTAGATTTGTAATCCATTTAAAAATTATTATTGAATGTGATAAGTAGCTGTCAGTATACATATATACATAGCATATATATATAGACAGAGAGAGAGTTTTAAAAGCTAGTAGTTACTGTTTGTGCAACATTTTATAAATACATACACACATAATGCCTTAGCCTAAACCTGGTCCTGCTGCTAAAACAAATTACTTAAGACTGGATAATTTATTTATTTATTTCTCATAGTCCTGAAGGCTGAGAAGTGCAAGTTCAAAGAGCCAGCAGCTCTGGTGTCAAATGAGGGCTCTCTCCCTGCTTCAGAGATGGTACTTTCTCACTGTATTCCTCATATGGAGGAAGCGGGAAATGCTGTATCCTCACATAATGAAAAGAGGGAATGCTGTGTTCTGGCAGAATGAGCCAAGGGGATTCCTTCAACCACTTTGATAAGGGCACTAATCCCATCCTCCAGGGCAGAGCCCTCATGGCTAATCACTTCTGCAAACATCTCACCTATTAATACCAACACCATGGGGAATAGGTTTCAACATGAATTTTCAAGGAACACATTCAAACCACAGCATATATATATATATAATTTTAAAAAACTAGTAGATACTATTTGTGTAACATTTTGTGGTGAGATTTCTCTTAAATAAGTCAGGACTTGTTTATATAAAATATAACTAAAAATATAGGCAATACTATACTATAAACAGAGTAAAAGAACAAAAAATTGACTAGAAAAATGTTTTTATTGTAAATGACATGACATTAATGCCCATAATATATGACAAGCTCCTGAAAATACTAAGAAAAGCAAATGATTCATCAGAAAAATGGAAAAGTAAATTACAGGGAAGGAAAATATTTGAGCAATAAGGATATGAGTTTCAATTCTATTTACAATCAAGGATATAGGAAATAAAACAGTAATGAGTTGCCTTGTATCACCCTTCAGATGAACAAAAATGGAGGGGGAGTGATAGCATCTAGTGTGACTAAGTATATGGTGATGCAGCTTTTGATAAATAAATAAACTAGCAGTCTCTATGCAAAATAAATTGAATCCAGAGTTCAATTTTTATAAACACATCTTACATACTTTTATAAACATATTAATATACATACATACATACTAATATAAACACAACATACTATACATACATACTATACATACTATACTAAACATAATATACATACTAATATAAACATATTTTATGTACTTTTATAAACATATATTACAGATATAAAACAGCCACTACATATGGATATATATTGAAAGGTATTTTTCTACTGTTAAGAGCACTGGCACAACAACGACCAAAAAATAAAACTGAAAGCAACCTGAGTGTCCCTCAAAAGGCTGTCTGAAATACCATGGTACAGTTATTCTATGGAGTATTATGTAGCTTTTAAAAATAATGAGGGAGAGTCATCTGTTGCTCTACAAACAAAGACATGATACTACAGATACATAAAACACCTGGATAAAATGAGAACGCTATGTATCATATCATTTTGATTATATTTCACGGACTGAGAAAGGAAGACAAGTGGTAAAATATTACTTTTTTTCTTTTTAATCGTTGCAACTTTTGTTACAAACAACATGAATTATAGATCTAATAGAAACTTTTTTTAAAAAAAGAAGAATATTGGGCGTTTAATTATATTTCATAGAATGACTGTCCCTGAATCATATTACCAATAAGTTCACTGTTTCAGAGACAATTTCTTAATACTTAGATGAGAGCCGCTTTCTTCTATTTAAGGTTAATCCTGTAAATTCTTCTCTGTTAATGACACTGTTCCCTGTACCCAAGATTTAACAAGAGAAATATAATAATAATTAAAACATGAAGCAACACAAACAGCAACCAAAAAATTTCAACCTTCAAGAACAATTTAGAAGGTTTATATCCTCAGAAAGAATTTCTTTCTGACTTTCTAACCAGTCAAAATTTGCATATTTTACAGGAAAACTTTTCATATTATTTCAACAAACTGTCCTTTACTGCTTCTGCCTCTATCAGATCTCCTAAGTACTAATATTTTCCCATGTGTTGGTTAAAAAAAAAATAGTATTACGGCCAGGTGTGGTGACCCATGCCTGTAATCCCAATACTTTGGGAAGCTGAGGTGTGTGAATTGCTTGAGCTCAGGAGTTCGAGACTGGCCTGAGCAACATGGTGAAACCCTGTATCTACAAAAAATACAAAAATCAGCTGGGCGTGGTGGTGCAGGCTTGTAGTCCCAGATACTCAGGAGGTCTAGGTGGGAGGATCATTTGAGCCCAGGAGGCAGAGGTTGCAGTGAGCTGAGATCATGCCACTGCATTGTAGCCTGAGTTATGAGAGTGAAATCCTGGCTCAGAAAACAAAGAAAAAAATATGGTTTATTAGCAGAGTTCCATTTGTCTTATCCTATTATCTGTAATTGTCATTATGCTGCACTCCAATTCATATTCCTGTAGATCCTAAGTGGTGTCCAGAGAGTGGAAGAGGTCTAATGAATGCTTGATGAAACTTTGGAGTAATTCTTGTTAAATAAAGTACCTATTACTCAATGTAAACCAGATCATATTCTACTGAGGCAGTTCTAGTTCGTTTCATTATTTCAGATTTACACTGTTATGTTTTATTCAGCAGAGGCAGTTGCTACGCCTGGTTTGACTAGCTTCAGCCATTTGAAAATAACCTGGAAGGGCCAGTATTTTGAATTTTACTAAGACTCAAATTTTCATCTCATAGTATAAGGCTGAGATACAAGAAAGCCACTTCGGCAGGGTGCGGTGGCTCCTGTCTGTAATCCCAGCACTTTAGGAGGCCAAGGCAGGTGGATCACAAGGTCAAGAGATCAAGACCATCCTGGCCAACATGGTGAAACCTTGTCTCTACTAAAAATACAAACGTTAGCCAGGCATGGTGGCATGTGCCTATGGTCCCAGCTACTCGAAAGACTGAGACAGGAGAATTGCTTGAAATGGGGAAGTGGAAGTTGCAGTGAGCCAAGATTGTTCCACTGCACTCCAGCCTGGTGACAGAATGAGACTCCATGTCAAAAGGAAAAAAGAAAGCCATTTAGTGCATGAGTGCAGCTGATAACCAGTATTCATGTCTTATTTTGGTTCTGCATCTCTGTATGTATTTATGAATAAGCAGCAATGCTTATGAAAAAAAAAAAAAAAAAAAAGACCACTTCATGAAGAGAAACAAACCCAGATGACCCTGGAGGCTCATTGCCTTCCCTCTTATTTGCTTTGCAGTAAGCTGGCTCAGCAGGTCCAAGCTAGTGCAATGAAAAAGCCTGCTATTATCAGGCATTGAGAACCAGCAGTTACCTCTTTCTACAAGACCATATTCTTCACCAGGAAGGACCTACTTTTACATAGTCATTTAGAGTAGAGAAGCCCTTCCCCACTTTCTCTATAAATGATATATAGAGATATTTGGGTGCCAGGAACTCTTTCCTGGAGTCCTTTCAATGATACATTCAAAGCAGCTATGACCACTGGACCAAAGCAAATATCTCTGTGGCATAAGGACAGCTTCATGGGCCTCTCTGCTACTTCCATATCCGTAGGCTTTCTCTATTCCACTTTAGTTTACCTGTATGTGGTATGGTGCTAATGTACATTCCCCTTTGTCTTTGTGTGGAGAAGGACCTTGGAAAGGAAAGCCATGTGCTAGAGCTGTGGAGTAGCCCTTACAGGTTTTAGTGTCTTGAACAGCATATTGATATACTTCAAAGGATGGCTAAAAGACTATTCTTTAGATTCCTGGTAACTAGCAACAAATAATAGTAGTTTGTAGGTTCTCCTTTATGAATGAAGGTGCCTATATACTGATATGAGTCGTTCATAAGGAAATATTATTAAAGAAAGCAAGAGAGAGAACAGTGTATATACATAATATCAGAAGCTACTTTTTATACAAAAAGTATAGGTGATACGTGTTGGGGGAAACCAGCCCCCGATATTTCATGTAGGTTCTTTTCCATTTCCCTAGGTGTTGGCTGGTATGAGAAATAAAGGGAAAGAGTACAAAAGAAATTTTAAAGCTGGGTGTCCAGGGGAGACATCACATGTCAGCAGGTTCTGTGATGCCCCCCAAGCGGCAAAACCAGCAAGTTTTTATTAGTGATTTTCAAAAGGGGAGGGAGTGTATAAATAGGGTGTGGGTCACAGAGATCACATGCTTCACAAGGTAATAAAATATCACAAGGCAAATGGAAGCAGGGCAATATCACAGGACTGGGGTGAAATTAAAATTGCTAATGAAGTTTCGGGCATGCATTGTCATTGATAACGTTTTATCAAGAGACAGTGTTTGAGAGTAGACAACTGGTCTGACCAAAATTTATTAGGTGAGAATTTCCTCGCCTAATAGGAGCGCTACAGGAGCGCTACAGGAGACCAGGGCTTATTTCACCCCTTATCTGCAACCGTAAAAGACAGATGTTTCCAAAGCGGCCTCCCCTTAGGAATGCATTTTCTTTCTCAGGGATGTTTCTTGCTGAGAAAAAGAACTCAGCAATATTTCTCCTATTTGCTTTTGAAAGAATAGAAATATGGCTCTGTTCTGCCCAGCCCACAGGCAGCCAGACTTTAAGGTTATCTCCCTTCTTCCCTGAAAATTGCTGTTATTCTGTTCTTAAGGTGCCCAGATTTCATATTGTTCAAATACACATGCTCTACAAACAATTTGTGCAGTTAATGCAATCATCACAGAGTGCTGAGGCGACATTCATCCTCAGCTTATGAAGATGACGGGATTAAGAGATAAGTAAAGACAGGCATAGGAAATCACAAAAGTATTCATTGGAGAAGTGGTAAGTGTCCATGAAATCTTCACAAGTTACGTTCAGAGATTGCAGTAAAGACAGACGTAACAAATTATAAAAGCATTAATTTGGGGAACTAATATATGTCCATGAAATCTTCACAATTTATGTTCTTCTGCCATGGCTTCAGCCAGTCCCTCCATTTGGGGTCCCTGACTTCCTGTAACAGATACACATATACATTTCATTACATTTTCCTAAGAGAAATACCAAAATAAATAAACTAAATTATAGTGTTCCCTAAAAGTATATGTGTGGAAGGGGAGTGGATACTGGAATAGCAGGCAATTTTGGTAATGAGACTTCTCCATACATGTCATTGTATATAGCATTAACTGGCATTAATGCCTACCTATTAAAAAATTAAATAGAAGGCTGAGTGTGGTGGCTCATGCCTGTAATGCCAGCACTTTGGGAGGCCTAGGCAGGTGGATCATCTGAGGTCGGGAGTTTCAGACCAGCCTGACTAGTGTGGAGAAACCCTGTCTCTACTAAAAATAAAAAATTAGCTGGGCATGGTGGCAGGTGCCTGTAATCCCAGCTACTTAGGAGGCTGAGGCTGGAGAATTGCTTGAACCTGGGAGGCAGAAGTTGTGGTGACCTGAGATTGTGCCATTGCATTCTAGCCTGGGCAACAAGAGTTAAACTCTGTCTCAAAAATAAATAAATAAATACATAGAAATTAACCAACCAGCACCATATATTTTTCTTAAGATGGTCTAGGCTACAAATATATTATTAATTAAATTCCTAACATTTTCAGAATTTAGTAATGTTTCCTAACATTCTAAGTCCAATAAAAGATAAAATGAGCAATACATATATAAATTCTGCATAGAGTTGTAAAATTTACTAAAAATTTATTTTCTTGCATAACCATGGAAACAAAACATAAGCATTTGTGTAATCTGATTTCAATTTAAGAAAAAGTGCTCAAGCTAGTTGTGATAAATTCCATTTTGCCCTCAATTCTATGCCCAAACTGTAGAAAGAGCTTTTAGAGATGCTGCAGTAAAAAAGGAAATAACAGAAATGCAATAAAATGCAGTGAAGTCATGAAGTAACAAAAATAAATGGTCTTAGCAACAACAAAAAATAGAATATTCTATCAAGGCATAGAATTATTTTGTGTGTATTTGAAGGCCCCATGGGGGAGAACAGTACAATCATTAGATTATACTACAAGACATATTTTAAACTTATAATTGAGTTACTATTTATAATGCAGCCATCCTTTTAATTAAGCCCCTAGATCAAGATTACATTTTTATATAAGAAATGTCATATGGTTTAAAGTTTTAAGATAAATCAGACTCTGAAAATTGTAACATATCTATCTTTAAAATTCACATTTAAGTGTCTGTGTGGCAAAGGGAATGGAATAAGTGGAAATAACTGGTCCTGGGACCACCTTTGGTAGTTTAATTGAGATTTTATTGGTCCACCCCTGTCTCCTCATCCTCAGAACTTCTACAGAAATGTTTTAAAAGGAATTAGAGGAAGTAATGAAGCATAAGAAAATCAGTTCATTTATCTCTGTTTAAGTTATTATAGCCATTTAAATTAAATTTGATTTGTAGTAGCTTTAAACATTTTAGTTTTGCTTAATTAATTGTAAGTAGAAACAAGATTTGTGACAGAACTGCTGTGTGTAATAGACGGAGGGATGATATATTTGATGACCAAACTGGAAAGTGACAGTTTTACTTTATCAGTGCCGTAAGATTTCCTGGGGCCTATTTCAATTTAAAACAGCATGGTACTGGTACCAAAACAGAGATATAGATCAATGGAACAGAACAGAGTCCTCAGAAATAATACCACACATCTACAGCCATCTGATCTTTGACAAACCTGAGAGAAACAAGAAATGGGGAAAGGATTCCCTATTTAATAAATGGTGCTGGGAAAATTGGCTAGCCCTAAGTAGAAAGCTGAAACTGGATCCTTTCCTTACTCCTTATACGAAGATTAATTCAAGATGGATTAGAGACTTAAATGTTAGACCTAATACCATAAAAACCCTAGAAGAAAACCTAGGTAGTACCATTCAGGACATAGGCATGGGCAAGGACTTCATGTCTAAAACACCAAAAGCAACGGCAGCAAAAGCCAAAATCAACAAATGGGATCTAATTCAACTAAAGAGCTTCTGCACAGCAAAAGAAACTACCATCAGAGTGAACAGGCAACCTACAGAATGCGAGAAAATTTTTCCAATCTACTCATCTGACAAAGGGCTAATATCCAGAATCTACAAAGAACTCAAACAAATATACAAGAAAAAAACAAACAACCCCATCAAAAAGTGGGCAAAGGATATGAACAGACATCTCTCAAAAGAAGACATTCATACAGCCAACAGACACATGAAAAAATGCTCATCATCACTCGCCATCAGAGAAATGCAAATCAAAACCACAATGAGATACCATCTTACACCAGTTAGAATGGCAATCATTAAGAAGTCAGGAAACAACAGGTGTTGGAGAGGATGTGGAGAAATAGGAACACTTTTACACTGTTGGTGGGATTGTAAACCAGTTCAACCATTATGGAAAACAGTATGGCAATTCCTCAAGGATCTAGAACTAGATGTACCATATGACCCAGCCATCCCACTACTGGGTATATACCCAAAGGATTATAAATCATGCTGCTATAAAGACACGTGCACACGTATGTTTATTGCGGCACTATTCACAATAGCAAAGACTTGGAATCAACCCAAATGTCCATCAGTGACAGACTGGATTAAGAAAATGGGGCACATATACACCATGGAATACTATGCAGCCATAAAAAAGGATGAGTTTGCATCCTTTGTAGGGGCATGGATGCAGCTGGAAACCATCATTCTTAGCAAACTATCACAAGAACAGAAAACCAAACACCACATGTTCTCACTCATAGGTGGGAACTGAACAATGAGATCACCTGGACTCAGGAAGGGGAACATCACACACCAGGGCCTATCATGGGGAGCGGGGAGAGGGGAGGGATTGCATTGGGGAGTTATACATGATATAAATGATGAATTGATGGGTGCTGACGAGTTGATGGGTGCAGCACCCCAACATGGCACAAGTATACATATGTAACAAACCTGCACGTTATGCACATGTACCCTAGAACTTAAAGTATAATAAAAAAAAAAAAAAAAAAAAAAAAAAAAAAAACAATTATGGACCAGTTCGCCCTCTGAAGAAAATTTTTTAAAAACCTGATTTAATAAAGTGTACTCCTTTCTATTTCAGCAACTATTGTTTGGTATCATAATATCAGGCTTTAAAAACACTAAACTAGCTCTATGCTTTTTTGGTACTGTAAGCATATTTCGATCAATAACGCATATGTATTCCAATGTTTCAGGATAGTTAATTTCTGTCAAATGGTTCACATTTTTATAATTGAGTTCCACAATAATGGTGATGGTATATTCTATTAGGAAATAGATGAGACCAGATATATTAAAATATTTTTCCAATAAAATACATAAAGTATTGTATATTACACTGTCAGAAATTCAGGGTATTTAACTGCTTAAAATGAATTGTTATTCTGGAAGCAGAGCCAGAAATCAGAAACATTTGAGACGATTTATTAAGTGTTATCCACCACCTTAAAAAGACAAAATCCTTTTAACTTTTCTTCCCCTGCAACTAACTTTTTCTTTCCATTGCTTGTCTTATTTATTATTTTTATACTCTGCTCTTTTCCTAGAAAATTTCTGCTGTAGTATCTATAGCATTAGAATTCATTGAAGAAAACTACCCCAAAACAAGTGTTATGCATTGTTGTGAGATCTCTAATTCTTAAAATGTCTTTAAAATATATAAATTTTAACCTGTGATTTATGGTTGTTTAATTACTGTCACAGTGTCATAGCAAAAGGTTAATGTTGGAGCTGAACAGATCTTGTTTAAATCCTGTTTCAAAACTAGCTCTATTCTTTCCAACTTGATCTACACATTCAGTGTAATCCCAATCAAAATCTCAGAAAGTTATTTTATGGATATTGACAAAATGACTTGAAAGTTTATATGTAGATTTAAAAGACCTAGAATAGACAAGACAATATTTAAAAAAAGAATAAAGTTGGAGGACCGACATCACCTGTGTTAAAGACTTACCATAAAGCTTCCATAATCGAGACTGTCATAGTGGTGAAATAATAGACAGATAGATCAATGGAATAGAATACAGAGCCCAGAAATAGACCCACATAAATAAAGCCTGATGTCCACTGCAAAAGAGTTAAGGAAACACAATGGTGGAAAGATAGTCTTTTCAACAAATGGTTTTGTAGCAACTGGATATCTACATGTAACAAACAAACAAACAAAAGAATCTAGACACAGACTTTATGCTCTTCACAAATACTAACTAAAAATGGATAAAGACCTAAGTACATATACAAATCTATAACATTTCTAAAAGATAGGAGAAAAATCTAGGTAATCAGCTTTGGCAATGATGTTTTAGGTACAACACCAAAGCTACAATCCATGAAAGAAAGCATTGATAAGCTGAACTTTATTAAAATGTAAGCTTTCTGCTCTGTGAAAGACACTTTCAAGAGAATAAAAAGAGAATCCACAGACATGGAGATGATGTTTGCAAAAGGCATATGGGATATAGCTTTAATAAACTGGGATATCCATCTTCTCTATAAGGAAACACCTGCCTCAGAATACACATTATCATCAACTTGTAGGCGATGCTTGAATTCGAATAGACAGTGTTTTGCTTGTTTTAGTGTTTTCAGTGACTCTGTAAGTACAATTTTAAGTCAACCTCTTTTATGTGTGATGTTACTTTTGGGATATTTTATCAGTATCAGATAAATTATTTATCAAGGTTTATATAAAATCAATCCACTGGAGTATGACAAAAATAATAAAACTTTAATCTATATTTGTCTATACCTCATCCCTCCAAATCCCACTTAAATATGTTGAGCCAAGCTAGATACATGTGTCTTAGGATGGAGATTTTCTCCATAAATGGAGATGTTTTATATCTCTGATCTTGGCAAATTATACATTGATTTTACAGTTTAACAATTGTTTAACTGTTTGAGAACACCTTCGTTCAATCCTAAATTCTGGGGAGTCATCTCTTTGCTTTTTTTTGGTATAAATAACAATATTCTTTAATGTAAATTTATACCCTCATACATTCTTGAAATTTTAAATATTAAACTAACCACTGTTAAGCAAACTATACTGCAATTAAACATTTTCTCAGAAAATTTTCTTTCTTTCTTTTTTTTTAATCTGAGACAGAGTTTCACTCTGTTGCCAGGCTAGGGTCAAGCGGCATGATCTGAGGTCACTGCAACTTCCACCTCCTGGGCTCAAGCAATTCTCATGCTTCAGCCTCCTGAGTAGCTGGGATTACAGGCATGCCCCATGATGCCGGGCTGATTTTTGTTTTTTTTTTTAGTAGTGTTGGAGTTTCGCCATGTTGCCCAGGCTTGTCCTGAACTCCTGAGCTCAGGTGATCTTCCCGCCTCGGCCTCCCAAAGTGCTACTATTATAGGCATGAGCCAGTGTGCCCATCCTCAGAAAATTTTCTATTGAAATGCTCTTAGATTATCATCTTTCTTAAACCCTGCTTCTCCTCAAGTATCATCACAACCAACAGCAACAACAATAACAAAATCCCTTAAATAAAAACATAAAGAAGCATAGACTAAATTAAGAGAGAAGATACTCTCCATTAACTATCCAAGCAATTAAGAAGAAAAGTCAGAATTACTTCTGTTATAGCAAATTGTTTAAAAATAACAACTGGCACTTCCTCACATAGGTCTTTTAAAAATGAGTTGGCTGCATTTCCTTTTTAGCCATGCAATGTGGGATTTGCAGAATAGGACAGAATGTTCCTAAAGAGTTATTCAGATATGTTGTTTGGCAGTGACCAATAAACAATAGGTCATTTTATTGCTAGGAGAGAATGAATACATAAAGACAAATGGAAATCCCAATACTTAATGACATTGTGAATAGGGCTTAAATCATTAGAAAGATAAAATTGGAGAAATCGTGACATATATCTCTGTTATTCAGATTAATTGTATTATAAAATGTCAGGAAATTATATTTTTTCTCTACTTTGCTCGTGGACTATTCATACTCTTGAAGTGCATCTTAACATTACCTTCCTCAGAGTTCACTATACCTCAAAGATACCAAATACCATTACATTCATACTTCACATTTATCTGGAAACAATTGAAAGGAGGAGGGGAGTTTAATTCACCTCCTTGAAGGGGGTTTACTATTAAGTAAAATTGCATTTCCTCTGGTTCTCTGCTTTTGGTGCAAAAATTTGAAGGATGAGGAACAATTAACAGGTTTTCTCTCTTTAGGATTTCTAAGCTCTCTTTGTGTTATGTGGCAATTAGTTAGTTAGAATTTTGGTCCCTACTCTGTGCACAAATGGAACTGCTCAAAATCTCAACATCTCTGAAAGGTTTATAGCTGCTTTAATGATTGCTATCCAACATGCCAGACATGGAGCATGCAGCTACAAGATACTCATATTCACTAACCAGGCCACCTTCAAAACCACAAAAGCCCCCATTGCCACATGCCCACTTGGTCCTCCTAGTCCCTTTACAAAATCACCAGGAAAAGGGAGAAGATGACTAAGGCAAAGTCTCTTTACTGGAGTTCAACCCAGGATATTGCCTTCTTGTCTGACATAAACATCATCTCAATATGACTGAGGCTGGATTTCTACATACAACCTGCAGGCCTCTCTGATTTCCACCCAGAGCTGTATAATGCTTGCAGTGTCTGTCCACGTCCTTCACTTGAAAAATAGGACACAATGAGAGGGACAATTATTGTGGTCTATTGTAGTGTGAGAAATGTTATAATTTGAATATGTTTATAGAAATATATATAGGAGAAAAGGGGGGAACAACCTTCACTCTCAAAATCTAAAACTGACTTGTAAAACCTAGAAAGCTAGAGTTGGAAAAACCTCTGAACACACATAAAGAGGCTTTCTTTGAAGTCATTATCAGGGTGTGTTATTAATAATAAATTGAATCAAGAGTATTGTAGTCAAAGAAGGGCCTTGCATTTGACAGAGAAAAATCCAAGGCAGTACATGGTTGTAAGCCATTCTTATGACATATGAATGGCTCTTAGGAGCTGAAACACAAAGCCAGCAAGGTATAAATGGCATCAGGTGTAATCTGGCCTATAAATATTTTCAAATGTATAGCCTTGGGTCAGAAGAACATATTGTGTGAGGAAATACAGTGTGAATAAATGAAAATTGTGCTCCACTGAAGTAAGAAAGGGGAAAGTATAGTTTTATTTCTCGCCTAACATTTCTGCATCATGATATCCCTAAGTGTGCAGCAATAAATCTGAGATGAATCTCAGGAAATGGTGTAAAAGATTTCATTGCTAATCTGTCAGATTTTAGAATTCCTTCATTGAGTCAGAAGAAAAATCACATAGGGCAGAGGCCAACAACATGAGCAGAAAGCCTGGGGGAGACTTTGGCTTTCCTGGTCATATAGTGCAGAAATCTGAAATTGTGAAGAAACGAAGATTAATTTTAAATTACTCTTAGAGTGATGTGTAAAGATCCAGATGTTTGATCATTGTCAATCTTATTTTATTTTATTCTATTTCATTTTAATTTTGAGACAGTCTCGCTTTGTTCCCAGGCAGGAGCAATTCTCCTGCTTCAGCCTACCAAGTAATTGTGATTACAGGTGCATGCCACCACACACGGTTGATTTTTGTATTTTTAATATTTTTATATTTTGTATTTTTAGCGGTGAAACTAATGGGGTTTCACCATGTTGACCAGGTTGGTCTCAAACTCCTGATGGCAAGTGATCTGCCCGCCTCGGCCTCCTGAAGTGCTGGAATTATAGGTGTGAGCCACTGCACCCAGCCCAAGCTGTCTTTTAAATAAGGATTTTTTATCATTAAATGAACAAAATACATAAAGAATTATCACAAATCAGCCTACTGTTGTTTTCTTTGCCTCAACAAAATATGACGCCATACAGAAACAATTTTTCTTTGGCCATTATGGATTGTTGATTATATAGCATGATATCATTGCCCAAAGATAGCCAATATTCAAAGCTTGTTATCTGTAACAATAAGAATTACAATGCCATCATGTGGTTGGAGGCATTGAGATAATATAGATAAAGTAAACTGCCGGATTCTTGATCCACACTTGTTGCTCAATAAATAGCAACTAAAATTATTGTTCTGGATTCAGGAAGAAAGTTTCAAACTTTGTCTTTGAAAATACAAATTAATATTTAATGCATACATATATACATATATATGGGTATATTATTATTTCTTTAATATACTTTTCAAAGACTGTGAGCTTTTATTTTTTCTTTGGAGTAATTTTGTTCCTTTAGATTTAATAATTTTTACTATTTTATTTTCTTTGTTTTCTCTCTATATAGATTGGTATCATTTATTGTTATTTATATATCTAAGTACAAACTTTTTTTTGTTTTTTTCAAGACAGGATGTGGCTCTGTTGCCCAGGCTGAAGTACAGTGATACAATCTTGGCTCACTGCAACCTCCACCTCCTGGGCTCAAACCATCCCCCTACATTAGCCTTCAGAGTAGCTGGGACCACAGGGACATGCCACCACACCCAGTTACTTTTTTTGTTGTTGTTGTTGAGTTGGGGTTTTGCCATATTGCCCAGACTAATCCTGAATTCCTGACCTCAGGTTATCCACCCACCTCGGCATCCCAAAGTGCTGGGGTTACAGGCATGAGGTACCACACCCAATCCACAAACTTATTTTTGCTGATCTGTGTATCTCATAAAATCAATGGCATTCTCCAATATAACCTCAATATTATTATACTTAACAGATTCAATGTTGATACTGTATTATTTAATATATGGTTCATATTCAAATTTCTCTAAGTATTGTTTTTAGTTTTTAATTTTTTTCTGTCCCTGCCCCCTGCCATTATGTGTAATTCAGATTCATGTATTGGGTTTTCTTGTCATGTCTCTTGGTTTTCTTTAATCCAGAACAGTCCTCCTACTTTGTTTTTTTTTAAATTTGGTATTCCGTGACATTTATAATTTTGAAGATTCCAAGCTAGAGGGCTTTTTGAATATCTAACATTCTGAATTTTCCTGATTGTTTCCTCATAATTACAAGATTAAATATCTTTTGTAGAAGAGCTATGAAGCTGATACTGTATCCTCATTGCATTGCACAGGAGGCACATCAGAGCAGTTGTTTGCTGGAAGCTGATTGCTAAGAAAAAGTCTCAAGAAGTTTCTAAGCTGGTTGTTAAACATGGTCATTATTAAAAATTAAATTATGTGAACTAGGCTGGGCATAGTGGCTCAAACCACTTTGGGAGGCTGAGGTGGGCAGACCACTTGAGGTTAGGAGTTCGAGACCAGCCTAGCCAACATAGTGAAACCATGTCTACTAAAAACATACAAAAAATAGATGGGCATGGTGGCGCACACCTGTAATCCCCGGTACTCAGGAGACTGAGGCAGGAGAATTGCTTGAACCCAGGAGGCGGAGGTTGCAGTGAGCTGAGATCATGCCGCTACACTTCAGCCTGGGCGACAGTGAGACTCTATCTCAAAAAAAAAAAAAAAAAAAAAAAAAAAAAAAAAGCGTGAACTCACAAGTAATATATATTAAGCAAATGTAATAGATAATAAAACTTCATTCCTTCTTAATTATTTTACCAAATTTACATCTATCATGGAGATAATACAACACAATGTTGTGTTGTGCTACTCTCTTCTAAACTCTGCTTTCAGTGATGTCACATTAATAGCTGGAAATAGGCCATTGTACAGTACTTACATTGCAAGAATTGGCAAATGCTACAAATCAGAGCATGGCTTGTGGTACTGATTGACAGAGTGATGGAGAAAAATGTTAATAATGTAGACTAAACTTATAATTGTGCTTTGTATATAACTATTACCTTGTGAGTAACACCAAAAAAAAAAAAAAGTGAAGAAATTGCTATTTAGTGTTTGAAAATTATTATCCAATTTAGTGAACAGTAGCTTATGCCATTGATTAAGTTCTGGCATACATCTTTATTGTTTTATGTTGGTCTTACTCATTAATGTAAACAAACATATTAAACAATATCCATGTTAGAGCTACACTTATTCATCACATAACACCCAAAACATGAATTGATGACAACTTGCAATAAAACTGAAAATATTCTTTGAGAATTTATTGATTATATGCAGTTTACAATAAAGAGTATTATATGTTATTTGTAAATTGTGTTACATGGCCAGGCACGGTGGCTCAGGCCTGTAATCCCAGCACTTTGGGAGGCCGAGACGAGGGGATCACAAGGTCAGGAGATCGAGACCATCCTGGTAACATGGTGAAACCCCGTCTCTACTAAAAATACAAAATATTAGCTGGGCGTGGTGGCAGGCGCCTGTAGTCCCAGCTACTCGGGAGGTTGAGGCAGGAGAATGGCATGAACCCGGGAGGTGGAGCTTGCAGTGAGCTGAGATCTTGCCACTGCACTCCAGCCTGTGCGACAGAGCAAGACTCCGTCTCAAAAAAAAAGTGTTACATATAGTTTCTATTAATATTTGTAAATATTATATAAGCATTTTGCTCTTTTTATATGCATGTGTTTTAGAGTCAATTGTTAAACATTTAGCAGCACAGCAGTGCATGCAAGCTATTTTGTTTCAGTAATGATAGATAGGTTTTACTTGGTAAAGGCAGTGTCTGCAATATCTCTGCATTGTGAAGAAACACTTTTTCCTTTGTTCTTAATTATCTGTTTGAGGATACTTAGAGACCATGGTAACATCCCTGTTGTTCAACTTTTACCTAATGAATTTAACATCCATAGATGATTCTTGCTTTAATCAATTAGTACATTACTGGTGGCAAAATAGTGATTTTATTTTATTGTTTCTATACGTATTAGCTGTGATTTTTTTTCTTTTTTTTTTTTTTTTTTTTTTTTTTTTTTTTTTTTTTTTTTTTTTTTTTTTTTGAGACGGAGTCTCGCTCTGTTGCCCGGGCTGGAGTGCAGTGGCCGGATCTCAGCTCACTGCAAGCTCTGCCTCCCGGGTTTACGCCATTCTCCTGCCTCAGCCTCCGAGTAGCTGGGACTACAGGCGCCCACCACCTCGCCCGGCTAGTGTTTTCTATTTTTTAGTAGAGACGGGGTTTCACAGTGTTAGCCAGGATGGTCTCGATCTCCTGACCTCGTGATCCGCCCGTCTCGGCCTCCCAAAGTGCTGGGATTACAGGCTTGAGCCACCGCGCCCGGCCAGCTGTGATTTTTTTACAAAGAAAACCTATTTCAATTTCTCTCTCACTGTTATGGATGGGATTGATGAACTGTTTTAATACATTAACACTACTGAAGTCATTAATTTTTTTAACTAATTTGTCCCAAAAATTTTTAGGGGAGACCTTTTAAACCAGCTTCTCTGTGTTGTTAGTCATGATCTCCAGGTTTGGAACAGTTTTTCTGCCTTCTGGCCCAGCAAAATATCCCATGTTCATTGCTCACGTTACCTTAGTCAGAAAGAACCGTATCTCCAAAGAGTTCTAGTTCCTTGTAGTGCAGAATTATATTTAGTCATCAAAACCTAGGTGTTATGTGTGTTTTTGTTGCAATTGAGGTGTCATTCTTTTACTGTTACTAAGGAATATTACATTAAGAAAAATAATACCTCTTATTCAAATATAAGATCAAGAATATTTTCTTATCATTTTCATTCCAGCTCAGTATCTCTTCTCACATTAAGAATTCTAGTTCTCCAACATAACAATATCATTAAATATTCACTCTATCTACAATCACACAAAATATTTTCAGAATCATTTTACCATTACCTTTACCACGTAAAGTTCAAGATTCTTTTGTGATAATATTTCCAACCAAGAGTGTGCAGAGTACTGTGATCAAAATTTCGTTGACTTTAATCTTTATTGTTTTTCTCTGTTGTTAATAAACTGTTAGGCTCAATGCTTATTTTTATATTTAATTTATGGTTTGCTGTCTTAAAAAATATGTGTTTATTTTGTGACATTTTGACCTTTATATGAATAAAAAGTCACCATCGACACAAACGCATGCTTGCACAAGTCTGACACCCATTCTTAATTCTTTCATCCATTCACACCTGCATCTTGTAGTTAACCATTTTGGTTAATGACTAATTATCTACCCTATGTTTCTGTTTGAAAGTAAATATTCTTAAATTCCTTCTTTCTTGCAGAAAACGTTTGTGATACCTATATTCTTGTATTTGTTGTTTTTTCTGACTTAACTAAACATCTTGAATATCTCTTCTAATTCTGTCATACAAATCCTCCTTGTCTTATTTTTATTACTACATAGTAAATCATGTGATTTGTTTTCAATATTTTTTATAATATCTACAAATGACAAATTTCTCATACAGATTTTTGAGAGAAATTGCCAAAGATTGATTTCTATCTATCTAGCAAAAATAACTTCTGCAATCTAATTGCCAGTGCATGAAAGTGCTATTTCTCCACAGCCACACCAACAGAGTGTATTATTAAAGTTTTAAATTTTTTGCTAGTCTAACAGGATAGTAATGACATATTTGTGGAGTCTTAATACCTCTTATTTAAAATGAAGATCATTTTAATGTTCTTCTTTTTTCTTGATTTTTATGAGTTTTGTATACACTTAGGGATATTCGCTCTTTATCAGAGATGCATGTTGTCGATATTTTCTTCTAATTTCTTATAGTTTGATTTTGACTGTGGTGTTTTTGTCATTCAATTAATGTTTAATATGCCTGTAGTTGAATTTATCAATCTTTTATTTCATTGCATTGCATTTTGAGTCTTTGCTAGAGTTTACCCACAATGAGGATGTAAATAATTTATCCTGATGCTCTTCTCCTATTTCTGTATTTTACTTTTTTATTAACCATTATATTTTTTAAAAATTCATTTGAAGTTTATTCTGCTATAGAGTATGTTGTTCACATCCATTTTATGTCAAGCTTAATGAGTATACAGTTTTCCTGACCTCATTCATTCAAAAAAATCTGTTTTTCAAACATTTTTGAGATTTCATCCTTATTACCTGCCAAATATAGATTTATTTCTAGACTTTCTTTTGTTGTTACATTGTGCTGTGGATATGAGAACCAGTACAGACTGATTTCAGATCACCTAGTGTATATTTTAATTTCTAAGTGGGCTAATCCCTCTTCATCAACTTTTTTTTCAGGAGTTTCCTAGATATTCTTAGATGATTTCTTCCTCCTCCTGCTCCTCCTCCTCCTCCTCCTCCTCCTCCTCCTCCTTCTTCTTCTCCTTCTCTCTCCTTCTCCTTCTCCTTCTCTCCTTCTCTCCTTCTCCTTCTCCTTATCCTTCTTCTTCTTCTTCTTCTTCTTCTTCTCTTCTTCTTCTTTTACTTTTTTTTTTTTTTTTTTTGAGACAGACTCTCACTCTGTCGACCAGGCTGTAGTGCAGTGCTGTGATCTCGGCTTACTGCAACCTCCGACCCCCAGGTTCAAGCAATTCTCATGTCTCAGCCACCCCATAGCTGGGTGACAGGTGCCTGCCACCATGCCTGGCTAATTTTTGTATTTTTAGTAGAGATGGGGTTTCGCCATGTTGGCCAGGCCGGTTTTGAACTCCTGACCTCAAGTATTCCACCTGTCTTGACCTCCTAAAGGGCTGGGATTACAGGCAGCCACTGCACTTGGCTAGATATTTTTCGCACAAGTTTTATTCCAGAAAAGTATCTTGTAGTATTTTTATTAGGATAGGATTCAACTATATTAACATAGGAGAATTTACATATTTGTGATGTTTATTTGTAGATCATGGGGTGCCTTTCTATTTTTTATTCAAGTACATTTTATATGTTCTGAAGTGTTTTAAAAAAATGTTATTTTAGGTGCTGGGGTACTTGTACAGGTTTGTTCTATAGGTAAACTTGTGACACGGGGGTTTGCTGTACTGGTTATTTCATCACCCAGGTACTAAGCCTAGTACCCAACAGTTATTTTTCCTGATCCTCTCCCTCCTGCCACCGTCCATTCTTTGGTAGTCCCCAGTGTCTGTTGTTCCTCTCTTTGTGTCCATGAGTTCTCATCATTTAGCTCCCACTTATAAGTGAGAACATGCGGTATTTGGTTTTCAGTTCCTGCATTAGATTGCTAAGGATAGTGTCCTCCAGCTCCATTCATGTTTCTGTAAAAACATGATCTCATTCTTTTATATGGCTTCATAGTATTCCATGGCATATATATACTGCATTTTCTTTATTAAATCTGTCGTTGATGAGCATTTAGGTTGATTCTATGTCTTTGCTATTGTGAATACCTTTGCTATTGTGAATACTGCTACAATAAACATATGCATGCATATGCCTTTATGGCAGAATGATTTATAGTCCTTTGGGTATATACCCAGTAATGGAATTGCTGGGCTAAGTAGTAGTTCTGTTTTGAGGTCTTTGAAGAATCAGATCTTCCACAATGGTTGAACTAATAATTTACACTCCCACCAACAGTGTATAAGCTTTCCTTTTTCTCTGCTACCTTGCCGGCACCTGTTATTTTTTGACTTTTTATTAATAGCCATTTTGACTGGTGTGAGATGGTATCTCATTGTGGTTTTGATTTTTACTTCTCTAATGATCAGTGACATTTAGCTTTTTTTCATATGCTTATTGGATGCATATATGTCTTCTTTTGAAAAGTGTCTGTTCACATCCACTTTTTAATGGGATTATTTGGTTTTTTCTTATAGATTTTTTTAAGTTCCTTATAGATGTTGAATATTAGACCTTTGTCAGAAAATATTTGCATAACTTGCAAATATATTCCCCAATTCTGTAGGTTGTCTGTTTACTCTGTTGATAATTTCTTCTGCTGTGTGTAAGCTCTTTAATTAGGTCTTATTTGTCAACTTTTGCTTTTGTTGCAATTGCCTTTGGTGTCTTCATCATAATAACTTTACCCCCTTCCCATCACAATATCTTTACCCCTTCCCATGTCCTGAATGGTATTGCCTAGTTTATCTTCCAAGGTTTTTATAATTTGGGGTATTACATTTAAGTCTTTAATCTATTTTGAGTTGATATTTGTATACAGTGTAAGGAAGGGGTCCAGTTTCAATCTTTTGCACATGCCTAGCCAGTTATCCCAGCACCTTTTATTGAATAGGGAGTCTTTTCCCCGTTGCTTGTTTTTGTCAGCTTTGTTGAAGATCAGGTGGTTGTAGATGTGCAGCCTTATTTCTGGGCTCTCTATTCTCTGTTCTGTTGGTCTGTGTGTCTGTTTTTGTACCAGTATCATGCCATTTTTGTTACCGTAGTCCTGTAATATAGTTTGAAGTTGGGTAACATGATGCCTCCAGCTTTGTTCTTTTTGTTGATGATTGCCTTGGCTATTCAGGCCCTTTTTTGGTTCCATATGAATTTTAAAATAGTTTCTCTAGTTCTCTGAAAAATGTGATAGGTAGTTTGATAGAAATAACATTGAGTCTACAAATTATTACTTTCTGCAGTGGGACCACTGAGCATGGAATGTTTTTTTTCATTAGTTCACATTTATTGATCTGTATATATTGAACCAACCTTGCATCCCAGGGATAAAGCATTCTTGATTGTAGTGGATTAGTTTTTTGATGTGCTGCTGGATTTTTGCAGGTATTTTGTTGAGGATTTTTGCATCAATGCTCATGAAGAATATTAGTCTGAAATCTTCCTTTTTTGTTGTATCCCTGCCAGATTTTGGTTCAGGATGATGCTGGCCTCATAGATTGACTTGAAGAGGGGCTCCTACTCTGCAATTTTTTGGAAAAGTTTCAGTAGGAAAGGCACCAGCTCTTCTTTGTATGTCTGGTAGAATTCAGCTATGAACCCATCTGTTCAGGGATTTTTTTTTTTTTTTTTTTGGTGGTTGGTAGGCTATGTATTACTGATTCAATTATAGAGGTCATTATTGGTCTGTTTAGGGATTCAATTTCTTCATGGTTCAGTCTTAGGAGGGTGTATGTGTCCAGGAATTTATCCATTTCTTTTAGATTTTCTAGTTTGTTTGCATAGAGTTGTTCATAATAGTCTGATGATTGTTTGTGTTTCTGTGGAGTCAGTAGTAATATTCCCCTTTCTGTTTCTGATTGTGTTTACTTGGATCTTCTGTCTTTTCTTTTTATTAGTCTAGCTGGCAGTTTATCTTACCAATTAAAAAAAAACCAGATCCTGATTTTGTTGACATTTTGAATGGTTCTTCGTGTCTCGATCTTCTTCAGTTCAGCTCTCATTTTGGTTATTTCTTGTCTTCTGCTAGCTTTGGGGTGGGTTTTCTCTTGCTTTTTCTAGTTCTTTTAATTGTAATGTTAGGTTGTCAGCTGGAGATCTTCCTAACTTTTTGATGTAGGCATTTAATGCTACAAATTTCCCTCTTACCACTGCTTTAGCTGTGTCCCAGAGATTCTGGTATGTTGTATGTTTGTGGTGAGTGCAGGACTATGTGTGCCCTCTGCATGTGTTCATGCTGGCATGGTGGCTGCTGAGGGCGGGGGTCAGGTCCACTGTTCTGTGTGACTAGTTTAGCACTGATGGCAGTGTTGGTACAGGGGCAGGATGCTGGCAGAGGTGAGGCAGGCAGGTTTCATAACTAATGCTTCTAGGACAATGGTGATGTGGTGGGGAGAAGGGTGGTGGGGTACGCTCATGCAGGCAGTAGTGGCATGGCATAGTGCAGGGTTTATGTGCACTGTCGGGGAAGTAAAAGCAAGATCCAATCCAAGGGCACACATAGGCACTGGCTAAGTGATGTGGGGCGTGGCTGTGGTGTGTTCATGCAGGCACAGTGACTGGGGGAGGCTGCAGTGAGGGGAGGATAGAGATGGCCTGGTGTATGTCTTGGGGGCCACTCTGCAGGAGCACTCTGCTTATCAGGTGCAGTTCACCAGAGGAGGAGCTATGATGTAGACACCCACAGGTACCTGGGAGCTGCACTGCACTGCGGCCAGGCTGGGACTCCAGAAGAGGCCAGTAGACTGAGGGTTGCCCAGGTCTAATCAACCCCATCTCAGAGGCAAGACCGCCATGCAGAGTTCAGGTCCAATAGTTCTCCTATGGCTAAAGTCTCCAATGGGAGCAGGTTGAGCTTAAGGTGATGGGTGTCCCTGGCCGTGCTGCACTACAGACAGTCCCACACCAAACCCTCTGGGCTCCACCCTGGCTGGAGTTCTGATCCTACCACTTCTCTAGGCAGCTTTCCCTGGCAACTCCAATGCCCATAGTGGTTGAGGGATTTCATCCTGCCAGGATTCCAGAGGCCCAATGTGAGAGTAGGTTGCTGCTTGCCTGTACCTTAAGAGAAGTTTTTTGTTTGTTTTTGTTTTTTGAGACAGAGTTTCACTCTTGTTGCCCTGGCTGGAGTGCAATGGCACAATCATGGCCCACTGCTACCTCCACCTCCCAGGTTCAAGCGATTTTCTTGCCTCAGCCTCCCGAGTAGCTGGGATTATAGGCATGTGCCACCACGCCTGGCTAATTTTGTATTTTTAGTAGAAACGGGGTTTCTCTATGTTGGTCAGGTTGGTCTTGAACTTCCAACCTCAGGTGATCTGTCCACCTCAGTCTCCCAAAGTGCTGGGATTTCAGGCATGAGCCACCATGCAAAGTCAGGTTTTTATTTTAATAGACTATTTTTTAGGTTCACAGCAAAATTGAATAAAAGTTATGGAGATAGCCTCCACAATGCACACGCTCACACACACATACACACACACACACTGCCTTTCCCATTATCAACATCCTCCACCAGAGTGGGTCATTTGTTATAATTGGTGAACCTGCATTGACACATAATTTTTGCCCAAAGTCTATAGCTTACATCAGGGTATATTCTTGGTTGTATATTTTATGGATTTGGACATTAAACACCATCGTAAAGTAATAAAGATAAGTTTAACTGCCCTAAAAGCCTTCTGTGTTCTGACTATACATCCCTGCCTTCCAAGTCCTGGCAACTGCTGATCTTTATTGTCTCCATAATTTGCCTCTTCCAGAATATCATATAGTTGGAATCATACAGTATGTAGCCTTTTCAGACTGACTTTTTTTTTTTTCACTTGGTAAAATGCATTTAAGTTTCTTTCATCTCTTTTTCTGGCTTGGCAGCTTTTTCTCATGCTTGTATCACGGAATAATATCCATTGTCTGGATGTACCACAGTGTATCTATCTATTCACCTACCAAAGGAGATCTTGGTTCCTTCCAATTTTTGGCAGTTATGAATAAAGCTGCTATAAACATCTGTGTGCAGGTTTTTATGTGGACCTGGCATATTTGAAAGTTTTTCTCAGAAAAATTTAGCTCATTTTTTGCCAAATTTATCTTTAAATAAGTTGTTATTTCCATTGCATTTGTAAACAGATTATTTTCTTTTCTCTACATTGCCTAAGTGATTATTGTTTGTGTATATGAAGATTAGTAACTTTTGTGTTAATGTTCTACCTTGTTATTTCCTGAATTAACAAAAGACTTTATCTTACAAAACAATTCTAGTTGTTTTCTTCTTCTTCTTCTTCTTTTCTGAGATGGAGTCTTGCTCTGTCGCTCAGGCTGGAGGGCAGTGGTGCAATCTCGGCTCACTGCAACCTCTGCCTCCCAGGTTCATGCCATTCTCCTGCCTCAGCCTCCCAAGTAGCTGGGATTACAGGCATCTGCCTCTACGCCCAGCTAATTTTTTGTATTTTTATTAAAGATGGGATTTCACCATTTTGGCCAGGCTGGTCTCAAACTCCTGACCTTGTGATTAGCCTGCCTCAGACTCCCAAAGTACTGGGATTACAGGCAAAACACTTTTAGTTTTACAGAATAATTGAGAAGATAGAACATAGCATTCCCATGTAGATTATACCCTTATTAACATCTTAATTCACATAGTACTTTTGTTAAAAATTAGTAAGTGCACATTTATAATATTATTATCAAGTTCATGATTTATTCAGATTTGTTTAGTATTTATTTCATGTCCTTTTCCTTTCCTAGCACTCTATCTTGGATATTATATTGCATTTAATAGTCATGCCTCCTTAGTCTTTTCTTGGCTGTGATAGTTCTTAGACTTTCCTTGTTTTTGCGGACTTGAAAGTTTTCAGGAGTACAGATAAGAGATTCCGTAGGATGTCCCTTTATTGGAATTTGTCTGAATTTGTCCTTATGATTAGTCTGGGGATATGTGGTTTGGGGAGGAAGACCGGTGAGAAAAAGTACTATTCTAATCATATCATTTCAAGTACTGATACTATGTATTGCTGTTGATGTTGACATTGATGACCTGGCTGAGGTTGTAGTAGCTACACTATCAAGTTTACTTCCCCCCTTTTCTACACTCTACCCTGGAAGGAAGTCACTGTGTAGCCCACAGTTAAGAAGTGGAAGTTATTTTCCCCTCCTTGAGGGCAGGCTATATAATACTTTGGAATTATTTGGAATTTACTTGGAATTGCTTTTCAGTTATATTTGTATATGTTATTCAATGTATTCATATATTCAATGATTTATTTCTATCACTATGGACTCATGGATATTTATTTTATACATTGGGTTACAATTCCATATTGCTTTGTTTATTTTGCTGCTCAAATTATTCCAGGTATGACTACTGACAACTCTTTCAGTGTGTACTTGCAGATTTAAATTTTTCAGTTCTTCCTTATTTTTTGGCAGTATCTAGATACTTCAGGTTCTTTTTATATATATCCTGTCCAGTCATAGAATTAGCATTTCTCTAAGGAACCCTGGCTGCTTTCTTGGGGAATGGTATCAGAAACCAAAATCTGAGTGTCAGTCATGCTTGTTGCTGCTAGGGTGTCATTTCTTTTAGGTGACAACTGACAGAGCAAGGGAATATATGTGTGCATACTAACTAAGGTACATCCACATGTCCATAAACGTTTCTACATCTGTATCTATATTTAGCTAAACATGAATTTATATTCTAGCCTTCTTCCCTTGTTCATCTATAAACTTCTATTCTAACAGTGAAAAACCTGACTCCCATCACCATCATTTGTTTACCTAACTGTTTAATTTCAGTACACTTGTATAACATTATCAGAATCATTAACCTGTACCCCCATGGAAAGCAGCTTTATCAAGTGCAGCATATTGCTTACTGGTAATTCCTTTTGACTTCAGTCTTATAGATTACATCAATTTTCAAAGTTTATTAGATCAGCAACTTTTCCCTCTCCATAGCCCATACAGTGAGATTATTTGTTACAATCAGAACATGTGTAAATAATATCACAGTTTGCATTCTTTCCTAGGATCCTAGACGTCCTAAATGATTTTTTTAAAATTTACATAATTGAGGTTTACTCTTTGTGCTGTAAATTTCTATGGCTTTTGACAAAGGTATGTCATGTATCCACCATTAATATATACAAAATGGATTCACCACTCAAAAAAGGCCTGTGCTTCATGTATTCAATCCTCTTCCTCTCCCCTTGAATCATTGGCAGCCTCTCATTGTTTTACTGTTCCTCTAATTTTGCTCTTTTCAACATGCTGTTCAATTGGGATCATATAGTCTGTAGCCTTTTCAGGTGGGATTCTTTCACCCAGTTGTAAGCATTTAAAGTTTATCCAGGTGTTCTCATAGCTTGATAGTTCATTTCTTTATATTTATGAAGAATATTCCATTCTAAGGATGAACATCTCTGTCTTTTAAATGATGCTGCATACCTTTCACATTGAAAGTGAATTATTAGTATTTCTGTTTTCTATGAATTACCTGTGTTTTTTTTTTCATTTATTTTCTCTTTTCTACCTTCTCTAGTTTTAATGATTGTGTATGGTTTCTATTTTTTGTTTACTCTCAGCATATAAATTATACTTTCCTTAAACAACTGAGTGCTTTCCCTAGAATTTGCAATATACATTCACAATTAAGTCTACTTTCATAAAACTGCTTCCTGGGTAGTAGGATCATTTTTCAATGCAATATTCTCGATTCCTCCCTCCAACTCTTTATAATATTGCTACAATTGATTTAATTTACCTGTATGCTATAATAATACAATATATTGTTACTAGTATTATTTTGAACAAATGTTACATATTAGATGAATTAAAAATAAGAAGAAAAAGAATTAATTTTACCTTCATTTAGTGCTTCTCAGATATTCTTTTTTTAGATCTAAGTTTCTAAAACGTCATTTCCCTTCTCACTGAATAACTTCTTTTAGTGTTTCTTGAAGGGCAGATGTGCTGGTGATGAATTCCTTAAGTTTTGTTTGTCTGAGAAAGGTTTTGTTTCTTCTTCACTTTTGAAGGATAATTTTGCTGGGTGTAGAAATGTATTATTCTTTTCCCTAATCCAGTTCAAAAAATGTACTCTACTTTCTTATTGCTTGCATGGTGATATGGTTTGGCTGTGTCCCCACCCAAATATCATATTGAATTGTAACTCTCACAATTCCCATGTGTCGTGGGAGGAACCTAGTGGGAGGTGATTGAATTAAGGGGGTGGGTCTTTTCTGTGCTGTTCTCATGATAGTGAATGAGTCTCATGAGATCTGATGGTTTTAAAAAGAGGAATTTCCCTGCACAAGCTCTCTCTCTTTGCCTGCCTCCATCCATGTAAGATGCTCTTCCTGGCCTTCCTCCATGATTGTGAGGCCTCCCCAGCCATGTGGAATTGTAAGTCCATTAAACCTCTTTCTTTTGTAAATTGCCCCTTCTTGGGTATGACTTATTAGCAGTGTGAAAACAGACTAATACAGTAAATTGGTACCAGTAGAGTGGGGTGCTGCTGAAAAGATACCTGAAAATGTAGAAGTGACTTTGGAACTGGGTAACAGGAAGAGGTTGGAACAGTTTGGAGGGCTCAGAAGAAGACAGGAAAATGTGGAAAAGTTTAAAATTCCTTAGAGACTTATTGAATGGCTTTTACCAAAATGCTGATAATGATATGGACAATGAAATCCAGGCTGAGGTGGTCTCAGATAGAGATGAGGAACTTGTTGGGAACTGGAGCAAAGGTGACTCTTGTTATGTTGTAGCAAAGAACTGGCAGCATTTTGCCCTTGACCTAGAGATTTGTGGAACTTTGAACTTTAGAGACATAATTTAGGGTATCTGGCAGAAGAAATTTCTAAGCAGCAAAGCATTTAAGATGCGACTTGGGTGCTGTTAAAGGCATTCAGTTATATAAGAGAAGCAGAGCATGAAAGTTCAGAAAATTTGTAGCCTGACAATGTGATAGAAAAGAAAATCCCATTTTCTGAAGAGAAATTCGAGCCAGGTGCAGACATTTGCATAAGTAATGAGGAGCCAAATGTTAAGCACCAAGGCAATAGGGAGAATGTCTCCAGGGTATGTCAGAGGTCTTCATGGCAGCCCCTCCCATCACATACCTGGAAGCCTAGGAGGACAAAGTGGTTTCATGGGCTGGGCCCAGGGTCCCTGTGTTGTATGCAGCCTAGGGACTTGGTGCCCTGCCTCCCAGCTGCTCCAGCCATGAATAAAGGGGCCAATGTAGAGCTTGGGCCATGGTTTCAGAGGGTGCAAGTCTCAAGCCTTGTCAGCTTCCACATGATGTTGAGCCTGCCAGTGCACAGAAGTCAAGAATTGGGGTTTGGGTACCTCCACTTAGATTTCAGAGGATATGTGGAGATGCCTGGATGTCCAGGCAGAAATTTACTGCAGAGTGGGGATCTCATGGAGAACCTCTGCTAGGACAGTGCAGAAGGGAAATGTGAGGTCAGAGCCCCTGTACAGAGGCACTGCCTAGTGGATCTGTGAGAAGAGGGCCACCATCCTCCAGACCCCAGAATGGTAGATCCATTGACGGTTTACATCCTGGGCCTGGAAAAGCCACAGACACTCAATGCCATCCCATAAAAGCAGTTGGGAGGGAGCCTGTACCCTGCAAAACCATAGGGACGGAGTTGCCCAAGACCATGGGAGCCCACCTCTTACATCATCATGACCCGGATGTGAGACATGGAGTCAGAGGAGATCTTTTTGGAACTTTAAGGTTTGACTGCCCTGCTGGATTTCAGACTTGCATGGAGCCTGTAGCCCCTTTGTGTTGGCCAATTTCTCCCATTTGGAATGGCTGTATTTACCCAATGCCTGAACCGCCATTGTTTCTAGGAAGTAACTAACTTGTTTTTCATTTTTCAGGCTCATAAGCAGAAGGAAATTTCCTTGTCTCAGATGAGATGTTGGACTGTGGACTTTTGAGTCATGCTGAAATGAGTTAAGACTTTTGTGGACTACTGGGAAGGCATGATTGGTTTTTAATGGGAGGATGGGAGGAACCTGGTGAGAAGTGGTTGAATTATGGGGCCAGGTCTTTCCTATACTGTTCTCGTGATAGTAAATGAGTCACAAAAGATCTGATGGTTTTAAAAAGAGGAGTTCCCCTGCAAAACTCTCTCTTTGCCTGCCGCCATCACATAAGATGTGACTTGCTTCTCATTGCCTTCTGCCATGATTGTGAGGCCTTCCTAGCCATGTGGAACTGTAAGCCCATTAAACCTTTTTCTTTTGTAAATTGCCCAGTCTTGGGTGTGTCTTTATCAGCAGTATGAAAATGCACTAATACACATGGTTTACACATGTTCTCTGATTACAAGTATCCTATAATTCTTACCCTTTTTTCACTGACTTCTTCAAGATGTCTTTGGTTTTCTGCAGTTGAATATAATATGCTTGGTTATACTTTCTTGGTATTTATCCTGTTTGGTCTTCTCTGAGGTTCATCTATCTATAGTTTGCTGTACATCATGAATTACTGAAAACAATCAGCCATTATCATTTCAATGTTTCTTTTGCTTCATTTTCTTTTTTCTTTCTACTATTACATGCACTATATGTTACACCTTTTCTAATTATTCCACACTCCTTGGATGCTGTTTATTAAGTGATTTTTTTCTCTTCACACTTCAATTTGGGAAATACGTATTGACAAATTTCAAGCTCACCGATTCTCTTCTCAGCCATGTCTAGTCTACTGATGTGCCTATCAAAGGCACTCTTCATTTTTGTTACAGTGATTTTGAATTTTTATATTTCCTTTTGATTTTTTTCTTAGAGTTTTCATCTCTCTGTTTATGTTACCCACTCACTACCTTTTGTTTTTTATCTGCTTTTTCCATTATAGCCTGGATCTGTCTGGGTACAACCTAGCTTCTTTAAAAGTTACTTCTTAGTGTTTTCAGTTATCCAACAAAACCAAATGTGAGTGAAAGTAAAAAAGCAATAATATTTTATAATTTCTTAATTGTGTTAGCAACTGTTCTCCAATTTATAATTATATTATTTATAATCATAATGCTTTAAAAATTTTCATATAACTTACTCCTGCAAACTTTACAGCACCTTGAGATACAATAAATCCATTTTGCAAAATAAGGAATCTATACTCTAAAAGTTAACAACAACAACAACAAATCGTGATTAAGGTCACCTAGTCAGTAGATAATTGGACCAGGACAAATTTTCTATATTATTTATTTAATATTCTAACAGTATTAACTAGACATAGTACTTAATATTTATTGATATAAGTCAGAATGACATGATAGCTAATATTTATTGAGCATTTATTGTGTTCTGGCACTATATTCAGTACTTTACCTTACTGTCATATATTCCTCATAACAACCCTATAAGATGGGGACATCACAATTGAAGGAATTTAACATACTTAATGCTACACAACTTATCCATGGTTTATCATAATTTAAAATTAATTATTTGAATGTGCATAGTATCAGCTTATCTTCTACACTACCATCTTAGAAAAGAAAAAGAGAAGGAAGATAAAATTTTTAGTGAGAACCTACTGTGTGCTCTGAGCTGCATTATAAAACTCATTTCACATGAGAATGAAAAGTGTGCCTTACACAGTGTATATTCAGACTTGAATCCACATCCTTCTCCATTGACCATACAAAGTTTACAATGAGAAAGAGGTCAAATGTAGAACATAATAAGGCAGAGACAGCTATCTTCATTTTACTGTATATGAAACCAGACACCAAATAAGTTTTCCAGAGTAACAGAATAAATAAATATTAGACAGGAAAGCCCTCTGATACAACTCGGGCCCTTTATTGGTCCCTCATCAGCAACTACCGCAGTATCTGGCATATTAATGAGCGTTTATTTAATAAAAAATATTGAATGAATAAATGAAAGAATGAAAAACAAGAACGACAACCTAGTTATCCTATATTTTTACCTGGGAATGACTGAATTTACCCCTTACTCAGTTCAATATGTAATATAAAAGCTCTCTTATTTTTTCATTATACGAAGAATCCATAGTTAAAGCCTAAAAAAGCTTTACAATTACACAGCCTAATCCCCTAGGAGGGATCGAAAGGTGGTAAAACAGCATGAGGAGTAAAAAATATATGTATACATTTGTCTGCAAAATCCTAGAAAATCTTGAAGAGTACTGTGCTGTTCACTTTAGCACTAAGCTATAACAATTTGTAAACATTAGTGCGAGCGAGAGAGAGAGAGTAATAGGAACAGCTTGTAGGGTGTCTAGCAAAACAAACCAAACTGAACACTTTGTAATTAAATTTAACAATTTCATCGTACAAATAAAACTGTATGTTGATAGGAAAATGTGAACACTGTGTTTCAATATTCATGAAGTTTTGACTAAAACTCAGTACACAGAACTTGGGCAATGTTACATTAGCTTCATAATGGTGGTATCCTTGCCTAATTTATGACAGTCCCACCATACCTAGAATACTGTACTTCATACATAGTGGGTAATCCATGAATACCTGCTGAATGTAATCTGTGTCTATTGAAAAGTTCTCTGTATTTAAAATTTAATAAAAATCAATGATTAATATCTTTAAATTTAAAAAGAATAGTGTGGCTGGGCATGGTGGCTCACCCCTGTAATCCCAGCATTTCAAGAGGCAGAGGCAGGAGGATTGCTTGAGCCCAGGAGTTCAAGGCCAGTCTGAGCAACATAGTGAGACCCTGTCTCTCTTAAAAATAGTAATAATAAATATAAATATAAAAAGAATAGTGTGACACACAAACACGGAGTCATTGAGGTTAATTCAATTAAACCAAGCTGATGCTTGGTTCAATTAAACCAAGTAGATAGAATATAACATGCTTTTTCATCTTGCCATATTGATAACAGCAATCCTTTTCCAAAGCAGATTGGCTCTCTCATTGTAAAACTAATTTTAAAACAAAGTCTTCTTTACAGAGACCAATGATTATTACTGGTTTCTGGATAGTGGATGAGATATGCGGGGAGAAAAAGTTCTAAGACAGAACAATGTTAGAAAAAAAAAATCATTGACATACTAAATTACTGGAATAGGTGGAAAGATAAGAATATAAGGTGAGAATTAGAAGGGAAGAAAAGATTATTTCAAAAGAGAAGACAGAGCATAGCTAAAGAGTGCCTGGGACTTATTTTGGTCATGTTGTAAAAAGAATGATTAGTTTTAAGTATAGTATATGTTATTATTAGTTTTCTTTAGCATATACCTTCAGTGTTGTAACTAGATGGTACTAATCTTGTTCATGAAGAGATAGCTTGAGTAGGTTTTGAAAACAACATTTTCATCTATATATGCATGGCTTGACTCTGGTGACGACTAAGACTACTGGATAAATCCAAAGGGAGTAGTAACAGAGAGGGCGGTTCCTAAAAAAAAATAAGGCAAAGCAAAGACATAAGGAAAGCTGATGAAATCCAGTAGATGCCCCTGTACTTATTACAATGATTATTTGTAATTGCTTTATTATTATTTAACCCTGGTATATTTTAAGATAAACTGTAGTCAGATTAGTCATATGTAAGGGGAAGTATAGGTACATAATTTTCTTAAATCCTCCATGTTTAACTAGAAGTTGTTCTATGCCAATTCAGTCAGACATAATCAAACATCTGACGGCAACTCTCCCAGGTTACACAGCATGGTGGTCCCTCAGCTGTGGTCTCTCTCGGGCTGCTTTAGAAGGTGGGCAGGGCCAGAGGCCTGACGATCCAGTCTTCACACTGTATATCCACACACGCCAGCTTCATGGTGTTATGCCTTACTTAGGATAGCTCCATAGTACTCTTATATAATTGTCAATAATATTGGCATTCTATAATTTTATTAAAAATGGTTTTACTACTTAAATTACTTTTGAAAACCATTGACTTAAATGAAATTTTTAAAAAGTACAGAGCTTGCTTTGATATTTCATAGACATTATAAAATCATAGAAGAATCACATTTGCTGCCATATTGCCAGCCTTAGTAGTGGTCCTTTCACATTCACATCCATATAGAAAAGCCTACATTTGGTAGCATACTTGCTAAAAGCTGCAATGTTTCTTGATCTCCGAGTTCCTCTGGTGAGAAGACTCATGAACAAGGTGTCTCTGAACTGAAGCTCATCTTTGATTACTCAACAACAAAATATGTGGTCACCTACTGCAAAATGAAGTTCATTTTTTAAAACAGAAAATAAGTTTATGTATTAATTGATTAAAAATGATCTTGTAGCATTACTACTTCTTTTCTGTATTTATTCAACAGAACTTCAGCTATACTATGTTATATTAATAGCATATATAATATAGTCTTTTGCCAAACAATGTCACACTATGTAATAAGAGTTCATACAGGGATTTCATATTTTTGACAGCATTATTGAAGCATGAACATTTAATAAAATGCACCTTTAAAATATACATTTTAATATGTTTTATTGGTTTATGTATAAAACCTCAAGGCTATTACCACAATCAAGATAAGGAACCCATATATCAAACCCAAAAGCTTACTCACAGCCCTTCATAATCTGATCACTCCTCCTACCAACTGTCAAATAACCGCTCATCTGACTTCTGCCACTACAGATTGACCGGCAGGTTTTAGAATGTTATACAAACAGAATCATACAGTGATACGGTTCGGCTCTGTATCCCCACCCAAATTTCATGTCGAATTGTAATCCACATGTGTTGGAGGAGGGACCTGGTGGGGGGTGATTGAATCATGTGGGCAGACTTCCCCCTTGCTGTTCTCGTGATGGCTAATTAGTTCTCACCAGATCTGGTTGTTTAAAAATGTGTAGCGCTTCCCCCTTGGCTCTGTCTCTCCTGCTCCATGTGAAGATGTACGTGCTTCCCCTTCCCCTTCTGTCATGATTGTAAGGTTCCTGAGGCCTCCCCAGCCATGCCTCTTATACAGCCTGTGGAATTGTGAGTTGATTAAACTTCTTTTCTTCATAAATTACCCAGTCTCAGGTAGGTCTTTTTAGCAGTGTGAGAGCAGACTAATACATACAGTATGTGTTTGTATTTAGCTTCTTTTACTCAGTGTAATTATTTTTAGATCCATGAATATTGTTGCTTTTATCAAATGTATTCCTTTTTATTGCTGAATCATATTTCATTAAATATGACATACTATTTGTTAAATAATTCACCTGTTGATTAAGATTTGAGTTATTCTCACTGCTGGGATATTACAAATGAATCTACTATGAATATTTGTGTACAATTCTATGTGAATATGTGTTTCTATTCCTCTTGGGTAAATACTAGCAAGTGGAATGACTAGATTCTATGGTATGTATATATTTAATATATAATTTAATATTTAACATGTTAAGAAATACATGTGCATTTTTAAAAAAACGATTTTCCACATTAAGTTTGTTTCTTCACTTGTCCTAATTCCTTTAATCAGGACAAGTCTGTGTAGAAACAGCATAATGCATTTGCCATGAGCTAGTTTCACAGCCACTTATATCTGACTACATCTTATACAATGATGTATTCACTTGCTTCTGCAAATAGGCCTTTTAGTTTTTGAACTTAAAAATCTCTTTATATACAGAGCATAATTCTTCCTTAGTGTTGTCCAGATATTTGTTTTGTCGCATTCTAGTTTTCTATTTTATATATAAGCTGCCAACTTAAGCTACTTTATTCTAGCAGTGTAGGGAATTCTTCTGTCCCATAAAGCAAACTTCAATCCAGTAACCTTGAATAATATGTCCAAAAGTCTAATATAGATCTGAATTACTGTCTTATGGAGCAACACCCCCACAGTAATGTGTAATTTCTTTCATATTTTTTTTAGATCAGTGAAATAGGAGTGTCAGTTTTGGACATCCTGCTTATCCTTACAAAACATCCATGGCTGGAACACAGCAGGCAGTTTTTTCCTTTATTACTGTGCCTAGGATTACTTCGCAAATCTAGCTAGATGAATTTGGTTAAGATTGTTAATTCTATACCTGGCAGCTTAACGATTTCTGAAAGTAAAAGACATCGTGCCAGTTAAAAAAAAAATACACACACACACACACACACACACACACACACACACTCCCCATTGGGAAGTCAAACCACAACATCTCTTTCCCTCTAAATCTTTGTTATGGGAAATTTTTGTAAAACCACTTTCCAGGACACTGAAGATGTAATACCTAAAATAATGAAGTAACAGCTTTTACAAATCCACAGAACAAAAAAGGCTATACAAAATAGGGACATAGCATGGGATGAGGTAAGGGACGCTCCTCTGTATTTGCTGTCACCACTCCCTTTAATATTTGCTCTGATAATAAAGACATACACTGCAATTTTTCTCTTGCCTATGGAAAGATTTTGTCTGTGTCCACATCAACTTCAAATGCCATGCAACGTTGATAGACCTACTGCAAGGTGACAAGGCCAGCTATACTACCCCACTGCAGATTTTGCAATCTTATCCTTTTTTTATTGCTGACATGTCCTTGAAATGGTACGTTAAACCTTAATCAGATTTTCCTGTAACACTCATTGCTTGTTTTTTTCCTGATGATAAAAGATAGAAAAATGTTTTGTAACAACTTAGAGAAAAATCAACAAAAAGAGGAAAAGTCACTTATGATATTCTACAACCCATAGATGATAATTAATAAAATATGTTGATATATTTTCTTTTTTTTTTTTTTTGAGATGGAGCCTCACTCTGTTGCCCAGACTGTAGTGCAGTGGGGTGATCTTGATTAAATGCAACCTCCACCTCCTGGGTTCAAGTGATTCTCCTGCCTCAGCCTCCCGAGTAGCTGGGATTACAGGCATGTGCCATCACGCGCAACTAATTTTTGTATTTTTAGTAGAGACAGGGTTTCACCATGGTGGCCAGGATGGTCTCCATCTCTTGACCTCGTGATCTGCCCACTTCAGCCTTCCAAAGTACTGGGATTACAGGTGTGACCCACTGCACCCAGCTGATATATTTTTTTTCATTTTATCTTCCTCTTTTTCACACACATGCATGGACAATACAAGTTTTAAATAATTAGACTATATATGTATATCTACAAACACATATATACACACACATATATACATATACACGTATATACACACACATATACACATATATACATACATATATACATATATACACACATATACATGTATACACACATCTACACACACATATATAATACAGATATTCAGTTAACAATATTGCAAGTGCATTTTCTCTGCTGTTAGACATTCTCTGAAACTCATATTTTAATATCTATAGAATAGCATTTTTGGAAAAGAAAAATGAGCAAATTTTAAGTTAGATAGACTCCCTTTTACTGTCTAGTCTAAGGATAAGATCCCAAATTCACATATGTGGAGTTTATTTGGCTATAGTTTGATGAAAAAGGTGAGATTTTCCTCACTAAAATAAATTGGAGTAAGTCTGATATTCATGGCACTGGTGTTCTGATTTTTGATCAGACATTGAGACGTAAGAGTTGAAGGTCAGGATGCATTTCTAGCCATCTGCTGCTGCTGTTTCTACTACTGCAGCCACCACCATTTTTTAGCATTCCCCCCTCCCACTACTGCTCTTATTATTATTGCATGGTTTCTACCACCTCCCCACATAGATCAACAAGAGTGATGGTACTGCCACAATTGTCAATGGCATCAGCAATTGCTGTGTGTGAAGAACCCTCACATCATCCTACATAGTCCTGCAAAGCCGTTTCTAATTTCTTGAGAAGTCAACAATCTATAAGAGATTGGTGATGTAAAATTGTTTTCAGTCTATTGAATAAAGGATATGCTGACAATTCAAAGTTTTCTGAAATAGATATTCATTATCTTTCCTGATACCTTGCTAACCCTACCATAGAATTCTAAAGTTAATAAAAATGACTGAACTTCTATAAATCATTAGTCCAGTCCTTTCATTTACCACTGAGGAAGCTGTGTTCTCAACAAGTTAAGTTCTTGTTTTAGGTCACAAGATATTAAGGGCACCATTTGAGCTTAAAACTGGATATTCAATCCTAGATATTCTGTTCTACCATAGTTCCGGCTTTATTATGTTGTGAGAACTTTTGCAAGTCACTTACCATAGATTTTCTGTTCCTAATTTGGAAATAGGATATAAACGCACAGCTCTGTCTCAGAGCACATTTAGTAGGTGTGCTTATTTGTAGAGCTTAATTCAAACAGAATTAACAAAAAAAGAATAACTCAGGAACATTTTGCAGGTCCACTGACACACTTCTATGCATGCTATAGGTGAAAACTGAATTCATCTCAAGCTTAGTATAACTTAGAACCAGGGTACCAGCCTGGGAAACAAGTGGACTTTCTTTTAGTTGTGTTTTCAAAGACAATGCCTGGTTCAAGCTAGCAGTGAAGCAGTGAGGAAGGGTCTCCTTCATGTTTGCTCCACACACATCGTTTGTTAAAGTCCAGAAATCATATCTGGCAGGGGGAGGAGGGGGTTCCAGGACTTCTCTGGTATTGTGCTGCTGTAAGCCCTTAAATACCTGGCCTGTCTTCTCTCTGAGCACTATATTCACACTGTTCAAAGCCTATTTTCTAGACTTATAAGTTTTAACTGTCCAGTTACTGCATTTGTAAATATCAAGCCACATGTTTCACAAAACAAGTACTGGACCCGATTTTTAAGTAGCCCTTTATTAGCTATATAATACTGGACAGGTTCTGTTAACTGTAAGGCTCAGTTTTCTCAGCTGTGGTATTAAAATGATAACATTTGCCTCTCAGGTTTTATTGTTAAGATTAAATGAGAAAATGAATGTGGAATAACCTGGCACAGTTTTTGTTAATAAATTATATTAAGATCTTAATTAAAAATGATTACCTCACTTTTATGTTCTCAAAGAGAAGAATTTCAAAGATCCTGATTTGAGTATGGATAGTTCTAATATTTGAACTTTCTAAAAATAAGCTTTTGGCCAAATCTTATTCTTTATGGCTTCATTAGTTGTTCACCATCTTTATTGAAATTTCTGGCTCAAATGCTTCTTATGACAGTTTTCTTGAATTAGACATGCAGCTCTGGGAATCAGAGCTATGTCACCAAGTCATCTGGTAGTTCAATAAGTACAATGATATTGATAATGTCACTTTAATTCATGACCCACTTGCTGATTTGCTGTATGCTTTTCTGCTGTTATTAGCATCATTGACATCTTAGGAGCAGAGGAATGCCTGCTCCCAAGCCTCCTGGTAGAAAGAATGATTGACGCTGTAATATGATTTACCCCATGTGATTCTATTATTATTGAGTCATAGAAAGTCCTTATATAAACTTGAGCAATTATGATTATTCCCTGTGATAATCATTATGATTCGAATTCAACCATAAGGCATCAAACATTTAGATACTTGATGCTTGCTGGCCTGGGTAGCTTTCTAGATAGTGATCTAATAGAAACTTGCTTCTTAGAAAATAGATGAACAACTAAGGCTCAGGGTTGTGTCTCCTCTGACAGCAATACTCTGTATACTTAAGATTTATGTGCTCACAGTGTCCTATTTGGCTACACGTTTCATCATACCCTTTCGTACATTATAGACATATTTTTTCCTTTTACTTTAGCATATATTTTTGCATTCTGCAACTTAAATTTGTCAAACTGTATTTCAATTATTGTAGTGAGGTCAAATACTCACCTAGACTTCTTAGTTTTATCCTATGGAATAATTCATATTCTTTTTGTGTTTGTCTTTTGACGGAATCTCACTCTGTTGCCCGGGCTGGAGTACAGTGGTGCAATCTCTGCTCACTGCAACCTCCACCTCCCGGGTTCAAGCAATTCTCCTGCCTCGGCCTCCTGAGTAGCTGGGACTGCGGGCATCCACCATCACACTTGGCTAATTTTTGTATTTTTTAGTAGAGACAAGGTTTCACCATATTGGCCAGGCTGGTCTTGAACTCCCGACTTCGTGATCCACCTGCCTCTCATATTCTTAACATGTTGGAAAAGGGAAAAATGGTTTATCAGACATAAAGGGATTTATATTCTGTTTTGGAATAAAACATCATTTGAATTTTGATAAGAATTGCATTAAATCACTTTGAATAATATGAACATTCTCCTGCCTCAGCCTCCCGAGTAGCTGGGACTACAGGCGCCTGCCACCACACCTGGCTAATTTTTTGTGTATTTTTGGTAGAGACACGGTTTCACCGTGTTAGCCAGGACGGTCTCAGTCGTCTGACCTCGTGATCTGCCCGTCTCGGCCTCCCAAAGTGCTGGGATTACAGGCATGAGCCACCGCGCCCATCCGACAATGTTTTATAGTTTTCAGTGTTCAAGTCTTTTATCTCCTTGGTTAAGCTTACTTTAAAATATTTTAATTTTTCTGATAACATTGCAAGTGGGACTATTAATTTTTTTATAATTTGTTGTTATTGTGTAGAAACACAACTGATTATGTTGCTTTTGTATTGTGCAACTTTACTAAATTGTGAGATCTAACAGTATTTTGGTGAAATTTTTAGATTTCTACATATAATATTACCTGCAAACAGAGATAATTTTATTCTTCCTTTCTGATATGTGTGCCTTTCATTTCTTTTTCTTGCCTAACTGCTCTGGTTAGGATTTCCAGTTCTATGTTGAATAGAAGTAAAAAGAATGGACATCCTTGCTTTGCTTCTGATCTTAGAGACAAAGCTTTCAGTTTTTCACTATCATATTAGCTCTAGGCTTTTTATAAACAATTCTAAAATTCACTTAGAACTACAGAAGACTCTGAATAGTTAAAGCAATCTTGAGAAAGAAGAACAAAGCTGGAGGCATCATACTATTTGATTTCAAAATATATTATAGATCTACATAATTAAAACAGTATGGTACTGGCATAAATGCAGAGCTATAGACCAATGGAAGAGAATAGAGAGCTCAGAAATAAACCTAAGTTCACAGTCAGCTGAGCTTCAAAAAGGGTGTGAAGAATACCCCGTGGGGAAAGGATAGTCTCTTCAACAAATGGTGTTGAATATCCACATGCAAAAGAATGAAATTAGATCCTTATTGTACACCATACACAAAATAAAATAAAAATAAGTTAAAGATTTAAACCTGAGACCTGAAACTGTAAAACCCCTAGAAGAAATCATGAGGGAAAAGCTTTATGATGTTGGTCTTAAAAATGAGTTTTTTGACCAAAAGCACAAACAACAAAAGCAAAAATAGACATTATTACATCAAACTAAATCGTATCTGCACGGCAAAGGAGACAATCAACAAAATGAAAAGGCAATCTATGGAATGGAAGAAAGTATTTATAAGCCATAAATCTCATGAGGAGTTAATATTCAAAACTCATAAGAAACTCAACTCAGTACCATAAAATTAAATAACCCAACTTAAAAATGGGGAAAGGACATGAATATGCATTTCTCCAAAGAAGACATACAAATTGCCAACAAGTGTGTGGAAAAAAATGCTCAACTCACTAATTATCATGGAAATGAAAAAAGAAAAACACATAATGAGACATCACTTCACATGTCTTAGGATGCCTATTATCAACAGTCACAAAAAAGATAAGTGTTGGTGAGTATATGAAGAATTTGGAGCCCTGGTACTCTGTTGATGGGGATATAGAATGGTACAACTGCTATAAAAAATAGTATGGAGATTTCTCAAAATTAAAAACAGAACTACTATATGATCCAGCAAAACTACTTCTGGTTATATGTCCCAAACAATTGAAATCAGGATCTCAAAGAGATATCTGGACTCCCATGTTTATTTCAGCATTATTCACAATAGTCAAGATATGAAAATAATCTAAATGTCCATTGACAGATAAATGGGTAACTGAAACGTGATCAACTTATAAGATGGAATACAATTCAGCCTTAAAAAGAAAGGAAATCAGTCATATACAACAGCAAGGGTTAACCTGGGGGACATTATTTGAAGTGAAGGAAGTCATTAGCAGAACGGCAAATACTGCATGATTTGCCTTATATAAAGTATCCAAAATTTTTACACTCCTAGGAACAATGAGCAGAATGGTAGTTGTCGAGCTGAGGGGAGGGGAAATGAGGAGTTGCTGCTCCAAAGGTATGAAATTTCAATTATGCAAGGCAAATAAATAAATATCCTGCTATACAGCATTGTGCCTATACTTAGTAGTACTGTATTATTCACTTAAAATTTGTTAAGAGGGTAGATTTCATATTAAATGTTATACAATAATGATAATGATACTGTAAAGAACAATAATAACAAAATAGAGGGATGCCACTGGTTCCTGGAGGCAGTTTTGAATTATATTTTAAAAGATTGTAAGAAGAAAAGTCACTAATTCTTGATTTTGACAAGTAGAGACATATGTTTTATTTACATCTTCATTTATTCTTCTGTTGCATTCACTCAATAAAATATCTATTTACTGAGCACTGACTGTGTGCCAGGCACTGTTAGACACTTGGGTTATAAAACTGAGAATACTACTAGATGCCTTCTCCCTCTGGTGGCTATAACAGAATGATATGTGTATTCAGGAGATGAGCCCTATTTTGAGTTGATATGATGAATTAGAGTGGACTATGTTTCAATCAACTTTACTCAGCAGATTTACCAAATCTTCACTAGCATTGAGATCTCTCAGTATCGAGGAGATGCTTGATCCAGCCTAATGTTTGTTGTAGCCTTATTATGTTTTCAGTTTAAGCATCAAATCATAAAAACTGAAAATTCAAAGGATTTACAAAAATTACCAATTTTACTTACTTCTCATCTTCATTTTAAAGGTCAAGGAATTTAAGCATAGGAAAATTCTGAGATTTGCCTAACAAAAAACAACTAATTTAGTTAGGATACCCAAGCATCCTAACTTCAAGTTCCATTAATATTCCACCATAACACAAACCTACCAGCTTTCTGATGATATAAGAAATATCTTCCCAGTTTTTCCTCAGATGCTTTACACTCATTCCCCTCTTCTGCCTGACACATCCCAGGAAATTTTTTCACTTCTAACCACTCAACTTCAGCCTCAAATCATTTAACTCTATGGAATATCTATCATCTCCATCTAATATTCTTACCCTTTATCTCCCTTGAGGGCAAGGACTGTGTTTTATTTACTTCAAGATTCCCAGTATCTAGCATAATAGTTTGTGTCTACATACAGTCATGCCCCACATGACAATGTTTCATTCAGTGATGGACTGCATATAGGACAATGGTCCCTTAAGAAGACTATAATGGAACCCAAAATTCCTATCACCTAATGACATTGTATTATTTGTTCTCACTTTACTATAAAGAACTACCTGAGACTGGGTAATTTATAAATAAAAGAGTTTTGATTGGCACACAGTTTCACAGGTTGTACAGGAAGCATGACTGGAGGGGCCTCAGGAAACTTACAATCATGGCAGAAGGTGAAAGGGAAGCAGGCACATCTACAGGGCAGGAGGTAAAAGAAGAGAGTCGAGGAGGAGATGCTATACACTTTTAAATAGATCTTGTGAAAACTCACTCACTGTCATGAGAGGATCAAGGAGGAAGTCTGCCCCAATAATCCAATCACCTCCCACCAGGTCCCTCCCTCAACACTGGGGATTATAATTCAACATGAGATTTTGTCGGGGACACAAATCCAAACCATATCAGATGCCATAGCCATCTTAACATCGTGACACAACACCTTACCTTTTCTATGTTTAAATATGTTTAGATACACAAATATTTACCACTGTGTTACAGTTGCCTATAGTATTCAGTACAGTAACATGACATACAGGTTTGTAGCTTAGGAACAATGGGTTTTACCATATAACCTAGGTGTGTAGTAGGTTATACCATCTAGGTTTGTTTGAGTATACTCTATGATATTTGCTCAGTGACAAATTCACATGATGCCACATTTCTCAGGATGTGTCCTGATTGTTAAGCAACATGACTGTATACGTAAGACAATTGAATATGTTAGTTGAGTTAACTTGAGTTAAGTTAATCAAGCAAACTTAGATTAGCACTGGATATCTTTAGATAATCTTATTATGAATAAAAGATAAAAACAAGTTCAGCAGAATGAAAGCAGCTTATTAAATTCTGGTATTAAGATGACAAACAAATGATAGAACTTCCTTTTTTAAGGCTAAATATTATCTCACTGTATGTATATGTTTGTGTGTATATATGTGGAGAGAGAGAGCTCACATTTTCTTTATTCATTCATCCAATGATAGACACCTAGGTTGCTTCCATCTCTTAGCTACTGTGAACATGAAAATGCAGATATCTCTTAGGCATATTGATTAGAATTTTTTTATTTTTATTTTTTTGGGTTTTTTTTAGACAGAGTCCCGTTCTGTCACCCAGGCTGCAGTGCAGTGGCATGATCCTATTGGCTCACTGCAACCTCTGCCTCCCAGGTTCAAATGATTCCCTTGCCTCAGCCTCCCGAGTAGCTGGGATTACAGGCACACAAAACCACACCCTGCAAATTTTTGGATTTTTAGTAGAGACAGGGTTTCACCATGTTGGCCAGGCTGGTCTTGAACGGCTGACCTCAGGTGATCCACTCACCTTGGCCTCCCAAAGTGTTGAGATTACAGGCATAAGCCACCACACCCAGACCTTTTTGTATATTGTTTTCACCACAAAAATATGATACATAAGTGAGGAGATAGATTTGCTAATTAGAATTTAATCATTTCATAATGTAAACATATACTGTTATAAACATCACAGTACGCTACATAAATAAATAATATATACAATTATTATCAATTAAAAATTAAAAAATAAATTTTAAAAAGTCTGCAAATGAGATTTTAATTTTGTTTTCATACATTTTCTGATATCTTCTTCCAGTAGTCTGGTTAAGACTAAAATGTCTTCCCTCTTTTGTCTCGTAAACATAATGCTATCATAATGTTATTATATGGAATATGACTTTCAGTTTACATACTTATTTGCAAGTAAATTTAGTTTTTAATGTGGCTTATGGGAAATTTAAATATAGTCATTCTTGGGCCTTCCCTTACTCCTGCTGCCTATGTTGGGCCAAGTGAGCCAAAACTCTTGAGCAGTGGTTCTCAAATGGGTGATTCCTATGCCCTCAAATTTCCAGGGGATATTTGGTAATGTCTGGAAACATATTTAATTATATCTCATGACTTGAGAGGGTCCTGTGTGTGGTAGATAGAAACTAGGGTTGGTGCTAAACTTCTTACAATACACAAACGAGATTCTCAAAACTGGAGTTATTCAGACGAAGACGTCAACAATGCTAAGACTGAGAAACCCTTCTCTTAAGGCTAAGTCTGTCTCTGGAGGCTTGGGCTGCATCAAAACATCAGGAAATCTCACTGATGACTGTCATTTACCCGCGCTCGTTGCCAATGAGACGTCCATTGTCCCAGCTCATGTAACCCTTTCAGGTCTACCACTGTTTCTGTGACAAGTTTGTGGCACGGGGCTGTGGTGAGACTTGAAACAATGATCTGGGTTTACTGGATGACATTTTCTCTGAAGTCTTTTTATAATCCATATTGGATTGTCAAGGAGTAGGGCAAGTTGCTACTGATTATGGAATCATAAATGTTTTAGTCCTCCACATCTGAGAATCTCTTCTGAGCTTATGGAAAACCTTTCTCTACATGAAATCTCATCTCTAGTTTCCACATGATTTTTTTTTTTAATTGAGGAATCTTTGCACATACTTTTCTTTAGCCTAGGAATTATTGATTCAATACTTACTAAAGACAGAAAGCAAAGGAGTAAACATTCTCCACAGCTCAAAAATGGTCCCATGGTTTTCACATGAAATTGATCAATAACAAAAGCTTGCCAGTAATTAAATTATTTGTTCCTTTATTCAGCTAGGAAATAGAAAAATTGACCACATACTATGTGCCATTTCATGTCCTCAGAGTGGAAAACGAGACAAACAACATCCATATTTTCATGTAAGTTACATTCTAGCAGGGGTAAGACCAAAAATATATCCCACCTGCCAAAAAAAGTCCCACCTGCCAAAAATAATGAAGAAAAAATATAATTTTAGGTGAAAATCATGAAAAAGGACCTAAAGAAAATATACAGACTAATATAAGAAATAAATGCAAGGGGAAAATGGTTAACTTTAGTCAGACTGGCCAGGGGAGACTTCTCTGAGTAGAGAGCATCTGAGCTCCCATGCTGAGAAAGATCCAGTCTGCAAGAAGGGGTAAATAGAAAGACACAAAGAGCCTTAAAACTGACTTGGAAACTACTGACAAGTGGGACATGTTTGAGGAGAAAAGGGGTCAGTGTAACAGAAATGTCACTAGTTTCTCGAATATTTATAAGGTAGAGTGCCAGTCTCATGGTCAAAGGTGTGGGGCAGGAACTTTAGTGTGTGTTTGTGTGTGTGTGTTCGTATGTGTGTGTTCAACAAGGGACATGTCTTAATTTTCTTTAATTTGGCATTGGGTCATTGATGTATTTTTATTTTTAAAATATGTTTTAATTCTGAACTCTCCATTCTGACATTGCAAAATCATCCTACGTTACCACCTCAGCTAGAATGAAATCACTGAACATGTGACATTAGCCTCCTGCTTGGGATGGACATTCATAGCGTGTTTCCTAAGAGATTCTCTGAGTGTGAGACCACTTCTGACATGACTATGGCAGTTATTTGATTGTAGTAAGTCAGTGAAAGCTAGCCAGTGAATGATATTTATAATAAATCATGTGAATGATTTAGATCAAACACAATTCTGAGAAGAAACCAAGCATGACTCCTGTTTTCCAGAGTATTTGTAATTCTTTTTATTTCTTCTTTATTTTCTTCCTGTTTCTTCTTTGAAATTTAGCAACTGCAAGTATCTTTTTTGTATTTTAATATTAAATATTTATAAAGTCTGTGCAAGTGAATTTTTAGTTGTAAGAAGGCCACCTGTTTCATTAGGGATGCTGAAGGAATTAATGAGATAATGTCAATAGAAAGGATTGGACCCCTCGTGGAAAAAAGGATATATATATATTTATATATATATACACACATAAACACACACACACATATATGAAATTTACTGTGACCCTGAAGTCTTAATGTTTTACTACTATGTTATTGCTGCCCTGGCTTTTATGTAAATACCTCAGCCTGAATGTTTTCAACTTCAACTTCTATACTTGTCTTTGGCCTCTTTTGCATGAATCAAGTGAGATAACAACAGTAATGATAATCTATAATAAGCATAAACAATATTAATAATTTAGTCTTAATATTAATAAATAACATTAATAATTTAGTATTTCCTAGTCACTGAATAATGTCCATCATGTTGTTTTATCTTTACAATAACCCTAAAAATTAGGTAGTATTTATGCTATTTTACAGGTGAAGAAACTAAGCCTATTCCAAATCACTTTTGGGCTGCCTAAGGAAGACTCCATAATAAGCCAGAGGTAAAATAGGAAGATAGGAAATATATTTTCACATTTTGACTTGAGAAATAACATTAATATCTGCATTGATTAACACTTTTTCTGAAAAAAAAAAAAAGGGCTCCCTTCATCTTGGTCTGGTTTAGAGACAGCCCAGCTTAAAGAAGACAAATTATTTCTATCATCCCTGAGAATCATGCTAGAGTGAATCTTTGCTAAGATCAGTTTAAGAGATAATTTCACTCTTAGACATGATTAAAGTCCAATTAAAAGAGATCTCTTACATGGAGTTTAGAAGGAAGCAGTGCAGGGGGAATTATATCAAACACTGTTTAGAACAATGACATTTAGATAATCAAACTCAGGTAACTGTAACTAGAGACAACTAGTAAAAGTACCATGTCAACCCAAAATAATGTCTGTGTAGAATCCAAAGTACAGAAACATTGGTGGCTTATCCAAAGTCCCAATTCAAAAATATATTTGGATTAAAATGGATTAAAATTATTAAATTTGGAATAAAAGTGATTAAAATTTGGATAAATTTATATAAATATTTAATAAAAATATAAAGGGTTATATTGGGATGAGGTATAGAATAGTGGAGAAAGAAGAGGAAAAGCAACAAACAGAAATAAACTTTTGCCACAACCCAGCTATGTCTATGGGCTAAGCTCTTACCCAAAGCATCTTAGTACAATTGAGCCTCACAACAACCTTTGGAATTAGGTATTATTATCCAAATTTTATTCAGAGGGAACCAAACTTTAAAAGAGAACACATATTGCCCAAGGTCCCATAATCACTCATTAGAGGACCAGAACTCAGATTCGGTCTGGATTACTCAATATTATAGGGCCTTTCTAATATATAACACTGCCTCTAAGATGGTTAATCTTTCACAGAATGGAAATTGATTAGAAACATACACACACACACACACACACACACACACACACACACACACACGCACACACAACAAAACTTGCAGATGTTTACCAGATAGGTAGAAGCAGACTATTTTAAGAATGCATGATCCAGGGTACTCTGTCATCCCTCCTCTCCCCCTTTCTTTTCTTTTCTTTTTTTTTGAAATGGAATTTTGCTCTTGTTGCCCCGGCTGGAGTGCAATGGCATGATCTCAGCTCACTGCAGCCTCCCCCTCCTGGGTTCAAGCGATTCTCTTGCCTCAGCCTCCCGAGTAGCTGGGATTACAGGCCTGTGCCACCACTCCTGGCTAATTTTGTATTTTTAGTAGGAACAGGGTTTCTCCATTTTGGTCAGGCTGGTTTCAAACTCCCGACCTCAGATGGTCCACCCGCCTTGACCTCCCAAAGTGCTGGGATATTTGCTGTTTCTGTTTTTTGTCTTTAGTACTGGAGGAGTTAATATATTGCCCTCAAAATTATTAGAGTACTCCTATCTCTTTCTTAGTTTCCACTTAAATTGTAGCATGTTGTGTTTAACCATTTATTTTCACAGTACCATGCAACACCATGCCTTAAAAAATGTGAAATGCTGTCAGCAAGTGTTTTGAACACTCTCCCACTGATTTTGTTCATGAAAAGAAAAGGTCAGTTTTTGTAGCTTTGCAAGAAAACTATTAGTCCCGTGTTAAACACAAAGAAAAGCACAGAAGTATGTGGGCGTAAATGGTAGGCTTATTTCTTCCTACAGCATCCCCAACAAAAATGGCACTTTTGACTTCTGATAGCAGCAATGGTTCTTAGTTTGTTACTTTATTTTGGGGGTTGAATAAACAATTGGAGTGGATGATGAAGTTATTTGTCATTGAATGATAGGATGTAACCCAAATAATAAACAAGAGACATTTATAAGAAACAGATCACAGTGGGGACACCAGACAACCTTCAGCTGCAAAACAACAGGGCACAAGAAAGAGAATTTGATTAACTGAATTTGTTCAAATATTGATATAACAATGAGGGAAATTGCAAAGATGCTTCCTCAAGAATACTGTGAAAAGAATATACAAAATGACTAATAATGAGATATATGATTGTATAGAAATTACATAGTAATGAATTCATGCTATTAATACCTAAGAAGAAAGAATAAATTGTTGTAAGATAATAGCTGCACGTAGTTGCAGCAAAGAAGGATTGCAAAGAGATCAACATATAGATTAAAAATAGCACATTGAAGGCTTTGGTAAGAGGGGAAATGTTAATATCTGATAGGAATTGGTTGAAATAAGTGCAAAATGCTCCTCTGTAAAGGGATGGGTATTGCTCAGTGCAAGTGTGTGAGAACAAAGAAAGTGCTGGTTAAAGATCTATGAGATGAGAAAGAATCTGAAGCCATTAATGAATAGGAAATTGGTAGTTTTGCTCTATAATATGAGCTAGTCATCGAATGTCCCCATCTCTGGAGTGCTCCCAAGAGATGAAAGGCTCTTGGCAACCCTGAAAATAAACAGAATGTCTGTGTATAAAGCAAGATTTAAGGCAAATCAGAGCTAGTCTAAGGAGACAGGATCTGCCCCTTTCCAGTCTTCAACAACCGTATGTGCATGAAAGATACAGACCCAAGGACATCTTCTACTTCATTTTTGGTTGTTTTCTATGAAACCTAAATACCTATTTTCTGGGTTTGTCACCAGGATTTTGTAGCAAAGGAATCATATAGAGTGGAATAATAGACATTGGAGACTCAGAAGCAGGGAGGACGGGAGAGAGGTCAGGAATAAAAAACTACATATTGGGTACAGTGTACACTACTTGGATGAAGGGCCCACTAAAATCTCAGACTTCACATCTATGCAATTCATCTGTGTAACCAAAACCTACTTGTATCCCCAAAGCTATTGAAATAAAAAAAAAATATTGAGACCTTGTGCACTGAAACAAATACTAGGCTAATTCTTGTTAAGTACTTTGACCTGTATTTGCAAAAATGACAAGGAAGGCATGTCCTTGCCTCACAGAATAGACAGTTCAACAATTAGCTGCCTAATTCAGCAACGATATATTAAAGTATGATGATCATGATGGCAGTTAAAGTAGAGGGGGCTAGGAAACACTTGGCAGAGAATCCAGCCCAGTCTAGAGGATTCCTAAGCAAGACACCTCCCTGAGAAAGAGGTATTTAAGCTGAAATTGAAAGAAGCAATGGAAGTTAGCTAACTCTTCATAAAAGACACTGAATTTCAAGTTAAATTATTTATTAAGTCCCTAAAATTTTAATTTCTTGATAATTTCTGGTGGCATTTTGATGATATATGTTTTTAATGATAATTATCTAATGCATTTATCAACTGTAAGCATCTTAGTTTGCAGTAACCACATAACATAGTGGGTAGCCAAATTGCTATTTGCTGAAATAAAATTTTCCTTGTGATCATTTTTTTGCTTTCTTTTTCTCTCACAATTTATTGGGATATAATTCATATACCATAAAAACTCACCATTTTAAAGGATAAAACTCAGTGTTTTTTAGTATATTCGGAAGGGTTTGTGATCATTCCTACTATCTAACTGCACAACATTGTTATCATCTCAAAGAGAAACCACATACCCATCAATTGTCATTGCCCATTTCCCCTTTCCCCTAGCACCTAGAACCAGTAATTAAATCTCTATCTCTGTAGATTTGCCTGTTGTAGACTCTTCATGTAAATGGGATCATACAATATATGGCCTTTTGTGGCTGGCTCCCTTCACTTAGGATGTTGTTTCCAAGGGTCACCTGTGTTGTGGTGTGTGTCAGTAGTTTGCTCCTTTTTGTGGCCAAACTATATTCCATTGTACACATGTACATATTTTGTTTATCCATTCGTGAGTAGGTATACATTTGGTTTCCATTTGTTAGCTATCATGACTGATGCTCCTGTGAACATTTGTGTATACATATTTGTGTGGAGATATGCCTTCGTTTCTCTTGAATATACAACTGGGAGTGAAATTGCTGGGTCATATGGTAACACTAGGATTACGCTTTTAAGGTACTGCCATGTTGTTTTCCAAAGAAGAAATGCTTTTACATTCCCACTGGCAATGTTTTTGCTTTCTTTCTATAGACCCCAGAGGAACTGGAGGATGTTTCTGACCTTGAAGAGGAACATGAGGTCCGCAGTCACACCAGCATTCAGACCGAAGGGAAAACTGATAGGGTATGTCACTTCCCCTAGTGGGAGAAGCATTACTGTGTCATTGAAGGCTGTGCCCTCCCTTTGTCAATCTAGGCAACCTCTAACAGGTGGGACTCCTGGATCTGGAGCTAGTTCTGTGAAGCACATGGAGAAAAGCCTTAGCATCAAGGGAAACCACATGAGAGGAATTATTTCCTCTATCTTGAGAGCTCACAGTAAGTCCATTTCAGGTCATGTACTGAATCACTCCATACTGCTTTTGATCTTTATAGGAGTCATGGGAATATAAAAGTGAAATATGTACATGTTTGCTTAGAGTAGAAAAAAGAAACGAAGAAGTTGTAAATATACTCCGAAATTCTAGTGGAAAAGAAAACTCATCTGAGTCAATAATCTACTTTTCTTTCTCAACAATAACTTCTCCTGTGCCTGCCCCCAAAAACACACACACACACATCACCACCACCACCACCACTGCCACCTCCACCACCACCATGACCACCACTATCACACACAACTCCAAATATGTTCATTCTGATTTCTGAATTACTCTGAGATATTGTACTTTACTTTACTCCCACCCAGTGCCTGGGTATTTTACCTATAATCCTTTGGATTTCTATTTCCTAAGAATGGAAAATAAGTGAATACACTGAAAAACATCTAATTTTAAACAGATGCAGAGAGTTAGATTCTGTTTCTACTATTCTTTTGGATTGCCTTTTTAAAAATCCCACAACATATTATGTAAAATAGTTTGCTTCTGTTTATCTACTTTCATACCTGTGAAATGTATGTTAAAAAAGCTATCTCATTAGAACTTAACTCTATCTTTTTATTAACAATAATATCTTGAATTTACATATTTGTTTTTACAGTGTGCTAAGTATTTTCGATTTACTATAAAATACAGGAAATATGGTGAAACATAATATGGGAAAAGATAAATTTGGGAAAGTTCCATGTTTGCAGACATTCAGATTGCCTAGAAATAATATTTATCAGCCAAGAAAATAAAACCTATGTTTTATCAGAAACATTGTTTATCTCAAATTTTGGTAATATGAATATTTCATTTTAGTGCAGAAAAAAAAGTTCTCCAAGTAGACACCATTATTACATAGCTAGATAGATAGTATTTGGTGATATATTGGGAAATGCTACTTTCTTGAGTTTCTTACAGATTATTCGGGTTATTTGTCAGTCCTCTAGTAGCCAATTTGTGTTGAAAACTGTCTAGGGTCACACAGCATCTGGATTTAGTTTCCATCAAATCTAGTTGGCATCATTGGTAGAGATCACATCTTATGAATGGAAATTGAATTGGAAACACATTTTGCTAAAGGTAAGCTTTGCTCATGCTTTCAGGGAAGTGGGTGCCTGGTTCATTCAGGCTGATGTCACTGAAGGTGAAGCGTAGGTGTCAAGGCTTACAAAGTAATTGACCAAAGGAAATTTTATTAAAATTAAGGCTCTTTTTAGAATGCCAGAATTAGGATAAACACACCTCAGTTTTTATTCTGGCTTAGAACTTGTAGACGATGAAGACTTGGTTAGAAAACCAAATTTATTCATTTGAAAAATGAGATGAATAATACCATAGTTTCTCACAGCATCATTGGTAACTTCAAATAAGATAATGCATATGGAAGTGTTTCAAAAACTTCCACATTATATGATAAGGTGGTAAACTTAATATTACTACTATTTTCATTTGTATTTTTGTTCTTGGTCCAAAGTATAGGCCAGGCCAGCTAGATGACTGGCTGCCCATTATAGGTTACAAACTTGATTATCTCTGTGGTTCTGAATCTTAAGGATCTTTCATAGAGGCCACCGCTCCTAATGTTGTGGAAATTACCCTGAAACTGCTCTGTATCTTGCGTCAGTGTTCTGCTGTGCACAGTTCTCAGACAATCCAGTTCCTTCGGAATATGCCGCTGGGTGAAAACCTCACCACTGTTTAGTGACAAGATAGATCGTGACCACGAAATCGTGAAATCTACTGGTGGCAACATTATATTCAACCTGGCTATTCTCTGCTCTTACAAATCTCCTCTGCATAAATCCTAAATAGGTTGGATTTTATTCACTTCCTGCATTGGGGCTCCCTAGCAACTGCTATGTGGAATTCGTCTGGTAACTGCTCAGTGATGATAACACGTATACAACTTCATATGAAGCGTGACCCCCACATAGAGTGACTCTTGACCAATAGTCCTATTCTATTTCTAAGATAGACAATTTGGAAATGCATTTTCCATGGAACCTGAAAGGGTCCCGAGGAGGATCAAGTGTAACCATGTTGATACTGTGTCTTTAGACTGGCTCTCCTTTCTTTCTTGATTCGTTCTTCCCAGGCTCCCAGTTCTGTTTTCTAATATCTATTTCCCAAACTACGTTCCAATCTCAGACTCTGCTTTTTGGAAGAAAATAATAAAAGAAAATTACTCCACATATACCATTTACTTAAATTTCACATTAACTTTGCTATATTAATATTATTCCAGTTTTACGAATAAGATCACTAAGGCTCAGATTTATGTAACTTGTCTGTTAAGAGGATTATGTCTTCAGACATAATCCTCGGAGACCTTCTGTGATTGCCACATGTCAATTTACTTAGGAAATAAAGTTAGGAAAAGTCCTTTACTAAACAGCAGATAGACTGCCACCAGAGCAATAAACCTGATGTGGCATTAATGGAATGAGAAAGAGGACAGAGCAAAGGGTGTCGTAGCTGTCTGACAAGGGGAAGACACAAATTTTCCTTTATATTTTGAAGAGAAATTATTTTATATTGTAGAAGATTTGATACCAATAACACCCCTTACATTATATCTGCCTTGTGAGTTTATTACAACAGATTCTACTCTCGTAAATTAAGTTTATGAGACAGATGGCCAAGGAAAAGGATAGCTCAAATTTGGTCCTCACCCAAATCACTCAACAAGAACCAGCATTATATTTAGATAGGTTTTACAATATCTACCAGATATCTTGTATTCTTGAGTCCCATATTCTTTATACTAATATCTGTGTTCCATGCTCCTTATTCACATTAACTTAAATAATTCACATAACATAAATAAAATGATATTTATGTCTTCAGTCTCATATCCATCTGAGACATCATTGTCACATTCTAGCCATAATTGCTGTAATTTCATATCCATTGGACTGAGTATAACTTTTGGCACATTTCACATGCACTCTCACTTTGAGAAGATACTATGAGATATTGAAGGAGATTCTGTTGAGAACTCTTTAAATACTCATGCATGCTCAGTGTGGAATTTGGGGTCACAGCACAAGATGAGTAAATGAATTTCTTTTTTGTTGTTGCTATTACTAAAGAGTAAATGCCTTTTTAGTTCTTGGATTATGCAGACTCTGCTGTGTCGAACATGTGCTAGAACCAGGCACTGTTTAGTAATGGAGTGACAGTTATTTATTATCATTTTACTTTCTGTATTTCATTCCTCCTAGCTTCAGCTCAACATCATTTATTATTGTTGTCACTGGTGGCAAATGCCACTAGGCATTGTAAAGGTCTGTAACTCACATAATGATTTAGAGTCTGTGGTCAATGAAAACAAAACATTAAAAGACCAATAATGCATGACTTATGAAGTGGCAATGGAAACAGCACAGGAAATCAGTAATTATCTTAATTATTAAACAGAAATGCTCACTGCACCAATACGTGATTATATCCCGTGATCAGGCATACCAGAGTGACACAGGAGTTTGAGTTTGATACGGGTTCATAGAACATTCTTCACAGAGCTCATTGTTTATTCTGTTCATGCTTTCAACCAGAATAAAATAGGCATCTTTTATCTGAAAAACTCAAATTCAAAAGAGACATGAAAATAGACTTTTAAAAAGAGAATAAAATTTCTAAATGTATTAACAAGATTTTTGTAAGTCCTAAAAGCTTCCTAAAATGTTATATGACATACAGACATACAAACATACATTATTTTGTATTTAAACAGAGCAGTGCGTGATACTATTTAACACATTGTAGTTTACAGAACATTTTCAAATTGGTAGCTTATTTATAAAAAGCCCTGGAGCTTATTTTGTGTTATATTTTCCTTTTGGTTTTACTAATTAGGAAATGAAACAAAAAATTTAAGTAGTTTATGCAAGTCGTATTGACTGGGACCAAATATCAGATCTTTTGGCCTCAAACATGTTCTCTTTCCAGTACAGCATACTTGTGAACTGGAATAGTCTCATCATCCCTTAATATTATCATTGATCTACTATTGCAACAGCCAGTATTATAGAGTTGATATTATAAATTGCTGTACTAGAAAGATGATTTGTGAAACTGAAGACCATAAACCTTAAAATCAGATGTATTTAAACCTTGCAAATTTCTACATGTCCCCATCCTGCAATCTTCTATCAATAGCAAAATCGGTTTGTTGATTACCATTCAGAAACTACCTGGTAATGCCCAGACCCTGACAGTCTCTTTTAGTGAGTCACTTCACCTTGATCTAGTGGAGTATTAGGCAAGTCGATATAGCAGGGGATCCTGCAGGATAAGGATCCAAAGTTAGTTCCCACCACGGAATCCAGAAGAGCAAAGGCAATTGCTCCTTAGTCATTCTCTCATCACGTTGTTCTGTGTGATATTTCAATAAAACGAGAATTCTAATTTCTAGAAGTTTTTCCTGTTTTATTTTCTGCAATGGGGCAGCAGTCATAATAGAGACTTAGGAAATTATTTAAGTTGCAGCAGGGTGGCAGCTGAAAGTTCCTCAAACTTACCTGGATAATAACTGTGGGTTTAAAAAGACTCCTCATAAAATTGATTGAAAGAGAGTTTTGGGAATAGAATAGGTGAGCAAATGACTTGCCTTTTATAGAACTGCTATAATGTATAAGCCAAGAGGATGGACTTTGGAGTCACATAAACCTTGATTCAAATCTTAGTTCTACCAATTAGTATCCATATGACCTTCATAAAGTTACATTTCTAACTTTCAATTTTCTTATCTGTAATATCATGATGATAATAATAATATCTATTTTATAGGTGTTTTTGAAGATTCAATTAGATATCTGAAAATTCTTGTTTGGTTTTTGGCACATAGGAAATGAACAATAAATTTTGATTTTTATAAAATGAATCGCACGAAAAGTGCAGATCTTTGTGTACTCCTGATGTGCTTTGACTTTTTATTCAGTAGCTCAGGGAGCTTTGTAAATACAAATCTCTCTATCTCCTGATATGTGACTACTTGGTTTCCCGTTTCATGGTACTAAGTGCTTTTGACATCACTGACACTTTACTATCAGAAGTCTTCTGAAATTGTTTTTTTCCTTAAGAAGGGGACTAATCAAGAAGTGCTTTAAGAGATTAAAAGGAAGAAGGCATTGTGATTCTTAATGATGCCAGCATGTTTATGTAAATCTGTATTCACATAAATAAGCTAGAACTGAAATAGATATCCAAAAAACCTATTCTTGTTAATGCAACCTCACAGAAAAGTTGACCCAGTAGTTGTCAAGTTCTTATTTCCCTCATCATTTATTAAAATGCCTGGCTCTGCACTGGGAGTTTTTCTTCTTCGTGGAACTTTGGTAGCTTGGTAATCCATTGGTTTCTGTCTCTGTCAGTTCTCATAAAGTTATATAGGACTCCAACTTTTCTATTTTTAATTTTTCTGCCAGGCACAGTGACTCACGCCTGTAATCCCAGCACTTTGGAAGGCTGAGGTGGGTGGATCACTTGAGGCCAGGAGTTCAAGACCAACCTGGCCAACATGGTGAAACCCCATCTCTACTAAAAATACAGAAATTAGCTGGGCGTGGCAGTGTACACCTGTAAACCCAGCTACTAGGAAGGGTAAGGTGGGAGGACTGCTTGAATCCAGGAGGCGGAGGTAGCAGTGAGTGGAGATTGTTCCCACTGCACTCCAGCCTGGGTGACAGAGTGAGAGACTGTCTCAAAAAAGAAAAAAAAAAAAGAGAAAAAGAAAAAGAAAAAAGAAAAAACAACATTTAATTATTCTAGACGTATAATGATTTTTTTAAAAAGAGAAAAAATACATCTCATTCTGATATTTATTGGATGCATGTTGGAGACAGTTCTGCAAGTAGCCATTTAAAATCACCTCTTCTTTCTTGGCCGCTGTCCAAGAAGAAATATTCTACAGTCATTCTTTCCTCCGCCTATACAACTTGAAATCCAGTAAGGTCCAAATACTAAATCAAAGGTTTTGTTCTGTCTCACACAACTTAAACTTTGATTATAGTGTCTTGTAGGTGAGAGGTGAGAAAGGAAATTTGTTTAACAGCACTGAATTAGACCAAGTAAGATTTTTATTTTAGGATATTTGAAGCTGCTATTTCAAATTGCTGGAATTGAGTTTAATGAATAGAACATAAAAAACAAAACATTTAAATATTATAATTTCAACAAGAGTCATTTCATATTTCATTGTGACCAGGTTACACTACCTTTTTAAAGATACATTATTCGTCATATATACTGATTACCCCAAATTACAGAAATTGTAATATGCAGTCTTTGTTTGATGACTAAGGTCTGTCATATGTTTAACATTATATTCACTTAAGAGCATACAGTTTGTCAACCTGCCCTGCTTTAGAGAAAATCTCTGGGGCCATTGAATCTATATAAGCTCTATAAATAGAAGTAAATTAGGACAGAAATAAGAACAGTTGCCTAGGTTACTGGACACAACCTCAAAACGTCAATATCAACAGATGAACTGGAACATATCAAATCTTAAAATACTAGCGATGATTCTTAGTGTAAAAAAAAAGCCGTGTAAACTTCATGTTGTAGATAGGAAAAACTGCCTCACTTTTGCTTGTTTACATGCAGTTAGCTGAATATCCTTCACTATGAAAGTAGAAAAAAAATTCCATGGAGGAGTGGTTTACTCTAAAAATTAAAAACATTTTAATAGGCCATAATCATTATCAGAATATACTCTCAATAACTCAAATTTGTACGGAATTACCTTGCAAAATATTGGGACACATGACCTCATTACCATCTTCATGATCTAATTTGGGCTTATTATAAAAAACAGTTTGAATAAATCTAGATAAAATTACATTAATCAGCAGCAACACAGCAGGCAATACATTTTCTCATCATTGGTTTCCATCATTTCAATTTTATGTTTGGCAGTAACTCTGCTCTCCTATCTTTCTGGGTGATCTTTTTCATATTTTTCATGGTTTATTTTTCCTTTATCCATTTTTGAACATCAGGATTTATTAGAGTTCTGCTCTAAGCCCTAAAATCCTCCAGCTCTTCCTCCTACTTTTCTTAGACATTCTCACATAATCTCAAGGTTTCAAATATCATATATAGGCACATGATTCTAGTCTAGCCCTGTCTTTTCAGCTCTGACTACATATATTGGGAGGCCTACAAATTTCCTCTCCTTGAAATAATCACAGGCATCTGTGGGTCTCACTGTTTCCAAATCCAAATGCACCACCTTAATCCACTAATCTACTCAAACTCTTACATTCCTTAAGGCACCTCTGTACATTCAGTTGCACAAATCTAAACTCAGGAATAGTTTTTGAGTCTTCCCATAGCTAATCATATAACATATTCTGGCTTTACTCTCCTCTAAGTATTTTCTGAACTTCTCCATTTTTCACCACCTCCACTATCACCACTGTCAAGGAAGAATGGCGCCAAAGTTAAATAGGAGAGGAAGACTTTATTCAAGGCTTTTGCAATGGAACAAAGGCTAGAACTCATTCTGAGCTCAACTCTGCTGAAACAAAGATTTTTCAGAGATGAGGTGAGAGGGATTATAGGCCATCAAGTTTGCTAACTGGCTTTACCCAAAGAAATAGTAAAACTTCTAATAAATGCTTTCTTTATAATAGGAGATAGGTTTACAACTTGGAGAAAGCCATTTTCAAGCAGAGGGGAACATTCATGCCATCTTGGTCCCTTCTTTAGTTCAGTCACTGGCACCTCTCACCTAGATTTCTGCAGTATGTTCCTAACTTGTCTCCTGCCATCAGTTTTGTAAACTTCCAGTGTCCATACTTAAACTCCCATGATATTTCCAAAGTGAAAAAGCTGTCATCTGTCATCATACATAAAAGCCCTTTTAGGTCTTAGTGTCACCCCTTGCCCTTAGCATGAAATCCAATCTCCTAATGCCCTCTGTAAAGGAACTTCAGGATCTGCTCTCATTTGCATTATATTTTGCCACTTTCTCTTCAATGCTACCTCCTTGTGCAGAAATCTCAGGTCTTACAGACATCAGGCTCACCCTCACACTATTCATTATCTCAGAGAAACACAATTCCTACAACACCCCCTCTTTCCCTTTACCAGTATCTGCTCATCAGTAGGATTTCAGATTAGCCCAGCCTTCTCTGATACCCAAGTTCAAGATAGTTTTCATCCAATAATCATCCATTACATGTGGAGATTCTCACATTTTGATAGTCATTGTGCCGGTATAACTTCCTATATAATGGATTTTCCTCCCTACTAAATTCGAAACTCCATTAGATCAGGGGACATGTTGTCTTCTTTTAGCACTACACCTGCAGAATGTAGGACACTACTTAGTACAGAGCAGATTCATATGTGAATCACGTCATATAGGAAAGAACATAAGGGGAGGCTTTATTTTGTAAGATATCTTGCCCTAAAAACACACAAGGTTTCTAATATATTGAGCCTAGGGTATTACATGAATTTATTTCTTTATCTTTTTTTCTTCCAACAGTTGTAACTCTTTGAGACAGATAAATCTTACTATAAATTGCTAGATCACTACTCTGAAATATTCAATTTAGTACTTGCTAGTGTAAATATTAATTGATCCAAAGTCCTTCACTGTGCCTTTTTATTCCTGGCCATATAAGGGATACAGATCCTAAACCCTTTTTATTTGCTGCAATGATCCTTGTGCTTCTGACAGAGAGTTAGGATTTTCCCTGAGCCTATATTCCTGATTTTTCCATGTCAGAATGGTCTAATTTTGTCTTTTTCACTTCCTTTCAAAAGTTCTTCTAGATGAGCCCAACTCCCTTTACTCTCATAAAGCTTTCTTTACACTTTAGCCCCTATTGATTTAATAAAACAAAAACTTCTGCTGAAAAGCTGTCTAAAGGACAGTTTACTCACTCCTTTTGGATTTTTACATGTCAGGTTCACTAGGCTCTATCTCTATCCATTGTTAAGTAGTGTACTTGGGCAGTTTTAAGTTCTTTACTTAAATTTAAATTTAGTGTTATTTCTTTAATTTTATAAGTTACTGTATAAAAATCTAGGCAGAGAAAATTAAAGTTTAAAACACTGTACATTGTAGTATCCAAAACTTCTTATATAAGAGTTCTTTTAATAAATGCTTCTTGAAATTTCAATCTGGGAAAGATTTTTACCAAATATCTTAATATGCTCTTACTTATCAGAAAATGGAACTTCATTAAAATATGTACATTTTCACCCTGCTTTGGTTGCTGGGAAGTTCTATGTAAAAATTAATGTTCAATAACTAATCTGAATTGCTTAGTATATAATTTTTAAAAATTAAAAAGATCTTTTTTATTACAGTTTTTCTTAATCTAGTTTTTCCATTGTCAAAATTTTCTTATCACCAATGATGTAGTGTATTTTAGAGTGAGAGAAGGTATGGGCATCAAGTATATTTTTGCAACAATTAGAACTTCTGTGATTTAAGCCTAAATCTCTCTCCTCTTCCATTGATTTATAGAGTAGAACCTTGGTATTCATAAATGCAAATTTTCCACCTCATAACATTGACAAAAAAACAAAAGTTCTATATCTTTAGTAGTAGTTTATAATACAACCAAGGCATGAATTTAAATGGTATATTGTGATATATGTGACTTACTTGCTAGGTAGTGAACCTAGCCTTCCATCCATTATTTAAATAGAGTTTTCTACTCATTGATGCATTTACAGTGAAGAAATAGCAAGTAGAGAAGTTCTGAGGAGAAAATGTTTTTGGAGGTGAATGTTAGTGAAGTGAGCAGTAATAGAAGTCTGAAACTAAAAGGGAGGCCTGGTCTTTTATGATGTATAAACCATCATAAGACATTTGGTTTTTACTTTGAGTAGAATGAGAAGCCACTGGAGGGGTTTGAAGCTAGAAGAATCATGATATGACATATTTTAAAGGAGTCTTTCTGAATGCTGTATTGAAAATAGTCTGAGAAGTGGTACAGGAGGAAGCAGGAACTTAAAAACCATTGCTATTATCACAGTGAAAAATGGTAGAGACAGAGACCAGGATTTTAGAAATGGGGAGGTTGATTGTTGTTGATTGTGCATATACGGTGAGAGGTAAAACTAACTAAATTTGGTGAAAGATTGGATATTGGGAATGAGAGAGACAGAAGTCAGGGACAACTCAAGGTTTGGCTTCCGAATGGGGAAGATGGACTTACTATTTATATTGGTATGGAGGAGACTGAATTGAGCAGTCTGGAGATGGTGAAAGAGCAGAAATTAATTTTGACTGTGACTGGACTAAAAGTCAGTTGAAAAACCAAGCAAAGATGTCAGTTAGACTAGAAATTATCTCATATACATAACTTTATAATTTTACAACTTCCTAAACTTACAGTGAAATTTTATGTATTACTTGGTGACCTTTTTTTTTTTTTTTTTTCCCCTCAAGGAATTGGCTTAAAGTCTGGTTTCCTTCAACTTTCAGACTTCATCCCCCAACAAATCTCCTCTTTTCTGACATACTTGTTCTCTTGAGTATCACCTTTTTAATAATGCCACCACTAACCACCCGACTTAAAACTGTGACTGTTTCCAACTCTCATATAACCTCTTTCCATGTTTCCTTTACTTTTTTCCATAACATTACCTTCACTGTCTGATGTATTACATATTTGCTTGTTTGTTTAGTCTCCATATTAGACAGTAAATTCAATAAAGGCAGCAGTTCTAATGTTCTTTTGTTTTTTCCCATGATGTATTCCCCCACACTTAGAACAGTGCCTGGCTAGTAAATATGCTATAAATATTTATTGAGTCAATAAATAAATGGTGTTAACCATATATGTGCTTTGGGAAAAGAGAGCTGTGAAGAAAATTTTGGGGCAGTGGGGTTGTTTCAGATACAGCACTTGAATCCAACCAATTATAATGTAGCTACAGAATAAATAAGGTAACTCCTATATTTCAAAAACAGTATTTTAGTAGATAATTACTCAGACGATGGGCATTTGGAAGAATGTTCTGAGGCTAAAGTACTCAAATGATTCTTTCTCTTTGTAGGTTTAGAGGTGTTTGTGGTAGACATCTGGCTACCAAGTATGTCTCTGCTTTTCCTGCCCTAAATTGTCATCATTGAAAAAGTCGCATTTCATTTATGTTGAAAATTGAATATGTATACACATTGTTGAATTATTAGTCCCCAGTTAAAAAAAGATGTACTTACATCTTTTCCTACTAAAGACACTGTATGTAGTAATGGGTAAGGTAGCAGAAAAAGAAGCCAAATGCAACACCTTTTTTAACATGCTTTCTAATATTCTAAAAATCACCTTTGTACTTTGAAAGCACCATAACTGAGATAGTCCTTTTATATTCATATTTTTAATCAGCAAGTAATTTCTAACCTACAGTTATTTCTTAGAAATTTGAGCATGTATTTCTAATATATTCTAAAATATAAGTTGTATAGGCTATATAGCACTGTCTATACATCTAAACCTTGGCTGAAATCCCATGTAAATATGAACAAACATATAACAGAAGCATTTCCTTGAGTGTAAAGTCATCAGCTATGTAATAGTCATGTACTTGTAAGAAACAGAGCTTTTAGAAAAAGTCAACCTTCAAACGTGTCTCCTCATTTCTGATGCTAAGACCATTTTAAAGGAGAGCATAATTTCTGGAACTAGACTCCTATGTTTGAATCAGACTTTGCCACGTACTAACTGTTGTCATTGAGCAAGTTACTGAACATTTCTGTGTTTTGCTTACTTATTTTTAAAATGGACATACTCATATCATAGGGTTATTATGGGGCTTATAGGAGTTAATATTTAGAAGGGATGATGTATCATTAAGTGATAAAAAATATCTGTCATCATCATAATCATTACCACCACCATCACTATCACTGTTGTCATCATTATTTGTTGAGTGGATTCACACTTACGACATCTCTGCTATTTTTGCAGCTTGGCAGCATTCACCTTTCTAATTAGTTCTCTTCAGATTTTTCAGAACGGTTTCTGGGGAGAGCCAGTCTGATTGGCCAAGATAAATAAATTTCCTCCTATGTACAAAGTCCTTTACATGGGATCCTTTCATGAGTTTCTAGTTAATTTATAGATGGGTAGCTCTTGAGCCACGTGCCTACTCTGGTCCAGTTTCAAACTGCAGCTCAGAAGAAAAGAAGTGCTATGTTGTCAGGGCTGTTATTACACCAGATGCCTAAATCCATTTGCTTGCAATTATATAGTCATGAATGTAGCATTAGATTTGTGTTGTTCTTTGAAATGATGATGTTACTAAAATTTCCTAAAATAATATAAAATGGTGTTGCAAGGAAAAAGGATTTCATTTTCAAATATAGTTTCTAAAAATATGCAGAACTCGCTTGGTTCTGTTTGCTATTATTTTTGTAAGATGCACCAAGAGTGCCCAGGTCTTAGGGTCACCATCCCTAAGATGAACCTTGGCCCTTTTTATTAGTGACTGTATGACATTTAGTAATATGTGTATTTCTCTGAGATACTGATTCCTTATATTTCAACTTAGAGAATACCTACCTTGTAATATTATATTTAGAAATAATGCATATAAAGGATCTTGTATAGTGGTAAAAACAAAGTAGATGCCTAACACATGGTCTGTTCTATTAAAATATAGTGTATATAAAGAACAGCAACTGCTAATCATAAGAGATTCATATTGTCCAGTGAATTAAATGTAAGTTATCCAAGGTAAAGGCAAACCAGAATAGATTTAAAAAAAACAGTTTATATTTTAATTTGCAGGGAGGGAATAGAGAACAAGGCACAAGGAGTAGGAATAAACAAAAGTATGTGGAAGGAAGGAAGGAAGGAAGGAAGGAAGGAAGGAAGGAAGGAAGGAAGGAAGGAAGGAAGGAAGGAAGGGGCAAAAGGAGGGAGGGAGAAAGAAAGAAGAGAGATTTGGGTTGGGGCAGGAAGACCCTCTATTTACCAAGAGTGATAGTGTGCAATGAACTGAACAGTATGACTAACGCAATCTTCAGCTCCCGAGTTCCAACAACAACAACAACAAAGGGCCCTATATGTACTAGATAAAAAAGAGTAAATATTTGTTTTTGTGACTTTGGGATGGTAAAGGATGTTCTAACTGTGATACCAAAGACAGAAACAAAGGAAAAGGCAGGCAAACTTTACTGCCAAGAATACAAAATAAAAAAAGTAAACCCAAACCAACAAAACACAAAATAAAGACAAACATCCATTTTAGTGGATAATAATCACGAATTATATAAGAAAATGTTTATATATTAATAGAAATAGATATTCACAAATTAGTAAGAAGAAATGACTCCTCACCCCACTTTCCACCCCGGCCAGCAGAAAACTGGGCATTACAAGGTATTCACAAAGAATACATGTATATTTATAATAAGCATATAAATTGTTGTCCCATCTCATCAGAGATTACACAAATACAAATGAAAACAACAATGAAATATATTCTGGTAACATTTGAAAAAGAATTTAAAAGATTGTTAATATCCATTGTCCGAAAGTTTTTATGAAAGATTGATACTCAAACACTTTGTGGAGATATCAATTCGGTTAAGCTGTCTGCAGGGAAATTGGGAAGTAAGCATTGAAAACCTTTATAAAAGTGCATTCTCTTTGTCTTCTAGAATGTTTGCCCTGGATACATTTGAAGAACTGCAGAAAGATATTCACCACTCAGTATACAAAAACAGACAGACAGACAGACAGACACACACACACACACACACACAAAATACCTACCTATCTACATACATATCTACAGAAATATAAAATAGCATGTAAATAAATGATACCAGATCTATATCATGAAATAAAAGTTTTAAAATGTGATGAATCTGTATTATACAGACACTGATACACTTTATAATGTTAAAAAGTAAGAAACAAAACAATATACATAATATGATCTCATTTTGCAATGCAATTTGTAGAAATAATGACACATATATATGTAGCCTACAAGAATAGTCATAAAATATTGCTTTCAAAATCTTTGGTATATGAAACAATATTTTATAAAAATAAAGGTATTCTGTATGAAAGTACAGAGGGAAAAAGAAGCCTACCATACTACTGAGAGTTTGTGCGTAATTTTATGGACCAAAATGTTTCAAATAAACACAAGGAAAAAATAGCTATCTATAATTTTACTATCTAGAATGAGCCATGGTTGTTAATCCATCTGATTTTCTTAATCTTTAAAATGTTACATTAATAGAAAGTATATATACACTTACTGAATATTTCATGAAGCATACATTATTAAAGCCCACTTTAGAAATTTATGTTTTCTATCTTTTGACAGAGGCTACTAATTCTTGACTCAAACTGGTTAAATATTCTTTCATTTCCAAATAGTAGCACTATCTCTAGACTAAGTGTGATGCCCTGAAGTTCAGATACAAACTAGTAAGCCAATGGGGTTGATGTCAAAGTGATAGAATTGCAGAATAGATTTTAGTGACAATTTCTCAGGCTAGTTCTAATTGATAGAGTAGAATTTCACCACTGCGGTTCTACTGCTGATGATTTCTGTTAAAAATGATTGAAAACAAAAGAGTCAGCCAAGCCCTCCAGAGATCACTGGCTCCGTAAACTGGGGATCTTCCAAGAGATTGCCAGGTTAGCTTACATGAGGGTCAGTCTGAGCCAAAATGTCCACTGGTTCTTAGCTAAAATGTCAGTGTAGGGAAGGGTTTCTCTATCCTTGTACTGTTGACATTTTGGACCAGACAATTCTTTGTTGTAGTAGCTGCCCTGTGCATTGTAGGATGTTTAGCAGCATCTCTGGTCTCTACCCAGTAGATGCCAGTGAAGCGACATCGTTGTCTGAGGAAATAGCCAAAGTTTGTTGTCTCGCGATAAAGGGAACAAAGACGCCGACACACACACACGGAGTGGGTTTAAGAGCGGAAAGTTTAATAGGCAAAAGAAAGAAGAGAGAGCTTCCTCATGAAGAGAAAGGGGGTGACCAAGTGTGTTTCCAGGTTTGGGGTGAGATGAGATCGATTTTTTAGAGGGGCTTGAGGAGATGGTGTTTGATTTACAGGGGGCCCAGGGTATTGGTTTGGCCAGGTGTGCTATTTATATAGCCCACAAACCTTTTATTATGTGGATAAGGTTTTACCTGGCTGGTGCCATGACACCTGCACATGTGGCGACAAGGAAAGGGAAGAAGGAATCGCCATGTTGGATGACAAGGAAAGGGAAGAAGGAATCGCCATGTTGGATGTACCTAGCTTCCAGGTACAGCTGCTGCCATTTACCTATACAAGCTTCCAGCTTGCTTATCTATGCTTGCAGCTTGATTTTTCAGGCTGCTTTCTATCAGAAAAGAAATGATTTGGAGGCTGCTTTTTATTAAAAGAAAATTCTACCAAGAATTGTTTCACCCTCGCTAACTGCTTGAATAATTTCTTACTACTCTATCACCAGTAGCCACACCTCCCACATCAGTCGTGAGTAACAAAAATCTTCCAGGAGATTGCCACGTTAACAATGAGGTTGTGATTGCGGAATAGGGGAGAGGTAAAACCAACCAAAGGAACAGCCATTCTTTCTTGGAAAAGATCGTTCTTTTCTACTGAGACCTTCCTAATTTTGAGGTTAAAATATTGTTTTTAATAAAAGAAGAGTGATAGTGGATGGTAAGTTTTTGTGGTAAATTTTTTCTTCCTTTTTAAATTTTTTGTTTTAAATGTGTATGTTTTATTGCCCTTACTTGTTAAAATAAAATAATTTGCAAACGTATGTTTATTCTGCTACTTTAAAAAAAAAAAAAAATTCACAGGCCTATGGAAGCCCATGCTTAAGAACCTTTGGCAAAAACCATGGTCTCTCGTCTTTTACTTTGAAAATGTTTCCAATTACTATAGATGTGACTTGTCTGAGAGCCATTTGTGTTGAGTCTGCAGTAAAACTGGAATATATCTTCCTGAAAGATTCCTCCAAACACCCTAGAGTTTTACCTTTGAAAGCTTAACTAATTGAAGCCTTACTTTTAATTTCCTTTTGTGCTCATCTATAGACACAGTTTCATCTATATCCTGTCTCAGTACTAAGTTAGGCTCATGTGTCAGCTGCTGCCTCTTGAGCAGAGGGTCTTATTTCTAGTGCCTGAATGGAATTTTACTTGAAAAAGCCTTGTCTACTGCTAAGTGCCTTTCTAATCCAGATGTTTCCCTCTCCAAATTCACATTCAGAAGACAAGAAGAATTATGTTTTGTTTGTTTAATGTTGGTGTGTGTTCTGACCATATGGATTTAGCTTGCACACACTGATTGTGTTGTTAGTGCTGCTGATGTAGGATAGGTGTTACCATCAACCCTGTGTTTTGATTGTTGCAGCAGCAAAGGGGTGTTTTATATGTTTTGAATCTCAGGCAGTAATTGTGCCATATTTTAACATAAATATTCATGTAAAATAATTATTATGGTACTGCATAAAAAGGGATTGAATTACTTGCATTCCATATAGAAGGAAGATTCCTTTAATTGAGATCTGACAATGTAATACAGAAGTATATTTCAAAACAATTAAGCCTCGTGATTTTGTTTGGAGAACTATGAATGCTGTAGGCATTGTAATCAGAAGAATAAATACAAAAAATGATCTGGCAGTTTTTAGCACTTAAAACTTAGATTCTTTGAGAATTTCTTGAACTGTCAGAATAACATGCCAACATTGTGACTCTCTGGTGACATTCTCCCATATTGTCTTTCATTTATTTTTTTCTTGATTATAAAAGAAAAATAAATCAAAAAAGAAACTAGAAACAATAACACTATGCTATAAATAAGGGAAAATATTCAAAATCCTGCACATTAACTTATTATACAGAAAGATGTAATCTATTACAGACACATGTGAACTGTACTTTAAGAATTTCTATGGTCCAAGTGATTGAATGAAAACTGGTTAAATTATACCAACAAACATCAATTCTCTTTCTACCTCAGTGCCTTCTCAATTGTGTCATGTGTCCTCCTCCTATCACTTTATCCATCTTCTCTTCCTCATTTATTTTCCTTGGTGAATCATTTCTCACTAACATGAGCATTTTATTAATAATCCTGAATGAAAATATATTGTTTCAAAATGAATATATTATTTCATTCTTCTTCTGGTGTTCTCCTATCCTATAAGATCTCAAGGTTGTTACATATCACCTTAAATTAAAAATAAATAAATAAATATATAAATACATAGATGATAGATATATAACGTTGAAACATGCCATTGGAACTTCTATTTTACAAATTGTCCTGAACACTTTTATTTTTAAATTTTTAATTCATAATTCACTTGGGGATTTATTAAATGAATCTTTAGCTGAAGGAGGCTTAGAGAAAATAGAAAAATTCAGTGTGTATACAGATAAAATATTTTCAATTCGTCAAGGTGAGTCTTTTTTCTAAGAATTTTTTTTCTAATTCCAAAAATTCTCTTTAGAAAAAAACATTTAGTTAGGAAACATCTATTTTAGGTACTGCCTACATTTTTGTAAGTAATTTAGAATTTTAGAAATCATCTTCAATTTCTGGTAGATTTCAAGGTATTATAGATTGCATGAAGTTCCAAAGCGAATATCATTGTAATGGAAGACCCATTCTTTTTTTTTAATTTTTAACTTTTGTGGGTACATAGTAGGTGTATATATTTATGGAGTACATGAATTGTTTTGATAAGGCATGCAACAGAATAGTCAAATATTTTGTGGTGCTTTACCTACTCTTCTGTAGCATTCTGATGGGCCATACTTTCAGAGCCTGTAGAACTACATTTTGAAAATTTGATCTCTTCTGAAAACTCGCTCTCTTTTTTTTTTTTTTTTTTTTTTTTTTTTTTTTTTTTTTTTTTTTTTTGAGACGGAGTTTCATCCTTGTTGCACAGGCTGGAGTACAATGTTGTGATCTTTTCTCACCGCAACCTCCACCTCCTGGGTTCAAGCGATTCTCCTGCTTCAGCATCCTGAGTAGCTGTGATTACAGGCATACACCATGCCTGGCTAATTTTGTATTTTTAGTAGAGACGGTGTTTCTCCATGTTGTCTTGGCTGGTCTCGAACTCCCAACCTCACGTAATCCACCTGCCTCGGCCTCCTAAAGTGCTGGGATTACAGGCATGAGTCACCGGACCCAGCCAACTCACTATCATTTCTAATGTAAATCACTTGGAGAAGTGAGTGCTCAGAAAGCCATAATAAGAAAACCCTAGCCTCTGTAGGACTTGGCTACCTATATTTATATTTGGGACACAATATCCTGTTTGTGTACCCGGTTGATCAGTCATGGATATATGATGGTTTCCACAATGTATAGGATGGGTCATAACTAGCATAGAAGAACGAGCCAGACCTTAGTTGGCTCTTTACCAAGACCATATCACTCTGCATCTGTCTTTCAAAACCTTTAATATCTTGTCTAATATTTATATATATAGTCCAGGCTTATGCTAGCTGATCATAGATAGTTAAGAGAAATTTTATTTTTTCATAAGCAAGATGTTAGATAGAAAGTGTGTGGAGGTCCTTTGACCCTCAAGTGAAACCAAGGAGGTTGTGGCAATGATAATTAGGAAGAAATACTCAAGTGGGAGGTGAATCTAGAGAAGATTAGCATAGGCTGCTTGATCCAATTGCCTCAGCCCTGTGGAGTTTGTCTTAGCAAGAATATTTTATTGAGATATCAGGATCCACTTAAACATCCTAAATTACAAGTTGCATGTTATTTAATGATGTTATTCTAGTATTAAGATTGGGTAGAGCTTTAATTGACAAGCTATGTGGTTATCCAAAACTAGATGGGTTTTTATAGCATCTCAGTTTATAAGCTATTACTAACATTTAAATTTGCTTTGGTGAGTATCTATGATCACAGGATAATGTTTTCTTGTTTACTTAGGCCCTCACTTCTTTTCACTCCCCACGAAGATCTCTAGTAAAGAGAAAAAAAATAATAGTTTTAGACTTTCCTTTAGGGAAGGGACTCTTTTTCTTCAGGAAAATATGCTGCACCATGTTGGGAGATGAGACTCTGATGGATGTGTGTGTGTGTGTATATATATATATATATGACATATATATATATATATATGACAATACTTAAAAAGTGTGCTTAGAAAACATGCAGTATTGACTGGGCATGGTGGCTCACACCCGTAATCCCAGCACTTTGGGAGGCCAAGGTAGGTGGATCACGAGGTCAGGAATTCGAGATCAGCCTGGCCAATGTGGTGAAACCCCATCTCTACTATAACTACAAGAAAAATTAGCCGGATGTGGTGGTGTGTGCCTGTAGTCCCAGCTACTCAGGAGGCTGAGGCAGGAGAATCGCTTGAACCTGGGAGGCGGAGGTTGCAGTGAGCCGAGATCGCGCCACTGCACTCTAGCCAGGGCAACAGAGTGAGACACTGTCTCAAAAAAAAAAAAAAAAAAAAAACGAAAGAAAAGAAAAAGAAAGTATGCAGTATTTTGCTGCGGGAGAGCACACAGGAAAGATGAGAAAAGGACAGATAGGGGACCACCTAAGAAGGTAGGATGCCAATGACTGAAAATGATAGCCACCATGAAATAAATTATTCTGTATTTGCTGACATACATATGAGTATTCAGGTGCATATTTTGCATGTTTTTAATTTTTAATTTTGAAGTAATTTTATATTACAGAAAGCTGAAAAAAGTACAGAGAGATCCTGTAGGCTTTTCACCTAGTTTCCCCTAACGTTAACAACTTGTATATCTGGGGTTCATTTGTCAAAATGAAGAAATGACCATTGGTATTATACTACTAATTAAACCACAGATTTTATTCAAATTTCATTAACTTTCCCACCTATATTCCTTTTCTGTTCTAGGATTCAATCCAGGATTCAACATTTTATTTAGCTGTTACATCTCCTAGTTCCCTCTAGAGTATAGTATTTCCTGAATCTTCCCTTATGTTTCATGATCTTGATATTTTTGAAGAATACAGATGAGGTATTTTATAGAATCTCATATAATTTGAATTCATCTTATGTTTTCCTCATTATTTTAAGGTTATGCATTTTTGGAGGAAATATCACAAAACTAACATGTCCTTCTCAGTCCATAATATCAGGAGGTTCAAGATGTTAATAGATCTCATTTTTGGTGATGGTTTTTATCATTTGGTGTTGGTTGATGGCTTTTTCCACTGAAAAAACTACATTATTTTTTTCTTTGGAATTAATAAGTATCTTGGGTGAAGGGCCTTCTTTTATTTTTATTTTTATTTTTTGCCAGAGTTTTGCTCTGTTGCCCAGGCTGGAGTGCAATAGCAAGATCTTGGCTCACTGCAACCTCAGCCTCCCAGGTTCAAGCGATTCTCCTGCCTCAGCCTCCAGAGTAGCTGGGATTACAGGCACCCGCCACCATGCCCAGCTAATTTCTTATAGTTTTAGTGGAGATGGGGTTTCACCATGTTGGACAGACTGATCTCGAAGTCCTGACTTCAAGTGATCGGCCTGCCGCAGCCTCCCAAAATGCTGGGATTACAGGCATGAGCCACTGCACCCAGCTAAAGTGCAGTGCTTTAAGACTATTCAATTTTATTCCTTCTCAAATGTTCACCTATGAATTTTAATCTCCATCAATGAACCTTGCCAAAGAATAATTACTGTGGTGTTTGCCTAACCCATGATTTTCCACTTTCCTCACTTCTTCTATATTTATTAATTGGAGTTTTAAGGAAGAGCTGTCTCTTCTCCCACATTTAGTTATTCATTCAATTATTTATTTATATCACTATGAACTCATGGATATTTATTATAGTCTATGGAGTTTAACCTTATTTCATTGACCGAATTGTTCAACCTTTGGTATTAAAAGTTTGAAAGTTTTTTTGTTTTTTGGTATCGAAAGTTATTTTCTTTTTTTAAAAAAATTTACTTTTTTCCTATTTTGTGATAATTATTATAGATGGGGTCTTGCTATGTTGGCCAGTCTGGTCTTGAACTCCTGGCTTCAAGGAGTCCTGCCTTAGCCCCTGAAAGTACTGGAATTACAGCCATGAGCCACCATGCCTGGATATCCTGTTTCTTTTTAACAGATCCTTCTTGTTTTAGGAATTACTTACTTTTTGCTGCCATAGGATGATTCATACTCAACTAATTTGTCAACTCTTCTAGTTGAATTCTACTTGCCAATGTCAGGTAGCATCTACCCAAGGCAAGCAAACACTTACATCATAACTCTTTCAGAAGACACTTACTGGCCTAGATCTCAGGTTCTTTAGTTGACTTCTGACTTCTGACCAAGAAAGCCTTAAATTTCTCCTTGTCTTGACAAGATTCTTTCTGAGTACAAGCCCTTGACTTCCCTTTTCTTAAAGCATCTATTTTAGAGAACTTCCCATTGTAAATTCTTTCTCTGCCCCTTTGTGATGTAAATCTTGTCCCAGTTTCTTCCCAGTTTAACAACAAGAGAATATCTTTCTTAAGCATCTGTGAACTATCTCTTTGAAATGTAGTTATCAAGAAAGGTAAAACCTCTATTTCCTACTCTCTATGGGAGGGTAGAAGCCTATTCAGTAAGTACCATTTAGCAAACACAGATGGTCTAATGATATTGACCATCTCTACTAATGTCCTCCAGTACTCTTCTACTAGCTCACCCCAGTGGTTAAAACTCTCTTCCCTTTGTTTCAGCAGAGTTGAGTTCCATCTCTCCCTCCATTCCAGCAGTATTGAATAAAATTCTCCTTGGCTGCTTAACTCAGTCAGTGAAATTATTATTTGACAACTATGATTGGCTTTAAGAAAAGTCATGGACTTGTAGAGTTTTGGCTTTGATTGTTGATGTAAATGTGGAAGCAATGCTTTTTTTACCCACATTCTACATCTTTAAGTAAAAATCAGAGATTTTGCAATGTTAAGTCATTTTACTTTGTAAAATTCTCATGTTATCCCTAAACATTTTCACAAACCTTTACATATACACAAATGACATATATAAGTGATTTTGAAGAATGTTACAATGTTGGGTAACTACAGTGGAGTAAGAAGGGAATAGTTATTCAAGATCACTCTCAAATGAACGCAGTAGATCAAGATCAGAAATGCAGAGAAGAAAGGTGGCCTATGGGAATAAAAGTCCTCAGAAATTTATGAAGTTCTTGAGTAAACTTGAGACTCTCAAAGAATGTATGAGAAGAAGCTTGACTGTTTTATTCAAATTTCAGAATATGGAAACTTCTGCTAACTTTGGGTCTTAGGTCATAAACTAAACTCCTGACTTCAAGTGATATGAAACACAAATGATTACCCAGTAGTGGAGTCAGAAAGAAATAATAGTAGTATGTTACTCAAATTGATATAAACTATTTTATTTTACCTTTTTAAAAACCTAATAAATGGACAATAGATTATATATTATGTGAAATATAACTTCTTATTTTTCTTTGTGCATTACGTAATCTATATTCAATTGATAATAATATAATGAGAATAGATTTTATATTTTCTTTGCCATGAGTGTGTGACTACAGGTGTTGCATCTGGTTTTCAATGGAAGGAGCTATAAATAGCATATTTATATGGATCATTAGTCTTGGTACTATGTTAAATCATAATAATATGGACACAGGTAAGCATAATTTTTGGACAAGCAAATGCCATGTTTGGAATTCTATATAATATACCTCAAATTGCTATTTTATCAAGAAAATTATTTTTAGAAAGATAGAATGAAATTTTCAAATTTCCACAAACAATTTGGAGGGACACTGGTAATTATATTCAATTACACATTTAATACATATATAGTAATAAAATTATATTCATTGCAAAAATATGATTAATAGAAAATACACATAAAACTAGGAGGTATATAATTCTTTCTCAAATCCTACTTTTGATGTTATACTATTCATATAATTTGTCATTATAAAATTCATATAGTAAGATTTAACTTTTTAAAAAGTCACTAGAATTGGTTTTCAAGTTGTATTCCACGCATCTGTTTACCTTACCCACCAAAACGTTCTAAATATGTCTTTTTCTGCACAGGATCTTTTAAACTGTTTGACAGCAGAAAAGGTGCCATCCAACTCTACAGTAGACATCAATAAATGCTGGGTGATGATGTTGTGGATGACTCATTGTCAGTATTATGACCAAATATAATTGTACTATGCTATAATACAATAATAGGATGAAGGTATCCTGATATAAGCAGGAAAGCTTATTTATAACTTGAAGAGCCTCATTATCTGACTGAGTAGTCTGTCTCTTTTTTGATAGTTTTTCTTTTCATCCTTGTGGTCAGATTAGCTCACCTTCTGTCTACGTCCAATTTACTGTAAACTGGGGCATGGAATTCAGGTAACCAAACTTACTTAAATTGTGAGCAAAGTATAAGTTACTGGGCACTGAATACCATCTTAAAGGCATTCTCGTGAATGAAATAGATAGGCTTTTAGAGAGTGTTGTTTGATTTCCTCACAACCTGTATAATATTTATTTATTGAACTGTTTGAGAATTTCTATATTGTCAGTTTTGGCAGCAACAAAAGACAAAAAGTATATCAGCCTTCTGGAACGAGGAACCAAAGAAAACACAATGCAATTAAATAAATTAAATTTAGTGTAAATCTTTGCAATATTTATATTTAAAAATAAAAATGCAGGACAGTTTTCATATGGCTTAGTTATAGTTTATTTTTGTAATGGGCATTTCAGTTGAGTGTTAAGTATGAGTAAATAATTTACATGAATATTACAAAATTTCTATTACAATTTTGGTCTTTGTAGAGTGCAAACATAGTGTCCTGAACAAAGACCATTATTGTTTTCTTGACTGGTCAGAATTCATCTAGAATTTGCAGTTCCATCTGGAAGTCATTTTATGAAAGAGACAATGATACACTGAGATACCCCCAAAGGAAACCTTGATTCTGATATTCTGGATAAGAAGTTCTAGAAGTGTCTGGAATTGAGGAGTTCTACAGAAAAGGAATATGTGAAGGAATTAATGAGAGAATGGGAAGATGACTGTTAATAGCATCTGATGATTATTTTTCACATAACTGCAAGGTCAACTTGTGGAAAATAGATTACATATACTCCTTTAGGTTCTAGAGGTCTGAATTCAGGTTATCATGGAGACAGAGAGAGGAAAGATAAAGATTTTCTAGGAACTAACTGTCTAAAAATGGAATTCAGTGCCTCCAAAGGAAGTACATGCCTGTTGTTGGAAGACAAAAGTAAGGTATCAAGTGGAAAAAGGGTTGAAAGTTCAAGTAGAGTCTCCACACCTGATGAGGTCATTGAGGTCCTGGGGCTGGTCCTCACTTTGTTGGGAATAGAAACTCTTTATTGTTGATGCCCCTAAACAAATCAACCAGGCTTTTAAAGATTGACTCTTGCTAAACAAATTTCCCAACATTTCAATGTGTAATTATATATATATAATTTTAGATGAAAGATTGTAAAGGCTTGATCTTCACCTTCTGGATAAAATACATATTGCAAGAAATATGTGGCCATGCTAGGATCACATCTGTCAAAAAGATAAGGATATTCACGTCAGGTTTGTTGATAACCGCTCACATCAGCAACTTGTTTTAGGGGTCCCATACAGATCACCACCTTTGAAACCACTTTTCTTTTCAGAGAAAGGTTTATGCTACAGCCACACCTAAGTGTAAATTTCAGTCATTATGATACATGCCAAGATCCTGTATGAAATTTATCTATGTGAAGATTACTTCTGGAGGTCATGGGTCTCATTTATTATGTTTTAGTTTTTATTGGTAAAATGTGCATGGACTGCTTTATTTCTCAGTCCCAGAGAATCCAGCATTGGACTTTCAGGAAAGTCCAAAAAGTGGTGAAAGCATCATTGGTCATAAATGTTACAGATGGAATGATATTTTGGAATAAGATATTATATAACCTGTAAGATCTCTCATGCCTCTACAAAAAATTGTCTAAAATGTTATTTGTGTTTAATTTTTTATTGTGAAAAATTAAATGCACAGAAATGTTTAATCACTAGTACAATGCACACTCATATTCCCATTACCTAGAAATAACAGTTTAACCATAGTTCCAGAGCCATATTTCGGTTTTTCTTAAGCTACTTCAAAGTAATTTCAAACATCATAGCATTTTATACCTAAATATTTCAGCAGGAACATCCCAAAATAATGAACATTCTCTTATATAACCACAATATGATCACGACACTGAAGAAAATTAACAATCACTTCTTAATTTTTCTTTTCTTTTTTTTTTTATTTTTGAGACGGAGTCTCGCTCTGTCGCCCAGGCTGGAGTGCAGTGGCCGGATCTCAGCTCACTGCAAGCTCCGCCTCCCAGGTTTACGCCATTCTCCCGCCTTTTCCTAATACCCAGTTTATGTACAGATTTCTTCATCCATCTCCAAAATGCCCTCTAATACCTTTATTTATTTCTAGAACAAGGACAGAAACTGGATTCACAGATAAAATATAACTATTTCTTATGTAAAAGAAAGAACATTGGAGAGCATCTTCATTTATAGGAGACCTGGAAATATTCCCTAGGGAACTCATTTCCGTGATTGTGACAAATGGATATTAACAGCTGTCTCATCATATTATTATTGAAATGGGATAACTTTTTCAAAAGTGCTCAATAGAGGGACTAGCATACTAGAAGTGTGAACAAATGTCAATCACTATCATTATTATATTTAAGACATAGATAATCGAATATATGATAATTTATTCTGTTTCAACCCAGTCCCTGAAGCCTATAACGTTTTGTAATAAAATGAGACAGTTTTATAACTGTGAATGTAACCCACTGGGTGCTAAGAGTGTTTTTTTTTTTTTTTTTTTTTTGATGGATGAGGAAACTGAGCTAATTAAAGCTAATATATATTTAAGTATGATTTAGAGGTCTATATATAAAAATGTAGAAATGTATACTACTTCTTAAAGTCCAACTCCAATTCCTAAATGTTAACTTTAAAATATTACAGAAAATTGCTTTTAATGAATTCTCAGGAATATATTTGAGATCACAATTTAGTATGCTTAAGATATCAATGCATAAATCTTGCTTAAATAAATTTGTTCTCAAAATTTTAATTAAGTTGAATTTTTGCCAAAAGCACTTTATATTTTCTAAAATTCCATCAAAGTGCTCTATGCTATTTATATTTTTGATGTATTAAAAATACATCTATTTCCCAAATGCCTCTAGGCTTATTTTAAGAAAACACATACATGTCACTATGAAATTTGAGATACTCTGAAGGTAAGAACATGAGTTATCATTTGAGAACTATTTCTCTAATGTGTATATATACCATGTGTATATTTTTAAAGTTTATCAAAGATTTTATTTTTATTGTTGAGTTCTAGCTACCCATTCATATGAGTGATGTGAATTAATTAGAAATTTCCTAATATTTATAAAATTAAAAAATTCATAATTGTGGATTATTTATTAACAAAATAATATTTCTATGTTTCATCCAGTTTCATGGATAGAGAAATTAACAAAGTTATATGATTTACCTAAGAATTTAATTTCCGTGAAAAAAGTTATAGTTAAGGAAAGCAAAAAAAAAAAAAAAATGTGGAAAGGGAAAGCTACTAATGAAGACACATGGACTGAAACATCAAATCTGTCACTAACCAGCTGGATAGTTCTTTTAAGTCATTTCCCCTTTCTGGGACCATTTTCTTATCTGCAAAATAAGTGACTTGGATTCTGGGGCTTCTGAGAATAAGATAATTATAATGGTGCTATATTTCTATGGCATTTATTGCTTATGGAAAGCAATTACTCAAAATATTTCATTTGGTTCTTGCCTAGGCTCTGTGAGGTAGACTACATGAATATTTTAGTTGTGCTTTTCAATATTGTGGAAAGTCTTGGAGGCCAAGATGATACATTTATATACATTATTTATATATGCACCATTTACTGAGTCCCTAATATATTCCAGGTACAATTGTTTATAGACATAACTAATTCTCACGCAACCTCTACAAATGTATGATCATTTAATATATGAAACTGGAGTTTAGCATTGTTAATTGCTGGATAGCTAATACTTGGCAAAAGTGAAATTTGAATGGTGGTCTGCATGACAACAATTTCTGCATTTTCCCTATTATGTCACTTTTTTCCTTTCTTTTCCTTTTGTCTCTTTTAAGGGGTAATTATAGTCATTTAAATTTTTTAAGCAGATAAATAATGTAAGCTTATCAATATTTTATGTAGTAGTAATGAACATAGAACAATTAATAAGGAGATATGAAGATGAAAATGATCAATTGTGCTACTAATATAGTCTTGGAGGAATAGTAAGGACAAGAGTTTGAAAAGTACTAGGAAAAATGCATAAGAGAAATGAATCTAAGATCTGTGTAGAGGTAAAAGCTTGGCATTTGTGTAAATGTGGATAACAATGAAAATACAAGATCAGTGATATAAAATTTTGAGCTCAAAAGTCTGTGTTTTTTTTAGCTCTTGAGTATTTCTGTTAACAATCACAAAAAAACGTTTATCATGCAATATGTTCCTACTGTAAGAGAACTTATTTTCTAGGGGAAGGAGACAAAAAAATCTAAAAAGTACAAATAAAAAATTATGTGTAATGTCATAATTGTTATTCTGAAAGATGATATTGTTTTCAACAACATCTCTAGCAAGTGAGATTGGATAGTTGTGTTCACAAGATTAGACTACAAAGAGAACAATATGAATGTCTAGGGGGAAGAACTGATAACATGTTCTAAAAATTTTGAGAGAATAATTACACACACCTGAAGGATGGAGAAAGGGGCATGTACTATATGAGTTTGGCCTGAAAATATGATTAAATTTGGACCAACAAATTGGGGGAAGGGAAGATGAGCAAAAATAATTAATGGGCAATATCTCAAGATATTTACCTGCAGCAACAAATAGCTTAGCTTAGCTTGAGGGTACAGTGTGTTGAAGGAAGTAAGATGGGATGAGATTGAAAACCTGATAGGAACAAAGGTTATGATGATCGCTGTGATGTAGTAATTCTACTCCTAGATATAGTCTCAAGAGAAATACACTCATATGTGCACCTAAAGAAAAGTCCAAGAATACTCATTATTGATCATAGCCAAAAATGGAATAGTTTTCAAAATATTGTTTATAGAAAAACATGAATAAATGTATAGAAATATATATATATTTGTGGAGTGGAATAATATCTGTATAGAGCAATGAGAATAAACAAAATATAACTACATGCAACAGAATAGATACATTTCAATCATTTAAGTGCTGAATACAAAAAGCCAGACACAAGAATTCATATGCTATGATTCCAATTTTGTAATATTGAAACATGGGCAAATCTACAGTTTTAGAAATCAAGTTAGTGACTACCCTTAGTAGATAGTGACTAGCAGAAGATAGAAGGAGGCTTCGGGGTGCCTGTAATCTTTTTGTTTCTTGATTTGGGTGTAGGTACATGGATCTGCTCTGTTTGTGAAAATTGTTCCAACTGTACATTTATGATTTAGGCATTTTATATGAATTTTCCATTTTAATCAAACAAATGTAATGGTGGTGTTTGAGGAATTGATACCCTTTATTTGATAAGGTGATGTAAAGATAAGGAAGTTAGATGAGGGATTGCACGATTTCATCATATTCAGAAAGATTGAATCAAGCACTAGCAAAACAAGAAGATTTAAAACAAAGGAGTATATTAGGACCAGAAGACAGCAGGAATGGTAATACTAATACATAGAGGGAAATGGATGTGATAGAGGATAAAATGAACAACTAACAGAATAGGGTAAAGAAAAGGGAATAATTTTCTAAAATATAAAATTTCAAGACTGGAAGGCGGGAAGTATCACTGAGAAGCATGAAAATCAAGAGGATAAATGGTTTGCCTGAGTATGTTTTTCATCATTCTATGATCAAGTATTCCTAACAGCAGTGAATGCACTGATCAGTATTGGAAAGGAGAACACGACTGAAGAGGTTGTTTGAAAGTAATCTTCATAGCAGTGATGGTTGACGTCATGAAAGTAGCTGACATATATGTACACTGTAGAAGGAGTATATCTGGCTAATTAACACACGCATTACCTCACACAGTTATCTTATTTTGTGGTAAGAACACTTTACATTCACTCAGCATTTTTCAAGAATAAATTTATTATTCACTATAGTCACCATGTTATATAATAGTTCTCTTGAACTTATTCCTCCTGTCTAAATGAAATTTTTTTATCCTCTGACCAACATCTTCTCAACCCTTCTACCCCACTACCCCAGCCCCTGGTAACCCCTACACTATTCTCTCGTTTTGTGACATCGTTTTTAGATTTTGCATATGAGTGAGGTCATATGGTATTCATCATTCAGTGTCTGGTTATTTCACTTAACACGATTTCCTCCAGATTCCATGATGTCACAAATGACAGAATTTCATTCTTTTTTATGGCTAAATGGTATTCCATCGTGTATTCCACAATGTGTATACACTTCAGAACATAATGTGGTACGTAGTAAGTACTTACAATTTTCTTTCCCAATGTAAACAAGAAAAGAAAGAAAGTAGATGAGTGCACTAAGGGAGAAGATAATGAAGAAAGTTAAAAAGGGTTGGCACAGATTCTTGGGGAGATGCACATTTGGCAGATAAAGGGAGATGGAGGACTCTGAGAAGGGGCAGTTCGATGTAAGGGAAGGAAAAACCAAGAGAGTGGATCACAAGGTCAGGAGTTCGAGACCAGTCTGTCCAACTGGTGGACAGATGGGGTGAAACCCCATCTCTACTAAAAACACAAAAATTAACTGGGCACAGTAGTGGGCGCCTGTAGTCCCAGCTACTAGGGAGGCTGAGGCGGGAGAATTGCTTGAACCTGGGAGGTGGAGGTTGCAGTGAGCTGAGATCGCGCCACTGCACTCCAGCCTGGGTGACAGAGCAAGACTCTGCCTCGAAACAAAACAAAACAAAAAACAAAAACAAGAAAGCGTCTCAAGGATCACTTGGTCAGTACTTTCAGGAGTTGTAAACAAAGTAAGGATAACGAAGACAGAGCAAAACAATAAAAATCTGTGTTCCCTGGTCACTGGAAAGTTTTATAGCAAGTGTTGGCAAATTGTAGTCAACAGGTCAAATTTGGCCTGCTGCCTGCTTTTGTACATGAGCTAAGAATGGGCTTTACATTTTTAAGTGGTTGAAAAAATTTGGAATAGATGTAATCAGATATGATCAGAATAATATTTGTGGCATGTGAAAATTATGTAAAATTCAAATTTCAATGTCTATACTAAGGTGTTATTGGAACAGGGCCACATTGATTTGTTTACATAATATTCATGACTGCTCTTGCAATATAACAGAGTAACAACTCTGCCAGTTGAGTAACAGAGTGATATGGTGTGAGTTGCAAAGCATATATCACTATCTTGTCCTTTACAGAAAAATTCTGCTGACCTCTCTTTTAGAGTTAAAATAGTAAATGAAATCTGTGCTTAAAAATGCCTAATAGTCTATTGGGATAACACAGCTTTTCCTTGAAAAATATTGGATAATATTATAAATAGAGTTCTGAGATTCACTGCAGATAGTAAAGAACTGAATCTATTTGTGTATGTAATGGTTGACAGTTAACATCACTTTACTTTAAAAGTGTGTTCTTACATATCACTTGATGTCCAAAACAGCCTGTCAGGTAAAGATCATGGTATAGAGTTTAAAGATTTGGAAACTTAGGTTCTAATGTGACTATTCTTTGGAGAACAATTGCATTCAAAGGTAGAAAGTGATAGAGAAATATCATCATGGAGAATGTGTGTATATTGGCATATTGTGGGCAATATTATTCATAGTTGTTGGCTTAGTGATAGAACAAAAACTCAAGAGCTATATTTTCTGATCTACGTCCTGATTCTACCATTGACTGACATTATAATCTTGATCAATCACTTAATGTTTCAGAGAGACCCAATTTCCTCACTTACAATATTGGGATAATAATAATTCCTCATAGGGCTGCTGTGAAGATTGAAGTTTAAATGTGTTCATGGTTTCTAGAAGAGTGTCTGTCATATATGTGTTGGCTGTTTTTCTTGTGATTGGTAACACATTCCAAGATCAACAGATACACAATATAATCTTATTCAGATGGCAGTGAATCAAAAAGCCTTTGACAGTTATTTGCATCAGAGTTCTGCTCTATAGATCTAAGCAGAAGCCTAAACATATAGCCACCAGGCGATATACATCAGAGATATTCTACTTACCTAATTTTTCTTAAGCTTTGTACCTCAGTTTCTTTGTTTAATCTGCACAAAATAATTCAATAAAGAATTTTTTACCTAGACTTTCTAAACATCAAGTATTCTCTTAAGTCTTCTTTTGGAATTTTCAGGGTGGTTGAAATCGATCTATGACACATAGTAAATCATAGAAGCACTTAAAACCTTCTGCAAAGGTGTCAGTAACTTACTGTTTTGTTGCTGCTGTTGTTCCCCCTGAGAAAAAGGACCAGAGTTCTCTAAAACTTTTAATTTTGCAAACTATTGCCCGACTTTTGGACCTTATCTTGTCAGAGGTAAATGTCTGTTGTTGTAATTCACCATTCGAGTTGAGATGTTATTAAGGAGATGAACTGCAACCAATGAGCTCCCTGTCCACAACAGGGTCATTCTCAATCTCATCCAATAATTGACTCTGTTCCCTGCATGGCAGGTGGGTAACAGTTGCAATTACTATCATTTTGTGGCTAGGGAAACTTAGACAGGAGGGTTAAGTAACTTCTTCAAGGTCATATTGGAAATTGGTGTCATTCCAAGAAACAGAACTTGGAGTACACTTAACCAGTTCAGTTCTTGAATAGGTTTAACTTTATTATGAGAACAGTAAATAATGTTCCACAATATACCAGTGTATATTCAGCACTATTTGTTATATCTAGCATCACAGATTTATGACCTCTGAGATACAGCATGTAAAGAGAAGCCCCAGTTGAACCTATCTGGAGCTATTGTAATTTGAACATTTAAACACTTTTTATAAGAATGGAGAGAATGATAATGACCGGTAGTCAAGATGGAGAAAACCCATTTCTTTTTTTGAACTAGTTTAATGGGTTGGTGGCTTATAATTTACTTAACGCGCTTTCATATTACTTTTCATTTCAGCAGTAGTGAGCTGTGTCTTCATTTACGTGCTTTGCCATATGCCAGCAGTAGTAAAAGTTACTCCTCTCTTACAACCTGACATAGGACACATTTCCTGAGAAAAGAAACTACAAACTACTTTCAGAGGCTAAGAAATAACACTGTGTCAGTTAAAAACTTTGTCTTGTATAGCTTAATTTGATTCTTCATAGAAAAAATACAAACAAAATCAAAAAAATGTATTGGACATATGAAAATATTTTGATAATTTTATTGAATAAGAAATAGCTACCATTTATGGAACATTCAATATGTATCAAGCATTATGCTAAGGTATTTATAGAAAATTCAAATCAAAAGTATCATTTGTTTCTTTATTATGTTAAAGTTGAGGCATGACTAATTCATCCTGTAATTATACATATACATGTAGGTAGACATAGTCTCATTTCAAGTTAAATTATGTTATACATCCACCTTTTTATATGCACTTTTCTAGCAAAGGTGGTATATTACACTAAGTTGGTGTTAATTTAAAATTTGAAATGCATTGGAAGTTTGCAAAGTCCCACATTTATTTTATACAATGGATTTAAGTACGTTGTACACTAAGTTCTACAGTGTTATTCTAAATGTAACATTATAGTTCTAGAGCAAATTATTATAATTTAATAGATTTTTATATGAAATATTAAACCTGGAAAGTTTTAATTGAATGACTTTAACTATATTGTGCATCTGATTTTAAATGAACAAATTTTATGAATATCCTATAATATCTACTTATTCCTAAAATGCTTCTGACATAGTGGAATGATTTTAATTCTAATTATCACATGTTTTAGGCTAAGATGACTCAACTGCCTGAGGCAGAAAAAGAAAAGATTGCTGAGCAAGTTGCTGATTTCAAGAAAGTAAAGAGTAAGCTGGATGCTGAGATTGAGATATGGGATGATACAAGCAACGACATCATTGTTCTGGCCAAGAACATGTGTATGATCATGATGGAAATGACAGACTTCACCAGGTAATTATGTGGAAAATAATGTGTAATACTCAATGGATAAAAATATTAGTCATATTAGGGAAACCTCAAGTTTCTCTGAGTGTCAAGTGCCAAAAATCAGGTGGTAGAGGAAAAGCAAATATAGTATTAGAAAGTTGTAGGTGTACAATTCTAGAGGTTTTGATCAATAAATAAATATGGCAAAGTTTCTCATAAACTTCTGTGGAATTGGTTTAGGCACCACTTATACTCCCTCACCTTCCGCTTCCCCAGGCATTTGCTCTGTGTATCATATTAGCATTGACTTCGACAAAGAATTTGGTAAACCAAGTGATTAGCTGGTATTGGAGCTATCTGAATGATTGAGTTTCATAGCCATATGATTTTAGTTACAGTGATTTACAGCATAATCAGGATAGTGGTATCTTTTGCTTCTGAGTTCAGAACTAGATATATTTGAAATTACAATCATTTAATGATAGCCATGAAAAAATGTGCATTGTGGGCACATTCCAGAAGTATAAATATGTTAAATAAAAATGTTTGTTATTGTTTTAAAATGTCATTTTATAGAGCTAGTCAAAAAGCAATAAAATATGTAGTGGCTGCCCTACTAGTTACTAATGTACACAAACTATAACAACTAAAATAATTCAATCATGGTGTAGTTATAAAAGCCACAGAACAGAAGGATACGCTGAAACAGACCTAGTACACTTAGAAAATTTTTCATTTGTATTACCATGTAGTATTCATTTATATGGTACCATGTACCACTGGTACATTCATTTATACCCCAAAACAACTTTCAGGGGGAACAATAAAATAACTGCTAATTTTAAAATCATAATTAATGGAGAAAATGTACATAAATCTTTCAGTGATATTAAAATTGAGAAAGAGTTTATGAAAATTACATACAAAATAACTTATAAAGAAAAGATTGTTAAATTGAACTTCAAAAAATGTGCATCGATAGAATGTCCTAAGCAGTATTGAAATGTAAATGGATAACTGGATAAACAAAAATGTGATTCCATTTATATATAAAGAATACTTGCAGACATAAAAAATTAATATTGTTGTGGAAGAATGGACAAAGAATATGATTTTATTATTAACCAGTTTCTCCTCATAAAAGTTATGGCAGATAAATATTTGAAAAATATTTAAAATAAAATAGTTAAATTAAGGCATATTTTAAATGTATCAAATTTGCCAAAACATTTAAAATAGGCTTGGTACAGAGTATGGTGGTGAAAATCTAAATGGCATAAGACTTACAGTAATTTGGGAATATGCATAAACTAAAAATCTTTATAAATTTTTCATATGTGCATCATCTGTATCCATATCTGTACTATACTTCGGGGATCCTATCCAAAGGAAATAATATAAAGTGATAAACTTTTTATTTTAATCTGTGATGGAGTCTTGCTATGTCGCCCAGACCGGAGTGTAGTGGCGTCATCTTGGCTCACCTCAACCTCTGCCTTTGGGGTTCAAGTGATTCTTCTGCCTCAACCTCCCGAGTAGCAGGGACTACAGGCACACACCACCACACCTAGCTAATTTTTGTATTTTTAGTAGAGACGGAGTTTCATCATATTGGCCTGGCTGGTCTTGAACTTCTGACCTCATGATCCGCCCACCTCGGCCTCCCAAAGTGCTGGGATTTCAGGCATGAGCCACCACGCCTGGCCAAACTTTTCTGAATAAAGGAAACCTTTGGCCTCTGAAAGTCTGCTGAGAAATCAACTCACAAAAGGCAGATTAATAGGTGAAAAAACATAAATTTATTTATCATGTATACATGGTAGCCTTCAGAATGAAGACCCAAAGACACAAGATAAATTGTTTATTTTTATGCTTAAGTTCAGCAAAGTATGGGCAGTCATGTAGAAATATGATGGGACAAATAAGGTGTGATGTGATGTTAATAGACTGAGTGGGGTACCCAGCAAAGCCTGTCTGTCTAGATTTTTCTTGGCTTCTCTGAACATGTATTTTTACCTTGTGGATATGAGGCAAGACCCTCGCTGGAATAGAGGTCTTATGACCTACAGTCAAACAAGGTAGGTAGGAAAATTATTTTATGACTGGTGTTATAGAGAGAGATGGAGATCGTTTTAGAATACATTTTTATGTGTTATCACTAGCTTTGGGGAGAAGGGGTTCTGGCTTCTGTGACCCGCCTTGGAGAAGAAGGATTCTAGTATTTATGACTAGCCTCAGGGGAAAATGGAACTGAGCAACAGGAGAACAGAAAAAATCAGAGAAAAACTTTTGCTTCTGAAGCTGCTGCTAAGTCCTTCATTTGGGGGTGTATTTTTTTCTGAGCCCCAACAGTATAACTATAGAATTATTTAAAATAATAGAAAAATTGGGATGTTTAAAAAAATGGTTGCCTGCCATATGAAAAAAGAGTCTATAGAAAATAAAGTCAAGTTTTTTAAAGAGTATAAAAGTAGTCTAAATTTTAGAATCTATTATGTATATGGATGTATGGATATTCTCCTATGCATATTTTTTCTTTGTTTTGTTTTATACCAAACTTACTCTTTACAATAGAATTCAATTCTACCTTGTATTCTTTTGAAAGAAATCCACTTTCCAAAGATTATGTGCAAACATTTCATTGGAAAGTGAGAAAATTAAATTTATTGTGTATTATACATGGAATTTCATAAAAATACCTCTTAAAATGTCTATTTTTATTTTTCCCAATTAACTCTTGACATTTTTCCAACTCTAGCCCATAACTTCTAAATGTTTTCTTATTCCTCTTCATATAGAGAATAATTCAGTTTTGGCCCATGGTTCAATTTCTGCAGGCAAAAATTCTGAGAAATCTGTTTGTATTTGTCTCTGCCTCTCTCTTTCTCTCTGTCTCTGTTTCTCTCTCTTTCTCCACACATATAATCACATGCATATATAATACAAACATATATAACATAGATATGTATACACCTGTATACAGGAGACAAAACTACACCTTCATGGTTTTAAATAATGATTATGTTTTAGTAGTTGGATTGTGAATAATTGAATTACTATTTTTAATCTTCTATAATTTGTTGCTGATTTAAGGTATCAATACATTTATGTGAAAAACAACATATGGCATGAAACCTGAACTATAATAGCTATATTATAATATCAACTTGGTGACCAGGTGTGGTGGCTCACACCTGTAATCCCAGCACTTTGGGAGGCCAAGGTGGGCAGGTCACCTGAGGTCGGGAGTTCAAGACCAGCCTGACCAACATGGAGAAACCCCATCTCTACTAAAAATATAAAATTAGCCATGCATGGTGGTGTTTGCCTATAATCCCACCAACTCGGGAGGCTGAGGCAGGAGAATCACTTGAACCCAGGAGGCAGAGGTTGTGGTGAGCTGAGATTGTGCCATTGCACTCCAACCTGGACAATAAGAGTGAAACTCTTATCTCAAAAAAATTAATAATAATAGTAATATCAACTTGGTAAGTGGCAATGAGAAGACTCTTAACCTTTCTCGCCATAAAGTAGTATAAATAATTCATGGGGATGTATTTATAGATAGGATTTAGAACTAGAAGGGAAAACAATGAAGGGCAAAGCCATGAGGAAGAGAAGCTTTGAAGAAGTGGGCAGTGAAAATAGAATCTGATAAAGGAAGAGCATTCAAGGGTTAATAAGAAAAGTAACATACAAAGGAGGATGCTGGGCAGAGAATTTCAGTGAGTAATCAATGGTCTTACCTGAAGATAATGATTAAAAAGATACTAGTTTGGCAATTAGTAGATTTAGTCAATTTGTTGTTGACTTTTGCTTTACGAAATGGTGAATGGAAAAAAAAAAAAACCTTATTTAAAAAGATAGACGAGAGAATAGCAGATCAAAAAACAGACTCAAGGTAGTAGCTTAAAAGGAACAAATGATCATGACAAGATTTTTGAGATTTCTGGATGTTTGAATATATTTTAGGCTGAAGAGAAAGAGGAAATGGGGAGGGACAGAACGAAATTGTAAAAGGGGAATAAAAAGCTATAGCCAAAAATGAGATAAAGAAAACAACAACCAAAAAAAGAAAAAAACATTTAAACCAATATAAGTTTACATGGCTCTTCCTTCTAGTCACAGTTTGAATGAATGAGCTGAGAATCAGATTAGCCTTTTTGGCCACCCAGGGTAAAGACTTCCTCCAACTAGTCTGTATATCAGTTTCATTATCACTCTATATTACTTTCTTTTTAGCAGTTATCACTTCTTGCTTTAAATAATTCATTTGTTCACATATTTCCTGCCTCTATATCCATAACAGAGTATAAGTTGTATGAAACTATGAAATTTGTCTTTTTTTATACCCAGAATTTATCACAGCATGTGTATATTTGCTTAGTATATATTTAATATGTAGTAGCTGAGTTAATTAGATTTTTTAAATACTACTTTAATTCAGAAAGAACCAGGAATAAACAAACCAACAAAAAATTTGAACAAAAAACAGGAAAGTAAGCATAAGCTTACTTTGTGAAAGTCTTGAAAGTCACTCTCTTTGCTTATTAGCCCAGATATAGATCATAAATGTTGAGACTAAGATTTTAATTTTAATACCCTATAGCATTTAGAAGAGACACATAGTCAGGAGAGCTGGGACTTAAGACTCTTGGAAAAGCTTATAACCATGCCTTTAAAAGGGGAACCAGAAATATTTTCATGGACCAGCTTGATGGAGCATCAAGGGTGAATACTTTTCCCTGAGAGGTCTTGTTTAAATAAAGGCCATCTTTAAGAAATAGAGATCCCAAGTGTGTGACCTATTAAACTGATGAATTTCAAATTGCATGATCAGAAATGCCACCATGAAAGAAAAATTAAGATACAAGAAAGAATGGTCACCAAAGAAATTAGAAAACATGTTGATACATTCAAATAAGCCTTGGTAAAACATCAATAATATGGTTAGGCTTTGTGTCCCCACCCAGATCTCATCTTGAATTATCATCCTCATAATTCCCACATGTCAAGGGAGATACCAGGTGGAGGTAATTGAATCATGGGGTCAGTTTCCCCCATGCTGTTTGCATGATAATGAGTGAGTTATCAGGAGATCTGATGGTTTCATAAGGGGCTCTTCCCCCTTCACTTGACACTTTACTTTCCTGCGCCTTGTAAAGAAGGTGCCTTGCTGCTCCTTTGCCTACCCACATGATTGTTAAGTTTCCTGAGGCCTCCCAAGCCATGCAGAACTGTGAGTCAATTAAACCTCTTCCCTTTTTAAGTTACCCAGTCTCGGGCAATTCTTTATAGCAGTGTGAAAATAGACCAATACAATCAATGACAACAAAAAAAGACTATATGAAGTGACCACACTACATAGGAAAAGTGTAAGGGTTGAAGATCAGAGTTAAATGGCCTATTATTCTTACATACAGGAAGAAGTTTAAAGCATTAACATACTTTACTACATAGAAAATTATATGCATTATATGTATTTTAAATTTCCAAGAGATCTTTACAATAATGAAAATAGAATTAAATAGAAGAAACGTTCCATATCAGTAGACAAAATTAATATAGAGAAGATAAGTTAGAAAATGAGACTAAAATGAAAATGGAAATTTACGGTAAATATAAAAAAGCAGTAACGTTATAAATCATACCAATAATATCAGCATTTCTAATATTTAGATTTAGAAAGCTTACTAGATTTTTAAAAATAAAATGATTTAAAAATCTGTCATTTAACATAGTGGCGTATAGGAATCTTTTGATCTGGGAACCATGGGAAAGAGGAAGAAATCTCTCTCTAAAAGAGTAAAGGAATGTGTAAACAAAATGAAAGAAATTTCAGAAGCAAACACTTAAAGGCTTCTATTTGTGGGGTGATGCCATCTGTGGAACATGAGAAGCCTTCAGAAGACAAACGTGGAGTGACAGCTTTGATAGAGAAGCAGATCCTGATATATAAAAGGTAATCAACTAGGAATATATATATAGATAGATAGATTTATACATATATCTATATATCCAACTGGATATATAAATCTGTATATAGATCTATCTATCTATATATATATATACACACACACATGTATCCAGTCATTGGCTGGAAAGGAGCAGAATTAAAACTACTAGGAAGGATATATTGAAATGACTGGGTCCACACTGGGAAAGAAAGGAACTGATACTGGGAAGTAGAGCCAAAGTGGAAAAATAAGAGCATGTCACCTGACAGATGGTGAGGTTACAGACCTCCTTGTAGTATTTTTTCCAGCTCTGTACATGTCTTCCTCCTAAAGGAATTAATATCTTACTGTTGGCATACTCTGAATCAAGTTGTAAAAGGTATCTGATAAATCAATGGCTTTGAGGGTATCCTAATCTGTAGCTGGGGTGTTAGAAGAGGATTCATAACTCCATAGGGTGACAAATCATTTGAGAATAGACACATTTCATGTTTTACAAAAACTAAACAGCCCAACATTCTCTCAGTCTATAGGCATCACTGGCAAAGGCATCCACAGAACAGGAATATTGTGTGTTCCAACTGCAATAAAGGAAGGGTAGTAAAATTGAATGTTAGACTCTGATAATCTCTTGTGCTTGAACTGAATCCCGAGTCAGCTAAATTTCAGTTCATATAAGCTGTGATAAATCTCCAGTTGTTTTAAAATGAATAAAATCTGTTCTTTATTTCTTTTTTATTCCCAATTCTGTTTCAGGAGTTTCTTCTCAGACACTAATGTTTTTCTGAGGGTTAAACTTTGCAGTTTTATATATAGGCTATTCCTTGTTTCCACCTTTGTCACATTTATTTCATTGCGGGTATTTTCGCTTGTTTGTGGTGGGACCTGTGAGAATGAGGGTCACAGCTGGCAGTGCAGTATTTATAGGCTAGTAGTCCCCCATTTGGTAGTAGTAGCAGTACACTTGAAGTCCTCCATATAGATTTTAAATAGCTGTATAGTTTAAAAACAATAAAAGAAAAAACAGTGCATTCTTTATATATTCTGAAGTGCCACAAAATGCTGTTTTCTCATTTTATTTAAATATTATTGTATTAATAAAAGAAATAATAGCTAAACTTTGATGAGTGCTTACTGTGTGCTATATCTTGAGAAAAACATGTTTTCTTGTTTATCCTCTGGAAAATTTGATTATTATACTCTCCATTTTATTAATAAAGAAATAGAGGTCAGAAAAATTGCTCAAGGACACACAAGTGAAGTTGATTTTGAATGGAGGTAGGTCCAACTTCAGAATTTGGGCACCTACCCATTGTACAACAAGTCTTTACCCTGTGCTAAACACAGGATAAGACCCAGTCAGTTCTTTCCTCAAGGAAGAAACAAATTGACACATCAGAGATAACACTAATTGTGTTATGTGTTATTAAACTGTTAAATGTTCAAACTGTTAGGATTTTGGAAGAAGAGATTTCATGGAGAATAAGCACAGAAGAAAAAGTATGAACAAGTGAAATTTGTATTCGATTTGGAATGAGATATGGGGTTGACTCATGGAAGGTGATGGTGTATGTGAGAAAGTTCATGAGAATGAAGGCCAGCAGGTAGGAATGAGTCATGTCCGTTTAGGGGCTCTAAGAAAAATATAAAAAAGGAAGAAATTAAGATGGTCATGAAGAAAGTGATAGGCTATGAAAGGCCTTAGAAAATTGACAGTTTTTCTTTCTATGAAGTAGGAGATAGGTAGCAACTGAAGGATTATGATCATGGTAGGGGCATAATGGAAATGATAAGTGAGAAGGGAGACAGGCATTTATGGGTGGCACTGCAGCAGAGACCACCCATGCAGGTCAGACCACAGTTGGAGACTCATAATTAGATAGACTTTGGAGAAAGTCTGGTATAGACTAATTCAAACATAATAAACTCATAGAAAGTACTGTATCAGCAGTGTAAAAAAATCACTTACATAAAACTTACTGTAGCCATTTCTGAGCATTGGCACATGCACCTTGACATATAAACCACTTGGCACTTCTTCCAGCCTAAACTGAAGACATGGAGCAAGTTCTACTCTAGTCAGTTGTGCATAGTTACAAATACAGCAAGGCATCTACGTGCCCTTGTGATAGCCTTGTTCGAGTGCAGAGAAGTCAGGCTTTATGATTTGAAAACATGATTTCTCCTTGGTGAAGGGCCATTCATATAGTCATATAAACTGTGTTACATTGTTAACATTGAGACGGTGGCATCTTCTAACAACCCAGCATTCCTTTTATGCATCTTCTGGTGTTTTCTAGAATCAGAGTAAAGGACTTAAAACTTTCTAGAGGAAAGCAAGTATTTCTTCTTGCACTAATCACTTTACCAGAAAAACATCTTTCAAATTTCTTCCTAGAAGGTAAGCATCTAGGAACAGGATGATAGAGGATGGAGTGACTGGGACTCTTGACATTTAGTTTTGAGCATTCACACATTCATTTAATTACCCTGTTGTCAGTAAAATGTACCCCACCCCTAAAATAAGTCTAAAGACCCACAATGCAAAGACTGTTTTATCCTCTTCAGAGAATCATCTCTGGAATTTTGCTGGGTTGAGATGGGGGTAGATATTCAGTGGTGTGAAATAGGAGATGGGATCAAACTGCCTTTTTCAGTCCCTCCCTTCATCCCCAAGTCTAATCATAAATAAGTCTTTCTGCATAAAATCAGCTTGATTCTTAATTTTCCCTTTTGCTGGTTTGAATTCTGACTTTCTCCGTTTGGCTATGTCATTTACTACTTGTCGTCTGCTTTTGAGTTTGTTAATATTTCTTGCTGTTATTTTATCTTCCATTCCATTCTCTCCATGCTAGTGTGTTTAAATGTTTAGAAACAAACAAAAATAACTCATATATAGTTTTAGTAAGACTTGGAAGAGGAGCAAAATTAGATACATGTGTCAATTTGCCATCTTAACCTGGAAACCTATTAGTTTGTATTAGGGTTTTGAAAGTTTTCTTTTTATGATAGTTAGATATTAGATTATATATTATTATTTTTCATAAATTATGGCCCCCTTTTTTGCTCTTCCTCTTAGACAAATTCTGTCCAAGCGGTATCCTGACTGTGAACTTAAACAGTTCCTACATTTTGTGACTTTTGTAACGCTTGAGACCATTTCATTCCTTCCCTGATATGAGCAGAAGACAGGCTCTAGGTATAACTTCCAGATATTTAATTATCTCTTTTATGATCACCTAGTATGCATTTTCTTAAAAGTTGCAGAAAAATTATGGGGTAAAAGGCAAAACATAACTCTTCTTTAAATAAATAATATAAACCAGTATATTATCTTTGCAAAAAGAATGACTGCTAAGAGTGTATCACTTTTAGTGTGAATATTATTAAAGTTATAAAATTGAAAATACCTGAAAGAAAGTAATGCTGCCCTAAGCACTAACATGCTTAAAACCATTTATTCAAAGATATGCCAAGGTGACATCACTATCCTCATGAAATTATATATTTCAAGATACAATATGATGTGTTTTTACTTTAAATATATATATATATATTAATTTTACTAAATTTATACAGCTTTTTCTAGAATTTCCATTGGCTCATTTACTGAGAATCTACTGAATATTAGGCACTGTCCTTGTCCTTGGTACTAAGGACATACAATGAACACAATGGAGAATTTAGAGCCAGAGCTACATGAGATAGCATAGAGGGAGAATTGAGGAGAACAAGGAGGTGGGCAGCAAAGCAGATAGGGAAAAAGAAAGATCTAAAGTAAAGAAAACAGGTAGGAGCAGATGAGCTGGTACAGAAATTCGTCTCTGAAAGGAATGCAGAATGTTGCTAGGAGCTGAGATATAAATAGGGAATGTAAAGATTTTCAAGGTTTTCATACCTAAATCTACTTATACTCAGGCATCTGAGACTCTGGCAGATGTTATATGAAGTCTATTAGTTTATTGAACAGACAATATAAGAATGGAAAGGACCTTCATTATCCAGCTGTCTTCATTTTAATTGTATAAAATGAAACAATTCTGTATTTATGAAAATGATGTTCTGAAGAGAACTTTGGAGAGAAATGACTACAGAAAATGGGTTGATTTGTCTGCCAAATGAGATGCCAATTTTCCTTATCAAAATGGGGCTAATTCCTTCCTGATACTCCCCCTCTGAAATTTTGAAGATCAATATTAACCAGTAAGAAAAAATAAATTATGTTATGATAATTTATACAGCTGAATAACCTCTCTGTTAATAGACATCATTTGCCTGGTAATGGGCCAACTTTCTTGGGACAAATGTGGTCAATCACAAGTTATTCAAGTGCCCCTGAAATACCACATTGAAAAATGTCAATTATAATGCAAGTCTTACCATATGTATAATAAACATGGGAAGAAGACAACTTTCTAAAAAGTTTTGATTAGTTACCCAAGAGAAAGCATATATGCTGCATTTTCTAAAAACTCTGGCCTGACCTCATCCTGTTACTTAATATCACGGCCAGTCATCCTTCTGGTGTTATGTTTCTATAATATCCCTAAACATGGTCTTAGAATTTTGATGAGCCAGCTAACTAAGCCAACCTGGCTGCAAGTGAGCCAGGTGTTTTATTACTCTGTTCATTTTAAGCATGGACTGTTGCACTCAAGAATTAACCCAAAACATGGAGGAATATGTGGATCAAATGGGGTTTGTTTGAAGCACTGAGCTCTCAGCTTTCCTCATGTCCAGGAGAACCTAAGATATGACTGGACAATGGAGGAGATGCTTTAAAATCTGTCAAACTGAAGGGAAACCAAAACAACACTCATAAATAGCCATGTAGAAGTAATGCTGCATTCATGATCAAAAAGAATCCTTGCGATGCACAGCTGCAGAGGGATGGTGGATGAAGAACTAGGTTGGGAAGTAGGATTGAACTTATTTTACACCCTGTGCATACTTCCCACTGTAAACAAGCTTGCATTTACAAAGCATTTCTGCCCCCACTGTCTTTTGTAAGATACAACCCTGAGAGATGGAATAGAAAATGAACCGAGGGAGGGAGGGAAACTCACCTGGCCTCTCTTCTGCTAGGGTTTCAGAATTAAATCTTTCTGAAAGCATAGTTGGAGTATGTAAAATCTATGTGTTGTATGCCTCATATCTTTTTGTTTTTTAAATAAGAAATCTCTTTGCACATGACTCGTTCTGCTTTCTGAGGTGAAACATTTATATTCTAATATAATGTGTTAATGACAATAGCAACTTAAATGTTGTAGTCCACACAGCAAAGGGAATTAGAAATATTGGTAAGTTTTATGTTTTCCCCATTTAGAAACAGTCTGTGTCTTATGATTTAAACTGTAAAGGCAGAGAAGTCAAATTTTTACATTACTTGATAAGACTACTGAATTCTCTTTCTCATATGTATGGTAAATACACACAAATATCTAGCAAATAATTGAAATATAAAACATGGGATAAGAGGATTATTTACAATTTTGAAAGACATGCCTGGCTTGTCAACTTATACTTTTAAGAAAACATTCATTATATGTTTGAAATAATTATATCTGGAAGGAAGAATTATTTTTTGCTGTGCTCCAGAATGATAGTTCAGTTTTTTTCCTATTGGATAGTGTGTTAGAGTAATTATAAGCAATAATCATTGCCTTTAACATAAATATTCTCCCTGAAAAGAATCAGTTTATTTTACTTTATGTAGTCTTGAATCACTAGAAAGTATTTAGGATTGCCGATAAGAAATGCTTTAATAAAAAGGAGAATGATTTTATCTGTCAGTTACTTTTACATGATAGAAACGTACAGGTTGATTATTAGTCATGGAAAGTAATGAGCAAAAATTCAACTTAAATAACTGCCTTAGTAATTGCTTATTAAAATTAACTGGGAAGGCATAAATACTTTTACCTGAAATCTCAATTTCAATTTCTAAACTCTGTAATAAATATGTCAGATCATTTGGTGAAATGGCTATTTTAGTTCCTAAGTGGCAGACCAGCTCTGTATTGTGTGAATCTTCAGAGATTTCAAGTGTTAGAGTTAAATTATATTATTACATTGTCTTAGAGCATTGAAGACTAATTAGAAATATGGGAATAAACCGAATGAGAACATATAGGGCTGCTCATCCAGACCTTGCTATTCAGACCTTACAAAGGAGTCAGCTACCATCACTTGTTTTGGGCAGAGTCTCAAAAACAGGCAGGGAAAAGAAAAGCTTTAAAAAGGAGATTTCCAGTATTTTCTGATGGGATACTGTTGAGGTAGAGAAGTTTCAGGTAGACTAAATAGAAGCAGGACATTTTATGAGATGGGTTCGAGGAGTATATTTGGCTTTCTTTGATTCTTACTGAATTGGAAGCTGTGGCAAATATAGGTAAGTTGGCTGTCATTGACCAAGTCATGTCCATTCTGGGTCAATTGCTACATAGGCTGTGGTTGAATTTCCAGCACTGGTTGCTGCACAGGTTATGGTCAAAGCTCTATTGTCATATACATTCTGGCCATTGTTCATTTATATATTTAATCTCTCTGCCAACAAAGTGGAAAATGGAGAAATTTCTAGCTATGTACAAGTACCAAGACTGAACCTTGAAGAAATCCAAAACCTGAATAGACTAATAACAAAGTATTGAGATATTAACAGAAGTCGCCCATAAAAGAAATGACTAAAAGTGAATGGCTTCACTTTTGGGTTCTACCAAACAATTTAAAAAGAAATAATATCAATCCTCCTGAAATTATTTGAGGAGGAGGGAATACTTCCTAACCCATTCTATGAGGCTAGTATTATCCTAATACCAAAACCAGATGAAGAGGCAGCAAAAGAGGAAAATGACAGGCCAACACCTCTGATGAACATAGGTAAAAAAAAAAAAAAATACTCAACAAAATACTAGCAAACAGAATTCAACAACACATTAAAAAGTACATTCATCATGATTAAGAGGGATTCATTCCAGAAATGCAACAATGCTTCAACATATACAAATCAATAAGTGTGATACATCACACTAACAGAATGAAGGACACAAACCATACAATTATTTCAAAATATTCTAAAAAGAGCATCTGACAGAATTCAGCATCTCTTTTTGCTAAAAACCCTCAACAAGTAGGTATTTGTCCTCAAAAAGAAATATACCTCAACAAGATAAATGCTATATATAACAAACCCAAAGCTAGCATCACACTGAATGGGGAAAACCTGAAAACCTCTCCTTTAACATCTGAAATAAGACAAAGATTCCCACTTTCACCACTTTTATTGAACATAATACTAGAAGTCCTAGCCAGAGCAATTAGACAAGAGAAAGAAATAAAAGTCATCCAAATTGAAAAGAAATAAGTCAAATTATCCTTGCTTACAGATGATATGATTTAATTCTTTTTTTTTTTTTTTTGAGCTGGAGTCTTGCTCTGTCACCCAGGCTGGAGTGCAGTGGCATGACCTTGGCTCACTATAACCTCTGCCTCCCGGGTTCAAGAGATTCTCCTGCCTCAGCCTCCTGAGGAGCTGGGATTACAGGCATGCGCCACCACACCCAGCTAATTTTTATATTTTTAGAAGGGACGAGGTTTCACCATGTTAGTCAGGCTGGTTTCAAACTCCTGACCTCTTAATCTGCCTGCCTCGGCTTCCCAAAGTGCTGGGATTACAGGCGTGAGCCACCGCGCCTGGCTGATTTTATATCTTAAAAAACCTAAAGACTATCCCAAAACTTACTAGATCTGATAAATTCAGTAAAGTTGCAGGATACAAAATCAATGTATAAAAACCAGTAGCATTTCTATATACCAACAGCAAGCAGTCTGAAAAAAAGAAACCAAGAAAGTAATCCTGTTACAATAGCTACAAATAAAATAAAATATCCAGGAATTAACCTAACCAAAGAAATGAAATATCTCTACAATAAAACTATAAAACATTGATGAAAGAAATTGAAGAGGGACACAAAAATGGACATATATTTTATGTTCATGGATGAGAAGAATCAATATTGTTAAAATGTTCATACTACCAAAGCAGTCTACAAATTCCATACAATTTGTGTCAAAATACCAATGACATTCTTCACAGAAACAGAAAAAGTAATCCTAAAATTTATATGAAACCACAAAAGATCCATAATAGCCAAAACAATCCTGAAAAAAAGACTGAAGCTGGAGACATCACATTACCTGACTTAAATTTATACTACAAAGCTATAGTACCCCAAACAGCATGATACTGGCATAAAAACAGACACATAGACCAATGGAAAAGAGTAGAGAACCCAGAAACAAACCCACTCATTTATGGTAAACTCATTTTTGATCAAGTTGCCAAGAAAATACATTGGGAAAAGGAGAGTATCTTCAATAAATGGTTCTGGGAAAGCTGGATATCCATTTGCAGAAGAATGAAACTAGACCTCTATCTCTCACTATATACAAAAACCTAAATGAATTAAAGACTTAAAGCTAAGACTGCTAACTATGAAACTACTAGAAGAAAACATTGGGGAAACACTCCAGGACATTGGTCTGAGCAAAGATTTCTTGAATAAGACCTCAAAAACACAGGCAACCAAAGCAAAAACATGGACAAATGGAATCACGTCAAACTAAAAAGCTTCTTCTGCACAGCAAAGGAAGCCATCAACAAAGTGAAGAGCCAACTCACAGGATGGAAAAAAATATTTGCCAATGACCCATCTGACAAGAGATTAATAGCCAGAATTTATAAACAGCTTGAACAACTCAATAGGAAAAGAAAAATCCAATCAAAAAATGTGCAAAAGAGCTACATAGACATTTCTCAAAAGGATACATACAAATGGAAAACTCATATATGAAAAAATGCTCCATATCACCAATCATCAGAGAAATGCAAATTGAAACTACCTTTGAGGTCACCTCACCCCAGTTCAAAAGGCTTTTATCGAAAATACAAGCAGTAACAAATGCTGATGAGGACATGGAAAAAGAGACACTCTTGCACACTATTGGTGTGAATGCAAATTAGTGCAGCCACTGTGGAGAACAGTATAGAAGTTACTCAAAATCTAAAATTAGAACTTCCATGTGATGCAGCAACCCCACTGCTGGATATACATCCAAAAGGAAGGAAACCAGCATATCAAGGAGATATCTGCACTCCCACTTTTATTGCAGCATTATTCACAATAGCCAAGATATGGAATCAAATTATGTATCATTAAAGAAATTGTGGTACATATACACAAATAGAATATTATTCAACAATAAAAAGAAAGAAATCTTGACATTTGCAACATGGATAGAAATGTAGGACATTAAGAGAAATAAGCCAGGCACAGAAAGACAAGTATCACATGTTCTCACTAATATGTGGCAGCAATAATAATAATAATAAACTATGAAAATTAAGATTAAAATGATGGTTGGGAATGGTAGTTGGGAGGAGGGGATAAAGAGATATGGTTAATGGGTACAAACATACAGTTGGGTAAAAGGGATAAGATCTAGCATTTGGTTGCACAATAGGGAAACTATAGTTAACAATAATTTATTGTACATTTCAAAATAAACTAAAGGAGTAGAATTAATATATTCCTAACACAAAAAAAGATAAACATTAGATACCACAATTACCCTTATTTAATCATTATATGTTATATGCTTATATCAAAATATCACATGTATCCCATAATGTGTACAACTATTGTGTATTCATATTAATTAAAAATTAAGAGAGTTGGAGATGGTTAATGGGTACAAAAATAGAAAGAATGAATAAGAGCTACTATTTGATAGCAGAATAGGGTGACTTTAGTCAATAATAACTTAATTGTACATTTTAAAATACCGAAAGAGTATAATTGGATTGTTTATAACTCAAAGGATGGATACCCCATTCTCCGTGATCTGTAGGAATGAGAACACTAAATATAATATTTTGTCCTTTGAACATTAAAAGTATTTTTTGTTGTTTATTACAATTTATCTTCACATGTAGGGAATTAATTTAAAACCATCTTCAGATAGCTTAATGTAACTATTTTGAAATTACTAAATGTTTTAAAAGTTTACTAACATATTGTGAACTTGAAAAATAAGCTGAATTATTTTGTATAAGATATTTCATGAAAGCCTTGGCTTTTCGGTTTAAGCAGATACTAAAATTACCTGGAAAATTATTTTTGCAGGTACATAGGTTGAGGAGAAACAAAAGGCAGTGGAATGAAGTCCGGGAAAATGAATAAAGAAGTCAAAGATTCATTGTCTTATTTGTTCATTCGTGTGCTCATTCATTCATGCAGGCATTTAAAAATATTTAGTGATCACCTATTATACACAGGATTCTGGTCTTCATGTAAAAAACACGATTTGAATTTGGACCCAATTTCTGTCCTCGAGGACTTACAGAAATTAGAGGAATAATAAATGTAATAAGTAAGAATCAGGTTGGGTGCAGTGGCTCAGGCCTCTATTCTCAGCACTTTGGGAAGCTAAGACGGGAGGATGCTTGAGACCAAGGGTTCAAGACCAGTCTGGGCAACAAAGAGAGACACCATACCCCAACTTTTCCCTTCCACCACAAAAATAAAAAGGAAATATTAGCTGAACATGGTGGCCCACACCTGTAGTCCTAGCTATTCAGGAGGCTTAAGCGAGAGGATCACTTGAGCCCAGAAGTTCCAGGCTGCAGTGAGCTCTAATTCCACCACTGTACTCCCCTCTGGGCAAAAGAGCAAGACACCATCTCTTAAAAAAAAAAAAAAGTAAGAAATAGGAATCCAGAGAAGAGATGAGCAGCTATGTTTTGTGGATTAATGATGATTTCAAAGGGAAGAACTATTTGAGCTCAATCTGACAGGATGAGTAGCTTCCCAGGTGGGACTGTGGAAGCAGCATTCCCCAGAGAAGGAATTTAGAAAGAAAAGAAGCAGGAGATAACATGGTGTGAATTGGGAACACATCATGAAAGGACTGTAATAGAAATTTAATATTATAAAACTCTAAGGAGCCAGACATAGTGGCCCTAGCCTGTTGTCCTAGCTAGTGAAGAAGCTGAGGCAGGATGATCACTTGATCAAGCCCAGGAGCTTGAGGCTAAAGTAAGCTATGATCTACCACTGCACTCCAGCCTGGCAACAGAGCAAGACTCCCTCTCTCTCTCTAAAGGAAAAAGAAAAACAAAAGCCTGAGGATGTCAAGTATTTTAAAATGACTCTAATGTGTTGTGCATGGATAATTGAGAATCATATTGGTGCTATTGTTTTTTTTTTTTTTTTTTTTTTTTTGCTGAAGTGTGAATTAAAGGAAAAAGATATTCTGAGGATAATAGAGAGTTCAAAATCAGATATTTTGGATTTCAGAAAAAAAAAATGTGCACGTGAAAATATCTGACTTCCTGTTGGAAAGAGCAGCTGGGGTTCAGGAGGATATTCATTATACTTCCAAATTTGGGAATTATTCTCAGATTCTCAGATACATAATTATTAAAGCTTTGACAGCCAAAGAGCTTCTCAGGGTAGGCTGTGTGAAGAGAGAAGAAAATGAATCTACAGGTTAGATATTATACTTTATTTTGATATATAATATAATACCAAATACTAATTTGGCCATTCATAAATTGTTAAACATTTCTCTCTTTCTTTGTGTGGTTCCTATACACTTTTTTGGCTTTTTAAAAAACTTTTGAGTGTAAAAGTGAAGGTTTGTTACATAGGTAAATACGTTTCACAGGGGTTTGTTGTATATATTATTTCATCACCCAGGTATTAAGCCCAGTCCAGCAATAGTTATCTTTTCTGTTCCTCTCCCTCCTCCCACCCTTCCCCCTCAAGTAGACGCTAGTGTATTTTGTTTTCTTCTTTGTGCTCAAAAGTTCTTACCATTTAATTCCCACTTGTAAGTAAGAACATGTGGTATTTGGTTTTCTGTTCCTGCATCAGTTTGCTAAGGATAATAGCCTCCAGCTTCATCCATGTTCCCATAAAGACATGCTCTAATTCTTTTTTATTGCTTCATAGTATGACATGGTATGTATGTACCACATTTTCTTTATTCAGTCTGTCACTGATGGGCATTTAGGTTGATTCCATGCCATGTATTTGTGACTGTGAATAGTGCTGCAATGAACTTTTGCATGCATGTGTCGTTATGATAGAATGATTTCTACCTCTCTGCGTATTTACCCAGTAATAGGATTGCTGAGTCGAATGATATTTCTGCTTTTAGCTCTTGGAGGAATTGCCATACTGTTTTCCACAATGGTTGAACTAATTTACACTCCCACTAACAGTGTATAAGTGTTCCCGTTTTTTCGTAACCTCGCCAGCATCTGTTATTTTTTGACTTTTTAATAATAGCTATTCTGACTGGTATGAGATTGTATCTCATTGTGGTTTCATTTTGCATTTCTCTAATGATCAGTGATGTTGTGCTTGTTTTCATATGCTTGTTGGCCACATGTGTGTCTTCTTTTGAGAAGTGTCTGTTCATATCCTTTGCCCACTTTTTAATGAGGTTGTTTTTCTCTTGTAAATTTGTTTAAGTTCCTTATAGATGCTGGATATTAGACCTTTGTCATATGTATAGTTTGCAAAAGTTTTCTCCCATTCTTAAGGTTGTTTGTTTACTCTGTTAAGAGTTTCTTTTGCTGTGCAGAAGATCTTAATTTTAATTAGTTCTCACTTGTCAATTTTTGCTTTTGTTGCAATTGCTTTTGGTGTATTCATCGTGAAAGCTTTGCCTGTTTGTATGTCCAGAATGGTATTGCCTAGGTTTTCTTCCACGGTTTTTATAATTTTTGGGTTTTGCATTTAAGTCTTTAATCCATCTTGATTTGATTTTTGTATGTGTTGTAAGGAATAGGTCCAGCCTCGATCTTCTGAATGTGGCTAGCCAGTTATCACAGCACCATTAATTGAACAGGGAGTCATTCCCCCACTGCTTGTTTTTGTCAGCTTTGTCAAAGATCAGATAGTCGTAGATGTGTGGCCTTATTTCTGGGCCCTTTATTCTGGTCCATTGGTCTATTTGTCTGTTTTTATACCAGTACCATGCAGTTTTGATTAACATAGCCTTGTAGCATAGTTTGAAGTCACGTAACATAAGGCCTCTAGCTTTGCTCTCTTTGCTTAGGATTGCCTTGACTATTCAGACTTTATTTGGTTCCATATAAATTTTAAAATAGTTTTCTTTCTAGTTCTGTGAAGAATGTCCTTGGTAGTTTAATAGGAACAGCATTGAATCTGTAAATTGCCTTGGATGGTATAACCATTTTAATAATATTGATTCTTTCTGTCCACAAGCATGGGATGTTTTTCTATTTGTTTGTGTCTTCTCTGATTTCTTTAAGCAGCATTTTGTAATTCTCCTTGTAGAGATCTTTCACCTCCCTGGTTAACTGTATTCCTAGGTATTTTATTCTTTTTGTGGCAATTGTGAATGAGATTGCCTTGCTGATTTGGCTCTTGGTTTGGCTATTGTTGGTGTATAGGAATGCTAGCGATTTTTGTACATTGATTTTATATCCTGCAACTTTGCTGAAGTTATCAGCTGGAGGAGATTTTGGTCTGACACTTTGGGGTTTTGTAGATATAGAATCATGTAGTCTACAGATAGAAATAATTTGACTTCCTCTCTTGCTATTTGGGTGTGCTTTATTTGTTTCTCTTGCCAGATAGCTCTGGGTAGGACTTTCAATACTATGTTGAATAGAAGAGATGAGAGAGGGCATCCTTGTCTTGTGCTAGTTTTGAAGGGGAATGCTTCCAGCTTTTGCCCATTTAGTATAATGTTGGCTGTGGATTTGTCATAGATCGCTCTTATTATTTTGAGGTATGTCCCTTCAATATCTAGTTTATGGAGAGTTTTTAACATGAAGGGGTGCTGAATTTTATCAAAAGCCTTTTCTGCATCTATTGAGATATTCATGTGGTTTTTGTCTTTAGTTCTGTTTATGTGATGAATCACATTTATTGATTTGTGTATGTTGAACCAATCTTGCATCCCAAGGATGAAGCCTACTTAATCACAATGGATTAGTCTCTTGACATGCTGCTGAACTGAGTTTGCAAGTATTTTGTTGAGGATTTTTGCATCAATGTTCATCAAGGACATTGGCCTGAGGTTTTCTTTCTTGTGTGGGTCTCTGCCAGGATTTGGTATCAAGATGATGCTGGCCTTATAGAATGAGTTGGGAAGGAGCCCCTCCTCCTCAATTTTTTGGAATAGTTTCAGTAGAAATGGTACCAGCTCTTCTTTGTACATCTGGTAGAATTCAGCTGTGATTCCATCAGGTCCTGGGCTTTTTTTGATTGGCAGGCTATTTATTACTGAGTTAATTTTGGAGCTCCTTATTGACTTGCTCAGGTAATCAATTTCTTTCTGGCTTAGTCTTGGGAGGGTGTATGTGTTCAGGAATTTACCCATCTCTTCTAGATTTTCTAGTTTGTATGCCTAGAGGTGTTTGTAGCAGTGTCTGCTGGTTCTTTTTATTTCTGTGGCGCCAGTAATAACATTACCTTATCATTTATTGTTGTGTTTATTTGGATATTCTCTTTTCTTCATTAGTCTAGGTGTAATAGCCTATCTATATCATTATTTTTTTTGAAAAACTAATTCCTGTATTCGTTGATCTTTTGAATTTTTTTGTGTGTCTTGATTTCCTTAATTTAACCTCTGATATTGGTTATTTCTTGTCTTCTGCTAGCTTTGGGGTTTTTCTGTTTTTGCTTCTCTAATTTTTTTAATTGTGAGATTAGGTTGTTAATTTAAGATTTTTCTAAATTTTGATGTGGCCATTTAGTGCTATGAATTTCCCTCTTAACACTGCCTTAGCTGTGTCTCAGAGATTCTGGTATATTGAACCTATGGGGGTCTAACCTCCCACTTTGCTGGACCTGCAGCTACTTTTGCTGGAAAGCCCAAGTATCTAAGCCTTAATAGAATAGAGAGCCCAGAAATAAGGCTGCACACCTACAACCATCCGATCTTGGACAAAGCTGACAAAAACAAGCAGTGGGGAAAGGACTCCCTATTCGAAAAATGGTGCTGGGATAACAGGCTAAGCCATATGCAGAAAATTGAAACTGTACATCTTCCTTACACCATACACAAAAATTAACTCAAAATGGATCAAAGACTTAAACACAAAACCCCAAACTAGAAAAACCTTGAAAAAAAACCTAGACAATACCATTTTCGACACATGAACAGGCAAGTGTTTCATGATAAAGATACCAAAAGCAATTACAACAAAAGTAAAAATTGACAAATGGGTTCTAATTGAACTAAACAGCTTCTGCATAGCAAAACAATGAACAGAGTAAACAGATAACATACAGAAGGGGAGAAAATTTTTGCAAACTCTGCATCTGACAAAGCTCTAATATCCAGCATCTATAAGGAACTTAAGCAAATCTACAAGAAAAAAAAATGTAAAAAAGTAGTCAAAGGACATGAACAAACAGTTTTCAAAGGAAGACATACATGCAGCCAGCACACATATTTAAAAAAGCTTAACATCATTGATTATTAGAGAAATGTAAATCAAAACCCCAATGAGATACTGTCTTGGCACCAGTCAGAATAGCTATTATTAAAAACTCAAAAAATAACAGGTGCTGGCAAGATTGGGGAGAAAAAGAAATGCTTATACACTGTTGGGTAGGAGTGTAAATTAGTGCAACTATTATGGAAAGCAGTGTGGCAATTCATCAAAGAACTAAGAGCAGAACTGCCATTCAACTCAGCAATTCCATTATTGGGTAAATACCCAAAGGAATATAAATTGTTCTATTGTAAAAACAGATGCACGTGTATGTTCATTGCAACACTATTCACAATAGCAAACACATGGAATCAACCTAAATGCCCATCAGTGGTATACTAGATAAAGTAACTGTGGTATATATATACCATGGAATACTATGCAGCCATAAAAAGAATGAAATAATTTCCTTTGCAACAACATGGATGGAGCTAGAGGCCATTATCCTAAGCAAACTAATTCAGGAACAGAAAGTCAAATACCACATGTTCTCACTTAGAAGTGGAAGTTAAATGAGGAGAACACATGGACACATAGAGGGGCACAACAGACACTGGGGCCTTCTGGAGGGTGGAGGGTGGGAGGAGGGAGAGGATCAGGAAAAATAACTAATGGGTACTAGGCTTAGTACCTGGGTGATGAGGAATCTGTACAACAAACCTCCATGACACAAATTTTTCTATATAACAAATCTGTACATTTATCCCTGAACTTAAAAGTTTTAAAAAAAATCTACCAATGGATGTTCAAATTAGTATGAGAAAGTTTGAGGAGAAACAAAATAATTTCATAGTCCCAAAATATCTCCTTCAAGATATTTACTAATTACAAAAGAAAAAAGTGTAACTTTACAGTGGAGAAAGCCAGCAGACACCACCTTAATCAAATGATCAAGGTTAATTATCACCAGTAATAAGACATACATGATGTACTCCCTGATATATAGGCTGAGAAGGTCATATCACTGTAATATGCCTGCCAAAAATGCATAACTTCAATCCAATAATGAGAAAACATCGATCCAACCCCAATTAGCAGTTATTCTGCAATATAACTGACTAGTATTCTTTAAAAGTGGCAAGGTCATGAAATACAAGCAAAGACTGAGGAAATGTCATAGATTGGAGAAGCCAAAGGAGATATGGCAACTAAATATAATGTGAGATCCAATTAGTAAAAGAACTGGTGAAGTTCCACTTAGGCCTGCCACACTGCTTTCCATAATAGTTGCACTAATTTACACTCCTACCCAACAGTGTATAAGCATTTCTTTTTCTCCCCAACCTTGCCAGCACCTGTTATTTTTTGAGTTTTTAATAATAGCTATTCTGACTGGTGCCAAGACAGTATCTCATTGGGGTTTTGATTTACATTTCTCTAATAATCAATGATGTTAAGCTTTTTTAAATATGTGTGCTGGCTGCATGTATGTCTTCCTTTGAAAACTGTTTGTTCATGTCCTTTGACTACTTTTTTACATTTTTTTTTCTTGTAGATTTGCTTAAGTTCCTTATAGATGCTGGATATTAGAGCTTTGTCAGATGCAGAGTTTGCAAAAATTTTCTCCCCTTCTGTATGTTATCTGTTTACTCTGTTCATTGTTTTGCTATGCAGAAGCTGTTTAGTTTAATTAGAACCCATTTGTCAATTTTTGCTTTTGTTGTAATTGCTTTTGGTATCTTTATCATGAAACACTTGCCTGTTCATGTGTCGAAAATGGTATTGTCTAGGTTTTTTTCCAAGGTTTTTCTAGTTTGGGGTTTTGTGTTTAAGTCTTTGATCCATTTTGAGTTAATTTTTGTATATGGTGTAAGGAAGATGTACAGTTTCAATTTTCTGCATATGGCTTAGCCTGTTATCCCAGCACCATTTTTCGAATAGGGAGTCCTTTCCCCACTGCTTGTTTTTGTCAGCTTTGTCCAAGATCGGATGGTTGTAGGTGTGCAGCCTTATTTCTGGGCTCTCTATTCTATTAAGTTGGTCTAAATATCTGTTTTTGTACCATTACCATGCTGTTTTCATTACTGTAGCCCCACAGTATAGTTTGAAGTTGGGTAGTGTGATGCCTCCAGCTTTGCTCTTTTTACTTAGGATTTCCTGGGCTATTCAGGCTCTTCTTTGGTTCCATATTTTAAAATAGATTTTTCTCGTTCTGTGAAGAATGTCCTTGGTAGTTTGATAGGAATAGCATTGAATCTATAAATTGCCTTGGGCAGTATGGCTACTTTAACAATATTGATTCTTCCTATCCATGAGCGTGAAATGTTTTTCTATTTGTTTGTGTCATCTCTGATTTCTTTGAGCAGCGTTCTGTAGTTCTCCATGTAGAGATCATTCACCTCCCTGGTTGCCTGTATTCCTAGGTATTTTATTCTTTCTGTGGCAATTGTGAATGAGATTGCATTCCTGATTTGGCTCTCAGCTTGGGTGTTGTTGCTGTGTAAGAATGCTAGTGATTTTTGTACATTCATTTTGTATCCTGAAACTTTTCCAAAGTTGTTTATCATCTTGATGAGCTTTGGGATTGAGACTACGGGATTTTCTTTCTTTTTTTTTTTGAGATGGAGTTTCACTCTTGTTGCCCAGGCTGGGGTGCAACGGCGCAATCTTGGCTCACTGCAGCCTCAGCCTCCTGGGTTCAAGCGATTCTCCTGCCTCAGCCTCCTGGGTATTTGGGATTACAGGAATTCGCCACCACGACTGGCTAATTTTGTATTTTTAGTAGAGACGGGGTTTCTCCATGTTGGTCAGGCTGGTCTCGAACTCTCAACCTCAGGTGATCCACCCTCCTCGGCCTCCCAAAGTGCAGGGATTACAGGTGTGAGCCACCGTGCCCGGCCGGGATTGTCTACATATAGAATCATGTGGTCTGCAAACAGGGATAGTTTGACTTCCTCTCTTTCTATTTGGATGTTCTTTATTTCTTTCTCTTGCCTGATACCTCTGACCAGCACTTTCAATTCTATGTTGAATAGGAGTGATGAGAGACAACATTCTTTTCTTGTGCCAGTTTAAGGGGGAATGCTTCCGGCTTTTGTCCATTCATTATGATGTTGGCTGTGGGTTTGCTATGACGACTCTTGTTGTTTTGAGGTATCCAAGGAACCTTCTCATCCTTTGATGTCCTCCACCAAGTGGTCTTCCAACAATAATGATAACTTGCATTTTTTTAAAGTGCGCTATTTTGAAAGCTCTCACCCATTCATTACTTAATTTAATTCTTATGAAAATCCTCTGAAATTGACTCAGCGGGTCCTATTTTCCACAATTTTCAAGTAACAGTACTGAAAAAGTCATTTCTCAAGTGTATATCCTAGTGACAATAGGTTATTTAAATGCTCAAATTTTATTTTTGCAATGAGACAGCATAGGCTCCTGGTCTGGCAGTCAGTCTGCTGTGGGTATCTGCAGTGCAGCCAGGAAGTCACTGTCTTCCAAACATAAAAGAGGTTAGAGAGGCTGATCCTCACAGAAAGCATCCTCTGCCTGTGACTTCTTGCCACTGGAATGCACGTTGTTCGGTTACTCCTACACAGAATGTTGCCATCACCATCAGAAGGAACACACTTCAAATAAGAAACATATCAATGGGCTCAGAATTCACCTTAATAAGCAAATATTTCATATACACATAATATTTTCCATACCATGTTTTATACATGGGTTACATATAGACATGGGACTGTACTAGTGACTTCTAGAATCAATCTAATGATCTCTTTATATTTGTTGCTCGTTTGTCTTGTATTCCTGTCATTGTATTACACACAATGACATTAGTTTTAAAGCAATGTGTAGAGCTTCTGGGCTGGTTAAGATGTAGAGCTGCATGGGAGCTTTGTGGTCTGCCTCTCCCCTTCGCCTAACGCATCCTTTCCATTTGGTTGTTCCTGTGTTGTATCCTTTCTAATAAATTGATGCACAATAAAAATAGCAATTAACAATGGTTGGTATAAAAGAAAAAAAATCTTTTTTCTTAGTCCATCTGAAAACTAGAGAAATAGCTTTTCTAGCAGCAGTAACAACACTGGAGAGGTTGATGATAACAAAAGTCTTTCCTGAACAGCATTTATTTTCATTTCAAATGAGGGATGAACACAAGGACAAGGCAGAGCACTTCATAGACTAACTTTTCTTGATGTACTGGAATCCACTTTGCTGTGAAAATGTATCATATCATGGTTTGCTCTGTATTTCCAGGTAGTGTGCACTGGCAAAGTCTTTGAATAAGTTTAATTCTCATTCATTCTTATTATTATGAAAGCTATGTTTAGATTTAAAGTTTATGGTTAAGATGAGGCTTAATTCAATGAATTAGTTATTTATTTTTTTAGTAGAAAAATGAGAGAGAATGTACTGAATTATGATTCCTATGAGAAGCTTGGCAACAGCTTAACTTTATAAACTAATTGAAGAAACTTGTCAAATTATATTTGGCAGCTTAAAATCTTGGATTTAATGTAAGAGATCAGAATTAATCTGAACGTTGTTTACATTAACTAATGTTTATTATTTTAACCAAATTTAGTCCTGAACTATTCTGACCCTGAAGGGCAGAATGCTTTAAAGCAGTAATTTTCTATAAAAATCTAGAATTTTTCTTATATTATTCATATCTATGTCATTTTAAAATTTGGAACTACTATATAAATTTTATGCATTTCTATAAGTCTCTGTAACATAGTCCAGGCCAAATACTTCTTGTTTATAAACTGCTAAGTAAATTCAGCTTTGTATATGTGGATAGTTTTAATAAAAGTAAACCAAGGAGTTAGTAAAAACAGTTGTTCTCAAACTGTAATCAGAAATGCCTGGCAGGCTGGGCTTGGTGGCTCACCCCTGTAATCCTAGCACATTGGGAGGCTGAGGTGGGTGGATCACCTGAGACTAGGAGCTTGAGTCCAGCCTGGCCAATATGGCGAAACCCCATCTCTACTAAAAACACAAAAAATTAGCAGGGCGTGGTGGTACACGCCTGTAATCCCAGCTACTCGGGAAGCTGAAGCAACAAAAATCACTTGAACCTGGGAGGCAGAGGCTGCAGTGAGCGGAGATTGCGCCAGTGGACTCCAGCCTGGACAACAAGAGTGACACTGTCTCAAAAAGAAAAAAAAAAACAAACCTGGTGATCCTTTTAAACATGCATGGCTTTTGCCCTGTCTATAGACTTACTGAGTTTGAATGTCAAAGTATAGCATTTGAGAATATTTTATGCTTTTCAGTTGATTCTGCTGTGAACTGTTTGAGAAAATACTAGGTGAAACTGCATCATTAATATTATTCACTATTAACTGGAGAAGATAGTAATGTTACAAATCCATATGCTGGTAGATGTATAAAACATCTTTAGGTGTTTTCCTTTAGAGAACTGGGGGTCAGGCAGAGGTGAAAGATATATTTATTTTTGACTCTATATAATGCATTCATTTTACCATTTGAAGTTAGTTTTCACTGAGCTTCTAAGTTACAAATATGGGGGTGAGGGGGTATGTGGGATATGAGTAAATGGGTATATATGAAGTCAAAGAATATAGAAAAGTATATGATCTGTTGTATTCTTTTTGACACCTCATAAATTTATATTTCTCCTTAGAAAACTTCTATTTATAATTTTTAAGGATTATCAATTAACATTCATAATAAGCAATCTTTCCCATCTTTCATTTCTACTCCATCCTTAGCCTCTTACACATAACTATTTCTAGACTTCTCACTATAAGCCAGGCCTTATGCTAGGCTATGACAATATAAGTGACACATGGTCACTACCCTCAAATGTTACGAAGAAAACCCCCCAGTGTAAAAGAAAACCCTTTATCTATAAAGAGATAAAGAAATTTGTGTAAGGCAAACTTATCCCTCAATACGTCATCTAAAAATATTTAAATATCAAGCAGTCAAAGCATCTACTGAGAATGTAATACATTTATTATAAAGAGAGTGGCCAAAAAAAAAAAAAAAAAAAAAAAAGAACCCGCATTCCTTCTATTCCTACTATTCCCTCTTCCTCTGTTGTGGAATATTGACCTATTTCTTTGCAAACTTTTGTGTAGGTATATATGTATGTATTTATTTACATTATTTGCTTCTACCATATTACTATAAGCTTTTGCTTAGTTATTTGGTTATTCTAAATTCTTAAGGCTGCCAAAATGCCACCCAAAGGGGGATGGAGGTGAGAGGAGAAGTGCCTTTTTAGACTGCATGTCTGTATATACTACTGTTCCCTGGAATGCCCATTTCATTCCCTATCTGTACTCTTTTCGGCTTCACAGACTCCTCAGAAATGCACTCGCTTTCCATTTATCCATCTAATTACCCTCCCTCTTTATTTTGAAATATATAATTTGGATTACAAAGATATGCTGATAAACAGATTTTCTTTAAATCTGAAACTGGTGAGGCCTGCCAGGCAAAGGAAGGAAAAAGATTTGGTTATTAAATAGCACTGAGATTCAAACATAAAAATGAATGTCCCAAACACTGCACGCTAGTCAAATGTGGAGTATAAATTTAACTCTAAGCTGTTTAACAAAAGAGAGTGATTTAAAATAATTACAGTTATTAACTATTTTAAAATTTAAAATTAGTAACTATTATTTAGTAAAATTTACTGTTTAAAAATATAATTAAATGTTTAGGGAAAGCACAACACTTTTGTATTTGCAGGTACACCATTCATTTTGTATTCTTAATCCACAGTTCTGGTTTTTCTTATGGGTGGTATCTGTTTTCCTTTCATGAGCTTTAATTGGCTAAAACGGATCCCCTCTCATTCAGGTGACTAATGTCTAGGCCACAGGAAATTCAATGTAAGTGGCTATTAAAGGAGTTCTCTGGAATACTCACAGTGCATAAATTAGAGTTTTATAAATGATCTAAAACTAGTAAATGGTCAAAATAATGTGAAGTTAGAAATTATGCAAATAAAGGTAAGAAATAGAAGTTAGCTTTTGAATCATCTAAATAGACATGTTATTTTCCTGTCACTGAACATGGGGCTGCTGCTGCTGCTGCGGCTGCTGTTGAAGTTAGGTGAAAATAGCGAAGAATTGAACTGGAAACTGTATAATGCGAAATGTTTATAAGCTCCAGAAATTCAACAACAAATTTTTCCTTGTTTTCCTTCTCAGAATTCTCTAGTAGAATAAATCAGATATTGATGAAAATTGAATAGAGAAGTATGCCAAGAACTTCACAGTATCAGTCAGTCTCTACTGCATAGCATTTAAATATTTTCAGGTAATGCTTCCCATTAAATCATTTAGCACTTTCTAAATTTAGATTTCAATTGTTGCTTTATATATATATATACGTAATATAAATAGTATGAGTACTTTCAAATCATATTCACTCACACTATCGAATTCAAATATCTAGATCACCTGTGAGGAAGATAAAAATAGTTATAATTTATTTATTGTCATTTCATTTCAAACCCTGTTCTAAATTCTTTTCTTAACTCATTTAAGTAAATCCTATGAGGTATATGCTGTTAATTTTTTACAGATGCAGGCATGGAGGCATGGAGAAAATGTCTTAATAACTGAAGGCCTCACAAATGGTAAATGCTAGAGATAGAATTTGAATGTGGGCAGCTGGACTCCAGAACTGCCCCTAGGCTTTGCAAGGAAGGAAAAAGAAGCAGAGGCATTATATAAGTCTCTGACTCCTAATACATATCTCTATATGACATGTAGAGGTATAGAACAAATGTCCTCTGGTTGGGTCTGAAGTTATAGAAAATACAGCCTTAAGGTTTCAATCAGTCAGAATTAGAAGCCAGAATTCTTCCATTCTAAGCATACATAATAAACATAGCTTCTCATGGGAACATACAAGCTGAGGAGTATCACTGGTTGAGTCTTTCCAGTCCCTGATCTGGGGGGACTCTCAGTCCAGGAAAGTGTATAAGCTCACTGAAACAATAGGATGAGTGCTATTGTATACACACACACACATACACATGAGCACATGTGCATACATATATGCATACATGCACGCAAGATTTGGAAGACTTATATGCATTTAAAAAATGTTTAAAATCCAGATTAAACAAACAATTATTACATCCTGAACTGTGTCAGTGTAACTTCCAGGGAGGAGCACTTGAACTAGGTCTACAGAATAACCAGGATGAGATGAACATGTCCAGCCCAAACATCAGAAAGAAACAAAAGTAGCTGAAGTGTTGTGGAAAGTACAATGAATATGGCTATTTATTTTGCTTCAACCAAACATGGTGACCTTGGGCAAGTTCCTTGACTTCTCTGAGTTCATTTCCTCTCCTGTAAATTAGATATTGAAAACTGCCAACTACACCAGGCCATTGTGAAGAAAAGTAATATACATGAATATGCCTTATAAACTATAAAATGGTATATAAATCAATGTATTATTAATATCTTCATGTTTATATTTCATGAAATAAATGATTATATGCAGTAGCTATTTCTTTTTAAATTCCTAACCTATGGCTTTAGATGGTGATAAATTACTTAGAAATGAGAATATGATTGTATGAGTTCTCTCATAAAATGTTGCACAGTGCCTGGAAAATATCTGGCATACAACATACATTTGATGAATAAATTAATAAATGAATCATAAAAATGAATAAATTTCAAGCTACAGTTTTTCCAAGTCTGTCATTGCCCTGCCTTAAGGAGGCCATAGCTTCAACCACTGGACTGTGAAAAAAAAAAATCTGCAGCATTATTTAAATCTATCATGCTGGCTTTCTTCCCGGGATAAATGACTAGTAGCAGCATTCTAAATTTAACATTATTTTTGTGTTTTAATTTCATAATTATAATTTATTATAATTCACCTAAAAATACCTCTACATAATTCATCAAATAATTTAATCAAAGGGTTTTTCACATACAAAAGAAAAACAGTGTTTGCTAGTTAGGTTAGTAATTATTAATAAGCATTCTCTAAGCCATTTAATTTTCAAATAATTTTTTAAAAAATATCAAAGAAATATTGTGCACTAAAGAAAAAATCTAATAATATATAAGGGTATATTTTTAAAAATTGACCTCTCCCACTCACACTTTCCCTGTCCCTGTCTAAATTCCATGATATGACTACTTCAGCTACTTTTATGTTTAGCTGTTCTCTTAGTTACCTAGATTTAACTAAATATCTTTCTATGTCATAATTTTTCACCTGCAGTCGTTGTCTTTTGACTCCCCATAAATTTGTACCAATGGTTTTCCGTTCCTTCACCAGCTACTTCTATAACTTTAAAAATAATACTCTAGTAACCATTTTGTTAAGCAATCATCAGCTTTCTATGAGAACAGGATTCATCTGGACTCCTAATTTGTGTGATAGGACCTGGTAGCTGTCTTGCTATTTTTAATACTTTTCTAACCACTTTCTACCTTCCAAATCTTACAAGTGTATCTTGATTTTTACTTTTCAAGGTTACTTTATAATCATAATTATATATGTTTTAAAATTTCAACTTTTATTTTAGATTCAGGACATGTACAGATTTGTTACATGGGTATACTAGGTGAAGCTGAAGTTCAGAGTATGACTGATCCCATCACTCAGGTAGTTAGTGTGGTACCCAGTAGGCAGTTTTTCAGCCCTTTACTCCCTCCCTCCCCAACCTTGGAGACTCCAGTGTCTATTTTCCCAATCTTTATGTCCATGTGTACTCAGTGTGCCTGGCTCCCACTTATAAGTGAGAACATGTGGTATTGATTTTCTGTTCCTGTGTTAATTAGCTTAGGATAATAGCCTCCAGCTGCATCTATGTTGCTGCAAAAGATATGATTTCATTCTTTTTTATGGCTGCATAGTATTCCATGATGTTTATATGAACCACATTTTCTTCATCCAATCCACTGTTTATTGACATCTAGGTTAATTCAAGGTCTTTGCTATTGTGAATAGTGCTGCGATGAACTATATGAGTGCATGTGTCTTTTTGGTAGGATTTATTTCCCTTTGGGCATGTACCCAGTAATAGGATTGCTGGGTCAAATTATAGTTCTATTTTTAGTTGTCTGAGGAATCTCCAAACAAGTTTCCATTTTGGCTGTACTAATTTACATTCCCATCAACAGTATTCAGGTGTTCCCTTTCCTCTACATCTCACCACTATCTATTGTTTTTTGACTTTTTAATGAAGTCATGTGAGAGATATATAATAGTTATGTGGGATGGTATTTTATTGTGGTTTTTATTTGCATTTCTCTGATGATTAGTGATGTGAGCATTTTTTTCATACGTATGTTTTTGCTTGACTATCTTCTTTTGAGAAGTTTCTCTTCATGTCCTTTGCCTGCATTTTAACGGGGTTGTTTTCTACTTGTTCAATTGTTTAAGTTCCTTAGAAATTCTGGATATTAAACCTTTGTTGGGTGCATAACTTGTGAATATTTTACCCCATTCTGTAGGTTATCTGTTGGTCATTTATTTTGCTGTGCAGAACTTCTTTCATTTAATTAGAGTCCACTTGACAATTTTTATTTTTGTTGCAATTGCTTTTGAGGACTTAGTCATAAATTCTTTGCCAAGGCTAACACTCAGAAGGATATTTCCTAGGCTTCTCCTAGGATTTTCATAGTTTTAGGTCTTACATTTAAGTTGTTAATCCATCTCTAGTTAATTTTTTTTTTTTTTTTTTTTTTTTTTTTTGAGGCGGAGTCTCTCTCTGTCGCCCGGACTGGAGTGCAATGGCCGGATCTCAGCTCACTGCAAGCTCCGCCTCCCGGGTTTACGCCATTCTCCTGCCTCAGCCTCCCGAGTAGCTGGGACTACAGGCGCCCGCTAGTTTTTGTATTTTTAGTAGAGACGGGGTTTCACCGTGTTAGCCAGGATGGTCTCGATCTCCTGACCTCGTGATCCGCCCGTCTCGGCCTCCCAAAGTGCTGGGATTACAGGCTTGAGCCACCGTGCCCGGCCTCTAGTTAATTTTTGTATATGGTGATGGGTAGGAATCCAGTTTCATTCTTCTGTATATAGATAGACAGTGATCCCAGCACCATTTATTGAATAGGGAGTCCGTTCCCCATTGCTCATTTTTGTCCATTTTTTTGACGTTCAAATGGTTGTAGATGCTTACCTTTATTCCTAGTTTCTCTATTGTTTCAATTGTGTCTGGTTTTTTTTGGTTTTTTTTTTTTGTTTGTTTTTTTTTGTTGTTTTTTTTGTTTTGTTTTGTTTTGTTTTGTTTTTTGAGGCGGAGTCTCGCTCTGTCGCCCGGACTGGAGTGCAGTGGCGGGATCTCAGCTCACTGCAAGCTCCGCCTCTCGGGTTTACGCCATTCTCCTGCCTCAGCCTCCCGAGTAGCTGGGACTACAGGAGCCCGCCACCTCGCCCGGCTAGTTTTTGTATTTTTAGTAGAGACGGGGTTTCACTGTGTTAGCCAGGATGGTCTCGATCTCCTGACCTTGTGATCCGCCCGTCTCGGCCAACATGCTGCTTTGGTTACTGTAGCCTTGTAGTATAAAGTTTAGTAATGTGATGTCTTCTGCTTTGTTCTTTTTGCTTAGGATTGCTTTGGCTATTCAAGCTCTCTTTTGATTCCAGAACAGTTTTTACAACAGTTTTTTACAGATTTTAGAACAGTTTTTTTCTAATTCTGTGAAAAATGACGGTGGTGGTTCAATAGGAATAATGTTGAATCTGTAGATTGCTTTATGGTATGGGTTCTCTCTACCCATGAGCATGGAATGTTTTTCCATTTGTTTGTGTCATCTGCAGTTTTCTTTCAGCAGTATTTTACAGTTCTTCTTGTAGAGATCTTTCACCTCCTTGTGTAACTGTAATTACATCATTCATGCTTTGTTCAATTGCCTGATTCTATACTTTGAAAAGTCTGTAATACCATAATTATTATTTGGACTATGAACATTGCTCATTACAATGAGTGGTGTGCTAAGACTATGTTTTCTTTTTTACAATTCCAGTATTTCAAAGTTGTGTGCCACTCATGAAGAACTTCTTCATTTATTTGTATGTTTGTCGACTCATTCAATAAATAGTTATAGGGCATCTTCTATGTATCAGGCACTGTTCCAAGCCCATGGAATAAAATAATGAGTGAAAACTACAAATGTTCCTGACCTCCTTATATCCCGTTGAACAGAGACAAACAATAAGGATTGGACACAGAAGCAAATAAATTACATCACGTTTAAGAAAGCTATGGGGAAATTAAAACATAAAACAGGGTGAGGAAGACCAGTCTTGCTGGTTGTAGGTTATAATTTTAAATAGTGTGATCAGGTTAGACTTCATTTAAACAATATTTGAGGTAGACAAGGAAGTTCAGTATACAGATACCTAGAGAAATAGAGTTTGAAGCAGAAGGCAGAATTAGAGGAGGAAATCCTACCTGGGAAGTGTACCTGATCTTTGAGACTGGAGTAAGCAAAGGTGAAAGTGTTAAAAGATGAGGTCAGAGATGTGATTGGGGCCGGGGACTGGGGTGGGGACAGATCCAGTGAGAACTTTCACTTTTCCTCTATTTCAGGGGAGTATTTTAGGGGATTGAGCAAAGATATTTACTGCTCTGTATTATATTTTTTACAGGGTCACTCCTATATTGATAAATAAATGTGAGAAGCAAATATAGAAGTAAAGAGACCAATTAGAAGCTACATAAGAATGCAGGAAAATTGTGATGTGTCCTTCAACTGGGAATTCCATGTATTTTATTTCCTTGAAATTTCTCTTTTTAAATGTTCTGTCTTTCTTGAGTTATATGTTGGATCTTTTGTATTGATTCTGTATGTCTCTTAGTTTTTTTTCTCAAAACTTTAACCTCCTATTCTTCATTTTATCTTCCAATTCTTCCACTGAAAGTACCTTTAGTTTCATTTTTTGTTGTTCTTTAACTGATTGTTTTTTTCACCACGGCACCCTATACCTGTATTATGGATATACTGTCTTCATAAATAAATCAGTTTAACAATATTGATATTAAGAATTGTATTTGGGTTAATTTAGTTTAATTTCTATTCTTTTTCTTTGAGTAATCTCTGCTTCCCCAATAGTAATTTTCCCTTTTTTAAAATTGTTTTTTTCCATGTTGAAGGCTGTCTTCAAATGTATGGTAATGCTTGAATCGCTGTTCATATTTAATATAAGTAAAAGAAAAGCAGACTTGGTGGCCTATATACTTATGCAGGTTTTGTCTCTGTCTCACTTGACAAAGAATGAGTAGGATGAATCTGTCCTTTAAACTGGAGGACTCTAAATGCTTTAATCTGTGATTGTCAACATTTGTGTGAATAGTTAGAGAATTCTTAGAATGTGCTTTACATATTTCTTCAAAGAAGAAATTTCTACCTTTTGGCTTGAGAGATAAATTTTGGCTGTCAGTATTTTTTGAGCCAAGGTAAAGGAAGGAAATTGGAGTGGGGTAGGGTTGACTGTTTATAAACCAAATTTTAGCCTCATTTTTGCTATGACTGGTGTTGCCGAGTCTGGAGCCTGTGTCTGTAATCCTAAATTGAGTTGTCCTTTACTGTGAACCATAAGTAAATACAAGATTACAAAGTGGTAAGTGCTCTTATTTTTGTTTTAAAAATAAAACAAGATGACTTAGGGAGGGCAAGAATATTTCCCTAGGAAAGGGACAATTATGAGGAGATCTGATTAATAAGGAAGCATTCACAAGATGAAAAATTACCAGTAGAGAGCGTATTTCTGGCATAGCCTATTCAAAGGCCTTATTTCATGGGGGCACATAGGGTGAGCACAGGGAGAGACAGATAGACATTTAAGCTTTTAGTTGTTGATGATGATGATTGCTCCATTTTAGACCTAGTGTTACTAACAACAATAAGACTATTAAGTATGCATAAAACATAATTATTCACATATTCACCTTAATAAAATGATCACTAAAATTTTGAGCCCCTAGTGTGTGTGTGACTATCTTATGTGTTAATTATAATATTTAGCATAATTTTTATCTTCCTATTTGCAAATTTGGAAATTGACACTGCAAGAACATAAGTAATTTGCTTAATGTCACACAACCACAAAAACTAGAGCTAAAGCAAACTCAGAACTGATTTTTCACACTGCAATTATTTTCTTTATAATACCTTATGAAATAAAACCATAGCTAAGAAATTAATAAGATGATCTTTTAAATACCCAGACTTTATATTCATTTGTTTTACTTTATCTGTTTAACTTATTTGACTTATTTCAGTGTTTATAATAAAAAACAAATCTGAACTTAATTAGAAAAAATAACCCCTAGAAATGCTAATATTTGTTTACTACTGTTATTTAAACTTTACAATATTACTTAGAAGCACAATTTTCATACAGTAGTATTTAAATCTGATAATATTAGAACTCAACCATGGGTGATTTTTTAAACTGATTTATCTTCTAATTTATTGTGTGACTTCAAAATCTTGTGTCAATAACAACAATAAGATGACCAATAAGATGACTCAAATATACTTTTGTGGGATTTGTTAATCAATGACCCAGATGGAAGCAACAAGAATATTAAAATGAAGAAACTCTAGACAGTTTGTTGCTCAGCCCTGTAAGTGAAAGAGATAGAGGAAAACATATAATACTTATCAGTCAAATAGGGCCTAGCAGAATGCCAATATTTTAGACTGAGACACTTTTATGTGTCATTTGAAGTCATTTTTGGCCCTTGTTGTTCTGCAGATGTTCCTGAAAAAGTCGAATGATTCTACTCTTTCACTTTGTTTTGATAGAAGTTTTAAACATGTCTTCCCTTTTCTGTACTTTAGAGAACAATCGAGACTAAACTGGAAGAAAGGGGTAAAAAATTTAGGAGTGATAGAACTCAGTTCAGTGAAAACATTAATTAAATACTTTAATCAAAGTAAACATTAATGTAAAAAGCCTTTTAGGAACATAGAGGATTAAATATAGGAATTATTATACTGACTGGCATCTTGAGCCAACCCTTTAACTCTATTTTCTCCTACATGAAGCAGATGCCACAGTCTTTCATTTAAAGCACATATAAAGCAGGACAACACGGACATTCGGTGACAGAACTAGAAATCAGAAGGAGCTAGTTCATCTAACTTCATTAAAGCAAGTTCATTTTGTTCCTCTGGTTCTTTAGGATCTTTAATGATATACTCTTAAAAATTCAAAATAGGTGACTGAAGGGGGATATATCAAACAAACTAATATTAGACAATGGCACTCACATTTTGATTTTAGCTTGAGTGTGTGTGTGTGTACACGTGTGTGTGTGTGTACGCTCATACTCCACAGCATAGGAGCTGCTTCTAATATTTGGCCTGGTCATGTAGGATCTTTTGTTGCAGCTAATTCACTAATCTATTACATGGACCCATTTTTAAATTATGAGTCTTTTATGAAACAGGATGTCTCTTGTTTGTAGTGCTTAGGGAGCAAAATGCCTGATATTAGTGTGGCTTAGTATATCTCATTGCTGAAAAATTTCCTCTAAATCTGAGGCTAAGAGAATGTACTCCATTTTACATAATTATACCCTTGGAAATCACCATTTCTGCCTGATGCAAGTTGAACTTGCTGCTTAGGGTGTATGAATTACTCCTTTGATACAGGTGAACAAAGCATAAACGTGAGGAAGATAGTAGATGAGCAAAAGCACATTCAATGATGTAAAACACATTTATCTGAATGTATATCTTCCAACAATATTCAGGGCTAGGCAATATTCAGAAAAAAATAAAGTGGTATTATTTAAATAAAATGAGCAATTGCTGACTTGAACCATGAATGCTTGGCATTGTTTTTCAGGAAACAGGATGGGTGGGTTGTTTTCATCACCTCCAATATTTTGCAAGCTTCCCCTGTGATCCACAATATGAATTTACAATTGCGTTTTGCTGAAATAGCAGCTGGAGCTTGTGCAGCAAGGTTTTTCTCTGCCAAGTGAACTGGGCTGTATGGGATTAAATCTGTGACCTTGTCCTCATTAACCCAATGCTCTAACCAACTGAGATAGCTTCTGCAGTTCACTCTGGAGTATGTGAGATGTTTGCAATGGTGGACAAATGAAAACAGGGTATGTAACATAATGGCCATTGGCAGAATTTTTATTTTAAGATAAGAAGCATTCTTGCAGAAGCCAATATCACCTCTGAATTAATTACTATTAACCAAGGCATTCAAGTAGATGCCAAGCTGTCACTGCGAGATTTAGTATTTAAAAACATAAAATATATCGCTAATCATGTTGGGAACGTTTTCATGTACTATGGTTTAGAAATCACGATCTGTAAACAATCAGCAGCCCCTTTCTTCCGGCTGTGAAGCATTATCAAACTGGGTGCTGACTGCAGAGGATCTAGCTTTCTGTTCTCTGTATCACTGATCCTTAGGTCTCTTGACCTGCAATACTATTATTTACTTGTGCAACTTGTTTTAGTCTATTTCAGGCTTGTCATAGATTAGTTTCATCATTTGACTATGTTTAATTAATTCCCCAGGTCTCTGAAAGCCTGTGCTTCATCTCTTAATCCAGCCATTGTTTACATTATCAAACAGTTTAAGTCTTGACCTCATATGTTAGGAAAAAGAGTTCAGTGATTGTTTCTTATTTTGGCTCGTCATGAAAGCATATGTCAATATGTTAATTTTTCTGAACTGTATATCAATACGCATTTTTACAGAAAATGGTTACATTTTATTAAAGGGTCATACACCAAAGTATGGGCATTTTCAAACCATTATCAATCTATGAAACTGTATCATGACTTTGGGTAAATTTTGTTTTTTTTTAAATTTCCTATGGGGCCGGGCGCTCACGCCTGTAATCTCAGCACTTTGGGAGGCCAAGGCAGGCGGATCACGAGGTCAGGAGATCGAGACCATCCTGACTAACACGGTGAAACCCTGTCTCTACTAAAAATACAAAAAGCCGGGTGTGGTGGCAGGCGCCTGTATCCCAGCTACTCGGGAGGCTGAGGCAGGAGAATGGCGTAAACCCGGGAGGCGGAGCTTGCAGTGAGCCGAGATGGCGCCACCGCACTCCAGCCTGGGCGACAGAGCGAGACTCCGTCTCAAAAACAAAACAAAACAAAAACAACAACAAAAACTTGTATGGTATTAGTTTCTGCGATGACTAGAGGAGCTACATACTTCTGACTCACATAAACCAAATTGTTCTAAGAAGCTATCTGACTCTAGTTTATTTGTGAGAAGAAATGTTTCTGAATAGCCACTATAAACTTTGTATTGGTTAAAATATCGCAGAACGAGTTTCAAATGGGTGTAGAAGTTTTTCTCCATTATGTAAAAGCTTGTAATTTTTCTCTAAAAGAAGAGTTGTTCAGGAGCTGCGACAGTGCATTAACAATTCAGCTTTTGTGTAAATTACTTTATTTATCAAGAGTTATGTTTCAAATATTTAATAGGCCTAAAAGTTTCTGTAGTCCATCTTCTCATTATATGGGTGAGGAAGTGAGACTCAGCAAGACTTCAAGAGGCAATTTCATGATACATCTAGGGAGAACTCAGATCCCTTTATTCAAGCAACATTTCAACACATTTGTGCTGGTACTTTTAAAGTAGAATTTGTTGTAGCATTCATAGGCATACTTTAATTTATCTAATATCTATATTTCTTTAATAAGAGAGTAATATGTATCACCTTCATATTTTTCATTACTGGAAATGGAGAGACCAGGTGCTAAGTTAAAATTTGCTGATGTAAATATGAGTCAACATTCTGCTTCAATACTCTCTCTGTTTGCCACTTAAAACTCATGAGATATGTATGTTAACAGTTAAGTAATAAGTTCAAAAGCTTTCTACATTTTCCAAAAATGTTTACTAAATGCAAAGTTGTGATTGATTCCTCTGTTGCAACATAAGTAAACATTGCAATTCCACAAACTACTTAAAAACATTGTTAATATTTATTTTAGAATTCTTTTACTGGATTAGTATTTTAAGCAAATGTGGAAAATAGGTAGTTAGTGAAGGGCTTTCTAAAAACATTTACTGTGTATGAAGTTTATGATATGTTTTGTTCTAAGTACTAGAAATGGTTTAAAAACTTTGACTCAGTCTATGAGGTGTTCGGATTCTAGCAAGGAAGCAAACACACTGTTTAAAATAACAATAAAATAACTGGATATGGGTTAATAACAGTGTTCTACTCCAAGTGATATGGGAAAACAATGAGGAAGCAACTGATTATTTTAGGTAAGTCCTCACATTTTTTAGAGAAGAGATGGAAATTAAACAACAAATGAAATAGAATAAATTGGAATTCACTAGGTGGAGAAGCAAGGATAAACATTATAGGCTAAGGAAATGGAAACAGCTAAGTAATAAAGATGAGACAACAAGGGGATATAAGGGAAAGTTGTCCATGTAGTAGCATCAAAGATTTGTGTGGTAAGAAGTATTTAGTATGGGAGGGTATGCTTTGATATCTGGAACCCAGATGGTAAGCAATTATGTATATCTTGCTAAGGAAGCTTGGTTGCTTTTGGTGTGTGTGTGTGTGTGTGTGTGTGTGTGTGTGTGTGTGTGTGTGACATGTGCACATCCTGGGTGTCATGCTATTGGTAAAGCAAGTGTGTATAGGACACATGCCATTCCTCTTTCCCCTTTGTCTGTAAAGTAGATTTTGACATGTAATTTTTAATGTATCTCAGGTCATGGAACAGTGAATTCTTTTCTTGGTAGATGTTAATACTGAAGAATTTGAAGGGAATCATGAGTGGAATTGCCTGTCTTTCATCAAAACAAAAATGAAGTCCTTCTCGACCTTGTACTTTGCACATAGGTTGAAGATAACTGTATACATCGTTCATTTTTGAAATACGACTTTTGTTTACAGTTACTGGAGATTTTGCTATTTATTTGGGAAGCAATTTGAAAGTGAGGAGAACTGAGCATATGAAGGTTGAACATGTCATCAACTAGTCCAAGGAAATTCAAAGTCAAAAATCAAATCCTTACATTTATGAAAGACATCATCTAGGCTGGGCATCGTGGCTCAGGCCTGTAATCTCAGCACTTTTGGAGGCTGAGGTGGGAAGATTTTTGAGCCCAAGGGTTTGAGATCAGCCTTGGCAGCATAGCAAGACCCCACCTCTACACAAATAAAAATAAAAACAATAGGCCAGGGGTGGTGGCACATAACTGTAGTCCTAGCTCCTTGGGGATCTGAGGGCAGAGGATCTCTTGAGCCTGGAAAATCGAGGCTACAGTGAGTTGTGGCCGTGTCACTCAAGCCTGGGTGACAGAGCGAGACCCTATCTCGGAAAAGAAAAAAAAAAAATAGCCAAGATCTTGTATATGGAATTTACAGATTATTTTGGGGAAAAAAGATATGTTACTTGAAGTATTCATTCAATCAAGCTAAAAATATTCTAAGTTTAGAATTCTTTTATTTTTCTGTCTCAGTTTGGACACTAATACTGTGGTTTGCCCAACATGGAATCTTCAGAATCTGAGAGCTCTATGAATATTTGTCGTTTGGGCTTAACTAAATTAGAACTCTTGTGGAATACCATATTTAGAGTTCTCCTTTAGAGTAGAGCCCAATTAGCATCTTATAAATAATGCAAATATGAATGAAGCAGTAAGAATTCTGCCAAAGTTCACTGCTTGTTTTCAACATATTGCTATTTACAAATATTTCGTTATTTTTTAATGTAAATTATTTGCAAAGTATTATTATAAGTACTGACAGCAATAATTCACACTTTAAATAACAAAGAATAATGACAAACACAAATCCCCCGATAGTACTTACAATTTCCTCCAGTTTGGCAATCCTCCTATAAGACGTGAGGATGTGGATTGCTCTTCAGTATCACTGATTCTTCTGTCATTTAAAAAGTGATTGGATAAATTCAGCCTCTTAAATTCCTAATTTAGTAGCCTTGATATAGTCAATCTAAGTATTAACGGTATTTTGGCACCTACTAATTCTTATATTTGATGTTTAGGGGTGTGCAAAAAAATGTGTAGACCAGACTTTCTGTCTTTAAGTAATGTCCATGACAAATAGAGATCACATCTATTTTAAAAAGTGAAGATTACTCTAAGTGGGCAGAGAACAGAGACACTTATGAACTGTGGGTGGTTAGGCAAAAGATCAAGGAGTCAGTGATCAAGAAAGAGTCAGTGATCAACCATGAATAAAATTCAGATCATCAGCAAGTGTTTAGGCTGCAAGCATGTGAAATATTCCAATCAACTGGTAAATTATCTCTGAGGCTAACTAGGGCTCCCCGAGCATCAGAGAGTTCACCAGCCAGAGTGTAAGATAAATTAATCCTGCTTAAATATTTTCCAATTGCCTTCCTCTGCAGGAATGTTCAATGTTGGTTGAAGAGTGTTGAGAATACAGGTGTCCTAAACATATCAACCTTCGAGGCTTTCCAGGTCTCTACTCTCCGACTTCACCCCTCTGGTCTCTGTTCTGATCAAATCAGCAGTCTTTTCCCAGAGGGCAAAAGCAGTCTCTGCCGGGCGCGGTGGCTCAAGCCTGTAATCCCAGCACTTTGGGAGGCCGAGACGGGCGGATCACGAGGTCAGGAGATCGAGACCATCCTGGCTAACATGGTGAAACCCCGAATCTACTAAAAATACAAAAAATTAGCCGGGCGAGGTGGCGGGCGCCTGTAGTCCCAGCTACTCGGGAGGCTGAGGCAGGAGAATGGCGTGAACCCGGGAGGCGGAGCTTGCAGTGAGCTGAGATCCGGCCACTGCACTCCAGCCCGGGCGACAGAGCAAGACTCCGTCTCAAAAAAAAAAAAAAAAAAAAAAAGCAGTCTCTTCCCAGGAGCTCATATGTGCCAGCCACTCCCTCCTTTCTATTTGGTCGAACTTTCCAGTTTCTCCCAGCTCAAGTCTACCCTCCTGCACTTTTGCACTTAGCTTCCTGGGATAGAGGCGTGCAAGGGATGCCTTTATCCCAAATTATAATTGGTCTTCTAAGCTTTAAAATGGTAATGGAATTTGTTTTGCTGTCATTTGCCATTTTTATTGACACAATTTTAATACAGAAAATTACATTCAACTCTGGTTTTTGATGCTGAATATTTTGTGATGAAGAAAAGAATAAGTTTTGAAATAAATGTATTTTATTAAGTTTTAAATGCTTAAAAATCAGGTAGCATTGGATAACTCAATTTATTTCCATTGTAATTCCTCTGAGGGAAATAAGTTAGTCTCATATCTATACTGAATGTAATATTGTGTTAATTATAATACTGCAGAGATAAAATAGAGGAAACACTAATGGACTAATTATGCTAAATATTTCCATTTCTAAGTAGACTGATAACAAAAAAAGTTAACATTCCTACTTCACTTTAATTCATTTTATAGACTTTGGAGGTACAGGAACATCAAAGTATGCTAAGCAATTTTTTTACTATTTTTTTTTGCCCTTTGTTTTGTTTAAATGTTGATTTCTCCTTGACTTTTATCAGTTACTTCCTTTTGATCCTTTTATTATATTCTTTTTTCTGTAGTCCTATGTTTACTTAGATCATTTAATATATTATATTATTCAAGTATTTCAGCAACAGATATTTTTTATGTTAGAAGCATTGGAATCATTTTAAAAATCAAAACTTTAGGCATAACCTCATTATACAAATACAGGCAAAAACTTGAGGATGCTAGAGTAGGAGACCTGGGATCCCCCACTTTTGTGGGGGTCTGATTCTCATTTCTATTCTACATCCTTCAATGTGAGGGCAAGTGAAAGATAGGTTGACAACATTGATATATTTAAAAATTATGTATACTTAATTACAGTGATTTTATTTCCCATTGGATCTTCTATGTAAATACTACTGATAGAGCTGGCTGAGTTGTTTTTATAAAACATGTATATTTACATATTCCTACATATGAAATTGTGTGTAGCTGTAACTGAATGTGGGTGAAAAAAAAAACCTCATCTTCCTTAATTTGTTTGAGAAGTAATTATAAAATGAAATGACTGGTCCTATGGTAATTGTTAATTATGAAACAATTACTCTGCAATAAAACTCTCAGCTAAATAGGTAATATATGACATTTTCATGAGTTAGTTTAGCTATTTGGTTAAAATATAAAATGCTTCATATCTATCTTGGTTATACATTTATTAATGCCATATGGTTGATCATCTGTGTAAGTGTCTCTCTAACTGGTTTCAGATAGCTGAAAATGAAAACAAGTTTTCTTTATAACTAATATAGAAAATAAACATATCCCACCATAAACATGAATATGATTATCTATCACTTCCTCTTTTTTCCTTCAAAGTTGTAGTCTATGTAATTCTGAAGAATCATTTGTTGAAAAAGAAAAAGGCTTAGAATTATGAGATCTAACAACTAAAAAGTCTTGAAAGTTCTTCTTGCTCCACCCTCTCATTTTACAGATAGAAAAGATAATTCCTCTTTTTAAAATTAAATATAGTTTCTAAAGTGAATGGTTTGAGAAACAGTTGATTCTTCTCTGTAGGCCATAGCATTTCAGGGCTTTAGATGTAATGTGACATTTCACACAAACAAAAGTGTTGATTTTGTAATAAGTAAGTAATATTGCAATATAATTGCTCTACGTGAATTGTGAGTGCTTATAAAGAATGACTGGTAAAATAGATGTCATAATTGTGCTCATAAAGCAATCTGAATGTTTATCTGAGGGTGATATTATTTTTCTCAAAATAATACTGCATGTATATTAAGAAAAAATTTGCAAGGCTTTCACATTGTTCACCGGAATAGTATCCATATGTGTGTATGTGTGTGCGCCTGATAGTTTGTATGCAAACTTCAAAAATAAGTTAAGTAGTACAATGCTTTACTGAATAAAACTAAACTAAAAAGCAGTGAATACAAACAGTTCTCCTGATTCAAAATTAGTTATTTTATATACTAGTTATTTCTGCACTTATTATTTGTCAGCCAATAAAATATTGTAATATTTTGTGTGTGTGTGTGTGTGTGTGTGTGTGTGTGTGTGTGTGTGTATTTGAGCTGTATCCTCATACAGAATTAGATATGCACTTGCGCCTCATGGCTATGGGTATATATGTCTTTTGTAAATTGTATATAATATGACAGAAATTGGATCATGTCACAGTTGTTTCTGGATGAAGTTGAGGATACCTCTATAGAACCAATCATTTTATTTTATGGTCAAAGAATTAAGATGATGCATAGATAGTATCTTCCAAGCTCATGGGCTTTCATAGACCTCACTATGATAACAAAATTCAATAAACATAAAGGAATCCATATAGGATATGAAAACAAATCATGTATACCTCTGTGAGAAAATGAATTATTCTTCAGATGATTAGTGCCAAACAGCCCATTAATAGACTCTAACCTCAATATTTATAAGTGTAATTCTGAACTGCCACTGTAAACAAAACCCATTTTTTCATTTGTCAAACCAGAAATTCGATGCATAGCATTTTGTCAGTTAACAACAGTTCTGTTTGGCCACATGATTAAATGATATTTAGGATGATCCATCCTAAATGTGCCTGTTGACGATAGAAGTTTAGCGGTTCTTTAGTCTCTGGAAGTCACTTGTCCTAATTCACCAACTCACTGCCAAATTTTCACAGCTATAGCACCACCTGCAGTGACTTTATTTTACCTTGTTCTTGCAGTTCAAATAAACTTCATTCAATAATATTTCAGATGGTGATATAAATAAAGAATTCATGGAGAGCTTTGGTCATCTCTTCCAACAGAAATTAAATGTTTCAAGTCTACTAATAGTACTCACTTTGACTGTCTAGGTCTTTACTTGGAACCTGTCCGTCAGGTGGTGTGGTCAGAGCTAACTTAATAGTAATAACATATTAAGGCAAGTCTTTTGTATCTGCTTTATCACCATATGACTGACTTCATAGGATTAATAAGGCACCACACTGGTATAAGAACAATGATTCCAAAAACTACAAGAAGCATATTATAAATTATTCTTGGTTTTACAATATAATATAATTGTAATGACTAGTTGGTTCTGTTTTTGAGTACCTCTGCATTCCACAATCCAATCAAAGGTCTAAATCTATACATGTTGCTGAAGCAAAGGTAATATAGTCCAGGCATTTATGTAGTTCAGATTATATGGTGAACTTTATTGTATTATAAACTCAAGTCCTATATTGCTAGATTGAAAAAAGATAGAGAAAAATATAATAAGTTGAGATATTAGTTTTCATTTAAGTATCTGATAAGTGAGATTATTCTGGTAAAGGTTAGAGGATATACTAATGCAGAATTTGAAATTTACATTTCTGTCATTATACTTTAATTTGAATTGTAATTTCTATTTTTGACACCCAGAAATCTATATGATGATTTTAATTAAAGTATCTTATTAAAATAATGATGTCATAGTTTACCTTAAAACTTAATAAAATATTTTAGATGAGAATAGAAGCACATCTCTTTTATCATATGTTGCCTGTCTAAAGAAAGAAAAATATGGACTAGTTCCACTGAGGTCAGAAAGTAACTTTTAAATTAAAGATTGTTTTTCCTGTCAATAAATGGAATTTTAAAAAGAATCCCAATGGAATTAGACTCATTCTTTAGACAGTAATCCAAGTGAGGTTATTTCTGTTTTGGAGATAGTCTTCAGAACAATTCAAAATTACTATAAAAATAAATAATGCAGCCTAAATTACAGGTGCTTACTGGAGCAGATAGAGACTCTTCTCTGGGATACATAGGTCATTTGTGAGTTTTGCCAGTTGCTTCTTTCACTAAATGGTAGACCACAAGTGTTCCAGGGAAGAATTTTCTTTCTTCCCTGTTGGATTGAAGTAAGGACGTATGTCATACATAGCACAGCCACTGTGAAAACACAAAGGGTTTTGCTCCCAGTCTGCAGCCTGAGCTCTTAAGGCACTGTCTTCCTGAATTGTACAAAGCAACTACTAGGCCTACTGGCTGGTTACATAAATATTTGTGTCTCAATAACTGAGCTATTAAATAGTTGATTAACTGGTTATTATCTCTTTGTGTCCTTAGGCATCTCCCAACTATTGTCTTTAAAATGAGTTTGGAATGCACTTTCATGTTCCACTCTAGCTCTGATATTATCTGATTATCAAGATCTAGGCAGAGACATGTTACCTCAACCCTTTTACTTAAATTAGAAAGCAGATGCTGTAAATTATTGTTTGTGCATTAAATTCCCATGATCTGAGTGAAAGCACATAGAGTTTTATTTGCTAAATATGTGACATATATATTTAGTATCATACTTGCTAAATTGGTGTATATTTTCATATATATGTACATATAATTTAATATCTAACATATTACCTGTTATATGGTATATATATATGAAAATATACAGGAATTAGCAATGTGTGTTATATGTGTTAAGTACAGTGAATGAACTGAGAAGAATGTGCTTCTCCGTAAAAGGGACTTTATCCTAATGTTTACACATAAGCATTTATGTAGGTAATGAAAAAGTTGGCAAATTTTTTCTATGGAAGGGCTAGTATGTAATTGAGGCTTTGCAACCCGGCAATCTCAGTCACAGTTACTTAATTCTGCTATTGTAACGCAAAAGCAATTATTGACAATACGTAAATGAAGGAGTGTGACTATGTTCCAATAAAGTTTTATTTACAAAAGCAAGTGGTGTCCTAACTTAGGTTGAAAGTTACAGTTTGCCACTCCTAGGTCATGTGGAAAAGATTCTGAATATATTCCTATTTTAATGAACTATCTGTTGGGTTTCATTTCTACCACAGCAAACAATGCCTAGAAAGAATACTAGTCTATTAGGTGTTGATATGATTATTTTTCTCCTGGATAAAATCAAGGAATTCTAGCACAAGTATGTATCTAAAAAAAAATCATTTAGCATCATTTTGAACTCCAATAAAGCAAATTTTATTAAATCAAAAAGTTATTTTTATTTTTTATTTTTTGACACGGAGTCTTGCCCTGTCACCAGGCTGGAGTGCAGTGGCGCAATCTTGGCTCACTGCAACCTCTGCCTCCCGGATTCAAGCAATTCTCCTGCCTCAGACTCCCAAGTAGCTGGGACTACATGTACACGCCACCACGCCCAGCTGATTTTTGCATTTTTAGTAGAGATGGGGTTTCACCATGTTGGCCAGGATGGTCTCGATCTCTTGACCTCGTGATCCACCCACCTCGGCCTTCTAAAGTGCTGGGATTACAGGCATGAGCCACTGCGCCCAGCAAGTCAAAAAGTTATATAGCGTGATCTAGACCTGCATTGTTCCACACAGTAACCCCTAGCCAGGGGTGGCTTTTTATGTTTAAGTACAAATTAATTAAAGTTAAATACGTTTTGTTTTTGTTTCTTAGTTGTAAAAAATATTTCAAGTGCTCAATAGCTACATTAGGCCTAGTGGTTATCATAGTGGATACATGGAAAACATATCCATTGTTGTCAAAAGTGTTACTGGACAGTACTTATACTAGACCAAAAACACATTTACAGCTGTTAAAAGCATTTACTAAAAGGCAGACTATCTCATAGAAGTGAGAGAACTAGTGTGTCAGTAGGAAATAAATTGGGAACTTTTTGAATCTGTAATTGTTATGTAAGAATTTTAAAGATTTCTGTTTAATACTATTACCAGAGAACTTTCCTAGAGATTTATGTAATGCCTTTGTACAAGCAAAAGGAAATTCCAGCTCAGTAACTGAGCTGTAAATGGCACCCATTGAAGTTACTCAACCACATTGCTCAAGGCCACCAAATTGCTTCTTGCAGGCTTCTACTATTCAGAAATCATTAAATACTTTCAAAAAAGTTTAATTTTAAAAATCTGAGCTTACATGCACCCAGAACACATTACTATAGGGCATTCTTTGTATGTCGTGTAGGACTGTTTTATTTTGTTACTCCCCTTCTATGCATTCATTCCTAGTCCATGATAAAAATTTTTTAAAAAATTGTTCATATGAAGGGCTGTTGAATTTTGTCAAAAGCCTTTTCTGCATCTATTGAGATAATCATGTGGTTCTTGTCTTTGGTTCTGTTTATATGCTGGATTACGTTTATTGATTTGCGAATGTTGAACCAGCCTTGCATCCCAGGGGTGAAGCCCACTTGATCATGGTGGATAAGCTTTTTGATGTGCTGCTGAATCCGATTTGCCAGTATTTTATTGAGGATTTTTGCATCTATGTTCATCAGGGATATTGGTCTAAAATTCTCTTTTTTTGTTGTGTCTCTGCCAGGCTTTGGTATCAGGATGATGTTGGCCTCATAAAATGAGTTAGGGAGGATTCCCTCTTTTTCTATTGATTGGAATAGTTTCAGAAGGAATGGTACCAGCTCCTCCTTGTACCTCTGGTAGAATTCAGCTGTGAATCCATCTGGTCCTGGACTTTTTTTGGTTGGTAGGCTATTAATTATTGCCTCAATTTCAGAGCCTGCTATTGGTCTATTCAGGGATTCAACTTCTTCCTGGTTTAGTCTTGGGAGAGTGTAAGTGTCCAGGAAATTATCCATTTCTTCTAGATTTTCTAGTTGATTTGCGTAGAGGCGTTTATAGTATTCTCTGATGGTAGTTTGTATTTCTGTGGGGTCGGTGGTGATATCCCCTTTATCATTTTTTATTGCGTCTATTTGATTCCTCTCTCTTTTCTTCTTTATTAGTCTTGCTAGCGGTCTGTCAATTTTGTTGATCTTTTCAAAAAACCAACTCCTGGATTCATTGATTTTTTGGAGGGTTTTTGTGTCTCTATCTCCTTCAGTTCTGCTCTGATCTTAGTTATTTCTTGCCTTCTGCTAGCTTTTGAATATGTTTGCTCTTGCCTCTCTAGTTCTTTTAATTGTGATGTTAGAGTGTCAATTTTAGATCTTTCCTGCTTTCTCTTGTGGGCATTTAGTGCTATAAATTTCCGGTATTGATGGAACATACCTCAAAATAATAAGAGCTATTTATGACAAACCCACAGCTAATATCATACTGAATGGGCAAAAACTGGAAAAATTCCCTTTGAAAACTGGCACAAGATAGGGATGCCCTCTCTCACCACTCCTATTCAACATAGTGTTGGAAGTTCTGGCTAGGGCAATCAGGCAAGAGAAAGAAATCAAGGGTATTCAGTTAGGAGAAGAAGAAGTCAAATTGTCCCTGTTTGCAGATGACATGATTGTATATTTAGAAAACCCCTTTGTCTCAGCCCAAAATCTCCTTAAGCTGATAAGCAACTTCAGCAAAGTCTCAGGATAAAAATTAATGTGCAAAAATCACAAGCATTCTTATACACCAGTAACAGACAAACAGAGAGCCAAATCATGAATGAACTTCCATTCACAATTGCTTCAAAGAGAATAAAATACCTAGGAATCCAACTTACAAGGGATGTAAAGGACCTCTTCAAGGAGAACTACAAACCACTGCTCAGTGAAATCAAAGAGGACACAAACAAATGGAAGAACATACCATGCTCATGGATAGGAAGAATCAATATCGTGAAAATGGCCATACTGCCCAAGGTTATTTATAGATTCAATGGCATCCCCATCAAGCTACCAATGAGTTTCTTCACAGAATTGGAAAAAACTGCTTTAAAGTTCATATGGAACCAAAAAAGAGCCCACATTGCCAAGACAATCCTAAGTCAAAAGAACAAAGCTGGAGGCATCACACTACCTGACTTCAAACTATACTACAAGGCTACAGTAACCAAAATAGCATGGTACTGGTACCAAAACAGAGATATAGACCAATGGAACAGAACAGAGTCCTCAGAAATAATACCACACATCTACAGCCATCTGATCTTTGACAAACCTGAGAGAAACAAGAAATGGGGAAAGGATTCCCTATTTAATAAATGGTGCTGGGAAAATTGGCTAGCCATAAGTAGAAAGCTGAAACTGGATCCTTTCCTTACTCCTTATACGAAAATTAATTCAAGATGCATTAGAGACTTAAATGTTAGACCTAATACCATAAAAACCCTAGAAGAAAACCTAGGTAATACCATTCAGGACATAGGCATGGGCAAGGACTTCATGTCTAAAACACCAAAAGCAATGGCAGCAAAAGCCAAAATTGACGAATGGGATCTAATTAAACTAAAGAGCTTCTGCACAGCAAAAGAAACTACCATCAGAGTGAACAGGCAACCTACAGAATGGGAGAAAATTTTTCCAATCTACTCATCTGACAAAGGGCTAATATCCAGAATCTACAAAGAACTCAAACAAATATACAAGAAAAAAACAAACAACCCCATCAAAAAGTGGGCAAAGGATATGAACAGACATTTCTCAAAAGAAGACATTCATACAGCCAACAGACACATGAAAAAATGCTCATCATCACTCGCCATCAGAGAAATGCAAATCAAAACCACAATGAGATACCATCTCACACCAGTTAGAATGGCAATCATTAAGAAGTCAGGAAACAACAGGTGTTGGAGAGGATGTGGAGAAATAGGAACACTTTTACACTGTTGGTGGGATTGTAAACTAGTTCAACCATTGTGGAAAACAGTATGGCAATTCCTCAAGGATCTAGAACTAGATGTACCATATGACCCAGCCATCCCACTACTGGGTATATACCCAAAGGATTATAAATCATGCTGCTATAAAGACACATGCACATGTACGTTTATTGCGGCACTATTCACAATAGCCAAGACTTGGAATCAACCCAAATGTCCATCTGTGACAGACTGGATTAAGAAAATGGGGCACATATACACCATGGAATACTATGCAGCCATAAAAAAGGATGAGTTTGCGTCCTTTGTAGGGACATGGATGCAGCTGGAAACCATCATTCTTAGCAAACTATCGCAAGAACAGAAAACCAAACACCGCATGTTCTCACTCATAGGTGGGAAGTGAACAATGAGATCACTTGGACTCAGGAAGGGGAACATCACACACCGGGGCCTATCATGGGGAGGGGGGAAGGGGGAGGGATTGCATTGGGAGTTATACCTGATATAAATGATGAATTGATGGGTGCTGACGAGTTGATGGGTGCAGCACACCAACATGGCACAAGTATACATATGTAACAAACCTGCACATTATGCACGTGTACCCTAGAACTTAATGTATAATAAAAAAAAAATTTAAAAAAAAAGAAAAAAAAGAAATCAGATCAATAGCTGTGTAGAAGGAGAGATTGACAGCAAAGGGGCATGAAGGAAATTTCTGGGATGTCAAAAAAGTTCTGTATCTTGATTGGGTGGTGGTTACATAAGTGTATACATTTGTTAAACTGTACACTTAAAATTTATGCATTAATTACACCTCTCAAAGTTGATTTTTAAAAGAACACTTGCATAACCCTTTAAATTAGGAGCCTTATTATCTTCATCATCATTCTTTAATGAGTCATTCAGCAATAAATTTTATAAGGAACGAGAAAAAAAATTATTCATATAATGAAGAGTCTCAAGAAACTTGGATCAAGACATATGTTGGCTTGTAGGAAACTTTTATTCCTTCACAAGTTGTTATTACTGAAACATTTTAGAAATTTCAGGAGAATGTTGAGGTTCTAAAGGAAAGCATTAATACACTTGACAGGTTTTAATTTTTTAATCTAGTCAAGGCAAACAGCTTTGAATCAATTATCTACAGTTTTCAACATATAATCAAGGATTTTGACAATATTTAGATGCTGAATTGCCAAGCTATTAGCGACCAAGAGATTTGATTAGACATTCATATTAATAAACACCTGTCAAAATAGCATAACAGATGTTCTAGGAACACAGCTAACACAAAATCTAAAAAATTTGGTCATATTTTTTGACAATGTGGTGCCTAAATTAAACTTTACAACCTTTATTATATTTGTTTTAATAAAATTCAATTGCTGAAATAATTTCTATGAACAGAAAAATATTTTTACTACAAATGACTAAAAAGTTTTCATTGAAATCAAAGCCTCTTGCACAAACATTTGAAATTATCAGTTAAAAGTGCATTAGCAAAATACCAGTGTGTGATGTATGTATGTGTGCATAAAATATACACATGTTATTGCTAGGGGCTCCTGCATGGAACAGTGCAGGTCTGGATCATGCACATGCTCTAGGATCCACTATTTTAAAATTTGCCGTAGTTCAGGTCCATACGTATAATTTTATTTGATACTCATATGTAACTTGTATAGACTTACAGTTTTTGACAAAAGGCATATTTTCAACGCTGGTCCACTCAATACAATGGTTGATATAATATGCTAAACTATTTAAATTAATACACACTCTTCCCTTTAGGATCGTGTTTCATGAAAATAATATACATACACAGTATACAAAAAGAAACATTGAGGCCAGGCACAGTGGCTCACATCTGTAATCCCAGCACTTTGGGAACCCAAGGCAGGTGGATCACCTGAGGTCAGGAGTTCAAGACCAGACAGGCCAACATGGCGAAACACCATCTCCACTAAAAATACAAAAATTAGCCGGGTGTCATGGTGAATGCCTGTAATCCCAGCTACTAGGGAGACTGAGGAAGGAGAATCGCTTGAATTGGGGAGGCACAGGTTGCAGTGAGCCACGATGGTCTCATTGCACTCCAGCCTGGGTGACAAGAGTCGATATATGATGCACTGTAGCCAGTGGATTCTGTGTTGTTCCAGAGAAGAGATCTAGGACCAATTTGGGGAATTCAGCAGACTTTTGTTGAATTTAAAGAAATAGCTAATAGTTAAAGCTGTCAATCCAGCAAGAAGAAAACTATCCCATGGAGTTATAGGCCCTTAATATGGAAATATGCAGTGCGAAATTAGATAGCTATTAGTCATGGAGTTTGTAGAAATTATTTCCACAGTTAAGAGACCCCAGACTAATTGACCATCAAGTTTCCATTCAACTATTAGTTTCTATAATTGTATAGGTCGAAGGCATTTGTGATTGCAAAATACCGTGATTCATGCCCACTCTGATTATCTATGATTATGTATTTTTTATGCAGTTGTCTCATTTTACTTAGTTTTATCCTTTAATTCTGTATGGTTTATGGTACTTATTGAAGAGAGAAAGTACCTCCTTTGGGAAATCTCTGTGGATCAGATTTTTACAACTCCAACTGGACTTGAAATGTAACGGTTGTCTTTTTTGTTATTCATGTTCCCTTATTGGTATTAGAGACCTTCTTTCAATTCCAAACTTGATTCAGACATTGTTCTTTCCTTCAACTAATATTCTCCCCACACCAACCAAGTATTTTATCATATGACCCGGTTTCATTTTCACCTTACATCTATTAGCATCTGAAACTACCTTATTACCATTTATTTGTTTACATGTTCATTTGCTTTTTTAACTGTACTGTCTTCCCTATTTGATTTCAACTTTATGGGTGAAAATGCCTAGGAAAACTCCTGGTCTATGGTAAAAATGCATGATAAATAAATTTGATGAATAAATTAATAAACAAATAGATGGCTGAATAAGCCACTTTTTTATTTTGCATCCATGAAGATGAAGATCTAATAGGGAGAACAGTCTGTTCCCAAAATGGTCTTTCCACTGGGATGTCATTTTCATCCAGTCATTCTGTATTGCAGAGAGCAGGGGCCCTGCCTTATTCTTGTTTTTATCCATCATACAGCATAACAAAGTGCCACACACATAACAAATTATGAACAACTGTTAAATGTATGGGTGAATTAAAACCCTTCATGGAAGTGATACCAATTTTTCTAAAATGTCTTGGTAAACTAGACTCTTTTACAATTAAAACAAGAGAAAGAGAGTTGCTATGTGTTGATTTTTGGCCCTAAAGACAATAAATGAAACTGGGAAACTGGAATAGTATAAACACAGGACAAGAATCAGAAGTGCCAGGCTTGATTGACCCCTACTCTACACATTTCTGGCAGTGTGAACTTGGTCAAGCCGCAATCTTGCCTGCACATCAATATTTTTTTTGTAATTGTGTCTAATAATCTCTGCCATTCCTATACTCCAGGCTTGCTATGTATATCAAAAATGCAATATATGTGGGAAATTTGTTTAGGTTGCAAAATGCCATACAATTAAAACTTACCAGTGTGGATAACATTAAAACTTCTGTGAAACCAAGGAGCAGCAACCTGTCCAATTCACATGTAAGAGTAACAAGTGTCTCTAGTTTTAACTAGCAGGAGAATAGAGGGGAATAAGGGAGAAGAGAAAGCAAAGAGACAAAGAATAAAAAAGAAGCAAGAGTGAGAAAAGGAAGAGAAAGAGAAGATAAAATATACAAGATGAGGTCACAGGAGGAGAATGTGGCCAAGAGGGAGGAAGAGAAAAGGGAGTAGAACCAAGAAGAGAGAAATAATTGCATTGGAGGGGAATTGTGAGTGGCATCTATGGTGACCACACATAGGCTAAAATCTCTAAATTGAGACTTCATTCATTTCAAAGCAGTAGACTAGGTGAAGTGAGGGTTGAGGTAGGATTGTGTATTTCAAATTAACAAAGGATTAGCCAGCATGAGCTGTCATCCCATGGAAATGGGTGACTACAAATGCCAGTGACAGGGGGACATTAACCTATTCATTGCTAAAGTAGAAACTGCAGCAAGAACATAGGCTTATGCCTACTAAGAATCTCTTCTTAGTTGGTTGACATGCATTCTATTTTTCAAGACCCAAACTCTAGTAGAAGACCACCCTCTGGTAGTGGTGGCCTTGCAATGCGTATGACTTGACTGACTGCTTACATTTTGTACAGTTTGTCAGAGCTGAAACCTCTGCAGTTTTCACCAAGCCTAGCCTGACACACTTTTCTGACATTCAGTTATCATGTGCATGGCATAATAATCTGAACATAACCTTTGAAAGGAAAATTAAATCATTCATCTCACTTCAGTGATCCTTGGGAGCCATCGGAGTGTGTGGAAAACTAGTTGCTATAAAAGATGCCCAGACTCAGCTCTTAAAAGACCGAGTAGAACCTACAATTCCCAGCCCTTCAGCTATTATTTTCCATGTTTCTAAAATAATAGTTATGTTTAAAAATAAGCTCTCTTTTGTTCTTTAGATCTTTTGCTATTATCATTATTTGTAACAATGCTTTCCAGTTTTCAATTTGAATTCCTCTCGCTTTTAGTTTTTTGTTGGTCTAAAAAGTCCCTAAAAATAATTCCTGTTTTCTTTACTACAGCATCTGTGCTACGGGAATAAACTGATTTTTAGTTATTCTTTAACTTACATAATACTTACTTCTCTAATATCCAGCATCTGAAATGAGGAGCAATAAAAATAGGTCCTTATGGTCATTCATAGTTTCTATTTGGAACTAATTTAGTAAAGGGGAAGGAGGCTACATTATAGATGATAGTAACACGTTGAAGGTAGATGCATGTTAACAATTTTAGAATGAACAATGTCTTAGGATAATCATTCACCTGCCTATTTTGGTTTCAAAAATGATTATCCATTATGAATGTCACCTTTATTTTGAACCTTCAAAAAAATGAATACCTTTTTTTCCTTCCATCTCTTCTCTACATGCTTTCTCATAATCTTTTGTTTGGAAATACCTAATAGAACCAAGAATACAAAATAAAAGTCGAAAAACTTGAAGCTTATTTGCAACTCAGATAAAGGAATTGATTAATTCATCTCTTGACATGTATATTTTTGGAAGACTTGTGATATGTAAGACCATGGCTAGTCTCTCTACTGTTCTATCTCCAGATTATCTGGGAAAACCAAGCATGAGTCAGCCATGGACCACGCCTTCAACATGCTTACAATCTTGTTCAAGAACTAAGATATCTATATACATAACACTAAGGGAGAAAGGGGTGACAATCTCAAAAGAGGTATGGGTAAGATGATAGATATGTTCAAAGAAATCAAAGGTTTCTACCCCACTTTGGACAACAGGAAATATGCTCTGGAAAAAATAACACTGGAGTTATGGCTTTAAATATTAGTCTTCAAAATGGGGCTACAAGATGTTCTTTTGGAGGGTGAAAAGAAAACATTAGAAAGTTTCTTTATATTTGTTATCTAAAACATAAAAATTGTAACCTTCCTAGGATTTAATGTATGATTGGCATTGACACTATCCTTTAGTGTATATCCCAGACAAGAGCTTTATTAAAGGGTTGTCTGTGGTGCTGTCACTTGTTCTGTAGCTTTCAGCATTATCACAATCAATGCATACCTAGATTTATAAATTACACTATTTAGTTGTAACTAATATAATCCTCCTTAAGTGTGACCCATTGTTTTAATTTTTTTATAAAATAAACTACGCATTAAGGATAATTAAAAGGGAAGCCCAAACAGAGCAAGAAGATGTCAGAATTGGCAATTCTCTTAATCTTAGGAGGAGATGATGGTCAGCAACATTGCAAAATAACATCAGTGATTATCCAGTCAAAATTGAAAAGAAGTAGTTCAGTAAAATTAGTTATCAGGAAGACTACATGAAGTACAGAAGTCTTTTTGGTTGCTTGTTTGTTTGTTTGTTTGAGATGGAGTCTCACTCTGTCGCCTAGACTGGAGTGGTTCAAGTGATTCTCCTAGGGTTCAAGTGATTCTCCTGCCTCAGCCTCCTGAGTAGCTGGGATTACAGGTGCGTGTCACCACACCTGGCTAATTTTTGTCTTTTTAGTAGAGATGGGGTTTCACCATGTTGGTCAGGCTGATCTTGAACTCCTGACCTCGTGATACGCCCACCTTGGCCTCCCAAAGTGCTGGGATTACAGGTGTGAGTCACTGTACCCTGGCTTGAAGTACAAATTTGCATCCTCTAATACTCATTTATAAATTTCCCCTGAGGGAATATTGCATCTTGAGATTGTTTTTAATGACATTATCATTAGCAAAATATTTAAAATAGTTTCTTTTATCTTTATTTGATCTCTTTAAAATGTATATTTCTGTATACATCTTATACATAACAGTAGCATGATAATGCAGATATAACATAAATAAACAGACATATAGAGAATGAAGATAAAGCATGTAAAGACTCTATTCTGGACAGAGAATAAAATAGAAGCCCCAAAGCAACCTATTTGGCTAAAGCTACAAATGTTTTGCTGTTTAAGACACCAAAAGCTCAACGTGAAGAGGGACGCCTTTTGGATGCCAGCTCCTGGCGTAAACATATTAGACTTCTTGGAACTGATCCCATGGAACAGGCACAGTCTTAATGATTTCAGTCTTCTGGGAAAATGTCATCTTTTTTCCTAGTAAGGGGCAAAAAAGTTATTCAGCACCAATGTGTAAGCCACGAAAATAAATTCTATGAGTTTCCTCCTGAAAACTGCAAAGGATTTGAATATATTCAGAGTAACCTTCCTGTCACATGGCTGTTGGTTTTCTCATTTTCTATCTTTTCTTCCTAAATAACCTCACTTAATTGAGACCCAGTATCTCATGTTTCAATGATTGTCTTCAAAAAAGAAACACTGGGGTCTGGGGAGCAGTTCCAGGCAGTAGAGAAAGGCAGCCTTCTCAGCCCGGTTCTATATGCTCAAATGCCATCATATGGTTTTCAGGAGTATTTCAGGAAAAGGTTGAGGCCTATTTTCAGAAAGACAATTGGCAGACCTTAAGTGAAATAGATCTTTTGTAGAAAAAAGGCTATGGCCTAATACATCCTGGCAGTGTGACTTAAGGCACACTGCTTGGGGAGCACCACAACACGCACAACTTCTAGGAAGGAAGGAGGGGAAGTAGGGAGGGAGGGAGGAGTAAAGGATGGAAGAGAGGGAGGGAGGGAGGAAGGAAAGGAGGAAGGGAGGAAAGGAAGGAAGAGAGAAGGCAGGAAGGAAGGAGGAAAGGAAGGGAGGAAGGAAGGAGGAAAAGGAAGGGAGGGACAGAGGAAGGGAGGAGGAAATGAAGGAAGGGAGGGAGAAAGGAACGGAAGAAGGGAGGGAGGAAGGATCTAAAAGCCTGGCTTATATTCCTTTCAGAATGACACCAACAGAAGACGCTCCAGATGGTGCCGGGTCCAAATATTTAAGTATGGTGTTAGTCTATTTTGTCCTGAGGCACAAATTTTTTTATGGCAAGGACACATCCACATGAGAAGGAGGATCACTCACAGCTGCACATGATGCTGAGTAACTACCGTATTACAGTGATGTTGTTTTAACATTTGTTAATTGAAGAGGCATTATATTGTATCATTTTGCAATAGATAAATAATTGGATGTTAGGCCTCATGAAGGGTGGAGGGTGGGAGAAGGAAGAGGACCAGGAAAAATAACTAATGGGTACTAAGGCTTAATACCTGACTGATTAAATAATCTGATGGAGAGAAAAAAAAAATTTTTAAATAATGTATGAGTCTGAACTAGAGCTGATTATTTAAAATTTTTAAATCGTACCCTTTAAAAATTGACTTTGGGTCACTGCACAATATAATAATTCAATAAAGCATGTAAATCAATTGAGAGCAGCAAAAGTGACACATTAACATGAAAACTAGCTGCATAACTCAGCATGTCTCAAGTCATACTCAGTCTGAATAAGCTGATTGAAAATCGTAAGTTTTACAGTATCCTAAAATTTAATGACCTGTAGCTATACCAGACTAGAATGGTGGCGGGGAGGCTGCGGGTGGCAAAGATCAGCTGCCAAAGATCTTGTCATCTCAGAAACAACAAGGCCTGAGACTGGTGGCAAGGCAGACCCTTGAACTAACTCTGAATTGAATCTATTAGCTGTGATTGGTCATGACTAAGTTAATGGCTCTTTCGCCTTTGTGTGTTTCTTCAACTGGACCTTAGAATAATATTATGCCATGACCAGAATAAGAAGTGAGTTGGTAGGCTCTGAGAAGGTCAGATGCTAACTAATAATGGCTAAATTATATTATTTTCCTAAATTGAAAGTGATTATTTTCTGAGCTTATAAAATTTGGTCTGATATGAAAGGAGTAGGGGCAGTCAGTATATCAGGGTGGTTTAAAGTGAAGCTGGAAAACGTGCCCAGACTCTGTAAGAATCATGTGCATGATTAATGCTGAGGCCACTGCCAACAGGAAAAAGAGGGACTCCCACAGTCAGAGAGTGTGATTGTATTTACAGTACATTGACTTTGACTAATGTGCACACTCAGAGAAGTAATGTGTGGAAGGCAAGAAAGGACCTGTTTTCAAATGTTGGTGCTGAGTACAGATTTCTCATTATGTCCAAAGAAGGTGTCAATGAATAGTGACTTTTAGTCTTTTGGTTTGCGGGGTGTGGTGGAGTGTGGGTGAAGAGAACATTACAGGGGTAACTTTCCCATGTATGAGGGAAGATAAAAATGGCTTTCCGGCACAGTGCGATGGCTCACGCCTGTAATCCCAGCACTTTGGGAGGCCAAGGTAGGCAGATCACGAGGTCAGGAGATCGAGACCATCCTGGTTAGCATGGTGAAACCCCATCTCTACTAAAAATACAAAAAAATTAGCCGGGCGTGGTGGCAGATGCCTGTAGTCGCAGCTACTCAGGAAGCTGAGGCAGGAGAATGGCGTGAACCCAGGAGACCGAGCATGCATTCATCTGAGATTGCGCCACTGCACTCCAGCCTGGGTGACAGAGCAAGACTCCCTCTAAAAAAAAAAAAAAAAAGGCTTTCCTTGTGCATTCTTACTACTCAAGTACTCATATGAGTCTGGAGAGTCACCACTGAGTAGTTTATACCACATCTCACAGTTTCAATGACCAATCGCTTTCAAGGGGATTATTACGTAGTTCTAACTATAATGTCATCCCTAAGCAATGCCTTTAAGTATGTAGTACTTATATAGTATTTGAATGTCTTATGAAAACATGTACTAGGGTTTTCAAGGCCCGTGGGTGTCAAAGAGGAAATGAGTATATATAATAATCACCTGAAAAAAAAGTTCTCTTCCACCCTAGAAGAGGTTTTCCTTCTTCCTCTTGCCCCGTGCCAGAGCCTTATGTGCTTTCAGGGAGTGTATATGTGTATATATAATGTGTAACACCAGGAGAGGGAAAAGGCACGTTAAACTTAATATGTGGTATATGGGGGAAGGAGAGTAGCACCAGATATATAAGGTGTCTTCCCAGGTAATTCTGGTTCTCTCAGGTCTCCAGATTTTTCCAGGCCACCCCGCTTTGATATGAATTGTAAGTAAAGGAGCACACAGCTAGCAAATAATTAAGAACCAAGAACCTGACCATTTCACTGGAAGTTGGAATAATATAGGTCATGTTAAAAAATAACTGGCAATCTAGAGAAATAATCACCATAACACTGTCAATTTATCCCAATGATTGATTTGATTTAAATGCAGGAAAATCAATAGCTTCATCATAGGAACTGATTCTGACTTCTTGGTAGTGACTCTTGAGGGCTGTGTAGGCTAAATAATGGCTCTCCAGGATGTCCACCTTCAAATTCCCAAAACCTGTGAAGAGAGGTTATTGTAAATCATCTGTGTTGGTCCAATGATATTATAGGAGTCTTTTCAAGAGCACAGGAGAACAGAAAGGAGAAGGACATAAATGTGATAACAGAAGCACACATTATAGTGATATGCTTTGGAGATGAAAGAAGAAACCACAAGCCAAGGAATACAGGCAGCCTCTAGAAGCTGAAAACGATGAGCGAATGGATTCGCCTCTCAGAGCCTCTAGAAGGAACCAGCACTGCTGGCACCTCCCCTCTAGCCTAGTGAAACTTACTTTGGACTTCTCAGTTCAAGAAATATAAAATAATAAATTTGTATTGTCAACACGTTGGTTAATAATTTCTTACATTGGCAGTAAGAAACTAATGCAAGAATTGCATGAAGGAAAATTAGTAGAACAACTGATACAAGAGTGATGCCAGTCATGGGTTATAGAGGGAACAGTAAGAATTAGAATGCATGCAACTACCAACTCTACTTTTCTCTTTAGGGTGATGCAAGAATTTCCTTGCCATTGAAAGAGAGAGCAGAGGAGAGTGGCAGTGTTTCTTGGATAGCTATGCTCTTTAGATATTATAACAAACAAACTTAGTCAAAAAGAGGCTGAAGTCCTTAGAAGAACTTCTACCTAGAAACCACAGTTTTCACTAGTGTAAAGTTTCTTAGCTAACATGAATGGCTATTTTTGTTGGTTCTAGGGAACATAGGATGGTCAATCATGGACCCCCACAACTAAGTTACATGTCTCTTTGAACAACATGTCCAACTGGAGGAGAAAAACAACAGTAGTTTCCCCCCTTGGTCTATCTCTTTTCAGACCCAAGTAGAATAGGAAAAAAAGGAAAGGAAAAAGATAAATGCCAGATTGCTGATGAAAGAAATGCAACCAAAGAAGAGGCTATTTATTTTGTAATCCTTGGGATTATCAGAACCACTTAGAACAATGGCTAGGAATATCTTGTATCTGTGTATTTATTTGCAACATATAAAACATTCCACTGATTCTGAAGCACCCATCGAATTTCAGTGCTTTAAGATGCATACTGATATAAAACCTATGGTGATACTTTCACCACATGATTTGTTTTTAATTGGCTCTGAAAACATGGATTTAAACTCCTTGCTATTCAATTGAAACTGACCTGTATTCTTATATGTTGGAGAAAAGTTAAAAACTGTTGAGCATCTCAAATTCTGTTTTCTTGTTTATTGGACAAAGATAATAGATTTTAGGAGCAGAGTGGGCATGCAAAACAGCATATGATGTGATGTGCACAATTATGGGCATAACCATGCTGTGAATGCCCTTAAATGTGTGTAGTGCGAAAGGTGTGTAGCTCTACGCAGCAGTGCTGGGTATGAGAAGTGAGTAAGAAAAGTAAGCAATTGCAACAGTGCCTGGAACATTGTAAGCACATAATAACACAATAATGTTTGTTATTATATACGTTTTCAGTACAAAATCACACACACACACAAATATTAAAGCTTCAGACTTACAAAGTCCTGGAGAAAATAGTCTGTTTTACTAAAGACAAAAATCAAAATTATTTGGCTTGCTGACCTTTATTTTGCCTGCAATATAACAAAAAACAAACCTTGCCAAAGAAATTCTTCATTCTAATTCTACCTTTGGTTTCGCCTATGAGTTTCATGGCTTTTTTTCCCTCCATGAAATTATTCTACGAATTCTACAATCTGTCTAGGATTTGTTACAATACTAACAGGTAAAGGGTAAATTAGGGTATTTGAGGACTGAAGAGCAGAAAAAAAATTATGTCTAGGATTTCTTTAGAAAAGTCGTTGTGAATTTGAGGAAAGGAATTCCTTATCTCTCTCTCTCTCTCTCTCTCTCTCTCTCTCTCTCCCCACCCCCCCCCCCTTTCTCGCTGTCTCTCCACATACACACACACCACCACCGGCATCACCAGCACCACCACCACCACCACTACCAACAGCAGCAGCAACAGCAACAGTAATAAAGTATTCTCCCAGTTTGGTTTCCCAAAATATCTGGGAAATACACTCTATCCTTGTTTCATAAGCAAATGCAACATTGAATATGGAACAGTATTATTATGTACAAAGTAGAATTCTTGTAATTTTTGTTTATAATAATAGATCCTCTAGATGGTGACAACTTCAAAATAAGAAATAAAATTGGTCTTGTGCCCAGGCAGAGTATATGTCGTGTAATTACAGCTGTATTAGTGAAGTGCCTCAGTTCTTTGCCAATTTTTCCCATCTACTTGGTGACATCCAAAATTTCCTTTCACAAGGAACACTGCCTTTTGTTGCTGAAATGAAGATAAATAAAATACAGGATTTTAGCACTCCTGGGATCATGTGCAAAGGCAATGCTGTGAGTTCATAAAACCCTGTTTTCTTTTCTTTCCTGGACCAAATAGAATACATTTCCCAGCTTTCTTTGCAGTTACATGAGTCCTTGTATCTCATTTCTAGAATATGGGTGGGAGTGATGAGTGTCAATTTCTGTTCCAATCCCAGAAGTCTCCTATGAGATCTATTCTCATTCCTTTCTGTTGTTGGATATCTGGATGCAATGACTCCCTGCAGAGGGCTCTGCAGCCTTAGGGGACAGGATATCTTGTAGATAGAAGGTACCTGGGTCCTTGAACAACTACGTGGTACATAGCCCACCACCCCACAATCCGCAGCAACTATGATTGAGAGTGGAATAAACTGTATTGTGCTGAGCTACTAAGATGTCTTGATATTATAATAGCAGTTAGGCTAATCTGAATAATATGAAACAAGAGAAACAAATGAGACAAATATATACAATGTCAGACAAACATTTTCCCTCTTTCATGGAGCAATACATTTTTTAGACTTGAATCCCAAAAATTCTTCAGGATACTAATTACTCAACATGATTGGTAGCTGATTATTCATTAGCTGATTTTCCGAGAACTTTTATGGGGTCCTCAAAACTTTAGAATGACACTTTACAAGAGAAAGTAACAGCCAGAGGGAGAAATTTGCCTAATTAAAGTTTCATGTTTGAATAGTAGAAGAACAGTATGTCCTTGGTTGAGTCTATATCTCTTTTCAACTCATCATTTTTGGTTGCTTCCATGATAATTACTTTTTTTTCCTTTTTATCTAATACAGAATTACAAGTAAGGGAATTCTGGTAGTAGAACTGCCTACTCTTATAATTTAGCTCTATTCTTGTAGAGTTGATTTATTTAATCCTAGGAAGTTATACTACCACAAATATCTGTCACTAAGAGTAAATAAATTCTGTAATAGGAGTTAAATAACAACTTTAAACAATAACAACTACACAGAGGGAGGGTTTATGTGTGTGTATATTTTATATTCCTTTTCTCTTTGTGAAAGAATGTATGGATAAGGCTCTGCAAAGTACTACTGTCAGCAGGCGTAAAAAGGACCCCAATATAATCCATTCATTGGTGTTATCTGGCAAGTACTGTAATTTTGGAATCAAAAAAAAAGTGAAAAGGTGCTGATGTACCTTAAGAACAGTAAAAAAATAAGTAAATAAAATGAAAAAGTAGATTTTTATAAAATATAATTATTTGTAAAAGGAAAAGGAAAGAAAAAATGACATTCGATGAACATCTACTATGTGCCAAATGTTGTGTAAAACACTTGATTTTCTATTCCTTACCGTGTGACAAATGCCACAATTTTACTTTAATGAACAGAAAATAAGCTCAGACCAGGAAAGTCACCTACTGAAGACTACATGGCTAATCAGTGGCAGTCCTGGGATGCAGACAAAATTTATTTTTCAAGTCTGTATTCATTTCAATCTACTTTATTGCAGCATTAAATTTGAATGTTAGAAATAAAACGATTGTGTCTAAAGCTAAGACTCTCAGATAAAAGTTCCATTTGTTATATTATAAATAAACATCAAAGTGCAATCTCCCATGTAGCAAGGCACATGGAATGGCTGAGTTTGAGTGTAGTGTTCAGAACCCAGGGAGAAGGAGAGAGGGAAGAAAGGTAATGGGAATAAGAAACAGAAAGAAGTAATAATATCTCAAAAAAGAAACCCCAGGACTGTAGGCTACTGGGGACATTTCAACCACTTGTCATGACCCCTGAAATCTATGCAATGTAGTATATATATATATATTTTATTTTACTGGGACAGAGATTTAGGCTGTATTCCTTGAGGCTGCTATGTTTGAGAAGGTCATTGTGGGTGGACCTCCCAGCTACCCATCACCTATATTTAACCCTGGTCTTCAATCTGTTGCATTAATGGTAATGTCCATCAATGGCTAAGGTGATATTCTAATATTTTAATTTTTAACTCGATGTGTTTTATGGGAGGCAACATAGCATACTTGTTGAAAGTGGACTCTGTAGGCACATTCCCTGAGTTCAAATCCCATCTCCAATATTTACTAGCTGTGAAACTTGGTCAAGCTATGTTTAACTTCTCTGTCAGTTTGCTCATCTGCAAAACAAGCACAAGAGTAACTATGAACGTAGGGATTATTATACTGGTAAAATTAACGTGTGTATAGAATAGTGTTTGGCAAGCAGAAAATGCTAAATGTGCTAACTCTTAATTCCAGAAGAAAATATATGCTATTATTGTTTTCATTTATAAAGTGAACCACTATGTTATGGGACTTATTCTATAAAAATATCAAAGGAAAAAAGGATTAAGGAGAAAGTTTTTGGTCTTTAATACTATTATGTTATCAAAGATTTAGGGACTAAAAATATAGATAATATAATTAAGCTTTCTGTTTTGTTTTCGCACAATAGCAGAAACTACCAAATCATTTCATAGATATTCACTATCCCTAAAAAGACAAAATAACTCTATGAAAACATTTGGTATTTTTTGTTTTTAAACCATAGCCCTAGTTAATTGACCTGTTTCTGATCACCTTTACCATCTTCTTATTTCTCATTTTAATCAAAAGAGAAAGGAGGGAGGAGATGAAAGCCGGAAATGAGATGAGGTCAGGGATAGGAAAGAGAGTCAAGGATGGGGCAGTGTCAGAAATGGCTGGCAGGTTTATGCCAAGCCAATAAATTAAGTTTCAAATATATTCCTTTCACTTATCTTAATAAAATGTCTATGGTATTACCATCACTGGGTTATGTAGCCTTTTTCATTATACTTTCTAACCCATAATGTTTTAAAATTATCTTTATTACATTTTACTTTCTTTAATTGACAAAATGTATATATTTATTGTGTACAAGATGATGTTTTGAAGTATGTATAAAAATTGAATGGCTAATTAACATATGCACTACCTCAGCTAGTTGCATGTGGCAGGCCCTCTACTTCAGAACTTGATCTGCTTTTTATTTTATTTTTTTGGATTATGATTGTAACCACTGTTTATTAAAGACTTCTGACATCTGATTTCTTTAAAATATTTTTGATCTCTAACCCTTTCTCCTCTAGGTCTTTTTCTGTAGGATCCAACACAGTAATTTAAGATGCTATTTGCTGACAGGAGATCCCAAGAACCCATTATGAAAATGAAGGCAGCAGGCCGGGCGCGGTGGCTCAAGCCTGTAATCCCAGCACTTTGGGAGGCCGAGACGGGCGGATCACGAGGTCAGGAGATCGAGACCATCCTGGCTAACACGGTGAAACCCCGTCTCTACTAAAAATTACAAAAAAACCAGCCGGGCGAGGTGGCGGGCGTCTGTAGTCCCAGCTACTTGGGAGGCTGAGGCAGGAGAATGGCGTAAACCTGGGAGGCGGAGCTTGCAGTGAGCTGAGATCCGGCCACTGCACTCCAGCCCGGGCGACAGAGCGAGACTCCGTCTCAAAAAAAAAAAAAAAAAAAAAAAAAAGAAAATGAAGGCAGCAAACAACCTTTGAATATATTTCCCAATTCATTACATAGTACATTTCAGGCTGAGAATTTTAAAAATTTATCACAGTTTCAGTAATTGTAGAATCCTCTCGAAGTTTGGCATGATATAGACTCATTTGTAAAATGAGTATTTTGTTTGGCATTCAGTAGGAAGCTTGCCAGGCAATACATTTAATTAAGAACATGAGGAAGAGAATAATTGTAGTTTGGCATACCGTATTATCATTACTTTTAGGTTCTACATGTGTTTAAGATAGTGGTCTCCTAACAAGGTATGCATTTGAAACTAGAGGTAATTTCTCTTTCATCAGTCCAGGGTTTTGAAACAGGGAAACCTACTATTTTGAGGGGAAGGGTACTTTAGCTGCTCTTTAGATATAACACTGTCTATCATTTAAGCTATGAGAGACTTAGCTGCTCTCCTTAGAAACAACCTTTGTCCATTGTTTAAGACCTTGAAAATTGATGCATTGCCTTTCAGGAGCGTAGACAGTTTTATTTAAGTTTAACTTTCTCTAGAGATGCATTGAAATAATGAAATGCAATACCTTTCTTGAACATAACCACGTACATAACATCTAGTCCTGCCTGATGTGTAAAGTAAATTTGATAAGAGCAACTCAAATATTGTAATGATTGATGTTGATTTTATTTTATTTCGAAGCAAACTTTGTCAGCAGATTCAGAGAAAACGTGTGATGATAACCATCTATGAGACGAGGTTTCCATTGTGTTAGACATGCTGTTTCATTTTTACAGGGAAACTTGCTAATAATGATTTTGAGAAGCACCATGGGAAAAAGGGCAATGAAAGGGCCTTTTTTGGCTTACAGGGCACAAGTATTTTAGGTTCAGATTTTCAGGTATAGAGTTCTTTGATCATTTAGCTTTGCATGAATCAACTCTGTCTTTTATCACTACATAGTGCTATTCTTCTTAGTGAACAAAGACTTTCTTCTAATAACACATCTTATTGGATTTAATATTAGGGCGTCTATTCTCAAGGTCGGTTCAAGGCATAAATAAGATATGCACCAAGATTGTTTTCACTCCCTGTCTTTTCTTTAGCAACTGCATTTTGGTCTCTCAGAATTTTTCTTTTCTCACTCTAGCTAGTTTATTCCTTTTTCCCCCTCCTCACTATCCCTCTTTCCTTTGAAGCATCAAAACAATTGCTTTAGTGAGTTGTTTCTTCAGGGCCCTATTCTCTGCTAGGGACAAGGAAGAGAAATCTAATAATTAAAGTCCTGAAATTCAGTGTGGTAAGACTCAGTAGAGAATTAGGAAATATAGAGAGAAGTGGTTTTAAATGGATGGAACAGCTACATTCATTCAGATAATCATTCATTTATTTTTTTCAAAAAAGAGAAGATAGAAAAATATCCCCTTATCATATTTCAGTCCAGTTGCACATCTTTAAAGAAACGAGTTCTTGGTGAAAGGATCCAATTATATAGGTGTTTACTACCCATTCCCAGTAACGTGTCAAAAACAGTATGGATTTTTCTCACAGAAATGTTCTTGTATCAAAATGGTCACTCACTCAGGAAACAAATGGAAAATTTTTCCAAAACTTAAAAGCGTACTTCTTGCTTTTTTCCTACCTTGCAGAATCCTGAAATCAACTCAACTTTTATTCTGTGGCATTAGGAACCAAGATAACATGACTCCAGCTTTATATTATACTCAACTACTCTGATATAGTTCCTTTTTTTTTTTTTTTTTTTGAGACAGAGTTTCACTCTTGTTGCCCAGGCTGGAGTGCAATGGCATTATCTCGGCTCACTGCAAACTCTGCCTCCCGAGTTCAAGCGATTCTCCTGCCTCAGCTTCCCGAGGAGCTGAGATTACAGGCAAGCACTACCATACCCAACTAATTTTGTATTTTTAATAGAGATGGGGTTTTTTCATGTTGGTCAGGCTGGTCTCGAACTCCCGACCTCAGGTGATCCACCCATCTCAGCCTCCCAAAATGCTGGGATTACAGGCATGAGCCACTCCCAGACATTTTTCTTTTACTTAACAGCAAGTAAACAGATTGAGGGAGAACTGCGAGGAACAAAAATAAACCATGTAAGGAAGAATACATGAATGGTGTTCTTGTAGGCCTTGTTGACTTTCTGGTACTCTCTGAGTTTAGACATCCCATCCTTTCCCTATAGGAAAATTTCTTTCTTTCTCTCATGCTTAAATCATGATGCTTAAATAGCATAACTTAGTAATGAGCAAACAAGATCAGATCAAAGGGTGGGAGGGGTAAGATCATGTAAAGAGACCCAGGCCACCACTCTCCACTTCCAACTGTGGTATCCTCTTGGCTAACCCAAGATGTGTATACCAATCGACCAATGTGCAGCACCAGACTTTATATTTCACCAACATTTGTCTGGATTATTTTAGATGAACAGATAGTATGTCATTTCAGTACTTTTTCTTCATTGTCCTAAGACCTAATTCATTTTTTTCTGGATTTGTTTTTTTCACTTATCTCAGCAATACTGTCAACATTTTCCTTTTAAGTGATGCTAGAATTAATGGATTTACTTAGGTAAGTCTTGGGGTAACTCCTCTTTGAAAGCAGGAGAACCACTATAAGACAAACTAGAAGATAAATTTAATTCGTGTTTCCATGTGGAAGGCCTTAGATTACACATTTCTTAGGCTTGGACTTTCCATGTTTGAATCAATTGTGGAGAATAGATAATGGGATAAAAACAAAACACAATTAATGACTGTGAAAACAGATTTAAAACAGAAAGATTGGAACAGGGACTCCAAGATGGTTGATTAGAGGCATTCAGCAATTGCCTCCTCCACAAAGAAAAACTAAAATAGCAAGAATGCAATCATACTTTGAATACAACGTCTAAGACAGAACACTGGAATTCAACAGAGGAGTGTCAGGAAACACCTGCGGCAAAACAAACAAACAAAAAAAAAAAACAGGGAAGCAAGGCAGCCAGCTTGGTCAGGATCACCTGGGAGCTTGGAGAGTCACCCCAGTGTGGGAAAATGGGAAATGCCCCAGCAGTCCACATTTCCATCATAGACTCCTGCCACCCTAGTCACAGGAGAGTTCCTTGATCCCTGCAGACCATAAGGCTCCCACAGGGAGCAACCTGGATAGTGTGTGATGGCATCGCTCCACATAGGTAGCTCTTGCTGGGTCCCACACACACCCTGAGTCCTAAGCAGTTGCAGCACAGTGTTATTTTGAGAATGTGACCCAAACCAGACTTCATCTCTCCCTGGGGCCCAGCAGCCCCTGCATTCCTACATCCCTAGAACCCTACTGACATCTCCCTACATCCCTTACAGGACTGTAGTGGCATGAGAGTGATTAGACTCAGCAGAACAGCAGGGTCCTCAGCACTATAGAACACACAGCATCTTGCACCCCAGGGTATGGGTGTTGTAGCAGGCAAAGCAGAGTGCCCCTGGGACAAAGGGAGCCAAAGCATGTGCTCCCAGAACTTGAAACTTGCCTGCCTGGGGCTGCTGCTACTGATAGCAACTCTGCCTCCTCCGCAATCCTCAGCTTGCGCATGCTCTGAAGACTGGCTCTCCCCACTGCTGCTGCTTCCGCCAATTCTGGACCCTGCAGCACATATTTCCAAGAGCCTGAGAGCCAACTGGCTGCGGCTGCTGTCACTGAAAATAACCCCAATTCCCAGAAACAGGCCCACAGTGTACTTGCACGTGCCTCGAGGATGGATTCTCCCTGCTCATGGCTGCCATTGTGGTCACCACCCAGCACTTTACCAGGGGAGCCCAGGTTTCATCTGGCCTGCTGACCACAGCCTATACCAGTAGCACAACAGAGGGGACCTAATGACAGGCTTGTCTGGCCTGGCAACATCCCCCATGCCTGGGCACATTGCCTAGGGACCTGGGGATGATCTTGCCCCACCCACTACTACTGGTATCAGTGCAAGTATTTCAGAGGCCTAAGGGCAGGCCCACTCAGCTCATCACAGCCACCACTAACAGAAGCATGTTTCATCTGTGAGCCCATAGGGTTGTCCTGTCACAGCTATGGTCATTGCTCATGCCGTGCATGCTACCCAGGAGCTTAATGAACCACATGACCCAATACTGCCACTACCAGAACCCAAGAAAGCCACCTGGAGGTCCAAGAATTAGCCTGCTTAGACCTAATTACTTTGGTGCCCATGCACGCTGCCTGGGCTCCCAAAGACAGGCATGCTTGGCCCACCACTGAGGCCTGAGGACCAACCCACCTGCAGTTCCCACCCCCTACAAAGCCTTACCACAGCCTGCACTAACAGCCACAGCCTAAGTGACAGAGGGGAATCACAGACACCACTGAGGCTCTTTACAGACAAATGAATCACATAGAGGCTACATTACTGCACGCACCCCGAATCAAAGCTGAAGTGCCCTATGAAAGCAACACTACAGATAGACCTTCAGGACCTTCCCCTACAAAAGCCAATCCAAAAAAATAAAGAAGTGACTTACACCATATACAAATATATCAATGAAAGGACAAAAGAAACATTAAATGTCAAGGAAATATGCCACATCTAAAGAAACACAATCATTGTCCAGCAAGATATTACAATAAAAAAGAAATTAATGAAATGATGAAAAAAGAGTACAGAGTAATAATATTTAAAAAGCTCAGTGCTCAGTGAGATACAATAGAACACAGATAAAGAATACAAAAAAATTAGAAAAGACAATTCAGAACATAAATGAGAAATTTACCAATGGGATAAGTATCATAAAAAAGAAACAAAAATTCTGGAACTAAGAATTCAATGAATGAAATACAAAATTCATGTGAGAGCTTCAACAACAGCTTTTATTATGCACAAGAAATAATTTTATAGTGGGAATAAAGGATTTTTTAAATAACTTGGTCAGACAAAATAGAATAAATAATTAAAAAAGATTGTACAAATCCTGTGTAACAAATCCTGTGTAAAGTAACCAAAGTTTCAAATTCTAGGTATTCATTCCCAGAATTTGAACTCAAAACAGAAGTTGAAGAGAAGTTCAAAGTCATAGAAAATCTGTTTAGTAAAATGATCCTTGGAAACTTACAAGTCTTAGGAGAGATGTGAACATCCAGATCCAGAAAGCTTAAAGATCCCCAAATAGATTCAACCTAAAAAGGTCTTGTTAAAGGCAAGTTATAGCCAAATTGTTGAAAATCAAATACAAAGAAAGGATTTCTAAAAACAGGAAAAGAATGATGTTAAGTCAAATATAAAGGAAACCTTATTAAAACTAACAGCAGATTTTTCAGCAGAAAAATTACACATCAGGAGAGAACGAGATGATATATTCAGAGAGCTGGGGGGAGAAGAACCAAAAAAAAGTCAATCAAGAACACTATACCCAGCAAAATTGATCCTTCAGCTATAAAAAAGAAATGAAGTCTTTCCCAGACAAGCAAAAACTGAGGAAATGTATTACTTTCCTGTGTTTTCATGACTCCTTTAAAGGGTTCTTATATCTGAAAGTGCAAAGATGATATCTATTATCATGAAAACACAAGAAAGTATAAAACTTACTGGTAAACACACAAATGTAGAAACTACTCAAATAGTACAACTACAGAAAATCACCAAACCTTAATGATAAACAATAAGAAAGAAAGGAAAACATCCAGAAAACAATTTACAAAATGACAGAAATAAATCCTGACACATGAATAATAACCTTGAAGGTAAATGGATTAAATTTTGCTCTTAAAAGAAATAGCGTGGTGGCTCAGACCTTTAATCTCAGCACTTTGGGAGGCTGAGGCAGGCAGATCACGAGGTTAGGAGTTCGAGACCAGTCTGGCCAACGTGGTGAAACCCCATCTCTACTGAAAATAGAAAAATTAGCCGGGCATGGTGGCACATACCTGTAATCCCAGCTACTCAGGAATGAGGCAGGAGAATCGCTTGAACCCAGGAGGTGGAAGTTGCAGTGAGCTGGATTGTGCCACTGTACTGCAGCCTGGTTGACAGAACAAGACTCCATCTAAAAAAAAAAAAAAGATAGAGATGGGCTGAATGGATTTGAAAACAAAAACCAAAACCAAAAACAAGGACTACATGACCCAACTATCTACTGCCTCCAAGAAACTCACTTAACTTGTAAAGACACATAGAATGAAAGTAAAGGGATTGAAAAAGATATTTTGTGCAAACAGAAACCAAAAGTGAGCATAAGTATCTCTATTTATATCTGATAAAAACATATTTAAGTCAAAACAATAAAAAAGAGACAAGGTCATTATATTAAAGATAAAGGGATACATCCAGCAAGAGGATATAAAAATTATAAATACATATGCACCCAATATGAAACCATCCAGATATATGAAGGAAATATTATTACATCAAAAGGGAGAGATGTACTCCAATGCAGTAATAATTGAGACTTCAACACTCAACTCTTAGCATTAGAGAGATTATCTAGAGAGAAAATTTAAAAAGAAACATTGTATTTAAACTGCACTTTAGACCATATTGAACTAAGAGACCAATCTACAGAGCATTTTATTGAACAGTTGTAGAATATACATTTTTCCCATAAGCACATAGACATTCTGTAGGATTGACCATATGTCAGGCCACAAAGCAAATCTTAACAAATTTTTAAAACGTTAATAGCATACCAAGTATCCTCTTATGCCACAATCAAATAAAACTAGAAATCAATAAAAAGAGAAATTTTGGAAGTTGTACAAATACATAGAAATTAAACAACAATCTCCTAGACAACCATCAAGTCAATGAAGAAATTAAGTAGGAAATCAAACAAGTTTCTGAAAAAATGAAAATAAAAACACAATATACCAAAACCTATAGGATAGAGCAAAAGCAGTGCTAAGAGGGAAGTTCATAGCAATAAATTGCTACAATAAAAAAGTAGAAATGTTTCACATAAACAATCTAATGCTGCACACATCAAGGAATTAAGAAAGCAAGAACAAACTAAATCCAGAATTAGTACAAAGAAGTAATAAAGATCAGAGCAGAACTAAATGATACAGAGACTAAAAAAAAAAAAAAACAAAATATCAATAAAGCAACAAGTTGGTTTTGTGAAAAGATCAAAAATTAAATAACCTGCTATCTAGACTAACCAGGAAAAGAGAGAATACCTCAAATAAACAAAATTACAAATGTAAAAGGAGCCATTACAACTGACATCACAGAAATGCAAAAGATCATCAGACACTATTATTAACAGTTAACATTTACAAACTGGAAAACACAGGGGAAATGAATAAATTCCTGGGATCACAAAACCTACCAAGATCAAGTCTGGAAAAAATAGAAAATCTGAACAGAACAATAATACATAATCGACTGAATCAGTAACAAAAAGTCTCCCAATGAAGAGAAGCCTAGAATTGGATCCTTTATTGCTGAATTCTACCAAACTTACAAAGAATAACTAACATCGATTTTCCTCAAGCCATTCCACAAAATTGAAGAGGAGGGAATTCTCCCTATTTCATTTTATGAGGCAGCATTATCCTCATACCAAAACCAGACAAGAATACAAGAAAGAAAGAAAACTACAGGTCACTATCCATGATGAATGAGACACAAAAACCCTCAACAAAATACTAGCAAAATGAATCAAACAGAACACCAAAAAGATAATACATGTTAATCAAGTGAGATTTATCCTTGGGATGCAAGGATGATTCAACATACACAAATCAATAAATGTGATACATCGTATCAAAAGAATGAAAGATTAAAAAATGTGATCATCTCAATAGGCTCAGTAAAAGCATCTGATAAAATTCAAGATCTTTTCATGATAAAAACTCTCAAGAAACTAGATTTAGAAGGAACGTACCCCAATATAATAAAGGGCATATATTATAAAGTCACAGCTAACATCATACTGATTGGGGCAAAGCTGAAAGCCATTCTATCAAGATCTGGAACAAGATGAGGATGCCCACTTTTATAACTCACCTTCAAGATTCTAGTACTGAAGGTTATCAGCCAGAGCAATCAGGAAAAAGAAAGAAAAGGCATCCAAATTGGAAAAAGGGAAGCCAAATTGTCCCTCCATGAAATGAAATTATCTTATATTAAGAAAAACCTAAATACTCCACCAAAACACTCTTAGATTTGGTAAATTAAGGAAAGTTGCAGAATACTAAATCAACATACAAAAATCAATAGCATTTTTATACATCAGTCTGAACAAGGTGAAAAAGAAATCAAGAGGCAATCCCATTTAAAAAGCCTAGGAATAATTTTAACCAAACAAGGAACGACCTCTACAAGCAAAACTATAAAACACTGGTGGAAGAAATTGAACAAGACACAAAAAATAAAAAATATCTCATGCCCATAGATCAGAATAATTAATATTGTCAAAATATCCATACTACCAAAAGAAATCTACGTTTTCAGTGGAATTCTTTCAAAAGAGCAATGACATTCCTCATAGAAACAGAAAAAAAAATCCTAAATATTACGTATTAATAGAACCACAAAAGTCCCCAAATAGCCAAAGCAATACTGAGGAAAAGAACAGGAAAAAGGACACGACACATCATACTACCTGGCTTCAAAACATATCATAAGGCTATATAACCAAAAAAAGCATTATATGAGCATAAAAATAGACACATAAACCAATGGAACAGAATAAAGAACCCAGAAATAAATTCACACATTTATAACTAACTGATTTTCAACAAAGTTGGGAAGAACAGACACTGGGGAAAGCATGGTTCTTCAATAAATGGTGCTGGGAAAACAGGATAATCATACTCAGAAGAATGAAACTAGCCCCCTGTCTCTCACCATATACAAAAATCAAATCAAGATCAGCTAAAACCTAAAAGTAAGATCCAAAATTATAAAACTACTTGAAGAAAACATAGGGGGAATGCTTCAGGACATTGATCTAGACGAAGATTTTATTGCTAAGACCTCAAAAGCACAGGCAAGACAAAAATAGGCAAATGGGACCATATTAAACTAAAAAGCTTCTGCACATCAAAAGAAATAATCAACAGAGTAAACAGGCTGTTAAATAGTAGAAAATATTTAATATTTGAATTATTTAAATATTTAATATTTAAAAATATTTGCAAACTGTTTATCTAATAAGGGCCTAAAGTTCAGAGAATACATGGAACTAAACTCAACAGGAGAAAATAATAATTATCCCATCAAAAAGCGGGCAAAGGACATGAATAGACATTTCTCAAAAGAAGACAAATGACCAATAGGTATATGAAAACATGCTCAACATAACTAATTAGCATGAAAACACAAATCAAAACTACAATAAGACATAATTTTACCCCATTTAGAATTACTTTTATTAAAAGGAAAAAAAAAAAAAAACAGATGCTGGCAAGGGTATGTTGAAAAGGGAACTCTTATACACTGTTGATGGGAAATTCCGTTAACTAGGACAGCCTTTATGGAAACCAATATGGAGATTTTGCAAAAACTAATGGTAGTACTAACGTATGATCTAGCAATTTCACACCTAAGTATTTATCCAAAGAAAAGGAAATCAGCATATCAAAAGGATACCTGCACCCTTATTTTTATTGTAGTATTATTCACAATAGCAAAGATGTGAAATCAACGTTAAGTGTTCATCAATGAATAAATGGATAAATAAAATGTGGTTTTATTAACACACACACACACAATGAAACACTCAGCCATAAAAGAATGAAATCCTAACATTTACAACAACATGGATGAGTCTGGAGGACATTATGCTAAGTGAAATAAGTTAGACAAATATCACGTTCTCCTCCATATGTGAGAGCTAAGAACATTGCTCTCGTGGAGGCAGAAAGTAGAATGATAGTTATCTGAGGCTTGGCATGGTGTTTGTTGGGAATTGGGGGGATAAGAGAGGGTGGTTAATGGGAGCAAACATACAGTTAAAAGAGCAATTCAAATGTTCAATAGTAGAGTAGGATGACTATAGTTTAAAACAATGTATTGAATATTTCAAAATAGCTAGAAGACTTCAAATATTTTCAACAAATAGAAATAATACTTGACATGATGGATACCCTAAATACCATTACTTAATCATTACACATTCTATGCCTGTATAAATAACAAAATAATACATGTACCCCATAAAAATGAATGAATTTTACCATCAATAATTTTTTTTAAAAAATAACTAAAATATAGCAACAGAAAAAATGTGAAATATTAAAAGTCGGACTGCTGATAAAAAATGAACTGTTGGATACATATAATATCCAAAATAATATGTTTCTCCCTAGAATCAGAAAAATGCGTTTGTCTTGAGGTATCTAGGTCTATGAAGGGTATCTCTAGGTTGAGTTTTACTATAATAAACACCTGGGAATGAAGATCAAAAGGTCTTCATCTTCTCTGGTGTATTTCTTAACACAACAGACTGGCATTTAAAAAAATTATTTAATACTGGAGTCTAATAGTGGTCTTTTCAAAATAAAAATATTAAAAGCAGCAGCCAGCCAGGCACGGTGGCTCACGCCTGTAGTCCCAGCCCTTTGGGAGGCCAAGGTGGGCGGATCAAGAGGTCAAGAGATCGAGACCATCCTGGCCAACATGGTGAAACCCCGTCTGTACTAAAAATACAAAAATTAGCCGGACATGGTGGCACGTGTCTGTAGTCCCAGCTACTCGAGGGGCAGAGGCTGGAGAATCGCTTGAACCCGAGAGGCGGAGGTTGCAGTGAGCTGAGATTGCACCACTGCGCTCAAGCTTGGCGACAGAGTGAGACTCCATCTCAAAACAAACAAAAAACCAATAGCCGTTCTTTGGGATGCAAATCTTTTACATATGCAGATGGATGAATGGATAGATTTATACATTTTTTCATGAACCACCATAGCTAGCATTTATTTTTTCATCAACACCACAGCTAACGTATATATATATATATATATATATATATATATATATATATATATATATATTTCTTTTTTTTCCCCCCCCCAGAGGCAAAGGACCACTAAAGCATACAACCGATGTGATCTATGCAGCGAAAATGATATCAGAATCAGGATCAAGGATGGATGTCCTTGCTCGGCAGATTGCTAATCAGGTGAGTTACTTACAAATGGACATGGTAAAAGTTCATGCTAACTGCTCTTTGCCATTAGAACATTGATTTGGGCAAAGTTAAATTTGTACTCTATTCAACCATTTTTTCTAAATTATAATTGAATTTTCAATAGCAGTATTAATACACTAGGTAATGGGCGATTATAAGGAAGCTTAATTATTTCTTAGGGCAGATTTTTTTTTTTTTAGCTTAAAATATACTCAAATTATTTCTAGTATCAGTTCTTCAGCATCAAATATGCTCAATTAATTGCAATCAATTGTAATTACAAAACCGAGTTTTGTTGTTGTTGATACATTATATTTCCTTCTTCTTTGGTTATGTATTTTTAACATTTATTTTCATTATATTTAATTTTTAAATGACATATAATAATTGCATTTGTAGAGTACATACATTTCTATACATGTGTACACTGTGTATTGATCAAATTAGGGAATGGGCATATACTATTCCTCAAACATCTATCATTTCTTTGTTTTGAAAACATTCCAAATCTTCTCATATAGCTATTTTAAAATACACAATAAATTATTAACTATAGTCAGCCTACTATGTTATAGAAGACTAGAATTTATTCCTTCTATGTAACTGTATTTTTGTACCTTTAATCAACTTATTTTTATCTTCCCCTCTCCACTACTCTTCTCTGCCCCAATAACCATTATTCTATTCATTAATTCTATGAGATCAACTTTGAAAACTCTCACATATGAGAACATGTGGTACTTGTCTTTCCGAACCTGACTTATTTCACTTAACATAATGTCCTCCAGTCTTGGTCATGTTGCCACAAATGACAGGATTTCATTCTTCTTTGTGGCTGAATATTCCATTGTGTTTGTATACCACATTTTGTTTATCCATTCATTCATTGGTGAACAATTAGATTGATTCTAACTAACTGATTGACAGTTGGATTGTGAGCAGTGATGCAGTAAGCATAGGAGTGCAGCTATCTCTCCAACATATTGACTTCCTTTTCTTTTAATAAATACCCAGTAATGAATTGCTGGATCATATGGTAGTTCTATTATTAGTTTATTATTAGTAGTGGTCGTTTTTAAAGAAAACTCCTATTTTCCATAATGGCTGTACTAATTTACATTTCCACCAACAGGGTATAAGAGTCCCCCTTTCTCTACATTCTTGACAGAATTTATTTTTTGTTCTTTCAATTATAGCGATTTTAACTGGGATAAGATAATATCTTATTGTGGTTTTGATTTGCATTTCCCTGTTGATTAATGATGTGGAACATTTTTCATATAACTGTTGGCCATTTGTATGTCTTCTTTTGAGAGATGACTACTCAGATCATTTGTCCATTTTTAAATTTGTTTTATTCTTCTGTTGATTTGTCTTATGTATTCTGTATTTTAGTCCCTTGTCAAATAGTTTGAAAATATCTTCTATCATTCTATGGGTTGTCTTGTCACTCTGTTAATTGTTTTCTTTGCTGTGCAAAATCTTTTTAGTTTGATATACTCCCATGTGTTTATTTTTACTTTTGTTGCCTGTGCTTTTGAGGTTTTGGTCATCAAATCTTTGCCAAAATCAGTGTTCTGAAGCCCTGTGTTTTCTTCTACTAGCTTTATAGTTTTGGATTTTATGCTAGGCCTTTACTTTGATTTGATTTTTCTATATGGTGAAAGGTAGGGGTCTAGTTTCATTTTTCTGCAATAGATATCCAAATTTCCCACTACCGGTTATTGACTGTCCTTTTGTCAGTGTGTGTTCTTGACACTTGTTCAAAATCAGTTGGCTATAAATATATGAATTTATTTTTGGGTTCTCCATTCTGTTCCAGTGGTCTATGTGTGGGTCTTTTTATGCTAGTATCATGCAGTTTTAGTTACTATATCTTTGTAATATATTTTGAAACCAGGTAGTATGATGTTTCCAGCTTTTCTCTTTTTCTCAGGATTGCTTTGGCTATTCAGTGTCTTTTGTGGTTCTATGTAAATTTTAGAATGTTTTTATTCTATCTATGTAAAAAATGTCATTGGTATTTTTCTAGGGGTTACACTGAATCTGTATATTGTTCTGGGCAGTATGGACATTTTAACAATATTAATTATTTCAATACATGAACAGAGGATATCTTTTTTGTCTCCTATTTCTTTTATCAGTATTTTATAGTTTTATAGTAGGGATTTTTCACCTCCTTAGTTATATTGATTTCTAGGTGTTTTGATTTTTGTAGCTATCAGAAATAGGATTGCTTGCCTGATTTCTTTTTTAGATTGTTCACTATTTGTGTGTAAAATGCTGTTGATTTTTGCATGTTGATTTGATATCCTTCCACTTTATTGAATTTATCAAATCTAAGAGATTTTTTTGTTTGTTTGTTTGGTAGAGCCTTTAGGCTTTTCTTAATATAAGATCATGTCATCTACAAACTAGGACAATTTGACTTCCTCCTTTCCAATTTGGATATTCTATATTTCTTTCTCTTAGCTAATGGTTCTAGCTAGGCCGTTCAGTTCTATGTTGAATGAAAATGGTGACAGTGGGTAACCTTGTCTTGTTTCAGATCTTATAGGAAAGGCTGTCAATTTTTTTGCTTATTTTTGCTCTTCAAAAATCAATACATATTAAAATGTTATAATGGTAGGTTTTCTGGGTTGACAATATATTCTAATATAATATTTAAAATTCAAAGAAAAATGCTATTTAGTAGAATACTAAAGATAATACTAAAGATATAAAATGCATAAAGTGCATAATTAATATAGAGACTGGTGTTTATAAACATTTTGGTTTCCTTTTTTTAGATTTCTCATGTTTATTTCAGTATTTCTAAGCAGCTGCTACATCCTTAAAATTATTTTACACTTTAGTTGAAAAATCTGTTGCTTTCATTAATGTGTTGAGATATTCAATTAGTATTTCAGACTGGGGTATAATATAATTTTGTGGCTTTTATATTGTGTTCAACTTCATAGTACATATTTATTTCCCTTTTGGAAAAAAATGGGGATTTTTTACAACTATTTCTTATTATTTCTTGCTTATATAGTCAGAGGGAAAGGTTTTTGGGCTTCTTTTTATAATGATTACTATTGTTCAGTATGCTTATACTCTCTTTCTTGGAAAATGAAGCACTCTCTCCTATTCAATATTGTATTTGTGGATATAAGGAATAAGAAACAAAGACTAATTATAATAAACTAATAACATTCCTAATATTAAAGAACATATGTCTTTCCATGTTACTATATTATAATATTTTATTAATCCTGTTTTTTGAGCATTTAGTATTTACGGCAAAAACAAACTCTATCCTAATATAAGTCAAAATTTCCGGGTTTGATTATGTGACTGAAGCCTATATATGCCCATAGTTTTCTTTATTTTAGAATTTTATTGCGTTCACTTTTATGAGAGACACTAAATCTTAGTGAAAGAAGTGAAACCATAGTACATTAAACATATTTACATGTATTAGTAACTTTTTAAATACTGAATGCTTCCTACCATTTTTTCCTGTTTACTTTGAAACAACCAGTTTTCCAAGTTGACATAATTGTGTCATGTTGAAGGTTTTTTTTCCTTATATTGACAATCTTCTTTAATTGGATCAGGTTGCCTTGAACTAGGTACTTTTATAACATGGCTTTATCAAACTATGTCATTGTTTTTAGCATTATTCAAATGGTATGGGAGAAAGCAAAAGTATCATCTTACTTCTGTACAGTTTTGACATTTTAAAAGAAGCTTAGAGAAGTAGTCACTGACTAATAAAGAATTATAGATGACTCTTTTTGGCCTTTTCCATTTCATACATAAAATAGTTTCAAATTAATTACTTTTGTTCTGAAGAAATATAGTTCTAAGCAATCAAAATTGAGAATGAAGAAACTGACTCAGTTATTACAGTGACCATCTAGGGAGGTTGTCTATGAATGTGCTTCTGACATTATTATTTGATAGATTAAGAAATTTTAGGCAGAAAATAATATCTGAAATTGATTATGAAATGCAATTGAGTAATGTAAGCAACTTGATTTCCAATGTCTATGTATATTATGAAAAAAATCTGCTGGAACATTGGTTGCTTTCTCTTTTGATCAATTTAATAGTTCAAAAATAATACATTCTAGTTTTAATTTTTGCTGGTGTGTCAGAAGGTCAAACACTAATTTCCATTCCAACTAACATTAAATTTGAAATTATATCTATATATTTAAATTATTTAAATGTATGTTTATATATATCATCTATTACATACATTATTAGACCAATTTAGTTACATTCTGTAAAGTTTCAGAGTTAAAGTTCATATGTAGAAAGAATGAAGCAGAATTAGATTAGCTGATGCTTCTTGTTCTGCTTGCTTGGCCTTTTTATTTTTATTTTTATTTTTCACTTTTCCTTCCTCTATTGCTTCCTTACGAGCATATTTATTGTGTGTGTGCCACCCTCAATTCACTACTCTGGCACTGGCATTAGCTAGTTAGAAAGAGAAGAACTAAAACCTTCCGCTTAAGTTTATTTTTCCCAATCATCCAACATTTTTTAGGCTTTAGAATTGTCTCAAAATGGTGGTAGCTTAAGTATGCCATCTAGGACATATTTAAGTCTTGTAGAATTTTAGCACAAATTTTGTCTCCTTTAGACAGTATCCTTGTATAAAACAAGATTGTTTTAAGAATAGCTATAACAATTCTTAAAAATTTTGCTTATGAATTAAACAGAATAAGTTGGAGAAGAAAAATACGAATCCAAGATTTCAGGCTTTCAGTACCTATTTTTTTCTATTTCTGTACTCTACATTGTAATTAATCATATTAGCAGATATTCTAAATTAGACAAAGTAATACCTCATAAGGTAGGGATAATGCACAAAAAGATTTTAAATAGTTATAGAAGCAGTATAACCTAGATTGGAAGGAGACAATAGGAGCCAAAATAAAATTAGCATCTGCTACAAGTGTTTTGCACCAGGACAGAACAGTATTAGACTTTCTGAACACTGGGTGATATTTAAGGAGCCTAATTACTTCCTCCTTGTAATTTTGCCAAAGCAAAGATACCAAGGCTAATAAGTAGACATTCACACCTAATTGTAACCGAACACAATTGAAATGAACTTTTGGTGTTAAATACATTGACAGGTAGTTGTAGTTCAAGAAAAGATGATTTTAAAAAACCAAAGTGAAGAAGTATAAACCAAATCACACAAAATGCACTCCATTATGAACAAAACAACCTACAAGTATAATTTATGTTAATATTTTACAAAATATTCTTGGAGGCTGGCCTTATTTGAGTTGTGTCATGTTTATATTATAAGAGGTAAAAAAAAAATATTTCAATGAAACTATACTACTGAGAAGCTTCTGGAGCATTCATTATATCATGATTACACAACTCCTAAGGATATAATTCCTAGATATGCCTTGTGACAATATGTGTATTTTAAGGGTATTACCTATCCGGAATTTATTTCCAGCAGAGATTTTTTTACCTTTTTTTTCAAGAGGTTTTTGGGAAACAGATGGTGTTTGGTTACATGAATAAGTTCTTTAGCGGTGATTTCTGAGATTTTGGTGCACCCATCACCAAGCAGTGTACATTATACCCAATGTGTAGTCTTTTATCCCTCACCCCCGCTCAGCCCTTTTCCCTGAGCCCCCAAAGTCCATTGTATCATTCTTATGTGTTTGCGTCCTCATAGCTTAGCCTCTCATTATAAGTGAGAGCATACGATGTTTAGTTTTCCATTTCTGAGTTACTTCCCTTAGAATAATGGTCTCCAGTTCCATCCTGGTTACTGCAAATGCCATTAATTCATTCCTTTTTATAGTGGAGTAGTATCCCATGGTGTGTGCATGTGTGTGTGTGTGTGTGTGTGTATACATATACATACATACACATATATATACACATGATGTGTATGTATGTGTGTGTGTATATATATATCTCACATTTTCTTTATCCACTCATTGATTGATCGGCATTTGGGCTGATTCTATATTTATACAATTGCAAATTGTGCTGCTGTAAACATGTGTGTGCAAGTATCTTTTTTGTATAATGCCTTTTTTCCCTCTGAGTAGATACCTAGTAGTGGGGTTGCTGGATCACATAGTAATTCTACTTTCAGTTCTTTAAGGGATCTCCACACTATTTTCCATACTGATTGTACTAGTTTGCATTCCCAATAACAGTGTAAAATTGTTTCCTTTTCACTGCATCCATGCCAACACCTTTTTTTTTTTTTTTTTTTTTTTTTTCTGATTATGGCCATTCTTGCAAGAGTAAGGTAGTATCTCATTGTGGTTTTGATTTGCATTTCCCTGATAATTAGTGAGTTGAGCATTTTTTTCCTGTGCTTGTTGGCCATTTGTATATCTTTTTTTTTTTTTTTTTTTTTTTTTGAGAACTGTCTATTCATGTCCTTAGCCCACTTTTTTGATGAGATTGTTTTTTTCTTGCTGATTTGTTTGAGTTATTTGGAGATTCTGAATATCAGTCCTTTGTCAGATGTATAGATTGTGATCATCTTTCTCTAACTCTGTGAGTTTTCTATTAACTCTGCTGATTATTTCTTTTTCTGTGCAGAAGCTTTTCATTTTAATTAAGTACTATCTATTTATCCTTGTTTTTGTTGCATTTGCTGTTGGGTTCTTGGTCATGGAGTCTTTGCTGAAACCAGTGTCTAGAAGGGTTTTTCAGATATTATCTTCTAGAATTTTTATGGGTTTAGGTCTTAGATTTAAGTCTTTGATTCATCTTGAGTTTTTTTTTTTATGGGGTGAGAGATGAGAACCCAGTTTTATTCTTCTAAATGTGACTAGCCAATTATCCCAGCACCATTTGTTGAATGGGGTGACCTTTCCTCACTTTATATTTTTGTTTACTTTTTCAAAGATCATTTGGCTGTAAGCATTTGGCTTTATTTCTGGGTTCTCTATTCTGTTCCATTGGTCTGTGTACCTATTTTTATACCAGTACTATGCTGTTTTGGTGACTATGGCCTTATAGTATAGTTTGAAGTTAAGTAATGTGATGCCTCCAGATTTGTTCTTTTTGCTTTGGCTATACGGGCTCTTTTTTGGTTCTGTATGAATCTTAGGATTGTTTTTCCTAACTCTGTAAAGAATGATGGTGGCATTTTGATGGGAATTGCATTGAATTTGCAGATTGCTTTTGGCAGTATGATCATTTTTACCATTTTTACAATATTGATTCTACCCATCCATGAACATGGGAGTGTTTCCATTTGTTTCTGCCATCTATGATTTCTTTCAGCAGTGTTTTGTGGTTTTCTTTGTAGAGGTATTTCGCCTCCTTGGTTAAGTATATTCCTAAGTATTTTATTTTTATTTTTTACAGATATTGTAAAAACGGTTGACTTCTTGATTTAATTCTCAGCTTGGTCACTATTGGTGTATAGCAGAGCCACTGATTTGAATACGTTAATTTTTTTATCCTGAATCTTTGCTGAATTAATTTACCAGTTCTAGGAGATTTTTGGAGGAGTCTTTAGGGTTTTCTAGGTATATGGTCATATCATCAGCAAACAGCAACAGTTTGACTTCCTCTTTACCAATTTGGATGCCCCTGATTTCTTTTTCTTGTCTGATTGCTGTGGCTAGGACTTCCAGAGTCCTGTTGAAGAGAAGTAGTGAAAGTGGGCATCCTTGTCTTGTCCCGGTTATCAGGTGGAATGCTTTCAACTTTTCCCCATTCAGTATAATATTGGCTGTGGGTTTGTCATAGATGGCTTTTATTACTTTAAGGTGTGTCATTTCTATGCTGATTTTGCTGAGGGCTTTAATCATAAAGGGATGCTGGATTTTGTCAAATGCTTTTTTTGTGTCTATTGAGATGATCATGTAATTTAAAAAAATTTTTTATATGGTGTGTCACATTTACTGACTTGCAGATGTTGAATAATCCCTTCATCCCTGGTATGAAAACCCACGTGATCATGGCGGCTTATATATATATATATATATATATATATATATATATATATATATATGCTGTTAGATTTAGTTAGCTAGTATTTTATTGAGGATTTTTGCATCTATGTTCATTAGGGATATTTGTCTATAGTTTTCTTTCTTTCTTTTTTTTTTTTTTTTTTTTTTATGTCCTTGCCTGGTTTTGGTATTAGGGTTATACTGGCTTCATAAAATGATTTAGGGAGGATCTCCTCTTTCTCTATCTTGTGGAATAATGTCAGTAGGATTGGTACCAATTCTTCTTTGAATGTCTGATAGAATTCAGCTGTGAATTTGTCTGGTCCTGGACTTTTTTGTTGTTGGCAATTTTTAAATTACCGTTTCTATCTCACTGCTTATTTTTGATCTGTTCAGAGTTCCTATGTCTTACTGGTTTAATCTAAGAGGGTTGTATATTTCCAGGAATTTATTCATCCCTTCTAGGTTTTCTAGTTTATGCATGTAAAGGTGTTCATAGTAGCCTTGAATAATCTTTTGTATTTCTGTGGTATCAGTAGTAATATCTCCCATTTTGTTTCTAATTTAATTTATTTGGATCTTCTCTCTTCTTTTCTTGGTTAATCTCACCATTGGTCTATCGATTTTATCTATCTTTTCAAAGAACCAGCTTTTTATTCCATTTATTTTTTGTATTTTGTTTGTTTATTGGTTTCAATTCCATTTTGTTCTGCTCAGATCTTTGTTATTTATTTTCTTCTCTGGCAGAAATGTTGATGCCTAGATTAGTTCTCCAAATTAATGAACTCCTACTTTATAAAAATAAATGCACAGAAAGTTCTCAAGAATTAAGCAAGACTAAATGACTAAATGTATACTGAAATATTTGATCTGTTTGCATCTTTCAGGTAATAGTGAATCTCCTGTTCTAAGAGATGCTGCTTTACTATTTTCCCCTTTATCAAGTGGTTGGCTTTTTTTTTTTTTTTAACTGAAACAGTGTTTTAAATGCTCCTAGGGTGATTATCTATTCAGGTTCACTTCATGAATAGTTACAAAACTATGTAACAAAAGAATAAAGTGTTCTAAAGTCTAGGTGGAAGGAGCAATTTTATATAAATGGAGAAGAGGAAGGATGAGCAAAGTTTCTTCTTGTAGTTGGCTGGCTATCTTTAACCAAAAATTCCAAATAACCCGAATTTGTCTGAGTTACCTTTCCACCATCTTTTCCATATCCTTATTTTATTTACAGGATAATGCAATTTTATGAGCTTGTTTCAATCGAAATAATTCTTTGAATGACAAATTTCAGGCATCAGGGAGAGGGTGACACTTTTGAGTTATGATCTATTACGTAGGACACTCCTTTCTTCTGAGAATCTCTCATGGGAGTAACATAAAGCTGAAAGGTAGTTTGAGTCATAATTTTACATCTACTAAAGTAAAGGAGCTTTGTTGAATATGGAAAGCATCTTGTTTTTAATTTGTATTGTGTTCAAAGTATATGTCACTTTCTCAATGGCTATATGAGCAAACCAAGTTGAAAATAAAAATGAATTTGAAACAATTCTTAAACTCAAGACAATTTCAGCCAAAATATGGACAAAATATGATAAGCTTTTAACAGCATATATAATTTCTGGTAAAAACAACCTTTATTCATTGAGATACATCATGCATCATAGTTTCCCAAATATAACTCTCATAAATCAACATGTCCAGTCTTGAACATACCATATGAGGCAATGTTATCCTCTACCACTGACATTATAGCAGAGTTCCAGTGTATTTTTAATCATACTTCTATGGGTACCTTCTCTGTTCTGTGTGTCAGAAACCCGAGTTTGCTAAATAGCAGCTCTCATAAGCATAGCAAAGAAAAAAATACTCAAAATATATTGAGGTTTCTAGGTGTAGAATAAGCACAAATTAATGGCTGACCAGATTTAGGAGATGGAAAAGAGGAACAAGGCATTCTTCAGTGAGATAGTTAATACAAAGAGAAAAATAGGTGAATAGGTGAGTAGGCAAGATAATGAGTGAAACAGCTGAGAGATAAATGTGTTGAGTGTGAAATGTTGATGAGATGCTGAAATGAGATGGACAAATGCAGTAGTTATATGGATTGTCTGACGGAGCTGGATGATAGAATTTTGTAGTTTGTGTTGTGTAAGTGACAGATGAAACCAGAGCACTGTCTACTGTTGTCCAAAAAGAGGATGAAAGTAAAAAAACAAAAAAAATGCTCAGGAATAAAAGATGAGAACAAAAACAGGTGCAGGCAAAATAACAACAAAAAATGCTTACAAAGGAGGCTGCGAAAGTTGGTATAAACTAGGAGAAAATCTAGGAGGAAACATTCATGAAAATTAACATTTATGAGAATCAGTAACAAAGATCTAAAAGCTCCAGAGAGGTGATATAAGGGAAGAACTGCAACATATATAATGAATGCGGTAATTATAAGTCAATTAGTGATCTCAATGAAATAAAATTCTGAGGACTGGAGGAGCTGAAAACAGTTCTTAGCCTGATAAGGAAAGGAAGAATCTGCACTGAAACATTTTAGTAGGCATATTCATAAACAAAAAAGGAGAGATGGGATTTGAAGCAGGATTTTCCTTTGAGGGACTAGATAGAGTCAGGAATCAGAAAAAAAAGGTATTAACAGTAGGCGAAAAGATGGGATTATTGATGATCTGTGAGCCTGAGCAAGACGAAACAAGGCAACCTCTGGACTGCATTACAGGTGAAGAAATGAGCTCTGTGGGATGGGAAATGTCATGAGCACCAAGTGCTTTTGCTAGCACTGATTGCTTTAAATTCCTATTTTTGAAATTCACAGTGACACCTAGTACTTTTCATTAACAAACTTTTCCAGCTTAGCACAATTTAGGCTATTGTCTGTAATTGCACAATTCATTTTATTTATTTATGTATTTATTTATGTATTTATTTATTTATTTTAAATGGAGTCTCTCTGTCACTCAGGCTGGAGTGCAGTGGTGCAATGCAGTTCACGGCAACCTCCACCTTCCAGGTTCAAGTGATTCTTGTGTCTCAGCCACCCAAGTAGCTGGGACTACAGGCACGAGACACCATGCTCAGCTAATATTTTGTATTTTGAGTAGAGACGAGGTTTCACCATGTTGACCAGGCTGGTCTCGAACTCCTGATCTCAGGTCATCTGCCCACTTTGGCCTCCCAAAGTGCTGGGATTATAGACGTGAGCCACCGCACCTGGTCGCAAAAGTCATTTTGAATTTCTTAAAGTTTAGGCTCCAATATGGGCAAAAAATACTAAGATTATGAAATAAAAATCTTCAAAAGTGTTCATTTTGCTAATTCACCCCTGAAATTTAAATTAAAATGTAATGAATTTTTTTTATATTTTTTCCTCATTACTAAATGATGTATTCCATATTGGTTTCAAGCCTCATGCTAGAAAAGTGAAAACTGGCTTAAAGTGAGAAAACCACATAGGCTGAAATGCCATCTGCTTACATGTAGTGAGTCCCCGTGATTATAAAACTTAGATTTAAAAAAATCATGCATTAAAGAGCTAAGTAGATGTTCTGGTCAACATCTCCTATCTAAGTTAACTGGGAAATAATAACCAAAGTGTGCTAGTAGTGTACCACTTTAGCCTAAAAGTCCCTAATAGTATTCTTTTAAAAGTTATTTTAAAGCAAATTTTTTTAGTGAAACAATAGTCAAGGGCAAGAATGTTCTACAAACCTAGAGCCCAAAGTTTTTCTGTCACTTTCACATAAAAATTTAAAAGGTGGGAAAAGCATTGTTCAATGTTTTTAAATGTACTTTTTTAAAAAAATATACATATTTAAGGACTTAAAATATACAATGTAATAATCAACAAAATTAAAAGGCAACCTATGGTTTGAAAGAAAATATTTGCAAACCATAGATCTGATAAGGAATTAATATAGAAAATGTGTAAGAAATATGCAGAACTCAATAGCAAAAAAATCCAAGTAACCTGATTAAAAAATGGGGAAAAGACCTGAATACATAAAAATGGCCCAAAGGAGATTTGAAAAATAGTAGAACATTCTTAAATTAGGAATGAGGCATTCTCCAGATTCTGCTTCTAAGTGAGCAAAGGCTCAGAACTAACTCAGAAAGGCTTTCTGATGTCAATGGGAAAGAAGGCTTTAATAACTTTTATACTATACTAATTTACCACATAGTATTTTGTTCTACTTTGGTTATAAAACTGGCTGCTACTGTTATAACCAAGATATTCTCATTAGTTCTGAAAATGAAAGACAAATTTAGGTCAAGCAACTTTGAACTTCAAAAGATCATTTTCACACTTTCTACTCATTTGACTCATTCTTTCCTTAATAGAATTGTAGGCTCTTCTACTATGGCCTTGGAGGAGTCTCTGTTTTGCTTAAACATGAGTGACTGCAATTGGTTATTGGTAAAGAATCTAATTATTAGTTTGACAGTTTGATTTTATCAGAAGTTGTAGAGTGGTGCTGGTCTTAGACAAGGAACACATCCACATCAATCTGGTTTATAACTGACAAATAAGAATGTCAGTCTAAGAAGCCAAGTTACAAATCAGAATGGCAATTTAATATTTTCAAAAAAGATACAATTGGCAAGAAGACTGATACTGTTCCTAGAACATGGAGGTAAGGAGGTGGAGCCAGATCATGTTTGAACTACTAGCTCTACTACTAATACCATTTATTGGCAAGTCAGTTAACCTCTCTGTGTGTCAGTACTCCCCTTCGCTAAATGAGGATAATGATTCCACTTACCTCATGAAATTGTGGGTGTTGTGTGATTATTAAAACAATTAGTATAGACAAAGCATCTAGAATAGTAGATGACAGATGAAACACTTTATGTGTCAGGGATTATCACTGTGTCCATACTTATGAATGAAGAATAGATAAGAAAGTTACTCAGTGAGAGCAATAATAACAAAAAATGTTTTGAAAGAATGTCCTGTAGAAGAGATTATTGTGCATTCATGTGAATGAAACAGAGAAAACTAAATTCAAATCATTTACTCTCTCTGAAACTTATTTTGCAAATCTACAAAATGAAAATACTAGATCTAATTAACATGGTGTTTTGAGTACTAATTTAGAATTATGCATGTAAAGAACTTGGCATAGTACCTAGCACAGAGGAAGTACCTAATAAAGATCAGCTGCCTGTCAAGAGAAAACAAAGAGATGACTTGTTTTTCATCATTATAGGCAATTTCGCATCTGTAAATTGGGGGAAATATTTGTGTCTTAGAAGTTTTAGTGACTGAGTGAGATGATGTGCCTAAATTAGTTTCCATAGCATGTGGCACATAGTAATAGCTAAATGAAAATTAACTATTGTTCTTCCTCCTCTGTCTCTGCCTTCTCTTCTTCCTTTCCCTCTTTCTTTTCCTTTTCTGTCTCCATATCTTTCTCCTTTCCAATCTTCTTGATTAGCTACAATTTAATCCTTTTGAGGAGATTTGAGGGATAACCCTCATTTGTTTACTGAAAACTTGAGAAACACCCTTAATTTCTATATTCTTCTCTGATTGTGTCTCTGGCTGGCTGGCTATCCTGTATCTATTCATGCGTATATCCATGCCTGTCTTGCAGATTTATAGTATTTCTGCAGAAGAAATGAATTCTTTGCTACCTTTGTGGATTATTATCAACTTTGACTCAGGGTAACATGTTCTCATCTTGTGCACACACTCTGGAGCTACGTAGTCTATTTTAAAAATATAACAGAGAATAAGTACCTCACAAATTTTCCAAAAACACTCCAGCTTAAGTTACTAGTTACTGAATAAAAGCAGAAATGCATGAAAGGTTTTCTGGTTGCTCATCCTACTTTTTAATTTGCAGTTTAGGTCATTAGAATAAAAGCTTTAAAAAATAACATTTTATAGTTATAGAAGAAATATATATTTAAGATATACAAAATTTGAATAAAATAAAAAGTATTGATTATACCATATTTATTGATTATTGTCATATATTTATTTCCCAGCATCTTTTAATTTTTTAACCCAGAGTCCAGAATTTATTTATTTTTAATGCATTTTAAAAAATAATTTCAACTTTTATTTAGATTCAGTGGGTACATGTGCAAGTTTATTACCTGGGTATATTGCATGATACTGAGGTTTGAAGTACAATTAATGCAATCACCCAGGTAGTGAGCATAGTACCCAATAATTAGTTTTTCAAGTCTTTACTCCCTTCCTCCCTCCCCTGTCTAACAGGCCTCAGGGTCTACTGTGGACATCTTTATGTCCATCATTACCCATTATTTAGCTCCTACTTGTATGTAAGAACATATGGTATTTGGGTTTTTGTTCCTGCATTAAGTTGCTTAGGATAATAGCCTCCAGCTGCATCCACGTTGCTGCAAGAGACATAATTTCATTCTTTCCTTTTTATGGCTGTCTGTTATCCCATGGTGTATATGTACCCCATTTTTATTTATTCATTCCACCGTTGGTGGATACCTAGGTTGGTTCCATGTCCTTGCTTTGTGAATAGTGCTTCAATGAACATATGAATGCAAGTGTCTTTTTGGGTAGAACAATTTATTTTCTTTTGACTATGTCCACAGTAATGGGAGGAGTGAGTCAAATGTTAGTTATGTTTTAAGTTCTTTGAGAAATCTCCGAACTGCTTCCACAGTGACTGAACTAATTTACATCCCCACCAATAGTTTATAAAGTGTTCCCTTTTCTCCACAGCCTCACCAGTATCTGTTGTTTTCAACTTTTTAATAGTAGCCATTCTGACTGGTGTGAGATAATATCTCATTTTGGTTCGATTTGAATTTCTCTGATGATTTGTGATGTTGAACAAAATGTTCAGGTTGGTTGGCCACTTGTATGTCTTCTTTTGAGAAGTGTCCATTCATGTTTTGATATGGTTTTGGCATTTGTCCTTCCCAAATCTCATGTTGAAATGCAATTCCCAGTGTTGGAGGTGGGGGCCTGGTGGGAGGTGTTTGGTAATAGAGGCAGATTCCTCATGGTGTGCTGTCCTCAGGATAGTGCGTTATCGCAAGATCTGATCATTTAAAAGTATGTGGCACCTCCCACTTCCCTCTTGCTCCCATTCTCGCCATGTCATGCGCCTGCTCCCACTTCACCTCCCACTGTGAGTAAATATTCCGAGCCCCCACCCCAAAGCCAAGTGGATGCCAATGCAATGCTTGTATACCCTGCAGAACCACGAGCCAATTGAACTTTTTTCTTTATAAATTACCCAGTCTGAAGTATTTTTTATAGCAATGCAAGAATGACCTAACACATACCATTTGCCCATTTTTAATGGGGCTGTTTTTTGCTTGCTCAATTGTTTAAGTTCTTTATAGATCCTGGATAGTAAAACTATGTCAGATTCATAGTTTGCAAATATTTTCTTCCATCGTGTGGGTTGTCTGTGTACTCTGTTGAGAGTTTGTTGCTATGCAGAAACTTTTTAATTAGAGATTCCACTTGTCAATTTTTCTTTTTGTTGCAATTGCTTTTGAAGATTTAGTTATAATGTCTTTCCCAAGGCTGATATCCAGAATGGTGTTTCCTAGGTTTTTCTTCAAGGATTCTTATTGTGGAGGTCTTATATTTAAATCTTGAATTCATCTTGAGTTAATTTTTCTAGATGATGAAAGATAGGAGTCCAGTTTCATTCTTCTGCCTTTGGCTAGCCAGCTATCACAGCATCATATGTTGGATAGAGAGTCACTGCTTGTTTTTGTCAACTTTGTCAAAGATCAGATGGTTGTAGTTGTGCAGCTTTATTTCTGTGTTCTCTATTCTGTCCCATCAGCCTATGCATCTGTTTTTGTGTCAATACCATGCTGTGTTGTTACTGTAGCCTTATAGTGTAGTTTGAAATCAAATGATATGATGCATCCAGCTTCTTCTTCTTTCTTTTTTTTTTTTTTTTTTTTTTTTGCTTAGGATTGCTTGTCTAGTCAGGATATTTCTTGGCTTCATATGAATTTTACAATAGTTATTTTTCTAGTTCTGTGAAAAAGGATGTTGGTTGCTTGATAGGAATAGCATTGAATCTGTAGATTGCTTTGGGCAGTATGGCCATGTTAATGATATTGATCCTTCCAGTTGATGAACTTGAAATGTTTTTTTCCATTTGTTTGTCTCATCTATGATTACTTTCAGCAGTATTTTGTAGTTCTCCTTGTAGAGATCGTTAACTTCCTTGGTTAGATTCATTCCTAGGTGTTTTATTTATTTATTTTTTTTTTATTTTTTTTATTTTTTATTTTTTATTTTTTTTGAGACGGAGTCTCACTCTGTCGCCCAGGCTGGACAGGCTGGAGCGCAGTGGCCGGATCTGAGCTCACTGCAAGCTCTGCCTCCTGGGTTTACGCCATTCTCCTGCCTCAGCCTCCCGAGTAGCTGGGACTACAGGCGTCCGCCACCTCGCCCGGCTAGATTTTTGTATTTTTTAGTAGAGGCGGGGTTTCACCGTGTTGGCCAGGATGGTCTCGATCTCCTGACCTCGTGATCCACCCATCGGCCTCCCAAAGTGCTGGGATTACAGGCTTGAGCCACCGCACCCGGCCCTGTTATATTTATTTATTTATTTATTTGCAGCTATTGTAAGTGAAATTGAGTTCTTGATTTGGTTCTCAGCTTGAATGTTATTGGTGTATAGAAATGCTATTTATTTTTATACCATGATTTTGCATCCTAAAAAATTACTGAGTCATGTCTCAGTTCCAGGAGCCTTTTAGTAAAGTATTTTGTGTTTTCTGGGTATAAAATCACATCAACAGCAAAGAGATATAGGTTGACTTTTATTTGTCTAGTTGGATACCTTTTATTTATTTATTTTGCCTGATTGTTGTGGCTAGGACTTTCAGTACTGTGTGGAATAAGAGGAGTGAGAATGGGCATCATTGTAGCAGTTTTCAAGGGGATTGGTTTCAGCTTTTGCCCATTCAAGTATAACGTTGGCTATGGTTTCTCTTAGATGGTTCTTATTATTTTGAGATATGTTCCTTTGATGCATAGTTTCTTGAGGGTTTTTATCATGAAGGGATTTTGTGTTTTATCAAAAGCTTTTCCCACATCTGCTGAAATAGTCATATAATTTTTGTTATTAATTCTGTTTATGTGGTGAATCACATTAATGATTTGTGTATATTAAACCATTCTTACATTATAAGAATTAAGCCTATTTGTTCATAGTGAATTAACTTTTTGATGTGCCACTAAATTCAGTTTCCTAATATTTTGCTGAGGATTTCTGCATCTATGTTTATCAGAGATACTGGTATCAGAGATTTTTTTCATCGTATCTTTACTAGGTTTTCCTATCAGGATGATGCTGGCTTTGTTGAATGAGTTAAGGAAGAGTCTCTCCTTCTCCATTTTTTGGAACAGTTTCAATAGGATTGGTACCAGATCTTCTATGTATGTTTGGTAGAATTTGGCTGGGGCTCTTTTGGTTGTTGTTGGTGGTGGGTGTCTTATTACTGATTTAATTTAGGAACTCGATATTGGTCTGTTCAGGGTTTCAATTTCTTTCTGATTCATTCTTGGAGGATTGTGTGTTTCAGAAATTGATCTTCTCCTCTAGATTTTCTAGTTTGTATGCACAGGTGTGTTCCCAATAGTTTCTGAGGCTCTTTTGTATTTCTGTGGTATTGGTTGCAATGTCACTTTAGTTATAACTTCTGACTGTGCTTATTTGGATCCTTTCTCTTTTTTTCTGTGTTAATCTAGCTAGCAGTCTACCGATCCTATTCATTCTTTCAAAAAAAAAAAAAAAAAAAAAAAACTTTAGTCTTCATTGATTCGTCCTGTGAATTTTTAGGTCTCAGATTCATTCAGTTCCATCTAATTTTAATTTTTTGGGTTGGTTTGTTCTTGCTTTTGGGTTGGTTGGTTCTTGTTTTTCTAGCTCCTCTAGGCATGATGTTAAATCATTAATTTGAGATCTTTCTAACTTTTTAAGGTAGGAGTTTACTGCCCTAAACTTTCCTCTTAACAATACTTTTGCTGCATCCTAGAGATTTTTATATGTTGTGTCTCTTATTTCTATTTATTTCAAAGAATTTTTTGATTACTGCCTTAATTTCATTGTTTACCCAAAAATAAATTTATTAGTCCATTTTCACATTACTGTGAAGATACTGAGACTAGCTAATTTATATATAAAAAAGAGGTTTAATTGACTAACATTTCACATATCTAACACTGTCAGTGAGGAGTTGAAGTTCCTCAACATTATTGTGTGGCTGTCTAAGCCTTTTTGTAGATCTAGAAGTACTTGTTTTATGAATTCAGATGCTTCAGTGTTGGGTACATACATATTTAGGATAGTTAAGTCTTTTTGTTGACTTTAACCCTTTATCATTATGTAATGCCCTTCTTTGTCCTTTTTTACTGTTGTTGGTTTAAAGTCTTTTTTATCTAATATATCATTATATATTCTATTTTAATATATTTTAAAATACATGTATTTTATCTAATATAATATGTTATATATTATATTTTAAATATATTTTAACATACATATATTTTATCTAATATAATAGCCACTCTTCTTTTTTTTGTAGTTTAATTTGCAAGATAGATATTTCTTCAACCCTTTACTTTGAGCTTATAGATGTCATTATGTGTGAGATGGGTATCTTGAAGACAGCAGATGGATGGATGTTTTTATTTTATCCAACTTGCCACTCTGTGCCTTTTAAGTGGAGTGTTTAGGCTATTCACATTCAAGGATAATATTAATATGCAAGATTTTGATCCTATCATGAAGTTGTTAGCTGGTTGCTTTGTATTTTCTATGGTTTGGTTGCTCTGTAGGTCTGTGGGCTCTGTACTTAAGTGTGTTTTTGTGGTTGCAGGTGTCAGCTATTTTTTCCCCATGTTTAGAATTCCCTTAAGAGTCTCTGATAAGACTAGCCTAATGGTAATGAATTTTTTTAGTGCTTGTTTGTCTGGAAAATATTTTTGTTTCTCTTTCAGTGATAAAGCTTAGCCTGATGGGATATGAAATTTTTGTTGGAATTTCTTTTCTTCAAGAATTCTGAAAATAGGCCCCCAGTCTGTCCCAGCTTATAAATAAGGTTTATGCAGAGAAGTCTGCTTTTAGCTTTTTGGAATTCCCTTTGTGTGTGTTCTGACCTTTTTCTCTAGCTACCTTTGTGATGTTTTTCTTTAGCGTTGACCTTGAATAGTCTGGTGATTATATGCCTTGGTAATGTTGCTTTTTGTATAGTATCTCACAAGTGTTCTCTGAATTTCTTGTATCCAGATGTCTACCTCTCTAGCAAAATTCGGAACATTTTCTTGATTTATCACTTCAAGTATTTTTTCTAGGTTGTTATCTTTTTCTCAGTCTCAGGAATGTCACTAATTTTTAGGTTTGGTCACTTTACATAATCCCATATTTCTCAAAGACTTTGTTCATTTTTTAAAAAATTACTTTTTCTTTATTTTTTTCTGACTGGGTCAATTCAAAAGACTGGTCTTCAAGATCTGACATTCTTTCTTCTACTTAGTCCAGTTAATTGGTGAAGCTTCCAGTTGTATTTTGAAATTAAGTTCGTTTTTAAATTCCAGAATCTCTGATTGATATTTTAAAGATGTTTATCTCTTCCTTCATTTTCTGGATTGCTTTAAAATGTTTCTTTGTGTTAATTTTCAACCTCGTCTTGGATCTTATTGAACTTTCTTGCAATCCACACTTCAAATTCTCTATCTGTCCTTTCCAAGTTTCCACTTCACTGGAGACCATAGCTGGAGAGCTACTATGGTATGTTGATGGTATTACTACATTTTGAATTTTCATGGTGTTAGAATTCTTACACTGGTTCTTTCTCATCTTGAGGCATTGATACTTCAAAATTTTTTAATTATATTTGTGCAGATATAATTTTTCTTTTCTTTCCCTATAATATTATTGATTTATGTTTTTTCTTTCCCTTTCCCTTTTCCACTTATTTTTCCCTAGGGGATGTGACTTTAGAGAATGCTGGGTAAGGTCTTTCGGCTTAATTTGTGTACTCTACACCTTTCTGTCAAGCAGGTTTTATATTGGGCCATGCAGTTCCATCTACAAGCCCATAGATGGTGTGTATGGCCAATACTGCTGAGTGTATACCTCATCCTTGTTTACTAGCAGAAGCTCTCTCTTGCCTCAGGCAATGGGCTTATTCCTGTAGTGCAAAGTGGTCTGAGCTCCCTCCTCAGCCCCAGAGGTGTTGGGAGCAATATGAGCAGGTCCAGACTGGCAGGTTTGCCTACAGATTCCCCTAAGGGCAGTCATGAGCACCAGTGCTGAAGGATAATCCAGTGAGTGGGTACCAAGCACCCAGAGGTATGCCTAGGCATGGCACTGGGAAGCCTTCTTGTCCTCAAGTTCTGTACACACAGATTTGGGGTGGTCTCAACTCCTAATCCAGGGGACTGGGTGCTCCAGAGCTGGGAGATCTGCCTAGGCGTGAAGCAGAAAGGCTCCTCTACATACCTGGATCCCTGCAGAGAAAGTGTGGGGTGGCTCAGGCTGTCAATCTGGGCAAACGTGTACTTTGAATACCTGGAAATCTGCCTAAGCATGGAGTGGAGAGGGCCTGCTGCACCCTGATCTATGCACAGAAAGGGTGGGGAAGCTCAGCCTGCTGATTCAGGCAAGCTGGTGCTCTGAATACCTGGAGATTTGCCTGGGTATGGTGCAAAGAGAGTCCTGATGCAGCATGATCTATGCCTAGGAAGGATGGACAGCTGAGCCTGTCCCAGCAGGTTTTATTATTTTATTTTTTATTTTTATTTATTTATTTTTTGACACAAGGTCTCACTCTTTTGCCCAGGCTGAAGTGCAGTGTCACAATCATGGCTCACTGCAGCATTAACCTCTCAGGCTCAGGCAGTCCTCCTACCTCAGCCTCCTAAATAGCTGGGATCACACTTGGCTAATTTATTTTTATTTTTTGTAGCGATGGTGCCTCCCTATGTTCCCCAGGCTGACCTCAAATTCTTAGGCTCAAGGGATTTTCCTGTTTCAACTTCCCAAATTGCTGGGATTATAGGCCTGAGTCACTGCATCTGGAATTCAGCATGTTTTAAATATACACATTTTTTAATAGAATTTGATTGCAGTATTTACAGGTTGTGTTTTTAACTTCCAAAAACATTTACCTGCATCCTTTGAAACTCTATTTTCTTGAGACTGGGTAATGCTACATTATATTGATAGGCATTCTTATTTAGTCTTTCCATTATTTGGGGAATTTAGGTCATTTCCAAGTTTTGCTATTATACATAATGCTACAATGAAGATCTTTGGATATAAATCACTGTCCACATTTCCTTGTTCTTATAAAAATTTACTAAAAGTGGAATTAAGTTAGAAGGGATTTTTATAAATCTATTATAATTGCACAGGAGAAAGAACACAAAGATTAAATCTTAACCAAAGCTATTTACCATGTTATGATAAAGCTCAAAGCTGTCCTCCAGGAAGTTCCTTCCAAAAGATAAAATGATGCAGGAGGCTGGTTTTCATAAGGAAATTTAATATTCTAAATCATGTGCACTGTCTGCTTCTTGGCTTCAGTTAGATTCACACCTGTTATCTAAGGTAGAAATGATTTCCTTTGTCTGTAACAGTTAAGAACATTGAATGCTGGAAGTAATAGAACATATTATGTTGCTGCATGTTTTTATGTCCTTTTGAGTAGCAAAGGACAGACAATGCAGAACCATGAGTCTCAAGGAGCATTGTAATAGTAATTCTAGGAGTATTCTAATAGTAATTCTAGGTGAAAGACATAATTACATTTTAAATATTTCTTTAGATTTACCTAAAAATATAATCTGAAGGCTTCTAACCTTTATCATAAATTAAAGGCAGCTATTTTATTTACCTTTTCCTGTCTAAAAAGTATTTTAACATTTCTTTTGGCTAAGCTGAAATAACTAAGGTTGCAAAATGAATAAACTATTGTAATGGTAGAAGCATATCAGAATCTACTTGGACTTGAGCTGAGAAATGTTCCGCTATGAAAATAAAATTGCTGCCTTATAAGGTACCTGCCATGTGAATACTGTTTTTACTCACTGTGATCTACCTATTATTTATTCTGCTATATCCATTTTTATCTTTGATGCATATTTAGTGCCCAGATCCATCTTGCAAACAGGACTTGTTGGCCTACCTGGAACAGATTAAGTTCTATTCCCACCAGCTGAAAATCTGCAGTCAGGTTAAAGCTGAGATCCAGAACCTGGGAGGAGAGCTCATCATGTCAGCTGTGAGTACTGCCTAGCATGTACATGATCACAGGTAGAAGATGCTTGAAACAGAGTTACTACACCCTTGCTTACATGACCGAATCTTTTAGGTAAAATTAGTTTAGAAAAACTAAATTGGAGTTTTTATTAAAAGTACATGTATTTAAACTAGCAGGAAATCTTGGCAGATTTCTTTAAAACAGGTTTAAAATGTTGTTTTTATTTACTTCAGAGATTAAAGAGTAAATCACATTTTATAAGCCATTTGGATGAGAAATCCATGTTAATATAAAGCATGACTTCAGAATGTGTACAGATGGAACTCCGAAATGAATCCTGTAATTTTTCTAAAATAAATGCATGTAGAATTGCAAATTAATAAAATGATTGCTTCACTGCTATTAATTGATATTCATTTTCCCCTATTTCTTTTTATAACATAAATGTTCGTGTCTTGAGAGTTTTCATTTCCATATGTATTTTCAGAACTGGAGTATGATAGAACTTATTAGAGTTGGAGGAAATTTCATAAATTCTTTGGTGGCCCTAAGTTTTAAGCTGCTGTAAATTACCATGGTAGAACTAATGTATAACTTTTCTACTCATCTTTTAATAGCAGTAGATCATTTCTCTGGAGAAGAAATGGTAATAAAATAATATTTGATATCTATATTGGATTCAGTTATCGGTGACTTTGAAAAGGACATGGACCAAGATTATAAATTTAAGTTTAAATGGAACATTATAAATATTCTGGGAAATCGTATTTCTGAGAAAAATTTTTTTAATTACACTAGTATATTTATGTATGTGTAATATATAGGACCTCTGTATCCTGGCATTGGACATTCCCTCAATGAGTTAATGTTCTGAAAGAGGACGTAATTACTAAAACACAAGCAAAGGATCACCATCAAAAGTAGAGGGAGAGGCTGGTCACGGTGGTTCATGCCTATAATCCCAGCACTTTGGGAGACTGAGGCATCTGGATCACTTGAGATCAGGAGTTTAAGACCAGCCTGGCCAACATGGTGAAACCCTGTCTCTACTAAAAATAGAAAAATTAGTTGGGTGTGGTGGCGCATGCCTGTAATCCCAGCTACTCAGTAGTCTGAGGCATGAGAATTACTTGAACCCAGGAAGTGGAAATTGCAGTGAGCCGAGATCACGCCACTGCTCTCCAGCCTGGGCGACAGTGCAAGACTCCATCTCAAAAAAAAAAAAAAAAAAAAAAAAAAAAAAAAAGTAAAGGGGAGGAAACAAATGGTGACTCTCTATCTCTTGCCTATATTTTATGTTAATCTTCACAATAACATGCCAGATGGATCATTTATTTATTTGTTCTGTTTTCTTTAATATATAAAGAAGTAAACTTAAGAAGGGTTAGATAGCTTCCCCAATGTCATACTAGTAAATGTCAGAACTGAGTTTACCTTCAAAGGTCTATGTTTTCTCTGTTCAGAGAGACAACACTGAATCTGTGATAAAATTGAAAAACACAAGTCGAAAGTGAATAATTTGGAAATGATAAGATGGTATTGCATTCTAGCATTTTATTCCAGTGGTGGTTAGAGGGGGAAAAATAGTGTCTTTGATATTCAAATTTTATCAAAAATCCCACATAAACACAGTCAGTGTATTACTAGTGCCCTGTCCCTTTTCAAAGAAAAATGCATTTTACTTAGTCACAAGCCATGCAAACAGGAACATGCATGTGTATCAACACATATGCATACATGTATGTATATATACATTTATGTAGGTACACACAGCATATATGTGTGTATAGATGCATATGTATTAATATGTATATATTTTTTTAACTTCTGTATATTCCTTTTGGCTTATTAAACATCCAGTCTTCATTTTCTCATTTAACATCATACTACGTTAAACATGTAAAAAAGTATATTCATTTGGAGGATAAACTCTTCCATTTACTTTTGTCATTTTCACACACTAATCATGCTTTATAAGGTCTAAATTTCATATAAATTTTATTTTTCAAATATACACTTTCATATTGTCTGAAGCTAAGCTTTCAAAAAATATTTGGTGGAAGTTCAGCTTCTGCATAGCTGTTAAAATTTATTGGCGTTAATTATCCTTCCAAAATACAATTTCCTTTCTATATATAAACTGAGTTTGTATTCTTTCCTGTTTGGTATGATGATTCAAATTCATGAACTTTACATATATTACAGATAGATTAGGCAGGAGCTATTTAGAATCCATGATTTACAATTTAAAAGCTGAGTCATTATATAAAATGAGGAATAGCATTGCAAATCCAAAACTATTTGTCATCATCTCACTCACTATTCCCCATTAGAAAAAAATAAATCTGAGAAAAGAAAGCATTCCCCCTTTTGCATATCTTACTGCCATCTGTTTGCAGGTAGATCCTAGAAAGCTTTCTAAATACATTTCATTTATGCGTGCCAAAGCACACTTACTTTAATCTCTCAGTGACCCTGAGTTCCTGTCTTGTTCCTATTCTTTAAATTCAGAAGAAGATCTCATCTGTCATTTTTCTATAAGATCTCTTGAAAAATGGCAAGCGTGATTCCAAAGCAGAGAGACACTAAAAATTACAGAAATGTGGTATTCAAAACTACAGACCATTCAAAGTTTACTAAATAAAGCTGGCATCCCAAAATTAGGTTCACAAAACATTGCTTTACCTAATATAGTGGGTTAAAAATAAGTAGGTATGAATGGAATGCATTTCTAAAGTGAATGGGCAGTATGTTCTGTTCTGGGTCTGAGGTGTGAAGGTTTAGGATAAAGAAGATTAATTAATAAAATAAAATAACCTGAAAGATATTGTCATAATACACCATTTAATTAAAATTATTCCCCAATCATTCTTACATCTATATTGCAAGCACTCATCTTGAAGTTGAATGTTTTACCTGTATAGAGACAAAGTATATGTAGTTCATTCAAATCCATTACTATGAATTGAGCCCCTCTCTGTGCAAGGCATAGCAGTACATCCGAGGGATGTAAAGATGATTATATGGTAATGTCCTTAAGATACTGAAAATGCATAAAAAAATAAGAAACCTAAAATGTACCTGAATATACAAAAAAGACTCCAGAACACTGTAACAAACCATGCAATATTGGTATGTACAAATGTGCGTGTATAGCATGTGAGGAAATAATTTATTTGACGTGCAGAGCAGGTAAGAGAAAGCTTCGTAAGTGGCTCAAACCTGCTTCGGGCCTTGATTAATAAGTAGAAAACAAATGTGTACTTACAGGAGGAGGAGAGGGAAGGATTTGAGATAGAGGGGACAACTGAAATAAAATAGAGATAGGGAAGACATGGCATGTAACAGACATGGCAGGCAATCTGACGTGACTGAAAACAACTTTACTTGGTACTCTTGGTGTGTGTGTTGTGGAATAAGGGTGGGTGGGCGAGTAGAGCAAAAGCTTGTAAAGGAAACTGGGAATGTTTTGAAAGGATCATTTATCATTTAATTTTACCCTGTAGGCAATTGAGAGTAATTAACAATTTCTTCGTTTGAGATGGGCATTAATAAATCTATGCATTTCAAAGCTAACATTTTTTAGACAGGGCAGTGATAGATTAGAAAGATAAAGGACTAGAAGATTGAGGCCTATTTAGGAATGACTTTTAAAAATCAGTCTAAGATGTTTATTGCAGCACTATTCGCAATAGCAAAGACTTGGAACCAACCCAAATGTCCATCAGTGATAGACTGGATTAAGAAAATGTGACACATATACACCATGGAATACTACACAGCCATATAAAAGGATGACTTCATGTCCTTTGCTGGGACATGGATGCAGCTGGACACCATCATTCTCAGCAAACTAACACAGGAACAGAAAACCGAACACCACATGTTCTCACTCGTAAGTGGGAATTGAACAATGAGAACACTTGGACACAGGGAGGGGAACATTACACACCGGGGCCTGTCAGTGGGTGGGGGGCTAGGGGAGGGATAATATTAGGAGGAATACCTAATGTAGGTGATGGGTTGATGGGTGCAGCAAACCACCAAGGCATGTGTATACCTATGTAACACAACCGCACGTTCTACACATGTAACCCAGAACTTAAAGAATAATAATAATTTTTAAAAAATTAGTCTAAGAGAGAAACAGTGAGAACTTACTTAAGACAATATTGACGAGAATGGAAAGGAGTGGGTCTATACAAGGAACAATTCTGAGGAAAATATGTTTAGAGTCAATTATCCATTGGGTGTTAAGGGTGAAAAAGAAGAAAGAATTAAGAATTTCCTAAAGGTTTGGAGGTTAAATAGTTTACTTAGTCATCAATGGCATCGTTAACTAAACAGTATATATAGAAGGAAGACCGTGTTACGGTGAGTACAGAAACTCATTCAGGTTTTGCTTGTTGAATTTAAGTGACTAAGGGGCATCTAAGGAGAAGGTTTAGGAGAAGTTGGGTCTTTGGTTCTGGAACTTAGGAAAGAGGTATGAAAGAGAAGTATATGGGGCCATCCAGTGAAAATATGTTGGATGCCATTTTTTAAAAAAATAGCTGAGACAGTAATCCAGAAACAACTTTTTTTCACAAGTGATTCCAATGTACCTTTATAAGATTCTGAGACTTGACTGTGGCAGTTAAAACAAATTGGGAGTTTACTGCCTCCGTAAAGTGAGCCTGCGAATGGGCAGTCTAGAACTGTTATGACAGCTTCACAAAGTCACCAGGGAATCAGGCACTTTTGTCTTTGAATTTCACTTTTCTTGGCTTCTGGCTGTCGTTATTATCAAGGTCAAAAATATGGCTTATGCAGCTCTAACAATGACTTGTATATTCCAGGCAGTAGGAATAAAGAGAAAATGAAGCAAACATTCCTTACACTTTTAAAGGAACCTTCCAGAAGGTCCATTTCAAATACTATTTTTTTTTTTTTTTTTTTTTTACAAACTATTGGCTGGAGCATAGTCATACTGTTATATTTAACTGCAAGGTATGCTACAAAATATAGATTTTGTATATTTGTTTGTGTTTTAATCCTGCACTATTGCTTTCCCCAGTGTAATCAGGGTTCTGTTTCTATGAAAAAGAGAATGAATGTTGGGTGGCAGCTAGCAGTTTCTATCATATTCCCTCTATGATTACCAAAATCACAGCAGTACACATATCATAATCATCTTTTTGCACATATTCCCATCTAGACTATAAAGTCCTTGAATATTTTTACATGATTGACAGTGCAGTGACCAATGACTACAAAGGATGCAACCTGCAAAGTTATGCAGGTTGGCTTAGCCTTAAAAGTACACATTGGGTTTTGCATTTAGAAGGCGTTTTTATATCTTTGTTAAAGCAGTATCAGTAATATGGTGAAGGCAAAAATTATATCAGGATCAGTTGAGTACTAAGTATGCAATGACAGAAAAAATATGGTGGCACAGACTCAAGTTTCCAAAAGTTTGAAGTTGAAAGGAATAAAAGAGAGATAAAGAAAGAGAGAGAGGGTCAGAGCAGACAGAATCACCAAAAGCATTTTTGTTTGTTAACATTTGTATTTATATACTGCTTAAAGTGACAGTAATTGAGAAATGTTTAGATAAAGAACAAAAAGCGGCCAGAAGAGAATGAACCTGTGAAAAATTAAGACTACAACTGATGGAATAAAGTCAAGCAAATGAGAGAATGTAGGATTAGAGCAGGTAGAAAGATTAGATTTGAAAAAAAAAGAAAAAAGAGCTCTTCTTCTCAGCCAGGATGAAGTTGAATTAAAATATAATCACATTTATTAAATAAAGAAAATGTGGTACATATACACCATGGCATACTATGCAGCCATATAAAATAATTTAATTGTGTCCTTCACATCCACATGAATGCAGCTGGAGGCCATTATCCTAAGCAAATTAATGCTAAAACAGAAAATCAAATACCGCATGTTCTCACTTACAAGTGGGAGCTAAACATTGATTACACAGGGACACAAAGATGGGAACAATAGATACCGGAGTCTCTAAAGGTAGGAGGGGGAGAGGGGTAAGAGTTGAAAAAATTCGTATTGGGTACTATGTTCACTATTTGAGTGATGAAATTAATAGAAGCCCAAACCTCAGCATCATGCTATATACCCTTGTAACAAAACTGCACATGTATCCCTTGAATCTTAAAAATAAAAAAAAATTGATTTAGTCGAACTTAAAAAAAAGATATAAGCACATTTATAGAAATAAATGAAAGGTTGAAGAATTTCTTGCTAATAAATCCCATGTTTGGTAAAATGGAAAGAGTAGTTTTCTGTTAAAATTAAGATTTGAGCACTCTATTCAAGTTCCATTTTAGCAATAGAACAAAATGAGGATGTTCACATCTCAATCACTTTTCTCTAACGTTGCTTAGAAGAGAAAATAACCTAAGTTCACAGCAATTTTTTGAGATCATGAACAGAGATAGCATATACTAGACATTTTTTACCAGACTCAAGATACAGGCCATTGTCTGAATCGTGGAACCTGACCCAGCTTCAGTTCGCATGGAAATTAAGCCAATTTGGCCTTCCAGCTGCTATCCTTTCTCAAATAAAGAGGGGAGTTGCCAGGTACAGTGGCTCAGGACTGTAATCCCAGCACTTTGAGACTGAGGCAGGTGGATTGCTTGAGCACATGAGTTCAAGACCAGCCATGGGCAACATGACAAATCTCGTTTCTACAAAAAATACAAAAATTAGCCAGGTGTGGTGGTGTATGCCTGTAGTCCCAGCTACTTGGGAAGCTGAGGTGAGAGGATGACCTGAACCCAGGAGGTGGATGTTGCAGTGGGCTGAGATCATGCCACTGCGTTCCACCCTTGGTGATAGAGTCAGACCTTGTCTCAAAACGCTAAAAAAGGGAGGAGGTTCCAAGATGGCTGAATAGAAAGAGCACCAGTCCACAGCTCCCAGGATGACTGACTCAGAAGATGGGTGATTTCTGCATTTCCAACTGAGGTACCAGGTTCACCTCCCTGGGGCTTGTCAGACAGTGGGTGCAGCCCACAGAGTGTGAGTTGAAGCAGGGAGGGACATCGCCTCACCTGGAAAGCACAAGGGGTCAGGGAATTCCCTTTCCTAGCCAAGGGAAGGCATGACAGACGGTACCTGGAAAATCGGGACACTCCCACCCTAATATTGCGCTTTTCCAACAGTCTTATCAAATGGCACACCAGGAGAGTATATCCCGTGCCTGGCTTGGAGGGTCCCATACCCACGGAGCCTCACTCACTGCTAGCATAGCAGTCTGAGATTGAACTGCAAGGAGGCAGTGGGGCTGCAGGAGAGGTATCTGCCATTGCTGAAGCTTGAGTAGGTAAACAAAGCTGCCAGGAAGCTCAAACTGGGTGGAGTCCACCACAGCTCAAGGAGGCCTGCCTGCCTCTGTAGACTCCACCTCTGGGGGCAGGGCATAACTGAATAAAAGGCAGCAGAAACTTCTGCAGACTTAAACGTCCCTGTCTGACAGCTTTGAAGAGAGTAGTAGTTCTCCCAGCATGGAGTTTGAGATCTGAGAATGGACAGACTGCCTCCTTAAGTGGATCCCTGACCCCTGAGTAGCCTAACTGGGAGACACCTCCCAGTAGGGGCCAACCGACACCTCATACAGCCAGGTGCCCCTCTGAGACGAATCTTCCAGAGGAATGATCAGGCAGTAACATTTGCTGTTCTGCAATATTTGCTGTTCTGCAGCCTCTTCTGGTGATACCCAGGCAAACAGGGTCTGGAGTGGACCTGCAGCAAACTCCAACCAACCTGCAGCTGAGGGTCCTGACTGTGTGAGAAGGAAAACTAACAAACAAAAAGGACATCCACACCAAAACCCCATCTGTAGGTCACCATCATCAAATACCAAAGGTAGATAAAATCAAAAAGATGGGGAGAAACCAGGGCAGAAAAGCTGAAAATTCTAAAAATCAGAGCACTTCTTCTCCTCCAAAGGAACGCAGCTCCTTGCCAGCAATGGAACAAAGCTGGACAGAGAATGACTTTGATGAGTTGAGAGAAGACATCAGATGATCAATAATAACAAACTTCTCCGAGCTACAGGAGGATGTTCGAACCCATTGCCAAGAAGCTCAAAACCCTGAAAAAAATATTAGACGAATGGCTACCTAGAATAAACAGCATCAAGAAGACCTTAAATGACCTGATGGAGCTGAAAACCATGGCACGAGAACTATGTAGCACGTACACAAGCTTCAGTAACAGATTCGATCAAGTAGAAGAAAGGGTATCAGTGATTGAAGATCAAATGATTGAAATGAAGTAAGAAGAGAAGTTTAGAGGAAAAAAAAGTAAAAAGAAATGAACAAAGCCTCCAAGAACTATGGGACTATGTGAAAAGACCAAATCTACATCTAATTGGTGTACCTGAAAGTGATGGGGAGAATAGAACCAACTTGGAAAACACTCTTCAGGATATTTTCAGGGAGAACTTACCAACCTAGCAAGGCAGGCCAACATTCAAAATCAGGAAATAACAGAGAATGCCACAAAGATACTCCTCGAGAAGAGCAACTCCAAGACACATAATTGTTGGATTCACCAAAGGTGAAATGAAGGAAAAAATGTTAAGGGCAGCCAGAGAGAAAGGTCAGGTTACCCACAAAGGGAAGCCCATCAGACTAACAGTGGATCTCTCCGCAGAAACTCTACAAGCCAGAAGAGAGTGGGGGCCAATATTCAACATTCTTAAAAAAAAGAATTTTCAACCCAGAATTTCATATCCAGCCAAACTAAGCTTCACAAGTGAAGGAGAAATAAAATTCTTTATAGACAAGCAAATGCTGAGAGATTTTGTCACCACCAGACTTGCCTAACAAGAGCTCCTGAAGGAAGCACTAAACATGGAAAGGTAAAACCGGTACCATCCACTGCAAAAACATGCCAAATTGTAAAGACCATCAATGCTAGGAAGAAACTGCATCAACTAATGAGCAAAATAACCAGCTAACATCATAATGACAGGATCAAATTCACACATAACAATATTAACCTTAAATATAAATGAACTAAATGGTCCAATTAAAAGACAACAGACTGGCAAATGGGATAAAGAGTCAAGACCCATCAGTGTGCTGTATTCAGGAGACCCATCTCACATGCAGTGACACACATAGACTCAAAATAAAGGAATGGAGGAAGATCTACCAAGCAAATGAAAAAAAAAAAAAAAAATCAGGGTTGCAATCCTAGTCTCTGATAAAACAGACTTTAAACCAAATAAACATCAAAAGAGACAAAGAAGGCCATTACATAATGGTAAAGGAATCAATTCAACAAGAAGAACTAACTACCCTAAATATATATGCACCCAATAGAGGAGCATCCAGATTCATAAAGCAAATCCTTAGAAACCTACAAAGAGACTTAGACTCCCACACAATAATAATGGGAGACTTCAACACCCAACTTCAACATTACACAGATCAACGAGACAGAAAGTTAACAAGAATATCCAGGAATTGAACTCAACTCTGCACCAAGCAGACCTAATAGACATCTACAGAATTCTCCACCCCAAATCAACAGAATATACATTCTTCTCAGCACCATATAACACTTATTCCAAAATTGACCACATAGTTGGAAGTAAAGCACTCCTCAGCAAATGGAAAAGAACAGAAATTATAACAAACTGTCTCTCAGACAACAGTGCAATCAAACTAGAATTAAGGATTAAGAAACTCACTCAAAACTGCTCAACTATATGGAAACTGAACAACATGTTCCTGAATGACTACTGGGTAATAATGAAATGAAGGCAGAAATAAAGATGTTCTTTGAAACCAATGAAAACAAAGACACAACATACCAGAATCTCTGTGACACATTTAAAGCCATGTGTAGAGGGAAATTTATAGCACTAAATGCCCACAAGAGAAAGCAGGAAAGATCTAAAATTGACACCCTAATATCACAATTAAAAGAACTAGAGAAGCAAGAGCAAACACATTCAAAAGCTAGCAGAAGGCAAGAAATCACTAAGATCAGAGCAGAACTGAAGGAGATAGAGACACAAAACACCCTTCAAAAAATCAATAAATCCAGGAGGTGGTTTTTTGGAAAAATCAACAAAATTGGTAGACCACTAGCAATACTAATAAAGAAAAGAGAGAAGAATCAAATAGATGCAATAAAAAAATGATAAAGGGGATATCACCATCGATCCACAGAAATACAAACTACTATCAGAGAATACTATAAACACCTCTATGCAAATAAACTAGAAAATCCATAAGAAATGGATAATTCCTGGACACATACACCCTTCCAAGACTAAACCAGGAAGAAGTTGAATCCCTGAATAGACCAATAACAGTCTCTGAAATTGAGGCAATAATTAATAGCCTACCAACCAAAAAAAGTCCAGGACTAGACGGATTCACAGCTGAATTCTACCAGAGGTATAAGAAGGAGCTGGTACCATTCCTTCTGAAACTACTCCAATCAATAGAAAAAGAGGGAATCCTCCCTAACTCATTTTATGAGGCCAGCATCATCCTGATACAAAAGCCTGGCAGAGACACACACACAAAAAAGAGAATTTTAGACCAATATCCCTGATGAACATCAATGCAAAAATCCTTAATAAAGTACTGGCAAACCAAATCCAGCAGCACATCGAAAAGCTTATCCACCAGGATCGAGTTGGCTTCATCCCTGGGATGCAAGGTTGGTTTAACATAAGCAAATCAGTAAACGTAATCCATCATATAAACAGAACCAAGGACAGAAACCACATGATTATCTCTACAGAGATATTCAACAGCCCTTCATGCTAAAAACTCTCAATAAATTAGGTATTGATGGGACGTATCTCAAAATAATAAGAACTATTTATGACAAATCCACAGCCAATATCATAGTGAATGGGCAAAATCTGGAAGCATTCCCTTTGAAAACTGGCACAAGACAGGGATGCCCTCTCTCACCACACCTTTTCAACATAGTGTTGGAATTTCTGGTGAGGGCAATCAGGCAGAAGAAAGAAAGAAAGTGTGTTCAATAGGAAAAGAGGAGGTCAAATTTTTCCTGTTTGCCGATGACAAGATTGTATATTTAGAAAACCCCATTGTATCAACCCAAAATCTCCTTAAGCTAATAAGCAACTTCAGCAAAGTCTCAGGATACAAAATCAATGTGCAAAAAGCGCAGTCATTCCTATACACCAATAACAGACAAACAGAGAGCCAAATCATGAGTGAACTCCCATTCACAATTACTTCAAAGAGAGTAAAATACCTAGGAATCCAACTCACAAGGGATGTGAAGGACCTCTTCAAGGAGAACTACAAACCACTGCTCAACGAAATAAAGGATGACACAAACAAATGGAAGAACCTTCCATGTTCATGGATAGGAAGAATCAATATCATGAAAATGGCCATACTGCCTAAGGTAATCTAAAGATTCAATGCCATCCCCGTCAAGCTACCAATGACTTTCTTCACAAAATTGGAAAAAAACTACTTTAAAACTCATATGGAACCAAGAAAGAGCTCGCATTGCCAAGACAATCCTAAGCCAAAAGAACAAAGCTGGAGGCATCACACTACCTGACTTCAAACTATGCTACAAGGCTACAGTAACCAAAACAGCATGGTACTGATACCACAACAGAGCTATAGACCAATGGAACAGAACAGAGCCCTCAGAAATAATACCACGCATCTACAACCATCTGATCTTTGACAAACCTGACAAAAACAAGAAATGGGGAAAGGATTCCCTATTTAATAAATGGTGATGGGAAAACTGGCTAACCACATGTAGAAAGCTGAAACTGGATCCCTTCCTTACACCTTATACAAAAATTAATTCAAGATGGATTAAAGACTTAAATGTTAGACCTAAAACCAAAAAAACCCTAGAAGAAAACCTAGGCAATACCATTCAGGACATAGGCATGGACAAGGGCTTCATGACTAAAATACAAAAAACAATGGCAGCAAAAGTAAAAATTGACAAATGGGATCTGATTAAACTAAAGAGCTTCTGCACAGCAAGGGAAACTACCATCAGAGTGAACAGGCAACCTACAGAATGGGAGAAAATTTTTGCAATCTACCCATCTGACACAGGGCTAAGATCCAGAATCTATAAAGAACTCAAATAAATTTACAAGAAAAAATAAACAACCCCATCAAAAAGTGGGTGAAGGATATGAGGAGACACTTCTCAAAATAAGACATTAATGCAGCCACAGACACATGAAAAAATGCTCATCATCACTGGCCATCAGAGAAATGCAAATCAAAACCACAATGAGATACCATCTCACACCAGTTAGAATAGTAATCATTAAAAAGCCAGGAAACAACAGGTGCTGGAGAGGATGTGGAAAAATAGGAACACTTTTACACTGTTGGTGGGACTGTAAACTAGTTCAACCATTGTGGAAGACAGTGTGGCGATTCCTCAAGGATCTAGAACTAGAAATACCATTTGACCCAGTCATCCCATTACTGGGTATATACCCAAAGGAGTGTAAATCACGCTGCTATGAAGAGACATGCACATGTATGTTTATTACAACAGTATTCACAATAGCAAAGACTTGGAACTAACCCAAATGTCCATTAATGATAGACTGGATTAAGAAAATGTGGCACATATACACCATGGAATACTATGCAGCCATAAAAAAGGATGAGTTCCTGTCGATTGTAGGGACATGGATGAATTTGGAAACCATCATTCTCAGCAAACTATCACAAGGACAGAAAACCAAACACCGCATCTTCTCACTCATAGGTGGGAATTGAACAACGAGAACACTTGGACACAGGGTGGGGAACATCACACACCGGAGCCTGTCGTGGGCTTGGGGGAGTGGGGAGGGATAGCATTAGGAGATATATGTAATGTAAATGACGAGTTAGTGGGTACAGCACACCAACTTGGCACATGTATACATATGTAACAAACCTGCATGTTGTGCACATGTACCCTAGAACTTAAAGTATAATTTAAAAAAACACTAAAAAAATAAAGAGGGGAGTATATAAAAATTTATATGGAAAATACACTGTTGCAGTTCAGTTTCCATAGTCATCTTGATGTACGAAGGTCTTAAATTAGAAATAGAATTAAAAATATGACTCTAAGAATATTAAAATGTATCCGAGTTACCTCAAGGCATTCCCATGACGGAACAGATTCTTCATCAACTGCTCACCTAGCGTTCCTATGCACCATGCCTAGTGGGAAACTGTTGTATTTTGTAAAAGGACACTTGTTATAAAGAAATAAATAGTGTTATATTCTAGCCTGTATGTATGAAAAAGGAAATTCAGGAACAAAAATCAATTAATTAGAATGTTTTTAAACCCTTAAAATTACCCTTTCCCCAAATGTCGTGCTTTTGGGCCAGCATTTTTTTTGGTACTGCTCAAGACTGATTAATTATGTAACCACTCTGTTCTGTGGGTTTCTTTTAATGTGTTTAATCACGTTCTCTTACCCTGAGGCAGGTGTGCCAAAGCCACAATTTAAAAAATTGGATAATAAATAAAACTAATCAGTCAAGGAGGAAAGATCAGCAAGATTGAAAATTTGCCAAACAACTGCAAGTCAGCTTCAAAGGAAATCAAGGGGCAGTGTTCATTCAATTAGGAAAAATAGAGAACAGCAACAATCCAGCTATTGACCAAAAGAGCCATGAGGGTCTACAGAATGTAGGCAATCAAGTACTTACAGAATGACAGTAGGTTAATGTGCTTGCTTTGTTAAAGCATTAAGGAAAATAGTTAATGAGTTTTCTGAACCTACTGCAATCATTTGTAGACAGGAAGAAAATGGGGAATTTTTTAAAACTTGGAAAATTAACTGAAATATTTATAGAGAAAGAGGGGAAGAAGTATGAAGTGGAAAGGAGAGAAGCAAAAGAAATGAAGAAGAGGAAAGGAGGGGGAACAAGAAGAGGAGGAATAAAAGAAAGAGAAAGGAAAGAGAAGAAAGAAGATGCTTCAGTAAATTCAACCCTATTGAGTATTGCTTTTTGTTTGTTTGTTTTTTATCTTAAGCAGGAGGCACATGGAAGTAATCAGACCTTAATAATTTAAAGAATATACTTCAAAAAATGTATGTGGGGTGCTCTTCTTCCTTTTTACTTTTGTATTACGTCATAACAAAGTGGACTAAGGCATTTCCTTTGTATCTATGTAAACTAATATTACAATGAATTGGATTTTCTTTCTGATTGTGCAATGCATTCAGTTATAATGGTACTTGAAGGAACCTTAGAAATAATCTCTTTATGTTATAACTATCTATCTCATATTCATTTTAAAAACAATGAAATAGCTCGGGGATTTTTAATGACTTATTCTGGTTCACAAAGATAGCTATGGGCAGAGCCAGGACCAGAATCTAGACTCTCATGTTCTTTACTTTATTGCTACTGAAATGAAGCCCTATGACCTCTCAGTGACTTTAGTGGTGAGATGAGAGGGATGGGAGGTAGGAGGGGAGTGGGTGGTATTAGCATACCCTGCTAGATGGTTGCTACATATATCAAGAGCTAAGGAATGATTTTAATTGAAAGATGTGGGAAAACACGGACTAGAGCACAGTATTAATAATAGTGATGATTTAGTGATTCTGGATTCTTAAGAAGAACTAATCAGAACACACACTTCAGCCTCAAAATGAGGAGCTAACAAGAGGCAATAGAAAAGCTGCTGGACCCCACCTTATAAGACCTGTTATAGTCTAGACATTAATCTCTTTGGGTCCATTACTTCATCAAGTTTGGGATGAAATGAGCTTTGTGGTTCCTTCCAAAGCAGAATCTCTGATTCTTATTTTCCTTTGTTGTACCTTTCCCTTCACAGTTTCTATCCAAATTACTCCTCTCAGTACCAACTGACAGATTATATTACGCAACAGAAGGCAGTTTTGTTTCATTTTGATTGATTTTAAGAGGGTGCTTCTCCAATTTTGCTTAAGCAATCTGCGTCAGTGAGAATGAGATCAGCTCCTTTAGGAGTTACCTGCTAATTGCAAACCTAGAAAAAAGTACATGTGTACCAAAATGGTACAATATATTGTTTATGATTTGAGAATTGATTTGACATGACTTTACTGAGATTGCTGTGGTATCTCTCACAAATGGCAGTGATCTGTTTTGTGAAATTAGATCCCTTTTGTGCAATTACAGATACAGAAAAAACCATCTGGATGAAGCACACACACACAAACCTGGATCTGGATATGGGAAGGAAAGAAATGAAGGGGGGAAATAAAGTATAGATGTGATGTGAGAGTCTCTACTGTTAAATGTACTCCTTACAATAATTACTATATTCTTATTCATTTGTCAAATAGTTCCATAGTATTCAAAAGGAATTTTGCCTGAATTTAAAACTTTATGTAAACAATTATTTCTGTTCTAGAGTAAATAATTAGCTTAGTTGTTATCAATCCTTAGAAAAGACGGAGGGGATTAATTATTTCTCTTGTATGCTAAACAACCTGAACTGTAGAACTTCAAAGCCAGAGATGAAATGAGAGGCCATGAAAGTGAACAAGATGTATTTGACAACTATAGGAATGTGCCAAATTCCCCATTAGGGGAAGTGCTGCTGAAGGAAAAGAACAGAGCTGGATGCAGACATCCTGATGTTCATGAGTTCAGTTGAAAGCCAGGGAAAAACGCAGCAGAAAAGGGGAGAGAAGACAAAAAAAATCAAGTAGCTGAAGATTCTAAGACAGCAAAGTGCTGGCGTCAAAATCTATAAAGGCACGGATAAGGCAGAACTGAAAGCAGATGTGGAAAAAGGCACAAGACTGTATGGATGATATTTTCAAAAGTAGTCATTTCAGCCTATGACTCATGCTGAATTCATGCTTTTTGTTGCATAATATGAAAGAATACTAAAGTCACAGGATAACAACTGCGAGGTTGTGTGTGTGTGTTCTCTAGCAAAATCAGTGAATTACACATTTTCCCCTTATGATTACTAATGTCTGAATGTTATTAATAGCAAATCAAATTGTGAGTAATAATTATTAAACATTGATTTTTTCATGCTTTCATCTATTCCAGTTTCTCATCTGTGGCACTATTGACTTTAGGGGCTGGATAATTCTTTGATGTGGGGGACTTCCTTGCACATGTTTAACAACATGTGCAAGGAATATTTAACAACATTTCCAGTCTCCACCCACTCTGTTGCCAGTGGCCCATCCCCTTACCTGGCAGTTACCCATTTTCCTGCTACTGTGAGTGTTGGCTGCTGATATCTCATAGCTGCTCCTTTTTCTGGATAATGTTGTCAGCCAAACAGGAGTCACTATGTGTGGGTGGTTATGCACCACCACCCCTGCATGCTCTGACAACCAATCACTAATAACTGACTGAGAGAAGGATACAAAGCTCAGACTCCTTGCTTCAAGGTGGAACCAACTCTGCTGTACAATTTCACAGCCCACTCTGAGGTCAGGTAAAGCTAGTCTCAGACTGAGATTAATAATGTTCTTATTAGTTCCATACCCTACCTCCCCATGCTTTTTTTCTTCCCTCCCCTTCTGAGAATAGACCTTCAGTAAAGCACGTGAGCAAATTTCTCTCAGGCTCTCTTTGTGGGTACCTACTCCAGAGACAAATAGTAGCATCATTGTGTCCTTCACTGTCACTTTGTAGGTGGAGAAAAGGTGACAGAAATATTTGCTGATTTGGTGAATACTCTTCTCTTATTGACACACACACACACACACACACACGTATATATATTTTTTTCTCTATCCTCCCAACAGTGCTACAAGTAAACTTACGATATTTTGTTGACAAGAAAAGAAAGGCTAATAAATGGACATAACTTGCCAAAGGTCACATGGTTAGTAAGTGACGGAGTGAAAATGTGAATTCGGGCTTTATTTTCAGAGCTGTTTGTGTCATTCCACGCTAACATATATTTATTCTCATTTTGCCTGCACTGAAACAACACCACAGAGATGAATGAGCAAGGTCTTTGTTCTCTAGAAATGCAGCCAGAAAGAAAAGACAAGCAAAAATAATACTAAATTATAGGAAATTTTATTTCATAAATAGAATTTGTTTCCACCTGCTTCTGAAAAACTGCGACAGTTTCAGAAATCAAGAAAAATATAAAAATTTGAAACTCAAAATAGAAACAAGCTCTAAAGAATGTCCAAAAGTATAGAGACTTTTGGGATTAGTTACTCTAGATTAGTATACTCAAGTATAAATTAATAAGTAATTATAGTTTAGAGTTGTCATTACTTGTTGACAGACAGCAAGTCTGTCTTCTAGACATTTCTTAAGACAGAACATTTTTTTCCGGCTTCAAATTTAAAGATAAACTTATTGTGTATGGTAATTATTTGAATAACAAATGGTAACATGATGAACAATGTCCTGTCCTAGGGGTCTACAAAAGACAGAAATGTTCAAATAGACATTTCTATGTTGACACTCAATTAAACCTGAAGTTACATTAAATTTCAACTTAGTGAAGGCTCCTTAGCATGGATTTGTGGTAATAATATGACCTGGAAGTGTTACTTTTTGATAATCTAGCTAATCACACACACACACACACACACACACACTCACACACACAAAAAGAAATAAAAAACACTGACAACCCTAGAGGAATAAGCGCATTAAGTTTTTTCTGCAATATTTGATGTCTTGAGGAAACTTTGGTCAAGCCCTGGGTCGCAGGCAATCTGTGGTTGAGTTTTCTAATAACATTCAGTATTTTTAAAAAAGTGATCTATACTCTATGTGTATACTCATACATTGTGCAGACGTTGAGCACCTATTATGTAGGGGGGCTGTGCACACGCATGCGCTCACATGGTATTTCTTATTACTGACTACAAAACTGACTTTCTCTCATGCAAGTTTTAGGACCCTCACACTTCCAACAAGGTGTAGAGTTCAAGTCTAGTCCTCTTCAACACAGAGATAAATTATGTATATGCTAGCCTCAGGCTGTCATTCACATAACATGGAATTCATATTATTGAAAAACATGTAAAAAAGGTTTATTTCAGTCAATAACACTGAATTAGGCAACTTAGCCTAGTTTTGCTATGGTAACAGCTACCAATTCTCAGTGACTCAACACAACCAAATTTTAAATTTTGCTTGCATTTAAGTTTGATACAGGTTGGTAGGGAGCTTTTCTCTACATTTTTACATATGGACCAGGGATTAGGTACTTCTGGAATCTCCCTAATGAGGCCTCTATCATTTGTGTACAAGGAAAGGGAAGAATAGAAGGGTGGCTCACTGGACAATAAATGCCTTCCGGGAGGGAAATTCCACGACATGTGAGTTGCTTAGTGTAGTGTCCAGCATGTAGCAGGTGCCCATTAAATATTTGTGATTATTATTAATAATAGTTGTAGAAGTCATGGCAGTAGTCATAGAATTCTCTAATACTGGATAAATGTTAAATTTACCCTAAAGTGATATTATTCACTGATCTATTTCATCTAATCGTTATAAGAGTTATTTCAAATTATGTGTAAAGAAAAAAGGTAAGAAAATGCCCTGACTTTAGTAGGCTCATTCCTCTACCTATTGTGAAACTGTTTTTTGTCCATTCCTGTTTTAGCAGCAGCACGTGGCATAGGCTTTGAGGAAGAATAATGTTCTCTGCTCTGTACCAAGATTAGGGTTTGTTTCAGATATAGCTGATGAGTAATGGATGAATTGTGCAAAAAAAAAAAAAAAAGAGAGAGAGAGAGAGACTTAGGCTGTCATTAACTGTATTCAGCACCAGGGAAAAGCTTCTCAGAAGGATGGTTGAACTTTAAGCTATTTGTTCCTAATACAAAGGAGACATTTAGCCCTGAGATTTGAACAATAGCCATAGAGACATTTTTATTTGCTTTTAGAGTGTTTATATAAGTGTTACATGGGGAGGGGGGAGGGGGGTGGGATAGCATTAGGAGATATACCTAATGTAAATGACGAGTTAATCTCTCATTCTAAAGTACGTACATTTAATGTTAAGTTGCCCAGCAGAGGGGCACAGAAGCTTTAGTGAAAATGTAAAATTGAACAGATCCTTGGTGCAGCACACCAACATGGCACATATATACATATGTAACAAACCTGCACGTTGTGCACATGTACCCTAAAACTTAAAGTATAATAAGAAAAAGAAAAGAAATATTCAATTACTCTACAGAATAGAACTTTAGCTACCTAGAAATTCAAAGAAGTCATTTTTGGCAAGATTAACACTTCTAGTAGCAAGGACTTTTAAGATGTAGGGCAGGGTACAATAGCCCAATATATTTACAGAAACATTTAGGAGCATCACAGAATTAGTAAGTGTTTTGGACAATAGATGCCAAAGATTTGCAGGAAAGAAAGCACTTTCGTTTGAATAGTCTAAAGAATTTCACCGAAAATTTGAGCTAAATAATAAAGAATTAGAATTTGGTTAGATGGAGGGAGAAAAGGCCTATGTAAATGACCTGAAAATATAAATGTTTTAAGAATGCAAGGTGATGTTTTTAATAAGAAATTTTTAAAGATTTGTTTAAATTAGGAAGTAGTGTAAGTAGAGATACAGATAATAACTAATGCTTTGCTAGCATATGCTTGTATATGTGAGAGTGTGATTGAGTGAGAGAGAGAGAGAGAAACAGAAACTAACAGAGACAGAGAGATTAAGTGATATGACTAGGTTTCATCAAGCTAAAAAGTTATGTAATTTTATGTAAAGCTAAAAGAATGAAAGATGGAATATGTGTGTGTGCATGTGAGTTTAGTTTATATTTGTAAACTATACCTGTGATATATGCATATGCCTGTATAGTACATGAAAATGAGGCTTATTAATGCTAGGAACTGTTCTAAATATTTAAAATGCATTGACATTTTTTATAGTTACCAAAAAATGCTCTATGGAATAGCTATTATTATTACTATCTTATAGATAGGAACATTGTAACTTAAAGAGGTCTAACAACTATCCAAGGTCACAAAGCTATTAACAGGCAGAGCCAGATCTTAAACCCAGTTCTCTCATTCTAAAGTATGTACATTTAATGTTAAGTTGCCCAGCAGAGGGGCACAGAAGCTTTAGTGAAAATGTAAAATTGAGCAGATCCTTTGTTTCTCTCTCTCCCTTTGAGTGGGTGAAGCATCCTTCCAGGACAGGGTTCTTATTCTTCACTTCTGTTATAGTTACAGTAAGAGTAATGGTAACAACAATGACAACCAACATTTATCGAGCTCTAAATAATGACTGGAAGTGATGAACATTCCTTAAATATGTTATTTAAATCTTCAAACCAATGAAGAAGGTCCCATTATTGTTCTCATTTTATAGATGACAGACTAAGGCTCAGAGAGCTGAGGTACAAGGAAGAAAAAGTGCCTCTTTTCTCCTCGTTCCCCAGTTACATCTTGTATCTCCCTTTTATCCAAGATAGGCTCTGGCATGACCAACACTCAGCAATAGTGCCTTTTCGGTCAGAGATGAAATCTGTCTATTCCCATAAGTGCTGTCCAACTTTCTCAATGTTTTATTCTGAAACAGACAACCCTAGTACCCCAGAATCATCTTCGTGGTCCTTCATACTCACTCCTTCCCGGGGCGGAACTTCAAACACAGCATTTTTAGAGATCAAAACTATTGTTCCTATAATCCATGAAGTATCAATCAAGTTTATCCAAAGAAAGGACATTATCCTAAGGCATTTCTGCAGCTAGGCAGTCATTAACGTAAAATTAAAACTAACATGCTGATGCGTGTGTAATTGCCAGACTGCTGAAAGGCACCACTGATTATATATTGTCATAACAAATTCCAACCATTTTTCACAATTGAGCCAACTATAGCCTTTGAACTCTTGGTAACTTTTATGCTCATGTCTTCTCTTTGTCTCACTTTTATATATATATTATATTTATATATACACACACACATTTATAGAAGAGGTATTTGGCTACATATAAAAATACATACATACATAAATTAGTTGTTCTAAAAAAGGTAAATTTGTGCCTGGTTTTTCAACTTGAAGATTAAATATAATAATATAAGAACAGCTAACTAGCTAAGTCAGTATCTGTAAGGTGCTATGTTTTATATACATCATCTCCTTCAGTTGTTACTTACCTAGTGTGTAGAGATAGATAGATAGATAGATAGATAGATAGATAGATAGATAGATAGATAGATAGCTAGATAGATAGATAGATATTTTCTTGGTCGTTACCATACTTCTTTGACCATTATTTGGTCTCTTTTGTGTTTTAAGCAATTACTGGAGTCTATGAAGCAAGCCTCCCCTTTGTACCATTTAATTTAATTAGATCTCTCATTTGAGCTCTTGCTGAGTCAATATTTAGTTCCTTGTCTGTATCCCTGGAATAACCTGAAGCATTCCATATGCCAGCTAAACGGCTTAATATGCATGGACATATGAGCTGAAAGCTTTGGTTTTCCTTCTTTCCCACTGCACAATGTACAGGGGATGTGGCTGCAAAACTCCTTCACTTTGCCTTCCCCCTTAATCGTGCTCATCCGTGGTTCATGTGGTAATTCTTTTTTCTGGAAGATAAATTATGCTGGAACAGAAGGAAGAGCAATCTTCAGCATTGTCTCACTAATTTTGTTTGTAGAGCTGTTTTTCCAAAGTAGCATTTTCGAATAGCTGCATTATACATCTGCTTCTCCACCTGGGAACACTAGCCATGCCAGGTGCAATGCCATGGATGGCATAATTTCGCCTAATGGCATTAAGTGCCTCAGAGTATGCTAAAAGAAAGGGAAACGTGACAAATGTGCTCTAGAGAAACCATAGTTTGTTTCTCTTTGAGGGATCTGTGCAAATATTGGGACTATTTGTGGTTTGTTTTGGGAAGGGTGATTTGAAAGCCAAGAAAAATCATCTGCTAATTCACACAAGAGGACTTAAGAGTCTTCCTTTGGCAACCTTTCAGACTTTAAAGGCTTTCTCAAGAAGAAAGGATTTTGTTTTAGCAACAATTCCTAGGGACATTTACAGAAGAGGTATTTGCCTACATATAAAAATGCGTACATATATAAATTAGTTTTTCTAAAAAAGGTAAATTTGTGCCTGTTTTTCCAACTTGAAGATTAAATATAATAATATAAGAATAGCTGGCTTGCTAAATCAATATCTGTAAGGTGCTATGTTTTATATACATCATCTCCTTTAGTTGTTACTTACCTAGTGTGTAGATATTTTTATCTCCATTTTACAAATGAGGGCTATGTCTCATGAAAGGTTAATAATTTGCTCATGTTTACATACCGATTCTAAGATAAAACTGGGGGACTATTTCACTGCTTACTGACTCCAAAGTTCACCCATATACTTTGTAAAGAGGTTCCTGTCCTAAAGATAAAATTGAATCATAAAGTAGGGACCTATGATGCCTGAACCCTTCAGGGTTCCCATCTTGTCTGTGTTCATGCGTCCACATGTCAGGGTAAATGGAAATACTGATAGAAAGATATGCTTCCATACCCTACCATTCACCTTGCTAGCTGCATGCAGGAAATAGGTTCGATGTAATGTCGTCCTATGTCACTTCAGAAAATAATATTACTTCCTTTAGAGGATCCTAGCAGTAATATTTGAGAGTATATGTACAGTTGTGCTTTGTATAGATCCTCTGTGTAAAACTGTTATCCCTGCATTTGGATCACAATGCTTATTAAAAATGATATAACTATTATCAACAGAAGCAACAATAACAAAAATTAATCCTTACTAATGCTTGTTATATATCAGAAAATGTTTTAAGTTCTTTATGTATTCTACTTTATTTAATCTTTACAATAATTGTATGCAATGTCTGTTGTTTTACCACAACTTTGCAAATGAAAACCTGAGGCAAAACTTGAGGAACTGGTCCGTGACGTAATACCATGAGTATGTTGTGGAATCCAATTTTAAATCTAGATTTTTTTATTCCAGAGCTTGTACTCCTAACCAGAGCATTTTACCGTCTCACAAGCCTAGAGATTCTTTAAGTATAAATAAATGACTGATTTTAGCTTAGCAATACAAAATTTGTCTATGCTAAATATTTTTTCCATTCTTATTCTCTTACCCAAATCCTGTTTCTCACTTCTTGCAAGAAGTTCAGGTCAGGAGATATACTTATAAAGAGAAAGAAAAGAGGCATTGAAAATAAATTTGTATAGATACTAATGGATGCTTCTTTCTTTCTTTCTTTCTTTCTTTCTTTCTTTCTTTCTTTCTTTCTTTCTTTCTTTCTTTTTTTTTTTTTTTTTTTTTTTTGACAGTCTTGGTCTGTCACCAGGTTGGAGTGCAGTGGCATGATCTTGGCTCACTGCAACCTCTGCCTCCTGGGTTCAAGCGATTCTCCTGCCTCAGCCTCCCTAGTAGCTGGGACTACAATTGTGCACCACCACACCTGGCTGATTTTTGTATTTTTAGTAAAGACAGAGTTTCGCCAGGATGGTCTCGATCTTTTGACCTCATGATCTGCCTATCTTGACCTCCTGGATGCTTCTTTCTGTTTTAATTCTTCTGCCAGTGGCAATCTACTTGCTGTCATCCCCAAGTTCTAATGCATCTCCAACTGCTCCCCACATCACAAGAGAGCCTACCTTGCATCCAACCCTAAATTGTATTTTAATGATTTTTAAATAAACCTGCTTTAATGAAAAGTGAACAGATGAGTATAGAGTTCTTCTCTGAAATCTAGTAAAATTTACTCCTTTGACTCTTTAAATACCTTTGTTAAACATACATTTTAAGTATACCATTTAAGCAAACAAACAAAAAACCAAAACGGGTGGTGAGGGCTTGGGCAGGAAATTATATAAGGTGAACATTCTCTGTTAAAATGGAGTGAGACAGAAATACCAGTTCTAGAAATAAGACATACACAAGAGTTAATTCTTTTCAAAATGCTACTTTTACCCATTTGTTTCTCCCCATTGTTGCAAGTTGTAACATCTTTAAAAGATTTCAGGACATTGTGTTTGTAAGGTTCCAACAGGTGGAGGATATCTTCCAAGACTGACCATAGTTATACTTGGGAAGGAAAGATCAGAATCAATTTAATCAAGATCCTAAATGAAATGGGGGAGGGAGCAGTCAGTGGAACTAACCAGAGTAACATTCTGAGCTTGGAACTGAATCCAGAGTTTATACTTGCGCAAAGCCGGGCCTCCTTCTCCATACAAACTCATAGTACAGGTCTTTGGGATTATTTCTAACAAACTGAATTTCTCTTCCTTAGCCTGGGGGAAAAAATGCAGACTCTGGCTTTATTTTCTCCATGGGAATGATATGGGTAGCTTAAATATTCCAGGTATCCTGACTCGGCATATTGAATGCATTTTCTTATTCCATTAACTGTTCTACATGTCATTAGAGTGACAGCAGTGAGTAGTAAGATAAGCACTGGCTTTGGAGTCAGGTAGACCTGGATACTTAGGTTGCCCTGGACTTTGAGAGCCAGTATTGCATCATGGTTAAGAACATGGGCCATAGACCCAGACTGCCTGGCTGCAGGTCCTGCTCTTGTTTCAAAATGTGTGACTATGGACCTTTGTGCTTCATCTGTAAAATGAGGATAATAGTAAGTCCTATAGTACAGACTTCTGACGGCAAGTGATTTAAATATATCTAAAGCTATTTAATAATGCTTAGCACATAATAAACGCTGTTTACTGTGCATTTAAACTATGTAAATATTGGCTTACAAGGTTTGACAAGATTTGTGGTCTTGGAAAAGATAATTAATTTTCTTTTTCTTATCTATATCCATAAGATGTGTTTGCTTTATTTTCAGGATTAAATGTGATAATGGATATAATACTTTTGGCATGGTCAAGAATCAGTAAATACTAATTATTATTGTGGCATTCTGGATTACCATGACTTAAATACTTTACATGCAACATCAGTTAAACAAGAAGGGTTAAATGAACAGGCTGAGAAAGTGTATCACCATCTAAAATATCATTTTCTTTTGTGAATGGCATTGCAAGTTTCACAAGCTGATTTTTGAACAGGATATAATCCCAAAATTTAACTGGGAATCTGAAAATTCGTCATTTTGCCATGTATAAGATTAAACTGCTGAGAATATGATTTTTTAAATCAGAAAAAAAAAATTGTTTCACTGCAGGGATAAAGGCCTATGCATCTCAATTCTGTTTTTGCTAAAACCCACATGTGTATAATCACAGGTCTCTAAGTAAAATGAACTCACATGTTTTCTGAATAAATATTTTACTACTTTTCTATTTGTACCAAATATCATCTAGTCTCTGCGCAGTGATATGAGAGAGTCAGTATAAGTTGAACAACATAATCCATAATAGCATCAGAGTGAATAGTGGCCATTAATATAAAAAACACGTAATAAAGTGATATGTTTTGCCTGTTTTCCCTTACGTTGGAGTAAGTGTGAGAACTGAACATGCCTGTATTTTATAGATTAACAATGTTTTAAACTAATCTGGGGCTAGAGGTCATCAAATATCATACCTCCCTCAATACCTATCTGCCAAATTTCCAATTATTATGAAACAATATTGACTAGTACTTTAAAATTTCTTCTGGCTTAGCAGTACAAGAGGCAGGTACATTCCACATTGAAGAGTACAGTTCACGTGGATTTTGGCAACGCAATGACTGTTTAGGGCCCTCCTTTCTTATAGATTCAGAAATGCTCTTTATGTGTTAAGGTAAATATTGAGTTCAAGAAAACTGAAATAAGTTATTAATTAGATTGGTTTGGGTTGGGATATTCTACTAATTATTTGCTTTTTCAGTTGAAGGTGCTCAAATATATTGATTTGATTAAGAGAAATCCATTGCTCAATTCCATTTGATTTATTTTGTCATAAATAATATACAATTCCCTTCCAGGATATTTCATATTGTCCTCTTTATTAATCAAGATTAAAAGGTTTGGTGTTCAGGTTACTTTCTCCCAAAATACCACCCCACTGTGTTTTGTTATAAATAATTTTGCTAAAGCCAAAAGAAACCTATCATTATATAGTTCATCAAATAACCACACAAATTATTTATATTATAAAAACTGCAGTACAATAATAGTAGTTTGAGAGCATAATGTATGTAGATTGATGATGTTTTACTTGTTCATTGAGAGTGTAGAAGAGTTACCCCAGAGAGGCTAGCGATAGGTTATAGGACAGACTCAAAAAATTACAGTAAACTGGTATTTACTTAGTTTATAGAAAGTGTCAAGGATAGGAGAAAATATTAATATAGGAATATGTCCCCCAAATCTCTTGATTAAATCAAGAGAATATTTATTATGCATGGGTAGGAAAACAGTTTGCATGTATCAAAGAACTAAACATAAGAATTTAAAGAAAGAAATCTAGTCACTGATATAATCTGTCATGATTTTAAAGGGTCTGTGAAGGACCTAGAGGAAGAAGTAGCAGTTATTAATGTTAAAATTGTAGAACTGGATGGGACCTTATAAATAATTCAGTCCAACCTGCATACTGCACAAAGAAATTTGAGCTCAGAAACTCTGAGTAATTAGGAAAAAATTATTCAGTAGTCAAAATGTACATTGAATATTTAGTCTCAATTTACAGTTGAAAAGCTCTTTTTACTAGTCTATGCTGTATTCCAGTTACTTGCCAACTGTGTTAGTGGGCCTATTTGATCCCTTATAATTGTGCTCTGAATTATAAGGGATTGAATAGGCTCACTAACACACACTGCTGGCAAGGAGAATAACTCAGTGTTAAACTGTTATGCCACATGCCAAAGATGCCTTATAGGCCTCTGTCTTTGGCCAAGATTGGTTTCATATTCCGGGGTGAGACAGAACTCAAAGGTGTGGATAAATTGGCACAGCCACAAAGGTTAACTAAATTCAGGGCTGGGATCCAGGAAGAACATTAGATGAAAGTCTTTGGAAAGTTCATAGATGAGAAAGGTTATAAATCAGACTTCCTTCTGTCAAGCCTCTACCCTTAAAGTCCCCAGTCATCTCACTATATACTTAGTTCCAACAGTGTCAAGGTTATAGATGTGACAAATTGATTCTTGACATGAGTCATGTTTTTTGTCATCTTTCTGACAGAGGAGAGAGAATTTAAATTCTGCTAAGGAGAGCAGAAATAATTATGTGTTATTTCCCTGGTATCATCAGGTTAAATTCAGACAATCCTATAGCCTTGGTTTCAGATGGCTTATGAAGCAAGTTTAAGTATCAGAATCAGGAAAGTGAAACAAAGCATTAAGATTCCAGTATCAATGGAATCAAATACTCCAGGATACAATATCTACCTAATTCTGAGGTCGATTCATTTTCTAAACTTGCTCCAGGAATAACTGTTTCCCCTCAGCTTCAACGTACTCACTGAGATGGACCCTGATCATTGCTTTCCTTAAACATCTTTTAAAATCTCTGCAAGATATTTGAATCAGCAGCCTCCCTCTTTTTAACATTCTTAGTTCTTATCAAGACACCATCAGGAGCACTAATACATGGTTTTTGTTTGTTTGTTGAGTTTTTTTGGATATAGGACAGGGCAGTCCATCTGAACCTGTTTGGATTAAGGTAGCATTCTTCTCTTACCCCTTCCTTTGTTTACTCTGGCATGCCAAACCTGCTTGCAAAGTGTCATGATCTATTAGATTCACAGAATCAAAGAAAACAATAGTCATTTCTCCAGGATCTTTTAAAAAATGTAATCACTACTTAAATGTGAGCCAACAATCAAGTACAATTAGAGTTTTTCTTATCCTATATCTTTTGTTTTATATTCATTTTCCCAGTGAAGATCAGGGCAAGACAATAGCATTTCACTGTGGTAAGTGCTATAATAGAAGTACAGTATATGGGCAAAATACAGCAGGGTACACCAAGAAACCGGTCATGATCACTACTTGTAAAAGGAGAATGGTGCTGGGGATATCATCATCATCTCCCTGGAAAATGACTGAAATAAACAAGCTGAGTCTTAAAGAATAGTGTGAATTCAAGAAAGAAACTCTTGGAAGAGAGGCAAACATCTACACTAATGGAAGCATGACTTTCATTTCATACTATGAGAAAGAAATGGTGAGTAAGTTGTATTGGTGGAAAATAAGATTGGCAAAATCATAGTTTGAGACCGTAACATGCTCAATACTCTGAACTTATTCTATGGTTACTATTGTTGCTTTGAAGTTTGTACAACAGGAAAGTAATTATCAAAATCATGTTTTTGTACTTATGTAATTGTCATGTCAACAAGTTTATTGGGTAGATATGATTATTGTGCCTGTTTTTAATATAAGTATGTGCCAGACACTATTACAAGTGTTTAGATAAATATATAACTCTCTAATTTATGTAATTGTCATGTCCACTTTATTAGGTAGATATGATCATTATGCCTGTTTTTCAGATGGGAAAACTGTGGCCCAGAAAAATTAAATAAATCATCCATGGTTACTTGTTTAATAAGTAGCAGAGAAAAGTTTTGAATATAGACTATTTGCTTCTGAAGTCTGTGTTTTTAATCACTCTTAATCATTATGCTAAGCTGCTGGGGAGAAAGTTTGGCTTACATTTGAGGTCCTTACAGCACATCTAAATGTAAATTTCCAAAATGTAATTGGAAATATGATAATGGAACCCCAATGTCAGAGCTGAAGATGTGGAATTCTTCAGCATATGAATGTTCATTGGAGTTGTAGACACTGTCCAACAAATAATGCATACTTTTATTGGCCCAAATGAGAGTAATAGGGACGTCAAGACAGCTTGATGACATCAAGAGTCCCTACTTCTAGACCCCTTTTATAGCGATAATACAAAGCAACAACTACTGTATTATTTCACAAATATATTTGGTTTCATGTTTTTTTATAATTCAAAACAATTATTTGACTGTGGTGCTTGGAAATTCATAGAACTCTTTTGCACCTAACTACAGTAATACCAGATACTGAAAGTTAACTTAAGGAAATAAAGAATCCTAATCAACATTTATCTATTATCAAATTTGGATTTGAAAAACTTGCGCAGTCTGTCTTCTAAGTCCAATTCTAAACTCTCTAACCAAAGCTTTACTGTTGTTACAAGGCAACAGGGGGTAGTCATTTGTCTTCCCTGGTAGCATTTTGAACAATAAATTGAAAAGCCCGAAGCCAGGATACATCAGGTATCTGAACAAAGAAGCAGGATTGATACTTTTCTTTCCATGCTGTTGTAAAAACCTCATTATCTAAACTCTTGACTGTCTGTTCCACAGACCCTCTCACTTCTTTATCAGTTCCAATAAAATATGTATTTATAAAGGCTGCACTATAGCTTGGTCATATCATTATCCATAAAAGCTTACCCACTGAAAATACCTCTAGCCTTCTATATTCAGTGCAAAAGCCTTTCCATAAGCTAGAATGCATGTTGTGTTTGATAAAAACATAAAATATTATCTGTCAATTTAAAAAATTAACAAAGAAATAAAGAAGAAAAATTACACACACACACTTACAAAATCAATGTTCTCCATGACCCTAAGACACACAACCATTTCGTTGAACTCAACGGACAAAATAATTAAAAGCTATAAAACATTAGCATTCACCACATTTTCTCATCACTTGAACTGCATTGTCTGCATCACTGCTAGAGGAGGTTTTCCTTAACTGCAACATTTTGAATAAGATTTCTGTAAAAATAAAAACAAGTATTTTCAAATCACCAAAATTCTAGCACAGGATAAGTTACCTCTGTCAATGTTTCTGCTTAATTCAAATAAATAAATCAATCAGGCCTAATAACCAGATACTTTAAAAGAGAACAAAACAGAAGCATGACATGATTATAAGCAGGACTAGAAAATAAAAAAATACAAGTTAGTGTAAATTATCTTCATGATATTGGCAGATCCATCTCTGAAACTCTTAAAATAATAGGAGCCTACAAAAACACATTTTAGCGTCTTCTTGCAAAACATATTCTTTATTCTTCCTTTGAATGGTAGATTTTTTCAAAAAATTGAAGATATGTTGAAATACAGTTTCTTAGGACAACAGATTAGTGCTATAGCTGAAAATTTTCTAGAGTTTAGCAATCCAAGTGTTATACATATCATGTTATATGGACAGGAATAACTCAAATTGCACTGGCTTGTACATCTCTTATCATTTCACCTGCTTATGAGAGTGAATAGGGGACAGTCATATGGACACACTGGGCACTGCTACTTCTTTGCTTGGCTGACTCCTCACTCAGTGTTACTGTGTTTGTATTAGGCTATGAGATTTTGAGTTCTGCACTACTAAGCCCCAGTATTTTCTCTAAAAGGCTACAGAGCTCCCTAAAGTCAATGGCCATCTTATATTAAAACTCAATCAATGATTACCTAAGATGAAAACTCTGACCTCCTGGTGCCCAAGATCTTTTACTTGTTAAATGGACTTTCCTTTGGTTTCCCCATGCAGCCATTCTCCCAGTGTGTCATCCTCCTGTTTTGATTGACCTCTCTGCCCATATTTTTGTATTTCTTTCTGAGGGAATTGTTAAACAATATCTCAATACCATGTTGATTTGAGCCATACCTACAAACACTGTTTTTATTGAAGTAATAAAAACTTTGCTTCAAAACTCTGGATTTTTTTTTTTTTTTTTTTTGAGATGAAGTCTCGCTCTGTCGCCCAGGCTGGAGTGCAGTGGCGAGATCTCCACTCACTGCAAGCTCCACCTCTCAGGTTCACACCATTCTCCTGCCTCAGCCTCCTTAGTAGCTGGGACTACAGACGCCCACCACTGTGCCCGACTAATTTTTGTATTTTTAGTAGAGACAGGGTTTCCACCATGTTAGCCAGGATGGTCTCTATCTCCTGACCTCGTGATCCGCCCATCTTGGCCTCCCAAAGTGCTGGGATTACAGCAAAACTCTGGATTTTAAAGATGGAAATAGATGTGAATGGGGTGAGTATGATTCCACAGATAAAATAATAATTTAGAATTCAAATTTTGAAGGCAGGATCAACTAGTTGTAGACGAGCAACAGCAAATGGACTAGTCATGCTTAAGTAAAGTCATGACCTGGGAGTTAGATAAGCCAGTGCTACACAGAGTGCCCATAGCATGAGTGTCCAGAGTAAAGAGAGTCCGTATATTTTTGAACATGGGTGTGATGTGAAGCAAATAGTGCTGGGGAGAAACAACTGCAGCTGAAGTTACCAAGATGGTTAGAATGTGGAACCCCATCTAAGAGACAGATTACATTGTCTTCATCTGAACTATTTTAGGCTGGAAATAGAGAAGCAAAAACGGGATTTGGAAAAGGAGTGCTTTTAGTTGCAAGTAACAAATCTTATTATTAATGATTTAAATCATAACAAGAAGTCCAGATTATGGTTATTACGAAGTTTAATAACGTCATTAAATCTGGATTATTTAACATTTCCCTCTATCATCATTTGTTTCTTACTGTTATGTGTTTCCTCATAATTTCAATATGGATACAGCAGCTCTAAATTGCATGTTTTTACACAATCACTTAAGAAATAAGAGACTGAGCATTCTCTTTATATGACTTGCAAAAAAGACTCTGTGCCAGAACCACTCTAGCAGATTTCCTCCTACCCAGCTGGTCGGGACTAGATCACATGAAACACCTTTAGACCCATCAGTTGTAAAAGGTCAGGTTTGGTTTAATTGCCTGAATAAAATCAGGGTATCATTATCAAGGAAAAATGGGCAAATAGTGTCTGCCACAGAACGTATTGTGGAAGATACACAAAAATGAAATTGAATACTTATTAAATGTGTAAGACAGGTTATTAAAAATAATTTGGACCTTGAATCTTGGATCTTAGACGATGGCCATTTCTTTTACACTGGTGTTATGAGAAAGATCTTAAAGGCAATTAATCTGTTTAGTCTTAATCTCTGGTTCCTAGAGAAGACAATCTTGAAATGTTTACTTTTTGTTTTTCTGCTATGATGCACATTCACATGCAGAACACATTTCTTATGAGTAGGCCCATTTCACTGAACACTGTATTAATAAGGTGAGCTTCTAAGCTTGAATCCTAGGAAACTAGCTTTAGCCCTTCCCCTTTCTTTCCTACTCCAGCAAGTATATCAGAATGCAAGTGAGTAAAAGGGCATAATTAGAGGGATAACCTTGAAGCCACTCCAATTTGGGAGAAAACAGTAAATCATTTTCTAATTTCAATATTTGAACTATTATTATTGCTATCAAATTATGCCTCTTGTGACACATGTCGCAAATAATTGAAGTGCACCAATGTGTCTGGACCCCTAGGTTAAAAGCTTTGTTCTAGAGGACAATGCTCTTCTTTCTTTGTCACCATTGTGCTATTATCATTACATTGTTTTTTTTTTTTTTTTTTTTTGTTTTTTTTTGATCTATGGATATTCGAATTGAACAGTGAGATTTAAAAGAGAAGACAAAACCCAGGGAATCTAAAGTGGAAAGCACATATATACACGCACCATTCAGTCTATTATTAGGCATATAACATTCAAAAATTGGGGTCAGTTAATATGAGGATTGCCCAGAAATTCAAGCAGTTTTTAATCACAAAAGTCAATCTTTCCCTTGAAATGGGGCAATTAAGATGCGGTAGAATGAGCAAGCAATCCCATTTGGCACATGTTTCTGGAGGACAAGAGAAGCTGGGGACTGCCATTCAGAAAAACCGAGTGGAGACATTAAATTTCAATGATCAAGGATTTTTTAAAAATTTTAAAAAGACTCCCAAACTAGAGAGGAAGAATATCTTAGTGCAAAGTATTCAGAGGTAGAATAAGAAGAGTGTGTTGGGAGACCTTAGCCAGGACAAAACAATCCCAATTAAGAGATCTTTTCACTAAGCTACAAAATATTTCCTCTTCTCAAGAAAGTAGCAGCACAAGATGGTTGAGAGAATGAGGGCTTTGGAGTTCCGGCGATTTGGAATTAATCCCAGCTTTGCCTCTTACTGTCTGTGTTACCTTGGGCAAGGCACTGAAATTATCTGAGTCATAGTTCTTAGATACCTTATCTAATAAGTGCAAAAAATAATACCTACATCACGAGGGTGTTACTAGGATTATAGATAATATTGCAAAGCATATGGTCTTGGCACAAGTTTACAAAATGGGAGCCATTATTACAAATTCATCTTTGTGCATTCTTTCAGTTTTTGCAATTACAATTGATAAAGGAGTGTTATTGTTGTTTTCAAACCTTTGACAATCATAGTAATGACAATGAAACAGGGTATATACATCCCATTCCGCTATATCATTAATCTGGATCCTCATGTTCTGTCTTTCTGACAACCCTATAAGGTAGATGTCGTTGGTTTTCCATTTAACAGAGGAGGAAACAGACTTAGAGAAAGAATTTGTTTGAATTTATGTGGTTTACCTCCAGAGTCCCCATTCTTAACCCCTCAGCTCTACTTCCTTCCTCCCTTCAGCTTACACACACCCTTTCACCTACATGGTCACCCGCATAACCCTGAGGACTTTAATCTTTGAAGTTACACAAAGACCAACATCATAGTGATTAAAAACCACACATGGCTTCATGCTTCTCCTGGTTGCCGAATTCCAGTGCCTGGGGATTAGTTTAGATGCCTACTGCTTTCAGGTTGGGGATTGCTGCCAATAAAATTTCCTGTTTCCTAAGCAGCTGGGAAGCCAACAACCAGCTGCTCTGAAATGTGTTTGAACCTCGTCCTCTCAGCGAGGAGACAGCTGTGCTGATCTATAGAAAGACTCTGGAAGATTGTTTTGTGTTTTATAAGACACTCTAGGCAGGAAGAGAGAGATTTCTGATTTGAAGATAGACTAAATTCAGGAACAGAACTCTTTAATATTTCCCGATCACGGATCCTTCTCCAACCTTTGATATTCACTTAGGTACAGAGTGTGTAAGTCTCAAATAAATAGAAAACAGTCACTTTAATTGTTTTCCTCAGGGTGTATTTTTTATACCTGACATATTCTATGCCTCATGTCTGAGATAACAACCTTGTTGCTCCAGGAATCTCTGGAATAATTTCCAAAGCACCGTTCTGTCTTGTTATCTGCTTCCCTTTACTTCCAGTGTGTTGATGAAGCAATAATGGTATGAGTTAATGCTGCTGCTGCTTAACCTATATTTAAACAATTGACATAGTACATATTGTAATATTTGTGAAGTCATGGCAGGCAAGGCACCATGGCAGTGCCCACGTCTACCAGTTAAATGAAACTATGAGAAAGATATACATTTCAAAAGCACACAAGAGCCCTGAAAACTGGTTCCTTTATCATGGATTTTGTTGTTGCAATTGTCTAAAACTAGTCATCTTTTCAATATAGCTCTCACTTTATAGATAATTGTGAAAGTCAGCTGTTAATTTAGTAATAGAGCCAATGACATAGTTTACAGGGTCAAGTTAACCATGGTTGAATCTTAAAGCCCCTGAAAAAGCTGGGTCATGAAAGAAATTTTCAACATGTGGCAAAACTTCAGCTGTATTTCAAAAAAATAGAGAAGCTGATATTTTATTTGAAAATCAGAAAACCATATTCTGTATATAAACATGTACAGTGTATATACTTATGTATATTAGAATTAATTTAAAATTAATCTGTTCATCCCCTTGCTCTTGCAGCGTCTATTTTCCCAACAATGGAATTTGTAAAGAGAGGAATAGGCAAGTTCAACAGCATCTTAAAGATCAAGAATATGTAAAAGGGCTGAGAGCTAAACCCCATCCCTCTATCATAATTTTTTTCTAGAGATAGAGGTAGAGAAGATGACATTTATACAAAATGTTGATTTTGTATAAACATTTCTTTGAATGAGAATACAAATGTGTGAACTTTATTTTTTAAGCATATTCAATATTATAATTACAGAAATAAAAATATTAAGTACTATGAGATTTTAAGAATCAAATCACGACCTACTAAAAATGAGGGGATATGCATGCTCAGGCTAAAAATCCATTTTGCTAGTCATGGTTACTTTTACTCTCAGAACATTTTCCTAGTCAAGATGTTTTGACTACTTACTGATTTTCAGCTAGAGTTAACCAGTGGGAGACAATTGACAGACTGCTGACAAGCAATCATTTATTTGTGTTAGTTTATCTACTTGGCATGGGTTCATCTTCTCCATTTCCTTCAGCACCAGGATGGTAACAACTTAGGCTGATGGTGAGGTGAGGGTTGCTTTACATTTGGCTTCTTAGTTTTTCCGTTGCCCATATAATTAATTTCTTGTGTTAAATTCCATGCTTGAAGCACCTAGAGTAGTTTCTGGTTTTTTTACTGAGCTCTGACTGATACACTCACCGAAAGGATTGTAATTAACTGAGCTGACCTCACACTATTTCAAAAAGTGTGTGAAGTGTGTGTACATACTCATGTGTGTGTAAGTACAGGTGTGTGCACATGCACATGCACACAAATGTGTTGTGGATAATGGGAAAGAGTCATAGTACCTGCCCCTTCTCTAATTGTCAAGAAATGTTCTTGTGCTGTTTCTGGATTTTCAACCATGGGTAGAATTTGTCCTAAGCTGTATTCCACCAAAATCCCCAAATTTGGTGTCATATTATTTTCCAGTTCACCTTATAAACTTATAAAAGCTATAGCTTTGGCCAGGCGCGGTGGCTCACACCTGTAATCCTAACACTTTGGGAGGCCAAGGCAGGCAGATCACAAGGTCAGGAGTTTGAGACCAGCGTGACCAATATAGTGAAACCTTGTCCCTACTAAAAATGCAAAAATTAGCAGGGTGTGGTGGTGGGTGCCTGTAGTCCCAGCTACTAGGGAGGCTGAGGCAGGAGAATGGTGTGAACCCGGGAGGTGGAGGTTGCACTGAGCCAAGATTACGCCACTGCACTCCAGCCTAGGTGATAGAGGGAGACTCCATCTCCAAAAAAAAAAAAAAAAAACTGTAGCTTCATTTATGTGCACGTGTATGTGTATTCACAAATCTAAGATTAGCTGTGATCACATTAAATCTTAATAACCAATACTGATAATAACCAATACAATTGTATTGTAATTATGCTGAAAGGAAACTGAGGCCCAGATATGCTAATAGATTTCTCCCCAGGCTTTGTATTTAGAATGTGGCAGAGTTGGGATTCAAATATATGTTGTCAACTATAAAACTGATGTTTTATTCTTGGGCCAATAAGACATATTTCTCAAGAAGTTAAAGTTTTTAAGAGAAATATTAATCTAAAAGTGAGAATTTGGGACTTTGGGACTTTCTGACAAGCATGACTTCCAACAGATTTGTATTCTGAGTTTTAAACATAAATAATGAGAAACATTATTTGATCAGGGGTTTTTGTGCTATGTCTAGAGGCCAGAAACCTCCTGGTAGATGGAGTGAGGGTATGAAATGTCTGGAAAACATTAACAGTTTGTGCAGAATACAAGAGAATAATTTAATTCATGTCTACCTTTGAGAGTATTTTGCATGTGGTTTCTGCACTTAATGAATCTACAATTTATATAAGTAATATTTCCAGTAACTAATTCATATGCCAGATATCTCCTGTAGACTGTGTCAAGTAATAAAAGGGTAAAAAAGAACATTGTCTCTGCCTACATGGATCATATTGCCTTCTGATGAATCTAATGTTAAATGAAGTATAGATTTCTATAAGAACATAAAAGAGGATCCAATCTAGTCTTAGTATCGTGGAACTCTTCCCTGAGAAAGGGATGTTAGCATCATAGTATGATGCTGATATAAAGATAGACACAGAAATGAAGCAGAAATAGAGCCAAACATATATGGTCAATTTAATTTTGACAGCAATTCCAAGATCACTTAAAAAGAAAAGAAAATCATTTTGACTAAATGGTGCTTGAATGATATCTGTATATGAAAAAATGTACTGCACATTACTCCATATATAAAAATTAATACAAGGTAATCATAATCATAAACATAAATCTCTAACTTCAAATATCTGGAAGAAAGAATAAAAGAAAATCTGTTTAACATTATAGTGGCCATTTTTTGCTAGGACAAAAAGTATTAGCCATAGAAGAAGAATAAAAACAGTGACGTTTCTCTTTATACTCATCAGAATTTCTAAAATGTAAAAAGAATCAAAATATCAAAATACCAAGTGTGACTGAGGATGTAGAATAACTATAATGCTCATACAAAATGGCAAAATAACTTTGGTCAACAGTTTGTTAATTCCTTATGAAGTTAGACGCGTACTTAACAACAGAACATAGTTTTACTTCTAGTTATTTACCCAAGAGAAATAAAAACATACTATACAAAATAGTTGTACAATAATGCCATAACAACTTTATTTGTTATAGCAAAAGAAATAAACCGAATGCCAGTCACAAAGATAATGAATTAACAAATTGCAGTATATGTATAAAATGTAATACTTCTCAGCAATAAATAAAAGAGACTACTGGTACATGCAGCAACATATGTGAAGCTTACAGATGTAATGCCATGTGAAACATCACACAAAAAATTACATACCATAGAATTCCGTTTATATACAACTATAGAAAATATACATCTAACCTGTAGTGCTCTGTAGCAGATCTGTAGATGTCTGATATCTGGGGTGGGGAGGATCTTGACTATTAATAAGCTTAAAGAAACCAGTTGACATAAATAGAACACTGATGTAACAATACTAAAATTCACATTCCTTTCTAGTGTACCTAAAGCATACGATATTTGACTATATGTCATAAACAAAGCATCCACAAATATAAAATGTTTTAAATCATTCAGAGTTTATTCTTTAATCACCATAGTACTTTACGTTAGAAATCAGTAGTAAAAGGAAGACTAGTAAGTCCTCATTTACTAGAAAAATTTTTAAAAACTCATTTAATACGTGAGTTAACTAAAAAAATCAATGATAGCGTATTGAAATCACTCTCCCTGAGTTAGAGTATGATTCAAAAATACCTTGTATCCTCACTTGTATACTGGCATTTCTGTCTAGTGGAATAATACAGAACAAAAAGAAAAAATAAGTGAAAAATAGAAAATACAGCTGTCATTATTCACAGATGGTATGCTTTCATACATAGAAAATCTGAAAGACTATAGAAAAACATATAAGGATTATTAAAAATTGAATTGAGCAATGTCTGTATGTGCAAGTCAAAGCCATAACCATAGGAGAATATGCTGAGCTTCATTAGTAATTAATAAGAAGCCAATTAAACCTCAATATAATAGCTCTACATACTTGCAAAAATGCCCGATGTGAAAAATATGGGGAAAAAAGTGTAGATGAAGATGTGTGAAAATTGGAAGACTCAAGCCTGTAATTCCAGCACTTTGGGAGGCCGCGGCAGGCAGATCACCTGAGGTCGGGAGTTCAAGACCAGCCTGACCAACATGGAGAAACCCCGTCTCTATTAAAAATACAAAATTAGCCAGGTGTGATGGCGCATGCCTGTAATCCCAGCTACCTGGGAGGCTGAGGTAGGAGAATCGCTTGAACCTGGGAGGCAGAGGTTGCAGTGAGCCGAGATTGAACCGTTGCACTCCAGCCTGGGCAACAAGAGCAAAACTCTGTCTCAAAAAAAAAAAAAAAAAAAAAATTGGAACATTCATATATTGTTAGTAGAAATATAAATTTACAGAAGCACTTTGGAAATCACTGGAATTATCCAATAAAACTGAATATATGCATTTTCATAACTCCACAATGGCACTCTCAGGTACATACTTCATAAAATTGTATATATTTGTTCACCAAAAGACACATACTAGAATATTCATAAGTTCCTATTTATTTTTTATTTATATATTTTAAGTAGCTCCAAACTACCTAAAAGCCTATTAATAGTCAAATGGATAAATAAACTGTGATATTTATAAGTAATTAAGTATTCAAGAATGAGAATTAATTGATCTGATAAATGTGATTTAACTGAAAGAAAACAGTTATACAGAGTTACCAATTGAATAATTTCACATATATGTTATATATTTAACATATATGTAATCTATTATGTATTATATAATACATCTAGCATACATTACATATTAATATATAAAATGTCTGATTATAAGCCTATCACATATTGATATATATGTGTCATTTTATATACATACATATATATGAAGGGGAAGCATTTATATGAAAGGAATCAGATTGCTTAAGAAATGATAAGTGAGGAAAATAGTTTTAGGGATAATAGATAACCTTTTAGTAAGTCTGGCTATGTTTTAAGATACGGTTTCATAAACATTTAAATACTACAGTGAAAAAGTCAGTAGAAAGGAATACAATAAAGATATATTAAAAGAAGAGCTGAGTGCGGTGGCTTATGCCTGTAATCCCAGCAGTTTGGAGGCCAAGGTGTGAGGATGACCTGAGGTCAGGAGTTGGGGACCGGCCTAGCTAATATGGTGAAAACCCGTCTCTACTAAAAACACAAAAATTAGCCAGGCATGTTGGCATGCACCTGTAATCCCAGCTCCTTGGGGAGCTGAGGCACGAGAATCGCTTGAACCCAGGAGGCAGAGGTTGCAGTGAGCCGAGATCACACCACTGCACTCCAGCCTGGGCAACAGAGCAAGACCCCATCTCAAAAAACAAAAAAGATATAGTAGAAGAAAGAAATTATTAAATGTGCAAAGTCCGCAAGAAGGTAGGGAGGAAGAGAACCAGATAATTTTCATTTTAATAGAAATGGATAAGAATGAAAGAGAGAGGTTAGGGGCAGTTTCATTTTTACTGTTTCGATTTTATTGTTGTTGTTTGTTTGCTTATTTAATATTTGTTGTAAGTGAAGTAGTCTGCAGAACAAGTAGGAATATGAGGGGCTAGAGGTTTAGGCTAGTGTTTGGGTAGAATGGATACAAGAATTAGCTAAAAACACACAGATGCATTGTCTGTTAGTTTCAGGTTGGTGGCCATTAATTTATCTAGAAACCAATTTGCTCAATGAGGGTGTTATGGCTTGGCTTTGTGTCCCTACCCAAATCTCACATTGAATTCTAATAATCCCCATGTGTCATGGGAGGAACCCAGTGGGAGGTAATGGAATCATGGGGGCAGGTTTTTCCCATGATGTTCTCATGATGGTGAATAAGTCTCACAAGATCTGATGGTTTTATAATGGGGTAGTTCCTCTGCACACACTCTCTTGCCTGCCACCGTGTAAGACATGACTTTGTTCCTCCTTGCCTTGATTGCCATGTAAGACATGGTTGTGAGGCCTCCCTAGCCGTGTGGAACTGTGATTCAATTAAACCTCTTTCCTTTATAAGTTACCCAGTCTCAGGTATGTCTTTATTAGCAGCATGAGAACAAACTAATACAAGGGGATTCTCTAAAAATGGTAGGCAGTCACCTTTGGCTCAGTGTTAGGGAAATGGATAATTCTGTTCTGCAAGACATCTGTAGTAGAGAGAAAAGTGAGCTAAGAAATATTAAATATTGCCAAATATTATCAAAATGGTAGAATAATCAAGATTGAAAGAGTTGAAAATTATAGGTATGTGAAAACATCTGTGGTCTGGAAGCTCTGCATGGGTTGTAAAACTAATGTCATTTGGCCTTTTAGCTTCACACAGCCTAGTTGTTCCTTGCTTCTGGTCTTGAAAGACCTAAGTGTAGGATCAAGGATGGAGGTTGGTGCTTTGTTACTTTTAGCTCATAGATCCTGAAGCATAATCAAGATGTAAGGTTTAATATTATTGCACAGCCCGGTATGGAGAGGGCAGACCTCAGTGTCCTGATTGATGGTGCTGAGAAGAGGAAGCTAAGGTTGAAACATTGATGTTGAAAGAACCATGCCATACCTAACCCACTCTTGCTGACTCTACGTGTGAAAGAATATACTAATCTTTCTGAATCTGTTTAATTAGGGCTGTAATATTTTGGAAAATTGGTTCTTCAGCTAAGCATTTGCCTTAAGTCAACATAGTTGAAGGATAGCTAAATATTATAATTATTACCAATGTATATATTTTTGTAATAGGTCATTTTAAATAAAAGTAAAAGGCATTCTGAGTAGCCACCTGAATTGGCATTGTTTGTGATTATTTCTTTTTAAGGGGATATAAAATGTTTCTGGCCTGGAGTATCTCCTTTAGAAAAAAATTAGCTTTAGGAAAAAAAGTATCTTAAAGCTGCTTTTTGACAGGACGAGATTATAACAGAATAAATGTCATATTTCCTTTTATCTCTGGCCCTTTCTGTAGTGTTACATTTACTTTTCTTTTAGTTATTTCATGCATTGATTTCTCCCCTTTCAACTTAAGTTGTTGTCTTTTGTTGTCACATTCTAACAGAACATTGACAAAGGACAAATCTCTGTGCCAATTATATCAGTGATCCATTGGAATGATTATTCATATCCAAAAAATGAACTACCTTCTCAATTTAATTAGAAGCTTGACAATTTCAATTTGGAGATGCAACTCCACTTTGCCTGGATTTAACAAAGCTCCTTATCTGATTTGCCTATGAAGCCACCCTGGCTGTTTAGCATTTTTGAATGCATCTGAAAAGGGAGAATGTTCTCAATGCTGACCATTCTTTTAAAAATCTGTTCAGAAACAAAAGAATGTGTTAAGCCAGTACTGGGATAAAATTAGCTCTTAAAAGAGACATTCAGAGTAGATCATAAAAACATTGAATAATTTAATGCATTTTGGTTAAAGAAAATGTATTTAAGCATTTACTGTGGTGTAAAACTACTACCATTAGATCAATCTTGAGATGCAAATGGCACCTATAAGTTAGAAAGACTACAAATATTCTTAAGTCTTTTTATAAATAGTTTATTCTGTCAGTTGTAATCTGCTATTACATATACATATGCCCTTTGACACTGCCTTTGCTAACTTCATTTCCAAATAGTTTAACTAAGTATTTTTGATATGGTTAGGCTTTGTGTCCTCACCCAAATCTCATTTTCAGTTGTAATCCCCAAGTGTGAATGAGCGAACTGTAATTCCCCACATATTGAGGGAGGGAAGTGACTGGATCACGGAGGCACTTCCCCCATGCTGTTCTTGTGATAGTGAGTTTTCACGAGATCAATGCTTTTATAAGGCAGTTTTCCCCACTCTTGTTTGCTGTCTCTCTCCTGCTGCAATGTAAGATGTGCCTGCTTCCCCTTCTGCCATGATTGCAAGTTTCCTGAGGCCTCCCTCCCAGACATGCAGAACTGTGAGTCAGTTAAACCTCTTTCCTTTATAAATAATCCAGTCTTGGGTAGTATCTTTATAGTAGTGTGAAAATGAACAAATGCAATTTTAAAAATAACTACATTGGAAAGAAACTCTGGAGTCCTAGGATCAAATCCTGTTATTTGTTGCAAAACCGAGCAAACAAATTGACTTAATTTTATTAGAGAATAAGAAAAAAAAAAAGTTTGGTTGATCAGGATTGTATTTATACTGGCACATTTAAAAGATTTAAAGATAAATGTTATGTACTTCCATGTCCTAGAACCTATAATGTGACTTGTTTATGGTTTTTCTTTGTCTTGTTGATATGTTTACTGAGACCCAGATTTTAAAATTTAAAAATGTTTTCTTATGACATACTCTTAATCTAAATGTCTTTAAATGCTTTGGGGCCTATAAGGTGACTGAGTATTTCTATTTGCTCTTCCAAAAAAATGCAACTTGGAAATTAGTACATAAATTTTCAAACCACAATCCTAGCAAAATGCCGTGGCAACTAAAATACTCTCATTGCTCCTGGTAGCAATATGCATTACAAAAATAAGAGCAAGCTTCTTAAAAGCAGAGTTGTTGCGTCGTCAACTTTAACATTTTAGACACTCTATTAATGTTAGCATAATTTATTTAACTATTTGATATAGAAAAATAATCACGTATTGAAAGTAGCATATTCTTGGAGGCAGGGTTATGCAATGAGAAAAAACACAGAGTAGAACCAGACTTACTTGGTTCAAATTCCAGCCCTCCTATATCTGTGTTACTTTGAGCCAGTCACCAGACCTTTCAGTTCCTTTGTTTCTTCCTGTATAAAATGAAGATAATAATAGTACTTACCTCATAGGGTTGCTATGAGTTAATTTATGTCAACTACATACTATAGCATATAATAGATATTAGCAATTATTTTAAGGTCTTCTTACACTTGGAACCAAACTCTAAACATTTGTCTTTCAAAAATTGCTTTTGTGCAGGGCCAACATCCACCAGGGGTCTTTGAATTCAGGTAAACCTTGAGACTCATAAGATCGTAGGCTACGTTTGGTACCAATTTACCAAAAAGATTACTGGACAGAACATATATCTTTCTCAGCAGCATCAGGCTTTTCTCTCAGCAGGAGTCTCAGAAGAAGCAGTTGGCATGGCAGTTCACACTGCCACGTGATTGGGAAGCTGCTTTCCCAGGTGACAGACCAGGTGCAAGAAAGTGAGATCCATACCAGTGGAAGTGAGGTTCACATAGGCTTAGAATCCTCATGCAAGGTATTTGTCTGGTAATGGTCTTGAATCCAAACTATAGGGAGTTAGAGACTAGTGTCCTAGAGTAGAAAGCATTCTAGTGTTTTGACACAATCTCTGTGAGAAACTTCCAAAAGCAAAAGAAGGAATATGTACCATGTCTTTTTTAATATTCCTCTTAGCTATCGCTAATTACAATAGGATTTTGGCAAGGGTTTGCTAGCAGACATTCCAAATCGACATAGTTGTCAAGGATTTATAGGCATTTAGTGTTTTTGTGAAAAGATCCAGATGTTCTATATAAACTGCTTACATGGACAAAATGTTGACATTTTATGAGGAAACAGAAAATGTATTTTATTGTTGCTAAAACCCACCTTTTTGTAGTAAATGACTATTGACATGCTTTCAAGAACAAGCCCTTTATCTGTAAACATTTGTAGAACTGGTCCAATTTGTACCATTATTAAACTGAAACCTATATAATACCGCAAAGCACAGAAGAGACACCGTAATAAAAGCAACTAAGATTTAGATAGGATAATATTTAACAGTATTCTATTTAAATTGGCATTATTTGGGTTGTTTGCAAAACACATTGCATAATTAGCATAAGAGTTAATTGAACATAATCATTTATCCATCTAGATAACAAAAAAATGAGGCAGAACTTATTGATTTATGTTTGGGCATAGACAATATTGAGTAGCGTATTGTGACATTAATAGACTATCAGGTTCTGTTATTTTTATTTTTACTTTTTCTTTTCTTTTCTTTTCTTTTTTTGATGCAGATTATTTTTCTGTCACCCAGGCTGGGGTGCAGTGGCGTGATCTCGGCTCACTGCAACCTTTGCCTCCTGGGCTCAAGTGATCCTCCCTCCTCAGCCTCTCGAGTAGCTGAGGCAACAGGTACATGCCACCACGCCCATGTCTGGCAATTTTTTTTTTTTTTTTGTAATTTTGGTAAAGACAGGAGTTCTCCATGCTGCCCAGGCTAGTCTCAAACTCCTGAGCTCAAGTGACTCCCCTGCCTCTGCCTCCCTAAGTGCTAGAATTACAGTCGTGAGCCACCATACCCGGCCCAGACTCGGTTGTTTTGAAACCGTACCAGTGTTATGAGAATAAGTACAAGATGTCTGCCTCAGAAGAATGGCTATCTTCCTATTTATCGTGGCAAATGGTAGACATCAAATTAATATAGGAAAGAGGCCTTTAATTTAGAACACAATTCTCTTTGAAAGTTATTTAAAATATTGTCCTTCTTCCGGAAGGGAAGCTCTTTGTATGTGACAGTATGCAGATATTTAAACATAACTCCAGGAGGTCCAAGGGACTTAGATGACATTACTGTTCCTAATTGATACCTTGGTCAAAAACACCTCATCTAGATCAGAGAGGAGTGTTACCAGGAAGAGTCTCCTCTATGGTAAACGTTTCAAGTTATATTTCACTGAAAGAATTTTCAGTTAATAAAAGTGATTTGTAATAGTAAAAGAGTTTAAGGATCTGAGTTTTATAGTCGGTTGTTTTGCTCCACCAGGCCTTTAGAATAAATTAACATTCTTGTCTTGCACAGGTACATTTGGGAAGTTCAGAAAATTTTGTTCAAATAAATTGAACACAGACCCAAAAGTAGTGCATTACCTTGTGCAAATTTGCCTTTGTTTTTACAGAGAGGATCCTATTGAATTTTTCCCTTAAAGGATTTTTCATGAAAGTAGACCTGGATGAAATGATGTTTAATAATTTTTTGCAGGCATTAAATTGTGCATCGTTATTCTCTATGAGTAGGCCTGAGACACTGCTTGGGCCTTGAATACAATTTTCTACCATTAGCTAGGCTTGACTTTGCCCATTGCTTGTGTAGCCTGTGATTTAACTGGTAGCTGGTAGGTGCATCGTAATGCACATAGTTCTTAGACCTCAAAGATCTTCATACAGTGTTCTACAAGAGTTCGTCATGAAATAACTATATTCTTTCAGTAACTATCCTATCCATCTGCAAAACTAGAGGGATAATTTGTCTGGTGATTTTCCTGAGTCGAGTGGGGAAGATTTTACTATAACCATTCAGGATTTTAAAAATCAAAGGATTTGGGAGAGGCCAGAATAAAAGATCACAATAGCACAGGCAGGGATTTCTTGATTCAGTGAGGAAAGAAGACAAGCCAGTTTTCACACTTTGAGGCATAAATGAAATTTCAACATCCTCCCTACACTGCCGGTTGATAGATGATACCACTTACGTGAAAAAAAATCAAAAAGCGATAAAATAAATATGGTGTATAAGACAAAATTCATAGTTAAAAGGAAGAAAGGATAATGCAAGTTTTAGGTAAGACCAAAGTTAATGGTGAAATCCTGAATGACAGGAGGTCCTTGGGACCTGCTTCCATGAATGACTTTGTGATGGTGCAGAACCCTTGGGACAAACCCAATATTTTCATGTTTGAGCAATGGCATTACCAAGGATTCTCAACAGTACTCCTATTATCTCCCCATTTAGAAAAACTGGCTTATTTCTGTGATGGGATTGGAAACCCCTTATAATAATTAGCCCATCAACTCCAGGAGGTTTTTGTTAATTATTAAAAGACAGATTTTAACTTACAATCTGTCTGTGAAATAATTTAATAACAAATGTGGTATTCTATTCAAAGACTAGTATTTTTTTAAGTTGTATACAGATTCAGAAGCTCCAAATGTCCTCCAAAATACATTTGAGTGCTTCATGAAATCCTTTTTCATGTTTGTAAAACATTTGTCATTCCTGCCACATGCACAGATTTTACATTTCTGGCTTCAAAAAGTAAAAAGACTTAAAGATGTGTAGTTGCCAAGTATTATTGCCTTTTACATTACATATTTTTTGCTGTTACCGTTCCAAGGATTTCAGGCTTGGCATATAATAGAGCTAATTAAATTCCTTTCCCAGGAAGCAGCCAGCTAGACCACTGCTCCAGGCACATAACCTCAGCTTTCTCCTTTCCTCTGCTCATTTATTCGGTATGTGAGAAGAGACTCCTCCAACAGCAAAGGCAGACGACTCAGGCCAGGCAGCTGCTGATGGATTTTAGTAACTACAGAGCGAGTGTGTGAGTCTCAATCCTGACAGCACGCATCACAGAGGGGTGAGAGTGGAGGCACATCTTCCTGAATGAGTTGGCGGTGGATGACAATCTGCCAAGCTAAAATAATGGAAGAGACATTGGTTGTATAAAAAGGAATCAACTGGCTGGGCGTGGTGGCTCATGTCTGTTATCTCAGCACTTTGGGAGGCTGAGGCGGGTGGATCACCTGAGGTCAGGAGTTCGAGACCAGCCTGGCTAACATGATGAAACCCCATCTCTACTAAAAATACAAAAATTAGCCAAGCGTGGTGGTGGGCGCCTGTAATCACAGCTACTCAGGAGGCTGAGGCAGGAGAATTGCTGGAGCCTGGGAGGCAGAGGTTACAGTGAGCCAAGATCATGCCATTGGACTCCAACCGGGGTGACAACAGGGAGACTCTGTCTCAAAAAAAAAAAAAAAAAAAAAAATTCATCTTAGCCTAGTTATAAGGTATTTTGTAAGATTCTAGGAATACCATTTCATTTTTCCTTGAGATTGGTTGTGTACCCAAACCAGAAAATATAACAAAAACAGAATCATGTGGAAAAATGTTTTTTTAATCTCATTAATGCATCTTTACCATTAAGCAATTTTGTCAGTCTTCATAGAAAAAAAAGAAAACAATATTTAATAAAAATCAACTATTTGGCAGTTACTATACTAGTTTATTTACATGTATTACTTTTCCTTTAATAGACATGCTTGCTTTTTTTTTTCTTTTTAATAGTGAAAAAACTAGGGCAAAAGTGGTTAAATGATTTTTCCAAGTCAACAAATGACAGACCTGAAATTTAAACTCAATTTCGTTTAATTATAGAGCCCCAATTTTATTTTAAAATACTGTAGGATAAAATAAGAGTTCTGTGTTTAAAAAAAAAGACCCTTTTAGGTGCAATTATTTGGGAAATAGTCAAGAAAGAGACTAGTATATATGCATGTCTTTACCTACATGTATGTATGATATTTATCTTAAACTATTCTCTGAGGAGAATTTTCAATTGTTGTTCATATAAAATTATTTATAGATTTTATTGCAGATAATCCTGTCTTACAGAAAGAGCTCAGGATTATCTCCTGGAAATAGAAAGATCCATTACAAAGAAAAGAGTGACCATCTGGCCTTGTGATATTATGTGGATTGGGGCCCTGAAGAATTTACATGATATCACTGGAAGCCAAGAGAAAGAAATTAATCTCTCTAGGATATCATCTTAGAAGATAGACTGTGGATCAATTGATGTATCAGATAAATAGATAACTGATCAAAAATGGATGTACTGATTGAGGTAGATTACTATACATAGTTGTATAAAATGATTAACTCATTCATTTCTGAGGTAAAAGCAAAGTGGTATTCTTTGGCTTCTATAACATTAAATCTCTTAAATTCTTAATTGCATTCCGGAATAATAGCTCTTTTTTCTTTTTTTTTTTTTTCCCTACAGTTGGACAGTGTCACCTCCCTGATCCAAGCAGCCAAAAATTTAATGAATGCTGTAGTGCAAACAGTGAAAATGTCTTACATTGCCTCAACCAAGATCATCCGAATCCAGAGTCCTGCTGGGCCCCGGCACCCAGTTGTGATGTGGAGAATGAAGGCTCCTGCAAAAAAACCCTTGATTAAAAGAGAGAAGCCAGAGGAAACGTGTGCAGCTGTCAGACGAGGCTCAGCAAAGAAAAAAATCCATCCAGTTCAAGTCATGAGTGAATTTAGAGGAAGACAAATCTACTGAAACCACTATTCTACCTATAGTGCCTATATGACAAAATCCTGGCTAACCACACTGCTTTATTTTACACTTAAGAAGTTCTGTAATTTCACTAAGTTTTGGTGTTTAACTCACAAATAACATAAAATATTGGGCGCCAAATCAACATAAGCAGTATATATTTGGGATCATGTCATTGTCATTTCTGTATGGTCAGCACCTAATAGTTAATGAATATTTGCTTGTTGAATGAATGGAATTGTCATGTGTCATTCAGTCTTTCCCATCATAAAGATTATCTACTATTTGTTAACAAATAAACACAGGAGATGCAACAGAGTCCTGTTTATCTATAATACTTCAAGTACACTTATCATCCTTATCTTGAATTAAAACACTAACATGAGCTCCTGACTTGGTTTTTTAATAGAAACAAAAGACTTTTATAAAATATTTTCTCATTTAATCTCCATGCTTTCTTTACCTGATCTAACCTGGCATCTAACCTGGCAGAAATGTATGATTCCTGCCATAGCTAAAAAACAACCTTTTAATCTCTAGATAGCTTTACTCGTTGTCAACTTATTAGGTTAACATCCATTATAAACTAATCAAATTTAAATAGTCAGGCTACTTGCTGGATTTTGAAGGTCAACCTTGGTTATTAATGAAATGTTTTCTTAACATTATAAAGGTTACAATGAGTTCTGATGCCACATATGCACCTTTTGGGTTTCCGATGTGTTAGAAAATTCTGTACTTTTGAGTGTTAGGCCTATCCGAATACATACATGAAAGAAGAGTTACCACCCACTGGGGAAATGAGACACAAACTATATCCCACAGTGAGTTATATTAATAATAACAAGTGTAAGTTCTGTATGACCCTATTCTTACAAACATTAAAAATACATTTTTATCAGCTTGCAATTGTAATTAAAAGGAAAATGCCAGTTTGAAAAGCCTTTTGGCATTGAGTAAAATATAACTGCATGAATTGTAACATTGAACTATGAAGCAAAGTTAATGGCAATGTAGCTGGAGTTATTTTAATAACGTTCTTTTAAATAAAAGTCACTGGGGTCACTTTATAACTCCAGTCACTGTGTTCATTCCTCGTTGAGTTCATAATGAACTTCATAATAGTCTTAGAGTCTAGTGTACCTCTCTGTCTCATTCCCCCTCTCTTTTTCTCTCCCCTGACAACCTGCCTCTCTCTGTCTTTCACAAAATGTCCTTAACAGAAACTCTTTGTAGGCCATAAGTTTTGTTTTCACTTTTTCACATTCATAGAGTTCTGACTCACAGACTTTAAAAAACATTTTCTATTCTATGTTATCATAATAGTCTTGCATTGTAACTTTTTACTTGTAAAACATTGCCATTGATGAGAGCTGTCTCAACAACGATGTAACCTTAGATTGATGAGAAAAAATTTACACATACAATACCAGTTGATATTAGGAGAACTGGTTTGGGTGAAAGGATGCATGAAACATATGAAAGCATAAATATTGACAGTATGATATGTGTGGAATCTTAAGCATAATGGTGTGGGAAAAAAAGGATCTATTTAATAGGTCATTATTAATTATGCAGGAAATGTTAAATTTCTTGTAATGAATTATTTCAATCTTCCCAGTAGCTGGGTTGCCTGAGCTCAGTGTAAAACTTCCTAGGAGGTGAAGGCAATGAACTCCTCCCTGTTTTGCACCATAGACTGGGCTACAATAGTTCTCCTGAACAGAATGCACTGCCCAGAAGAAAAGGCAGTGAAGAAGGGAATTAGGAAATTCAGATGACTCTGTTTCTCAGAATTATCTAGATGACTGAGGCAAATAGAGATTAAGAAAATCTCTATTTTATTGAAATGCTGCCATCATTTTCTGCTCTAAGTGTAGATGTTGCAAGAATGACATCTGTGGTACATCGTTCTTCCAGATAGAAGTATAAATTTATAATTTGGTGGAGAGAGCAATTTTCTTTTAATCACCAAACTACCAGCTGTATAGAAAAATTTTTTGAAATCACCAAACTACCAGCTGTATATCTTAGCTCCTAAAGCCACATTTGCAAGAATCATAAGCATCTCATTTAGAAAATCTAATGTCCACTTGACCTAACATCATCTTTCCACGTGTTGGAGTTTAGAACATGCAGTATTGGACACCACAAGAACAGAAATAACTTGAAATTATACAATTACCAAGTAACCTCCATCTCTTTGTTAAAATGACTTTTTACCCAAAGTGAGATGTTAACAAGTTCTCCTCTTTAACCCAGGCAAATTTTCAGCTAAACTCAAAGCAAACTATAATTAAACAAAACAGTAAAATTTTTAACTCAGTGAATATCCTAGGAGTTAATCTGCTGTAGTAATCAATGGTGACATAAAAACAAGATGCATAGAACAGAAAAAGGCATCTGTCTACCTGAGTGAATTCCTGTAGTAGGCAGCAGTTCAAGATTTAGTTTGATTCAAACCTGCTGATAAAACAAATGCTTATATACAAGAAAAACTAGCGGCGAGATACAAATAAATCTCTCTATTATGTAGTTAAATTAATCAGCATGACACATTTATGTTTAGGTATTTCTTCTGCAGAGGAATGCCAGAAATTTCTTAATGAGAGTGATAATTTGGTGATCCACCTATGTACCTTTTGATGTCTTGTCACAGAGATTAGTGCTTCCTCTGATAATATATTTGCTTGATCCTGCTAATAAGAACTCACCTTTCTCTTTTAATGAAATCCATTTGTGTTAATTTACATAAGGAGAAGCATTCCTTCAGAGGGAGGAGTGGGTGTTGGCCACCCACAGGAGCAGTTCCATCCCTGGTTACCCACCAGGATCCCTGCCAAATGTTAGACTGGAATTAGAATGACAATTTTTTTAAAAAATTGTGAAATAATAATCCACTAAGGGGTTTTCTCCTAATTAGAGAAATTTGAAGATTTTCATCAAATATAAAAAGTGAAAAATAGAAATTGTTCCCTTTAATTTATGACAAATTAAAATTATTTCAGTAAAATGTTTCTTTCTAAGTTTCTGGATAGTTCTTGATTGAGTCAAGAAAAAACTCACACACAAAATTTCTCAGCTAATTTGTTCATTGTTCCTTTCTGTTTATTTATTATTTATTATATGAGTGCAAACTACAAATGTATTAGAAAAGACAATACAGTATTCACATTCACAAGTGTGCCTTCTGGCCTTCGAAATCTTTTAACATAAGATCAATACAACATATTTGTTCCCCCATAAAAATCTCTTATGTACAGGGAATAAGGGCCTCCATAGCTACACAGAGACACCCACTCTTGCAGTCTGGCATTCTTGACACCTTTAGCTTCAAAGGCAGCTGGTTTTCAATTTCAAGCTAAAATTGTGAATATACAATTAAGTGCACAACTTGGGCCTTCAGAACAAATAATTAATGCTCCTCAAATGAAATAATGAGTGGCTGAAAAGCCTAATGTGTAACAACAGAGGAAGTGACTTCAATGGCTTCCTAAACCTTCACTTTGAAGGTGTTCTTCTCATCTCACCCACCTCTGGGCTAGGTATCCTGTTAATTGCTGACAATTTCCTACCAAAATAGTGTAGTCAGGACTGCCCATCACAGCCAATTACTCCAGTTAATGCCCTTTCCTCTTCTTCTGTGAACCAAAAATATCTCTCTCCTGTCTCTCATCTCTATCCCAGGTATAAATTGCCTAATACATTTTACAGAGTTTTAGTCAAAATTATGAAGTTTAATTTCCAGCAACATTATTCTTTTAGTCTTTCTATTCTCCAAAACATTCTTAAATTTTGGTATCAAATGTTCATTTCTGTCCCAGAAATTGTGGTTCCCATAGCTACAGATTTCTGCATAGTGGCAGAATGAGTGGAATAAGAGCTGAGACTTTTCCTGGTGATATCCACCATTCTCTTGTGAATTCATTGCAGAATAGACAGCCTCTTTCAGTTTCATTGTATATAGTTCTTTAGATTGGCAAAGCAGGCACCAGAATCTGAATTTGAATGAAATCTGTAGTTTCTTTTGTGGGCCTATTTTTTGCCAAGACAGCCTGCCTATTGTATATTTAGGAATCAAATATTCCTTTTTTCTGTTTGTAAAGTCAGAAATATTTCAGTTAAAAAGAACATAATTTTATATTATTTTAATAATTGTTTTTAAGTAAAGTAGGAAAATTTCTGCCACCTGAGATGTTACTGTTTTTGTTTATATGAAAATTCCATTTCTTTCTTTATGACTCTTTTCCCACACCATTATGATATGTCCAACGTTAGTATTTTCCATTTTACCACTAAACAAATAAGCCAGGACTAATAACAATAGCAGTTTGAGAGTTTTTATTTTGGCGTTTTGGTTTTAATTAGGAAAGAAAATTTGGATGCTACTAAAAACCAATTGTAGTTAAAAATGTTTTGAATGAGGTTCCTAACACTATCTTAGACATCTCAAAGAGAAAGAAAGAGAAGAAGTAAAATTTTAAATACCTTTTTGGCATTTTTAACCAATTCACATGAACAAGAACATATATTCTGTTAAAGCAAAATAAAGAATAGTTTAAAACACTAGTCATCTTTCATGGGAATATTTTCCCCCTAACAGACAAGATAGAATCCATTTCCGGACACTCTAAAATAAAATAATGTTAATTGAGAGAACTGTCTCCAAATGGAATTCAATCTGACCAGAATCCCATCTGCAGGCAATAGATGGGCTGTGGGGCCGACCTTAAGTTTTATTCTGAGATGAGATGAGATGCTTCACGGCTGCTGGCTGCATTATGGCATCTACCAGTCCCCACTGGTTTGTGGGAACAAACTGCATGGATTGATATTCAATATGAGTTTGGTAAGTTGGAGAAAAATGGAGACGGACAGAGTAGTCTAAAGGGACAACAAATAAGAAGGTGCCAGAGGTAGGGGTCTGAGAGGGGTAGTTGCAGAAGCATTTAGCTTTCATAGAGGAGGGGAGAGTTTTTTGGTTCTATGAAGACTGGGCAGCCCTCCTGAGGAAAATATTAAGGATAGAATGAGACACTTGTCTTGGTGGTTTGGTGAAGTCATGTTGAAGGCAAAAGGATGAACTACACATATTTTGAGCATGATTTTGTAATACTGTTTGCAAGCTGAGAAACAGAAATTCAGCCATTCTCCTGACTGTTGATAGGTGAAATTCTTCGCAATATTGGAGCCAGTCTGGGTAACCACACCTTCATATATTTAACAGCTATTTGTTAAAAACTATGATGTTCCAGGCACTGTTCTAGGTTCTTAGGATACACTATGTAACAAAACAAATAGTGATCCTCGCCCTCACGTGCCAGCTGTGTGTTAAATACTAACTATTATCTTATTCAATCCTCCAACTAACCCTATAGGATAAACATCATTCCATAGACAAAGAAGCTGAGGGTTAAATAGGGTAAGAATCTTGCTCAAAGTCTCACTGGCTTTAAAATAAGGTTTATTGCACCCCGTATTCTGAACTTTTAGCCACCACGACATCCAGATTTCTTGGAAATTTTGATTTAATTTGTCAGTTAATAATGAGATACACATTTCAAACTGCTGGCTGGCTGCCTGTGTAAAAGCAAAAATTATATAAACTTTAAAAATATATTAATATGTATTTTACGTCATTCAAGACAGATATATAATTAGCTGAGTAATCTCACCTCTAATAACTGAATGTAGCGTGTCAGGTACATGGGAAGTAAATTATTTATGTGATCTGAAATTAGAGGACCACCTTTGCCAAATTACTTTTATTACCATGGAGAAGAAAGTGTTAATGAAAATGCCTCTTTCAGCCCATCTTCAGTATTGGTTGGTTAATATCATTTGTTGACGCCACTTCTTTCCTCTTTTACTGCTAATGTGTGACTGTGTTTAAAATTATAGATTGCAGAAGAGTGTTGGCCAAGGATTATTTAGTAAGATAAAGTTTTCCTGTATTTGAAATTTACCCAAACTGGCAAATACATCTTTCCTTCTTTATGGAGGTCACATGTGTGCAGAGTATGTGCCTGAATACAGGCAAACTTGGTTTTTTAAAATTACATGATCTTTTTTAGAGTCAACCAAAGGCTAGACTCTTCTTGCCCATGTTGCTGGATAGGCTTTCACATCTCAGGCCTTGGAGAGTTAAATGACTTTCTCATATTTCTAAGGTGGAACCACATGAGAAAATCACACATTCCTAGTTTGAGCAACGGAATGTGTATATTTGAGATCTTCACTTTTATGTATCTGGTAGTCATGATGGTGCCTATTCCCAACTGTAGGAAAGGAAAGCCCTCAAGAAGAAAATTCTTTTTCAAAAAGGCTCAGATTTCTAACAATTACATCTAAATGTTTCTTCATTTTAGAACATGTACAGAAGCTACTTAATATTAGCAGGGCAGTTCCTGTGTTTTCATTTCAAATGAAATATTTCCAGTTCCAAAGTTTATCTCCTTGGCATTTTCAAGAAGGATGGTTATTTCTATTCTGGTTATTTGGTGTTGGAGGTCTGTGACACTTCTTTAAACATTTAAAGCCCCCATTGAATAGTTGTATCAATGGTTAAAAGCTGTAGATACCTTGTTTTTCTATTCTGACAGCCCAGCTTATGCAGACTCAATCCAACCTTAGGTATGTCACATCAGTTTCCCATCTGTGTAAATTACCTGAACCTCTCTGTGGTATTCACTGAGAGTTGAGCTTCTACTAAGGGATTTCCTTGACCTGGGCTTTTAACACCAGATTTGTAGTGGAGTGTTTATTAATAAAGCAAAGGAGTAAGTCCGAGATGTTAGCCCCTGCTCTCAGTTAAACAGAACTTTCCTCCTTCCTGAATATTTAAACATAAAATTAATTTTAAACTACTATAAAAATCACGTTCCATTGCTTGCCAAATCTTATGCCATTATAACGCGCTATTCTTACATGTTAGTATACACTGTGTCCATAGGGATATAAATACGAGAACTTCAGCAACTGTCTTGTTGATTTTGCAAATTTTTCTCATGTGGTACAGTCCCTCCAAAGAAAATTTCCTTAGATATAAATGATAGCATAATAGTTTCTCCTCCATATCCGTGACTAACAAGTCCCTGAAAACAGAAGTAGACATATGTTATGCCCAATTTAGTACTTAATAATTGAGGCTTAAAACAAAATTTTCTTGGGAAAGTTGGGTGATTAAATATAAATTAAAACTTCCAGAGAAAGATTTCCAGATGCCCCTGTTTTCCATTTTGATTATGGCTTTAGTTTCATATCAACTTGGGGGAAAAGAATCTTTTACTTTATGTACTATTATAAGCAACAACTTTGACAGCTTAAATGTAATGACCTCTCTGAAGGTAATATGCACATGATAATTTAGGATGAAAGCAGATTTAAACTAAGACTTTCTGAGATGCAATAAAAGTAACCAATTCATAATAGTCATGTTTATTGAAGCAACATCTTGGGAGCTTACGTTTAGTGGCATCTGAGGTGTTTCTGACCATCTTGCTTGTTCATTTCACCCTGCTCTGCAGAGACAGAATGTGATTGAATGAACTGCCTACTATATTAATGACCAGTTCAAAGCCGTTTTGTGCTTTGGCTATAGATAAAATTTGGCAAAAACACTGTAGGCCTTTCTGGTCCATATTTATCCTTAAAGTAGTTTTGCCAATCAATAAACATGAATTATTTATCCCGAAATAGAAAAAGCTCTTTACTATCCTATGACATTGACATAGAAGCCCAAATACTCCTTGTTTGAGACCCTGCATGTCTTTTGTGTTTAACTGAATGATTTTTTTAATTGTGCTCTTAATTGCATTATTTAACATATGTAACACTGGGTTTGTTTTGGTTATATAGTATTATTTTACTTTTTTCTAATTTCAACTCACGTCACTCTGTAGTTCATTAAGAATTTGTTCAACTGACAATTAAAACCTGTGTGTTAAAGTAACAAAAATGAAAAGATTGGGTATGCATTTTATGTTGATATTTGGTAGTGGATTTCTTGGGTGGGACAAAAAAAATGGAGATCAATAAATTGCTGAGTAGTCCAACCATGTGTTTCTAAGTGTCACCTTCATTCTCATTCTCCTTCAGTTTTACATATTATAATTCATGAAGGCATTTTTCCAAACTACTGCATGCATACAAGTAACCTGAAGCGTATCTGATAGAATTAAATTCATAGTCTAAATGAGCATTTTTGGTCTAATATAGGCACTAGTGTTGGGCATTAGACATGCCTTTAATAGTTCTGTGTAGCTCAAGAGTTGTTCTTTAGCTTAGGACTTTATGAAAATGATCAATAACTTTTCTGAGAATGTCCGAACACATACTCCCTAGCGGTCATGGAATACCATTGGTACTACCAATGCTCTTGTATCTACAAATTACTGAGTTTTTAACATCCATCTTGGCCTCCTCATCTTTAGGCTGATGATAATCCTTTCTCAGTATGAATCCCATGGGGATAGCATCTGGATCCTCTTTCAAGGGTCACACAGGCTATTGCTATCTACTCTAGAACATCAATCCCATCATTTTCTCCCTTCAGGGCCCTTACTACTTCAGAACACCTACTGCTAAGTCTCAGTCTGCAAGTTCCCAAAATACAGTCTCTAAGTATTGTTTTCGTCACTTGATTCTTCTGAAAGACCATGTTTCCCCTGATTCAGTTCTGCCAGATACCATCTGACTTTGTTAATGGAAATGCCAGTGTCATGTTGCCTTTCTGCCTCATTCTGTCCTGGGCCCCAGGAACCCATAATTGCTCTGGCAGCAGCATTCTATCTGCCTTGATCAGTTTGTCATGCTTGCTCTGGGGGTGGAAGTGGAACTAAAAGCACTCTTGGCAAGAAGAGTCTGTTCCTGCCTGGAGGCTGAGCTGATGCCCTGACATTTCCTGGGCAGGACCATTAAATATTCCATCCAGGAGCAGTAACTCAGAGATGTAACTTCCAGTCACTGCATGTCCATCCTGTAGCCTCTTGGGGAAAACCTGCTGTCCCTGGTCAAGTAACCCTGACTTCCTACTTTGTCTGAATTTCATAGTTTTAGAAAGGAGAAGTTCCCTTGGTGTATAGGCCAGAAAAGGGAGTTCTCAGGAAGACAAAGGGAGTGTCAAACCCAAGGGAGCTGACAAGAGTGGGGGGGGGGGGGGGGGGGGGGGGGGGGGGTTAGGTAGAGTGGAACACACACAGGCTTTTACAACATTGTCCTTTGTGCCTGAGGCTCAGGGAGGTAGCCTGGAGGCACGGATCTGTTAATCTGAGCTTCACAAAAAGGTGAAATGCTCTCCTTCCTGCTACACTCTTGCCTTCTCACTGTCCCTTTAGTTGTTGATAGTGACAGGATGTTAGGTGTGCAGATAAAATCTGCATGTTTCCCTTCTAACATCAGAAAAAACAGTTTGCTAGCAATGGGTGGAGTACTATTCAGATGAAACTGAAAGAACCAAAAGTGGGCTATCCTCCTGAATGCAGACCTGAACACCTCCCTTGGGAGTCTGCCATCTGCAGGCATTGATTTGGAGAAGGTAGGGGCAGAGAATTAACTATGCTTTTGTTCTGCTGCAGAGGAAGATTGTGTGGTGATGCTGGGGATCCACAGCTGGAAACTGGAATGGCTCCTTCTTTCCAACAAGTGCTCATAGCGTCTCCCACCCACTAGGTTAATCAGTTATGTCACAGTCACTCTGAGGCTAGGTTTGGAAGACCCTAATGCTGTTTCAGAGAACGCCAAGGCCAGAGAAATGTTTGAGTCCCTTGACTCCATTATATTCTGAAATCCTGGGACAGTTATATCATGTATACTTTTGTATCTCCAACAACTGGCACACTGAATGGCACAGCACATGGGAGGAACCCAACTGATATTTTTGAAAGGAAAGTACAAAACCATGAATTAGTTTATTTCAAATGAATGAATACAGAACCCTACTGCTCTGTAACCTGGGCCACCTGCTGAACTATGCAAACCAAAATTCTGCGAGCTTTGGTAATTTCCATGTTAACAGAAACAAAACTAATGTCAGGGAAAGAATTTGAAAACTCATGATTCTTCCTGCCACTCTTTCTAAACACTGCCAGTGCCTTAGGTAAATGAAAGTTACTGATAAGGAAAAGCTACCGGGTGTTTCTCACTCATTTGTTTATTCAACAGCCAAAAATATTTCTTGAGGGGCTGTTATATGCGAAAGGGTTATGGATGACAGAAAGAAGCGTGAATGTTTTGGAATCAAGATGTGGGCTCCTCAGGTTAATTAAAGTAATTAGCAGCACTAGGGAAATAAAAATGCTGCTCATGGGAACCTTACCATGGTGGAGGAAAGCAAAGTAAGTTTCTAGCGGGGGATTTGTTGAGGTTCTAATAGGAGGGTGGTTATGGCTTAGTAGTTTACAGAACGATAACATTTCATGAGTAGGGTATGTGTCACGGCATAGAAATAAGAATGAGTTTGTCAGAAGCAGCGTCAACTGGCCAGTATGGAGGGCACTGAATGGTACTGATACAAGAGTTCAGAAAGGCAAAAGAGGGGTAGATCACAGAGGATTCAATGTCAGGCTGAGGTGTTAAGGCTTTAATTTGCAGATGGGGACAACATCAAAGTCTTCTAGCAAGCAAGTTCTCAGTTCTACACGCAAAGTTATAAGATGACTAGGTAGTAAAATGTAGGATTGATAAGTTATTTAGAGTGAAAGAAAGGACTAGGAAAAATCAGTTGCCCTAGTTCTGTGTGAGATAAACAAATGCCTGAGTGAAATTATAAGGATAGTGATAAAAAGAAATATTGTGAAACCAGAAAGCATCAAACAAACTGACAGTAATAATTGTCAGCCTTAGCAACTAATTCTGTGAAAGATATTGTTTCCAGTGTACTTGGTCACATTGAAAAGAACTGTCTAAAAGCATAATCATATGCTCTAATAGATGATAAAAGTTGAAGGCAAATCATATTTATCAAGCATTTACTAAGGGCCCAGAATTGTACCAAACATGTACCTACACTATTACATTGACTCTTCACTGAAGCTTAGTGGTTACTTCATCCTACTCCCACTCTGCAGATAAGGAGATGAAGACCAGTTCGAGTAATTTGACCATGCACACCCCGCCAGTGACAGGCAGATTTGTGATTTGAAACAAAGAAGCCTGAATTTGGTCTCTACTCTTTAATATAAACTATTCTGCAGACTGGAATCATTTTTATTTCTCACCATCTGCTCATATGGAAGCCTTTGCATCAAAGATTTGAACAGTTTTTGTTTTGACTGTGTTCCATCTGAACGAACCCACACCTGGAGACATCCTAAAAATGGTAGCAGGAGAGTTACCACAAGGGACTTTCTCAAACCATCCCAAGATGAGGCCCATTGGGATTCCAAAGAAAGAAGCACTAAACACCAGGGTGATCAGCCCAAATGGTTTACTAAAGGAACTTACATACAGAGTGCTACAGCAGTCCTTGAAACATAGTGAGAAAAGAGATCTAGATATGTCTGCAAAGGGGAGGTTAGTTTATGGAGCTCATATGGGGACTGAAGGAATTTGGTTTAGGGCTGGGGCTAGTTTTCATGTGTTTAGCAACATTTTTGATCTTTTAGTGTTTCAAGCAACAATTAAATCAGTTTATCAGTGCCTGGAAATGTTCAGGGCCCCAGCTTGGGTTCAAGCATGCAAGAAAATACATACAGTTGGCCCAGACACAAAGCAGTCAAGGCACTTTGTGTTTCTTCGTCAGTACAAAATAAAAAAGGGCAACTTGGGGAACCCTACAGACTTTCAAATGACGAAAGACAAATGGGCCCATGTCTCTTAGTTTAAACATTAACTTATTTTCTCAGTCTGATCAACTCTAGCCCGACTGACAATCTGAACGGTCAGCTCACAAGAGATATAGTAGCAGCGCTTCTGCTTCCAAGTTACTTGTCCCCATTTTTAAGTATTCAAAAGAGTGTATGTGAAAACAAGAGATACCTGCAACACTCGGTGCTTTTTCAACTTTTCCTTTGATATATACCTGACCACAAAGTAAGGAGCTCAGAAAGTATAGAAACTGTAACTGAAGAGCAATCATAAGTCTTAGATTTCGTCTAAAACTTTAGGTACATTTTGCAATCTACTATGGGATATATTCTTGTTGATTTTACTATAGTACAGCTTATTTTATTTTAAAGGCAATTTTGCATTTTTCTGCCAAATAATGATGGTCAAGTGGGTTGCACCATGTTTAAGATAAGCACAAGATGTGCCTTGCCTGAAATCTACTGAGATGGCTGAACCCAATTTGAGAAATGCTAAAACAGGCCACTTGCGTGACTACTGTGGGATGGCAAGATGACACCATGGCTGACAGCACGAGCTTTGGCGCGACCCCACCTAGTTTGCATCCTGGCTCCATCGTTACTAGCATCAGCTTTCTCAAGCAAGTTGCTAAACCTCTTATTACCTTTCATTACATAGTCTCATTTGTGAAACAGAGCTTACATTTCAGAGTTCAATTAACAAAACATTTGTATGTCTTATAATCCATGTCCCTTAGATTCAGTAAAATATAATGGATCCTACTACACAGAATTGTTATGAATACTGATTGAATTAATATACATACTACAAATCATGCCTAGCATAAACACAACATAAAAATTTAACCATCATTATTGTGATATATATAACCGAGAAGTTTCAAGATTAAAACATGCAAATCACGTTTTTAAAACTTTCTTTTATAGAGAGAATAAGGAGAAAGAAATGCCTGGAGCAGGAAAGCAAAAGCATACCAAGGAATCACAGAGAGTAGCCAATTTATATTAATTCTGTCAACAAATATTTGTTGAATATACTTGGGCTGGATATTCTGCTAGGTACTAGGGCTGCAGCAGTCAGTAAAAACAATCTTTCCTCTAGAAGGGCTTTAGAGACTAGCAGAGGACATAGCAGTTAATTACATAACGCATCCAAGAGTACACATTTTTATCTTCAATAATTGCAACAAAGGAGAGCCACACTGGTGCAATGAACCTAAGTTGAGGGGATTTGGCTGAATCAGGGAAATCTGGAAAGGCTGGTCTGAGCAAGTGAGTTCCAAGCGGACATCCGAAGAATCAGCAGGAGCTTGCTAGTGAGATGTGATGACAGAGTATTGTAAGCAGAATGAGCAGCCTGTGCAAAACCCCTGTGGGAAGGGCAGCTCCACACACACCGGGTTCTGAAAACAGGCTGGTGGAGAGTGTGAAAGTCAGCCCGCAGGAGAGGGCATCTGAGGAGCAGCCAGGGGGTGGCTGGGCAAGACAGGGAAGACAATGAAGGAACAAGACAAATCATGGCCTTTGTAATTCCACAAACCATCAGCAAGATCAGAGGCAGGTCCTCAACACTGTGTCTCCCTCTTCAAGGAGGCTCAGTGACTGCTCAGAGCCCTTCTTCCACCCCAGGCCTCTCCTTCCTCATGCTAGCCTCACACGTTCATCTCATGGGAGGAAAAAAATAACTCTGAGTTGTATATTTACAAATGGAAAAATATATGGGTTTCTATTTCTGGCATTTGTTTTGTGGAATATGACAGAAATATTTCAACCCAAATAGGCATAATTTCTCAGCTTCATATTTCTCAGAGCCTCTGCTGTGGGTCACATCTCCTTCTCAATGCTTGGATATATCTATACCGGCTCCCCCGTTCATCCCTGCATAAGAGTTCTCTATGTTTCACAGACACGCTAGAGGTGTCCTTATGAAAACATTACTCTACAAAAGGAATTCCAATAGTAGAGATGCTCATCCTTAGAAAGAATTTATAAGGGAAGGTCTAAGAGGAAATGACTCCTTTGTTCTTTATTACAAAGCATTTTAGGGAAAAATAGAAGAGGGAGAAGAATAAGCAAAAGGAGAAGATGCAGGAAATTTATAATCATATATTTTTTTCTTCATTGAGTATGAAAGCGAATATATCAAGTAGCTCATAGATACTGGTTAGAGGGTTGATCCAGGGCTGACCTTTACTGGAGTGTGCAAGAAGAAGATGGAATGTAAGATCTTCTGATCCTAAGTTGAAGATCAGGTGCTTTTCCCACAGAGACTCTCAGGGGAGGACTGCATAATGGTTAGAAGTGAGGACTCTGACTGTGACAACCCAGGTTTGAATTAGTTCATGTCTCTGTGCCCTTGTTCCCTAACCTATAAAATGATTATGTACCTCTAATATGTGTAAGATAATTAAACAAATTGCTGTATTTAAAAGCACTTAAAAGGGCCAGGCGCAGTGGCTCACGCCTGTAATACTAGCACTTTGGGAGGCCCAGGCAGGCAGATTACCTGAGGTCAGGAGTTCGAGACCATCTGGCCAACATGGTGAAACCCTGTCTCTAATAAAAGTACACAATTAGCCAGGCGTGGTGGTGAACACCTGTAATCCCAGCTACTAGGGAGGCTGAGACAGGAGAATCACTTGAGCCCGGGAGACGGAGGGAGCAGTGAGCCAAGATCCTGCAACTGTGCTCCAGCCTGAGTGACAGAGCAAGACTCCATCTTAAAGAAAGATAAAGGGCTGAGCGCGGTTGCTCACGCCTGTAACCCCAGCACTTTGGGAGGCTGCAGTGGGCAGATCACGAGGTCAAGAGATTGAGATCATCCTGGCCAACATGGTGAAATCCCGTCTCTACTAAAAATACAAAAAAAAATTAGCTGGGTGTGGTGGCGGGCGCCTGTAGTCCCAGCTACTTGGGAGGCTGAGGCAGGAGAATTGTTTGAACCTGGAAGGTGGAGGTTGCAGTGAGCTGAGATGGTGCCACTGCATTCCAACCTGGCAGCAGAGTGAAACTCTGTTTCAAAAAAAAAAAAAAAAAAAGATAAAAGTAAAAATAAATAAAATAAAATAAAAGCACTTAAAATAATTCCTCCCATACTGAAATCTCTACGTGATAGCATTAACTTTTCCCATTTTTATGGCTCAACCTGAAGCACCAGGGACATGATAAGGAGGTGTTCATTTGTTTTGCAGCTGTAGGCTGTTTTGTTTTGTTTTGCCAGCACAGATTCCTTTTCAAATTACCTGCATCAAGGAAAGAAAGTTGTTCAATTAGTATATCTCAATTTAGAGATATGTATTGTCATGCATGTTAACTACAAACCAGTACATCAGCTGCTTTTATGAATGTGACTTCATAGAATCCTTATTTTTTAAAGTAGATATTATCAGCATACCCATTTACAGCTGAGAAAACTGAGGCTCAGAGTTTAAATAATTGCTCAAGAAACAGAAGATAAGCAGCAGAAGAGTCGTGTTTTAAACAGACTTGAAACATAGTAAACACTTTTAAAAAGCACAGGATAACATTGATTATTAAGAGTTTGTCTCTGAACCAGAGTAATTGCCTTAAAATACTACCTTCTCAAATTACTAGCTGAGTTAAGACAGGAAATTAATTTAGTATCTCTGAGTTCTATTTTTCTATCTGTAAAGTGGAGATAATAACTGCCCCATAGGGTTATTGTAAAGATTAACTGCAAATATGCATACAACATATTTAGGGCAATGCCTGGTCCATAGTAAGTGCACAACGAAAAGCAATTAACATAATTGCTAAATATATATTACACAATACATATAGTATATATGATGTGTGTGTACGTGCATGTGTGCCATAAACCTATTTCTTCCTTGTCCATTTTGCTAAGATCTCTTATTGCTTGAGTAGAACAGCAGTCCTATGGCCCTTAGCAGGGCTTCCAAAGCTATCAAGACCAACATTCCTTTTCACTAACCTATTACCATGTAATCAAAACATCTCTAAAATGATTCCAAGTTGTAGGTTACCTTTGATGAAAACTTGGTAGATAAAATTACTTTGGTGTTATTGAGTAGTTGATATCTCACTCCTCCTTTTTCTCCACCACTACATAAAATAGATGCAATCACAGGAACATCGTGATCATTATTGTCAGGCCTCTGAGCCCAAGCTAAGCCATCATATTCCCTGTGACGTGCATGTACACATCCAGATAGCCTGAAGCAACTGAAGATCCACAAAATGAGTGAAAATAGCCTTAACTGATGGCATTCCACCATTGTGATTTGTTTCTGCCCCACCCTAACTGATCAATGTACTTTGTAATCTCCCCCACCCTTAAGAAGGTACTTTGTAATTCTCCCCACCCTTGAGAATGTACTTTGTGAGATCCACCCCCTGCCCGCAAAACATTGCTCCTAACTCCACCGCCTATCCCAAAACCTGTGAGAACTAATGAGAATCCACCACCCTTTGCTGACTCCTTTTTTGGACTCAGCCGGCCTGCACCCAGGTGAAGTAAACAGCCTTGTTGCTCACACAAAGCCTGTTTGGTGGTCTGTTCACACGGACGTGTGAGACATTTGGTGCCGAAGACCTGGGTCAGAGGGACTCCTTTGGGGGACCAGTCCCCTGTCCTCACCCTCACTCCGTGAAGAGATCCACCTATGACTTCAGGTCCTCAGACCAACCAGCCCAAGGAACATCTCACTAATTTCAAATCGGGTAAGCGGTCTTTTCACTCTCTTCTCTAGCCTTTCTTGCTACCCTTCAGTCTCCCTGTCCTTCCAATTCCATTTATTTTGCCTCTCTAGTAGAGACAAAGGAGACACATTTTATCCGTGGACCCAAAACTCCAGCGCTGGTCACGGACTTGGGAAGACAGCCTTCCCTTGGTGTTTAATCATTGCGAGGACACCTGCCTGATTATTCACCCACACTCCATTGGTGTCTGATCACCTCTGGGACACCTGCCTTGGTCATTCACCCACATTCCCTTGGTGGCAAGTCAATTGCAGGGACGCCTGCTTTGGCTGCTCACCCATATTGCAGCCTAGGGCTGCTCCCCATCCCCCTTCTCCGTGTCTCTACCCTTCTCTTTAAACTTGCCTCCTTCACTATGGGCAAACTTCCACCCTCCATTCCTCCTTCTTCTCCCTTAGCCCGTGTTCTCAGGAACTTAAAACCTTTTCAACTCTCACCTGACCTAAAATCTAAGCATCTTTTTTTCTTCTGCAATTCCGCTTGGCCCCAATACAAACTCAACAGTAGTTCCATGTGGCCAGAGAATGGCACTTTCGATTTGTCTATCCTACAAGATCTAGATAATTTTTGTCAAAAAATGGGCAATGATCTGAAGTGCCTGACTTCCAGGCATTCTGTTACACATTGGTCCCTCCCTAGTCTTGCTCCCAATGTGACTCATCCCAAATCTTTCTTCTTCCTCTCCTGTCTGTTCCTTCAGTCCCAACCCCAAGCATTGCTGAGTCTTGTGAATCTTCCTTTTCTACTGACCCATCTGACTTCTCACCTCCTCCCCAGACTGCTCCTCCTCAGGTCACTCCTTGCCAGGTCAAGCCAGATCTCAACTCTTCTTCAGCCTCCGCTCCCCCACCTTATAACTCTTCTATTACCTCCCCTCCTCACACCTGGTCTGTCTTACAGTTTCGTTCCACGACTAGCCCTCCCCCATCTACCCAACAATTTCCTCTTAGAGAGGTGGCTGGATCTGAAGGCATAGCCAAGGTTAATGCTCCTTTTTCTTTATCTGACCACTCCCAAATCAGTTAATGTTTAGGCTCTTTTTCATCAAATATGAAAACCCAGCCCAGTCTATGGCCTGTTTGGCAACAACCCTTAGACGCTTTACCACCCTAACCTAGAAAGGCTAGAAGGCCATCTTATTCTCAATATGCATTTTATTACCCAATCTGCTCCTGACATTAAATAAAACTCCAAAAATTAGATTCCAGCCCTCAAATCCCACAACAAGACTTAATTAACCTTGCCTTCAAGGTGTACAATAATAGAGTAGAGGCAATGTATTTCTGAGTTTCAATTACTTGCCTCCACTGTGAGAGGAACCCCAGTCATGTCTCCAGCACACAAGAACTTCAAAATGTCTGAACCGCAGCGGCCAGTTCCTTCAGGACTTCCTCCCCAGGATCTTGTTTCAAGTGCCGGAAATCTGGCCAGTAGGCCAAGGAATGCCTGCATCCTGGGATTCCTCTTAAGCCGTGTCCCATCCGTGTGGGACCCCACTGGAAATTGGACTGTCCAACTGGCCCAAGGCTTTCTGACTCCTTCCCAGATCTTGTCAGCTTAGCGGCTGAAGACTGATGCTGCCCGTCACCTCGGAAGCCCCTTGGACCATCACATATGCTTTGGGTAACTCTTACAGTGGAGGGTAAGTCCATCCCCTTCTTAATCAGTACAGAGACTACTCACTCCACATTACCTTCTTTTCAAGGGCCTGTTTCCCTTGCCTCCATAACTGTTGTGGATACTGACAGCCAGGCTTCTAAACCTCTTAAAACTTCCCAACTCTGGGGCCAACTTGGACAACATTCTTTTATGCACTCTTTTTTAGTTATCCCCACTTGCCCAGTTCCCTTATTAGGTCTAAACATTTTAACTAAATTATCTGTTTCCCTGACTATTCCTAGGCTACAACCACACCTCATTGCAGCCCTTTTCCCTAGTTCAAAGCCTTTTTCATATCCTCCCCTTGTATCTCCCCACCTTAATCCACAGGTATGGGACACCTCTACTCTGTCCTTGGAGACCGATCATGCACCCCTTACCATCCCATTAAAACCTCATCACCCTTACCCCACCACGCTTTAAAAGAATTAAAGCCTGTTATCACTCGCCTGTTACAGCATGGCTTTTTAAAGTCTATAAACCCTCCTTACAATTCCCCCATTTTACCTGTCCAAAAACCAGACAAGTCTTACAGGTTAGTTCAGGATCTGTGCCTTATCAACCAAATTGTCTTGCCTATCCACCCCATGGTGCCAAACCCATATACTCTCCTATCCTCAATATCTCCCTCCACAACCCATTCTGTTCTAGATAAACCTAGCTGACCTCATAAATCCTAAATCCTTTTCCCACTCCCCTTTCCATCCCTTAAAAAACAGCCCTAAAAGCTGCTCTCACAGTAGCTCTCCCTAACTCATCCCAACCCTTTTCATTACACACAGCCAAAGTACAGGGCTGTGCAGTCAGAATTCTTGCACAAGAGCTGGGACCATACCCTGTAGCCTTTCTGTCCAAATAACTTGACCTTACTCTTTAATCTAGCCCTCATGTCTCCATGCAGTGGCTGCCATCACCCTAATCCTTTTAGAGGCCCTCAAAATCACAAACTGTGCTCAACTCACTCTCTACAGTTCTCATGACTTCCAAAATCTATTTTCTTCCTCACACCTGACACATATACTTTCTGCCCCCTGGCTCCTTCAGCTGTACTCATTCTTTGTTGTGTCTCCCACAGTTACCATTGTTCCTGGCCTGAACTTCCATTCGGCCTCCCACATTATTCCTGATACCACACCTAACCCCCATGACTGTATCTCTCTGATCCACCTGACATTCATTCCATTTCCCCATATTTCTTTCTTTCCTGTTCCTCACCCTGATCATACTTGGTTTATTGATGGCAATTCCACCAGGCCTAATCTCCACACACCAGCAAAGGCAGGCCATGCTATAGTATCTTCCACAGCTATCATTGAGGCTACCACTCTGCCTGCCTCCACTACCTCTCAGCAAGCCGAACTCACTGACTTAACTCGAGCCCTCACTCTTCTAAAAGAATTACACATCAGTATTTATACTGACTCTAAATATGCCTCCCATATCCTGCATCACCATGTTGTTATATAAGCTGAAAGAGGTTACCTCACTACACAAGTGTCCTCCATCATTAATGCCTCTTTAATACAAACTCTTCTCAAGGCTGCTTTACTTCCAAAGGAAGCTGGAGTCATCCACTGCAAGGGTCACCAAAAGGAATCAATTCGCATCTCTCAGGGCAATGCTTATGCTTATAAGGTAGCTAAAGAAGCAGCTAGCATTCCAACTTCTGTCCCTTATGGCCAGTTTTTCTCCTTCTGATGGGTAGGTCACTCCCACCTACTCCCCGACTGAAACTTCCACCTATCAATCTCTTCCCACACAAGGCAAATGGTTCTTAGACAAAGGAAAGTATCTCCTTCCAGCCTCACAGGCCCATTCTCTTCTGTCGTCATTCATAACCTCTTCCATGTAGGTTATGAGCTGCTAACCTGCCTCCTAGAACCTCTCATTTCCTTTCCGTCATGGAAATCTATCCTTAAGGAAATCACTTCTCAGTGTTCCATCTACTATTCTACTACTTCTCAGGGATTGTTCAGGCCCCTTCCCTACACATCAAGCTCGGGGATTTGTCCCCACACAGAACTGGCAAATTGACTTTACTCACATGCCTCGAGTCAGGAAACTAAAATACCTCTTGGTCTGCGTAGACACTTTCACTGGATGGTTAGAGGCCTTTCCCACAGGGTCTGAGAAGGCCACCGTGGTCATTTCTTCCCTTTTGTCAGACATAATTTCTCATTTTGGCCTTCCCACCTCTATACAATCCAATAATGGACTGGCCTTTACTAGTCAAATCACCCAAGGCTCTTGGTATTCAGTAAAACCTTCAAACCCCTTACCGTAGTCAATCTTCAGGAAAGCTAGGACGGACTAATTGTCTTTTTAAAACCCACCTCACCAAGCTCAGCCTTCAACTTAAAAAATAGGACTTTGTCAAGAATAGAGCCCAAAAACTCTCCAACTAAACAAGTAATTACGCAGAACCCCCTTGGGCACTCTCTAATTGGATGCCCTGGGTCTTCCCAATTCTTAGTCATTTAATACCTGTTTTTCTCCTTCTCTTAATTCAGACCTTGCATCTCTCATTTAGTTTCTCAAGTCATACAAAACCGCATCCAGGCCATTACCAATAATTCTATATGACAAATGCTCCGTCTAACAACCCCACAATATCACCCCTTACCCCAAAATCTTTCTTCAGTTGAATCTCTCCAACTGTAGGTTCCCACGCTGCCCCTAATCCCGCTCGAAGCGGCCCCGAGAAACATCGCCCATTCTCTCTCCATACCACCCCAAAACATTTTGGCCACCCCAACGCTTTACCATTATTTCATTTTATTTTTCTTATTAATATAAGAAGACAGGAATGTCAGGCCTCAGAGCCCAAGCTAAGCCATCATATCCCCTGTGACCTGCATGTATACATCCAGATGGCCTGAAGCAACTGAAGATCTACAGAAGACGTGAAAATAGCCTTAACTGATGACATTCCACCATTATGACTTGTTTCTGCCCCACCCTAATAGGTCAATGTACTTTGTAATCTCCCCCAACCTTAAGTAGGCTCTTTGTAATTCTCCCCATCCTTGAGAATGTACTTTTTGAGACCTACCCCCTGCCTGCAAAACATTGCTCCTAACTGCACCGCCTATCCCAAAACCTGTAAGAACTAATGAGAATCCACCACCCTTTGCTGACTCCTTTTTGGACTCCTTTTTTGGACTCAGCCTGCCTGCACCCAGGTGAAATAAACAGCCTTGTTGCTCGCACAAAGCCTGTTTGGTGGTCTCTTCACACGGAAGCATAAGACAATTATCACCACCACCACCACCACCATGATGACATCAAGCATTGCTGAACAGTTATTTCATGCCAGGCATTGTGCTGGATGTTTTGCATACGTTATCCTATTTCCCACCAAAAAAAGTAGCTCATCTTGGCCATGCCAGATGGTGAGAAAACTGGGGCAGAGGGAGATAACAAATTTACTCCATATGATGTTAAAACGGAAAAAGTTCCCTTATTCCCCTCTCAGGGTGTGCAATGGGGATGTGGCTTGTTTCTTTGGTGCCCTGATTTTCATAACCCTAGGGAGAGCATGCAGACAGGCAGATCGTGGGGAGCTCTGACCCCACGGCAGCATCTAGGGTTGAGTATTTACAGCTCCAGAAGCCCTGGTGGGTGTGTGTTACAGTGTGCTCTTTCAGTTTTGCTGTCTGCAGGTGGCTTGTGTTAATCAGCTTAATTAGATCCTCCACCTTATTGCAAGAACAGAGTGCTTTCTGTATTCCAGGTTCTTGCCTTGGTGTACCAGAAAAATTGAATCACATGGCTTGGAGAATGAGTAAAAGGTTTTACTGAATGGTGGAGGTAGCTATCAACAGGTGGATGGAAACCAGAAGGGGGATGGAATGGAATGGTGGTCTTCCCCTGGAGTCAGGTCGCTCAGACCGGGCTTTCCTCCCACTGCCCTTGGCCAAACTTCACATTCGTAGATGGCCTGCCAGAGTCTGCTGGTGTCTGTCTGCCTGTGTGTTCCTCTGGAGGTGTGTTCCTCTTAACATCCAGCCACTTGGATCTGTGCCTGTTAGGGTCTCGGGGTTTTTATAGGCACAGAATGGAGAATGTGGTGGGCCAGAGTGGTCTTGGAAAAGGCAACATTTGGGCACAAAAACAGGAGTACTTGTCCTCACCTAGGTCCATGGGCACAGGCCTGAGTGTGGAACCATCACAAGGGACCCCACCTTTCTCTACCTAGCACTTCCTGCTCCACTCCTGTATCAATGGTAATGGGTAATGTCATAAATAGCAATATTCCAATGTGTGTGTGTTGTGTGTATGTGTGTGCATAATCCCTCCATTACTGAAGTAATCCTACATAAACCAATACATGCATTTTCCCAATGGGTGTGATTCTTAACAGCACAAACTGTTTTCTCTACTCTTTGTGAACAGTAGTTCGTGTTGAATATTAAATTACTGCACGTGGCCATGACATATTTGATGATGCACTATCAAATGCTCTGTTGCTTGTGTTGTCCAGACTTGCTGGGATTGGTTGGAGAGTCCCAATTTGATTACTTCGGAACACCTGCAGTAAGGGCAGACGTCTTAAGTGTTCATTGAATGTTAATTAAACAAATGAGTAAATGGATTAAATTAAGTTCCAGCTGCACTGATGTAGCTGCAGGGTTTGTATCTAAATGACACTTTTAAATAATTGGTACAATCAAGAATGAAACGGCCAATTCTAGAGACATGATTCTTTCTGGTACATTAAGACATAAGAATAAAACACAGATTCATGGTTTATCATTATCTCTTTTAATATCAGGTCCCATGATTCTTTCTAATTATATGAATTATATGTAATTTTTAGAATTCTTTCCATGCCGGGGGATCTGGTAAGAAGAGTGAGAAGCAGAAGAGCCATATGGCAGCACCTGTATTTACTAGAATACACCTAAGCTGTGGATTACATTATAGTGAGCCAAGAATTCCAATGAATTTTACTAACCAGGAATGTGGTGATCTCTAAGGCCTTGGTTAAGGCTAAGGCTTGTGTCTCCAAAACACTTTGACTTCAGATTTTATCTTCTCAATCTCAAATCCCTTCCTTTCCAGGAGGAATGGGCCCATTTAGAGACTTAGTAAAAATCTCTGACTGTGGAGAAAAGATTAGTCTCTCAGATTTCAAAAAAATTTTATGATTTTATTCAGTTGAATCAAAATGATAAGTACCCCCACATTCTTGATCACAGATACTAAGATGGTATCTCTCCTCATTAGGTTTTTGAAAGGATCCTATGAAAGAGTATATGTGAAAGTGCTTAGGAAATAGTAAAGTGTGATCTTCATGTGTAACTGTCTGGTGAGAGGATCCTGAAAGTCCACACATGAGTATCACAATCAAGATCACCTTTCTAGGTATAAAATCTAGTTTTCAAATGATATCTTGTGTAACCGCATTTAAATAATAGAGGAAATGTAGACCTGCTTAAGTTCAAACCACGAGACTTTTGCCTGGGGCCAGAGGCAAGAGACTGAACAGAAGATAAGAAATGCCTAATTCAAGCCAGGGGTTATCTGCCTTCATTTGTATTTTACTTTGGCTGAACGTTTTTGAACATTTTATATGGGAATACCTTTAAGGAGATCAAACAATCTTCAGACCTTGCTCTTTTCTCTTGTCTTGCCCAGGGGTGATGCTCACATTTATCAAGATGTTTGAATTTGGGCCCTTGATATGGACCTTTTATACTCCTAATGCTTTTGAACTTGAATTACCTTTTCTTTTTTTCATTTCAGAAAAGATTCAAAGGATGGATTAAGTTAAAACTGATGAATATCCAGATCTACTTGGAAGGAAATGGAGGTGAAGCAGAAGAAGTCCAGGGGTATAACCTGGAGGACCTGCTTGAACAAACTAAGGTTTGTTCAAGGATTAGTCTGTCTTCAGCACCTTGAACCAGAACAGGGCACAATATAATCCAGCCAGGTTCCAAAAAATATTCTATCCCTTATCAAAAGCAAAACTTACCTCCAAGTTTTCTTTATGTTCTTATAGCATTATTTTCCAATCATCATCTTCTGAGGAATTCAGGGCATTAGATGCAAGAACATGATAATTTTTTTTTTTTTTTTTTTTTTTTTTTTTTTTTACTGATTTTCCTCATTGCTCTCAACCCAAGGCATTCTTTGAGAATTGGAAGCTAGGTAATGTTTGTTGAACCAGCCATATGCTATGAGCATGATAGGCCCTTGACATGAACTATTTTATTGGATCTTCACAGTAGTATTATCTCTACTTTACTGAGGTTACAGAACTAACTTGACTAAGGCCACACAACTAGTACATGTCAAGACAAGATTTTAAATTTTCTTTCCAGCTCCAAAGGTCATGATTTTCTTGCCACCATCTGTGTGTATTCTCCATGCCCCTGACACAAAAACTCCCAAACCCGATTTCATTTTTTCTTTAGCCATATCTGAATATGACTCATTTTTCATTGTTTTTTTTCTCTTTATATCAGTGATTTGTTTTCTATTTGTATTGGCATTTCCAATTCATTTTGACTATTCAGCATCTAAACCCCTTTCCTATTTGAGGTTTCCACACATTCAGAGTTTTATTTGACATGAGAAAAACTGCTTCCCTTTACAAACAGAGAGGCCAGACACTTGTTTGTCTGGACTCCTGTAAATAGGCAAAAGCTACATGTAAGGCTCAGCTCTCAGATGCATACATGTTGGTCTTTGTTTCAGGAGCTAAATGCAGCCAAAAACCATGGGCTTAAGTGGCTATTTTCTAGCGGAGGTTGTGAGGAAAGAAGAATTTTCCACATCAAATCATGTTCGAGATGTAGTGTTGGTTTCTTCTACTAGCTGCTTTCCCTCAAGCCTGGTTTTCCATCCCTCCCACTGATTTGAGCTGCCCAAATTATTTCTAAAAATTCATTTTAAGTTTAACCTATCCAGAGTTAGTTTCTGTTTCTTGAAACTTTTAACCTGGACAGATCCCGTAGTTTTAGTCATATCTGTCACTTTGTGGCAGTTATCTACCACAAAATCCCAAATAAATAGACACCACACACACAGAAGCATATCCATGCGCACACATACACAGCTGTCAGAGGTCATGAGAATGCTTAATGAACACCTTGACTCCACTGCCCGGACTCACCCAACACTAGACACCTGCATCACAGTGTTATTCTAAATTGATGTCAGTGCATTAGGCAAAATAGTGTGGTTCCATTTTCTTTGCATGTGAAATCTACTACTCATCTTTGAGTTCTCACAAGTCCCATTTCCTTTATCAGCCATCTCCATGATCAAATTATCATGACCCAAAGAGTCACATGTCCTGAAACTCTCTCCACTCTTGGCGTCCTTCCCGCGTTTTGGTTTTCCTTGAATTTGCACGTGTCCCATTATATCACAAACTGTTGGTTTTTCTTAAAAATCCTACTCCACACTCACCTCCTCTCTGATTTACTTCCTCTCTGACTTACTTTTTATAAACCTTAACTTTTCTTTTCTTTTGTTCATCTATTTTAGTGCTCAGATATACTACGCTGTTTATATTAAAAATTTTATCTTTGAAAAAACATTCTGATACCTCTCTGTCTATCCACATGATAAACTCTGGGGATAAAGTGGCAAGGTAGGTTAAAAAAAAATGACATGGTGAATTGTAAGACAATTAAAATTGGCCGGGCGCGGTGGCTCAAGCCTGTAATCCCAGCACTTTGGGAGGCCGAGACGGGCGGATCACGAGGTTCAGGAGATCGAGACCATCCTGGCTAACACAGTGAAACCCCGTCTCTACTAAAAATACAAAAAACTAGCCGGGCGAGGTGGCGGGTGCCTGTAGTCCCAGCTACTCGGGAGGCTGAGGCAGGAGAATGGCGTAAACCCGGGAGGCGGAGCTTGCAGTGAGCTGAGGTCCGGCCACTGTACTCCAGCCTGGGCGAGAGAGCGAGACTCTGTCTCAAAAAAAAAAAAAAAAAAAAAAAAAAAAAGACAATTAAAATTTGTTGTGTCTTTCTGTGAAGGTATTATACATCCCATCTTGTTGAATTTGGATGGAATGTAAGCCCCTATAATGTGTGTCATTTCCAGGCAGAAATTTTAAAAACCCGTCAGTGGTTTACCATGCTTCCTCTATAGGTATTAGAGGGACGGCAACTTGTCGGAGTTGTAGTTGAGAGAGACAGATGTCTGATGTCTGTGTGTGTGTGTGCGCGCGCGTGCGTAGGTGTGTGCAATATACATATATAAATATATTATATACATATAAATATGTATTACATGTATAAATTAATATATTATAATTCTTGATCTTAAGCCTCTGGTATCTGGTCTTCTTTATTACTTAACTAACCAGTCCAAACAGATACAAGTAAGGAAGAGCAAAGTAAGCAAATTCCTCTACTGTTCGAGAAAGAGAAAACATGGCCAGGCAAGTAAAACCACTTAAAAAATAATTTCTTATTCATGTTAAAATGACATGTTTAAATTGTGATGGAAAAGTATGGAGAAGCAATGAAAGTACATTTTATAGAGAAATGCTGAAAAGGGAAAAATATGCTACCTGGGAGTATTTATTAGTTAATTGAGATTCATGCTAATGACAATTAAATATAAACAGTGAAAACTTCAATGTCACATTATTTTATAATGAAAAGCAAATTATAAACAAATCTTTGAATGAAACAGACAGTAGTTGTGTTCTTTATGACTGTTCAAGCAAAAGTGTTTCTCAAAATTATTTAGAGATGTGTTATTTCTCTAGCACAATCAGACTCTGCCTTGACAAGTATTGAGGTTTAAAAAAATGTGTCTTTCAGAAATCTGTTAGCACTTTTTTCTGTTTCCTTAGAGTATTTTTCTTTGAATTGTGGAAATTATGAAACTAAAGAGAAACATAACCATCTCCATAGCAATGAATTAAAGAGAGATAGTAAATTTCTTAACTCTCATATCTCTAAACAACTCTGTACCAATTTCTGACCTTTTCCACTGACAGCAAAAAGCAGAAGAAAATGTGTAGGTGGGGTAAGGTGAGATTCCAACATGAATTCTAAAGGAAGAACAGTAAAAACATAGTCTATTCTTGGTTTATTTTAAAATTAAAGCCTTGTTCAACTAATTATCCCTTTGAATATTGCTTTAATTAAAGATAACAATAGCTCAGACAGAGGATGTCATGATCCTTTCAGTATTACGCTTTAATTTTTCCATTTCTTTCTGATTAACATGGCTTCATTCCAAAATGTATAAAGCATAGGGGTGAAAGGAGTAAGAAAATGACTCTCCAGAGATAACTTCTGATAACATGTTGGTCTATATTTTTCAAACATTTTATTTCCTACCTCCTTCCCACTTCATTCTTCAAAGGAAACTGGCTGAGTATAATCTTTTATAATTACTGTTTTTCCCCTAATAAATAATATCGTGGACAATTTCACATGTATGAAAATACAGATTTACATCAATGTATATAGCCACATAATCCATGATATATTTCAACTATTTTCTATGCATTTACCTGCTCTAAGATTTTGAAAAAGAATACTTTAAATTACAAAGAGGCCAATGCATTCATTCCCTGTCTTTCAAAGTGGTTGTTTGAGCATATTTGGAGGATAGTGTAGATTATATCCTAATGCTTGACATTAGAAACACAAGGAGGAAGTGAGAAATTACATGGTTTAATTTATTTACTCACTTATTCTTTTACTCAAGAAATGTTTATTTGAGTGCCTTCCACTTGTCACAGGATGTTCTATGTGCTCAGGATAATAAATATCAATATTCATTTGTAATAAATAAGACAATGCCAACAAAACTTCTATCTTTGTGTGGTATCAGGGAGAGATAGAAAATGATAAATATTTTAGGTGATGATGTCTAGGATGGGGAAGAAAAAAGAAAGGGAAAGAGATCATGTGCATCTAGGAAAAGAATATTCCAGGAAAATGGAAAAATACAATGCCAAGGCCCTGAGGTGGGAGCTTGTCTAGAAAGGAAGCCAGTAAGATTGGAGATGGTAGGAGATAAGGTCTGAGGTCAGACTCTGCAGGGTCTTGTAGACCTTTGGTTATTTTTTCTGGATTAAGAGAGAATTCACTAAAGGGTGTTGAGTCAAAGAGTGATCTAATCTGGCTTATGTTTTAAAAGGATCACTCTGACTACTGTGCTGAGAATAGAGTGAATGGGGACAAGGACAGAGACACAAAGATAAGTGAGGGCATTCTTTCAATAATCTATATTAGACATTATAGTCTTTAGATCAGATGAGAAAAGAGGTGAGCTGATGGGGTTTGATGATGCGTCACTAGCACATGGTGAATAATGTGAGAAGGCTGGGCTCATCACAAGCTTTCCAACATGAACACTGGAAAAGTAGAACTGCCAGTGATTGCTCTCAAAAAGAAAATAGGAGAAGAATGTTTCAAGATGAAGATAAAGACTTCAGATGATAAATATCTGGAATTTGATATAAAGTTTGAGCTAGAAATACAATTTCTATATTCATCAGGGTACAGATGGAATTTAATACCATAGGATGGAATTGGATTCCCAAAGAAGTGAATGTAGATAGAAAACATTAAATTTTCAGTCCTCCATTTTCTGGAAGCTGTGGAAATGAGCAGAAACTAGATGATAATAAAAACAATGCCTGTGAGAAAAACAGAAAACAAGAAATGTTTGTATCCTGAAAGTCAAATGAAGAAAATATTCCAAACACGGAGAAATGATCAACTGTGTTAAATTCTGGTGATTTGCTTTAGAAAGTGGCCATTGAGAATAGACAGGACTATGTAATAACATAAAGACATTAATAAAAACAAACACAATTTGAACACCTGATGAATACTAGGCACCTATTACTTCTACGGAAGACTAGGCCTAGGTAATATCTGGTTCCTACTCCTAAGAATATAAAAACTGAGAGCTAAAGATAAGTATTTAGAGGAAAAAATTATATATATATATGTATAACATATTTGTATTTAATATTATATAAATTATTTTATATATAATTATGGCTTATAGTATGAGTGGAATTAGAGAGAATATGAGTTCTGTTACATGGATCAGTGTAAGCAATGACAGAGAGGATTAAAGAACATGACATTCACAGAATAGGTGTAAAGGAACTACATAAAGCATCCTGCTTCTTTATTCTCGATTCAATCTCAATTCATTCTTCATTCTTGTCACAAGCCACCTACCTTTGAGTTAATGGTAATAAAGCAGGCTATGAACCAACAAGAAATTGACAAAGTCATAGTCATTCTGTAAATTAATAATAGTCTTATCTGTAAATTATGTGTACATGGTGTGATTTTAACAAAACCAGGGAACAGAGCCCATCCAACCCAAGAAATGGAGTTTTTCGTAATGCAGTCTTTGAAAATTTATTATAATCATTTTTCAATTTCTTCAAAAATTTTTTTTTTTTTGAGACGGAGTCTCGCTCTGTCACCCAGGCTGGAGTGCAGTGGCCGGTTCTCAGCTCACTGCAAGCTACGCCTCCTGGGTTTACGCCATTCTCCTGCCTCAGCCTCCTGAGTAGCCGGGACTACAGGCGCCCGCCATCTCGCCCGGCTAGTTTTGTTGTTGTTGTTGTTGTTGTTGCTTTGTATTTTTTAGTAGAGACGGAGTTTCACCGGGTTAGCCAGGATGGTCTCGATCTCCTGACCTCGTGATCCGCCCGTCTCGGCCTCCCAAAGTGCTGGGATTACAAGCTTGAGCCACCGCGCCCGGCTCTCCAAATATTTTTAACTTGTGGTTTGAGATCCACTAATTTCACACAGCTTATAATCTAAAGCAGTATTCAGATCAAACACAACAGAAGCATAGAAACATCTGCCTAAATGAGATTTCCCATGAGGCTTCACTAAAGAAATTTTCTCCTATGGAGGCTGGCCTTGCAAGATAACTCAAAGAATATTACTGTCTTTATTCTCCATTCTGTTTCTTTCTAATTTCTCTGTGCCTCTCTCCATACAAGGAAATTGTACTTAATCTTCTCCCTAGGGAGAAAATACTACACGTGGGTGCTACCAAGAGGGATCTCACCTGAGGGAAGGTGTGGCTATAGAGCAGCTAAAACCCTGCAAATCATTGACCTGGCCATTGGATGTCATCAGTGATCTAAGGAGCACCTGGTGAGTGAGTTCTGTGGCAGGGAACATTATGAGTTAAAAGCAGCAATTTGTTTATTGCTTTGATGGTATGTTGGCATACCTCTCAGTTAAATGGTGTGGAAATAGTAACAAATTTCACTTTCATTAGGCATTATTTTAGGATATGTACTAATAACATTTTCTAAAAACAGAAAGTTACATACCATGAGACTGAAAGTGTAATTTGACAGACCTAGTCTTGAAATTATGCCAGTTGCCAATATAAATAGACCAAATAAGCAAATAATGTGGCCAGAGCTTTTATTATGTTCTTTCTGTTGATTGAATTGAGCTGAAATACATGATAATTTTTTCCCTATCATGTCCAGGAATGTGATTCCTAACATTGGACATTTTGTGAAATGCAGGTATAGCCAAAACACTTATTTTCCCTGTTTTTCTTCAACATTCATAAAAGTATACTAGATAAAGATGGAAAACATCTAGGATTAATGGGATATTATTATTCACATAAAAACTTTAATCAATTCATGGATATTTTTAGCTATTAAAGTTTATTAATGTTTTTCAAAATTACTACTTTACGCTATACAAAATGATGCTTTGACATAGTCCGCTGTAAAAGAATTCAAACAATATTGAAGTAAACTAAAAATTAAAAGCTTCTTTCTAATCAGACACAATCACCATCCTTCTCCAACTCAAATGTTCCACATCTTTCTCCTCTTTTTAGAGGAGGCCATTGTTAAAAGTTTGTGTATGTCCTTTGGGCATTTTTCTATGTACTTGTATCTGTATCTATACAACTTTTAAGTGATTTAAGACATTTGAATGTAGGTAAAAATATTAACATGGAATAAAGTCGCAGCAGTACCAGAGCAGCAGGTCTGTATGGGTAGAACAATGAATGGGAAACCAACTTTAAGTTTATCCTCATGTTATGTCTTGGTTATATAGGGTTGGAACCAAGATTTACAGTCTTAGACTTCATTCTGTTTAATAACACAAGCCTTCCCTTCAAGTCTCTCAAGGTCTTTATAGGTACCAAGGAGACATATAGAGAGTCAAGTTAACATTGAACTTCAGTTTGCTGGAAGAGTTTACTTTGTCTTCATTAGGGAGTGCTAGCACATTAACAGGCTAATAAATTTTGATTTCTTTTCATCACTTCTGTTGTTATTAGATTAAAAAACAGTATTATACTTTTGTGGCTGTAACAGGCTTTAATAAGGACTAACTGATCTGTTTTTGCTCAGTAAATAAGTCATTAGATAACACACAGTAGGTCAACAGGGACAGAAGTTAAAGAATCTTGCTCTGCCTTCAGCAGTATCCATCGCAAGAGATTAATAACATCACAAGCTGTTTTTTTAATTATGGCAAAAAAATTATATAAATAAAAATTTACACAAAATTGTCTGAGTTTGAATATTCTGAAAAGAAAAATAAATCGTATTTTTAAATTATTTTTTCCCATAGCATGGAGACATGAATAGTATTAATTGTACATTTGTAACATTTAGCCTTGTTCAGGTAGAGATTGCTACTATGCTCCTTTTATTTCTGAATGCCGCATAAAAGAGAAAATGACAAAGGCATGGAAAAGAAAGCCCAAGAGGAAAGATGAAAGGAATTGAGTTTATTCATTCTGGAGAGAATTATCTTGGAGGGCAGAGTAATAATGTTCTTCACACAAGTGGAGACTTCCCAGAGACACAGCAGTGGCTCTCAGGGGTGTGGTTTCCTCCTGAACAATCCCTGCTGATCAAGAAGGCACTTAAAAGAGGAGACGTACTTATTTTATAATTAAGTAAGGTCAAGGGATCTACTTTGAAATTCTTGCTTGGAGACCTACAATGAAAATTCTCTGCTGTCAGTGTGGAAAACAGAATAAGTGGAGACACACTTTCACCCATATGTGAAGAATTCTGGATAGAGACCACAGTTTTAAAATGTATCTGAGTAAGAAAGGAAATGGTTACTGGAGAAGTTATACAACGACATGAAAAATTAGACAATTGCATTAGTCTGGGATGGCTTGGGAGTAAGAATAAATTATTTCCTCAAAGTCCTACCATGTCAATAACTTGATACTAACATTATCTTTAACTAAAAATGCAGAATTAACAGTTAATTATGGGAAGAAATTGGTGAGATGGGCTGCATAATATCTTTTGAGAGTCTTCTCAGTGTCGATTTCATTGTTATGTATTTGAATAAGTTCCATCCTGACGTAGTTTGCCAGATGAGCGAAGTCCTATCACATGACTTTTACTGTGGACCTTCTGGCAGCATATACTAGGACTGAAGGTAAGAAGCACCTTCCTCAGAGTCTGCTGGATTGACCAGTCAGGTTGATGCACTGGGCTCTTGGGGCTCTCTCCTCACAGAAGAAAGGAGACACAGTTTGCCAAGAAGAGTAAAGTGCATGTGGTTATTCCTGTTTTGCTGATGAGAAAACACAGATTTAGAAAGTAGAGTCTTGTGGATTCACTATATCATTTTTTTTTCAGCTGGCTTAAAACAAATGATGCTTGCCCCTAGCTACAGAAAGACATTGGAAGGAATTGTAATACATTTGCTATTTTCTCATTTAGTGGTTCAAAGAACTTATCCCACTATAGTTTGCTGCTGTCACTGTGTTGTCATTGTAATAATAATGACCAGTTAGATCTTGGTCTATGAAGTCAGTAATGTAGGACTGGAAAGTTAGGCTGTTCCTCACTCCATTACCCCTCCTCCTTGCCCAATGATGCATTTAAAATTAAAGGAGCTTTAACCTGAAAAATACAATTTTGGATAACTCGGGAAGGAACAAACATGGCTTCTCGATCTTGAGGATTCTTTTCAAACTAGCTGTTTTCTTGGTTAATGTTTTAATGAGACATTAACAGACATATTTTCTGAAAATAATATGTTATTTTCAGACTGCTTTCATTGAAAAATATCACCAACTTTTACACTTTTGCCCTGCTGGAACAGATGGCAAACCAACTGTCAATAATATTTTTTGTAAGGCGCAGTAAAGGAGGCAGGAAGAATAACGAATGCATTTTTTTGTTCTTTAGATGTCTTAATTATATTGTCAAAGTAATTCTTTTAATATTAGAAAATATAGTTCTGCAAGATCCCTGGAACTCATAAGGAGAAACAGGCACTACTTGGCAGAGTTAAAGGTGAACTCGCTAACCATTTGAAGAGTCTAATTTAACTAATTAGTGATTTTTGCAGCTGTCTACATTTTCTTTCATCTGGTCAAATATTAACTTTAAAACTTTTTTCCCCACAGAAGGATAAGCTGAGCCATAAATTTTTAAAATAAGATTTCTCAAGATTTTTCCTGAAATACTAGGCCTGATAGTTAAGATCTGGCTGAGCATTTTCCTCCTATATTGGTCTATAGATACCCTGAAGCAGAAAGTTTATTTTCAAGTGATTCCCACTGATTTTATGCACCCTAAAGTTTGCTAACTACTGTGACTTTAGTCTTTTAAGTCAGTAGTTTTCAAATCGAATTCCTCAAAGCCTTTCAAATTCCTTCCAAAGTGCAATGGAAGGTTCTCAGCACTATCATTAGGAGATGAGAAAGAGTTCTAGAGTATTTTGGCTTCAATGAAAGAATCCATTTCTAAATGTCTTATAAATTTTATTGAATTTCAAATACAAAATGTACAAAGTGTATCCTGTTTAAAATTTGGTCATTGCTGTTGTCAGTTTCCCATTTGGTGTTTCAGGTAGCATATATAATGGTATACGATGTTTCTCGTTTGATGAGGGATAAAGAAGTAGAAATATTTCCTTTTTGCCCATACAAGGAAAGATAGAAGAGGACACCAACATTCTTCTGGGGCTGGTGTCGTGGTTGAAAGAGGAATCAAAATAGAGACTCCCTGAGACAGAGAGAGTCTAAAACCCAGAAGTAAATGGTCTAAGACTGCCTTTTGGCAATCATGTCCTACAATTTTTTCCCAGAAAAGACCTGTATGCCCAAATCTTGAAAATGTTTATGTTCTATTCTATTTAGAAAGGGCCAGTGTAAAGGATACTAAGGGTTGAGTTTGAAACTGAGAAGGACTAAAAATCAACTAATTTTTTAAAAATTAAAAATTTAAAAAGAGTTGGGTTGTGGTGCCTGGAGAAAATGCATTTTTAAATAAAGTCTATAGGATAAAATACAAACTTTCTTAATAGATTGCTCAAAAACTTTTTGAAAAAGTGCTGTTGGAATTTACAGAAGGAAGAGGCAAAAGTGGCTTGAAAGAGTGAAGGAGAGTTATACAAATGGCCTTGATGGAGGGACTGAACAAGGGTGGACAGAGACTATTAAAGGAAAATCTAGGTGAACGTTAAAGCAATCTCTCTCCTTGTCATATTAGAGAATTCTTTCATGCTGCGGATAGTTGCTAGGCAGAGTAGATTGGCTGTAACAGTAATCAGCAGTGCTTTGTGCCCTTCCCAGAAAGGCAGGAGGCCGTAATCCAGTCCCAAGAAACTGCTGAATTCTTGGAACCATAATAATGTGCTTATTTATTCTGTTCCTACTGGCTTTAAACATTATTCTATAATCTTATATTTGGTGACTCTTGTTGAAGAAAAATTGCATCAAACAAATTAAACAGGCAGGAAAGACTGTATTCAAGATGATTGCAATAGGAGAGAATGCATCATCCTCTGAAACGAGAGGTGGGGAAGTTCTTAAGCGCTAGGGTGAGGGAGTGGAGGTGATGAGGCCATTTATGTTTGCTAATTGGTGTTTATCAAAGTTAAACTTCTACCCTCCCACAGAGACTGGGAAATAAGGGCCCTTTCTTGATGATTACATTTCAAAGGGATGGACCCCAGGTCCTTGAGATAGGCATTCCTGGGTCATAAAACTGGCAAGAGGCTATGAGATTAGTATTTTAAGGGGACTGAGAAAGGGCTTACAGGTGCCTGTTTTCTAAAGTAAAGTATCTAAGAAAAGGTAGCTCAGGGGTTTAGAGTCAGGAAGAAACCTGTCAAAGTTGAGTCAAGTAGAGGGGAGTGTTAAAGCCACCTGGGTCACCCTCAGGACTAAAATAGCCAGTGAAAGTACACCTTCCCTCACCCGTAGCATCTCAAATTTGCTTTTCCAATACTGAAATTATCTGTTAATACTTCTATTTTCCAAACAAGACTAGCACTTTTACCCCCAGCAACTACTGCAACATTAAATGATGAACTTACAGTTTTCAAAAGTATATTCATTAATTATGAGCATCTTGACTACACTAAGTTATCAGAGAAAAGGGAAGTGATTTAGCTCTTGATCACAGAGACCCAGAGCATCAGTAAATGAAGCGATGACAAAAGCAAATAACTCCATAATGACTCAGCTATTCTCAATCAGGCTGTGTTGAAACCACCCAGGTTGAGCATGGGGAAGCTCCGCCAGTAAAAGTGGTAGTCGGTGTTCCCCTGACAGTATAATTTTTGTGGTGTTTGCTTTATCAAGCATAAATGTGCAACCTGACTTCCACAAACTTCCAGAAAGAAAAAAACCACAAAGATATCATCTCAGGACATAAAATAAGGTAAGAGACATCATTAAGAAACTTTCCTAGAAATGTTTTACCTTATGGAAAAAGTAAATATGCAGAGCTCTTTGTCGGTTTGAGAACAATCTCCTCTTTAGGAAATAAACTATAATACTGATATTTATCAGCTTGGAAAAGAGCCTGATTACAAACTTGGCAGAATGGAGGCTCTACTGTGTGTAGGGAAGGAGTAGGTAATGATCTGGTGTGAAGTGGGGGAATGAGCAATACAGGTAGTACAGGATGCAGTCTTTTTAAAAATAGTTTTGATAGAGAGTTGTTGAATTTATATTTTGTAAGATATTTAATGGTATAGATTTTTAACAATTTTAATTTATCTTATTTCCTTAATTAAGATATAAAAATTATACATATTTATGGTGTGCAACATAATGTTTTGATATATACATTGTGAAATGGCTATAGCAAGCTAATTAACATATATATTACCTTACATACTTCTCTCTTTCAGCTGAGAACACTTCAAATCAACTCTCTTAGCAATTTTTAACTATATAATATACTGTTGTTAATTACAATTACCATTATATACAGTGGATCTCTTGAATTTTTTTCCTCCTGCTTAACTGCAATTTTGTATCTTTTGGACAACATTGCCCCAGTGTCCCAAACTCTAGCCTCTGGTAACCACCATTTTACTCTCTGTTTCAATGAGTTTTACTTTTTTGGATTCCACATATAGGTGAGATCATTGCAAGGATTTTTTGAACATAATGAATAATTAAAATATTTAAGACCTGAACCAAATGAATTATTAAATCTGGTTATGGTTGAACTTTAATTTTCCAATTACTGAATCTATTCAAAATGGATTTTCATAATGGGATTGAGGTCATAAAATTTGGTGATAAGAAATTCAAATTAACAACAAAAAAAGGATTCTACTTCCAAACCCATATTTTCCCCTTGACAACTCTTTTACTTTTTCCTTTTTTAAAAAATATCATCTTATGTGGGATCATTGAATACCTTATTCAATAATAGATACAGCTGGCTTCTGTACAAAAAGATTGAATTGATTTGGCTGTTAGTTCCAGCACAATGGAGGTATTAAATTCACAGTTTTCCCAAAAAGTGCTGGCCAGAAGTATCTGAGATTTTCTAGTGGCTATCAGTGCTTCATTTGAATGGGCAGGGAGTCATATGGTATAAAAACTCAGTGATTAAATCCTTATATGTTGAAGATCAGAAAACATAAGAAAACTCATGGCTATATGACTTCATGAGTTTTTCTTTCATATTGATGTTTATCATATATAGGTTTCCACTTACATATTTCCAAAGATATATGGGTGAAGCTCTTATTGTAACTGTAGATTATCATAAATTTTTTTTTTTTTTTTGAGATGGAGTCTCACTTTGTTGCCCAAGCTGGAGTACAATGGCAGCTCTCAGTCCTCTACAACCTCTGCCTCCCAGGTTTAAGCAATTCTCCTGCCTCAGCCTCCTGAGTAGCTGGGATTAAAGGCATGTGCCACCACGTGTGACTAATTTTTTTTTATTTTTAGTAGAGACAGGTTTTGCCATGTTGTTCAGGCTGGTCCTGAGCTCCTGACCTCCAGCAATCCACCTGCCTCAGCCTTTCAAAGTACTGGGATTACAGGCGTGAGTCACCACCCCCGGCCAGATCATTATAATTTGCAAGAATACTTATGGTACCCAGTTACAATGCTTAAAACTCTATCTGGAGCTGGAGGGTAGAGTAACAATATGACTTTTCAGGTTCAAAGTTATGGTATTACAGAAAGAGGGTATCAGAAATATATAAAATCACTTCCCGAATATATAAGCAATCATGCAATTGAGATAAATTAGTGAACCAAAGAGTAAGTAAATTGTTTAACTTACCAAAGATATTTAGTGATTACATCTTCAGAGGTGTTATTCTGCCTCAGAAGCTGAGCTTTAGGATAAAACATAGTTTTTCTACTAATGAATGAATAGGGTGAATGTCTATTAGGTTTTGCTAAAAGCCTGCAGTAAAGGCTATTCACAGATTCTGAGTAGATTAAAAGTCACATCTATCCAACATTAGAAGTGGAATCACCATGATGGCATCTAAATGTGCCTAGTGCTCATTCCCACACAAAAAGGTACCAAAACAACAAATGAGCAACTAAAATCTGAATGGAATATCTGAGGGAGACTGGGGGAGTCCAACAAGAAACTGGTAAAATCACTGTGGAGCATAAAAGCCCACGATGGTAGTACAGAAGGGGAGCAAGGCTCCCTGCCTCTGCCACACCATCCTCCAGTCTTAGGGCCATGAGGAGCTTCCCCTTGCAAGAGAAAGGTAAGAAGAAGGCCCTTACCAGTCCACATTGCCACAAAAGGGCATCTGCAGTTCTTACTACTTAAGAATCCCACAGTCCTCACAAATCCTGAGTCCATTTTGGGGAGCTGCCTGAAAGTCACACTGCCTGGAATTGTGCACTCCTCATCTCCCATGGCCCGAGGTGCTGCAGCACATTGCCATCTTAACACCAGAGACACTGCTGGAGTGTACCCTTCTATGGGAGCCAGTAGTCACTGACATTCTCCAGCCTTGAAGCTCTTCCATTATTTCACCAGGCTTACATAGATGGCTTCAAAACCACAACACTGGCTGCTCACAGTCTGGGACCAGAAAGACTGTGATTCCCATTCTGCAGTGAGGAAGGCAACTCTGGGTTGGTCAAACCACTGCATGCTTGTGCACCTAGTTAAAGAAACAGTCGGCGAGGCGCGGTGGCTCAAGCCTGTAATCCCAGCACTTTGGGAGGCCGAGACGGGTGGATCACGAGGTCAGGAGATCGAGACCATCCTGGCTACACGGTGAAACCCCGTCTCTACTGAAAAATACAAAAAACTAGCCGGGCGAGGTGGCAGGTGCCTGTAGTCCCAGCTACTCGGGAGGCTGAGGCAGGAGAATGGTGTAAACCCGGAAGGCTGAGCTTGCAGTGAGCTGAGATCCGGCCACCGCACTCCAGCCCGGGAGACAGAGCGAGACTCCGTCTCAAAAAAAAAGAAAGAAAGAAACAGTCAGGTGAATCACCTCCAACAAGCCCACCATTATTTTGACTGAGCCACTGCATGGTGACCCTGGTTGGATAATTAGACTGACAGACCCAACCTGAATAGAGTCACCCTTGAACTTCCAAGCTGCAATGCACCCACCCCAGTTGGACAAAAAGCCAAGTGGACCTGCCCCTGTTACACCAATGCCTGAGCCACAGAGCCACTATGTGTTTATACCCTTGGCCTGAAAAACAGCGTGACAGCCCAGCCCTCAGTCAGCCAGTCCTCCAGTTGGACAATCCATTGTGTGCACATGCATTCACTGGCCTGATGACCAGCTTGGTGAACCCATCCCTTACAAACCCACACCACTGCAACCAAAAACTCATGCAGCCTAAGCCAACAAGACACTCACAAACATTGCTAGCATGAATTACAGCTGAAGAAACTAGGCAGAGACTACACTACTGTGTTCACAGGGAACCAAAGCCAACACATCCTACCCAATTGACATTCTAAGACCCATCTTCAGGAATAAGTCTTTCTCTACAAAAGTTACTCTAAAAAATTGGGAGAAATTACTGTTCTACCATATGTGCAAATAAAAATGCAGGAATACAAGAAGCATGAAAAAGCAGGGAAACAGAACACCTCCAAAGAAACATAGTTGTCAAGTACATGACCCTAAAGAACAGAAAATTTGTGTAATGCCAGAAAATGAACTCAAAATAATGATCTTAAGGAAACTAAGCAAGATTCAAAAGAATATAGATAGACAATTCAACAAATCCAGGAAAACGATTTATAATCTGAATGAGAAATTCAACTAAGACGTATATGTTGTTAACAACAACAAAAAAAAATAAGAAATTTTATAGTTTATGAATTTAATGTATGAAATAAAAATATAGTCAAGTACCTCAACAGAAAACTAGACCAAGCAGTAGAAACATTTTCTAAACTTAAAGACAGGTCTTTTGAAATAACTTAGGTGACAAAAGTTTTTTAAAAGAATAAAAAAGGATGAAGGAAGTATAAAAGATTTTTGGGACATAATAAAGCAAATAATTTTCACATTATGGGAATTTTACAAGAGGAAGAGTTAGGGAAAGGCATAGGAACTCTATGTAATGAAATAATGACTAAAAACTTTTCAGGTCTTGATAGTGATATGGACATCTAGACCAGGAAGCTCAAAAACTCTAAATAGATTCAACATGAAAAGGTCCTCTCCAGGACATATTATAATCAAATTGTCAAAAGTCAAAGGCAAAAATGATTATAAAATCACTGAAAATGTGTCATGTCATATATAAGAGAATCCAATTTAGATTAATAGCAAATTTCTCAGCATAAAACTTAAAGACCAGGAGAGAATGGGATGATGTATTCAGAGTGCTGAAAGAAAAAAATAAAACTGCTAGCCAAGAATACTACACTCAGCAAAGCTACCCTTACATTACAAAGGAGACATAATGTCATTCCTGGAAAAAATAAAACTAAGGAAATTCATCACCACTAGACTTCCTTACAATAAATGCTTAAGGGAGTCCTATATCTGGAAGCTAAAGGACAATAACTCTCATCATGAAAACATGAAACTAAACACTGGTAAAACAGGTACAAATATGAGAAAGAAAAAGAAATCAAACCCTATCACTACAGAAAGTCACCAAACAACAAAGATGAGCAATGAGAGGGGAAGAAATGAACAAAGAATGTACAAAGCAACCAGATAACAGTTAACAAAATGACAGGAGTAAGTACTCATCTATCAGTAATTACCTTAACTGTAAGCAGATTAAAATTCCAAATTAAAAGATATAGACTAGATAATGGTTTTAAAAAAAAAAAAAAAATCCAAACATATACTGCCTATAAGAAATTCACTTCAGATGTCAAGACACACATAAACTGAAAGTGAAAGGATAGATAAAAATACTCCACACAAACAAACAAAAGCAGGCAGGAGGAGCTATATTTATACCATACAAAAAAGACTCTAAGTCGAAATCTATGAAAAGAGTGTGAATCCTGAAAATCTGAAACAGGTCTCAGTTAATTTAGAGAGTTTATTTTGCTGGCTGGGCGTGGTGGCTCCCGCCTGTAATCTCAGCACTTTGGGAGGCCAAGGCGGGTGGATCACCCGAGGTCAGGAGTTCGAGACCAGCCTGGCCAACATGGTGAAACCCCATCTCTACAAAAATACAAAAATTAGCTGGGTGTGATGGTGGGGACCTGTCATCCCAGCTACTCAGAGGGCTGAGGTAGGAGAATCGCTTGAACCTGGGAAGCAGAGACTGCCGTGAACTGAGATCACACCACTGCACTTCAGCCTGGGCAACAAAGTGAGACTCCATCTCAAGAAAAAAAAAAAAGTTTATTTGCCAAGAGTGAGGACGTGTGCCCATGACACAACCTCAGGAGGTCCTAACGACATGTGCCCAAGGTAGGGAACAGCTGGGTTTCATACGTTTTAGGGAGACACAAGACATCAATCAAAATATGTAAGACGTAGGTTGGTTCCTTCCAGAAACGCAGGACAACTCAAGCAGGGAGGGGGCTTTCAGGTCACACAGATAGGTGAGAGACAAAAGGCTACATTCTTTTGAGTTTCTGATTAGCTTTTCCAAAGGAGACAATCAGATATGCATTTATCTCAGTGTGCAGGGGGATGACATCAAATAGGATGGGAGACAAGTTTGTCCTAAGCAGTTCCCAATTTGACTTTTTCCTTTAGCTTAGTGATTTGGGGCCCCAAGATTGTCAAGATTTATTTTCCTTTCACAAGAGACAAAAAGGTCATTATATAATATTAAAGGGATCAATTCAGCATGAGAATATAAGAATCATAAATATACATGCATCCAAAAGTAGAGCACCCAGATATATATTGCAAATATTATTAACTATGTAGAGAGAGATAAACTCCAATACAGTAATAGTTGAGACCTTGACCTCACCCTCAACATGGGACAAACTAGGCAAAAAAATTAACAAAGAAATATCAGATTTCAACTTTAAATGTCATATAAAAAAGACTTTAAGTCTTTATATCCTCTTACCAAATCAATCCCTTTAATATTATATAATGGCCTTTTTATAGATTTTGACTTAAAGCTATATGCTATAAAAAAGACTTTAATGTTTGGACCTAACAAATATTTACAGAACATTTCATGCAGTAACTGCAGAATATACATTCTTCTCATTAGAACATGGAATATTCCTCAGAATAACCATATATGTTAGGCCACAAAACAAGTCTCGACACATTTTAAACAGTAAAAATGTCAAGTGTCTTTTTTGACTTAACCTAGAAATCAATAAAAAGAACTTTGGAAACTGTACAAATACTTGGAAATTAAACAACATGCTCGTAAATTACCAATGTATCAATGAATAAATTTTAAAACCAATTTTAGGCCAGGTGTGGTGGCTCACACCTATAATCCCAGCACTTTGGGAGGCAGAGGTGGGTGGATTACCTGAGGTGAGGAGTTTGAGACAAGCCTGGCTAACATGATGAAACCCCATCTCTACTAAAAATACAAAAATCAGCCAGGTATGGTGGCGGGTACCTGTAATCCCAGCTACTTGGGAGGCTGAGGCAGAAGAATCACTTGAACCTGGGAGGCAGAGGTTGCAGTGAGCTGAGATGGCACCACTGTACTCCAGCCTGGGCGACACAAAAACAAACAAACAAACAAAAAAACAATTTTAACATTACTTGAAACAAATGAAAGTAGAGGCACACACAACATAACAAAACATTTGGGATAAAGCAAAAACAGTGTTCAGAGGGAAGTTTTTAGCAAAAAATCGCCATATTAAAAAAGGAAAAACATTTCAAATAAACAGCCCAAAGTTGCACCTCTAGAAACTAGGAAAAACAGTAGCAAAGCCGATATTAATAGAAGGAAAGAAATAATGATGATCAGAGCAGAAATAAATTGAGACCCAAAGAACCCTACAACAATTAACAAAATAAAAAATTGGTTTTTTGAAAAGTTAAACAAAAATTTAAAAAGTCCTTAGCTAGATTAAGAGAAAAAGAGAAAAACTGCAAATAAATAAAATCATAAACAAAAAAAGGAGACATTAGAACTGATACCACAGAAATACAAAGGATACTTAGAGACTGTTATTAATAACCATATACCAACAAATTGAAAATCCAGAGGAAACAGATACATTCCTGGACACATGCAACCTACCAATAGATAACAAAGAAGAAACAGAAAAGCTGAACAGACTATTAACATGCCATGAGATTGAATCAGTAAGAAAAAGTCTACCAACAAAGAAAGACCAGGACCAAATTGTTTCACTGCCAAATTCTACCAAATGTTAAAAAGAGACCTAATACCAATTTTTCTCAAACTATTTTAAAGATTTGAAGGACAGGGAATCTAAACTTATTCTAATAAGACCAGCGTTACACTGATACCAAAACCAGGCAAGAACACAACCAAAAAAGAGAACCACAGGTCAGTATGCCAGACGAACACAGATGCTAAAATTCTCAACAAAGTACTAGCAAACCAAATCGAACAGCACATCCAAAAAATCATATAGCATGATCAACCGGGGTTTATGCCTGGGATGTAAGGATAGTTTAACATACACAAATCAACAGACAGAATGAAGGGCAACAATTTTGTAGTCATTTCAATAGATAGAGAAAAAAACATTTGATAAAATTCAACACTCCTTCATGACAAAAACTCTCTACAAATTAGGCATAAATGGAGTGCACCTTAACACAGTAAAGACCATAAATGGCAAACCCACAGCAAACATCATACTGAATAGTGAGAAGCTGAAAGCTTTTCCTGTGAGAACTAGAAGACAAGGATGCCCACTCTCACCACTCCCATTGTAGTATTGGAAATTCTATCCAGAGCAAATAGGCAAGAGAAAGAAATAAAGTCCGTTTACAGACAAAATGACCTTATATACAGAAAAATGTATACTTCACCAAAATCTCTTAGAACTAATAACCAAATTCAGTAAAGTTGCTGGATACCAAATCAACATACCAAAATTGTTAGCATTTTTAAACACTAATAGTGGACAACCTAAAAAAAAATTGCAAGAAAGTAATCCCATTTACAATAACTACAAAACAACTACAAAAAATACCTAAGAGTCACTTGACAAAAGAGTCGAAAAAATCTCTACAATGAAAATTATAAAACATTGGTGAAAGAAATTGAAGAGGAGACAAAAAAATGAAGATATCCCTTGTTGATAGATCGACAGAATTATATTATGAAAATGTCCATGCAATCTACAGATTCAATCTCTATCAAAATACCAATGACATTTTCCACAGTAATAGAAAAAAATCCTAAAATTCATATAGGACTACAAAAGACCCTGAATATACCAGAGCAACCCTAAGCACAAAAAACAGAGCTGTTGGTGTCACGCCACCTGACTTGTAAATATAATACAAAGCTATAGAAACCAAACAGTGTGTTATTGGCATGAAAGTAGACACATAGAACACTGAAACAGAATAGAGAACTCAGAAGTAAATCCACAAATTTATAGCCAACTGATTTTCAACAAAGTTACCAAGAACACACATTGGGAAAAGAAGAGTATCCTTAATAAATGTTGTTGGGAAAACTGGATATCCAAATGCAGGAGAATGAAACTAGACCCCTATCTCTCACCACACACAAATATTATTTCAAAATGGATTAAATTCCAAAAGAATATCCAAAACTATAAAACTAGTAGAAGAAAATATAAGGGAAATATGTCAGGACATTGGTGTGGGCAAAGATTTTTTAAATAAGATTTCAATAACAAAGACAGGAACAGCAAAAATATCTGTGACTTTATCAAACTAAAAAGCTTTTGAGCAGCAAAAGAAACAACAAAAAGAGAGAAGAGATAATCTATGGAATAGGAGGAAATATTTGCAAATTATCTATCTGATAGAGGATTACTATCCAGAATGTACAAGTAAATCAAGTAACTCAGCAGCAAATATGATTAAATAATTTGATTTAAAAATGGGCAAATGATTTGAATAGAGATCTCTCGAAAGAAGACAAGCAAATGAGCAAAAGACATCTAAAAAAATTCTTAAATCACTAATCGTCAGGGAAATGCAAATGAAAACCACAATGAGATATCATCTCACCCCAGATAGGATGAATCTATTATCCAAAAAATTAAGAAGAACAAATGCCAGCAGGGATGCTGAGAAAGGGAAATCTTACACACTGTTTTTGGGAATGTAAATTAGTATAACCATTATGGAAAATGGTATGCAGGTTCCTCAAAAAACTAAAAACTGAATGACTACTACATGATCCATCAATCCCACTATTGGTTATATATTCAAAGGAAAGGAAATCAGTGTGTTAAAGAGATATCTGTACTCCTGTGATTATTGAAGCACTATTCACAATAGCCAAGATATGGAATCACTTTAAATGTTCATAAACAGACTCACAGCTAAAGAAAATGTGGTATATATACACAATGATTACTATCTAGCCATAAATAGAAGGAAATTGTGTCATTTGCAGCAACATGCATAAACTTAGAGAACATTATTTAAGTGAAAAAACCCTGACACGAAAGAGAAATACTGCATGTTTCCACTCATATGTGGAAGCTAAAAAAAATTGATCTCATAGAAATATTAATAGAGAAAATAGCAGTTATGAACAGCTGGCTGGGCACAGTGGCTTACGCCTGTAATCCCAGCACTTTGGGAGGCTGAGGTGGGTGGATCACCTGAGGTCAGGAGTTCGAGATCAGCCTGGCCAACATGGCAAAACTCCATCTCTACTAAAAATACAAAAATTAGCCAGGCGTGATGGTGGGCGCCTGTAATCCCTGCTACTCAGGAGGCTAAGGCAGGAGAATCTCTTGAACCCAGAAGGCAGAGGTTGCCGTGAGCCAAGATCGCACCACTGCACTCCAGGGTGGGCGACAGAGTGAGACTGTATCTTAAAACAAACAAACAAACAAACAAACAAACAAACAAACAGTAATTACTAAAAGCTGAGAAGGGGATAGAAATCCGGAGAGATTGCTTAATAGATACAAAATTACATCCAGATAGAAAGAATAATTTATAGTGTTGTATAGACTGAAGGGTGACTAGTTAACAATTTATTGTATATTTTCAAATACCTGGAAGAAAGGATTTTTAATGTTCCCAACACAAAGAAATGGCAAGTGTCTGAGGTGATGGATTTGCTCATTACTCTGATTTGATCTGTATACATTGTATACATGTATCAAAATATCACACTATATCCTATATAAAATATAGTTATTACAGTTATTAAATATGTGCAGTTTAATATATAATTTTTGAATACAAAAAGTAACATCTATTGAAAGCATATTTGATGACATGAAATATAAAATAAATTAAACATTGCTTTATTTCTATTATGAATATTTCACTCCAGACACTTCCCTGACTCTGCTCTGATTTGAAGAGCAGAAATTGAGTTAGATTTGGTGAATTAGAACCTAAGTTAAATATGTGGATGAGAAGGAAGACAAAGAAGAGAAGGAGATGAATAAAGGAAACACTTTATCTCAATTTCGTATAAGTCTGAATACATTTCAAAGCACTATTATGCTTTAGAATGGAAATTGGCCTATATTGCATCCACTCGAAACTGGAGACATTAGCAAGAAATAGGCCATCAAAACATAATGAGTGAATAGATCGTTCCTTTTTCCTAGCTACCAGTGGGTCTCTTACACTGTGTTGCCTTTGCTGTATAATCTTGAAGGTAAATATTTACCCTTACTTTTGGTCTCCTTTTTTCCTGAGAACCATACTCCTCTCTTTGCATCTCTTTGCAGTGTTACTCCTGTCTTTGCAGAGAGCATACCTGTGAGATGAAAGAGGGAAGGAGGATAGTTAGGTCATCCTGAGGCTTTGCTTTGATTCACACCATACATGGGGTTCATAGGTGCCATCTTTCACAAAGTTGCTTCAGGTCTTCACCAGTGAAATCAAAGTGATTTGTATACTCCATGATGGCCTGCATTGGGAGGGGTAGATCACAAAACTCCATTTCTGACCATATTTCTCTTTAGCCAAGTCTACTAACTATGGTTGTGTTTTCATTTATTTTTATCCTCTCCTGGAAGAGATGCTTTTAAAATTCTACATTGGACATAAAAACTATCACATGCACACAAACATAGACACACATCGCTTAGATATCCTTGGAGATTTTACTAAGCCATAGAGTACAATTGCAACATTGAATTATAAAACTCTAACCATATTGGAAAAACACATAGAATCTTAAAAATACACAAATAGAATTAGCATATTAATTTTTAAAATATCCACAGGGACAACACACCATTCATAAATGATTGGCTAACTTTAGTTAGGACTCTGATTGACACCAGGAATAAAATTACTGACTGTTAAAAAGGCATCTTTTGTAGAAGCATGGAATGTTTTTAATAGTTAGTAGTAATAATAGCAATAGCATTTTTATAGGTCTGTCACTCTGGTAAGTACTTATGTGAATAAAGCCATTCAGCAGTAGCAATCGCAATAGGAGTATGCAGTATGTTTAATCTTTCACATTTAGATGAAAAAGCAGAAACATATCCAGTATATAGTGATCATAACCAATATATACTAAAACAGAACCCACAGAGGTGACAGGCTTCAGTAGTACTAGAATATAGCAAATGTTCAGGATTATAATATTTTTAAAGGACATTCCTGTAAGATAAACTCCAAATGTCTTAAATTGGGCTTGAGACTTTTTCAAATTTTAGCAGCCAATCTACTTCTGTTAAAGGCCTATAACTGAGCCTAATTCCTCAGAATAAGGGGCCTGGCCAGATGCTAAGGTTTGCTTTTTCTTTTTTTTCTTTTTAATTTTTTTCCCCTAATGAACATGAAGTGATTAATGGGAAGTGGTGATGAGAAAAATGATGTCTGGATTTTCCCTAGTCTGCTCCCATTACTACTACCACTGCCTCTGAACCATTATTGAGTGTACTAGACTCTGGCAAAGGCATCCGTCACCCATGCAGTAGGCTAAAGACTGTTGTCTAGCCAGGTGCGGTGACTCATGCCTGTAATCCCAACACTTTGGGAGGCCGAGGCAGGTGGATCACAAGGTCAGGAGATCGAGACCATCTTGGCCAACATGGTGAAACCTTGTCTCTACGAAAATACAAAAAATTAGCCAGGCATGGTGGTCCTGAAGTCCCAGCTACTTGGGAGGCTGAGGCAGGGGAATCGCTTGAACCTGGGAGGCGGAGGTTGCAGTGAGCCGAGATTGTGCCATTGCACTCCAGCCTGGCGACAGAGCAAGGATCTGTCTCAACAAAACAAAACAAAACAAAAACAAAAAAAGAAGATTGTCGTCTAATTCTAATTCATCTTTTTTTTTTTTTTTTTTTTTGAGACCAAATTTTGCTCTTCTTGCCCAGGCTGCAGTGCAATAGCACGGTCTTCGCTCACTGCAACCTCTGCCTCCCCCAAGCAATTCTCCTGTCTCAGCCTCTGAACTAGCTGTGATTACAGAAGCCCACCCCCATGTCCAGCTAATTTTTGTATTTTTTTTTTTGTAGAGATGGGTTTATAATTCATCTTTAAGTTATGTGTGTTATCCATGACTCTCTAGAACAATCCCAATGATAGAACCATTACTTTAGCCAAGCACATTGAATAATTATGAATAACACTTGAGTAGACTTTTGTCCTTCAGAGAGCGTGTGTGACTCGGACTTCTCACAGATCTTCCTTTACCTGGGCTGCTGCACTGCCATCCTGCTCTGTAATGCTCTAAATCCCTTTTGAAGATGCTGAGCCATCTGCTCGAGATGGAGCCTGAATAATAAGATGCAAACATTCCTAATATAACTTTAGTGCCCCTTTGTGCCACTGTCCATCAGTTGGTTGGGGTTCTACTTCTGTCAGAGGCTATAAAAAGAAAAGAGCAGACAGTTAAATTTTCCTCTCCTTGCTCATCTGCTAATGCTTAAAGAGATAATAAAATGGACATTTATTCTCAACTACAGCTCAATTGAAATGTTATGATGTTTTTGGTGACTTCTGAAGGGTAATGGAAAATGAGTGCCACCTGTTTATGATGTGCCATTGGGGAAATGGCACTTCTTAGATGAATTCCACCTAAAGCACAACATTTTTTTTTTTTTTTTAATTCTAGATGGGTTGTTCCCTGGAAGAGCAGCTGATTCCTAAGCATATTAAACAAACAGATCATGGTACACACAATTTATTTCTTTCATCTGTTTCTACAGTTAATGCATGACAGCCCAGTCAGTCTGGCCCAGTGTAGATTATGAAGAAGGTCCAAATAAAAAGATCGGTTGCATTGCAGGTGAACCAATTTTGCTTAGGAGGGAAATCTTTTGACACATGCTCTCTTTCTCTTTCCCAAATAACCTAACCTTTGATTAGGATTTCCTTTATTGTACTGGCTTATTTCCTCTCCATGTCTTTGTTGGGAAATGGGAGAGGAGTTGTAACTAGCATTAATTGATACTAAATGACAAACACTTTGCTAGGTTATTAAGTATATAATAACTTATTTCTTATTAATGAAACCTATATTAATATATGTTCTTCAAAATACCAGTAATCATGCTACTAGTGCCATCATATTAATACATTATCTAGTGGAACTCTTGAACCTTTACATGTTTTTAAATTTGAGTGGACAGGAAGAAGTGGAGAGAAGATACTCAATTTTTCTCAGCATATCATATTGCTATGATACATAGAGGTTGTATAGCTACACATTGGAGATGGTTTTTGTCATTGTCCCATCTGAGGATGGGAATGGTTCTAACTAATTTAATCTAACAGAAAATTAAAGCTTATTCTGAATAATGAACATAACTGATTAAGTAGTAAAGCAGAGGTGACAGAGTTGATAGGCCACCCTTTTCCTTTTTAACCACAATTTCTCCCTCTGGGTATCTTGCACTCAGTTCCTTATTTAAGCGAAATTATCACACAGGAGAGTCCAGACTGGCTTACAAGTCTCTTGGTACAGGGAAAGTTTACTGAAATTGAAATGATAAGTACTAACAAAATTGTGTATAGAATACCTTCTTTGAACAGCAATGAGAATGGCAGATGATAGTAAACCTCTTCCTCAGAGATTCCTGCTACGGTTCCCAGCGAGCTCAGTTTGTCCTAGAGCGATGGCTTGGCTCTCGTGCTTGTCCCTGGTGCTCGGCACAGATGCCATTCACTCAGGCGGAGGCTGGGTGGTTCATAGATGCTCTCTACTTCTTCATGTTCCACTCCAGCACGTCTATCAGACCCCCTCCATTTCCGTGCAACAGGGCAATCTTAATGCTTTCCTGGGAGTTCTTCCTCATCTCTTTTCCTCTATTCGCTCTCTTGCTTACCAATTAGCATTTTCCTTTGGAATTTTGCCTTTTGAGCTATAAAACAACAACAGCGACAAAACAAAAACATAAGAACAACCATAACAAAATTTCGTCTACATAATCTTTGTCTTTCTCAACTTTAGTTTCTGAAATGGACTTGTGTTTTACGCATCTTGTTTTGAAAGTCTAATACGGACATTGATTCTTTCTCTTTGTCTTTCTCCTATAGCAGTAATTACTTTTGAGCCTTTAATGCTCAGGATGGATGCGATAGATAAAGGTTGTTGACAAGGAAGCTTAAAACTGATTATTATGATATTTTAAAGTAATATTTTCACATACTACTTATGACCCAGGTAAAATCTACCCCTTTAATTTATTTTATTTATTTCTTTTTGAGACGGAGTCTTGCTGTCGCCCAAGTTAGAGTGCAGTGGTGTGTTCTCAGCTCACTGAAACTTTTGTCTCCTGAGTTCAGGTGATTCTCCTGCCACAGCTTCCTGTGTAGCTGGGATTATAGGCACAAGCCCCTACACCCAGCTAATTTTTCTATTTTTAGTAGAGACGGGGTTTTACCATGTTGGCCAGGCTGGTCTCGAATTCCTGACTTTGAGTGATCCACCCACCTCAGCCTCCCAAAGTGCTGGGTTTACAGGCATAAGCCACCGCGCCTGGCCAAATCATTGTTATCCTCTATCTGCCATTAATTTAAATCACATATCATACATATGTATATGTTATGATTCTTACTATATTCTTCCAAGTATTTACATCAGTGTCTCAGTGTCTCATTTTTTCTGTGTATATTTTTCTTCCATCCAGCTGGATGCGGTGTCTAACGCCTGTTATTCTGGCACTTTGGGAGGCCAAGGCAGGCGGAACACCTGAGGTCAAGAGTTTGAGACCTGCCTAGCCAACATGGCAAGACCCCGTCTCTACTAAAAAATTAGCCAGGTGTGGTGGCATGCACCTGTAATCCCAGCTACTTGGGAGGCTGAGGCAGGAGAATAGCTTGAATCTGGGAGGCAGAGGTTGCAGTGAGCGAAGATTGTGCCACTTCACTCCAGACTGGGTGACAGAGTGAGACTCCATCTCAAAAATAATGATAATAAATAAATAATTGTTTTTCCATTTTAAGTCTTATGCTCTAATCTGAGTGTAAGTATTTAGAAGACTAAGACTATAGCTTACATTCTATTTTCATGGAACAAAGACTCTACCTACAGATCTTTAAAAACTGTTCATGAACTTCTTGCTAGAAATGAGATAAAATGAGATTTTTAGATGACATTTGCTGTGCCCAGTAATTAAAAAATATATATTTATTAGGTTCAGACTATGTGCCAGGCACTGAGTGGTGCACTAGGATTCAGTGATGGTCAGACCTGGAGCTTACACCTTGAACTTCATACTGATATATGGTACTTCTGAACTGTCTGAGATAGCCCCTCTATAAGTTTAGAAGTTATGCTAACCTGGTGCAAACACTGGACTAGGGCAAAAATACTAAAAGAAATGTTAAATGGTACCATTTACTTCAAAATGTAGAAGAACTTTTACTATTCTGGGTAAAGTGCTAATTGGAAGAACTCCTACAATTGTGCCAAAGCATTGTCATGATGAATCAGGACCATAAACAAGATTGCTTATTCCCCAATTCTATACAAAAGCTGTGATATCTGGGCACTTGGGGGCTTGAACTTCCTAATGTGATGTGGATTCAATTTTCTCTGCAAACATTGCCAAGATCTGAATTTAAACCTCAGTATTTCATCCTGCAATCTACATCTAGGCACCAGAGGACAATCCACAGCAATTCAGAATCAGGGAAAAGTAAACAGTTTAAATAATGAATGAATTTCTGCCACTATAAACCAACGGTGATTATCTCCCTTAGCCCTCTAAATATTTAACCTACACAATTATGTTTCAGTTGGTGCAGTAACTGCAAAATAAACTTTTAAAAAGCCACCTTATTATGTGTGGGATGTGGATATAAAGTAATGATACTTGTTCATTGTAAGACATGAAAATTCCGGTTTCAGTTTGTATTTCTTTTTGTAAAAACGAATTAGAATTTATTTGACATAATAGAATGAATTAAGATAATTTTAATAATTAATAAGTTAGTTTTTTTCTCACATTTGAAAACACGGCATTTCAGTCTTCTGAAATAATTGCTTATTTCTGCTACATTCTGGCTGTATGATCTCAGATAAGTCAGCTGCTTTATCTGTATTTTCATTTATTCAATAGAAAAACAAGGATATATTACTTAGTTTCACTTTACTATAACCAATACTATGATTATTAAAGTTGATAGAAAACATCACTACAGACTAGAAATCCTATAAAATAGAAAATGGCTGTATCTTGAATAGCATTATTTTGGTGGTGGGGGAAGGTACGAGCATGTGTTAAACCATTTTACTGTGGAGATAGGCAAAAGTTAACATAATGGGGCTTCTGGTTTCAGCTCCAACATGTAAAGAGCTTTGAAGTCATCTCTAACATCTTTTAAGGGAGAAAAAAACTGGACAAACTGAAAATCAACAACTTTTCTGGAATTCATCAGAGAACAGAGATTGCTGCCCAAAATCTGGGGAGACAAGTAATCTAGAGAAACACAGCTAATGAAAATTGCTTAGTTGGAGAAAAAGCCGCTGAAATCCTTAAGATGATAGAAACACTTAAAAAATTATTTTGGTGAATTACTGGAAGCTGGGTGTAAACTATCTTAAGACTGAGAAAGGGCTGTGTGCTAAAGTCATAAAGGACTTCCCCGTGCACATGTATATAAGCTTTAATTCTGGGAATCCCTCATGTTTCATGCTAAAGATTTGATTCCCACATAGTTCTGTCTGGGGTAAGGGGGGAAATGGATGTTGGTAGAGCAAAGAATAGCTATCTTGAAACTGGCCTAGACGTGTCCTTCGATAAAAGAAAAAAGAAAAAAGGCTAGTCTCCAGTGGGAAGTAATTCCCTAGAGGAAAAAATCTGTCAATTTCTCCTTACTTTACAGATTCAAATAAATCCAAATCCAAATTCCAGCAAGATATTTTCTAGATATTTGCCAAACTGATTCTAGAATGTATATGTTCAGGTAGAGCTCTTAGAGTAGCCAATATAATTCTAAAAAAGAAGAAAATTTAAAAGTTCATATTACCTGATTTCAAAATTTATCTTAAATCTACTATAAATATCTTAAAGCCAGCATTATATTGGTAAAAGAATAGACATGTTAATCAATGGAACAGAAACAAACTCACAAATATTGTCAACTAATTGTTGACAAAGGCAAAAAAAAAAAAATAGGTAATGTAAAAAAGACCTTTTCAACAATTGAAACTGATCTATGTATATAAAACAATGAACCTAAACAGAGACCTTACACCCTAACACAAAACGTCACTCAGAATGAATCAGCAACCTAATGTGAAATGCAAAACTATAAAACCTCTAGATGAAAATCTAGGAGAAAATTTGCATGAACTGAAGATATTACTAGTCTAACACCTAAAACATAGTCCATGAAAGAAAAAATTGTTGAGTTAAACTTTACATTTTTAAAAATTAAAAATTAAATTTGCTTTGCAAAACGCACTGTTAAGGGAATGGAAAGACAAGCTACAAACAGAGAGAAAGTATATTCAAAATATACGTTTGATAGAATACTTGTATCTAGAATGTACAAAAAACTGTTAATAAACTGTGTAAAAAACTGTTAATACTCAACTCTAAGAAAAAAAACAACCCAGTTAATAAGTGGGTACAAAGATCTGAATAGACTCCTCAGCAAGAAAGATACACAGATGGCAAATGATCATATGAAAGATGTTCAACACTATATATTATTATAGATATGCAAATTAAAACATCACTGACTATAACCACAAACCTATTAGAATGCTAAAATCCAAAACTATGACGATACCAACTGCTGTCTAGGATGCAGAGTGACCAAAACTCTCCTTTATTGCTAGTGGGAATGAAAAATGGTACAGACACTTTGTATGTGATTTTGACATTTTCTTACAAAGATAAAAACAGTATTACCATATGACGAAATATTTGACTCCTAGGTATCTATCCACCTGAACAGAAAATTTATGTTTATTCACATAAAAAGCTGCATGCAAATACTTTTAGCAACTTTGTTCATGCTTGCAAAAACATGGAAACAACAACTATGTCCTTCAATAGGTGAATTTGTAAACAAAGTGTGGCACTTCTATACAGTGGAATATTATTCCATGGTAAAAAGAGCTTTCAATCCACAGAATAATGCAAATTATTGTTTTTTGTTTGTCTTTAAGAAGGAGTTTTGCTCTTGTTTCCCAGGCTGGAGTGCAATGGCACAATCTTGGCTCACCATAACCTCTACCTGCCGGGTTCAAGTAATTCTCCTGCCTCAGCCTCCCAAGTAGCTGGGAGTACAGGCATGAACCACCATGCCCAGCTAATTTTGTACTTTTAGTAGAGATGGGGTTTCTCCATGTTGGTCAGGCTGGTCTCAAACTCCTGACCTCAGGTGATCCTCCTGTCTTGGCCTCCCAAAGTGCTGGGATTACAGGTGTGAGCCACCCCGCCTGGCCTAATTTTTTTTTTTTTTTTTCCCATAGAGACAGAGTCTCACTATGTAGCCAAGTCTGGTCTCAAACTCCTGGGCTCAAAGGATCCTGCCTTCTTGGCCTCTCAAAGTGCTGGAATTATAGACATGAGCCACCATCTTCAGCCATAAATTTTAATATATGTTGCTAAGTGAAAGAAACCAATCTGGAAAGACTATATACTTTATGATTTCATTTATGTGTCATGCTGAAAATAGGAAAACTGTAGAGATAGGAAACAAGTCTGTGGTTGCCAGGAATTGAGGGTTGGGGGAGGGTGGAATTGGGGAAGCACAGGGAATTTTATAGGGTTGTGAAACTATTCTGTATGTCATTGTAGTGGTGCACAAATTATACTTGGAATTTGTCAAAATGCATAGAACGTTACATCATAAAGAATGAGTGCTAATGTATGCAAATTTGAAAAAAATAAGGAGATTGATGGAATGCAAACTGTAATGGGAGAATCGAATTGTATTGCAAATGCATAGCATCACCTCACTGAAGGGAGTTAGTGAAAAAAGTTCTGATCTCAGTAACTTTGGAAATAAGTAGAAACTGTAAAACAAAAGATAAAAGGAACGGAACATAAGCACTGTACTCTAGTTGATAAAGTGTCCTGACCATGGGGATATAGGTTAACAGCTCTGAAACCACACATGTATTCTGGAATTGCAGTAAATGGATGGTGAATGGTGACAGTCATGTTGGAGTGGAAGGTGACATAAGCAAGGGCTGAAGGCTAGAATGAAACGTGGTAATGGATTAGAGTTAGAGACATCAGCACGAACACATGGTCAGCTTTTTATATATACAGTTGAAAACACATAAGAATATTCATAAATACATGTGCACATACTGGTTCATATTTATTACCTATATATTTTCTTGTTCTGTCCACTGGGTGGGACTAGAAGCAATGACACACTAGTCACAACAACACACCCTTCACCCCATATCTTCTTTTCTAACACCTTCTCCAATAAAAGGAACCCAATCTCCTCAGAGAAATGATTGATTCTAGGGCTGGCGTGGGGTGGGAAATAAACAAAATGAGTGTGGAGTATCTTATAGTGCCACGCAGTAAGAAAGTACTCAAAAAATTATGGGGGCCTGTCAATGGGGCATAGGAGCCAAGTGTAAGAGCCCCCCAATAGCTGAAGCTGGAAGAATTGGAGCATCAAAATAAGGAACATAGTATTGTATAATAACACAAAGTACAAAATTAATATCCATGAGTTCATACTGATATAAATGAAGGATTAAATGAGTAAGTAAATAAATAAATAAGAGAGAATAGACAAACAAATCTCCCATACTGAAAAATTTGATGTAGATATTTCAGTTTCTGGGAGGTAAAATATAACTGTCCACTCCTGAAGTGTGGGATTCACATAATGACTTTCTTTTAGCAACTACAGTACGAAAAGAGGAAAAAGACAGAGTAACATTATGGTAGAGAAAATGGACAAATACTGCCTGCGCCAAGTGAACAAGGTTAACGTACCAGTAATAGTTCATATTGATAGCATGTATCCTTGACATGATGTGATGCAAATTACATTTTACCTCTGTGGTCTCCCTAAGACACATAATTTTTGTCTAACTATAAGAAAATCATCGTACAAATCAAATTGATGGACAGTCGACAAAATATCTGACCAATACTCCTTAAAACTATCAAAGTCATAAAAACAATTGAACGCTGAGAAATTGTGAGTCTAGGGAAGCCTAAAGACACCTGACAATATATGTAATGTGATATCTTGAACAGAACCCTGGAACATAAAAAAGCATTAGGTTGGGCCAGGCGCAGTGGCTCACACCTGTAATCTCAGCACTTTGGGAAGCTGAGGCAGGCGGATCACCTGAGGTCAGGAGTTTGAAACCAGCCTGGCCAACATGGTGAAACCCCGTCTCTACTAAAAATACAAAAATCAGCTGGGTGCAGTGGTGGATGCCTGTTACCCCAGCTACTTGGGAGGCTGAGGCAGGAGAATCGCTTGAAGCTGGGAGGCAGACGTTGCAGTAAGCTGAGATTGCGCGATTGCATTCCAGCCTGGGCAACAGAGAGAGACACTGTCTCAAAAAAAAAAAAAAAAAAAAAAAAAGAACGTTAGGTGAATACTATGGAAATGGCAATGAAGTATGGACTTCAGGTAATAGTAATATTGAATATTGGTTCATTTGTATGACATATGCACCAAAGCAATCTTAACTGTAGAGGAAGCTAAGTGCAGGCATATGGGAACGTTCTTGCAACTTCTCTGTGTATCCAAGACTATTCTCAAGTAAAAGTTTATTAATGTTAAAAAAAGTTAATGTGACGTGACAACACAAATGAACAAATCATGTCAGCCACTACCTCGCCTTCATATCCATGCTCTTTTTTAAAAAATTTTTAATTCAATCTAATTTAATTTTAAGATCTGGGATGCATGTGCAAGACATGCAGTTTTGTTACATAGGTAAATGTGTGCCATGGTGGTTTGCTGCACCCATCTACCCATCACCTAGATATTAAGCCCCCCATGCATTAGCTATTTATCCTGCTAACTCTTGAATCCATCATCATAAAACACAGATTCCAGGCAGAGCCCTGGCTTGATGTGACTGGGAAATACTAAACCCTGAAGCAACTCCACAAGAATGAGGTCTAATGCTTTATTTTTGCTCTCAGCAGCCTCAGCATTTCATATATAAATGGTTGCAAAGATCTCCCTCTGTCTCACTTATGTTTGCAAATAAAGACTAGAAATACATAATCCCATGCCACCATTGCCTGGTCCCTTTTCCAGGCCCCTGTTGTGTTTTGTGAGGCCAGAGGGCTCTGCATTCTCCAAGAGATTGTCAGCACTAATTGCTCCTTACTTCTCACCTTTGTCTCCTTTTGCCTCACCCTAACAAAAGCCCTCAAATTAATGTAATGGAACCCTTAAAAAAATAAATAAATAAACATTTTTACCAGTTTTCAATTTTTGTCTGTGTTCCCTTAGGAAAAACTCTCAAATGTGGAAAAATGTTGAGGTCGATACCAAATTTTGTAAATTCACATGTTTTAATAAAACGGCATTCATTCAAAGTGTAAGAATTGTCACATTTAAAAAGCATGTTCATCTGCAAAATTATACAAAGAGCTTTGTTAAAAATAGTCTAAAGAGGAAAACTTCTGATCTTGCCTGTCATAAAAATTTACAAAGTTGCTATTAGTTGGAAGCACAAGGTTAGCTATGAAAATTTGCAGAAGGAACTTTGTGTTTTTTATGTTGGAATTTTAGTGAACTGTGTTTTTTTTTTGAAAAGTTCCCATATCGATTTTTAAAGATTTATTCATAGATAAATGCTATGCTCCTTTTTATGAGGATTTGGTAATCAAACTGAAATGAGCTGCAGGGGTAAAAAAAAAAAAAAAAAAAAAAAAAAAAAAAAAAGATAAATAGCGGGTTTATCACCTGAGGTTGGGAGTTGGAGACCAGCCTGACCAACACGCAGAAACCCCATCTCTACTAAAAATACACAATTAGTCGGGTGTGATGGTGCATGCCTGTAACCCCAGCTACTCAGGAGGCTGAGGCAGAATAGCTTGAACCCAACTCTGCAGATTGCGGTGAGCCGAGATCACACCATTGCACTCCAGCCTGGGCAACAAGACCTAAATTTCGTCTCAAAAAAAAAAAAAAAAAAAAAAGATAACAACTGCTTCTGGGGTGCAGTCACTCCCCTGGTCTTGAGCCACTATTGAAACAAGTCAAGGGCCTTGTTTTAAGGGCCTGCTGATGCACGGCCCCCTACCACACCCCCTCCCCACCCCCCCCCACCCCCACAAGCATGGAAGTAAAGGAGAATCTTGAGTTACTTCAAGAGAAATTCCAGGCCCTTAGCCAGTCCCGAAAAGCAAATTAGCGACTTGATAAAGAAGAAGGTAAGAACTTAAAATAATAGCTAAGGAAATTAGAGTCAGGAGATGTTTTATTCTCTACGGAAACTAAAGATAACATCTTAAAATCTATCCCTGAATGGTTTTTCGGAAACCTGGACCCCAACCAAACAGTTCAGCTGGCATGGAGACCTTTTCCAGAAAGGGAAACTGAAGTCTGAACTCTGATCATTGTTCTTTGTTCTAAATTTCTGCCTGAGGGGCCTGGAGGGAGTCACACCCATGAATCAGAGCTAACATTCCTTTCTGTTGACATCCAATTTTTTTAAAAAGCTTCTCTTCCCTGATTAATTGCAAATCAGAAAATCCTTGAACTACCTATTACCTGTAAGCTCCCACTTCAAAATATCTCAGCCATTAGGCCAAAACCAAGGTGTAGCCTCCATGTATTGATTGACAATTTTGCCTGTAACTTCTGGTTTCCTGAAATTTACCCCTGCCTTTAAAAATCCCAGCACTTTGGGAGGCCGAGGCAGGCAGATCACGAGGTCAAGAGATCGAGACCATCCTGGCCAACACGGTGAAAAAATACAAAAATTAGCTGAGCATGGTGACAGGCGCTTGTAATCCCAGCTACTCAGGAGGCTGAGGCAGGAGAATCGCTTGAAGCTGGGAGGCGGAGGTTGCAGTGAGCAGAGATCACAGGGCTGCACTCTAGGCTGGCAACAAAGCGAGACTCCATTAAAAAACAAAAGCAAAGCAAAACAAAGCAAAACAAAAAACTCCTTACCTATACGTCATCGGGAAGGTCAGGATTTAAGCATTAGATGCTTGGTTCTCCTTGCTTGACCTCCTGTAAGTAAACACTTTCCTTTATACTGCTGCAAAACCTTGGTGTGAATATCTGGTCTTAACAGCACTGGGTGAGCCGATCTCCGATCAGTTCCATTATACCATCTGCCATTTACTTGGTGTGTTTCACAGAAAAAAATCGCTCTCTTACATTATTGTTGGAGGCTCCAGGATACTTGGGAATGGTGATACATGAGCTACATAATATCGCTTTATTCAGATTTGCCTCAGCTTTTTTATTTCTCAATGATTAAGATTCATAGCAACAAGAAATATCACAAAGCCATTTAACATAATTCTTTTTAAAATGCCTTACACTTGATCTTGCATAACAGCTTTTAAATCTTTTTTATATACATAGCTTAATTATTACAACATTATACAATGTAGTAATACATCCTGAAATTTACACTTTATAGATGAGTAGGCTGTATTTAAAGGAAGTCAAATGAGACCAATGTCCTTATTTTCTGTTGAGAAAAAAGTTTATCTAGCTTTCTGTCACACACAATCATTTTTACCTGGCCTCTACAGAGTGATAAAAATTGAGACCCTTGAGGAAACCTGAAGCAACTGACAGAAGTGGGTTCCTTATCAACTTACCAGAGAGTAAACAGTGTTCCAGATTGTGGACGTATTTTATTTTCCCTTAAGTACAAATGGGTGCTCAAGACGTGATAAAAATCTAGTATTTGAATAAGCAGAAAATGCTAGCTGCTGTCCCCCACACCTCAGGCACAGCCAAAAAAGTTAAGAGTGCTTATCTTAGTATTGAAAATATCTTTTGACAAAAGCTTTAGGAATTACTGCTAAAAAACAATCCTTGGATAAAGAATCCATGAAAATTATACTGTTGAAGTTAGTATATTTCTCAGTTTTGTAAATTTATTTTGGGGGTGTAAAATTTCATGACCAAAGAAATAGGTTTAATATTTTATTAGCAAAAGTCTAGGGAATAAATCAAAACTGAGCATATGCAAAACAAGTGCATATGCTCAGTTCAATTTTGTTTTTAGTATTGAAACTTTAAGAAATATAATCATTGAGTAGCTTCCCTGGACCTCAGTGCTTGAACAGGATATAAATACAGTGTAACATGAAAACACTACCAATGAAGCTGGGGAAATCTTGTTTAGAATGTTCTTGTGTCATTTCAAATTGCATAGAATCAGGACAGCAGAATTCTATATCCTTTTACAATCATTGACTCTATGATCCTCAAATTCTCTAATAGCCAAAGTTTAGATACACAGAAAGCCTCAACCCCATATTTATTCCATAATAAGTGAATAATAATGACATCTCATAATTTTGTTTTATCTGACTGTAATTTTTACATCTGAAATATGTAAATAATTTACTGAAACTCTTATTTTGAGGCTGAAAATTTTAAGTAAAACTTAAAATGGTTTTTGCATTCATAGGTTTGTTTCTGATCCTTACTTTAATGTAAGTTAGTTATGTGACATTGGTCCAGTTACTCACCCACTGAGAAACTCACTTTATAATGTGAGTTTTGGCCAGGCACGGTGGCTCACGCCTGTAATCCCAGCACTGTGGGAGGCTGAGGCAGGTGGATCACCTGAGCTCGGGAGTTCAAGACCAGCCTGGCCAACATGGTGAAACCCTGTCTCTACTAAAAATAATACAAAAATTAGCCAGGCATGGTGACAGGCGCTTGTAATCCCAGCTACTCAAGGTGCTGAGGCAGGAGAATCCCTTGAACCAGAGAGGCAGAAGTTGCAGTGAGCCGAGATCGCGCCACTGCTCTCCAGCCTGGGTGACAAAGCGAGACTCCATCTCAAATAAATAAATAAATAAATAATTAGGGAATTTTGTATGAAGATGATCTTAAAGATCCCTTTCATTTATGAGATTAGAAATACATTTGTGAAAAAGACCTACATCATTTGTTAACTTGGCAGAAAACTTTATATGATGAAATAATTTACAATATTATTTTTACATTAAAATAACATAAAAGTTATCATGTAATACAATATTGAATTATCACAATGTTTAAAAATTGTAACTTAAGATTTCAGATAAATAGCTTTCATGTGGATAACCGCTTATGATCAAACACATGCTCATTCTCCGGGTGCTAGTGACATTTTAACTCTTGTCTTTCTTTAAAGGATTTTGGTGGGAAAAAAATTCAAGAACTCTGAGTTACTACAGCTAAAAATGTTCCACCCCAGGCTCATAAAAATAATGCCTATTAAAAGATCACATTAAGATCTTATTAAGCTGACCCAGTGATTAATGAAAGCAGTTTTTCTGAGGAAATTAGGAAAATATAATTTGTTTCCTCAAACTCTTAACAAAGTAGCATGGTGAGAATTAACAGTGGCTCTGGTGTCTTCAATACATTTGTGGAAAATGTTCTACTGACACGTTGAGCTCTAAACCTAGGAATCTGATTCATTTTAATCTACTACTGTGCCAATGTAATACAATTAGACCCAATTAACCCTTTTCACTAAGACCTTGATGTTAATTAAAATACAAGAAAACCAAATTAAAACAAACAAACCCCCATGGTTCTGCCCCACACCCCATAGAGCTATACATGAAGTAAAGGTGGTAGCTGTCATATCACTTAACTACATATCTGGGAGGATGGGTCAGAACATATCACTCTCCAGGGCAATTTTATAGGAGGTGCTGTTACCATGTAGTCTTGTTTCATGAAAAGTAATGCTGGTTGAGTGTAGTGGCTCATGTTGGTAATCCAACACTTTAGGAGGCTGTGGTGGGAGGATTGCTTGAGCTCAGGAATTCGAGACCAGCCTGAGCAGCAAAGTGAGACACCCATCTCTACAAAAGGCATTAATAAATAAATTAGCCAGGTATGGTGGCATGTGACTGTGGTCCCAGCTACATGAGAAGCTGAGGCAGAAGGATCTCTTGAACCCAGGAGATCTTGAACCCAGGAGGTCAAAGCTGCAGTGAGCTGTGTTTACTCCAGTGCACTCCAGCCTAGGGGGCAGAGTAAGATCCTATATAAAAAAAAAAAAAAAAAAAAAAAAAAAAAAAAAGTAATGTTACCCCTGCAGCAAAGCTAAGAGCAAGACTCCTGCATAGCGTCCCTTCTTCATTCTGATTCCTTATCATGCTCCCCATATCTATTCTTTGGGACATTTTTCTCTAGGTTTCATGGTCATAGTCTCATTCACCACATACTAGTTTAGCACACCATGTGTTCTGTCTCCCCTCCCCACTACTTCGGAGTTAGGTTTCATTTTACTTACAAATGTCCAATGTAGATAGGCTACAGTGGGCCTTTGTAGATAGGTACATTGGACAAATGGAGATAGGTACATTTTGTTTAACTGTGAGACTTCTTGGGTTCTTTAAAAATCTACTTTTATTTTGAAACAGAAAGAAATTACAGAGGAAAAAATTTCCTCTCCAGTTTGAAATAAAGCCTCCCCTCCTCATTTCCTCTAAACCTTGTGCATCACTTCTTGGCCTCTTAATTTTCACAATAAATTGCCTTAATTTTTAGCGCCAGACGTTTGGGAAACTACATAGATTTTTTGATAAAGTAAATCCCAGAACCAAACCAAGAGGCCTCTTCTCATTGAATACTTTTTTTTTTTTTTTTCACATCCCAGGCCCTTTTCCTTTTTTCCTTGACCTTCTGTTTTTGTAAGCATGTGCAATTCTGCCCATCGTGGAAAAACCTTCACATTCTACCAGACTTTTAAGTGAGTAATGTGCTTTTTCTGACTCCTTTTACTTATTCTTTTTAGGCCTTGCCATCTGGTTTCCATTCCCAATTTTGTTTCCAATAATTTTTCTTCTCCAAACATATTCCTGTAGCTGAGTCTCTACTCACTCTCTTCTTACTCTGTTTTATTACATTAATGTATTTTGATTATACCCTTTCCTTGACATCTTTTTTGAAAATATTAGCTGAATTTTTTTCTTCTCCGATCTACTCTTATACTTTTTGAAAATTTTACTAATTTTGAATGTTTATTTTAAGAAATTTCTCAGTTCACCAATTTTTGCATCTCATTTCTATAGGAAAAAAAAAAAAAAAAAAACCAAGCATAGTGGTATACATCTGTAGCCTCAGCTACTTGAGAAGTCCAGGTGGAAGGATCACTTAAGCCCACTGGGCTATGATTAAGCACCACTGTGCTCCAAGTGCTCCAACCTAAGCAACAGAGGGAGACCAGGTCTCTAAAATCAATCAATCAATAAACAAAATTAATGTGTTAATTAATAGAAAAAAATGTGATTTTTCTTTCTTCTTCACAATAATAGGTTACAGGAATTAAACACTTTTAGTCTCTCTTTGCATCTAATTAATTCAGTCTTCTCCTCTCGGAAATATATTAACTCTTGTTATTGAACATCTTATATTTATACTAGGAGTTGGGGGTTGTCACTACATTAACAAGACAGTGTGTGTCCATCTTTTTCTCCTTTGTGTTCCCTCTCCTGCCAGCAGTCATGAACTTGAAATAGGTCTATAATCTTCTATGTCATTAGCTATAATATCTCTGCAGAATCAGTTCTTTCCACCAATGGTCATGCAGTTCTAAATGTAATGAGTTCTAAATGTGGCCCCCATTTTGATCATTGAGCTAAGCTGCATTCTCCAATTTAACTTTATTTGAAGGCCTTATTCTTTCAGAGTAGTGAACTATTAGGAACCTGCCTGGTCGGTTAGTAATACTAACACATGAATCCTCAATTCATATCCAGCCAGGCCCAGTTGCTTGGGTCTACTCTTCATTGGTTATAAACCCAAGCAAGGCAGAAATAATTCTTTGAATGATCTTATACTTCCTCTCACCACAGCAAAATGTTAAGGAATTGGCAAGAAATCCTTATAAATAAGAACAGACACTGGATGGATTTGATTGAAGTACTGTACAGGAAATCAAGCTTTGGGTACATCTGCTGAAACTGGTCAAGCGAGACACAGATGGCACATTTGGTAGCTTTTCATACTGTGACCACAAATGTTATTATAGGACTGGATATTCTAGATGCTATATTGTCATAATATTTTGTTGTTGTTGTTAATTTCTAGGTAAGGCTTACCTCAAAGCAACTTCACTACGCTTTTTAAAACATAATTAGCAACTAGTCTTTTTCAGCGTAGTTGACTGGAAGAGATCTTTTTTTGTTTTGTTTTATACTCTTCCCTTCTATTATGTCCTTACCAGGATGCAGGCAATCATTCCCAATCACACGTAGTCTAAATTTTATTGTTTATTTCATAAACTCTGATTATAGTCTATAGACTTGGACTGTAGGTTAACTGTACTGAATAGGAAATCTCACTGACAAGCTGACAAAACTGAGTGGGGATCCTTATTATATGGAAATATGTATTTTCTTGGATTGAAGTAGAAAATTTTTTTATATAATTCTATAATAACAAATCTAGGGAGAAAATTAAAAAGATTTAAACTCAGATCTTCTAGATATCAAGTGTGTTTAGAGGAGAGTGAGTGGTAACAGTTGCAGTTCAAAATTATCTTCAGTCTAAATTTGAAAATGGAAAAATGAAAGAAAAGTAAAATGGGACACATGTTGCCAGATGGAAGGAAGTGACTTCTTGAGAAAGATCAGATCTTAAAGATCAGACTGGCTATTTATCTAGCTTTCTGCCGTCTATCTGTCCATAGAATAAAAAAAGGAGATCTACTTTATACGTATTAGTGGAACTAAGAAGTAGAACTAAGAAGAGGAGATAATTGAGCTATTATTGGTCAATTAGCCACTAGAGGTAAAAAAAAACTAACAAAATATAAAAGAGAGGAACTCAGGTACCAAATTAATTAATGCCTCCAGAGGACCTAAGACCCCAAGATCTATACACAAGAATTCTCTCAAAGCTGTAAATCAGGAATTAATTATAAAAGCAATTGAGAAAGAGCTTATAATGATGAATTCTGCTACAAGATGGTTCAACATTTGAACAAATTCAAATGAAGAAGACCTGGAAGATCAGGGTGTAATACTTTTATAAGTATTAAATATGCTTTAAAGTGATAGAGTTTCTATAAGGGTATGGCCTAGGGAACTTAAATAAATTAAAAATAAAGCACAAGGAGATGGAGAAAAAAAAACAAAATCAAGTACTCATGCAAGAGAAGGTGATCAGAATTTGCTTGAATGGTGTAATAGTGTGGCAGATTCAAAATTCATTGTTTCTACATGTCTCACAAGAAGACTCTGCAAAACAAAATCTGAAGAACAGTATGGAAGGCAAAGGTTGTATTTGAAAGCTAGAGGGAGGCAGGAGGGCTTCAGATTCCATGAAAAGTACTGTAATCATCCCCCGACAGGTTTTTCCTGCTCACTGCACAGACAAAATCGGTTCACAGAGACCATGCCATTGCAGTAGAAAAAGAGTTTAATTAACCTGAGGCTGGCCACACAGGAGAATGGCAGTGATCACTCAAATCAATCTCCTCAAAGGCTCAAAGGTTAGGGGTCATATGGACAATTTGGTGGGCAGGGCAAGGGCCAGGGAATGAGTGTTTGCTGACTGATTGGAGATAAAATCACAGGGGTGTGAAAAACAGTCCTTGTGTGCTGAGTCAGCTGCTGGGTGGGGCCACAGGACCTGTTGAGTCATTAGTCATCTGGGTAAGGTCAGAATCTGGGTAAGGTCAGTCTGAAAAACAAATCAAATCAAATCTTATGTTTTACAATAGTGATGTTATCTATAGGAGTAACTGGGGAAGTCACAAATGAGACAAAGCTTATAAGCAGAGATGCCAAATATTTACGACATAAAGGCAAAATGTTCAGTACGTGGTTTTAAGTGTGTAGGATGAGAAGTAAAGGCAAAAGGGAATCTCAGAAGATGGGAAGCTGGAGGAGGGGGGATGCACACATTGTGTATGTCTACATTTTGCAAGTAGATGCCAAAGATTTCTGAGAAGAGAGGGAATGTGCTTGTATGAAATTTCCTCTGCCTTCGTTGTATAGAAAGCTTAATATCCCATTTAACTTGTTGATATAAAATGGCTAAAAATGAGAATAAAATTTCTTTATTTGACAATTCCTCTTTCTAGTTTCAAGACTCCACCAGAGCCCCTGATTGACAAAGATAATAGAAATGTTCATTGTACTTTATATTGAGTTCAGGGGTTATTTCATTTTTGTTTTTGTTTAGTGTTTATACTGCTTTGTTGATCTCTGAGTGTCTTTCATCTGGTTTGGTATGTGTCATTAATTTTGAAAAATTTCAACCAATATCTTTTAAAATATGTTTTTCTGTCCTGTTTCTTTCTTCTTCTTCTGGATTTCATTTACAAATGGATGTAATGGTATTACAAATAAATGACACAACCCCACTGAAGGATGTAGAACTTGTTGAAGTAAACTTGAAAATGGCATTTTTACTATATACTAAAAGGACAAGACAAAAAGAACTATATAAAAATACTGTATTTTTTAGTAAATTTGTTTTTCACAGGATTATATGGATTAACAATTTTGAAAATATTTTATATAAAATATAAAGTATTCTAGGGCCAAGTAAATAAGGAAATACCTTGCAGATAATGAGAGCCCACTTTCTTCTTCCAATAAAGGAGTTATAAATAAGAAAAGAAAAGGCTAGAAAGATTCCATGGAGTTAATTTGGAATTAGAGTTGTCAGTATGAACTCTGACTTAAATATTGTAAACATAGGTAGATAAATATATAAATAGATACATGTGTATGTGCATATGTCTGTTCTGAGAGCCAAGAAAAAACCTACACCAGTAGAAGAAGTAAGAATATCTTGTGCAAAGATCTTATTTTCTAAATATTTTTGTCTAATAAAAGAAACTTCTGGGACATGGAAAATGCAAGTTGATCCTACAGTAACTTGTGGCAGCATAAAGTAAGGAAAGCTCCAAAAAGTGATGGCGGTATGTCAAGAGACACAACTTGAAAGGGCTCTTGATGGCCAAATATGACATAACATAAATAGCCGCATATCCATTATTTTATTCCAATATACACAGAATAAAATAAATACTCATGACACTATTATCATATAAATAACTGAAATGGCCAATACGATGAAACCCTATCTCTACCAAAAATACAAAAAAATTATCCGGGTGTGGTGGCATACACCCACAGTCCCAGCTACTTGGGAGGCTGAGGCAGGAGAATTGCTTGAACCCAGGAGGCAAAGGCTGCAGTGAGCAGAGATCACACCTCTGTACTCCAGCCCAGGCAACAGAGCAAGATTCCATGTCAAAAAAAAAAAAAAAAAAAAAAAAAAAAAAAAAAAAGAAAGAAGAAAAAAAGAAAGAAAAGAAAAAAGAAAGAAAAATAGTGACATTACCATGAAGAAAACCTGACACACATTACCTTAGTAAAATGGTTGAAGTTAGCATCAGCAATAATGATACAAATTGTTATCATGTACCTCTTGATATGATTTATTGAGATGATCACAACACACGTGTCACTTTTGTGGCCTTTTTGCTGTGTCATGAAAGATGTAAAAAGATTAAAGAACAGCCGAAGATTAAAGGAGACTAAAGAGACATGACAACAAAATACAATGTAGGATCCTGACCGGATCCTGGACGAACAATAAAAAACTTAACAAAACAGTGGGGGAAATTTGAGTAAGATCTGCAGTTTAGTTATCTGAATTAAATCAACCTTATTGTCCTTATTTAGATAATAGCTCTGGAGTTACATAAGATCTCAACCTTTGAGGAAGCCAAATGAGGGGAAAATGGAGATTTGTGTAGAATTTTTGCAATATTTTTAAACTCTGAGATTATTTACGATTAATGTTATTAATAAAAATACAAAAATATAATAAATAGATATCTCTTTGTACTTTTCATTGCATCTAGAACCCATATCAAGAAATCAAAATAAAGGACAATGGGGGTTTGATACCAGAGAGACAGAGATTTGTTAACATGGTCACTGAAATTACTTGTATATTCTTACATTTATTTTCTCATATTTACTTTTTCTACCCTCTACTTAAGATTCCTTCTGTGTCAGTGTTAATTTCATTCTAGAAATCATTTACCATCAAGGGTCTTGAATTTGTGAAGGTGTGATAAACCCAGTTGAAGTGTTGTAAACTGTTTACAATTAAAACATGTTTTCGGAAAATGAAAGTATAGTTTTTATGCACTGTTGTAACCTCTTTGACTAATTTTAGTCAGGCCTTTAGATGTTTTGTGTGGGCACAGGGAAATTTATGAATTTATGCTTCTGGCAGTGTTAGTCATTATTTGTTATTAGAGAAACAGCACCGACTTCTTCACTCCCAATGCTAACATTAGATATCTCTGAGAAGAAATTACAAACCTAAACATGAAGTGTTAGAGTTTTAGAAAAACAATGAAAGGGCCAGTGACTACAAAGAGTAGAACATGTTGGGAAGATGTTAAGGCTGATCATACAGGATTTCGCAAATCACAAAAGGATTTAGCTCTATATCATAAGGACACTAGAGAGCTATTGGAGGGTTTTCAGCAGAAAAATCACAATATTAGATTTATGCATAGCTTTGGAAGTGCTGATGAAATAAAGGAAAGAAAAGCTTCTAGAAGTTGTGATTCATTGGAATTCATTTGGAAGTTATCATGAGTCTTAGCATTTTAGAGGAAGACGTTGGTGGCAGTCTCAACTCCCAGACAGAATTAAACCTGTTTCAACTGTCTAGAGATTAGGATACACTCTCTAGGAGAACTTCATATGGAGACCACCACCACTGCAGATTTAATTGTTTGCATGCTCGAAGGAGGTGACCTCTTGAGAAAGGTCAATATTACTTGTGAGTGAGTTCATCTGACTTGTCAACGGAAAACAATGACTTCATCTATTCTGCTTTCCAAGTCTTACCTGAGTACTTCTCAGTTGAAGGCTGTAAATTAGGTAGAAGGCATGGAAGGAGATTCTACAAAATTTAGTTCCAAGATTCTCTTCCTTGACGCACATGAGAGTTGAAAACAGATAATGAAGTAACCATTTGTTAATGTTGCTATGTATGATCTATTTACTTATGGTGATATATTCTATCAATTATTTATTTAATAATGATTATAGTGACATCATATACTTTATTGAGATGATCACAACACACATATCAGGGCTTGATAAATACTGAGTGAAATTATCTGTTTATGCAAAAACAAAAATTTCAATGTGACTTATATGCACTTTATATTTATCCTTATAAAATTCTTATGAAATGACAAGGGTCTTGGTTATTTTCCTCCAAACAGGTGGCTCTGTACAAGGAAGTTGATTGTACAGTTGATGGAAATTTTTAAAAGGATGAAGAAAATAAGGCTTTTTTTTGACAGTCTTGCTCTGTTGCCCAGGCTGGAGTGCATTGCTGTGATCTTGGCTCACCGCAACCTCCACCTCCCAGGTTCAAGCAATTCTCCTAACTCAGCCTCCCAAGTAGCTGGGATTACAGGAGCACACCACCATGCCTGGCTAATTTTTGTATTTTTAGTAGAGATGGGGTTTTGCCATATTGGCCAGGCTGGTCTTGAACTCCTGACCTCAGGTGATCCTCCCGCCTTGGCCTCCCAAAGTGCTGGGATCACAGGCATGAAACACCACGCCAAGTTGTAAATAAGTTTTAACTGCCCTCCTCCAAAAAGATTGTATTTGTCTGTTTGTTTACAAATAAATTAAAGAATAGAAAAGTCAGTCCCCTGTGCTGTATCAGTGAAAACACCACTTGATCCTTGGGCAATTAAATAAATAGGATTCATAAAATGGTTGAAGCCAGAGCTCCAGCAAATTAAAACATTTCCTATCACTTTAAAGATAGAAATTTAGTTTAAATTGAAATTGAGGCAACTTGTTTTACAGAACTCTGCAGTTTCCCACATGACTTGCAATAAAAATTTTAAATAGAAGAAAACCAAGGGCTTCTACAGAAATTTTTATGGTGCTTTCAGTAGTAAATTTAGTAGTGCAACTATGGAATAATGATGTTTGCTCTGTTGGTCAGCATGAGAATTTTATGAAGCATTTTTCTATTTTGCATTTGAAGTTAACAGGTAAAATGACTTCTGTTTAACAAGTTGTCTGCTATGCATTCCTCACAATCTGGAAGAAAGTTTTAACTTGGACAAGTGTGACAACACATACTCAAGCAAAGAAGTGGCCTCTGGGTTTAAGATATCCAAATTCAGACTGGATCTCACCTATTTCTGTCAGCTTTATGGTTGTGTCAAGTTTGTCCTGTAAACTTGTGAATAAAAATTGTTTTAATACAATAATAAAAACATGGTGATATTTTAATAGTTCAATAGAAAGGGCATGCTGAGTTAATTTTATAGGTGGATTTTACCATGGAAAGAGTAACATATATCCCCTGACTTACCACTTGTTTCTTGTCACTCTATTCTTTAATGTTCTGGATGTTGTTGATATACAACAAATTTCATAATTTTAGATTTCCTTAGGTATATTACTGTCCAAGAAATATCTACATTTCTTTCCTGGGGCATCTCCCTCAAGGAATGATATTAAAAAGGAATATTATTTTTTATTCCTTTTTAATTCCGTCACCTACTTGAGGAAACTGTACGTAGCAAGTTTCCACACCTGGTTTAAATAAACAGTTTAAAGTAAAAGAAGTTAAGAAATAATTTAATATCATTTATAGCTAATGTGATTTTCGATGGAGGAAACAACTGTTATCATCATAAAAATGCAAACTTATTTCCTTCTTCTTTCTTTTCTTTTCTTTCTTTCCTTTTCTTTTCTTTTTTTTTTTTTCTTTTCTTTCTTTTTTGATGGAGTCTTGCTCTGTAGCCCAGGCTGGAGTGGCATAATCTTGACTCACTGCCACCTCTGCCTCCTGGGTTCCAGTGATTCTCTTACCTCAGCCTCCCAAGTAGCTGGGATTACAGGTACGCACCACCATACCTGGCTAATTTTTGTATTTGTAGTACATATGGGGTTTCACCATGTTGACCAGGTGGTCTTGAACTCCTGACCTCAAGTGATCCACCCGACTCAGCCTCCCAAAGTGCTGGGATTACTGTGTGTTAATTTCTAAGAACAAGGAGAAAGTTCTTAATGCTTTCTGTTGATAATAATCCACATTTACTAAGCATTCATTGTGTTCTGGGAACTGTCATAAGTCATGTTACTTAAATTATTTCATCAAACAAATTATACCATGACTCCTGTTTACAAATATTGTAACTGAGATACAGAGAAGTAATTAACTTGTTAAAATTTGATGACTCAACTCCCCCAAAAAACAAAAAGACCACCAGAAAACCTGTTGATGAATCAAAGCTAGGTCTAAGTAAGAAAACTGCCTTAACAGAGTCTTAATGTCTAAGAATAGGGGTCCCCAACCCCTGGGCCACAGACCAGCAGTACCTGTTTGGAATCGGGCTGCATGGCAGGAGGTGAGCAGCAAGCGAGTTAGTATTACCACGTGAGCTCCGCCTCGTGTCAGACCAGCAGCAGCATTAGATTCTCATAGAAGGGAGAAAGCTATTGCGAACTGCACGCAAGGGATCTAAGTTGTGCGCTCCTTATGAGAATTTAATGTTTCATGATCTGAAGTGGGACAGTTTCATCCCCAAATCATCTCCTCCAACCCCCAATCTGTGGAAAAACTGTCTTCCATGAAACCGGTCCCTGGCGCCAAAACGGTTGGGAACCGCTTTCTTAGAAGGTTAAGGAGATGATATATATGGAGTTTTGTATCTGAATTTAAGAGATTTAAGGCGAGTCTTTAAAAGAGAGAAATTGATTGTAACTGGGCAGCATTTATAATGTAATAGTTTGATTGGCGGACACATCAAAGTAATACCTGAAAAAAAGTCTTTGTAAGTAAGACTTTCTTACTTACTTTCACAAACTTACTTACTTCACGAGCTTACTTTCTTATTTACTTCACAAACTTACTGTGGAAATTAAGTTGTTTGCCCCAATGAGCCAACTGTTTGTTCAGATAAGTTATTTTGCGGCAGCTGTTTATTGGTTTAAAGAACTTTATTCTCGATCAATAAATGTTTGGAAACAAAAGTTTGTCTCTGTTCTTAGGCTTGATAATTAAGCTATTTGGACACAACTTAACATCATATAGGAGGCTGCTTAGAAATAGTAATAGTAGGTTGGGTGCAGTAGTTCACACCCGTAATCCCAGCACTTTTGGAGGCTGAGAGGGGTGGGTCACAAGGTCAGGAGTTCAAGATCAGCCTGACCAACATGGTGAAACACCGTCTCTACAAAAATACAAAAATTAGCCAGGCATGGGAGCGCATCTGTAGTTCCAGCTACTCAGGAGGCTGAGGCAGAGGAATTGCTTGAACCTGGGAAGCGGAGGTTGCAGTGAGCCAAGATTGCACCATTGCACTCCAGCCTGGGTGACAGAGCGAGATTCCATCTCAAAAAAAGAAAAAAAAAAAAAAAGAAATAGTAACAAAAACAATAATAGTGAACAATAATAATGTGTACATTCATTATTTCAGTTTAAGATATTTGAGTAGTTTTGGGACTTTGGATGGTGTCCATTTAGAAAGACAAAGAATATCATGGCTAAATTATGTTTATAAAATCTAGCAAAGAAAAAAGGAATTTGGCTTTATGGAAGATAAGTCACAGACTAGGGTTTGAATTATACTAGAAACTTTGATAGGCCGTCAGCCTAACACTGGACTATAATCAATATGTTCTTGGCATAATAAGAGAATGATGAGCATTTTGCAATGAACTCATTTCTGCTCCATTTTTATAACATAACCTGTGTAATCTACCTGATATAAATAAACATATTTTGAGCCCTTTTTCTTGGGGGCATTTTTCTTGTAGGAAACTAATTATAGAATCCATTGACTTGATATTATTAAACATTTCTTTAAAATAAGTAAAACAAATCATGAAAATGTAATTGCACCTTATAAAATAGAAAACTGGCACAGCCATATTTCACCCTAAGATAGGTTATTGTAGCCTATAGTCATGTAACTATGTGTCACTTGTCATGGACCCATTAAACCTCAAGTGCATTCAACCAATCAAAATGTAGCAATTCTTTGGTCTCTTACCAATAACAGAACTATATTTAAACTGATCTAGTAGTATCAGGTACTGTTCTTTGTAAAGGTAATCTACCTATGAGCGAAGATACAGCAGCTTTTATCAGTTATTGTTACAATCAAGTTAACTTTAATGACCCATCTATATCCCGGCTGAATGTCACATTCAAGGATAGCCTGACAGTCCTCCAATTCTGCATATTACCATTCACACTTACTTCTCTCCCTCTGAGCAGCTTTTTCAGTGTGGAATTCCCCCATTCCATACCATGTCTAACCAGTTATAAAATGTTCAGCTTCTTTACCTGCATTGACCTCTGAAAATAAATCAATCACATAAGGGTTGTATGAGATTTATTACATATATTGCACAAAACAGAGAGATTAAAACTCTTTATTAGAAATATCTATGCTCTATAATAATTCTTATCCACATGTATAATGATTGTTCTCATCCTACAGCAGCCAGTCTTAGGTTCTTTCATTATCCCTCTCTCATTCCTTTTTTTCTATCATCTTTTTAATCCCTCCACACTAGTCATCTTCCCAGGAGAAAACAAAAACAAGTCAAACTTAAGTGCATCTCCTTATTTTCTTGTCAACCATTTTCTCTGTTGCTTTTGGGGCAGCCATCCAGGCATTCAGGTCATCATTTTTTAAGTTAATCTCTCATCAAAGAATTTCTGTAAACAAAAAGATTTCCCTCCATCGGAAGAATACTGGAATACATTCACTAACATTGTTTACATCATAAGGATCAAAACACAGATTAATGAAAAGAGGTGAATTGCCCAGTCATTTGACCAATATCTTTAACTTTCTAACCTTCCCAGAGTGAAAGTTTTAGATGCAAATTTCAGTGTTGTAATATTAAAGGCCAAACTGCTTTCTTTAGAAAAAGATACCTTCTCCTAGTAGTCTTCACTAGTTCTAGGACTCTGGCATTAAGCATAACTAGTATGAAATTTCCTTTTCAGTTATGCCTTTAAAAGCCCAGGCCATCCCTTAAATACAGCCACTAACCCATATAAAAAACAGAATGAGCAACATGTTTTTGGACTCAGGAACTTCTCTAGGCTCGTGCTCCCCACCAACCTCCTATATCACTTCACTCTTCTGTTGTTCCACAGCTCAATTTTGGCTTTTTCCATGATTTTGCCTTTGGGATTTAAATTCCAAATCTGAATTGAGCAATCCAGCTTTTTGATAAACAATTCATTTTGTACCTAAATTGGCCTCTCATTTAATTCCCTGGAATTGATGGCTTGTTTTTGAACAATTTTATTTTGTTAATTTTAATTTTAATTTTTTATTTTCACAGGTTTGTGGGACATAAGTGGTGTTTGGTTACATGAATAAATTCTCTAGTGGTGATTTCTGAGATTTTGGTGCATCCATCACCTGAGCAGTATACACTGTACCCAATGTGTAGTCTTTTATCCCTCATCCCCCTCCCACCCTTTCCCCTGAGTCCCCAAAGTCTATTATATCATTCTTATGCCCTTGCATCCTCATAGCTTAGCTCCTACTTATGAGTGAGAATATATGGTGTTTGGTTTTCCATTTCTGAGTTACTTCACTTAGAATAATGGTCTCTAATTCCATCCAGGTCACTGTGAATGCCATTATTTTGCTCATTTTTTATGGCTGAGTAGTATTCCATGGTGTGTGTGTGTGTGTGTGTGTGTGTGTGTGTGTGTATTCTGCATTGTGGTTTTGATTTGCATTTCCCTGAATATTAGTGCTATTAAGCATTTCTTTCATATGTTTGTTGGTCATTTGTATATCTTCTTTTGAGAATTGTCTATTCATGTCCTTAGCCCACTTTTTGATGGGATTGCTTATTATTTTTCTTGCTAATTTGTTTGAGTTCCTTGTAGAATCTGTCTATTAGTCCTTTCTTGGTTGTATAGATTGTGAAGATTTTCTTCCATTCTGTGGATTGTCTGTTTGCTGATTATTTCTTTTGCTGTGCAGAAGCTTTTTCTTTTTTTTAAGTCCCATCTATTTATCCTTGTTTTTGTTGCATTTGCTTTTGAGTTATTTGCCATGAAGTCTTTGCCTAAGCCAATGTCTACAAGGGTTTTTCCAGTGTTATCTTCTAGAATTTTTATGGTTTCAGGTCTTAGATTTAAGTCCTTGATCCACCTTGAGTTAATTTTTGTATAAGGTGAAAAATGAGGATCCAGTCTCATTCTTCTACATGTGGCTTGCCTATTATCCCAGCATCATTTGTTGAATACGGTGTTTTTTCCCCCACTTTATGTTTTTGTTTGCTTTGTCAAAGATCAACTGGCTGTAAGTATTTGGCTTTATTTCTGGGTTCTTGATTCTATTCCATTTGTCCGTGTACCTATTTTTATACCAGTACCATGCTATTTTGGTGACTATCACTTGTAGTTTAGTTTGAAGTCAGGTAATCTGATGCCTCCTGATTTGTTCTGTTTGCTTAGTCTTTCTTTGGCTATGTGGGCTCTTTTTTTTAATTCCATAGAAATGTTAGGATTGTGTTCTCTAGTTCTATGAAGAATGGTGGTGGTATTTTAAAGGGAATTGCATTGAATTTATAGATTTCTTTTGGCAGTATGATCATTTTCACAATATTGATTCTACTCATCCAGAAGCATGGGATGTGTTTCCATTTGTTTGTGTCATCTATGATTTATTTCAGCGGTGTTTTGTAGTTTTTCTTGTAGAGGTCTTTCACCTCCTTGGTTAGGTGGTTAGGTATATTCCTAAGTTTTTTTGTTTGTTTTTTTTTTGTTTTTTTGGGTTAGGTATATTCCTACTTTTTTTTTTTTTTTTTTTTCTCAGCTATTATAAAAGGGGTTGAATTCTTGATTTGATTCTCAGCTTTGTCACTGTTGGTGTACAGCAGTGCTACTGATTTGCGTGCATTAATTTTGTATCCTGAAACTTTGCTGAATTAATGTATCAGTTCTGGGAGCTTTTTGGATAAGGCTTTAGGGCTTTTTAGGTATACGATCATATCATCGGCACACAGTGACAGTTTGACTTCCTCTTTACTTATTCGGATGTCCTTTATCTCTTTCTCTTGTCTGATTGCTCTGCCTACGACTTCCATTACTATGTTGAATAGAAATGATGAGAGTGGGCATTCTTATCTTGTTCCAGTTCTCAGAAGGAATGCTTTCAACTTGTCCCTATTCAGTATGTGTTGGCTCTGGGTTTGTCATACATAACTTTTATTATATTGAGATATGTCCCTTGTATGCAGATTTTCCTGAGAGTTTTAATCATAAAGGGATGCTGGATTTTCTTGAATGTTTTTTCTACATCTATTGAGATGATCATGTGATCTTTGTTTTTAATTCTGTTTATGTGGTGTATGACATTTATTGACTTGAGTGCATTAAACCATCCCTGCATCCCTGGTATGAAACCCATTTGATCATGGTGGATTATCTTTTTGATATGCTGTTGGACTCAACTAGTATTTTGTTAAGGATTTTTGCATCTATATTCATCAGGGATATTGGTCTTTAGTTTTGTTGTTGTTGCTGTTGTTATGTCCTATCCAGGTTTTGGGATTAAGATAATACTGGTTTCATAGAATAATTTAGGGAGGATTCTCTCTTTCTCTATCTTGTGGAACAGTGTCAATAGGATTGGTACCAATTCTTCTTTGAATGTCTTATAGAATTCAGCTGTGAATCTGTCTGGTACTGGACTTTTTTTTGTTGGCAATTTTTAAATTACCATTTCAATCTTACTGCTTGTTATTGGTCTGTTTAGAGTTTCTATTTCTTCCTGGAGTTTTTGAACAATTTTCTAATAGCACTCATGTTTCCTGATTGATGCTATTCTTGCTTGATATCTATTTCTTGGTCTCTACATTGCATAGCTATGAGTAACAAACCATGGCCATTCTTTCTTCTTCACAGGCCCCTCCTCTGTCCACCCATTCTTGGTCTATTCCTCTTTTTTCTCTACACATTCATTGGGTAATTTCAGTCAATTATGTGATTTATTAATGTGCGAATGACTTCTACATCTATATTTCCAGCCCCTTTAATCTGCTGCAAATATTCAATTGGATTGCTGTAGGCATTCACCCTTCTTCAATATTTAGATAAGGAGTCAGCTCTTAGAGTTAATTTTTATTCAGCTCTGAAGCTGTGTTAACTGCCCTTCTCTGTACTTTTATTGTGTTCTATGAACACCTCTATCAAGCATTAACTGCAGTCTTGATTATGTGTTTTATCTGTTAATCTCTTACTAGATTGCAAGCTCCCTGGAGGCAGGAATTTCACCTAAATAAACCTTGCATTTCCAGCATAAAGTAGAGTTTCTGATATAGTTTTAAAATATTTTAGGTAATAGATAAATGTAAGGAGGTTTTTAAAAAAGAAAAAATTCAAACCCTTTTACAAAGGACTAGGTTTTCTTGGAAGGTAATACGTGCTCCAGTAAGATACTGGCAATTACTTTCGAGGAAAAATGTAGGCATTGTGTATGCAGCAGATTGGCAGCTGGACTCCATAACTTCTAATATCTACAATGTTTATAAACCTATGATCCTGAAATGCTTTGAAAGAAATTACATAAGGAGAAAAAGTTAACTTTTTTGGCATGTTGTCCAAAGTTTCTAATTAATCATTTTGCCAGTTCTAAATGTGCTGCTTAATTGCTCAGAAATCAAATTACATTAACACTACCCAAAGCTATTGAAAATTGGCACAAATTCCATTAACAGATGAAATATCATTTAAATTACATGCTTCATTTATTTCATTATTTTAAAGTCATCACATGAGTTTAGAGTAAACGAGCACACAACTTGTATCAATTTACTTTTGGCAAGTATTTGTGTCTTCCAGTGACAGCATCTGCACACACTCATTCTGATACAATGAAGAGTGACCTCCAGTTTGGCTTTTGCTTAACGTGTTTTGCCATGTTGACAAAACATATTTGAGCTTGCTGCAAAGTGATTGAAGTAAGAAAAGTGAGATGGGAAAATTTTAATGGAAGGCAAAATACAAGCTCAAATTCAATGAGCAAAATTTTCAAATTTTGCCTTGATTCTGCTGTAATGGTGTAAATCAGTCATCTTCATGAAAAACATATATTATAAAAAAGGCTGTAGAAAAATCTGGAGCTGTTTTTGGATTGGGTTTGTACAAATTCTTAGTTTACATATATTGTGGAGGAGAAGAAATGGACTCTGAAATTAAGTGATTTACTTAAGATTATAGTAAGGAAATACCACTGGTTCATGTTATTTTTTCTTAGGCTTTTATTTTTTTAAGTAATAATTTTATAACTATTTCTCTTCTGCTCAATGTTTATTTCTATAAGGATTTTGTAGAGCCCATTAGCGCTACAGTGAAGACCACATCCTGTGGGTTGTTATACGTATTTGTGTATGTGTGTGTGCGTGTGTGTGTGTGTGTGCATGTGTGATGGTTTTGAAGGCAGTGAATATTCCAGGTGACATGTATCAGATAGAAATAGATATACATAAAAACTGGGTATTAAATGATCAAAGCTTGACTTTTTAAAAGGTGTTTATTCTTACAGTTTAGCTTGTTGTTTTCCTTTTTTCCTTCTAAGCAACATAAATTATAACAAAAAGTATAATGAAAGTATAATAAAAAGAAAATCTTTTTGCTAAGGGTGGAGAGTAAAGGACTAGACTCCCAGAAATACTTCTATGCTCTCAAATTGTCTCCAAGCCTCAGACATATAGTTACTTCAAATCTAGGGATTTTTGTTTTTTCAAGTTTTCAAGAGCAGTCAAGTAATTTTAGCTTAACATAGAATATTATGAAGTATCAGAGATTTGAACTTTGTCCAGTGGTTCTGAGACCAACAGACAAGGCTGAGCCAGCAAAATTTCCCATAACAAGTGTAAGAGTACCCAAATCCTCTTGTAAAGATTCCTTCTCTTTCCAAACATTTATCTGTCTTTGGCTGCCACCTTCTCTTTTCAGACATAGAGAATTAAACTAATATAAAACTTAGAAGCATCTGAGCCACAGGAAGAATCACATTCACTGAGAATTCTGACTGATCATCCATATGTAATGTTATTGTATGGTTACATTCTTCTCAGTGTCTCATGTACATGTGCATATTACATTTTCACAATTAATGTTTTCTCCATGCACGGTTGACTGTATAAGAAAGGTTTTTGAGAAATTACTTTAACTGTCACTGGAATATTCAGTAGTTGATCCTTCTTCATCCATGAACACACATATATAATCAATTTGGGTATTCTAAAGAATGTCTTTCCTCTAACTGCAAGAAAGACATATTTTGCCTGTTTAATTAATCAAGCTGAGTTCCATTTCAAGGGGCTGAATTGTATCATCATGAAGTTTTAATAAATTATAAATCTTTCCATGGTTAAAGGCAACATTACCCAGGCTTAACATAATGGAGTTGGACTAATACATTCAGAGCTCCATTCTCTGGGACTGAGATATGCTTGCCTCCAGGCAAGTGGCATGAATTACTCAAGACGTTTCACACTGCAGAATTGGAAATCTCTTTACAAGATCCTACATAATGTTTTGGCCACACTAACCCTTCATTTATCACTAATACCAATTGTCATATAAGGATAAATATGGGAGTTGACTTCTTAGATGATGGATAATATACACTGAAGCAATTTCTTTTAGATATTGAGAGAACAGTCAATGTCACAGATGAAGCTGATTACTTTCTGAGGGACTGAAAACTGGTTAATACATTTTGATTACAATTCTATTTTATTCTTCATTGAAGGAAGGGCAGTAACACTGGAATTCAACTGACTGCAGGTCATCTGCCCAAATTATAGAGTGATATTATAATAATTCACATCACTTGTGAGTTTTAATATTTCTGACAGTCTCTGAAACGAATAGAACTTTTATTTTGTTTTATTTATTTATTTATTATTTATTTATTTATTTATTTATTTATTTATTTTGAGACAGGGTCTCCCTCTGTGGCCCAGGCTGGAGTGCTATGGCACAGTCTCTGCTCACTGCAACTTTAACCCCCTGGATTCAAGCAATCGTCTTGCCTCAGCCTCCCAAGTAGCTGGGACTACAGACTTGCCATCATACCCAGCTAATTTTTGTAATTTTGGTAGAGACAGGGTTTTACCATGTTGACCAGGCTGGTCTCAAACTCCTGAGCTCAAACGATCCACCTACTTTGGCCTCCCAAAGTGCTGAGATTATGGGCATGAGCCACCATGCCTAGCCAAATGGAAATTTTGAGTCACAATCACCCCAGTATAATCTATTCAAAATGTTTAACTCTTCAAAAGGTAAACTTCTATGGAGGATATTTGGACTGGAAAATTTAATAATTATATTTCTGACTAGTCACGTAAAAATGTGATAATGTGTAATAAAAGTAACTTGTCATTTTATTTAGGTGCAGATACAAATTATGTGACAAGGAACACCTAGTCACTGTTTAGCATCCCCACATTAATGTGACTTTATTATTGTCTCTTACTGTTCATTGAGAGTCTCAATGGATATCTTGTATTTACTGTTTATTATATTTAAATTTTTCTTACCTCGTTTAGTGAGAGAGATTATATTTGATAATTTGAGAAGCATGAAAAATATTCATCTCAAATTTAAGGGCCTGCTAGTTGTGGTGGCTCACATCTGTAATCCCAGCACTTTGGGAGACTAAGGCGGGCAGATCACCTGAGGTCAGGAGTTCGAGACCTGCCTGGCCAACATGGTGAAACCGTGTCTCTACTAAAAATACAAAAATCAGCCAGGTGTGATGGCATGTGCCTGTAATCCCAGCTACTCAGGAGGTTGAGGCAGGAGAATCACTTGAACCCAGGGGGCGGAGGTTGCAGTGAGCCAAGATCTCCCCACTGCACTCCAGCCTGCGTGACAAGCCAAAATCCATCTCAAAAACAAAAACAAAAAGAAACAACAACAAAAAAACCCCATCAAATTCAAGGACCTACTAAACCAATATCAAATATAATGAATATAACATTCAACTACGTATCACAAGACAATGATCTAACTCAGCTCTGCAACACTCAAAGTGTGTTCCATGGAACAAATGCTAGTTTTTCTAGAGGATAGGAACTCAAATGTCATTTCTAAACATGTTTCTTCCCAAACCATCACATCATTGCTAAGTCCTGAAAATTCTAACTAAATATATGTGGAATATGGAATTCATTCTCTTCTCACTAAATACAACTATCCAGTGATTTTCAGCCTTCAATAACTTTAACCTTAATTATGGCAATAGTTCACTACCCTGTACAATCTGTTTTCCACACAGAAGCTTGAGAAATATTTTATACATATTTTTCTGATCATATGCAATTACTTCTACCAGCTCTCTCTCTCTCTCTCTCGCTCTCTCTCTCTCACACACACACACGTGCGCGCGCGCACACACACACACACACACACACACACACACTTAGAATCCTATAATGTTCTTGGTTCTTCAGAGAATAAAATCCAAAAACATTGACATAGCCTACAAAGCCATGAATAATCTAAGCCTTCTCTGCCTGGAAATTCCTCCGTTCTTTTTTGTTTTTTTTTTTTTTTTTTCCTTTTTTCTTTTTGAGTTTTGTTTTGTTTTAAGTAAGTTTTTTATTTTGGAATAGTTTTGGAATTAAGGAAACTGTGCAAACGTAGTACATAGAAATCCCACAAACCCCATATTCATTTCCCCCTATTGTTAACATATTACATTAGTTTGGAGCATTTGTCACAACTGATGAATCAATGTTAGCACACTTTATTCACCATACTTTTTTCAGATTGTCTCAGTATCTTCCTAATGTTATTTTCTGTCACGAGAACCCATGCAGGATGCCGCATATAGCTGTTACATTTCCCTAGGCAATTTTTGGCTGTCACAGTTTCTCAGATTTTCTTGTTTTTGATGATCTTAACAGTTCTGAGGAATTTCTGAGGATTGTTTAGAATGTCTCTCAATCAGAATTTGTCTGATGTTTTTCTCATGATTGGACTGGGAAAATGTATTTTGGGATGAAGATAACATAAATTAAATGTAATTTTTCTTATATCATATCAAGTGTACTTCCAATCCACATGACATCACTGATAATATTAACCTTGGTCGCACGGCTGACACAGTGTTTGTCAAATTTCCTCATTTTAAATGACCGCTGCATTTCCGTTAATTACTATTGAAAGAAAGTTATTATGCCCACATTGGGGAACTGAGAGTTATAATTCTTCCTCTGGAGGGTAGGGTAGCCACATAAATTATTAGCATGTCTTCTGCACAGGATATTTTTATCCTCTGTAATATTTATTTATTTTACAACCATTTATTTCTACCACTGTAGATTAATGGATACTTATTTTATACTCTGAGTTAAATTCTAATATTTTATTAACTTGATGAAAATGTCCCAACTTTGGCCATGCCACACTCTTTCAGTTGGCTCTTGTATCCCTTTGGTATACCTATAACCAATTTGGGTTTTGTTTTTTTTAAGCACTTTCTTACTTCTGATGCTACAAGGTGTTCCAGTATCATCTTTTACATTTTCTGCTCAATTCTAAAATCAGTAATTTTTCTGTAGAGCTCTGGTTTCTTTTATTGGATAATGGTATTACAGACCAAGATCAGAGCCCTACAGACCTAACAGTTTATTTGCAGGTTATTAATTATTACGGTAGTTTGTATCTTACAAGAAATTGGTTATTTCACGTATATTATCAAATCTGTGGACATTGACTTGTTCACAGTGTTTCTTATTATTTTAATGTCTATGGGAATCACGGTGATGACCCCAATTCATTTCTGATATTTGTAATTTTTGTCTCTTCTCTTATTTCTTAGTTAATGCATCATGTGGTTTGGATCTGTGTCCTCACCAAATCTCATGTTGAATTGGAATTCCCAGTGTTGGAAGTGGGACCTGGTAAGAGGTAATTGGATCATGGGAATGGATTCTTCATGAATGGTTTAGCACCATCCTCTTCGTTCTGTTCTCATGACAGATTTATCATGAGATCTGGTTGTTTAAAAGTGTGTGGCACCTGCCCCGCCTCCTTTATCTTGATCCCTCCATGTGAAGTGCCACCTTCCTCTGCCTTCCGCTGTGATTATAACTTTCCTGAGGCCTCCTCAGAAGCCAAACAGGTGCCAGCATCTTGTTTCCTGTACAGCCTGCAGACCCATAAGCCAGTTAAACCGCTTTTGTTTATAAATTACTCCGTCTCAAGGATTTATTTTAGCAGTGAGAGACTGCCCTGATACGAGCCAGCTAAAGGTTTATCAATTATGTTGATTTTTCCATATAACTGGATTAGATTTCACTATTTTTTGATTGTTTTCCTTTTTATAATTTCACTGATTTATGCTCTAGTTTTTATAATTTATTTTCTTTTTCTTGATTTAAATTTCATGTGCTCCCCTTTTGCTGGTTTTCTAATTTTCTAATGTAAAAACTTTGGCTATTGCCTTTGGATTTTCCTAACATTCCTTTCCCACAAATTTTGATGAATTGTATTATAATTTTTAGTTCAAATTAAAAAAAAATTATCTTGAGACTTCTTTTGCCCATAGTTTGAATGGGTGTTGTTTAATTTCTAAATATTTAGGGATTTCTCAGGCATATTTCCACTACTGATTTCTAGTTTAATTCCACTGAAACATCCTTTGTATGATTTATATATATTTTTAAATTTTTGAATGTATGTTTTATTGCTCAGAATATGGTTTACCATATTGAATATTTCATGGAAGCTAGAAAACATGTACTCTTTTTTTTCTTTTTTTGAGACAGAGTCTTGCTCTGTCGCCCAGCTGGAGTGCAGTGGCACAATTTTGGCTCACTGCAACCTCTGCCTCCCGGATTCAAGTGATTCTCCTAACTCAACCTCCTGAGTAGCTGAGATTACAGGCATACGCTACAACGCCTGCTTAATTTTTGTATTTTTAGTAGAGATGGGGTTTTACCATGTTGGTCAGGCTATTCTCAAACTCCTGATCTGGTGATCCACCCTCCTCAGCCTCCCAAAGTGCCAGGATTATAGGAGTGAGCTACTGCACCCGGCCCATGTGTTCTTCTTTAGTCAGATGGAGTATTACATAAATGACAATTAGATTGAATTGATTGTTAGTGCTGGTCAGATCATGTATATGCTGAATGGATTTCTGCCTGCTTGATATATCAGTTAATCAGACTATCAATTAACAATAGTGGCTTTGTCTATTTGTATTTGGAGATGTGTCAGGTTTTTTTGTTTTGTTTTGAGATGGAGTGTCACTCTGTCACCCTGGCTGGAGTGAAGTGGCGCGACCTCAGCTTACTGCAACCTCTACCTCTTGAGTTCAAGCAATTCTCCTGCCTCAGCCTCCTGAGTAGCTAAGATTACAGGCGCATGCCACCATGCCCAGCTAATTTTTGTATTTTTAGTAGAGACGGGGTTTCACCATGTTGGTCAGGCTGGTTTCGAACTCCTTACCTCGTGATCTGCCCACTTCGGCCTTCCAAAGTGCTGAGATTACAGACTTGAGCCACCATGCTCGACCTACTTCATTTACCTTGATATTCTGTGGTTGGGGGCCTATATACTATGGATTGATATCTGTTAGAGAATAAATCTTTTTAAACAGTACGTCCTTTTATTCCTGATAAGTTTACTCATTCCGAATCCTGCTTTGCTTGACATTAGCATGCTGATTCCATTTGCTTTTGATTAGTGTTAGTAGGGTGTATCTTTATCCCTTTATTTTATGTGTTAGAGTATTTATATTTAAATTAGATTTCTTGTGGATATGATAGTGAGGCCTTTTATATGTATTCGACAAAACATTCTTTAATGGATGTATTTAGCTCATTCACATTTAAATCGATTATTATTGATATATTTTGATTCATATCAATCCTGTTTCTAATAATTTTCTATGCATTGCCAGAGGCTTCATTTTCTACCTTCTTTGGTATAATTGAGTTTATGATTTAATTTTATCTGTTTTCATAGCATACCAGTTATACTTCTTTTTAAAAAATCGTAGCAGTTGCCTAGAGTTTACATACACATTTTAAAATAATCTAATTCTATCTTTAAAAATACTGTTCCATTTCATTAGTAGTGTACCTAGATACCTTATAGCACAATATTCCCAATCCCTCTTCCCATCCCTTGTGGTATTACTGTCATTCCTTTTACTTATGACCATGCACTAAAATCATCTAATACATTGTGTCTGAACTTCACCCTTGTTTACCAGGTCCATGGTCCATTTAGTCTTCAAATATTTGAAACTTCTTCATGATTTAGATTCTTCTACTCATTGAGCTATTTCCACTCATGCATGCTTCTGCTTCTTCTTAACCTGGTAGAATAGTTATCCTTCAGCTTTTCACTTACATATCATGCCCTTAAATATTAGAGGAGCCTTCCCTGATCCTCCGAATTATCCTAGATTCCCACGTTACACACATTCATAGTACTTACTTCTACTTACATGATACTTATTAAATTGCAATAAGTTAAGTATTTCAGGTCTATATTCAGCTTCTCTGGAGAAGAGCAGAAAAATCTGCTTCTGTGAAGCATGTCCTCTTATAAAAAGACTTCCTGTAAGTAACATATTCATCACTCAGGTTTAGTGTCCACAGAAGCAATGATCATTTCTTTCTTGTTACTTTCTTATCCCACCACTGGTCTGGCATTTATTACGTATTAAATAAGTCTTTGTGGAATAAATAAATGTTGAGGGATGTTTTATAGTTAAAACGTTTAGGAAAGAGTGTTTCCTAAATTGGCATACTTCTTTGAGTGTTTAATATGCTCTACCTCTATTAAAGGGTAAGATTATTGGCTAATTCTTCAAATAATTTGACCAAACAAACCTTTTTGAGCAACGTGTTGTAGCATTGTTTATCGCTGGTTTTTACGACACAACAGATAAGTTGGGTACTTGTGATAGAGACTCTACAGTTCAAAAGCCTGAAATATTTATTATATGATCTTTTGCAGAAAATATTTTTTCAACTTCTAGCCAAGGCCATTCATAATGATGAGATGTTTGAGGGGTGTTTTCCAGCTCTAATATCACAGCCATCAACATTGCCATTCTACCCAGGAATAAGAAATAGATCTGGGTTCTAATAATGCCCTTCATGGAAAATTAGAGTAAGCAAAATAGTGTGTTGGAAGGAGTATAGTTCTGGTAGTTATATGACCCAAGTTTAAGTCCTGGTTTTCTCTCTGACTTAATGAATTTGGGAAAGTTGCAGAGCCTTTCTTTACTTTTCACTGTTGTTAGTTCATGTGAATATTCTTTAAATGGAAATGAGGTCATATCTACAGGGGGAAAAAAGCTATGAGTGTATTAAAACAAGTCACTGTAATGGTCCTAAATTCTCATGTATGTTTGTTTTTACAAAACATAAACCAAATACCCTTACTAAAGTTTCCATTTGGGAGAGAGATCCCCAAGCTGTCAATCTGGAAGCATAATGAAGTCCACTTTGGTTCAGCATGGTTAGCAGGTTGTCCCTATTATTTACTTTGAGCCTGGATAATGGTGATGCTTTTCAGCCATGCAGACTTTCAAAACACCTCACCTGAAACATGCCAGTAAGACCCTATAGTGACTGTGGCTATTGGACTCATCCCAAGCTTTGGGTTAGACTGTATCCAAAGGAATGTCAGCGAAATCTGCAGCAGACAGTCTTCTGGTTTTTTGTTTGTTTTTTGTCTTTTCCCACAAAAGAGATTTCAGCATTTCCTTTTCTCAGAGTGGAGTATTTGCATGTGACATATTCTTGGGGGCATTTATCCATAGAACAGAAAACATTTTCAGCGGATGCAATGTGTGCAGTAAATAAAAGGCATTAACTGAGGCATAAACTAGTTTAGATGTGTGTAAGTCATTTCTTAAGTGACCTAGGTTATGTCCTGATTTGGTTTGGCTCTGTGTCCCCACCCAAATCTCATCTCGAATTTTATCCCCATAATCTCCATGTGTCAAGGGAAGGATCAGGTGGAAGACGATTGGATCATGGGGGAGGTTTCCCCCATGCCATTCTTGTGATAGTGAGTGAGCTCTCATGAGAGCTGATGATTTTATAAGGGACTCTTCCCCCTTCACTTCCTACACATGTTCTCTCGCCTGCTGTCATTTAAGTCATGTCTGCTTTCCCTTCTGCCATGATTGTAAGTTTCCTGAGGCCTCCCAAGCCATGCAGAACTGTGAGTCAATTAAACCTCCTTTGTTTGAAATTACCCAGTCTGAAGTAGTATCTTTATAGCAGTGTGAGAATAGACTAATACATTTCCCTTCCCATACTGCAAAACATGCGTCCAGGACTCTGTTATGTGAGATCCTTTCTTACACTGATTTTACATCATGGAACACAAGAATTGGGGAGGGATGACAGAATATCCTGTAGTTAAATGTGTTATCAGGTGGCACTGATTTTTCAGAGCCTTCGGGTTTTCTGAGTTGTGCTTTTTGAGATTACAGAGGCAGAATACCACATCATGGAAATTAACCTCTAAATGAGACATTTGTTAACAAGCAGGCATGATCTTGGGACAAAATCTAATTATCAACTTTTGGTTGTTTGATAGAAGGAAAAATGTCTGAGCTTCTCTGGAGAAGAGAAGAAAAATCTGTTGCTGTGAAGCATGTTCTCTTATGAAAAGAGTTCATGTAAGTAACATGCTTTGGCGTCCCTTAACAGACAAACAAGCAAATAAACAAAGACAAGATGTGCACAGAAAAATTTAATGGTATTGATTGAAATGACATATTTAAATATCAAAATTTAAATGGAATATAAATAGCATTAAGGGTTGCTATGCAGACATGGAGACATAAAACTAGGTGATTTACATTTGGGATTTCAATAATTTCTCACAACATTTGTATTTAATGGCTATTATTATTTCCGTTTTACAGATTCAAACACTAAGTTTAAAGATTATTATGTGCAACCAATTTAACTGCTCTATGGCAGAACTGCGATTAGAATTCAAGTTTGACAATTTTCAAAATCCTTCTCAAAATTAGCTCAACATACCTTTCCACAATTTACACATATTTCAAAACATTATGTTGTGCATGACAAACCTATACAATTTTTATTTGCCAGGTGTACATAAATAATTGATTAATTAAACCAACCAACCAACACACACACACACACACACACACACACCTTTTTTGAAACTGTAAGCATGGAAAATACTGAAGTTTTCACCTGAATGAATTAAAATCTCAATTTAAATATGATTGAAACCAAATTAAATTTGAACTTCTTATATTTATTGAATTTTTGTTAAATAAATTCCATGTCTGAAAGGACACTTGTACTTAGTCTTTTTCATCTTCCAAGTTGGGATGTATTGTAGTGGTAGTGGGAAGTGGGGGCAAGGCATATAATTGAGGAAATAAGTAAATAATTCAAAAACCTGTAGAATGTAAGTGCAAACTCTATACCAGAAAGAAGAATTTCACATTTGTTTTCCAGTGCATGAAAAGTCAAGGCAATTAATGGACAGTCTATTTCTTAGACAACGTAAATTTCAAAAAATTGACCAAACAATGAGGTCTATTTATTTTAGGAATAGGGTTCATATGCAACACGAATTCATACCTCAGACCTTGGACAAGTTCAACTAAAGTAACATAGCTATTTAATCAAAGATGAGAACACTCCAATGACAACTTCTTAAACTGATCTGGAATTTGATTGCTATGTAGGTATAATATTTGGCAAACACAACTTTTGTTTCATGTGTGCTTTTGTAGCATAAGTAATGTAAGTTATATAATTACCTTTAACATTACTGCCAGATATTGTATGAATATTTAAGAATAACTGCATTTTAACTTAAATTAAAAACCATTTGTCTTTGATTAACTATACTTATTCCGGAATGTTAAACAATGTGCTTGACATTTACTTGAGAGTTTTGTGAAGGCACCTAGTTTTGTTGTGTTTGCTGGCAGTTCAATCTTTGTGTATATACGCATGCGTTTAATGAGTGTAAAGGAGATATCACAAATTCGTGATATGTAACTAGAACATAAATTATTTTCACTGCAAGCTATAACTGCAATGACAAAAGAAGTTTTATGATACATTTTTGTCGCTAATATGAATGCTAAAGAGTTGAGAATTTATGTGTTAGGAGACACCCTCAACTAGATTGTGAAACAATAGATTCTAACAGCTCTGAAGGAGCTATTAGATTGTGTAAAAAAATGCATTCTAAAAAGTCCCTAAATATGTATTTATGTAATTAGAGCTATTATGGTTTATTGTATCAATTACTCATGTACTAAAGAAGAAAGAATCAACAGCTTAAAACACTTTCATTAAAGGGGCTGGCAGTTACACACAAGCAACCCGATCTCGATCGAGCCTTTGAAGAGGTTAAGACAAACAATTTAAATGTTCTTGTAAAATTCTCTGTAATATCTCTAAATGGAGCTTCTACTTGAGAACAAAAACACAACGTATATTTGTAATGATGATCAAATAAGGATTATAGAATTGTTACAGGATGAAAATCATATCCCATACATTGTGTCAAACTATTTTAAAACAAAAAGAAAAGAAAGTAGTGGAAAAAAAGCATGATCTTTTGTAGACACTACCAAGAATGGCTTTCTGATTTGGTTTAATTGACATCTATATATAAAGACACTAATAAATAGCCTTTATCTTCAGGTTTTGTTGTTGCTATTGCTTCAGCTATTGCTTTATGGATTTAATCTAGATTGGAAGAAAAGGAATTCTATACAGGAAATGCTAATTAACAGTTGAGAACGAAAGCACAAGAAATGTGATGCAGTTGTAATTGTCAAATCTTAAATACTACTGCTTCAGAGAATGTGTGAATAAATTTGTGAGACAATGTTTTTCGCAGTTTTCATTCATTGTCATTTTCCAGAGGGTTTTGATGTAAAGAGTTTTCATTTGCAGATATAGAGGACAACGATAACAGTAGAGCAGGAAATAATTTACAAACTAGCAGGCTGAATTATAATAAATCTCACTTGGCTAAAGATGATAATGATGTGATAATAACTGTTTCTTTCCCTATTATTCTCTATGGAGAGAACTTAGTAAAACTAACTTGGTGGCCATTTCATCTGACACATTGGAAGTTTACTATTTCTCTTTGAGTTAGGTAGGGCTGGAAGGCTGATATACACAGGGGGATTTTAACATTATACCTAACTTTGCAAGTGTAGAAACAACCAATATAACCTAAAAATTTTTAATTGTCCCACGAGATATTCTTGGGCATTTTTATCCTCTGGTAGATTTTCAGACACTGAGGTTCCCACAGTGCAATATAAAAATGTTCAAATAATACCTAGTTCACAATTAAGAATTGAGGTTTCTTAATGTTCCATGTAAATAATAACATAGTCAAAACTACTTTTCAACCACCATGTTTTTTGCTTTTATTAATTTTCCTATCTAGCCCACTAAGTACTGCACTAATCAACATATATTATTGGCCAATTAGCATGAAAATTAAAACTAGGAATGTTGGCATTTTAACCCGAAGAAATAAATAATTCAATAGGGGAAATACGTCACCTAGCACCATTCAACTAATTGAGTAAAGAAAAGCTATATGTACATAATGCACATAAAGTTAGTATAAGTTTAGTTGGGCATTTGTCTTGATAGATGTTAAAATCCCTGTAGAATTTACTTTGATTATTAAACTTAATTTTTTTTTTGTTTCACAAAAATATTTTTTATACTCCAGGAATTTACTTTAATGATAATATTTATATTTTTATATTTTTGAATTTAACCATATAATTATAATAAGTACAAGTAAGTGTGCATTGAATACTGATTATGTGCCAGTCATTGTGCTAAATACTGTATATGAAATAACCCTTTTCGTATCAAAATAGCCCTAGGAAGAAGCTGGAGGAGCTCATGAGTTTAGCAAGAAACCTTAAACAAATAGCTGGGAAATGACAATTCCATTTAATAAAAAGTAGTATCATTACTTTAATTTTGTTATTCTGCTCATTTATGTTGGTTCACTTTGCTAAGAATGTCCCTCAATCCCATTCCACTTTCATACCTGCAAATAAAGGCTGTCGATAATTCAAAGTAAGTTTAACTTACATTTTCTCTGAGAAGCCTTTCTACATTCCTTTACCTGAAGCATCTCCAACATTCCAAACTTCCATAGTAGAAGGCAAACCTTTATAAAGCAACCATTATTCTCTACTCTTTTATTAAGTTATGCATACAAGCATTTATTTACCTTAATTGTATTGTGATTTTATTTATTTTTTATTTTTGTGGATATATAGTAGGTGTTTATGTATGGGTTATATGAGATATTTTGATACAGGCATGCAATGTCTGATAATCATATCTGGGTAAACGGGATATCTATTACCATAAGCATTTATCCTTTGTGTTACAAACAACGCGGTTATACTCTTTCAGCTATTTTTAAATGTACAGCTAAATTATTTTTGACTATAGTCACCCTATTATGTTAGCAAATACTAGGTCTTATTCTACCCTAATTATATGATAAATGACAGGAGGTCAGGAATTGTGGTTCTGTTATACTAGTGCCTTGTACAGACTCCACTAAAATAAGCATTTGCTGAATTTATGCTGTATTCCTCTATTTATAAATACAGTATACTTAGTTTAATAAAATTCAAATTACATTTTATGATAACACGTAAAGCAATAAAAATTCATGCACTATAGAAAAATATAATTGTTCTACTTCTAATAAGATAGTTAAATAGAAAAATGATACAAGATACCATAATGACTAACAATGGCAATTAAGGACCACAGTAATATAAAACAGGATAATAAAATTGAAAAAAATTTGCATTGATTATTTTTGATACTATTTCATCCTTCAGAAAAAGATAGTCAACAGCAACACTTCATAATATCTACTGAAATAATAACTCAAATAATGTTTTTGATTTTATTTTGTGTCCATATTTCATTAATTAAAAAATTACTCTGCTGGGCATGGTGGCTCTTGCCTGTAATCCCAGGACGTTGGGAGGCCGAGGGGGATGGATCACCTGAGGTTAGAAGTTTGAGACAAGCGTGGCCCACATGGTGAAACCACGTCCCTACCAAAAATACAAAAAATTAGCTAGGCATGATGGTGGGTGGCTGCAATCCCAGCTACTCGAGAGGCTGAGACAGGAGAATCGCTTGAACCCAGGAGGCAGAGGTTGCAGTGAGCCGAGATCACACCATTGCACTCCAGCCTGGGCAACAAGAGTGAAACTCCCTCTCAATTAAAAAAAAGAAAAAAAAAAAAGTACTCAAAGAAAAAAGCATAAGCGTTAGCAGAAAATACTTTGAAATTTCCCAGAAGGTAAACCATCTATTTCAAATTAATGACATAAAGTTATATATGAGAAAAGGTCTTGGTGGGTAGGGGGGATTGAGGTTTCATAAAACCAGTGATTACAATATTTTAATATATTATTTATTTAGGTATCACCTACATTTGAAAGCAGTTATTTGGTTAATTCTGCTTTATTTCTGATAATAGTAGAGAGAGATGAGAAGTAACAACGTTTTCGAAAACCTTAATGTCACCTTTTTAAAAAAAAAAAAAGCAAATAGAATTCTTGTGAACTTATTTCTGACATTTTTAACAAGTTTTTCTGTTCACATATTGTTTTTATTAAAGCATTTGCATTTGCACTTTGTGAAATAAAACTTGATACACCAGAAATCTGTTCCACCATTATCTCTTGAGACCTCAAGGTGATAAAAAGTTCATACTATAGCTCTTCTTCTTCTTCTTTTACGACTAGTGCAAAGAAAGGGCACCTATTTGAGACACAAAAACCAAAGAGAAGAAAAATATGCCATTTTGCTTTTGCTATTGTTGATGATGATGATTTTAAAGATGGCAAATAAATGCACTGTGATTTTTTAATCTTTTATTTTTATTTATTTATTTTATTATTATTATACTTTAAGTTCGAGGGTACATGTGCACAACGTGCTGGTTTGTTACATATGTATACATGTGCCGTGTTGGTGTGCTGCACTCATTAACTTGTCATTTACATTAGGTATATCTCCTAATGCTATCCCTCCCCCCTCCTCCCTCCCCACAATAGGCCCTGGTGTGTGATGTTCCTCTTCCTGTGTCCAAGTGATCTCATTGTTCAATTCCCACCTATGAGTGAGAACATGTGGTGTTTGGTTTTCTGTTCTTGCGATAGTTTGCTGAGAATGATGGTTTCCAGCTGTATCCATGTCCCTACAAAGGACACGAACTCATCTTTTTTTATGACTGCATAGCATTCCATGGTGTATATGTACCACATTTTCTTAATCCAGTCTGTCACTGATGGACATATGGGTAGATTCCAAGTCTTTGCTATTGTGAATAGTGCTGTAATAAACATATGTGTGCATGTGTCTTTATAGCAGCATGATTTATACTCCTTTGGGTATATACCTGGTAATGGGATGGCTGGGTCAAATGATATTTCTAGTTCTAGATCCTTGAGGAATCGCCACACTGTTTTCCACAATGGTTGAACTAGATTACAGTTCCACCAACAGTGTAAAAGTGTTCCTATTTTTCCACATCCTCTCCAACACCTGTTGTTTCCTGACTTTTTAATGATTACCATTCTAACTGGTGTGAGATGGTATCTCATTGTGGTTTTGATTTGCATTCCTCCAATGGCGAGTGATGATGAGCATTTTTTTCATGTGTCTGTTGGCTGTATGAATGTCTTCTTTTCAGAAGTGTCTGTTCATATCCTTTGCCCACTTTTTGATGGAGTTGTTTGTTTTTTTCTTGTAAACTTGTTCGAGTTCTTTGTAGGTCCTGGATATTAGACTTTTGTCAGATGAGTAGGTTGCAAAAATTTTCTCCCATTCTGTAGGTTGCCTGTTCACTCTGACAGTAGGTCCTTTTGCTGTGCAGAAGCTCTTTAGTTTAATTAGATCCCATTTGTCAATTTTGGCTTTTGTTGCCATTGCTTTTGGCATTTTAGACATGAAGTCCTTGCCCATGCTTATGTCCTGAATGGTATTACCAAGGTGTTCTTCTAGGGTTTTAATGGTTTTAGGTCTAACATTTAAGTCTCTAATCCATCTTGAATTAGTTTTCATACAAGGAGTAAGGAAAGGATCCAGTTTCAGCTTTCTACTTATGGCTAGCCAATTTTCCCAGTACCATTTATGAAATAGGGAATCCTTTCCCCATTTCTTGTTTTTGTCAGGTTTGTCAAAGATCAGATGGCTGTAGATGTGTGGTATTATTTCTGAGGACTCTGCTCTGTTCCATTGGTCTATATTTCTGTTTTGGTACCAGTACCATGCTGTTTTGGTTACTGTAGCCTTGTAGTATAGTTTGAAGTCGGGTAGCATGATGCCTCCAGCTTTGTTCTTTTGGCTTAGGATTGTCTGGGCAATGCAGGCTCTTTTTTGGTTCCATATGAACTTTAAAGCAGTTTTTTCCAATTCTGTGAAGAAAGTCATTGGTAGCTTAATGGGGATGGGCATTGAATCTATAAAGTACCTTGGTCAGTATGGCCATTTTCACAATATTGATTCTTCCTATCCATGAACATGGTATGTTTTTTCATTTGTTTATGTCCTTTTTTATTTCACTGAGCAGTGATTTGTAGTTCTCCTTGAAGAGGTCCTTTACATCCCTTGTAAGTTGAATTCCTAGGTATTTTATTCTGTTTGAAGCTATTGTGAATGGGAGTTCATTCATGATTTGGCTCTCTGTTTGTCTGTTACTGGTGTATAAGAATGCTTGTGATTTTTGCACATTGATTTTGTATCCTGAGACTTTGCTGAAGTTGCTTATCAGCTTAAGGAGATTTTGGGCTGAGACAATGGGGTTTTCTAAATATACAATCATGTCATCTGCAAACAGGGACAATTTGACTTCTTCTTTTCCTAACTGAATACCCATTATTTCTTTCTCTTGCCTGATTGCCCTAGCCAGAACTTCCAACACTATGTTGAATAGGAGTGGTGAGAGAGGGCATCCCTGCCTTGTGCCAGTTTTCAAAGGGAATGCTTCCAGTTTTTGCCCATTCAGTATAATATTGGCTGTGGGTTTGTCATAAATAGCTCTTATTATTTTGAGATACATTCCATCAATACCGAATTTATTGAGAGTTTTTAGCATGAAGGGCTGTTGAATTTTGTCAAAGGTCTTTTCTGCATCTATTGAGATAATCATGTGGTGTTTGTCTTTGGTTCTGTTTATATGCTGGATTATGTTTATTGATTTGCGTATGTTGAACCAGCCTTGCATTCCAGGGATGAAGCCCACTTGATCATGGTGGATAAGCTTTTTGATGTGCTGCTGGATTTGGTTTGCCAGTATTTTATTGAGGATTTTTGCATCGATGTTCATTAGGGATATTGGTCTAAAATTCTTTTTTTTGTGTGTGTGTATCTGTCGGGCTTTTGTATCGGGATGATACTGGCCTCATAAAATGAGTTAGGGAGGATTCCCTCTTTTTCTATTGATTGAAATAGTTTCAGAAGGAATGGTACCAGCTCCTCCTTGTGCCTCTGGTAGAATTTGGCTGTGAATCCGTCTAGTCCTGGACTTTTTTGGTTGGCAGGCTATTAATTATTACATCAATTTCAGAGCCTGTTATTGGTCTATTCAGGGATTCAACTTCTTCCTGGTTTAGTCTTGGGAGGGTGTATTTGTTCATTTCTTCTAGATTTTCTAGTTTATTTGCATAGAGGTGTTTGTAGTATTCTCTGATGGTAGTTTGTATTTCTGTGGGATTGGTGGTGATATCCACTTTATCATTTTTTTATTGCATCTATTTCATTCTTCTCTCTTTTCTTCTTTATTAGTCTTGCTGGCAGTCTATCAATTTTGTTGATCTTTTCAAAAAAGCAGCTCCTGGATTCATTGATTTTTTGAAGGGATTTTTGTGTCTCTATTTCCTTCAGTTCTGCTCTGATCTTAGTTATTTCTTGCCTTCTGTTAGCTTTTGAATGTGTTTGCTCTTGCTTCTCTAATTCTTTTAATTGTGATGTTAGGGTGTCAATTTTAGATCTTTCTTGCTTTCTGTTGTGGGCATTTAGTGCTATAAATTTCCCTCTACACGCTGCTTTAAATGTGTCCCAGAGATTCTGGTATGTTGTGTCTTTGTTCCCATTGGTTTCAAAGAACATCTTTATTTCTGCCTTCATTTCATTATGTACCCAATAGCATTCAGAAGCAGGTTGTTCAGTTTCCATATAGTTGAGTGGTTTTGAGTGAGTTTCTTAATCCTGAGTTCTAGTTTGATTGCATGGTGGTCTGAGAGACAGTTTGTTATAATTTCTGTTCTTTTCCGTTTGCTGAGGAGTGCTTTACTTCCAACTATGTGGTCAATTTTGGAATAAGTGTGATGTGGTGCTGAGAAGAATGTATATTCTGTTGATTTGGGGCGGAGAATTCTGTAGATGTCATTAGGTCTGCTTGGTGCAGAGCTGAGTTCAATTCCTGGATATTCTTGTTAACTTTCTGTCTCGTTGATCTGTCTAATGTTGACAGTGGGGTGTTAAAGTCTCCTGTTATTATTATATGGGAGTATAAGTCTCTTTGTAAGTCTCTAAGGACTTGCTTTATGAATCTGGGTCCTCCTGTATTGGGTGCATATATATAGTTAGGATAGTTAGCTCTTCTTGATGAATTGATCCCTTTACCATTATGTAATGGCCTTCTTTGTCTCTTTTGATCTGTGATGGTTTAAAGTCTGTTTTATCAAAGAGTAGGATTGCAACCCCTTCTTTTTTTTGTTTTCCATTTTCTTGGTAGATCTTCCTGCATCCCTTTATTTTGAACCTATGTGTGTCTCTGTATGTGAGATGGGTCTCATGAATATAGCAAACTGATGGGTCTTGACTCGTTATCGAATTTGCCAGTCTGTGTCTTTTAATTGGACCATTTAGTCCATTTACATTTAAGGTTAATATTGTTATGTGTGAAGTTGATCCTGTCATTATAATATTAGCTGGTTATTTTGCTCGTTAGTTGATGCAGTTTCTTCCTAGCATTGATGGTCTTTACATATTGGCATGTTTTTGCAGTGGCTGGTGCCAGTTGTTCCTTTCCATGTTTAGTACTTCCTTCAGGATCTCTTATAGGGCAGGCCTGCTGGTGACAAAATCTCTCAGCATTTGCTTGTCTGTAAAGGATTTTATTTCTCCTTCACTTAGTTTGGCTGGATATGAAATTCTGGGTTGAAAATCTTTTCTTTAAGAATGTTGAATATTGGCCCCCACTCTCTTCTGGTTTGGAGAGTTTCTGCCAAGAGATCTGCTGTTAGTCTGAAGGGCTCCCCTTTGTGGGAAGCCCGACATTTCTCTCTGGCTGCCCTTAACATTTTTCCTTCATTTCAACTTTGGTGAATCTGACAATTATGTGTCTTGGAGTTGCTCTTCTCGAGGAGTATCTTTGTGGCGTTCTCTGTATTTCCTGAATTTGAATGTTGACCTGCCTTACTAGGTTGGGGAAGTTCTCCTGCATGATATCCTGCAGAGTGTTTTCCAACTTGGTTCCATTTTCCCTGTCACTTTCAGGCACACCAATCAGATGTAGATTTGGTCTTTTCACATAATCCTATATTTCTTGGCAGCTTTGTGCATTTCTTTTTACTCATTTTCTCTACACTTGTCTTCTCACTTCATTTCATTCATTTGATCTTCAATCACTGATACTCTTTCTTCCAGTTGATCAAGTTGGTTACTGAAGCTTGTGCATTTGTCATGTAGTTCTCGTGTCATGATTTTCATCGCTGTCAATTCTTTTATGGTCTTCTCTGCATTGACTATTCTAGTTATCCATTCATCCATTCTTTTTTCAAGGTTTTAAGTTTCTTTGCGCTGGTTATGTAGTTCCTCCTTTAGCTCTGAGAAATTTGATCGACTGAAGCCTTCTTCTCTCAACTCATCAAAGTCATTCTCCATCCAGCTTTGCTCCATTGCTGGCGATGAGCTGCTTTCCTTTGGAGGGGGAGATGAGCTCTGATTTTTTGAATTTCCAGCTTTTTTACACTGCTTTTTCCCTATCTTTGTGGTTTTATCTGCCTTTGGTCTTTGATGATGGTGACATACTAATGGGGTTTTGGTGTGGGTGTCCTTTCTGTTTGTTAGTTTTCCTTCTGACAGTCAGGACCCTCAGCTGAAGGTCTGTTGGAGTTTGCTTGAGGTCCACTCCAGACCCTGTTTGTCTGGGTATCAGCAGCGGAGACTGCAGAAGATAGAATATTACTGAACAGCGAGTGTTGTGTCTGATTCTTGCTGTGGAAGCTTCGTCTCAGAGATGTACCCAGCAGTGTGAGGTGTGAGGTGTTTGTCTGCACCTAGTGGGGGATGTCTCCCAGTTAGGCTACTCAGGGGTCAGGGACCCACTTGAGCAGGCAGTCTGTCTATTCTCAGATCTCAACCTCCATGCTGGGAGAACCACTGCTCTCTTCAAAGCTGTCATACATTTACATCTGCAGAGGTTTCTGCTTCCTTTTGTTCGGCTATGCCCTGTCCCCAGAGGTGGAGTCTACAGAGGCAGGCAAGCCTCCTTGAGCTGCGGTGGGCTCCACCAAATTTGAGCTTCCAGGAGGCTTTGTTTACCTACTTAAGCCTCAGCAGTGGCGGCGTCCCTCCCCCAGTCTCGCTGCTTCCTTGCAGTTAGATCTCAGACTGCTGTGCTAGCAATGAGGGAGGCTCCATGTGGGACCCTCTGGGCCAGGTGTGGGATATAATCTTCTGGTGTGCCATTTGCTAAGACCATTGGTAAAGTGCAGTATTAGGGTGGATGTTACCCAATTTTCCAGGTGTTTTGTGTCTCAGTTTCCCTTGGCTAGAAAAGGAATTCCCTTCCCCATTGTGCCTCCCAGGTGAGGCAATGCCTCGCCCTGCTTCAGCTCTCGCTGGTCGGGCTGCACCCGCTGACCAGCACTGACTGTCTGACACGACCCAGTGAGATGAACCTGGTACCTCAGTTGAAAATGCAGAGATCACCTGTCTTCTGTTGATTTTTTTTATCTTTTAAAATAGCCCATCCAGGGCACTCCCATGTAACCTTTCCATATTTAAAATATTAAGTTGAACATAATGCCCATTCAAAAATATGTTCTTGGCACACACCAGACACTTAAATGTAAAAACAAATTTCTATTTTTCCTTTTTTTTTGAGATGGAGTTTCGCTCTTGTTGCCCAAGTTGGGGTGCAATGGCGTTATCTTGGCTCACTGCAAGCTCCACGTGCTGGATTCTCCTGCCTCAGTCTCCCGAGTAACTGGGATTACAGGCGTGTGCAACCATGCCAGGCTATTTTTTTTGTATTTTTAGTAGAAACAGGGTTTTTCCATGTTAGCCAGCTGGTCTTGAACTCCTGACCTCAAGTAATCCTTCTGCCTCGGCCTCCTAAAGTGCTGGGATTACAGGTGTGAACCACCGAGCCCAGCCAACAAATTTCTTATATGTCAAAAGTACTGACTCTGAACAACTGGAATATAGCTAGCACATCTTTGAAGTTTGGAATCTGACATAGGCAAAGCAGATCACCAGAATGTAATTACATGTGGCTGTAGCTCAACTATCATTGGTAGGCACTTCTATGTTTATAATGTTACTAAATAAATATGAAAACATGTTATATTTATCCACCAAGGTTATTTTCTAGAAAAATTATGTTCTACACAATTTAAGAAAGTAATGAAGAATGTTAGGCATAACTATAGTGACATGAGTGTAAAAGGTAATGACCAATTTCTCTTAGCAAATGGCCAAAGTTTTAAAAAATTTGCCCATGAAATTGTCTATGAAAATAAATGTTTACTAGAGAAAAGTCAGATTTAGCAATACTAAATATGTACTTGAATTATTTCTCATATGAAATACAAAAACATCAGCAGGGTGTGGTGACACGCGCCTGTAGTCCCGGCTAACTGGGAGGCTGAGGCAGGAGAATTGCTTCAACTCAGAAGGCTTAGGTGATGGAGTGAGCCTCCCTCTCCAAAAACAAAAGAAGAAAATAAATTCACATGGAATTAATGTTTCTCTAGTATTTATGCCTCCTATGGTAGGAGTTTTATATATTATCATAATGATAGGCCAGAATTTTAAATGCACTAAGAGCTGACACATGATCTGCTGGTTGAAACAAAATAGCATAACTGAGACACGATCATGAGAGAACTTAGCTAATTCCATGGAAACTTCTAATTCTCTTTTTTCTTTTTGAGACGCAGTCTCACTCTGTCGCCCAGGCTGGAGTCCAGTGGCGCAATCTCAGCTCACTGCAAACTCCGCCTCCCGAGTTCAAGCAATTCTCCTGCCTTAGTCTCCCAAGTAGCTGGGACTACAGGTGTCTGCCACCACATGAGGCTAATCTGTATTTTTATTTATTTATTTATTTATTTATTTATTTATTTATTTATTTTTTGAGATGGAGTCTCGCTCTGTCGCCCAGGCTGGAGTGCAGTGGCCGGATCTCAGCTCACTGCAAGCTCCGCCTCCCGGGTTTAGGCCATTCTCCCGCCTCAGCCTCCCGAGTAGCTGGGACTACAGGCGCCCGCCACCTCGCCCGGCTAGTTTTTTGTATTTTTTAGTAGAGACGGGGTTTCACCGTGTTCGTCAGGATGGTCTCGATCTCCTGACCTCGTGATCCGCCCGTCTCGGCCACCCAAAGTGCTGGGATTACAGGCTTGAGCCACCACGGCCGGCCCTAATCTGTATTTTTAGTAGAGACGGGGTTTCACCGTGTTAGCCAGGATGGTCTCCGTCTCCTGACCTCGTGATTCGCCCGCCTTGGCCTCCCAAAGTGTTTGGATTACAGACATGAGCCACTGCACCCAGCCAGAAACTTCTAATTCTTAAGTGACCAAGAGATATGCTTATATGAAGAGAGCTGCTTCTTAGAAGATTGGTGTAGGGGACTAGATGAAGTGGTTATTTGTATGCACAATGTTTGTATAAATTTAGGAGAAGAACAAATATTAAGATAAGTCAACATTTGTTGAGTACCTTTTGTGTAGTAGTGTTAGATTTTCATTTAAAGAGGTATCATTGATGTGAAAGGAAATTAATATCATTACAATGTGATGGGTGCAATGAGTGAGGTAGGCTTCAAGTGCAGTGGGATCTCCAGACATGAGAAAGGAGGGATCTAACTATGGGAGGTACGTGGGAACCTAAGGTAGCCTAGATTTTCCAACCAGTTGTTCATTTCATGTTTTAATTTTAAAAGGGATAGAGTTCCTTGGTACCTGGCTAAAGGAATAAAGACCAATATTTTTGTCTTTTTTTTAATTTTCATTTTTTTGAGATGGACTATCTCTCTGTTGCCCAGGCTGGCATGCAGTGGCACAATCTCGGCTCACTGCAACCTCCCCTTCCTAGGTTCAAGCAATTCTCCTGCCTCAGTCTCCCTTGTAGCTGGAATTATAAGGTGTGTCACCATGCCTGGCTAACTTTTTGTATTTTTAGTAGAGATAGGGTTTCACCGTGTTGGCCAGGGTGGTCTCAAACTCCTGACCTCAGGTGATCCACTAGCGTCAGTCTCCCAAAGTGCTGGGATTACAGGAGTGAGCCACCACGCCCAGCCTATTTTTGTCTAATTCAGCATTTTAAGGAATTCGTCAAAAACTACTATAGAATATAAATATATAATATTCCACTCTATCTAATTTTTTTTAATTGTCTCTTTTACATCTGCCTTTGCCATATAGGAAACATTTTTCAGCCGTGAGCAAAACTGGAACAGTTGCTAAAGTTCTTAGGCTCAGAAGAGATTCAACAGCTAGTCCTCATTTTGGCCCAGATGAACTTCATTTATTATAGTCATTTAAAAGTTTTACTTCCTTCTTGACCTGGGTATAATCAGTCTCTTACAAGGACCTTAATTTGAAAATACATACTGTATAATTCTTGGATATTTTCTTTTCTTTATATTATAATTTTGTCATTTAAATGTTATGATGTTTATCTTTTTTTTTTTTTTTTTTGAGACGGAGTCTTACTCTGTCGCCCAAGCTGGAGTGCAGTGGCTAGATCTCAGCTCACTGCAAGCTCCGCCTCCCGGGTTCACGCCATTCTCCTGCCTCAGCCTCCCGAGTAGCTGGGACTACAGGCGCCCGCCACCTCGCCCAGCTAGTTTTTTGTATTTTTTAGTAGAGACGGGGTTTCACCGTGTTAGCCAGGATGGTCTCGATCTCCTGACCTTGTGATCCGCCCGCCTCAGCCTCCCAAAGTGCTGGGATTACAGGCTTGAGCCACCGTGCCCGGCCTGATGTATATCTTTTATTTACTCAACTATATCAGTAATCATTTTGGTGTAGGAATGTAAATTGTAACTATAAATAAAAAGTGCACATCTCAAAAAACTATGTAGATTTACTGTGGAAAACAAAAAAACTCCAGAATATCTGATAGAAAAATTCAACATTTTAAAGAAATATCATGTAAAACTTGCATTTTGTTAGTTTAGAAGTAGAATTTAATGTCTGTGGGGTAGCAAAAAAAAAAAAAAAAAATGTAGAATTTAAAAATGAGCAAAAATTCATGGAAGCAGTTATTCTTATTATTATTATTGTTATTTCTATTATTATTGCAGTCCAAAATTGGATAAGCATATTTCAACAATACTTTCCTCCTAGCCCAGTCCCAGATTCATATACATCAGCTAAATATCCATGATGATTTTACTTTTATTGTTCTTCTGGTGACAGTACTAGATCACTGATGAATACCCTTCTTTTGATTTATCATTTTTAAACCATGTATATGAATTATCTACCATAAAAACAGATTTATTTATACACATGACAACAAAGAATATATGTACATATGGTTAAACCATGCAAAATTATCATTTTATAGGTCCAAAATAGTTAATGCTTACTACATGTCAGATATATTATGTAATTTTTGTGTATTATTTTGTTTATTTCTCCAAATAACTCCATTATTATAGCTCTTTTCAAAATTTCTTGTTTAAAAAAATGATAACAGAGAGAGCTTAACCTGTCCAAATTGCAATAATTAAATAGCAGGATTTAATCTCTGCAATTCTGACTCAGGATTGTATGCACTTAAAAACTACAATGTATAAATAGCACCTACTGGTTATTTTAATGCATTTACATTTAAAATTCAGGCCTCTTAATCTAACACTAAAGATTTAAAATAATTTTTCTTGATTTTCAATGTGTATTAGCCTGTTTTTATGTTGCTGATAAAGATATACCCAAGACTGGGAAGAAAAAGAGGTTTAATTGAACTTACAGTTCCACATGACTTGGGAGGCCTCAGAATCATGGTGGGAGGCGAAAGGCACTTCTTACATGGTGGCAGCAAGAGAAAATGAGAAAGATGCAAAAGTAGAAATCCCTGAAAAAACATCAGATCTCATCAGACCTATTCACTACCATGAGAACAATATGGGGGAACTACCCCCATGATTCAAATTATCTCTCACTGGGTCAATCCCACAGCATGTGGGGATTATGGGAGTACAATTCAAGATGAGATTTGGGTAGGGACACAGAGCCAAACCATATCACTATGTAAGCAGAGAAATTCAATCTCTCTATACTTTCTTGTATGATTCTCCTATCTTCCAGCCCCAAAGTTTATCAGATTAGTCATTATTTTTACTTCGTCAAGATGTATATCAAGCAGATTTTCTTCTACATTTTATACATCTTAATTTTAAAAATGGAAAACATAGTGTTTATGTTAAGAGTTATGCAAATATTTACTTTAGAATAAGATAGTATATTTGAATGTATAAAAATAATTTAATCCAATGTTTCTAAACCACTGATGCTCTAAGAACCATGTTGCATGAGACAAAATTTTACTGGTAAGGACTTCTACTTCTGACCAAGATAGAGTAATATTGTTCAGAGTTACCTTTCTATCTAAAACTTCAAAAGTTGGATAAGATATATAAAATTATTTTTTAAGACACTGCACTGAATATCAGAAAATGAAAGACAGTTATCCCTGGGAACTGGTAAACAAATAAAGTTAGCTTTACAATTTCCCCAGCTTTCTGCCTTGCAAGACTTTCTAAGAAGCATTGCCGTGAAAGAAAGAAGCCCATAGGGACCTGGCAGATCTCCTAAGTGAAAAAGACACAGTTGAGAGTCTGGGAAAACCAACACAGCTAAAATTCGCAGGACAGAGTAGCAGAGAGGAGAGCTGCACAAAAAAAGAACTCTGGAGATAGGCAGTGGTTCCTATTGAGTATTCAGCTGAGTATTAATCAGTGCATTCCTGGGAGGAAACTACTTGAGGCCAAGAAAAAAGCACTCCACATGATTAGCACTTGTGTGGGGCTGGGGAGAATGCCTGTTCTCACCAGCCAGACTAGAAAATCTCATGATTTGTGGCATTGGACAGAGCACACAGAAATGCCTTGCCTTAGTAGTGAGGAATAATATCCCTTAGATTAAGCACCACTACGATCTTACCTAAGTTAGAAATCTTAAAAGCAAATCTGAAAAGGCTAAAACTGTTTCCAAGTAATTTAACAGCAACTCAGAGCAAAGGTCAAGAATATGTATAGGAATATAAAATTAACCAGCACTTAACAAAGTGATATTCTCAGTGCCTGACATCTAATAAAAAATTACCAAGCACGCAAAGAAGCAGGCAAATACAACCCATAATAAAATAATAAATAATAAATGAATTGAAATCAACCTAGAACTGAGGCATATGTTAGAGTTAGCAGACAAGGATAGTAAGCCAGTTATGATTACTGTCAGGAGCTCTGAAGAGCCTGACATTTTGTGGTAGCTGCGATTTAGCAAGTTAACTTGCCACAGTTTTATGGATGCTCTCAGAAGACATGAGGGTCCAGGCTCAAAGGACCTTATTACTCTTAGCAAAGAAAGTAGTGTGAACTCAAATTTGCATTTGGGCCTCTTGCCTTCAAGTGCAGAGGTCACATAGAGGGGCCTAGATGAATGTTATACCTCCAGTGGGTTTCATCATAACCAAGGACTCTTAGTTTAGATGATTAAAACCTTTTATGGTAGAATGAAAATAAAACATTTTTTCCCTAGGGTAAAAAACCCACTATATTTGTTACACAATAATAAGCAAGTCTGCTGTTTGTTTCAGGAGGAGATGCTGTCTCTATTTTCTAAGGTTGCTTGCTATACAACCATCCTTGAAAACATAAAGACAGTTTTTCTGCTAGCAAGATGTGCAGAAATATGAGAGATTTGTATATACTCTCTACACTCTAAAAGATGAAAATTCAAGCAGCAGATATGAAAACAGTAATGTGTAATTCAAAAATATGTATTAAAATTTGTTTATTATTGCTGCTTTGGTATTCATTTTTAGACCTGACATAAGTTGTTGGAAACCTAGTCATACCCCATTACCTTTGATCTAGTTAAAAATTCTCCATGTGGTGGTTGCAATATAGCCCACTTGTTTCTTAGCTCACTGACTCCAAACCCAACATACAACACAGCTGTTGACTATGATAAAACCTGTTGGTCACCACTAGAGTCATGTAAATAAGTTCCCCATTTTGTTTGCATTTTCTTTTCTTTTTTTTTTTTTTCTTTTGGAGATGGAGTCTCACTCTGTTGCCCAGGCTGGAGTGCAGTGGCAGGATTTCGGATCACTGCAAACTCTGCCTCCTGAGTTCAAGTAATTCTCCTGCCTCAGCCTTCCAAGTAGCTGGGATTATGGGCATGTACCACCACCATGCTTGTCTAACTTTTTGTATTTTTAGTAGAGATGAGGTTTCACCATGTTGGCCAGGCTGGTCTTGAACTTCTGGCCTCAAGTGATCCACCTGCCTCCACCTCCCAAAGTGCTGGGATTACAGGTGTGAGCCACCATGCCCAGCCTATATGTGCTTTCTTTACACCAGCTAATCCATAGCCCCTGCAGAAAAGCCTAAGGGAAAACTCTCATGGACTACATTCAAGGCATAGTTCCACAGATTCTCTTTCTCTCTTCTCTCTCTCATGCTCCCCACCTACTGATTGAGCTCCCTGCTGCCTCCAGACTTCCTGTCAGCCTCCCCCTTAGAACTCCTAATTTCCTTGAGACCTGTAAGAATTAAATTTCATCTTTCATGCATTTTAGTTTTACTTCCTCATTGTGTCTCATTGGCATTCACATTTGAACCAACTTTTCCTCTGGTGAGGGCTCTCCTAGAGAATTTTATCTTTGCTTATGGCCACTCTTGACAAAGAGATCTCAAGACAAATTAGAGAGAAACCATAACAATAAAAATTATAACAATATATTAGATAAGATTTATTTCAGATTAGACATTTCAAAAAAGAGATTTATAAATTTAAAAACATAGTAATAGAAATGAAACATAGAAGGAAAATATAATGATAATAATAATGATGGTTAAACAAACAGAACATCAATGAACTGTAGTACAGGTTGAAGTGGCAGAGTATAAATGTGATTGAAATCCCAGAAGAAAAGAGAAGAGGGGACATAAAGAACTATAGATGAAATAATGTTTAAAAAATTTCCAAATTTGATGGAAACAATTACCCAAATTTCCTAAATCCCAATAAACTTTTGTTAAGTAAGAAACTGAAGGGGCTAAGATTTTATTTTATTTGCACACTAGTTAGTCCTTATACTGGCAGAATACACAAGATCTCTGGGTCAGAAAAAGAGACCATTCATTACTCAGAGCCAAAAGAGCAGATCGAGCAGCATCTCACTTTAGTTCCACAAGGCCAAATCCCCAGAGTGATGTGATGTGGACCAGATGTTACCTGAATTTGCAGAGAAATGCACAACAGAAGAGGAACTCTAAGGTTTACCATATGCCCAGGAAGCCCCATGAGAGGTTCCTTAGGAGTCACTATAAATCTGCATTCTGACTGATATATATATATATCACTGGATAGGTCCCAATAATCATATATAATAACAATACTAAAGACACCATGTATACCCCAGTTATTATACTTCTTGTGGAAAGGTCCAGCATTGGCCTGCTTCCCTTAGAAAATGTGGTGACTTGCCTCATAGGGGGTGGTTATGAGAAACATTTAAGTGTTTAAGAAAATGCCACCAGTAGGCCGGGCGCGGTGGCTCACGCCTGTAATCCCAGCACTTTGGAAGGCTGAGGCGGGTTGATCATGAGGTCAGGAGATCGAGACCATCCTGGCTAACACAGTGAAACCCCGTCTCTACTAAAAATACAAAAAATTAGCCAGGCATGGTGGCAGGCACCTGTAGTCCCAGCTACTCTGGAGGCTGAGGCAAGAGAATGGTGTGAACCCGGGAGGCAGAGCTTGCAGTGAGCTGAGATGGAGCCACTGCACTCCAGCCTGGGTGACAGAGCAAGACTATCTCAAAAAAAAGAAAAAGAAAATGCCACCAGTAGACCATGTAGTCTTCAGAAAGCTGTAAAGATCTCTCCAAAATCATGGTAACTGGAGCTATTCAGGAAACTTTTCAAGAGGATACATAACTCATTATATATTTTTTGTACTTTTATTGATATAGTCATAACCCCATATTTTGAGGGTGCATGTAATATTTTCATGTATGTATACAATGTGTTATTATTAAATCATGGTAATTGGCATATCCATCACCTAAAGTATTTATCTTTTCTTTCTATTGGGGACATTACAATTTGATGCTTTTTCTTACCAAAGTGACTTAATTAGAAAAAGTGGTATGAAATTTGTCCCTGACTGTAGCTGACATCCTCAGTGGCATCATCTGGACCCTGAAAGGCACTCAGATCATCTTTACCTCACTGGTTAGGTTTGTTACAGATGATGGCACTTACTAGGCTTCCTCCTTGCAGGCCAAGGTCAGGTCTGTGCAATCACTGATACATCGTGCTATAAGTGGATTAATGTCTCTGGCCAGTTGGGAAAGTCAACACATGAACTTAAAAAGAAATCTACCTGGGTTTCTAAGTTAGATTCTGTTGGTTCATGGCATTTATTCAGAGTAGATATGAAGCTGTAGGGGGCATGACTGAGATCAGTATTGCAAGTAGACTTCATTTTGTTGTTCAGAGTCTTGTTGACAATAGTCTTAAATAAATGCTGTATGAGACAAACAAAATGTATTTGGTCCCATGCAGTGTCAATTAAATAAATCAAAATTGCCAAAAAAAGTGATACATACATGGGAACATTCACAAAGGAACATAACTATATAGAAAGGATGAGTGAATCTGTTGGGAGACAATTCTCAATGGTTTTATTACATAGCTTGGGACTTCTAAGCAAAGGGGATGTTTGATTAGCAAACAACTAGAGATTTAGAGATGTACTTCCCCAGAAATCTCCCAAAGTAATAAAGAGAAATCCTTCTCTTTCTTCTCCCCAGAGACATTTGCCTAAATTGGGAGATTCTGCGGTAATCAGAATGCTGAAACGACTCCAGAGTTTCTGTCTCCCTGGTTTGTACATTTTGTGTGACCTCTCCCCATGAGTATCATAGGCTTTCACTTCCATGATTAGACTGCACATTTAGCAAAGGTTAAAAAAAAAAAAAAAGAAATTCCAGTGTAATTAATGTCCCTAATCAGTTGACTTTACATTAATCAACAGGAAGATCATCCTGGGCAGGCATGAGTTAACTAAGTAAGTCTTTTAACGCAGCACTCCTCTGCTGACCTTGAGGAAGCAAATTGCCACGCTGTGAATTGCCTACAGAGTGCCAAGAAAGGTAATAAAATAAAATCACTAACAAAGAAATTAACCCAAAAAATGCATAAAAAGAAGAAAAATAAAAAAAAGGGCTCTAGGATCTGAGAGTCACAGTCATAAAACTTCAAGAAACCAAATACTTCCAACCATTTATATATATATAGTTTTTTTTTAGATGGAGTCTCCTTTTTCACCCTGGCTGCAATGGCTCTATCTTGGCTCACTGCAACCTCCACCTCCAAGGTTCAAGTGATTCTCCTGCCTCCGTCTCCTGAGTAACTGGATTACAGGTGCCCACCACCACATTCAGCTAATTTTTTGGATTTTTAGTAGAGATGGGGTTTCACCATGTTGGTCAGGCTGGGCTCGAACTCCTGACCTCCAGTGATCCACCTGTCTCGACCTCCCAAAGTGTTGGGATTACAGGCATGAGCCAGTGCACCCAACTATATGAACTTGAAATAGCACCCCAAGCTCCAGATAAGAACACAGCTGGTTGACATCTAGATTGCAGCCTCTATAACCTTAAGCAGAGTACATAGCTAATCCACGTGCCCAGACACGTGATCCATGGAAACTTTAAAAGAATAAATATATAGCATTAAAGTTACGGCAATTTATTATGCAACAACAGAAAACCAATACACATGCCTTTCCTATATTCTGGGATGAGTAATATGTCTCTGGAGAAATATTGTGCCAACAATATTACACAATTTGAGAGTTTTCTAAATGTTGGGGTTTTTCTCTAGTGCATCCTACTTCATGTGCAGGTAGCATGTGGCCCATATCACATTGCTTTGCGGGGTTTGGGGCTTGGGAAACTAGCTCAAGATGTTCTGACTACTGTTTTGGTTATGAGTAATGAGTAGTCAGTTTCTCTGACCTATCTATCTTACATCTTCTTACATAACACGGTAGCAAGCAAACTTGTTAGCTTATAAATGAAGTAAAATATGAGACAATTCAGTTTAACAGTCACAAGCACAAAATACATGAACTTTTATATATTTTGTGACATCATAATTAAAATGGCTCAAATCCATTGATAACAAATATTAAAGATACTAGAAAAAAGGACACACTGCATACAAAAGAAAAAAGATCAAAAATAACTGCAGATTTATCACTGAAAATAATGCACACAAAAGAGTGGAGCAATATGTTTGAAGCATTAGGAGGAAACATTTTTTTTGAGATGGAGTCTCACTCTGTCACCCAGGCTGGAGTGCAATGGTGCAATCTCGGCTCACTGCAACCTCCACCTCCTGGGTTAAAGTAATTCTCTTGGTTCAGCCTCCTGAGTAGTTGGGATTGCAGGTGCACACAACTAAGCCCAGTTAATTTTTGTATTGTTAGTAGAGACAGGGTTTCACCATGTTGGTCAGGCTGGCGTTGAACTCCTGACCTCATGATCTGCCCACCTTGGCCTCCCAAAGTGCTGGGATTACAGGAGTGAGCCACTGTGCCCAGCTGGAAACTTTTAAAATATAGAATTATATACCTAGTAAAACAATTTTTTTCATAAATGAGAGCAAAATGAACACTGATTTAGACTTACAAAAACTTAAAATTCATCACCAGCAGATTTATACTATAAGGAATATTAAAGAAAGCTCTTCAGGCAGAATCAAAATGATATCAGATGCAAGTCTGCATTTTCTCAAAGGAGCTTAAGAGCACCAGAAATGGCAATTGAATATATAAACATTTTTCTTACTTAAATAGTTGTAAAGATAATTTGCTGTTAAAATATAGTAAAAATGTAGTGTGGAGTCTACGTATATATAAAGGTGAAATTCATGACAGGAAGGGTGAATAAAAGAACTGAAGTATAGTATTATGTTTGTTATAATACACATGAAATTTTATAATATCACTTCAAAGTAGACTCTATTAGTAAAAGGTATAACCATAAATCTTAAAACAATCATTAAAAAACATCAACCAAAAAGGTAGCAAATTAAAAAAAGGATAAAACAGAACCATTGAAAAATAATTAATCCAAAAGCAGGCCATGAAAAGAGAAAAAAGGGGGCTGAGACTGATGGGTAAAATGTAAAATAATTACTAACATGATAAATTTAAACCTAACTAAATTAATAACCACATTAAATGTACACAGTCTAAGTGTCCCAGTTGACAGACAGATACTATGACATAAAATAGCAAGATCCTACTATGTCGTGCTTACAAAAAAAAAAAAAATACTTTAAGTATAAAGATACATATAGGTTAAAGTAAAATGATAGAAAAAGATATATCATGTGCTATTAATACTAATCAAAGTAGATTTTAGAGCAAGGAACATTATCAGTAAGAAATAAATGTGATTTCAGGAAGAAAACAGATAAATTCAGTAAGATGACATAAGAATTCTAAATGTTTATGTACCTAATAATAGAACTTCCAAAGAAGTGAAACAAAAATTGACAAACTGCAAAGGAAACAGACAAATTCACAATCATGGTTAGAGATTTCAATGCCCTTTCTCAATAACTGATAGAAAAGTAGAAACTAACTCAATAAAGATATAAACAATGAACGACATTATTAACAAACTTTACTTAATTTACCTGTTGACATTTCTAAACTTACCTCTGTCTCCAACAACAGCGGAATACAGATTCTTCTTACATGTATATAGAACATAATCAGGGCCATAAACAAATCCTCAGTAAATTTAAAATGATCCATGATATACAAAGTATGTTTTCTGAAAATAATGGAATTAAATTAGAAATCAATAGAAATACTTTTGGAGAATGAATGGATATCCAAATAGCCATGAGTCAAATTCAAAAAAAAAAAAAAAAAAAAAAGAGGAAGAAATTAAAAAGCATTTTGAACGTAATGAAAATTGACACATAACAAGAAAATGTATGAGTTGCCACTAGGAGAGTACTGAGGAAAATAGTTATATCACCATACATCTATATTAAAAAAATTCAAGAAATAATTTAGCTTCTACCATAAGAAATTAGAAAGAGAGAAAATGAAACCAAATTATGTAGGAACAAAAGAAATAAAACAGATCATACTAAAATCAAACATAAAACATGAAAACAATAGAGAAAAATACTTGAAAACCTGACAGTGGCTATTTTAGAAAATAAGTAGCATTTATACATTTCTAGCTAGTTAAATACATTTAGGTAAAGGAGAGAGCAAAGACACAAATCATCAATATCAGGGAAGAAAAGATAATAGACTCTCGAGATATCCAAAAACCTTAAGAAAAATTAGTATCAATTATATGAAAACAAATTTGAAAACAGACTAAATGAACAAATTTCTTGAGAGGCACAAGTTAACAAGCTCATTAAAGAAAAATTTATGAAGACCTTCGTATCTTTTAAGAAAGTTGGCTATATACTTAAAACTATTCTGCTCCCCAAATATCTGTGGCCCAAATAACTTCATTGGCAAATTCTATAAAATATTGAAGGAATATATCAATTCTACACAAACTTTGAAGTACAAGGAATTTTTTTAACTCATTCAATGAGGTTAGCATTAACATGTTACCAAAACCTGGTAAAACAGGAAAAAGAAAAGTTCAAATTGATACCCTTCATGAACATAGATGCAAAGATTACAAACAACATTTCAACAAATACATCAAACAATATATATAAAAAAATACATCATGAACAACTGAGTATTTTCCAAGCAATAAAAAGTTAGTTTGACATTAAAAATTGATCAATATAATTCAATAACATGTTGAATTTAGTTCAACAAACTAAAAAACAAAATCTATATAATTAACTTAGTAAATGCAGGAAACTTATTTGAAAAATGAAATGATATCAAAAATGAATGTTTGATTAAAACAACAAAACAAAACAACAGCAACAACAAAACACCCTCAGCAAACAAGAAATAGAAAAGCTTTCTCAGTCTGATAGTAGACTTTTTGTAAAACCTATAACTAACATAATACTTGATGAAAAATTCAATGTTTTTCCTAAAAGATCATAATCAAGACAAGAATATTCACTTGTTTCATTTCTATTCAACATTGAGTAGAGTTTCTAGCCTGTGCAATCAGACAAGAAAAATGCATAGAGCACATCCTTATTGCAAAGGAAGTAAAATAGTCTTTATTCACAAGTGGCATTACAGTCTATGGAGAAAATTAGATAAAATCTATAAAATATTCATACTAGAACAAATAAATGAGTTTACTACCTTGCAGGATAAAATATTATAACATAAAATGAATTATATTTATTTACTAGCAATGACAACAAGAAATTGACATAGAAATACTATTTACAGTAGCATCAAAATTGAAGATATTTAGAAATACTTCTAACAAAAGTTGTGAAAGATTTTTACATTGAAAAGAATAAAATGTTACTGAAAAAAAAATTAAGCATGCAAATAAGTGGAGAGCTATATATCTTTTGTGTAACAGAAGACTTAATCTTGTGATGAGAAGCCAATTCTTTCTAAATTGGTCTATAGATCTGATAAAATCACAATACTTAAGTTGGATTTTCCTCGGAATTGAAAAGTTGATTCTAAAATTCATCTGGAAAGAGAAACGACCTAAAGTCAATCAACATAATTCTTTGTCTTAACAAAGGAATAAAATAAAAAGTTATCAATGGAAGAATAAAATACATTTAATAAAATGTATCTCTCTTTTAAAATGAAAACTCGCAGCAAAGTAAATATTAAAAAAGAACAGTCTAAGTTTATTAAAGCTTATGTCCTAGTTATCTCACATTATTTTCATGGCCTCTTCTACACAGTTCTTCATGTCTTTTATGTGGATGCTGTTATCTGAGGACTTTTGATTATGTTCAAAGTGCCCATGTTACATGACTGGCAGTTAATTGTCGCTGTTGACTGAAAACTCAGTTGGTGCTGTCAATCGAAGTACCTATACACAGCCTAGCCACGTAGCTTGATTTCTTACACCATGGTGGATGGGTTCTGAGTATCTGGAAAGTAGGCACTCCAAGAAATTCAGGCAGAAGCTGCACAATCTCTAATGTCCCCAAACATCACTTCTACCACGTTCTACTGTTCAAGCAAATACCAAACCTAGACCCAGACCAAATTCTTTGGTGGGGGCGGGGTCGGGGAGAGGGCAGAATTTGACTCTAGAAAGCATGTAATACAATAGATATTGTTAAAGCTTTCTTTGGAAAATAAAATCTGCTATAGAATATCTAAAGAAGCCTACATCTACTTTCAAATGTATTTGTGAAATGTTGAATATTCACCCCTGAAATCGGATACAAATAAAAATTTTCACACCTGTTTCTTTTATTTCACAGGAAGTACTGGTCAATGGCATAATAAATATTAAAAAAAGATTGAAAAAGTTATAAAACTGTCCATATTTGCAAATGCCATCATTGTGTGCATTGAAAATTCAAAGGAACATAAATAAAAACAAACTATTAAACGAATGAGTAAATTTTAAAAGGCAGTTGAATAAAAGTTAATATAGAAAAGAAAAATTGATTTACATACTGGCAACTTAAACAAAACTAAATTTACACAAACGATATCATTTATAATAAAATATTGAATAAACATTAATATATTTGATGAAGATATGCAAGGTATTTAAACTAAAAAGTATAAATATTGATAAGAGTAATTAAACACCACCCAAATATCAAGAGATATGTCATAGATTAGAAGATGCAGTTACTTAGAAGTCAGTTGTTCCAAAATTGATCTATAGATTTAATGCAATCTCTATCAAAATTCCCTAGACTTGTCACAGAAATTGACAAAATTTAAAGAAAAATAATTTGTATGGAAATGTAAAGATATTTGAATGTTCCAAAGAATTATGAAGTAGAGAAATAAATATGATAACCAATACTGTTTGATTTCAAAATTTATTAAAATGTTATCATGATTAATACAATGGATATTGGCATAAAGACAGGCAAAATGATTGGTGTAAAAGAGGAGAAAACAAAATAAACCCATACATATATTGTCAATTGATACTGTCAAAAACATCAGGATAATTCGACAAACAAAGGAAAAAGTTTTCAATAAAACATGCTTGAACCACTAGATATTATATAGAAGAAATTTTGTTGTCTACTAAATCATAACATACATATAAATTTGATATGAATCATACGTATACATATGAAAGTTAAAAATACATATAGAAAAAAGATTGGAGAATATCCTCACTATTGTGAGGGTAAAATAAGAATTCTTTGGACACAAAATCTGAAAACAAAAATTAAAAAGATTAAGTGGACTTCATCAAAATTGCAAATTTCTCTTCATCAAGAACCAGCATTAAGGAGATGTAAATAATAAGTCACAGATTGGAAAAGAAAATTTTGAAAGAATTTATCGGTTAAGAGTCTTACAGCTAAAACATATTACGTACACTCCTACAAATCAATAATAAAAAGATATATACATTTAAAATGGCATTTCACAGGGAAAATGGTCAATAATCATATAACTTCAAAAGTTATCAAGGAATTAAAATTGGAAGCACAATGAAATACTACTCTACATCCACCTGAATGGCTAAAATTATATGACAAAAATGTGACACCACAAAATATGAGTAAAGATTGTGTCCAGTTGGAAATTTACATTAGTGAGAGTATAAAATAGTGCAACCACACGGGAAATCTCTTTGTTGGCTTCTAAAAATAAGTAAACATTGTCTGTCTCGTGATTCAACACTTCCATTCTTAGATATACCAATATGAATGAATATATATATAGCCACATTCACAGAAGCTTTATTGTAATGGCTCTAAATTTGAAACAACCTAAATAACCATCTGTGTTTTTGGCAAGTCATACAATAGAATATGGCACAGAAATAAAAAACAAGACAGCTATAGCAAGAATGTGAAAACACTATGTTGAGTGAACCAACATAAAAAGATTACATCCTACTTAATATCACATAGAAGCATTCAAAGACCAGACAAAGCTTATCTACGGCAATAATTAGAATGGCAGCTGCTTCTGTGGAAGAGTGGATTGACTTTTTAGGGCACAAGTCAACTTCCCATGGTAAGAAAAAATATTCTTTATGTTGAACTGGATAATGTTTATTTATATAAATTTATAAAAATTACATTTTAGTTATAGGAAATTTTATTATATGAAAATTATAAAATCTTAATATAATACAGAATAAATACTTAAAAATAACATCTCAATAAAATACTTGAAATAAAAATAACATTTAGATAAAATATTACAAATAACAAAACAAAAATAAATTGCTGATTCTTACAAACCAGTGCAGTGCTTCTTTTATTTTGCTCATGTCAAATTTCTACCTTAGTAACCTCCTCCTCTTTTCATCTGCTCTTCTTTCTAGATTTATTTAAAATGTGGTTTCAGAAAATCTTAATGTACTTGCCCACTTATTTTTTGTGTTTCTACCACAACCACAAATAATTATCAACATTTTAGCACTTTGCACCTAATTATCTGTTGCTGATTTGGTGACCACCTCATCCTCCCTTTTTAAGTTCCCAATTCCTTCATTATGATAAAGAAGAAACCAAAGACAACAGTTCACAGAACCTCCTTCCCATGTTTCCAGGTTAAGTTTGTCAATAGAGAAACTCACTTGAGACTTGGAAAGTGGAATGGAAAGACAGCACATTATTTCCTGGAGCAGTTGCAGAGACATTTGTGAACAGGTACGGGATCTGTAGATTTTAGGTATGCTTCTTGAGAAGTACACACCCTGGTACTGCAACCTGAGAATTATGGGGTGCCTTCCAGTGATTTCCCTTGAGAGTCACTCACTTGAGTCTCCGAGATGATTCTACTCTGCAGCCCAGGTGCAAACCACAAATATAGCAACAGTTGAATTTTTCTGACAAACTGAAGTGTCTTTCACATTGTGAGCTCAAATAGTTAATAGCAAGTTATTTGACCCTCACTCCTTTTGCCTTCCAGTGGTTGTGAAGACTCTGTTATACAATCCCTTATAATGGAATTCATACAGAACACTTTCTTCCTGAAAGACCCCATGAATGATTTAAAGACTTAATACATTTTATGAAAATTATTTCTTTATGTGTTCTACTCCTCTACTAACTTGTGTTACTTGGCTATTGCAATTCCACAAAAACTTAAGTACAGAGGTTGAAATCTCATTGAATTACATGTTAAATCTGCATCCTTGAAGAAACAAAGCAAATTGGTCAGAGTTTATTACTTTGAATACCCAACTGCATAAGACATGGTTTGTGATCTGAAAGTGAATTTGTAGTTAGAGTTGAGGGCTCTCTTTGCTTTTCTGATACATCAGGCAGTATAGAAGATACCACCCTGCACTCCTCATTGGGCTCCTTCCCCCAGCAGCACACACAATTGGAGGTTGATGTGTCACATGGCACCTGGAATAAACTTGTGTGCTTGAATGCTATCTGCCCCACGTAGGGGGAGAAGGCTCAAAAAGTAGACTACTATCTAAATGATCTCTCAGCCTATTCTTTACTATGCTCTATCAAGAAAGTCAGTTTTCACATCTGAAAGATATCATCCTCTACCCTTGATACACATTAGAATCATCTGAGGATTTATTTTTAACGTTCAAGGCCCATGCTCAGCTACCATGATTAATTTGTGCAGTTAGTTCTAAACTTTCCCAAGTGAGCTAATAAACAGATGTGAATGAGAACCACTATAAGTAAGAGGGTATCTTAACTAACATCTTTTTAGAAGCGTCTTTTTTATGCAAACTTAAACTTTACTTATAGTTAGAAAAGAAATTAAAATAAACTCTCATATACCAGCACTAATTATAATTTTTGTCAGTTTTGCTTCATGACTTTTCCTGAAGTGTCGTGTCTTGAAGTGTCATTCCACTTTAGTGTGCATCACCAACTCATCAATACGTCTTCCCCCAAATCACAGTATGAATTATCATACCCACAAATTACAATAGTTCCTTAATATCATCTAATGCTCAGTTCATCTTCCTGAATTTTCTAAATCTCCTAATTGTCTCTGAAGTGTCTTTCTACAATGAGTTGCTGGGCTGGACATGATGGCTCACACCTGTAATCCCAGCACTTTGGGAGGCCAAGGCAAGTGGATCACCTGGGGTCAGGAGTTTGAGACCAGCCTGGCCAACACAGTGAAACCCCATCTCTACTAAAAATACAAAAAAATGCCAGACGTGTTGGTGTGCACCTCTAATCCCAGCTACTTGGAAGACTGAGGCAGGAGAATTGCTTGAACCCAGGAGTTGGAGGTTGCAGTGAGCCGAGATCGCTCCACTGCACTCTGACCTGGAGATAGAGCGAGACTCCGTCTCAAAAAAATAAAAAATAAATAAATAAAATTACAAAGTGAGTTGTTGGAAAGAGGGCTAGATATTGTTTCTTAAATCTTTAATGTAGAAAATCCACTCCCATTCCTTTACATTTTAGTCATGAACTTGTTGGGAGGAAAATACCAATTCTCTTTGAGGTTTAGCAAATGTATCCTGGTGGTATTTACATGCCCCTCTATTCCCTGCATTTCTTATAAAAGGAAATTTAGATCTATGGACTTGACTAAATTCAGATTGAAATATTAGGCAAGAATAACTTAGAGATGAAGCTAAGTATTTCATATTGTATCACATCAGTATACATGTGTCATTTATTTTCTATTGGTTCAGATAAAATTAATTTTGAGGTTCAGAGAGTTACAGTCTAATTCCTCCATTACAAAGCTTTATATCACACCAGCTTACTCTTTAGTGGACTGCGAATACTCAGTTTTGAGTTAATTTTTCATATAATGGTATTGGCTTGAATAGATTATTTAATAATAAAGGGCAGTAGTGATTTAAAAAATATTTTATTGTATTTACACTATATGTGATTCTTTTGTAAAAAACAAAAACTAATTCTTATTAGTTATAGTTATTTGGTTACCTTGAGATATAGTTCCTTCTGGAAGACAAAATAAATAATTAAATCACCAACTTTTGGGTTAAAGATTTTGTACAATTGTTACTTCCAGAAAGAATTTAGAATTATTTGGCCTACTTCTTGGCTTATTTCAAATAATCTTAAAAAATAAAATCAACAATGGTAATTGAGCGATTTTTAAGCCACCAGGACCTAAATTTTGAATAAGATGTAAGCAGAGGCTCTTACCCATTCCTTAGCCCAAACCTCTCATAAATGTGGTAAATTTCTTTTCAGTTACCAGAAACTTAGAGGAATTTCTGCTAAATGTAAGAATAAAATAATTTAATTTAAAAAGACACATAATTGTCATTCTGAGAGGAAATAGTATGCCCCAGAAGAAAGTAGAGATGAACCATTTTAAAACACTGGAGTCAGCTTGAGGAGGGTTCCATTAAAACTGAACTCAACACAAAAATAATACGGTAGTGAAAATAACGATTGCATTTATTGTAACTCATACATTACATAAAACTGTAACTTACTAAAGTATTTATGGTTGAAATAAAATAATGCTTGGGATTTTATACAAAATACTTCAGTGATAAGAGAATGTATGTGTTGGGTGAAACAAGATTATACCTATATTGGTATTGGTAAAGTACATAGTATATGGCATTGTTTTAACACCATTTTCTTTACCTTTGTAGATTTAAATTTTTTCATTAATAATCTATGAATTCATAATGATATTTTTTAAAAAACTGAAAAGTTGTACAAAGTGAATATCTCACGTTTGGAGGTAGCTATCATTAATTTGACTTTTGACAGACTCTGATGCTTAAATATTTAATACGCTATTAGAACTTCAAAATGATGTATTTTTTTCTATAAGAAAACATTAAAATTTCTTTCAAGCCATTAACATTTCTATCACTATTTTTCTCCTCTCTTTGATAGATGTAAACAAAAGGATTTCTGTTTCAGTAATTTAATGGAGTAAATTATTCAAGTTGAAGGCAGACCCAGAAGTAATAATTCTACTTAGGCTAATCCAACACTTGGCAATATGAATTGATTGTTTCTGTTGTAATTAGTGATAGGAATGTCTCCTAATTATTATCATATTTAAGTTTTGCTTACATGGAATAAAGCTTCAAAGTTACTAGTCCCATATCAATGGCCCTATTAGGAAGAGGATTCTGAAATATAAGACCAAAGTGTATATATGAAGACCCACTGGTGGTTGAGACCCAGATTCTAGTCCAAGCTCTGCTACAAGAGCAAAGTTATTTAAAAGCCTTATTCTCTCAGCTCATAAAATAGAATTTTGTAGAGAAGATCTCTATTTCTGCCGGTGATGGCTGGGTAAGAAGTAGATGTCACACTTCACTAACAATGGAATAACCAGAAAATCTTGCATTTAGTTATATTTCTTAAAAGATTCATTACATTTTTTAAAAAACTGGTAAATAACAAAGCTAGATAACTAATGTGTGTTTTTTTTTTTTTTATTATACTTTAAGTTCTAGGGTACATGTGCATAACGTGCAGGTTTGTTACATATGTATACTTATGCCATGTTGGTGTGCTGTACCCATCAACTCGTCAGCACCCATTAATTCATCATTTATATCATGTATAACTCCCCACTGCAATCCCTCCCTCCTCCCCCCTCCCCATAATAGGCCCCAGTGTGTGATGTTCCCCTTCCCGAGTCCAAGTGATCTCATTGTTCAGTTCCCACCTATGAGTGAGAACATGCGGTGTTTGGTTTTCTGTTCTTGTGATAGTTTGCTAAGAATGATGGTTTCCAGCTGCATCCATGTCCCTACAAAGGACGCAAACTCATCCTTTTTTATGGCTGCATAGTATTCCATGGTGTATATGTGCCACATTTTCTTAATCCAGTCTGTCACAGATGGACATTTGGGTTGATTCCAAGTCTTTGCTATTGTGAATAGTGCTGCAATAAACATACGTGTGCATGTGTCTTTGTAGTAGAATAATTTATAATCCTTTGGGTATATCTAGACAAACCTAGATAACTAATGTTAAAGCATAATACAGATTACTTATGGGCTTGACTTTTAAAAAACATAAACCCAGTTTAATTCTACTTAATTAATTTGGTATTGACAACAGTTTATTTCATGGAATGAGAGTTCCATTAGAGGCTCTGGAAAAACACAGGGAAATAATTCTTTGGTCAAGTAAATTTGGAAAACATATACTTACACTTGAAAACTCACGAGGCATATTAAAATCTTTAAGAAGACTTCACGAAATATTGTTAAGTTCCCTTTAATCTAGCACTTTCCAAATACATCTGAATACAGAACCCTTTGCAGCTATGTAACACCTAGTAATATGCTGTGGAACTAGTGTTGTTTTTCTTTCTTTTCGACAACACAAATTTATTACACAAGAGCTGTGCGACATGTGCTGTGATAGGCCCAGGGATTATAAAGGTGAACATATGCACAAACTTTGCCAATATCATGTTTATAGTCTCGAGGGTGAATGAGTCTTTTATCTCTTCTTTTTATGCCTCTCTAGTCTTATTTTATTGTTTCTCAATGTGTGGGAGAAAATATATAATAGATATTTCTAAATCAACTGGGGGATATTTGTTACAATACACCTGTCTACTCTTCCCACCTCCAGTGTTCTTCTTTCCAATATTCAAATATACGTTTGGGGAAAATAACTGTACAACAAAAATGTTCTTATTGTGGTTCTAAAACTGATCTCATTTTATAACCATTGCTCTTGTTGCCAGAACTCCTTAAACTCACCCATGATGCCTACATGCTAAACCAGGTGTTCTATATCTTTTTCCCCTAATTCCTTTGCTTCTTAAACATCAGCACATATAGCCCTTGTTTTAATTCCTCTTTAACAGTAGTAATTAGTGTTCATGAGTTTTAAATGAGACAGAAGAATCCCTCCTAATAGTTAGCTATTAAATCGCACTGCTTGTAAACCTATTTTAAAACACTCTACTAAGAAATATGGATGCCTGCTCTTTGTACAATGCATAATAGAGAATGTAAAGAAGCTTCAGCCATGGAATCACCTTCCAAAAGGCCTGAGAAGTTTATGCATGAATGGTTAGGTAAGAATGAAAGACATGCATTCAATCCAATACAAGTAGAATCTTAGAATACAGTGAGGATTACTGAGGAAGCTCTCTCTGGACAACTGATGGTTAAATTTCATGCAGTAAATAGTGTTTCTAAAATAAAAGTACAAAATAAGTAAAGTCAAAATAAAATGTACAAAATAAATAAAAGAGCAAAATAAAGCAGAAGATAGAAATAGAGAAGTACATTTAGAATAAAGCTAGGTTCATAATATTTGACTGGATTAGAATGTTGTAGCAGAAAATATTAAAAAGACAATTTAGCATGGGGTTGTTGAAGAAGTCAAGAATGAAAAAGTAGAATCAAAATTAAGGCAGAAAAAAGAAACACCATGACTTTTACAGTTTTTATCCTTTCACTATTATTTCTATATATGATTGCCAAATCACTTTGCCTACAGTTGTAGAATGCTCAATAATGGCTACCTGGGAAAACAACGACCATAGAAAGCCCCAACCAACCATCCACATAAAAACCACTTCAGATTCTGAGAAATAACTTGTAGGGCACATTTGTAATACCATAGTGTAATAAAAGCAATTTTTCAGCACTCTCAAGGGCACTGTATATTTACCAAATCTCTTTCAGAATATTTCCTTTTTAGTAGTTATGACTTAAAACTCTAGATAGCTGCCATTCACTCATGAATGAGGTGATTGCTCAGGTTGTCACATTTTGATAGGTTATTGATAAGTAGATGCAGACAGCAATCTTTCAGCTCAGTTTTCTTCCATTATTCCCCCAAACCTCAAATTCACCTCCATGTTATAATAGAAGCAGTGTTTTTTGGAATATATTTGCATATGACTTGGTTAATGGGCTTTGAGAGGTACATGAGCATGCCCACAGCAGAGCTTGCTTAAGGGGCTTACAAGAGATTTCTCTTTATTGTTAAATGTGGCATGTCCGCAAAGTTTCAATGTCAGAAAAAACCCAGAAGCATTTGTTTTGTACCTGTCTTGTGTCTGGAAAAGCTCAGATGACAAGGCTGTCAACTTGTCAGTTTTATGAGTACAAAAGAAATTTCAACTAAGAGTAAAGCTGAAAATTTCGTATTTCGTTGAAGCACCCCTTAGGTTGCGTTTTCAAAAAGGATATAGTTTTGCACCCTTGCCAAAATGCAATTACACGCACAGTTGCACCTTCAAATACATAGGAATATTTTCATAAGAGTAATTTACAGTAAACTAGTGCAATTAGACACTGAGAAGATTTTTCTTCCATGCAGTTATGTGACTAATAGAACAGCAAATGGTATTATAGATAATTTAGAGAAGTCAGAAAAGTGTTTGCCAACACAGTCACTGACAATCAGTGTCAGAGTGATATCAGTATTATTTGGTTTCACCTATTCATTAATGTAAGTGAAGTCCCCATAGTTTTAAACACAGTACATAAAACATCTTCAAAATACAAAGGGGGAAGAAAGAGAGCCTGAGATCATTTATTTACCAACATCTGAACTATATTAATGTTTGCAAACAGCATCTTCAGCTTCTAACTTCAAAGACGTTTCTTCAAACACAGACCATGGCCAGCAGGAATTCTAGCCACTCCCATGTAGACAATTCCCTGCCCTGTAAAATTTACTCTTAGTCATCTCTGACGAGTGGCTCATTTGTTCACTAAGCATTTTCTAAAAGAAGAATCCAGAAAACCCGTAAGTGGTTGACATATATTTCTTCTCATTATTTTCCTAAGAAAATAGGAATGATTAGCCTGTTTCAGCCAATAGTGCTTTCCCATGGGATAAAGATTTCACATTCCATTCAGTGAGAGTTACTGATACTGTTCCCAGCTGTTTTGACAAATTGGTAACGAAAGAATATGTTCTAATGAAACCAGTTGGAAGATTTGTGAATTCCAGCAGACACATGATGGCATAATGCAAAAATAGACCAAAATTACTTAATGCTAAGCTTACATTTATTTATATATGATATATACTATGTTATATATATATTTACAATGAGTTATATAACATTATGTATCTATGTATAACCTTATTATATATAATATATGATTATATATTAGAAACATGTTGTATTATATATTAGAAACTGTTGGACAGTTAGAAACATGAAAGTTGACCTACAACCCGAGTATCTTTGGTATTATCCTGAGAAAGAACAACAAAATTGGTCAAATTTTATGAGTTTCCCATGATAGGCAACCAATGAAAGGAGTTTCAAAACACTGGTAATTCCGAATTCATAAAAATTAATTAAATTTAATCTTAAAGGAAAATATATATACTTTCATATGCAAAGATAAGCAATAATGTAAGTCCACCAAGAAATTTAAATACGTGTTTTCAAATAGCTTTAAACAGTTTCCATGGAGATTTAAAGAGGAGAGAAAGCAGTAGGTGATAGGCCAATGCTTTGTATATTTCATAAGATCTCGAAGATGACTTGAGACTTTCCAGCACTGACAATAATGGGTACAAGTCACCTCCAGAGACTTGATCATACAGCTATCATATTAGTTTTAGAACAACCAGGGTATAAAAACTTATTTATGTATTATATGGAACAGGATAGAAGGGTGCATGGCAAAAAGGAAGGCTAGAGAGAAAACCCAGATTAAGCCTTTAGTCATAAGTATACGTGTAAATAAGTTTACACTGAAATTATAATTTAGAACAAAAAAAGAGTGTCCATTTAAACCATTTAAACAAATATATAGATAAATAAATTGAGTAATGGTCTTTTTTAGCTGGTTTCCTATTTCATTATTGCTGTTACCTAGGATTGAATTTCCCTATATATGATGAAGAGTATTGGTTTAGTGTGTGTGTATCAGAATCACCTGGTAGACCTGGTAAACCGTAGGTTGCTGGGCCCCATCCATAGAGAATGAGAATTGGGAATGACCACTAGAAACATGAAAGTTGACCTACAACACGAGCATCTTTAGTATTATCCTGAGAAACAACAACAAGCAAACTATTCAAATTTCTGATTCAAGGGGTCTGGATGAGGCTCCCAAATTGTATTTATACCATGTTCCTAGATGACACTGATGCTGCTGGTCTTTGGACCACACTTGGAGAACAATTGGTGCAGTGGAATTTCTATTAATAAATAAGTAAGGTGTTCATTGTGATATGTTTGGGAACAATGACTTAAAGAACATCAATTGGATTTATTTTCTGCAGTATTTACCAATACATTTAATATACAATATTCTTTGTGAGTATTTTCAAAGAAATATTGCACCAGATGCAGTTAACCAGACAAGGGAGTCTTTATTCAAGACTATGGAAATAGGGGAGACAGACTGAACTTAACTCTGTTAAAAGAAAAGACAGGACTCTTTAAACACTGGAGTATGCTGGTGGAAAAGTACTGGAAACTTTGGGGGGAAGTCAGTAAATGTTTTTGACAATCTGTGTTTGCTAGTTGGTGTTTATTGTAGTTAGGCTTCTACTCTTCTACAGAGACTAAGATAGAGGTCCTATCATTTTTGTTGTCTTGTTTGTCTGTTGCTGTTTTGTTTGTTTGTATGTTTTACTGGAATCTGGTGGAAGCAAAAGAGGCTCTATCTTTCTTCATGATTACATTTCATAGGCAAGGAAGACATTCCTGGCTCAGAAAACTGGCAAGAGACCGGGAGAAGATTTACATCTCAGAGGGCCAAGGAAAGAACTTGTAATTGCAAGTTATCTAAAGTAAATGCTCTAATAAAAGGGAGGTCAAAGAACAGTAGTAAGAAAGAAACCTGTCTAAAGTCAAACTGAAGGCAGCGTTAAGACGACTGTGGTCACTATTCAGGATTAGGGCATAGATGTGTTGTTTCTCAACATTATTTGTCATAGAACTACTCTTTTTCAGGAGCACTTTGTGGTATTAATTTTTTGAAGCAGAAATGCTTTATTCTATGAGGCTTGTGTACAAGGCTAAAATGTTCTGAGTCAATGCTATTTAAGCTACTTGCTGTGTTAATTGCCAAACCAAACAATGTATTCCTCTGAGAAGGAATTACTTAAATGAATAAATGGTTGAGTGAGGCCTTAAAGCCTAGAAGTGGGAAACACATAAGGTAGATGAATTTTGTAGAATCTGGTCCTTATTTTTAGAATGCTAACACATCAATTAACTTTGATGTGAATATGTTACATATGCATATGGCAGTAGAAATGCTTAGCATCTTTAGATATATGCCTGTATTTTTAGCTACATATGTGCTGTCAAAAGTAAGTGCTGGAGGTATCACATATGCACAAATGCAACCTGGTTCTTATTCTTTTACATTCTTTGTCTTCTCACTGTCTTTTTTAAGATGCAGACAAGTAGCAAGTCGATCTTTGATATAACTTATTTTTTAAATTTAGTCACACGTTGTCCAAACATTCTTCTAAGTTTATCATAAAATACTAGACAATTTTTAAAATCATATGTATTTTTTCTTCTTTCATTTAAAAATTTTTTTTTTGAGATTCTTTGTGCTGTCTTATAATAAAAGGCAGCACTCCCCACCTACCACCCTCCAATGCCCCATTCTCACTCACAGAGAGAAACACATTTCTATTTTAGGAGATATTTGCCATCATATTTCTAAATTACACACTTATGGTAATACAGTATATTGATTTTTCAATTACACATGTTATCTGTTGACTTCCTCATAAGTAAAATAAGGGCTTAGCATTCTTAATCTGTCCCTCAACATTAAAGTCACACATTAAATATTTTCCCAATGTTATTTATATCACAATTTGCAAAATGGTGTTATATATTTCCATTATTATGAAATACATAATAACGTATGGTGTTATTCACAGCTGATATATATATACCATACTATGATTACATTTTCTTTCTTATGTATCTTCCCACCCTCCCCTCCAGTTTAATTATTTTCTTATTAGATGCTTACCTATCAAACTTTCCCCCTAAATGAACCATGACCAAAAGGACTCTAAGGACTCTAAAAAGCCTTGTCAAGTACCTCATGTGATTTATCAGGGACAGGGTTTTCTTTTTTTTCTTCTTTTGAGACAGTGTCTCACTCTGTTACCCAGGCTGGAGTACAGTGGCACCATCTCGGCTCACTGCAACCTCCGCCTCCTGGGTTCAAGTGATCCTCTTGCCTCGGCTCCTGAGTAACTGGGATTACAGGTGCCCGCCACCACACCTGGCTAGTTTTTGTATTTTTTTAGTAGTGACGGGGTTTCACCATGTTGGACAGACTGGTCTCAAACTACAGACCTCAAATGATCCACCTGCCTCGGCCTCCCAAAGTGCTGGGATTACATGTGTGAGACACCGTGCCTGGCCAGAGACAGGGTTTTCTAGGCAATATGATCCTCTTGCCTCAGTCTGGACAGGTGATTTTCCGAGAATGGTACATGGGTATCACTTGGGACTTGCCAGCACCATCATCCAAGAATACCCTATTCATTCCTGGAGTGAATATCCTCTTGCCTGGATTTTATATCTTCTTCCCTACTTAGTTCCTTTTTGTTGATCTTTTCCCTCTCTAGTGTCTTGAGAATGTATCCATGGAACATTATTTGAGACTATACAAATACAAAAATATCTGCCTTTTATCGTCAGACTTAAGCAATGATTTTGGATTATTTTATCTCTTTGGGGATTTAAATAGCAAAATGATGTTCAAAGAAAAAAAGGCAAAGTGGGAAGTGGCATTATGGGTTCTGCCAGATTGTTAGCAACACTTCACGACACTTAAGTCCTTCTATACTCTGCCCTGTAATACAGACACTGGGAGCCCAAAAGTACATTTCTTAGAGCCCCTCCTTGTAGGGATCTGGGCTAGATTCCACCAATGATAGACCCTTGCATGAGAAGTGGGAGGCTTATAAGAAAGTATACTTATTGCTTCTCAGGAAGAGGGGGCAGGAGAGTGGGCTTCAGCAAATTAAAGATTCCTCATCAGTCTTTTTCTTTAGAAACAACCTGTTTCTATGTGGGAGACAACAAGGGATTTACAGAAATGTGGGCTTCTTCAGTCATCGCAGAGCTAAAGGCAAGAATTGAGGTCGAATGGCAGCCTTTCTAACCATTTTTCCTCTAGCCCTTCCAATTGTTTTGCAAGTCCTTATTTCCATGTTACCAAATAAATAGATAATAGATTAGATAGGTAGATAGATAATAGATAGATGATAGATAGATAACACCATACATCCCAAACAAATGAAAACCTTTCTTTTTTGAAATCTCTGGAGTGCTTTTTCTCTTAACCAAAGACTAACAGATATAATTTTAATCCACACAAAAAAGTAACTCTTAAAATGTTATGAGCCTCGGCCGGGCACGGTGGCTCAAGCCTGTAATCCCAGCACTTCGGGAGGCCGAGGCGGGTGGATCACGAGGTAAGGAGATCGAGACCATCCTGGCTAACACGGTGAAACCCCGTCTCTACTAAAAAATACAAAAAAGCTAGCCGGGTGAGGTGGCGGGCGCCCGTAGTCCCAGCTACTTGGGAGGCTGAGGCAGGAGAATGGCGTAAACCCGGGAGGCGGAGCTTGCAGTGAGCTGAGATCCGGCCACCGCACTCCAGCCTGGGCGACAGAGCGAGACTCCGTCTCAAAAAAAAAAAAAAAAAAAAAAAAAAAAAAAAAAAAAAAAAAAAGTTATGAGCCTCATCTACTTACACTGGCAAAAATTTGGAAGTTGATTTTTGTTCTCTTTGTTTTTATTTTTAAGTTTTATTTTTTGGTAATGTAGAAGAAGGATTAGTAGAGAGATGTAGACTAGAAAGGCTGGTGTAGAGAATTTTCCCAAGACTTTCATTCATGGTAAAAAAATTTTTTGATATTGGAGAAAACAGAGATCAAATTAACCGCAGAAGACAGCAGATTCCACTAATGATAGACCCTCAGATGAGAAGTGGGAGGCTTATAAGAAAGGATAGTTATTGCTTCTCAAGAAGATGGGGAGGGAGGGTGAGTTTCACCAAGAAGAATTAAAGAAAGAGCTAAGAGAGTCAAGAAAACAGGGTACAGGGAGATGAAAGTGCGGACAAATGCTACGAAGAGTGGGGTGAGAAGGAAGAAAATATTGAGGACTTGGAGGGTTAGATGCTTTGCCATAACTGTGTAGTTTAAAATAAAGAAAGGAAGTTATACAAATGTGTAAGCAAATTGTTAATTAAAATTCCTTAATGTTTTTGTAGAGATGCAGGTTTGGAATTCTTTTCAAAACTTACTTTGCATTACCGGCTAGCAACGGTCACTGTCCCTTTGTAATCAGGGCTGATCTGAGACTGGGTTATATAGAGGTTTTCTGTTTAGGCGGGTTGTATCAATAGTGAAATAAAAAAAAAAAATTGCTCAAATATAGCTTCAGTTGACCAAGCAAGCTCCATTCCCTGTCAGCTATCTGGCACCTTTTCCTTAATCTGGCACAGTTTCTTTAATCTATCATGAGAAAACTATTCTTAAAATAAAGATTTTCTTCAAAATATGCATAAGAAAAAAAGACACAATTCCATTTTTGAAGTTCTATCCATAGTCAAAAAAAAAAAAGTTCCAGACAATAAAGTGTTCTCATATTACTTATCCTCTCAGGCCACTGCCCAGGCTATCCTTTCTCCCCTAATAACACATACAACTGGTTTCCTATAGCACACACAACAACAATAGCCACCACTATCACCATCCTGTCTTCTGAGATTTAAGATTTCTTGGACGCAAGCAGCAAGAAATCTAGCATCTTATTTTTTTTTCTCCTCTAATGTTATTTTCTAGGTTTTGTTCATCCAACTTTAGAGTATAAAGAGGAAGATTAGTCAAGATGGAAACTTTTGCTCCTAATGACCAACACCAGAAATTGACTTCTATTATTAATCCTTTACTGTATGTCAAGTATGATGTTAGATGTTTTCACATTTTCTCCCTCTCAATCCCTCAGCATTCCTACAAGACACACTTAGACTCAAACTTAACAAAATACATGTTATACAAACATATGCTCACTCATACACATACACAATATCTGTTTGAAGCATTAGAAAACTCCATTTTATTGGTCCTTGTGTTCTTATCAGCTAAGCCTGCAGTTTTTAATAATCTTTTCCTTTGTATTTCTTTTTTTAAAACAAAAATCTGTCTCTCAAATTTTTTAAATATTTAATTTAATTTTATGTTTCGGGATACATGTGCAAGACATGCAGGTTTGTTACATAGGTAAAAGTGTGCCATGGTGGTTTGCTGTACCTACCAACCCACCACCTAGGTATTAAGCCCTGCATGCATTAGTTATTTAGCCTGATACTCTCCCTTTCCTTTGAAATTTCATACTACTTCCCTTTTCTAGTAGGAGGAGATTTAATGTGGCTACAAGCTTCAAATAGGATCACAAATTAAAATTACTTTTATTATTGCATTCTTTTTCTCAGTATACTTTAATCATGTTTGTTCTAATTCCTGCTCTAAATTTGATTTTATAATTCTCCCCTCAGAGTTATTTCTATGTTCTGCTATTTCTTCAGCCCTGAGATATGCTTTCTTCCTATCATTCATTTCTCCCTTACATAATGAATGCAAAAAATTCTCAGAAACAATAGGACTTATAAATAGTGAGAAATGTCACATTTGACATCATATATTTTTCCATATATGTCTATATTTCCTTCCACCTATTAAGGGAAAAGCAATTTATGTACTTTAGGATGTATTTTTTTTTAGCATAGAGATTAGACTAATTTTCACTGAATCCCACCAATACTCTATTAGTTATTATAGATAGCAGAACAGGCATTTTTGTATTGAACATGCTATGCTTTCAAAAGTTTTGATGGCTCTGTGTAGGAAATAAGCAGTGACTTATTATAGAGAGAGTCAATTGCCTTTTATGGGGGGAAAAAAAAAAGACAGACAGAAGGTAATACCTTAGACCTGGGAGCTTTGTTACCTGTGATCTCTGACTTCTTGCTCACTAGAAGTCTCTGATTTAAAACACACATACACATCCACACACAAAGGCCTGCTATGTGCTTAGGCTCTCCAAAGTCTTTTTTCACAAAGAAAAATGAACTAAAATGGAAGAAATGGAGAGGAGGAGGGTGAGAGACAGATTGCGCTCATACATCCTCAGTACTTCACTATAACTCCTCTCAGCAGCAAGGGAGAAAAGGATCAAAGGGCTCATCTATCAGACACGTGCTTTCACTTGGGATTTAGTGCTCCATCCTCCAGCTCCTAAGCTTTAAAGGAAATCTTCTGGATTCACTCATGAGCACTGAGGGACATTTTTTTCAGATAACTTCTGGTCAATCTTCATATATTCCTATCAAGAGTACAAAAAGCAAGATTCATCAATGAGCTTGGCAAAATGTGACAATAAACTATCGCTGCTGTCTATTGGCTAACTCTACAACTGATGGAATATACCTATCCACTTTCTTTCCAGTATTTTATACTGAGATAAATGTAGTAAACCTCACAGTTTGAGCCCATTTGAGGCCCATGAAAGATTATCTAACAGTTTGTTAAATGAATATTATTATGAGTTGAATTGTGTCCACTCCAAATTCATATGCCAAAATCCTAATCCCCAGTAGCTCAGAATGGGGCCCTATTTGGGGATAGCATCATTGGAGATTTAATTAGCTAAGATAAGGGTGGGGTCTCAAGTCAAGATGACTGATATCTTTATTTAAAATAGAAAAATTTGGACACAGACATGCACGCAGGAAGAGCATCAGGGTGATGCATCTACACACCAAAGATTGCCAACAAAGCACCAGAATCTAGGGGAGAGGGAACAGTTCTTCCTCCCAGACTTCAGAAGGAACCAACCCCCAGATACCTTGATCTCAAACTTTTAGACTCCAGAACTGTGAGATCACAAATTTTGTTGTTTAAGCCAATCAGTTTATGGTAGTATGCCACAGCAGCCTTAGCAAAGTAATCTAAGAATATATTCACAGAAAATGTTGTTGGCAACACTTCTCATTTGTGGAGTCTTAATGCTAAACCCATCCTGCTGTCTTATGCCATCATTAATTGCTAAAGACTTTTGTTATTTTTAAGGTTGTAACTGTCATACAACTATCTCTATCTAAATGAATACATTTTGTGGCCTGTTTTACCCCAACTCCATTTCTCAGTGTATATATAAACTATAATTTGGGCAGTATCAACTTATTTTTTCTTGCAATATGCCAAGTTCCTTTCCACCCTGAGACATTCATCCATGTAGCTTTCTGTTAGAAATACTCTTCCACCCTCTCTTCACCTGCTTAACTCCTACATAATCCTCTTCAGTTTTCAGCTTGACTCTCATTATTCCTTAAATGCTAGTCATTTCTACTAAACAATTGTTGAATCTCTATACAGTTCATTTATATTTTTATTATCTAGTCAATTAAATAATTGGTATAATTATTGGTATAATATCTCATCCTTCTGAACTATTAGTCTAAGAAGGTAGAGATGCAAGCTAGTGAAGATCTTAATAGTGAAGACTGTAATCAGACTCATTGAATGAAAATCCAGATTTCTCACATAGCAGCACCGGGCAACTTTGGGAAAATTATTCCCTTCAAAATTTCTAAGTTTACTCACCTGAAATAGGATGTGCTTCACAGGGTTGTTGAGAGAAGCAAGAGAGGTAATTCATATAAATCACTTGCACTAGTACAGTTGAGGCAGGAGAATAGAGTCTGGAGGCAAGGAACATAAGGCTGATTCAGGCCATTTACATAGGGTGTACACCAAGTAGTCAATGGAAACGTCTAGAGGGTATTTAAGCCCCAGAAAATTCTGTAATGGGGCTCTTGAGTCCCTATGCTCAGGCCCACTCCCAACCTGTGGCATGTACTTTCATTCTCAATACATCTCTTCTTTTGTTGCTTCATTCTTTCCTTGCTTTGTTTGTGCATTTTGTCCAATTCTTTGTTCAAGACCCCAAGAACCTAGACACCCTCCACCCTCCACCATCCACATTCAACACATGTTGGCTCTTATTTCTTAATTTGTATCAGGTACCTACTGAGCATTTAAATAAATATTTGTTGAATATTTTTTTCTCAATTCATTACTTGATTTTAGAGTAATTGATATAATTTTAGACACCAATAATAACTGGGTATAAGGGTCCTACAATTTGTTCATTCAAGCATAGCACTTTGGTGGCCATATTTCCCACTACGGGTCTGTGAACTTGTATAACAAATCCAAGAGAGATGCTGGTTTTAAGTGAGGAAAGTCAATACCAGAAAGAAATTTGACATCACACTATGCTATTACTGTGTGTGTATGTGCACACTTGCACGTGTGTGCCTGTGTGTTAGTCTAGATTGCACCGGAGACAGATGGCACACCGAAATTGGGAAGTTCAGTATAAATTTAAAAAGGAGATGATTTACAAAGGTATGGGTAGGCTTCAGGGAAACTAACGGGATAATGCAAACCTGAAGCTGTTAAACGTTGCTACAAAGGGTCAAAGAAAGGAAGCAGATAGTAGAAACTGTAGACAGAAACTATATAAATGGCATCCTGGCAGGAGCTGTAACTTGGCAAGGAGGAATTGAGAAGAGTAATTACCTTGAACTCACTCTCTGCCTGTCTTCTGATCTCATGCTAGTGACCCTCAATGCCTCAACCTTGAAGGGAGTTGAAGGTCAAGGAAGTCAATTGATGATGCAATTCCATACAGCTTAGCATTTTAAGGCAGACAGTACAGTGCAAAAATGGTTCAAATTGGATCTGATGGGGCAAATGGAAAATTTCCAGCCCAGTACTTATCTATACAAGGAAACAGAATAGTAGAAAATTGATATCATTGTTAAATTTTCTCCCTCTCCTTTTTCCTCTCTATCCCTTTCTCTCTGTCTCTTTTGTAAATTTTCTGCTCATTTCACACTTATCCTAGAATGAGCATGAGATGTTAGGCTGAATGTGGAACTTTCCTGTGTTCTAACCCTTCAACTGTCTTATCAATTCGTTTTCTTTCTCATTTAGTTTAGGGAAAGAAAAAATTGTGTTATTTCAACAAACTCTTTTATCATCTATCTTTGAGCTTTTTCTTTTGCCATATCAGTCCGTCCTCCTCAACTCCACCCCATATATTTCTCCACTTACTTTTCAGGCTGCTGAGTGCTGCTGGAGAAGACCACACAGCTTTACGCATTGGTACCAATACAAATTTGTGTTCTCCAAACTCAGGCATGTGATGCCTTCCTGAATATCTCTTTCACATATTCAGATTAGAATTATAAATCAAGGTTTAAACCCTGACATTTAATTTATCTTAATGTCATGGACCACCAAGTCAGCTAAAAGGTGTCCTGCTCTCAGAAGAAAATTGGTGCTTTGAAAAAAAAGCCACAGATTTGTGTTTTCATTCCTGCCTTTCCTTAGACTATGTGAAGTGTTAAAATATTATTTAAAGGCAGATTATAAAATTTAAAAATACATAATACATGTATGTTATATAAACCATGAGTAATTATCCCAAAAATTATAGAAATATTGGGATATGCAGCCAAAGTGGTCCTTAGAGGGATAATCAGAGGGAGACTTAAAGGTCCAAATGTATATTTTAGAAATAAAAGAATGATCTTATGTCATTGTTGTTGTTGTTTTGAGACAGAATCTCACTCTGTCACCCAGGGTGGAGTGCAGTGGCATGATCTTGGCTCACTGCAAACTTTACCTCCCGGGTTCAAGCGATTCTCCTGCTCCAGTCTCTTGAGTAGCTGGGATTACTGGTGCACACCACCACACCCAGTTAATTGCATTTTTAGTAAAGACTAGGTTTCACCATGTTGGTCAGGCTGGTCTCGAACTCCTGACCTCATGACCTGCCCATGTCAGCCTCCCAAAGTGCTGGGATTACAGGCATGAGCCACCACACCCAGTCCAAATCATTGTTTTAAGTAAAACAATGAAGAAGAAAAACCTGTGATTGAGGGGTCTAATTCCAGGCCAAAATCCTATGTGTAATCTTTCATGTTCAACCATAGACAATTACAAGGCTTTGCCTGCCAGGCTTCTTGAGTCAGCCCTCCCCATCCCAAACTTGGTGCATAGCTGGGGGAAGCTGCCCTCCTTAAATGTATTATAAGGATGTATGCCATGCTGTGTGCCAAAACAATGCATGTAAGCCCTCCTTCACAAAATGAATGTAAGCTTTCCTTCATAGAACACCACAGCATTGCGGTTTTATGAAGGAAGTTGCAGTCACAAACTCAGCCACTCCGCTCCTTCCTCTCCCCTCTCCAAGCCATACTCCTAGGAATGTCTGTGTTCTTAGCCTTGGACTATATGAAGGCCTCTTTATCAGGGACCGTGTCTGGAGCACATTTCTCCACTTTAATTCAGTATGTTTCCACTCCTAGCCCTTCCTATTCTTCCTCACCACCTACTCATGGGGGGTTAAAGAGGCAAGAAGGTTTTGTTCAATTCTCCTCAGCCGAGAGGCAGTTATCATCATATACACTGCACCTATCTGACCCTCACCTAGTGCCATTCCACAGGGAAAAAAAAAATATGGAACATTTGGGACTCACAGCTTTTTTAACCTCTTTCTTAACTCTGCCACCGTAAGTAAATAAAGTCTTGGTTCATATTATCTGTCTGTCTCATTGTCTTTATTGACCACTTCAACACCTGTTTGCTTGACAATGAATAACTTAATAGATGCATTTAAAAAGCACTTGAAAAATTCAACAATACGAACAGTATTCATAATGAAAACTCTCAGCAAACTTGGAATAAATAAAATATCCTCACTCTGATAACAGACATCAATAAAAATACTACAGCTACATCATACTTAAAGGTAAAAGAATGAAAGCTTCCCTGGTAATATTTGGAAAATAAAATGGAGGCAATTATACCCACTTCTATTCAACATTTTATTTGTCCTAGTCAATACAATAGAAACAGCAAACAATAATAGTTTAGTAAATTTTCAGGATGCAAAAATCAATATATGAATGACAATTGGTTTCCTTTATGTTAGCAATAACCAACTGGAAACTGAAAGGAAATTACAATTTATAAAATATTGTGAACATAAGTAATTCAAAAATCTAAGCTGTTGGAACTCCTAAATGATTTTGAGCCTTAAAGGAATCCTTAGGGGGACTGAGTCAACTTGACAGGTAGCTATAACCTAAGCAACTATGTAATCTTTGTTTTCTCTGATTATAGATTAAGCCTTCCGTACGTGCATTATTTTGTAAAATGTTCTGAACGGCTGAAGGACACCAGGGAAGACATCCTACTTATTATTGTTGACTTTTGTTATAGATTAACCTCCTTCTTACCTTTCTCACACAAAAACTTCATGGTTATCACATTATCTTAAAATGAAATGTTAAATAAACACTTCTAAGTTGGAAAGGAGATGAAAACAAGCTATAGAGAAAAGAAAACAAGCCGTAGAGAAAAGAAAGACTGTAACTAATTTGTTGTAACCCAAGCCAACCTTGTATCAAACATGTTGTAATCCCGTTAATGTTTTTGTTTGTTTGTTCTCCTATATAAGCAAGAACTTAACTTTTAACTTTCGAGCACTGACCCCATTTCTCTGGAATCGTTTTCTCCCAGATGGCTATTCCTAGCTTTATGCTTAAATTAACTCTTTAAAACTGAATTCTGGCCGGGTGCAGTGGCTCACGTCTGTAATCCCAGCACTTTGGGAGGCTGAGGCGGGCGGATCACGAGGTCAGGAGATAGAGACCATCCTGGCTAACCCGGTGAAATCCCGTCTCTACTAAAAACACAAAAAATTAGCCAGGCGTGGTGACCGGCGCCTGTAGTCCCAGCTTCTCGGGAGGCTGAGGCGGGAGAAGGGCGGAATCTGGGAGGCGGAGCTTGCAGTGAGCCGAGATCGTGCCACTGCACTCCAGCCTGGGCGACAGAGCGAGACTCCGTCTCAAAACAAAACAAAACAAAAAACTGGATTTCGACTCTTTTGATTATTTCAGGTTGATGACATAAAATACCTAAAGTAATTAGGGATAAATTGTGTCAACATATTTCAAAACTTGTCAAATGAAAACTGACATTGCAGAGAAAATTAAAAGTAAAATTTTCTCCTTTGAAAGACACCAATGAGAAAGTAAAAAAGCATGCCATAGACAGAAAGAAATATTGATGACATGTGGATATGCATATTTGTAAATAATTCTAATAAATAAATGTAATTATATATACTTGATAAAAACCCATATACAGAATGTGTAAAAAATACCAACAACTTAATAATAAGACTAAAAACCCAATAAAACACACGCAGACTGTCCAAAACAAGAGCCTCTTCTAATTCTGTATAGTAGTATTTAAGTCTGTGAAGTTTCTAGGCTTCAACTGACCTACCTCAAGCTTACTTATTCTTTCATTAGTCATGTCCAGTCTATTGATGAGCTTATCACAGACGTTAAAAGAAAAACCTTAGACAAATAAGTGTAACAGAGTTTAATTGAACAAAGAATGATTTGCAAGTCGGGCAGCCTCCCTTACTAGAGTAGGCTCAGAGAGATTTGAGCTCAGCGCCATATGGTAGAGAAAGATTTATGGACAGAGAAAAGAAAGTGATGCAGAAAACAAGTGAGGTACAAAACCAGCTGGATTGGTTACAGCTTGGCATTTGCCCTATTTGAATATGGTTTGAACACTTGGCCACTTTTGATTGGCCAAGACTTGGTGACTGGCACAAGAGTAGGTTACAGTCTGTTTACATATCCAGTTAGGTTTTAGTTCCCTATGTACAGAGAAACTTTTAGGTCAAACTTAAAATAGGTGAAGAAGCAGCTTTAGGTTAAACTTAATTTAACACAGAACTTTTCCATTTTTATTTCTAGCATTTCCTTTTGATTCTTTCTTAGAGTTTTAATCTCTCTAATAACACTAACATCTGTTCCTACATGTTGCCTACTCTTCCATTACAGCCCTTAGTCTATTACTCATGGTTGTTTAAAATTCCTGTGTGATAATTGCAACATCTATGCCATACCTGGATCTGTTTCAGTGCTTGCTTTGTCTTTTCCCACTGTTATTATTTTTTCCTCTAATGTGGCTAAGTGTTGTGCCATGTTTCATGTTTGCAGCATCTGTGCCTCCCAGAAGCTTCACGTTTTTCTGCTGTACTTGATTTTGTCTTGGCCTTGGTCTCCCATAAATATTACTCCTAAGAGATAGTCTGTGTCTTTCACTTGTTTCAGTTATAATCCACTATTATTTTATTGGAGCCTAGTGGGTATGATAATAAAGTGTGGGAGTTGGAAGCTTCTGTTATCTTTCTGTTCAGTCTCAGTCTTTTAGTGGTTCTATGTCTCTAATCTGTGACCACTACGAGTGTTTCTTCTTCTATAGTTTTTCACCCCACCCCTGCACTTGGATGAGATAGGAAGGCTAGAAGGAGCTGGAATGGGAAGAATATCCATCTCCCATTGCTCTGGGAAAAGGCTTTGTAAAGTCTTTTCCCTGGATAATAAGCCTTCGGTATGGAGAAGTCTCCAGAGGAATTTCAGAATAATTTCTCTTCCTTTCTTCCTGCTAGAGAAAAAAGGATCTTTTTCTTAGACCTTCAACCTTGAAAACCTGATGGATTTCCTGGAGATAAAACTCATGAAAATTTTGCCACTGTCCCCCACCAAGAATGGAGCTCCTGGGACTTTCTTTCTGACGTGCTAGTCCACACTCAGTCTAAAGCAATTCTCCAAAGTTACCATTGCAATATTCTTACCATTTTATGGGTTCAGCAGTTTTTGCTGGGTGAACAGATTTCACCTGTGACTTTTTGAATCCACTTGTCTATTCAGATTTCAGGGAGGTAATGTGCCCTGCAAACTCAGTTATCTGATGGATCCAAGAAGTCATTGATTTTTAGTTTGTTTGCTTTTTTTTAATCGAAATGATGGGATTGACTATTTCTTTTTCTTTTTCTTTTTTTTTTTTTTGAGACAGAGTCTTCCTCTGTCGCCCAGGCTGGACTGCAGTGGCCAGATCTCAGCTCACTGCAAGCTCCGCTTCCCGGGTTTATGCCATTCTCCTGCCTCAGCCTCCCAAGTAGCTGGGACTACAGGCGCCCGCCACCTCGCCCGGCTAGTTTTTTGTATTTTTTTAGTAGAGACGGAGTTTCACCGTGTTAGCCAGTATGGTCTCCATCTCCTGACCTCATGATCCGCCGGTCTCGGCCTCTCAAAGTGCTGTGATTACAGGCTCGAGCCACCGCGCCCGGCGGGATTGACTATTTCGACGATCTTTTTAAGTTGGAGCTAAAACCATCTCAAAATAATTTTAATGGCCAAACATTTTTAAATTAATTATAGTTAATTTGGTTCACTTATATTTTGTTCAATGTTTAGTTTTAGGATTTTTTTTAACCAATATAAATAATGCAGGGAGCAACAATTTTTCTTTTTATATTATAAATTAATTTAAACTAAACATCTATAATTTAAACAATTGTGTTCAAGTTTATGTATGTAAAAAGTAAAGTAGAGGTTCCTCTTCAAAGAGATTTTCCTCCCCATCCAATTAGGAATAAATAGTAACTTCTCTTAGAAGCAAAATTTATTCAAGGACCTGTGCTAATAATCTCTGATATCTGCTAGCTGTAATAAAGAAATCAATGTACTTTGTGTTCTTAGCTCCCACAATTTAACCTAAATATTTGCCCTGCCATGCTTATACTGGTCCAAGCAAGCATTAGGTCATAGCCTGTTCTTCTTCCTTATTTGGAGGTGTTTTTACCTTTCTCAGCATTCCACAAGTTACTTCCTCCTTCCTTTGCTCTCCTCTGCCTTTACATCTTTTAGAAAGTTCTAAGTTGCTAGCCAATCGGGACAAATACAGAATATGAGATCCCTTTCCAGCCAGTGAAAACTGGACACATCAGTAGGGTAAATGTGTCAGGTTATAAACAACCCTCTCTCCTTTGTTCAGTGAACTGTTGTGGCAAAACTGCTGGCAAGAGTACCCTTTCTGCAGAAAGTAAAAAAAAAAAAAAAAAAAAAAAAAAAAAAAAAAAAAAAATGGCCTTGCTTAGAAAATTAAATTTATATTCAAGTGCTATTTCTTTATGGCACTGGGGAACAAGCATTTCTAACATGTGTATTATTGTTTCAAAACCCACATCCATATTGGCCTATACAACTTATATTACTCTGGGGTTCCATAAAAGTTAATAAAAGTGCCCTATTATTATTGAACCTTTTGAACAATGCACCTTTTCTTTTACAATTTGACATTTATTAAGTAAAATGTTATTTGATTACTAAAATAACTCATTACTAAAACATTGGAGAATACATACATATGATACTGGTATTAACTATTTTCTCTTTTTTGACTATTAGCTTGGTGCAAACACAATTGCAGTTTTTGTCATTACTTTCTTTCTTTCTTTCCTTTTTTTTTTTTTGAGATAAAGTCTTGCTCTGTCACCAGTTGGAGTGCAGTGGTGCGATCTTGGCTCACTGCAATCTCCACCTCCTGGGTTCAAGTGATTTTCCCACCTTAGCTTCCTGAGTAGCTGGGATTACAGGTGTGTGCCACCACACTGAACTAATTTTTGTATTTTTAGTAGAGAGAAGGTTTCACCATGTTGGCCAGGAATGTCTCAATCTCCTGACCTCGTGATTCACCTGCCTCAGCCTCCCAAAGTGCTGGGATTACAAGTGGGAGCCACTGCGCCCGGCCCGTCTTTACTTTCAATGGCAAAAACTGCAATTGCTTTTGCACCAACCTGTATGTCCTGTACCCATTTGCATATTGGTATCTTAAAAGACTATCAATATTTAAACATTTTCTATGCATTGAAATATTAATCCTTTGTCATATTTATTGAAAATATTTTAAGTAGCATATTGTTGCCTTTAATTTTGACAGAATGTTGACCTTGAAATATATCAGTTTCAAGTCGTGTGTATTCGGTATGCCAGTGCCTCCCTTTGTAACTTCTCCTATTACTTCTAAGTTTAGATAGCCCTTCCCAGTCTAGACTAATGATCTTTTAATAACAATGGTGGGCTGGGCATGGTGGCTCATATCTGTAATCCCAGCACTTTGGGAGGCCAAAGTGGGCAGATCCCTTGAGGTTGAGAGTTCGAGATCAGCCTGAGCAACACGGTAAAACCCCGACTCTACTAAAAATAGAAAAATTAGCGTGGCGTGGTGACGGGTGCCTGTAATCTCAGCTACTTTGGAGGCTGAGGCAGGAGAATTGCTTGAACCCGGGAGGCAGAGGTTGTAGTGAGCCAAGATCATGCCACTGCACTCTCACCAGCACGACAAGAGTGAGATGCCATTTCAAATAAATAAATAAATGATGTATTAGTCCAATTTCACGCTGCTGTAAAGACGTACCAGAGACTGGAAAGAAAAAGAGGTTTAATGGACTTACAGTTCCACATGGCTGGGGAGGCCTCACAATCATGGCGGAAGGCAAGGAGGAGTAAGTCACATGTTGCATGGATGGTGGCAGCAAAGAGAGAGCTTGTGCAAGGAAATGCCCATTTTTAAAGTCATCAGATCTCATGAGACTCATTCACTATCACAATAACAGTGCAAAGACCTACCCCCATAATTCCACCATCTTCCAGTGGGTTCCTTCCACGATATGTGGGAATTGTGGGAGTTACAATTCAAGATGAGATTTGGATGAGGATACAGCCAAACCATATCAAATGGTGACATACATTATCTGTAATTTTCTGACTTTTCTTCCACCATTTTAATAATTATCATGCCACTTGAACTTCAGTGGGGAACCCCTACTAGTATTTTCATGCTTTTTAATAGTCTCCATTCTATTGGTACCTCTTGACACTCTTCTTGGTGATTTTATTTGACTTTAGCAGTTCCAAGAGAAATGTCTTTATATCCTGAATTATAACCCATTCCAGTTTGTTTTGTTAATATCACATTAAGAGGAAGAGTCAGCCCACATGACTGATTGTGTGTGGTTTCACTTTCTTATTAAACAAATGACAAACTCTTCTGTGAAGTTTCTTCTTACTCTGCAATTAACTCAGGGAACACTAAAATAAATTATTTACTTCTAGTGATTTTTAAAATGATAATTCATAATTTTTAAGCCGTGTCCTATACTAACAGCCTGATTCATATGTATCAAGATTCCACACACTATGCAAGCATATTATTTTTCTTCTTTTACTCCCATGTTATGTTGATATATATTGTACAAATTAAGTACAAATGAAAGAATAAGTCCCCTTACGACTATCACTTTTTTTTTTCTTTTTGAGATAGAGTCTTGCTCTGTCACCAGGCAGGAGTACAGTGGTGTGATCTCAGCTCACTGCAACCTCCGCCTCCTGGGTTCATGCAATTCCCCTGCCTCAGCCTCCTGAGTAGCTGGAACTACAGGTGCACATCACCATGCCCAGTTAATTTTTGTATCTTAGTAGAGATGGGGTTTCACCATGTTGGCCAGGATGGTGTTGATCTCCTGATTTCGTGATCCACCTGCCTTGGCCCCCAAAAGTGCTGGGATTACAAGCATGAGCCACTGTGCCCAGCCACAACTATTACTTTTTATACCAGATTAACATAGAGAGATTGCCATATATTATGTATTTTAAAAAAGCCAAAGTGTCCATAGAATTTCATTTCCCAATGTATTAAAAAAATATAGTGGATGTTTGTTACATGTGAAGGCTATCTATTTCTCAACACTTTTTCTATATTTTGGGAAATCTTCTTTACCTAGGTCCTGCCTCTCACAGGCAAAATGGAGGCTAGGTATTTCTAATGCCTCTCCTCCACCAGGCTGGGTAAACTGGAGTCTTGAAGTTTTGAGACTTGAAATGATTCCCATTGGTGTATAAAAAAATGACAATTTGTTGGCAATGGCAAACAAAGTGGTGATAGAGTGTGTTCATTGCCTAGACTTGATTATCTAGCCTTCCATCTGATTCTGTAAGATCTGACATTGCTTCAAAAAATTATTCTTATGGTTAAGCTAACTTAAGTCAATTTCTGATTATCGCAAAAAAGCAATTTAGTCATACAAAGAGATACAGGAAGGTCAGGTGTGGGGACTTATGTCTGTAATCCCAACAGGTTGGGAGACGGAGGCAGGAAGGTTGCTTGACCTAGGAGTTTAAGACCAACCTGTGCAATATAGTGAGACCTTGTTTCCACAAAAAAATTTTAAAAAAATTATCTAGGCAAGGTGGTGTGTGCCTATACTTCTAGCTACTTGGAAGGCTAAGACATGAGGATCACTTGAGCATGGGAGGTCAAGACTTCAATGAGCCATGATCATGCCACTGCACTGCAGCCTGGGTGACAGAGTGAGACTCTGCCCAAAGAAAAGAGAGATATATTGATACTTACTTGATTTCTTATATCAGAAATAGCACTCCAAAAGAGAACCAAATCTGTCATGTTTTTATATCAAAAAGGAAAAACTAACTTACCATACTATGAACACTAAAAAGCACTTGTTTGGCTGAATATCAAGAAGAAAACATATAAAGTAACAGCTCTTTTAGATGATATTATACATGTATCATTTCTTAGACACTGTCATTTGCATGACTAGGAATTCTTCAAATTAATTTTTAGTTTATAAGAAAGACAACCTACATTAATAAAAATACAGTTTACAAGACAAATATTATTAGAATCCTATTTAACTTTGCCCAGGAAAAGATGATCTAAAATGACATTTTGAACCAAAGTAATTTTGCAGCATATTGCTATGGTTTCTTTTATTTAACCAAAACATATACCACAGAAGATGATTATTATTACTTTGCACATTTATTTTAAGGAGCTATGTAATACTGAGGTTTTCCATGGAATACGATATTCATATACATCTCAAAGGAGAACATATGGAGATTAATTTGTGGTTTTGCCAAGTTCCTTCAAATTCAAAATTTTACAGTATCAAGAGCCAGTGAGAAGTTCTATATTTAAAATGTAAGTGTGAAGTTATAACATTCTTTTAACCATTTAAAAATATTTACTGTTATTTTTCTTTGGAGAGGAATGCAAGACAGAGTTCATGCCATCAAGGAACTCTCAATATAGTAGCAGAGTTGTCAGGAGCTAAGGCTCTGTGTCAGGAAATGTTTCCCTTGAAGAGGTAGACTTGTACAGACTCTACGTATGTGATTTCTGAGGGATCAAATCCATAAGAGGTAAGAGAGTCTGGGCTAAGATAAAGACAATAGGCAACTTCACGGAAATGCAAAAGGCCAAAAAACATTTTCAGAGAGTTGCAAGTGATGTGACTGAGTGTACAGTCTAATGTGACCAGCAGTGAGAAATAAGATGGCAAGGCAATTTTTTCAATTTTCACTGGATATTGGATTCCACTAATAATCTTAGGAAAACTGACTCAACTAGAAAAGATGCATACTACATTTTCTTAAGGGTTTATGGGCATATTATGTCCATACATTGACACAGAATTATATATAACCATATGCTGTGATGCTTCCCTTCTACTTTATATGCACTAGGAAACACAAGTGACTTTAAAATGGGTCAAGATAGTACAAGAGGTTTACATGATGTCATCATGCATCCAAATGACAGTGACACCAGCATTCACCAATATTATTTCCCAGGTTACTGCGTCTTGTTAGATAATACATTATGACTTCGTGTTGCCTTGTTATTGCCTCTGTGATAGCTCACCTACGCCTAATTGCAATTTCTTGGTTGGGCTGGCTTCTGTCAATCACTCTTTGGGCTTTGGGCTGGGCACACTCTGTTCTCCTTTACATTATTTCATCTCAAGTAGGAACACAGATTCTTTTTCTCTATCGCCACAGCAGAACCAATGCTAAGGCCATAATTTTAATCAGAGTTTAATGAAAGGTGAGGATCATGAATGAGAGTTACAAAACAGAGAGGAAAGTAAAACTTTTGGTCAAGCTTGGGGCTGCTAATCAATTTTATCCAATCTATTCCTAACAACTGTTTCGGGGCTCTTGTGCTCTTAAAATTTGAATACATTTATTCTACTGCCCAGAAAAAGAAGCTTCTCTTCTTCATATAATATCCCTTTGATGAGATTTATTCCTTATTCCAGTATTAATCTTCCTAAGTTGACTGACATTGAGAGCATCAATTCTTCTCAGGGGTGTGGTGGCCTCCAATGTCAGAAATCAACAATTCTCTTTCTTCCACGTGTGTATGCTTTTGCACCTATGGTGAAGGGGAGCCTATTTCTCCACCACTTTCATCACAAATCTGAGCGGGCCTGTGACTTGCCTTGATTAATACAATGTGGCAGAAGAAACGCTCTGTCAGTTCCTGGACTAGTTTCCAAGAAAGAGACCTTGAAACTTGTTTTCTTTAAAACCAGCACTGTATAGGATGTCTGATTACCGTGAGAGCACGAGCTGTGCTGAATCCCCAGCTAGCCACAGTGGAAAGCCTTTTGGAGAAAGAATGTCTCGTCAACCTCCCAGCTGTTCCAGCCTTTCCAACTGAGGTATCAGACGGGTGAGTGATAAAGTCACTGCTATGAAGTGAGTTATGTCTCTTCCGAAATTCATATGTTGAAGCCCTAATCCCTCAATGTAACTGTATTTGGAGATAACGGCCTTTAGAGATGTAAATAAGGTTGAATAAGGTTATAAGAGAGGAGCCATAATTCAAGAAAATTGTGCCCTTATAAGAAAAGGATAAGACACTAGGAATGCACAAGCACAAGAAAAATTTACATGAGAACGCAGTGAGAAGGCAGCCGTCTGCAAGTCAGGAAGAGAGGCCTCAGGAGAAGCCACATCCGCCAGCAACTTTGTCTTAGACTTCTAGCCCCCAGAACGGTGAGAAAATACATTTCTATTGTTTCAGCCACCCAGTCTGTCCTTGCAGCCTAATACTGCCACCTCGGAAGTTTCAGCCCGATAGACACCACACAGAGCAGACAAACTGCCTAGCTGAGCCAAACACACAGACAGCAGAATCATAGAAATAACACATTTTGTAGAAGTTTCTTATGTGGTGATAGATGGCAGCAACAAGGGGAAAACCTACCCTTATCCACAAGGCATTTATTGGTAAAATGGCCTTGACAAACATTTCTTGCTAAGATCTGGGGCATTTGGTGTTATTCATGAATACCTATTATAGCTCACTTCTCTCAGACTTTGCTATGGTCCCTGACTGAATAACTACATTTGATAATGTGGTTTATTATAATAATACTTCATAATTTGTACCATTCTTGTCTTTTGGTGGGGGATGATTATGCTTCCTAGAATAGGATAAGGCATTAATTAAATAACTGGTGAATATTGTTTGTTAATAATTATTTATGGTTTTTAAAAAATTCAATTTAGCAAATGAAATTGACACAAACTTTTCGTTAGGGGGCTAACATTAATCACTAGTATTAATTTGTGAATAACATAATATAGCAAGGTAAAATAAATCTGAAGTTTTCCAAATTTTTTCTGTACTTTGGAACAGTGTAGGGAATATATTAACTACATGGTCCTCAAATATTACAAATAGATCATTGACTTTGCAATTAATTTAATGCTTTTTCTATATTTTCATGTTAATAAGAGTAATATTTATTTTCCCAGAAATTAATTTATTTCACATGGATATTCAAATTTATTGGTATAACCATGTGGAATATTTTCACTGATTCTCAATCATACTTGCAGTATGTTTATTTTCTCTGGTTCTGTTATGTTGTGTGTGGTTGTGTGTGTGTTTTAATAGATCTTAGTTGTAAGAAATGAAATTTGGAGTTACTTGAGATGCCTCCATTTCAAAATATTTTATTTTATTAACTTCTTTTACTTCTATTAAGTCTGTATCTTTTTGAGTTTTAAAATTTTGTCTTTATGTATGTATACTGAATGGATAGAGGGAAGAGTGGTTGGAGGGAAGAGTAGATGAATGGATGGGCAGATACCTCTTTTAAACTGTACATTTTTCTTTCCAGTACTTTAGTCGTATCTCCTGTTCTGAACTGAATGCCACCCCACCCTACCATCTTAGAGAACCTTCAAGGAGCTAAGTAAGGTTAAAGGCAGTAATAAGGGTGGGACCCTTATGAAATAGGAGTTCTATCTTTCTAAGTAGAGTGACACCAGATCTCTCTCTCTCTCTCTCTCTCTCTCTCTCTCTCTCTCTCTCTCTCTGTAAGCACAGAGGAAAGGCCATGTGAGAACACAGCAAGAAGGTGGGTGGTCTGCAAGCTAGGAGAAGAGTCTTCACCAGAAACCAAATTTGCTGGTATCTTGCTCTTGATATTCAAGCCTCCAGAATTGTGAAAAACAAGTTGTGCTATCTAAGCCACCCAATCTGTGGTACTTTGTTATGGCAGTTGAAGCACACTAAAGCATCCCCAATACCTGATATGCATCATTTTAATTGCTTGGGTTATTATTAACTCTTCTAGTATCTTCCTTGTTATTTGGTTGCCTGGAACTTGGAATAGTTTCTTTGCACATTCACTCATTCTGTCACTTTATGGACTCTTGACTAAAAAGAATATTAGATACATGTTTGTTTAACCAATGTATTATCTCAGTAAGAAATTTGGAGTCCAAGATGAATAAGTAAATTTTCCAGGGTTTAAAAATACATTATTGCTGGTCTAGTTTTGAATTGCTAGGCTACTTTACTTAATTTTATTCTCATTTAAACAAGTAGCCAGAGGAAAAAATTGTGAAGTACATATAGTAGGAGGATTCTCTCCTGGCTCCATTATACTAAGAGCTGGTTACCTATGTAAGATAATTGTTTACCCATAAGGCCCATGGAATAGTATCCTGCCCCCATTAAAAGGAATGTGAGAAAGTAAGTTATTACTAACTGAGCACTGAGGTATTTGATGTCTTTCACTTACCGTAACAACTAAGTAAACAGTTTTTAGTTTACAAACGAGGAAACTTGATTAGAGGTGTTAATTTTCCAAGCTTATATTGATAATGCACACAGCATATAAGATTTGAACTTAGATATTGCTCCAAAGATTCTGATTTTCCAGGATAATTTCTTTGTAGTAAGCAGAGTAAAATTAGCTGTCAAAATAGGGATGCTTTCTAACCCTCCTGTAAGTGAATTTGTCATTTAGAGCATATTTTATTGGTAAACATTTCAAATTTCTCATTTGTGAAAATGCCAAACATCCATACCTGAAAACTTTACATTTCATGAAGCAGGCTGTAATGTACCCTTCAGAGACTCAGGGGTTGAAGTGGACTTTTCACCAAGCAAGGCAACACTCACCTGCAGGCAGAACGCTTCCACAAATCAGTCAGATTTGCTTACTGGACTCATGTCTCCTGATGAAAGTCAGTGTCACAGAATTACTTTTATTTTGTGCTCACTGTACTAAATTGTATTAATTTTTTTAAAAAAAGTTATAGATATTTCTGATTCCATAGTGTTTATTATCCAGTTCTTTTAGCAAAAAATTATGGTATTTATAGAAAATGCAGAAGACAAATGATAAGCAAAAGATGCTACATGCAGATATTATTATGCAAATTTGCCAATCAAGGTCAAAGTGTACGAGTTGGAAAGATAGAAAAGGAACAGTTAAGGATATTAATTCAAATCTTGAGAAACTGTTTACTGGTAGGAAAGGTTTAGACACTAAAATGAGACAAAATAGATACAAAATTCTACCATTTATTTATTAATTGCCTGACTTTGGGTGGGTTATTAAACTTGGTTTTTATGTTTATAAAATTTGTATAACAATATCTCTCTCTAGGGTTGTTGGAGGTTTATTTAAATTATGTACCTCCGTGTTTTGCTCTATCTGTGTAAAAACTGAAAAGCGATTCAGAGAACAGAGAGTAAAGCAAATAACATTGGTTTAAAAAGTGTAAAATATACCAGGGGTGAGACAGACTTATCTCCACTAACCAGGTGGGAATGGAAACCAATGCCAAATTAGCTAAATATCTCACAGGAAAATGCTTAAAATATAGGTGAAAAAAGATAAGAGAATTCTGAAGAAATAAGGGATCTTTTTCTTAACGATAAAAAAAAAATTTATGATATTCCTGCCAGTTTCCTGATGGTAATGAGGTACAATGAAATGATACCCTAACTCAGGTGAGGTATCTGGTGACTGGCAAATAAGGAATATGGAAGTAAGGAGGGAAAACATCAGACGAGGAGATGGAAGCAGAAAAGTTGGAAAAGACTGAATATGTCTATGGGATGTACAACAGATTTCCACAGAGAAATGGAATTACCCTTGCCTAAAGTTGGTCACTGGTTCTCTTAAGGGCAAAGAGTCGTAAATGAGGTTAAACTGAGAGTGGTTGATGTTCAGAAATTATAATGTTAATAGGTCGCCACGATATTGGATATTAAAATTTCCCTGGAAATGTATGCAGGAGACTCAACTTTTCCTGAGGAATGATGAGGAGACTGTCCTTATTGTCAATCTTGATTTGCTGCTAATGATTTGGGATCTTGAGTTTTGTAGTTAACTGCTTGGCTAAGTATTGATGCCTACGTTGAGTTATTAGTAGGTGCTCATATAATATTTTTTTATTCTTTTCTGATTGCCGATAACATAAATTCTGTGACTTACAAATTAATTTGATGGAAATAATTAAGATAAGACTTAAGAAAAATTTTAGGTATTTGGCCAAATATCTTAAAGGGTAGGTCATCTTTAAATAGCACTAATGATGACTCAAAAATTGTATGAAAATATGAAAACAAATTTCATACATGTATATGGGAATACTTGTCTTAATATTTTAACCACCTCTGTATTCATATGTATATATATATGAATATGCATATGCAAACACATAGCACCACTAGCACCTCACATTATTTATTAGAGAAGAGTATAAAAAGCCAACAACCATTGATCAATATCATTGAACTGCTCACCTTCTCTTAAAAACAAAAGGAAATGACTTACATAATGGTATAACCACAGCACAGGTTGATATATATATATAAGGCCTTACTAAGAGCTCGTCTTCATAAATGGCAATCAAAACTGTCATTAATAGAACTCAACTTATATAGAAAGTGATGTATGATGAAACTGACATATTGAAAGGACTTGCTTAAGTATTGAGTGTGGAATGCTGACTTTCAACAAAAGTACAGAAGTTCTGTTTTGCCACACTAATTGGACCAAGCTCAGCAGTTCTTAAATTCTAAATTAAACAAATACTTTCTGCCTATTCACTATAGCAGCAAATTATATAATGCATTATAACTTGTAGTTTAAAAGACAGTTTTCTTTTGAAAGTGTGATACAAGGCAGGCACAGAAGAGAAGCAATCACCATTGTATTGATTCCTCTTCATAGAAGAAATGTGTTTAGAACAGTTAGCAAAATACGTGGATCTCACTGGCATCTAACATTCCAATCACTTGCTATTCAACAACTTTTCATTTTCTTCATGTGCTGGATTTTGCAATGTTTGCTAGTGTGCAATATGTTATCTTAATGTAGACACACCAGTATTATATGATCTCTTTCAGGTTTGTGTATGGGAGTGTTAATGTTGTATATAGTATTGCAGCTACATTTTCCTGTATCTCACTAGTTTGGAGGAGTTAGTTGTATTCTCAGAAGTCCAAGTGAGACTGAAGGTTAGAAACTGTGAGTCCAAGTAATGTCTAATTGATTTAATAATTTGTAAAAAATTTCTGATGAGAAGACCCAGGCTTTATTTGTGATATATAGTGTTAAAAATCCCATTGTAAAGAATTTACTCAGATAAATTATTGAAGAACAAGATGAATTCACTGTTGTGTAACTTTACTAAAATATATATTGTCTATGGTCACAGGACAAATCAATGTGTTATAAAATACATATTATGCTCTCACTCATATATTCTTATTGATATTTTTATTCATGAGGAATAAACAAAGGTGCATGCTGCTATTCTTCACAGAGAATAAAACATGAGAAAGATATCAAGGGGGTATTATGGTCAACATTTCAATTGTGTGCTAGGCAAAGACTGGGCCTTAAAACTGTATTTGAGTAAAGAAGGAATAACTAGAATAGAGATTGGATCCCGGAAGCCAACTTCAGAATAACAGGCCAAAGTTAAAACCAAGTTAAGAAACAAAAGAAAAATAGGTCAGTGAATTGTATAGGAAAGTAACACAGATTCAGGAGTCAGCCCATCCATCACAAGGGTGAGAACATCTTTTCAACTTGTCATCTTTCTAGCTTTTTCTAGATCTTACAGTGAGGCACTGTATTGTAAGGCATTTTATTTATTTATTTATTTATTTATTTATTTATTTATTGCCATTGACTTCTGGCTCTAAAGCTCTGGAGGGAAGTAAGAGGTGGCAAGGGAACAAAGCAGGGTAGGTATGAAAATGCAAGCATGAAAAATGAATGAAAGATGAGAGAAGGGGTCACTTGGGCACCAGTTGAGTATGACAGACTCAAGCTCAAATGGAGCTCTGGCACAAAGCTGACTCTATCCCGGAGGTTATCATTCCAGATAGTGGCAGAGTCCTGGTGGTTTGCTAGTAGTCAGCTGACCAATGTATTTATGCCCTAATTTATGGCTTATCATCAGTCTAACTGTGCCTCAGAGACATTTAATGGTTATTGTTTGGTGCTATTTATTTATCTACTTATTTATTTTCCTGCAGAATCACACAGGTTGTATTACAAAGGTTATATTATCTCAAACAGCTGAAAATGCAATGTTTGAACCTCTAGTTTCCCTAGCCCTTCCATCTCGTGCCAGAATAGGGGCTGGTACACTACAAAATCAGAATGGCCAGGGTTGAAAAATTAAAATTATTGTAAAAATACGCTACTGGTACTGAAAGATTTGGAATTCAGGCTTTGATTCTAACAGAAAAGTGGTTAATGTTTCTGAAATGATGTAACTTAAAAAGTCTCAACAGACATAGGTTGGAAAACTTGATGTTAAAGATAGTGGATCCTTAAGCTCTCCCAGAATGCAGTGGGCAACCAAGGAGCCCAGGTTGTTGTGGGATCCTTAGGGTGTCACTTTGCCAGCCAGAAACCTCTGTGGCTGGTGGTGCCTCTGCTTAGGTTTTGCTTGTGCTCACTGGGCTCATTCCACCCACTCAGCCCAGCAGAGTGTGTTCACCTTGTGCTACCAGCCCGATCCTATGCCTGCCATGGGCGAGCCAGGTGTGGAGCAGTGAGGGACATGTGAACAAGTGAGTGCAGGGTCCAGCCACTGCACACAGCCAGGTGTTCTGGCTGTGGCAGAGGGGTGGGCAGCTCCAGGTACTGGCACAGGTGCCAGCTCCATGCAAGACTGAAGCTAGACTAGACATATTAGAAGCAGCTTTGGCTGTGGGCACCAGCATCTAGACAAGGGGAATGAGATGGTGCCCAAAAGCAGAGCCCCAAAGACAGTGTCACAGCCCTGGTTTAGGGAGACCTGATGTCTGGGCTCCCAGAAGGGCTGCAGCTTTCTCCTCATAACTCACAACGTGGTGAGCAGGGGACATATTTCAGCCCTGTTTGTGTTACAGCTCTTTCAGTCTCACCATTCAGCAGGTCCCAGTTCTTTTCCTGCATGTAGAATCAGGTACATGGAGAACTTGAGGGTGAGGATGGCAGAGAGGAGCTTCACTGAGTGACAGAACAGCTCTCAGGAGACCCAAAGTGGGTCGCTCCTTTCCATAGGCAAGTTGTCCTGATGGGGTTCCAGCTCACAGAGGAGCGGAGAAACATAGTGAGTAGCTCCTTTCTGCAGGGATGTTATCCTGATGAGTGTGCAAGCCTGGCTGAGTCCAGGGTTTTTATGAGCTCAGAAGAGAGAAAGTGCATGCTGATTGGTCCATGGGCAGCCATGGATGGGCCTGGAAAAAGCACCATAATTTCTCACTCCCCATCACAGACTCTACCCAGAACTGGCAGCCTGGCTCCCAGGCTTCGGGCCACCCCTGGCTTGAAGGTGGGTCTTCACCAGGGACCCGCCCCTTTACATTTAGGAACTTGTCTGCTTCCTGCTGCCATCAACATGCTGTTCCTGGATCCCAGGCTCTTCACACCAAAGGGCACCTATAGGCCCGTGCTGAGCCACCCTCAGCACCTCCATCCCACCTCCAGCCTCCCTCCCTGAGCTCATCGGTGAAAGCTTCAGAGGAGGCCGAGACAGCAGGAGACCTGGAGTGTCAGTGCCTCCCTGAGGGAACACACGCACGCCGAGTCATGATAGTGCATGGGCTCAGCTTCAACTTTGCTTCAAAATTGAAGTGGGCACCAGGAGTGGGGAGAGGCCAGGGAGCAGGAAAGGCACTTCTGAGCCTGTGAAGGCAGGGAGCTTCCCGGACCCCCAAAAGTGCAAGAATGTCCTGGTCCAGAGCTGCAGCTGGGCGGCTGCAGCTGTGTCCAGGAGTGTGGGGCTCTCGCCTCATCAGCTCAGTAGGGGGTGGAGCTCCTGCCTGTTCCCAGACCCCACTGGCTCCACAGAGCACACAGCCTCAGCTATGCCTCCTCCACAGCAGCTGACATCCCCACAGTGGCTGCTTCAGACAGGCTGGTGCCACCACCAACATCCATCTCAGTGAGCTTTCTCAAATAGAAAAGCTGTAACATTCACTCGTATTTGTTTACTGTTTTCCAACATCTATAACCACCACCCCATCTCAATTGAAAAGAACCACTTTTTAGTGTAGCATCTGAAAACTCAGATAATTACATTTCATTCTCCTTTATGGCTGGGCATGATTAACATGTGACCTGATCTTAGTCAAGAAACGCAACCGCAAGCCAGTTGTGATACTCTAGAAAAGAGGACCATCCGTAATTAAAAGTGACTGCTAGGAGAAAAGCCCTCCTCAATAACCAGATGTTGACATATTTGGCTATAATATCTGGAATTCTAGAAGTCTTGATATCCTAAGGGAAGTCTAATTATTTCTCAGGGTGGTAGAACAGAGAAATGGAATAAAATTTCAGTGAATTGCTAAAACCATAATTATAGAAAAGTTACTGTTTATAATAACAATAATAACTAAAGATAGCTGAGAATGGTTCTGATAAAACATGAAAAAATTGGGTATAGGTAGATGCAGTGGCTTATACTTATGATTACGGCTACTTGGGACACTGAGGTGGGAGGGCCAACTGAGGCCACAAGACCAAGGCCACCCTGGGCAATATAGTAAGACCCTGTCTCTATTAAAAATAAAAAAATCACAAAAACTCTTGATATAGAAAAATCATTGAGAACCATAAAATAAGACCTAAAAAATTGGTGGCATACACCATGTTTATGAATGGATTATTTCTATTTTGTAAAGTGAACATTTCTTCCAGATTATTATGCATCTTTATTATAAAAGCTATCAGATGGAAACTTTGTGACTGTGTGCGTGTGTGTTGTGTGTGTGTGTGTGTGTTTGAAAGAAAAAGAGAGAAAAACAAAGAAAATGCCTAAGACAATAAGACAATATTGTTAAGGTAGGGAACTCATCCTACCAAATATTGATTTATTTTAAGCTGCTGTCACTACAACAGTAAACTTTAGGACACAAACAGAAAAGGAGAAAAGTAGAAGGGAAAAGCAGATATCATGTTAAGTTTTCTTACCACACCCAGAGTTAGAAGAAAAGTTAGAAAGATGATGGGCATGTTTATGGTCGTAATGGTGATGATTTTGTATTGTATACTTATCCCCAAACTCATCAAGTTGTATACATTAAATACGTATAGTTTTCAGATGCCAATTACTTGATTTTTATCAAGAATGTCAAGACCATCCAATGGTAGAAAGAATAGTCTTTTCAACAAACAATACTTGTGCAATGGGATGTCCAAATGCAAAAGAATAAATATGAATGTCTCTCTCTCACCATAAACAAAAGTCAATTTAAAATTGGTCAAATACATAAAATAAGTTGTAAAACTGTAAAATTATTAAAGAAACATATAGGATTAAATCTTCATGACCATGGGTAAGGAAATGAATGCTTAGATATGACAAAAGCACATGGAACAAAAGACAAAAGCAAATTGGGCTTCATCAAAACTAAAAACATTTGCTTTGAAGAACATTAAAAAAGTTAAAAAACACTTACAAAATAAAGAAAACATCTACAAATTATATATCTGATAAAGAACTCATAAGTAGAAGCTATAAAGAAACCTTAAAACGCACTAATTAAGACAAGAACTCAATTAGAAAATTGGCAAAGTAAATGAATAGAGTTTTTCTCAAAGAAAATTTACAAATGGGCAACAGCACATGAAAAGATGCTTGATATCCTTAGTCATTAGGGAAATGTAAATCAAAGCCACAATGCAATACCACTTCACACCGACTAGGATGGTTATAGCCAAAAAGACAGGAACTAACAAGTGGTGAAGAGAATGTGAAGAAATGTGAAATCTCATACACTGTTGGTGAGAATGCAAGATTGCTCAGACACTTTGGAAAAGAGTTTGGCAATTTTCCAAAATGTTCAGCATGAAGTTACCATATGACTCAGCCAGCAATCCATTCCTAAGCATTTACCTAATAGGAACAAAAACGTATGTCCACACATTAATTTGTACACAAATACTCATTGCAGCATTGTTGAAAATAATCAAAGTGGAAATAACCAAATGCCTATTAACTGATGAATAAAATTTTTAAAATTGTATACACATATATAATTTTGTATCTTTGAAATTGAATATTATGCAACCGTAAAATGGAACGAAGTATTGCTATATCCAAAAACATCAATGAACCTTTTAAACATTGTAAGTGAAAAGAGTCAGTCATAGAACACTGCCTATTTTGATTTCATTTATACTAAATTTTCAGAGTAGGCAAATCTGTAAAGGCAGGAAGTAGATTAATGTGTGTTTAGGGCTGGGGAGACAGGGTCGGGTGAATTTTTTTTTTTTTTCCCTGGAGAGTGATAAGAGCGTTCTAAAAATCATGGTAATTATTGCACCATTCTATGAATATAATGAAAACCATTGGCTTACAAATTTTGAATAAGTGAACTGTATGGGATATGAATTATATCTCAATAAAGCTGCTAAAAATGAAACAAAACTGGCTGGCATGGTGGCTCATGCCTTGAATCCCAAGACTTTGGGAGGCCAAGGTGGTAGCATCGCTAGAAGCCAGGAGTTCGAGACCATCCTAGGTAACATAGACATAGAGACATTATCTCTATAAAAAATTTAAAAATTAGCCCTGCACAGTGGTGCATGCCTGTAGTCCCAGCTACTTGAGAGGCTGAGGTGGGAGGATACCTTGAGCCCAGGAGATGGAGGCTGCAGTGAGCCACGATCACACCACTGAACTCCAGCCTAGATGACAGAATGAGACCCTATCTCAAATAAATAAATAAGTAAATAAAGTGAAATAAACAAAAATCTCATTTCATTTTCCTTTATTTTATTATTCTGATATTATTAATAGGCGTAGATCATTAATGGGTATGGATTTAATGAAAATAATTAGATAATCAAACTAACTTTTATCATGCTATTGAAAATATCACTAAATGAACATAGCTTTAACTTGTAATTTAGACTGTCTTTTACCTCCAGATCTAGTTGTATGTAATATATTTTAAATTCAATAAGGTATATTTTGGAATTTAAAGGCAGTATAATTTTATCCCTTCTTTGGAGGCACATGTTTTTGTATTTTGAAGTCTAAATAAGTAAATAAGGGCATTTCAGACCTAGAAAATTAGTACAGCTTAGATTTTTCAGTGTTTACAAAACAAATCTATACTTAAAATGACTTGTAAACTATAAATTTTATGTTTTCTCTTGATTAATAACATTATTCCTTATTTTTTAAAAACATGACATACACAGTTGCTGTTTCTATAATCAGCTGACAGTGATGTGAATTTACATTAATTTTAATTTCGTATCATTTTGAACATTTATTTTGTGTCACATTTAAAAGTCAACATTTTAAATAATACTGTGGTCTACATAGTTGGAACTTAAAAATCAGTGTGAAGGGTAATGGGGAAAATGCAAATGAGAGCAGAAAGGTCTTACTTGAGTTGATAGAAATGTATCTGTCTTTAATCTTTCTTTGAGAAGAAAGTTAAATTACTGCAAATCTATACTTAAGAAGTCATTCTTGTAATAGGCCACTGCAAAATACTAATATGGGTGATTTTTAGAAAAAAATTATCATATAGTCTATCTAAACATGAATCTACTCATGGGGATAGAAGTAAAACCACATATTAAAATATAATGATAGAAAAGGGGTGGAAGTTTTAAACATAAATTATTGTGGTCATATTTTTATTTTACTTTTTAGATGTCAACCTGTGTAATGTTAGCTTTCTTCACCGGTGATCTCCAAATTATTCTGATCATATTACATCTGTTGATAAAGAAATTTAGAGTTCTCACTCCCCCACTCAACTTTCTACTGTACTGAAATTCTTTTCAAAGAAGAGGCTGAAGTTATGGATCTTTTAAGAGTCTATTTAAAACTGAGTTACTGTCTTGCACAATACTTTGGCAAAAGCACCTTAAGAATTAAGAGAAAAAAGTGATTTTCAATTAACAGCTTATTTTTATACAATGAGATATCACTTCACACCTATAAGAACAGCTATTATTAAAGAGACAAGCGATAACAAGTGTTAGTGAAGGTGTGGAGAAAGCGGGACTCGTGCACAGTTGGTGAGAATGTATATGGTGGAGTCGTTACAGAAAACGGTATGGAATTTCCTGAAAAAACTGAAAATAAAACTATCATATCCCTCTTTTGGGTTTATACACAAAGGAAATGAAGTCAGCACCTTGTAGAGATATCTGCACTCCCCTGTTCATTGCATCATTCTTCACAGTGGTCAAGATGTGGAAACAACGTGTCAGTTGACAGATGAGTCAATACAGAAATGTGTGTGTGTGTGTGTACACAATCACAATAGAATACTATTTTGCCTTTAAAATAAAAGGAGATCCAGACTTTGGACGATATACATGAACCTAGAGGAGATTAAGCTAAGTGAAATTATCCAGATATAGAAACAAAAATACTGCATTATCTCACTTGTACCTGGAATCTAAATAAAGTTGAACACATAGAATCAGTGTAAGGTAGTGGTTACCAGGGTGGGAAGAAAAGATGTAGGTCAAAGGGTACAGAGTTGCAATTATGTAGGATGAGAAAGTCTAGAGACCTAATATACAAAATAAGGGCTACAGTAAATAACATTTTATTGTACCATGGAAATTTGCTAAGAAAATAGATTTTAGGTGTTCTTACCACAGGAAAAGAAAAGACAAAAAAAGTAGCTAGGTAAGATAATAGGTATGTTAATTTTCTTGACTGTAGTAATCATACACACAGATGCACATCATATTGTGTATCTTAAATATATACAATAAAAAATATATTTTTAAAAGTTGCAGTGTATAAAGTCTTCTTGTTCTGGTATATTATTCAACTTTCCAAAACACACATATGCGTGAGTCCACATGCCCACCCTCCACACATACATATATTCTTCTAAGCTTCTTGAAATCATTAACAGTAATACCTTGAAAATTCTATTAGGTTCTGGAAAAATACCCATACTGCTTTATTTATGTAAACTATCCTTGTAGGTTATGTTATTGAGACTCCTAAATGGTTAAAACAGCATTGTATCTTTCTACTAAATAAGAGGGGACTTCAAAAAGTTCATGGAAAAATGGAATTAAAAGTTAAAAATAGGCTGGGTGTAGTGGCTCATGCCTATAATCCCAGCACTTTGGGAGGCTGAGGCAGGCCTGAGGTCAAGAGATCAAGACAATCCTAGCAAACATGGTGAAATCCCATCTCTACTAAAAATATGAAAATTAGCTGGACAAGGTGGTGTGCGCCTGTAATCCCAGCTACTTGGGAGGCTGAGGCAGGAGAATCATTTGAACCCAGGAGGTTGCAGTGAGCCAGGATTGCACCACGGCACTCCAGCCTGATGACAGAGTGGGAGTCGTCTCAAAAAAAAAAAAAAGTTAAAAATAAAAATATAAACTTTGTTTTTCAACATAAGCACCATCAAGTTCAGAATATTTTTGTAAGCAATGTGATATAGTTTGGCTGTGCCCCACCCAAATTTCATCTGGAATTGTAGTTCCCATAATTTCCATGTATGGTGGGAGGGACCTGGTGGGAGGTAACTGAATCATGGGAGTAGTTATACCATGCTGCTGTTCTTGTGATAGTGAGGAAGTTTTCATGACATCTCACGGTTTTATAAGGGGGTTTTCTCTCTTTTGACTGGCACTTCTCCTTGCTGTCACCATGTGAAGAAGGACATGTTTGCTTCCCCTTTCATCATTATGGTGAGTTTCCTGAGGTCTCCCTAGCCCTACAGAACTGTGTGCCAATTAAACTTCTTTCCTTTATAAATTACTCAGTCTCAGGTATGTCCTTATAGCAGCATGAGAATGGACCAATACATGATGATACCAACCATTTAGGTCATCCCTAAAGAACTGATGATCCTGGGAATTTAATTGCATGAACACAGTCTTTGTGTGTGTGTGTGTGTGTGTGTGTGTGTGTGTGTGTGTGTGTGTTATTAACTGAAAAAATATTGGTGTCCTTTACAGATTTTTTTAAGATTAGGAAACAAGGAGTCAGAAGGAACCAAATCAGGACTACAAGGTGACTGCCTAATGATTTCCCATTGAATCTCTTCAAAATTGCCTTTGTTTTATGAGAGGAATGAGCAGGAGCGTTGTTGTGGTGGAGAAAAACTCTCTGTTGAAGCTTTCCCGTGTGTTTTTTTCTGCTAAAACTTTGGCTAACTTTCCCAAGACACTCTCATAATAAGCAGATGTTATGCTTTGGCCCTCCAGAAAGTCAACAAAAAAAATGTCTTGATCATGCCAAAACATTTTGCTGTTCTCTATTGACTTATGCACTCTTGCTTTGACTGGGCCACTTCCACCTCTTAGTGGCCATTACTTTGATTGTGCTTTGTCTTCAAGATTGTACTGGTAAAGCCGTGTTTCATCTCCTGCTATAATGCTTTGAATAAATCCTTCAGGACTGTGATCCCACTTATTTAAGATTATTACTGAAAGCTGTGCTCTTGTCTACAGTTGATTTGGGTACAACAGCTTTGGCACACATTGAGTGCAAAGTATGTTCAACTTTAATTTTTCATTCAGAATTGGTTAAGCTGAATCAGTTGAGATAGTAACAGTGAAACAGCAAAAGAACAAACATAACTAACTCCATTTTTGTTTAAAGGGCTTTTACCCATTTCTGTACATAGGCTAGGATAATTTAAGAGCACTGAGATAATATGCAAAAACAGCAATCATGTAGCTTTTAAAACTAACTCTGGAAAGGAGAAGTATATAAACCTCTAACAATGCTTTGTTAAACATTTATAAGAACATTGTGACCTAAGGATGAAGAAATTCTCAATCTCCTTGGAACCTCACTGGTGCCTATATGTCTGTGGTTGTTGATCCAGATTCTCTCTTTTTCCCCCTTCTCTTAACATAAAAAGAGCCTGAAATTTGTAGTGACTGAAGATGGTTCTTTAGGATGATAGTCCACCATCTTCTTGGTTTGCTGGCTCTCTGAGTAAACCTGCTTTTCCTGCCACCAACTCTGATCTCTCTCAGCTTTGGGTTTCCAGTGTCAAGCAGTGGAACCTGGGTTTGATTACAAGATGTCTATGGTGTTGGTTATTGTATCTCTTCAATTAGGGCATAAACAAGATTAATTTTTTCCTCACAAATTGAATTGGATGGTCTGCCCCTGCAGGCTTCATCCTCAACATTGTCTTGTCCCTTCTTAAAGCAAGCTATCCATTTGTAAGCCGCTGACATTGTCCCCATAAACTTTTAATAAAACATCAGTGATTTCACCATTCTTCCATCCAAGCTTCACTATAAATTTGATGTGTGTTCTTACTTCAATTTTAGCAGAATTCATGTTTCTCTGATAGAGGCTGTTTTCCAAATGATACCTTAACCTTGTTAGTGCCTCAAACTAGATCCTGTTTAAACATGTTATAACAAGTTAGTACAAGTTCTGTTTAGTGCAAAAAATAATTGAAATCCATGCATAGTTTTTTCATAGTATGGATTTTCTATGAAGTTTTCGAAAAGCCCTCATATTAGCAAGTTATCTATTATCTGATGCTTGTAGATAGTGAAAATAGTTATTGTTCCAAAATGAAAAATAGAAGCAATTACCTGATTGAGAATTTATTAGCTAATTTTATATAATGTATATATAAATTATATAAGATTTGATGAAATTATATAATTTTATATAATACAATGTTAAATGTATATTTTTATATATTATATAAAATTATATAATTTTACAATTGTATGCTATTTAACTGATGAAATGTTATAAATTGTATTTTTGTGTGTGTGTGTGTGTGACAGAGTCTCACTCTGTTGCCCAGGCTGGAGTACAGTGGCACGATCTTGGCTGACTGCAACCTCCACCTCCCGGTTTCAAGTGATTCTCCTGACTCAGCCTCTTTGGTAGCTGGGATTACAGGCACCTGCCACCACACTCAGCTAATTTTTGTATTATTAGTGGAGACAGGGTTTCACCATGTTGGTCAGGCTGCTCTTCAACTCTTGAACTCAAGCAGTCCACTCGCCTTGGCCTCCCATAGTGCTGGGACTATAGGCATGAGCCACTGCGCCCAGCCATAAATTGTAATTTTACTTTTTCAGGCATAATACAACATATCTAAATCTTGAGACTGCTACACGATGGTAGCTACAAACTAGTAAATAATCCAGACTTTAGGAAATGAATCAACTCTAGACTATGTTAGGATTGATTTTGATTTTTTAGGTCCATAAAGCAAGCACATACAAAATGAGGGTGGACATTTCCCTTAATGGAATGCTTGTCCCTAGTGTCAAATACTTTGGGAAAAACTTTTAGGACAGGGAATAAAACTTCTGAAAGTAGACCTTATAATTGTGTTTGAAATAAAAATCTTTCCTTTACCTGGGACCTGAGGTCAGTTTATTCGGGTTTTGAAGGCCTGAAGTAGTTTTCCTGTCTAGGATGTGGGAGTCACATGGAAAATAAGATTATGACTCCCTAAGGTGGTGTGGAGTTATGCAGTAGCTTTACTTTATTTGATGTGCATGTGTGTTTCTGTTATCTTAAATGCTCAGTAAGTTCTTGTTAGTTGTGCATCCTGCTCTAAGTTATTTTATGGGATGTGAGATGGTTGAAAACAACTTTTTAACTGCCTAGAAGAGCATTGCATCATCCCACCACAGAAACATACCATGGTTACTCCTGGAAACAATCAAGAACAGTGTGAGGGATAGCAGTAATCATTAATGAAAGGCAGTTTTGAGCAGCAAGGTGGCAATGCCTCAGGGATCCTGTGTTGTAAAGTTGTAAAGGCAAGAAGGCTAGAATCAAAAGCCTTTCTTCTAAGAAACTCAGATATAGCTAAAAAAAAAAAACCAAAATTGCTCAGGCTAAATCCTAACAATTTTGCTGGTAGACAATTGTGATATAATATTTCAGGTAATTTTTTTTAAAAAAATTTTGTAGAGACTGGATCTTACTGTGTTGTCCAGACTGGTTTCAAACTCCTCAGCTCAAGCAATCCTCCCGCCTCAATTTCCCAAAGCGCTAGGATTACAGGCATGAGCCACTGTGGCCAGCCTTGGTTCAGTAGTAAACAAAAGGATGAAGCTGTATTTTTACGTAATGCATAAAAACTCTGTTTTTGCTAGTATAATGGTTAGAAGTATTGGCATACATTTTAGTATATAAATAAATCTGAATTGAACTAATTTTTCCATTAAAAGCAAAAGTTATTATGGATCCTATAAGACAATCGTAAATGTATATTACTTTCCAACATGAAGAAGAAACCATTTCCCAATTGCTCACAAGTCTCACAGTAGCCAATATAAAATTGCCTTTGAATAGCACAAACATCCCACAAACTTTAATTTACTTTATAACCTTTAAAACTGGAAACTTGAAAACTCTGAGGAGCTAATGTACTGCATACAGAAGAACATGAAATAATGATTTCTGAGAAATTTAATCTGTAAATGTTATAGCGTGTTTCTGTTCACATTTAGTGAGCCATTTCACAGTTCAAAGATTTTACTGTTTAATCTTATTTTTACTTATAGTTCTCCTCACAGGTAGGAAGTAACTTACAGCTAACTAAATTATGCATTTTAATTGTTCAGCTCTTTCTCAGTTTTGTCAGCTATTTTATTTAGTCTATGCTTTTATGAATTTATTTTTTCAGTGGTGAGACAATGAAAGAAAGGGAAGTCCAATCAGTTTAAACCAGATGTATAAGATTTGAATGAATGTATTTAATAGACTAAAACTCTTAAATAGGTTCATGAAGCGTATACTTTCCAAAGGAATTCAAATACACTTATGTCCTGCAGAAAAACATTCATTTGAAGAGAGCAGGTGTTTGGGAGATGTTTTACACTGGACTATGTTTGAATCATTTGAAATTTAATTGAAGCACTTTTTCTGGTTACACACTAGCTTTTAGCTTCAAAGTTCTTTAGAAATAGCAGGTAATCTTCTTCATGTCACATAAGTGGAGGATGAAATGGAAGGAAAGAGTTTAACTTGTTTTTCCAACGCTACAGAGAAAAGTAGCAGCAGGCAGGCAGATTTCCAGTATTTCCTGCATCACCTTAATTCCCTGTGTTTTCATATAATACGTTATAAGGTTCAGTAGATGGTAGCAAAATAGCTGCTTGTATTAGTCTGTTTTCACACTGCTGTAAAGAAATATCTGAGACTGAGAAATTTATGAAGAAAAGGGATTTAATTGACTCAAAGTTCCACATGACTGGGGAAGCTTCAGGAAACTTACAGTCATGGCAGAAGGGGAAGCAGGCACATCTTACCTGGTGGCAGTTGAGAGAGAGCATGTGTGGGTGCAGGAAAAACTACCAATTATAAAAGCATCAGATCTCATGAGAATTCACTCACTATCATGAGAACAGCATCGGGGAGACTTCCCGCATAATCCAATCACTTCCCTCCCTCAGAATCACTTCCCTTTCTCAACATGTAGGGATTACAAGTCCCTCTCTCAGAATGTGGAGATTACAATTTGAGATGAGAGTTGGGTGGGGACACGAGGTCAAACTATATCATTGCTGTTTAAAACTTTCTCAGTTGTAATTTTCACTGAACATTAAGTCAATGTTCAATAAAAAATGTTTCTAAATTCCAGTGTTCAAAGAAAAATTTTAATTTAATTTTGTTTTATAGTATACCCTATCAATAAGAACAGGTAAATATATATGCATATATATTTGCACGTATATGCATTATATATAATGTATTATATATATATGCATTACAATGCTATGACTTATTAGGGCTTTAGAAATTGCTGATTCTCCATAGAAACAAAGAGAAGTTTCGTTTTTTCACAAACATTATTTCAGGCAGGAAAATGCAAGAATTTTATTACCTCAGCAAAGTATACTAGGCATTTTGTCATAGTGTTAGATACAATTTATTGGCATTAACACACTACAAATGTGTGTTACCAGAGTGCACGATAAAAAAATAAAATAACCCTGTGGAATATGCCCCAATGAATAATTTACATTAAGGCCATAGGGCCCTAATCCTCCAGCACCAAAGCAGAGTGCTGGTTTGTTCCAGTTGATAACTCAAATGTCATTTGTCCTTAAGGCCCTCTTAGCATTATCACAAATACGTGAAGAAACAACATTAGATTTAGTAAAAAGAGAAATGTATCTAAGGTTGACAGATCTATGTATAATCGTTTAGGGATTATATAATTGTGCTAGTTATGTCTCAATATCCATTATTTAAATTTTCCATTTATTCTATTCAGGCTAAATTCTGGGATTCTGAGGAGATCACAATCAAGGTGTCAGCATGCTCTGTGTTTGGCCAGGGGTCTTTTCCTCATAGATGTCAACTTCCGACTGTGTCCTCACATAGCGGAAGAAGCTAGTTAGCTCTCTTTTCAAGGGTACAAATCTGTCAGGAGATTCTGCCCTCATGATCTAATCACCTTTCAAAGGCTCTAGCTACTAATACTATCAGGCTTGGAGTTAAGTATCAACACATGAATTTGGGGTAGGATATGCAATTATTTAGACCACAGCACCTTTAGTTACAGATAATCCAAATTGTACTTAGACACAATGGCAGATAAATCATAGACACATACACAAACACACACAAATACATAGATCTCTACAAACATATACATACCATGTTTCTTTGCCTAAAAAATAATTTCATTTGATTTTAAATTGCTTTCTATGTATTCAAATATCCACATAAAACAGATCTTTAGAAAAATATTTCATATGTATAAATCATTTAATATTAGCTGTGATGTCAGCCAAATTGACAGATATAATAAAGAAGTTTTTTGGTTCATAATTTATTTTAATTTTAAAAGAGGGTTAGAAGGGCAAATATATTCCTTGGATTTTCCCAAAGAAAATTCCCTAGAGGCAAACACAAGCCCTCATCTATTAATCAAGTCAGACTAAAATATGCTACAATAACAAACCACCCTCAAACCTCAGTGGCTTAAAACAACAGAAGTTTACTTTTGCTAACATTACCTGTCCAACACAGGTAAAGAGAGAGTTTGTGTTACTCAGTCAACCTGGCTTGATGGAGCCTCTGCCATCTGTCGCAGCTTCCTCAGTAATTACAAGCAGGGTAAGACAGAGGGGACAATTACAGATTGGCTTTTCATTGCCAATCTGGCACTCCTGGAAATTGAGTACATTTTTTATTACTTAAGCATATCAGAGTCATATGGTTTGCATGGACCATTTTACACTTAAGACTTAAAAAAAGACAAAAGGGTAAAGGTGGTCAACAAAGAAAAACTGTTATGTTTTTGTAAGGCAAATGATTAAAGATAAATATGTTTAATATAAACTATTAAGCATATAGTTTATATATGAAGTGTAAATTTGAAAATCCTTGATGAACTAATAGTACATAGAAATGAAGAGTATATGTAAGAAGACCCCCTTATAATTAAGTAAGATTTATCCCAAATATGCAAGGAATGTTAGGGCATATATTAGCAAAATATATAACTCTGAGAAATAAGATAGATAATGCACTAATCGGATTCTTGAAATTTTAATAAACTCCAGTACTCATATCTTACAATTATTAGACAAGACAGGTAAACATTTCAGCATGCTAAAATATGTTTACTAGAAACTGCCATTCAATATCATGATTAAGCAGTCAACAGGTTAATTACATTAATATTTTTCTTCATTTATTCATTCACCTTGGTCTAATTCATTGACATTGCAAAACTGCCTTGATACACTACCATGTGGTAGAATCTGTTTTGGGTTCTAATAGTTCCTGCTTTTATGTTGTTTACATTCTAGCTGGGGGAGAAATACTAAAGTGCTGTGAAGAATATAAAACCCGGCAGTAGGATGGAAAGTAAGTGAACAGACACATGAGTCAAAGGTGTCCATCAACCTCTGTGTCAGGAAGTGATATTTAAGCAAAGACCTAGATAACAAGAAGATACTGAAGTATGATTATGGATGAGATTTCAGCATAGTTCAAGGACAATTCAGGTAACATTTTCAGATAATAAATAAATAAAAGAAAAACAAAAAGCTCACTTGTATATTAATATTGAGATAAAATCTCTGCCCAATGAAACAATATGCAAAACAAAAATGTTATCAATATTAGAAACAAATTAAGAAGTCAGAAAATGTAGTAAAAGTAGAGTTTCAATACATGAGGTCAACTAAAATTGTAACAGAGAAACAAGCTCACTCTTAAAAATCTCAGCCTGCCTCTTCAGAGGCAGAATAACTAGTCCTACAAGCCACAGTTGGCGTTGGCTCCTTGACTCTCACGGAGACGACAAAGACCATACTATTCACTCGGATAATTTGTGAAATATATACATTCATTAACTTTCATTAACTACATAAAACCAGAAGGAACACAGTAATATCAAAATGTTTGATGTTCAACTTTTGTTAAAGGTCAGGTTGAAAGAACTGATAAATTTGAAAGACACTTGCAGTTTTTAATTGGACTACTCCTTACTTTCTTTCTGTTTCTTTGATGCAGGCCAAATGAACAAAAGGCTGACTACATTGGCCACTTTGTTTTTCTCCCCACTTCAAACTGTGACAATAAACCTACACGTTAGCACCATCACGTTGACTGGCATTAAAGACTGTTGCAAAAATCAAATCTAACAAGCGACTACCCTTACCACCTCTTATTAAAAAGATGTAGCTAGCAACATTTTTCACATCACTAATTTGGCTTCACTATGAGATCCATGTCTAAAAGTTCCTCTTAACAAAGGCCTTGGAAATGATTTTTTTTTTCCTTCGGAGAAATCAGTGCAGTGTGAGCCTGACGGATAAAGTGAGTCACATAGCTGCAAATGTAACTATTTTGTTTAAACTAGATTTGCAGTTCAATATTAGTTTTGTAGAACATTGCTTAACATATCTAAATTATGTATTTCTCCTTATGTCTAATTGTTTCTTCTTTTTGTATTTTTTGATCCTAATTTTCTTATCAATTTTTTTCTCTAAAATTGCCTTAATTCATTCAAGACTTCTCATATCTTATGTGAAATCCAGTGGATTGTAATAATATAAACAAAGCAGAAAACTCTTGCAACTGCCACTTTTATTCTTTCTGTCATAAAAAAGAACGTACGAACAAAATCTCTTATGAAAAAATTCAAATAAATTTTATAAAAATAATGCTTCTAGTGCCAAGTCTACTTTTGAGGTACCAGGAATATGGCATAGAATTCAGATATTACTTTGTGGAGCAGGGCCTTCAAATATAGTGTACTAACATAAATAGGAAAGGAACTTCCAGATAGCTCAGAAATTTACATTTTTAACAGTATTTACACAGAAAGAAGGAACAGTCTTTTCTCTCCTTGCAAATTTTCAGTCAAATCTCCTATAATTGTACTATGGGGAAACATGTAAAAAATCATGTGACCGGAAGAGTAAGTCTTGGACTGTGAACCTTGCAATTCATTAATTAATATTTTTGCAAGGCTTTCAGTGTGTATTAACCTTTAGTTAATCTGGATGTCTAATTGCTCCTTATGTCCCACATTAGCCAATGGAATGTCTACTGAAATTCCATAATTTCTGCACACAAACTATGCTCAGATACTGAATGTCAACATTTAATAAGTAAGAAATCCTGAATTACATGGATAAGCAGTAATGTTTATAAACTTTGGAGCACAATGGTGAAGAAATACTGATCAGGGAGATTTTAACTACCAATATCTGCTGCTTATATGATAAGTCCAGATTATCTCCCACAATTTGGATTGAGGCTACTCTTAGACAATTTTTAACTCCTGTTCATTAATAGATTTAATTCAATTCTACTAGATAACCCGATAGAATTTAATTTTGAGCTTCAGCCAAATGACTCTAAAGCTTATCAGGTACAATAAGCGAATAAGACTCGCAAAAAGAATTTTAATATGGAAGGGGGGGCATTAGTCATCTCAGAACTAATTTTAGTAGTATGAAGCTGATGTAAAATTAGAGGGACAGAGCAATAAAACAGAACTGACAGCCAGGAAATAAGACCTATTATGTATCAGTTTATTACATGATAAAAGAGAAAGCACAAATCAAGGAGGAAAGGAATTTATATTAACTAGCATTGAGGCAATTGATTAACTACTTGGAAGATTATTAATTTATGATAATAAAGTTATAGTCATATCTTTCAACAAAAAATTATTCTAAATGAATACAAATTAAATTATTTTGGGTAGATTCATTTTTATTTAATAACAGAAGACATTAAAAAGCAAAAGATGGATACACTTTACAAAAATTTAAAACTTGCATATGTAAAATAGTGTCAAAATCCACAGATCAAAAAGATGGGAATACATTTATTGTTGTTACAACGTACAGTAGTTATTAAATAAAAAGTATGTACACAGCAAGAAGATGCAAACACTTTGACTTTAATTAAAAAGTGAGCAAAGATAATGAACTTCAGATTTCTTTAGTCATACAAGTAGCAAACAAACACATAAAAATTGCCTGCCTCCCTACTCAGAGAAAGACAGTCTAGAACAGTCAGAAAAAAAATGGCATAGGCTTGCAAGTGTTCATAAGACCTCATTTTAAGAGTGGTAAGTGGAATATTATTTTATAAAGCAGTCTGATAACATGTATCCTCTTTAAAATGTTTCTTTGTCTATTCTAGAATTTTTATAACTGCTTAATAATACTGAGAAATAATCATTAATTGGAAACATTAATAAACACAAATTATTTTAAATATAGTTGTCTTTATAACAGCAGGTTTTGGAAACAGCTTACCTTTCCAAGGACAGGAAAAAGGCTAAGTACATTGTGATGAACCAATTTAACAAAATTGCATATAGACTCTGAAAATATTAACTGTGGTTAGGCAATGTTATTGAAGTGTACTGGGAAAATGCTTATTAGTTGAAGATATTAAGAAAAGATGGACTAAAATAATATCTAATATGATTTCAAATACAGTCACGTACCACATACCATTTTGTTTAAAGATGAACTGCATACATGATGGTGGGTCCATAAGATTATGATGGAGCTGGAAAATTCCTGTCTCCTAGTGACATTGTAGCCAAGGTAGCTGTTGTAATGTCCTTACATTACTGTTTTTGGTGATGCCAGTGTACACAAACTTAGTGTGCTTCCAGTCCTATTAAAGTATAGCACATACGGTTATGTACTATACATAATACTTGATAATACATGACTATGCTGCTGGCCTACATATTTACTATACTATACTTTTTATCATTATTTTAGAACATATTCTACTTATTTAAAATAGCTAACTATAAAACGGTCTCAGAGCCTCAGGCAGGTCGAGAAGAAGGCATTGTCATCATAGTGGATAGCTGCATGTGCATTACTGCCCGTGAAGACCTTCCAGTGGGACAAGGTAAGGAGGTGGAAGACAGTGATCCTGAGCCGGTGAATGCTTAGGCTGTGTGATGGTTAATACTGAGTGTCAACTTGATGGGATTGAAGGATGCAATATTGATCCTGAGTGTGTCTGTGAGGGTGTTGTCAAAGGAGGTTAACATTTGAGTTGGTGGGTTCAGGAAGGCAGACCCACCCTTAATCGAGTGGGCACCATCTAATCAGCCACCAGTGAATATAAAGCAGGCAGAAAAATGTGAAGAGATGAGAAGACACTAGCCTCCTAGCCTACATTTCTCTCCCATGCTGGATACTTCTTGCCCTTGAACATCGGACTCCAACTTCTTCAGCTTTGAGACTCTTGACTGGCTCTCCTTCCTCCTCGACTTGTAGACAGCCTCTTGTGGGACCTTGTGATCATGTAAGTTAGTACTTAAAAAAACTCCCATATATATATTTTTATTCATATGTGTATATTTTATTTATTTAGTATACTTTGTTGAAAGTTATGACTATAATATATAGTCATATATATAATATATAAAGGGGAGTTTATATGTTTATATAAGTAAATTCTTATATACATATATATATAAAGTTCCCTCTAAAAAAACCTTAATACAGACTAACGTTTGTTTGTGACTTAGTTTTTAACAAAAAAGTTTAAAACATTAAAATAAATTAAAAATAAAAACTTATAGAATAAGGATACAAAGAAAATATTTTGTACAGCTGTACAATGTCTTTGGTGTTTTAACCTACATGCTACTATGAAAGTGTCAAAAAGTTAAAAAACTAAAATGTTCATAAAATTGAAAAGTTACAGTAAACTAGGGTTAATTTATTATTAAAAATATTTTTAAATATTTAATTATTATGGATACATGTTAGTTGTACATACTTATAGGGTACATGTTTGATACAAGCATCTAGAGTGTAATGATCAAATCAGGGTAACTGGATTATCCATCACCTAAAGCATTTATCATTTCTTTATATTAGGAATATTCAAATTCTACTCTTTTAGTTCTTTAAAAATACACAAAAAATTATTTTTTTTATTATAGTTAAAAAGAATTGTGCTTCTGAATACTAGCACATTCTATCTGACAGGTTTTTTTTTGTAGACATTAACCATCCCTTCTTTATCCTCCCTATTACCCTTCCCAGCCTCCATCCTTCTACCCTTTATTTCCATGAGTTTTTTTAAAACTCCCACATATAAGTGAGAGCATGCAATATTTGTTTTTCTGTGCATGGCTTATTTCACATAACATAATGTTTTCCAGTTCCATCCACGTTGTTGCAAATGGCAGGTTTTCATTCATTTTTAAGGCTGAAAGTCCATTATGCACATGTATGTCATTTCCTTCATTCATTCATTGATGGACACTTAGATTGATTCCATATTTTAGCTATCATGACTAGAACTACAATAAACATGAGAGTATAGATATATTTTTGATGCTGATTTCCTTTCTCTTAGATATATATCCAACAATGGCATTGCTGGATTATATGGTAATTCTATTTTCAGTTTTATGAGGAACTTCCATACATTTCTCCATAGTTGAAATATTAATTTACATTTTCAACAGTTTATGAGGGTTCCCCTTTCTGGAAATATTCATCAGCACTCACTACTATGTGTCTTTGGTTAATACCATTTTAACTCAGGTGAGATAATATCTCAGCATTTTGATTTGCATTTATCTGAAGATAAGTGATACTGAACATTTTTTATATGCTTATTGACCATTTCTGTGTCTTCTTTTGAGAAACGTCTATTTAGATCATTTGCCCATCTTTAAATCAGATTACTTATTTTTTTCTTACTGAATTGTTTGAGCTTCTTATAATTTATGGTTATTAATTCCTTGTCAGATGGGTAGTTTGCAAATATTTCCTCCCATTCTGTGGGTCATCTCTTCACATTGTTGTTTGTTATCTTTGCTGTGCAGAAGCTTTCTAGCTTGATGTAATCTCTTTCATCTACTTTTGCTTTGATTGTCTGTGCTTTTTGAGGCCTTACTCAAGAAATTTCTGCTTAGACCGAAGTCCTGGGGTGCTTCCCCAGTGTTTTTTTGTAGTAGTGTCATAGTTTCAGATCTCTGATTTAAGTCTTTAATTCATTTTGATTTGATTTCACATATGACAAGAAATAGGAGTCTAGTTTCATTCTTCTGCATGTGGATACTCGGTTCCCCGGCACCATTTATTGAAGGAATTGTCCTTTCCCCGGTGTACATTCTTGGCCCTTTTGTTGAAAATAAGCAGGCTGACAACGTGTAAATTTATTACTAGGTTCTGTATTCCCTTCCATTTGTTTGTGTGTTTGTTTTATGCCAGCATCATGTTGTTTTAGTTGCTGTAGGTATGCAATATAATTTGAAGTCAGATAATGCAATAGCTCCAATTTTGTTCTTTTTGCTCAGGCTTGTTATGGGTATTCTGGGATATTTAATTTTTTGTTTTGCTTCCATAAAAAATTTAGATTTTTTTATATTTCTGTGAAGAATATAAATGGTATTTTTATAGGGATTGTATCGAATCTGTAGATTGCTTTGGGTAGTATGGTCATTTTAACAGTACTGATTCTTCTAATCCATGACCGGGGCTATCTTTTCATTTTTTGTGCCCTCTTCAATTTCTTTCATCAATGTTTGATAGTTTTCATTGTAGAGATCTTTCATTTCTTTGGCTAAGTTTTTTCCCAAGAATTTTATTTTATTTGTAGTTATTTAAAATGAGATCATATTTTTGGTTTCTTTTTCAGATTGTTCACCATTGAGACAAATAAATGCTATTGATTTTTGTATGTTGATTTTGTATTCTGCAACTTTACTGAATTTGTTCATCAGTCCTAACTGTTCTTTGGTTGAGTCTTTAGTTTTAATATAGCCAACATGGATAATGTTTATAAAGTCTACATTAGTCTACAGTAATGTCCTAGACCTTCATAATCACTCATTCCTCACACTGACCCACCCAGAGCAACTTCCAGTCCTGCGAGCTCAATTCGTTGTAAGTTTCCTATACAAGTGTATGATTTTTCAACCTTCATACCATGTTTTTACTGTGCTTTTTTTGTTTAGATACCTTTACATACACCAGTATATTCTATGGTATTACTGTTGCCTACAGTATTCAGTACAGCAATATTCTGTACAGGTTTGTAGCCTAGGAGCAATAGGCTCTACCATCTGGGTTTGTGTTAAATACACTCTATAATTGCACAATGACAAATTACCTAACCACACATATCTCAGAAAGTATCCCCATCGTTAAGCATACATGACTATATTTATACATTGCTATAAAGGGAAGAACTTGAAGGAACTACACACATAATTTACAGTTCTTGACTGATTATACTATAATTAGTTTTTTTATATTTATCTTTATTTTTTAATGAATATAATAATGAAACTTTAAAAATAATACATTATAAGTAGTCTATACCTTTTTACACCGCTTCTGAGTATTTTTCTAAAGCAATAATCTATTTTTTAGAATGTCACTTCTAGTTGCTCCTAAAATGTTTGTTACTCAGGTATAGATATGAGTAGGCTTATTTTACACCAGAAATGTATTTAATCCTTTGAAAAGTAGTAAGCTATTGATATGGTTTGGCTCTTTGTCCCCATCCAAATCTCATCTTGAATTATACTCACATAATTCCCACACATTGTGGGAGGGGCCCAGTAGAAGATAATTTGAATCATGGGGGCAGTTTCCCCCATAGTGTTCTCATGGTAGTGAATACATCTCACAAGATCTGATGGTTCTATCAGGGTTTTCCACTTTTGCATCTTCCTCATTTTTCTCTTGCTGCCACCATGTAAGAAGTGTCTTTCACCTCCTGCCATGATTCTGAGGCCTCCCCAGCCATGTAGAACTGTAAGTCTAATTAAACCTCTTTTTCTTCCCAGTCTCAGATATGTCTTTATCAGCAGCATGAAAACAGACTAATACAGTAAATTGATACCACTAGAGTGGGGCATTGCTGAAAGGATATCTGAAAATATGCAAGCAACTTTGGAACCTCCGAGAGACTTGTTGAATGGCTTTGACAAAAATGCCAATAGTGATATGAACAATAAGGTCCAGGCTGAGATGGTCTCAGACGGAGGTAAGGAACTTGTTGGGAACTGGAGCAATAGTGACTCTTGTCATGTTTTAGCAAAGAGACTGGTGACATTTTGCCCCTGTCCTAGAGATTTGTGGAAGTTTGAATCTGAGACAGATGGTTTAGGGTATCTGGTGGAAGAAATCTCTAAGCAGCAAAAAACATTCAAAAGGTAACTCGGGTATTGTTAAAAGCGTTCCATTTTAAAAGGGAAACAGATCATAAAAGTTCAGAAAATTTGCAGCCTGATGATGCAATAGAAAAGGAAAACCAATTTTTTGAGGAGAAATTCCAGCCAGCTGCAGAAATTTGCCTAAGTAGCAAGGAGTCTAATATTAATACGCAAGACCATGGGGGAAAATGTCTCCAGGCCATGTCAGAGAACTTCATGGCAGCTCCTCCCATCACAGGCCCACAGGCCCAGGAGAAAAATGTGGTTTTGTGCGCCAGGCCCAGGGTCCCAGGCTATGTGAAGCCTAGGGACTTTGTGCCCTGTGTCCTGGCCACTCCAGCTGTGGCTGAAAGGGGCCAACATAGAGCCCGGGCTGTGGCTTCAGATGGTGGAAGCCGCAAGTCTTGGAAGCTTCCACGTGGTGATGAGCCTGTGGGTTCACAGGTCAAGAATTGAGGTTTGGGAACCTCCGCCGAGATTTCAGAAAATGTATGGAAACACCTGGATGCCCAGGGAAGTTTGCTACAGGGGCGGGGCCCTCATAGAGAACCTCTGCTAGGGCAATGTGGAAGGGAAACGTAGGGTTGGAACCTCCACACAGAGTCTGTACCGGGGCACTGCCTACTGGAGCTGTGAGAAGAGGGCCACCATCCTCCAGACCCCAGAATGACAGATCCACAGACAGCTTGCACCATGAGCCTGGAAAAGCTGCAGACACTCAATGCCAGCCCTTGAAAGCGGCTGGGAGGAAGGCTGTATCCTGCAAAGCCACAGGTGCAGAGCTATGCAAGAGCGTGGGAACCCACCTCTTACACACATCCAGTATGACCTGGATGTGAGACCTGGAATCAAAGAGATCATTTTGGAGCTCTGAAATTTGAATGTCTTGCTGGATTTCAGACTTGCGTGGGCCCTGTAACCCCTTTGTTTTGGCCAATTTCTCTCATTTAGAACAGCGGTGTTTACCCAGTACCTGTACCCCCATTGTATCTGGTCAGTAACTAGCTTGCTTTTGATTTTACAGGCTCATAGGTGAAAGGGATTTGCTTTGTCTCAGATGAAACTTTAAACTGTTGACTTTTGGGTTAAAGATGAAAGGAGTTAAGACTTTGGGGGACTGCTGGAAAGGCATGATTGATTTTGATATGTGAGGACATGAGATTTTGGAAGGGCCAGGGGTGGAATGATACGGTTTGGCTCTGTGTCCCACCAATATATCATCTTGAATTGTACTTCCACAATTCCCATGCATTGTGAGAGGGACTCAGTGGGAGATAATTTGAATCATGGGGACAGTTCCCCCCATGCTGTTCTCGTGTCAGTGAATAAATCTCATGAAATATCATAGTTTTATCAGGGGTTTCCGCTTTGGCATCTTCCTCATTTTTCTCTTGCTGCTGCCATGTCAGAAGTGCCTTTAGGCTCCCACCATGATTCTGAGGCCTCCCCAGCCATGTGGAACTATAAGTCCAATTGAATGTCTTTTTCTTCCCAGTCTCGGGTATGTCTTTATCAGCAGCGTGAAAACAGATTCTCCAGCTATCCTGCATACATTAGTATAAATATATAACACAGAAATCAAGAGCGCCAATTAATGTCAATTATAATGCATCTTCTCTGTCACCCTGGTATCCTTAGGGAAATAGCTGCAAAATTTGCTTCTTTTTACATCCTAGAATTAAGGAATTTTATTGTTATTTGAGTTTGAATCCAGTCAGTATATGAACACAAAGGTTAAATGAGGGCTGTACAAATTAAAACTTATAGTAGATCATGGTGTTTTCTAAAATTATGTGTACCACTAACTTTTCAATTAATGACCACGAAAAGTATATGCATGAGATCACATTTATAGGCACCTGTAAAGATTTTGAATTGTGCCAATCCTAGTAGGAAGTGTAATTTAATATTCTTAAACATTGGTATTGAAAAAATTTTTAAATACATTCTGTGTTTACACAGCATTTCATAGCGTATTTTCAATTGAACTGATGTTGCATTTGAAAAAAAATGAACACAATCGTTTTTCAATGTAAGGATACTATCTTTCAAAAGACTTTCTGGTAATTTTTTTTAAATGGAAGAAATAGCAATCATTTAGTTTGAATTATGATGGATTATTTGTCTACTCTCTATTTGATTTGCTTTTTTAAAACATTGTTTTCCTTTTCATTCTTTTACTTTAGAAGAAACGAGAGATAAATGAGTGAATACTGTGGAAATGTTCACGCTTAAAAGTAGAGACTACTAATTTCTTCAAATCTAACTTTTTTTTAAAAAAAAAGACATATTTATTTCATCAAACTAAATAGCAGTAAGAACACTTTCTGTGTATCCAACACTACACTCTCTTGAAAGGCCTCAAAAACATTCTTTTTATATATGTGCATGCCAGTGACCAAGCCATTAGAATATGATTTTCTTTATGTTTCCATTATATTTGGCACTTTTAATGTTTCTTATTTTCTGAAGTTCTCTTTCCCAACTTTTTTTTCGACACTTCTCTGGATGATCTTCTGTCTGCCTTACATCTACCAGCTGAGATTCAGGGAACTCAGACTAGAGCAAGGAGTAAACTGGGAGTCAGTTTAATGACAGACATGTGCAAATCATAAGAATCCTTTGAAGTTACATAATATGGAGTCAGGACCACAGAGATAACTGGCATTAAAATTACCCAGCTGTAACCTTCCTGTCTCACCTAAGGTGAGGGGAAGAGTCAAAAAATGAAAAAGCAAAGAAACACATGTGAAGTCCCCAGTCCTTGAAAAGAGGCTCAATAAAAGTTTGAAATTTAATGATAAAATTATTGAAGATTTTCCCTACACCATTACTTAATTCCTCTGAGAAGTGCTCAGAGTATAGTATATAGCTGTAAATGTATTCATTTTTCTAAAAAATGGCAGATAAATAACCTAACTCTATACTTGACAGAACTAAAAAACAAACAAACAAACTCAACCCAAAGCTAGCAGAACAAAAGATACAATAAAGATTAGAATGAGATAAGTAAAATAAAACATCAGAAAACAACAGAGACAAAAAAACTGAAAGCTACTTCTTTGGAAAGATCAATAAATTTGACAAACATTTAGCTAGAATGGCTACAAATAAGACACCAATAAGTAAAACAAAAATGAAAAAGAAAATACTACTGCTAAATTTACAAAAATAAAAAGAATTTTGAGAGAATATAATGAATAATTGTATGGCAACAAATTAGAAAAACTAGACAAAATGGACAAATTCCTGATGACATACAAATTTTCAAAACTACTTCACAAGTAAACTGGAAATCTAAGCAGACTTACAAAGAGTAAAGAGAACAATTTATTAATAAAAAAACCTCCCTACAAAGAAATGAGCCAGATTGCTTCACTAGTGAATTAAACTGGATATATTTAAAAGATTTAACATCAATGCTTTTCAAAATCTTCCAACAAATAAAAAAAAAAGTAAAAGCATTTCCTGACTCATTCTATAAGATCAGTATTACTGATAACAAAGTCAGACAAAGATACCACAAAAGAAAGAAAACGATAGACTAATATCCTTTATGAAGATAGATGCAAAAATCTTCAACATAACACTAGCAAACTGAATCCATAGCATATTTAGAGAATTGTTCACCATGAAAAAATGAGGTTTATCCAGGAATATAAGAGTGGTTAAACTATGAAAATCAATCAATGTTATGCATCATATTAACAGAATGAAAAAAAAAAAAACTCACATAATAGTCCCAATTGACATAGAAAAAGTATTTCATAAACTTCCTTTTATGATTAAAAAACAGCGAAAAATGTGGAAAAAGAGACTTTTCTGCAAAATGATGAGTATTTATGAATAACTCAAAGCTAACATTATATTCAATGGTAAAAGTCTCCCTATCATCAGGAATAAGAGAAGCATCTCACTTTCTTTACTGTTGCTCAATGTTGTACTGAAGGTTCTAGCCGGAGAAATTAGGCAAACAATAAATAAATAAATAAGTAAATAAACAAAAAGGATCCATACTGGAAAAGAAGAAGTAAAATTCCTCTATTTGAAGAAGACATGATCATATCTATAGAAAATCCTAAAGGAGCCATAAAAAAAAAAAAATTAAAAAAAAAAAACTATTACAGCTAAGTGAATAGCAAAGATTTAGAATACTAGATTAACATGCAAAATCTAGTTATATTTCTATACATTTCTAAAGAAAGGAAACAGTTAATTTAGACTAACACCAGAGTAAAATACTTGGGAATAAATATAACTGTGGTGGTACAAGATATGTATGTTCAAAACTACAAAATATTTTAGAAGAAGTGAAATAAGACCCAAATAAATGGAGAACTATTATGTGTTCATGGATTGTAAGGTGAATATTGTAAAGAAGACAATACTACTAAAGGCTATCTACACATTCGATTCACCCTTCATCAAAATTCCAACAGCTTCTTTCTCCAAATAGCCAAAACAAATCTGAAAAAGAATGATGTTGGAAGACTCACACTTCCTAATTTCAAAACTTCCTGTAAAGTTACAATAATCACCAGATGTGGTGGCTCGCACCTGTAATTCCAGGACTTTGGAAGGCTGAGGCAAGATGGTTGCTTGAGCCCAGGCATCTGAAACCAGCCTGGGCAACATAGCAAGACCCCACCTCTAAACATTTTTGAAAAATAAAAATTAAAAAGCTACAATAATCATGTTTGATATTAGCATAAAAATTGCATATATTGATACATAATTGAGTATGCAGAAATAAACCCATATATCTACAATAATTTCTGTCAAGGTTACCAAGATAATTCAATGGGGAGATAACTGTCTTTTCAACAAATGGTGTTGGAACAAATAGATATCAACATGCAAAAGAACGAAGTTAGACTTACTTCAATTCACATACAAAAAGCAACCACAATTAATATAAGGGGCAAATATAAGAGCTAAAATCCTCCAATTTTTAGAAGCAGACATGGGTGAATCTTCATAAATAGGACTTGATGATGGTTTCTGTAAATGACATCAAAAACACAAGTGAGAAAAAAAAAGAGATGTTGAGCTTTATGAAAATTATACTTTTTAATGCATCAAAGAACACTATAAACAGTGAAACAACAACCTACAGAATGGAAGAATGTATTTGCAAATTATATATCTGATAAGGGATTAGAACTCACAATATAAGCAGAACTCTTAAACTCAAGAACAACAAAAGCAATCAGAATTTAAAATTAACAAAGAAGGCCGGGCGCGGTGGCTCAAGCCTGTAATCCCAGCACTTTGGGAGGCCGAGACGGGTGGATCGCGAGGTCAGGAGATCGAGACCATCCTGGCTAACACGGCGAAACCCCGTCTCTACTAAAAAATACAAAAAACTAGCCGGGCGAGTTGGCGGGCGCCTGTAGTCCCAGCTACTCGGGAGGCTGAGGCAGGAGAATGGCGTAAACCCGGGAGGCGGAGCTTGCAGTGAGCTGAGATCCGGCCACTGCACTCCAGCCCGGGCGACAGAGCGAGACTCCGTCTCAAAAAAAAAAAAAAAAAAAAAAAAAAAAGAAAATAGGCCAGGTGCAATGGCTCATACCTGTAATCTCAAAACTTTGGGAGACCAAAGTGAGAGGATCACTTGAGGTTGGGATTTTGAAACCAGCCTGGACAACATAGAGAGAACCTAGCTCTACAAAAAATTAAACAGTTAGCTGGGCATGGTGGGGTGCCTGCCCGTAGTCTTAGCTACCGGGGAGACTGAAGCTGGTGGATTGCTTGAGACCAGAAATTCAAGGCAGCAGTTAGCTATGATTGTGTCACTGCACCCCGGCCTGGATAAGAGAGGGAGACCCTGTCTCTGAAATACATAAGTGAGTAAACAACGATATAACCAAATAACAAAGTAAACCAAAATTTTAAAATGTTAACTAAAATTATGGAGATATTGGAAGACTTGTACATTGCTTGTGGGAATTTAAAATGGGACGGCCAATGTAGAAAATAGTTTGACAGTTTCAAATGCCAAATACAGAATTACTATATAACCGTACAAAAAGAATTGTAAATAAGTACTCAAACAAAAATTTTTACCTGTGTTCATGGCTGCGCTATTCCCAATAGCCGAAAGTGGAAAGCATCCCAAGTGTGAATCAACAGATAAATTGAAAAATAAAATGGAATTGGGCAATAAAGAGGGATAAAGTACTCATACATACTACTACATGAATGAAGCTTGAAAACATGCTACATGAAAGTAGCCAGACAAAAAAGATCACATATTATATTGCTCCATTTATATGAAATAACTGGAATAGGTTGATCAATAGAGACCAAAAACAAATCAGTGATTTCCAGGAGCTAGTGAGAGGGAGAAATGGAGAATGACTGGTTAGAGGATATGGAGTTTCCTTTTGTGTTGAGGAAAATGTTCTTGAACTTGATAGTGTTCTAAGACAAGAAAAAGAAAATATGGTACCCAAATATGAGGACAACTTGTAACATCAAAAAACTAGGAATTAATGTAAACCCTTTAAATCTGTCATTCATTGCTAGTAACATTTTTAATGAGCTTAATCAGCTCACTTAAGGTTATTCCCTAATACATTAGGGACTCTGGAAAGAAATTACATAAAATATTTTCATTTTTGAAGATGTTACCATATCTTGTTCCTCCCCCTCTCACAATTCTTACTTGCTCTAGCTATGTGTCATCCTGAAATATATTAAAAATCCTATAATGTTAGTAAGAAATACTCTGGAAAGCAGCATCACTTCATATTCTTACTAATGGTTTTTAGGCCAATTTGACTTATTGGACCATTCTAATTAGCAAAACTGTACAATCATGCATTGCTTAATGATGGGGATATTTTCTGAGAAATGCATCCTTAGGTGATTTCATCACTGTGCAAATATCAGAGTATACTTACGCAAACCTAGATGGCATAACCTGCTACACATCTAGGCTATATAATAGAGCCTATTGTCCCTAGGCTTCAAATTTGTAGAACGTGTTACTGTACTAAATATGGCAGGCTATTGTAACACAATTGCAAGTATTTATGTAACATATCTAAACATAGAAAAGGGACATATAAATATGGTATTTGAATCTTATGGGACCACTGTCATACATGCTGTCCATTTTCAATTGAAATGTCAACATGGGATATATGACTATATTCTCTGGCCATTTGAGTTTTCCAGAACAAAAACTTGCTTGAAGTTCTCCTAGTCACCTGAAATAGTTACTGCGCTGTACCTAAGCAAGTAGGTAATTTTGTTTGAACCATTTGTTCTAGCTCTACTCTAACAGCAAGTTTCCTTCAAATGAATTAAAATGTGTCTGTAGGTATCTTCTGGAGATAACAATTTTGTTTTCTACTCATATTATGAGTCTATCCTTTATATGCATAACAAAATTCAGAAAATGTTTACTTGACAGAACACTTCCTGGCAGGTTTTATGAATTATAAATATGTGTGAATTATGATTCATAGAAATGCAAGCCCAGAAACATTCTAGGTAGAGCTGAAGCTCTGAGAAATCCTGATGATAAATAATCTAAAGCAGTAAAACCGTAGAAGAGTGTTCTTTAACTGGATTGAAGTGATCCACTCAGTAAAATAACTGAGCCATCTCAATAACACAGTGAAACATGGGTAACATTTGTAAATATCAAATTTTCTATTATTTGGTTTCAAATTGGAAATATTAAAACTTGGGCAAAATCACAGCTTCTTGCACTGTAAACTCAGCACACAGCTTCCCCTTTCCTCAATTCTCAGCTTTTGGTTTCATTAAATTCTTGGTGACCTACTTATCACCAGCAAACTGAACCTTTATGTCCTTGCCTATGAAATAATTCCATGAGAGAAAGGTAAATAATCTTGCAAAACATGAGCAAGGTTATCATCATGCTTACTGCAACCTTAGACTTTATTGGTTTAACTCCAACAGCTCTTATTTACACGAGGTCTTTTTCTACCTTTAGGTCTGTGGGCAGACATTTTAGGAAAATAAGTCCTTTAGAGGTGTCTAGACTTGAGGCTGATGATCCTGCATAAGACATTTTTAAAACCTGGAGAAAGTCACAAACGATCCTTGGCTTATTGATTTTAGCCCAAGAAGCTGCTGAGGTTTGGCTTCATCATATAACTTGCCGGTGGCATGATGAAAATTGCAAAAAACATATAAAATAGTTTTAAAATTGGTTAAAAATAAGTCACTGTTGGTTATCTAAAGTAGTTGCACTGTACTTAAGCAGATTCTGATGTGTTTTATTTTAATCAGTATTCGTTCAGGAAAATGCCAAGAGTTTAAAATTATATTCTTATTAGAAGCTCTTAAATGTAGGTTTGTTTTTAAATCTGAAGATATTTTGTAGTTGTTAGTATTCTTGAGTGTCTGAACCACTTTTCTCAACATTTACAATTATTCTGATCTTGTTCTAAATCCCTTATTAGCAATGTTTGTAGAATAGAAATGAACTAGAATTCATATCACATGCAAGGATCCTCACAAAATAAATCATGCTATATTAATGAGTTTATATAAGTTTGTCCTTGAAAAGTAGCTTATACAATACTTTTTAAATTTTTATTGTAGCAAAATAAAGTTTGCTACAAATAAATATTTCAGAAATTACTAGCTAGAGGCAATGTCTGCCATCAAATAGCCTAAATAAGAAGTTCCATGCTTGTACATAGGTGTGGGTTTGTATTGTGTATGTGACATGTTGCGTTATTGTATAGATGGTATGTCATTACGTATTATTGACTAAAGGAGTCTACATATTTTTTAAAAGAACTATCTCCTGATAATTCTAGCTGCAATAAAAGAAAGAAAAAAACTGATTTTCAGAAACATATAGTTGAGATAATATGACTAGCATTTTCTGAGGATGTCATCATATTTTTATTTATAATATTGTCACATAAAAGACTTAAATATTCAATAGACAAAAGTCTACTATTCCCCTAAAATTACAATTCTCCTTTTAAATTGTGGTAACAGAATGTTGCCAGATATCTGTGTGGCCAATTCAGTGATTCCTACCAGTGGTTCTCAAACTTTTGCATGTGTCAAAATAACCTGGAGTTTTGTGGAAACATACATTGCTGGGACCCACTCCCAGAAATTTTGAATTACTAAGTCTGGGGTGAGGCTTGAGAATGTTCTAACAACTTTCTAGATGATCCTGATGCCTGGTTCAGGGAACATACCTTGAAAACCACAGATCAATTCTGAAACAGAAATTATCAATAATCTTGTGCTAAAACAGAAATTCAAGAACAAAGAAAAATTGCAATTTTTTTGTAAGGATAACAGTCAAAAACATATGTCCAAACACATTCATGTGGTTGCATAACATACACAATCACAAACACATTTTTTTAATTAGGTAAACTGTTGAGTGTTAGTCAATATATTATAGCTCCTTATAGAAAGTTAAAAGATATAAAAATAATAAAACACCTGTATCTTCACTATTTTATGTATGAACATATCTATCTAGCTACCAATCTAGCTAGCTAGCTGCCAATCACCTACAGTCATGCAACACATGAAGGTGTTTCAGTTAACAATGGACAGTGTATATGACAGTGGTCCCATAGGATTATAATACTTTATTTCTACTCTGTGTTTTCCATGTTTAGATATGTTTGGATACTACAAATATCATTTGGTTACAGTTGCCTATGGTGTGAAGTATAGTAACATGCTGTACAGGTTTGCAGCCTAGAAGTAATAGGTTGTACCACATAGCCTATGTGTGTAGGAGGCCATACCATCTAGGTTTGTGTAAGTGCACTCTGTGATATTTGCCCAGTGATGAAATCGCATAAGGACATATTTCTCAGAAAGTAACCTAATTGTTAAGTGACACATGATTGTATTTAGAGTCATTTTTTATTATTCATGGTAGTTAGGCAATATAAAGTTGCTGCAAACACTGAATTAGCAAATACTAAACCATTGTTCCTAAGGGAAACACAGGATTAGAGCCCTGAGAGCTCTGGTTATATTTTCATATAACCAGATTTTATATATATTTTCAACTGATTCATACATGGCCTTATTTTGTGTGTGTTTCTGTTTGAAGACATCTTTTAAAATACATAATGTTGGTCGGTCACGGTGGCTCACACCTGTAATCCCAGCAATTTGGGAGGTTGAGATGGGTAGATCACAAGGTCAGGAGTTCGAGACCAGCCTGGCCAACATGGTGAAACCCCGTCTCTACTGAAAATACAAAAATTAGCCGGGTGTGGTGGCAGGTGCCTGCAGTTCCAGGTACTCAGGAGGCTGAGGCAGGAGAATCGCTTGAACCCGGGAGGCAGAGATTACAATGAACTGATGGCCAACAGCACTATGTGTCACACCTGAATGAATCTTATCTATCTAACAAACATATATTCTCTTCTAGGCACATCTCAGCCTTCCACTTCAACACTATGTTTGTGGGTCATTCTAAACAACCACATCACCAAAGTATAAAAATGTAATAGGTATGGCACTAAGTAGAATTCCAAAGGACACTTGGTTATAGTGTAAGAACTAAAGCAAGAAGGCAGAGCATCTCCTGGTTTGACCTCAGTGGGCAACCTGTACTTTGGGTGATACATTTTTGTCAAACTGCACACGTCCTTTAATGACTGTGAAAGTGCAGTGAGTATTAATTTTGTTATCACAAAAAAATTTTAATGAGTAGGAAAATTTTCAAAAATGGACTTGGTAAATAATGGGGGTATACATAGATAGAAAGTGAGAGAGACAGAAATATATATGTTATATGTATTCACACATATATATATATATGAGACAGAGAGACATCTTTTTACTGCCTTATATATATATATATACATGAACTAGGAAATGTATGAACTTTTAATACATCTTTTACTGCCTTATATATATATATATATATATATATATATATACATGAACTAGGAAATGTATGAACTTGGAAATTTGCGAACAGCATATCTGGTTTTATTGTGACCTCATCTCTGATGAGTTTTAGAAAACGTCTATTTTTGGTAGATTATCTATTTTTTTTCTCATTAAGTCTAAACATCTTTCTCTTACTGCTTTCTACATTCTAGGCATTCATTTTCTTCCCACGAACCTTGTTTTTTCATTTGTTTCTGGTTTTATCATCACGTGTGGCCCTTATTTACAAGATACATTCTAATATCTACTCTGATATTATATTAGTAGCATTCATATACCTAGCATTTTTTCTCATTTTACTCCTTATTCTGTATTATGTTTATGGCATTTGTGACATATTATAGATTACAGTTTATACAGTCAAATCTATTGATTCTTTTAAAAACCGTTATGTCTAGTTTTTTTATTAAAAATCATTTAAATATTTATCAATATTTTCTTTTGGTATGTAAATATATTTTCTATTTACTTTTTTTTTTTTTTATTATACTTTAAGTTCTAGGGTACATGTGCATAACGTGCAGGTTTGTTACATATGTATACTTATGCCATGTTGGTGTGCTGCACCCATCAACTCGTCAGCACCCCTCAATTCATCATTTATATCATGTATAACTCCCCAATGCAATCCCTCCCTCCTCCCCCCTCCCCCCTCCCCATGATAGGCCCCAGTGCGTGATGTTCCCCTTCCCGAGTCCAAGTGATCTCATTGTTCAGTTCCCACCTATGAGTGAGAACATGCGGTGTTTGGTTTTCTCTTCTTGTGATAGTTTGCTAAGAATGATGGTTTCCAGCTGCATCCATGTCCCTACAAAGGACGCAAACTCATCCTTTTTTATGGCTGCATAGTATTCCATGGTGTATATGTGCCACATTTTCTTAATCCAGTCTGTCACAGATGGACATTTGGGTTGATTCCAAGTCTTTGCTATTGTGAATAGTGCCGCAATAAACATACGTGTGCATGTGTCTTGGTAGTAGAATAATTTATAATCCTTTGGGTATATACCCAGTAGTGGGATGGCTGGGTCATATGGTACATCTAGTTCTAGATCCTTGAGGAATTGCCATACTGTTTTCCATAATGGTTGAACTAGTTTACAATCCCACCAACAGTGTAAAAGTGTTCCTATTTCTCCACATCCTCTCCAACACCTGTTGTTTCCTGACTTCTTAATGATTGCCATTCTAACTGGTGTGAGATGGTATCTCATTGTGGTTTTGATTTGCATTTCTCTGATGGCGAGTGACGATGAGCATTTTTTCATGTGTCTGTTGGCTGTATGAATATCTTCTTTTGAGAAATGTCTGTTCATATCCTTTCCCCACTTTTTGATGGGGTTGTTTGTTTTTTTCTGGTATATTTGTTTGAGTTCTTTGTAGATTCTGGATATTAGCCCTTTGTCAGATGAGTAGGTTGCAAAAATTTTCTCCCATTCTGTAGGTTGCCTGTTCACTCTGATGGTAGTTTCTTTTGCTGTGCAAAAGCTCTTTAGTTTAATTAGATCCCATTTGTCAATTTTTGCTTTTGCTGCCGTTGCTTTTGGTGTTTTAGACATGAAGTCCTTGCCCATGCCTATGTCCTGAATGGTACTACCTAGATTTTCTTCTAGGGTTTTTATGGTATTAGGTCTAACATTTAAGTCTCTAATCCATCTTGAATTAATCTTCGTATAAGGGGTAAGGAAAGGATCCAGTTTCAGCTTTCTACTTATGGCTAGCCAATTTTCCCAGCACCATTTATTAAATAGGGAATCCTTTCCCCAATTCTTGTTTCTCTCAGGTTTGTCAAAGAACAGATGGCTGTAGTTGTGCGGTATTATTTCTGAGGACTCTGTTCTGTTCCATTGGTCTATATCTCTGTTTTGGTACCAGTACCATGCTGTTTTGGTTACTGTAGCCTTGTAGTATAGTTTGAAGTCAGGTAGCGTGACGCCTCCAGCTTTGTCCTTTTGACTTAGGATTGTCTTGGCAATGCGGGCTCTTTTTTGGTTCCATATGAACTTTAAAGCAGTTTTTTCCAATTCTGTGAAGAAACTCATTGGTAGCTTGATGGGGATGGCATTGAATCTATAAATAACCTTGGGCAGTATGGCCATTTTCACGATATTGATTCTTCCTATCCATGAGCATGGTATATTCTTCCATTTGTTTGTGTCCTCTTTGATTTCACTGAGCAGTGGTTTGTAGTTCTCCTTGAAGAGGTCCTTTACATCCCTTGTAAGCTGGATTCCTAGGTATTTTATTCTCTTTGAAGCAATTGTGAATGGAAGTTCATTCCTGATTTGGCTCTCTGCTTGTCTGTTACTGGTGTATAAGAATGCTTGTGATTTTTGCACATTAATTTTGTATCCTGAGACTTTGCTGAAGTTGCTTATCAGCTTAAGGAGATTTTGGGTGAGACGATGGGGTTTTCTAAATATACAATCATGTCATCTGCAAACAGGGACAATTTGACTTCTTCTTTTCCTAACTGGATACCCTTGATTTCTTTCTCTTGCCTGATTGCCCTAGCCAGAACTTCCAACACTATGTTGAATAGGAGTGGTGAGAGAGGGCATCTCTGTCTTGTGCCAGTTTTCAAAGGGAATTGTTCCAGTTTTTGCCCATTCAGTATGATATTAGCTGTGGGTTTGTCATAAATGGCTCTTATTATTTTGAGATACGTTCCATCAATACCGAATTTATTGAGCGTTTTTAGCATGAAGGGCTGTTGAATTTTGTCAAAAGCCTTTTCTGCATCTATTGAGACAATCATGTGGTTCTTGTCTTTGGTTCTGTTTATATGCTGGATTACGTTTATTGATTTGCGAATGTTGAACCAGCCTTGCATCCCAGGGATGAAGCCCACTTGATCATGGTGGATAAGCTTTTTGATGTGCTGCTGAATCCGGTTTGCCAGTATTTTATTGAGAATTTTTGCATCAATGTTCATCAGGGATATTGGTCTAAAATTCTCTTTTTTTGTTGTGTCTCTGCCAGGCTTTGGTATCAGGATGATGTTGGCCTCATAAAATGAGTTAGGGAGGATTCCCTCTTTTTCTATTGATTGGAATAGTTTCAGAAGGAATGGTACCAGCTCCTCCTTGTACCTCTGGTAGAATTCAGCTGTGAATCCATCTGGTCCTGGACTTTTTTTGGTGGGTAGGCTATTAATTGTTGCCTCAATTTCAGAGCCTGCTATTGGTCTATTCAGGGATTCAACTTCTTCCTGGTTTAGCCTTGGGAGAGTGTAAGTGTCCAGGAAATTATCCATTTCTTCTAGATTTTCTAGTTGATTTGCGTAGAGGCGTTTATAGTATTCTCTGATGGTAGTTTGTATTTCTGTGGGGTCAGTGGTGATATCCCCTTTATCATTTTTTATTGCATCTATTTGATTCCTCTCTCTTTTCTTCTTTATTAGCCTTGCTAGCGGTCTGTCAATTTTGTTGATCTTTTCAAAAAACCAACTCCTGGATTCATTGATTTTTTGGAGGGTTTTTTGTGTCTCTATCTCCTGCAGTTCGGCTCTGATCTTAGTTATTTCTTGCCTTCTGCTAGCTTTTGAATGTGTTTGCTCTTGCCTCTCTAGTTCTTTTAATTGTGATGTTAGAGTGTCAATTTTAGATCTTTCCTGCTTTCTCTTGTGGGCATTTAGTGCTATAAATTTCCCTCTACACACTGCTTTAAATGTGTCCCAGAGATTCTGGTATGTTGTATCTTTGTTCTCATTGGTTTCAAAGAACATCTTTATTTCCGCTTTCATTTCGTTATGTACCCAGTAGTCATTCAGTAGCAGGTTGTTCAGTTTCCATGTAGTTGAGCGGTTTTGATTGAGTTTCTTAGTCCTGAGTTCTAGTTTGATTGCACTGTGGTCTGAGAGACAGTTTGTTATAATTTCTGTTCTTTTACATTTGCTGAGGAGTGCTTTACTTCCAATTATGTGGTCAATTTTGGAATAAGTGCGATGTGGTGCTGAGAAGAATGTATATTCTGTTGATTTGGGGTGGAGAGTTCTATAGATGTCTATTAGGTCCGCTTGGTGCAGAGATGAGTTCAATTCCTGGATATCCTTGTTAACTTTCTGTCTCGTTGATCTGTCTAATGTTGACAGCGGAGTGTTGAAGTCTCCCATTATTATTGTATGGGAGTCTAAGTCTCTTTGTAAGTCCCTAAGGACTTGCTTTATGAATCTGGGTGCTCCTGTATTGGGTGCATATATATTTAGGAGAGTTAGCTCTTCCTGTTGAATTGATCCCTTTACCATTATGTAATGGCCTTCTTTGTCTCTTTTGATCTTTGATGGTTTAAAGTCTGTTTTATCAGAGACTAGGATTGCAACCCCTGCTTTTTTGTGTTCTCCATTTGCTTGGTAGATCTTCCTCCATCCCTTTATTTTGAGCCTATGTATGTCTCTGCATGTGAGATGGGTCTCCTGAATACAGCAGACTGATGGGTCTTGCCTCTTTATCCAGTTTGCCAGTCTGTGTCTTTTAATTGGAGCATTTAGTCCATTAACATTTAAGGTTAATATTGTTATGTGTGAACTTGATCCTGCCATTAGATATTAACTGGTTATTTTGCTCGTTAGTTGATGCAGTTTCTTCCTAGCCTCGATGGTCTTTACATTTTGGCATGTTTTTGCGATGGCTGGTACCGGTTGTTCCTTTCCATGTTTAGGGCTTCCTTCAGGGTCTCTTGTAAGGCAGGCCTGGTGGTGACAAAATCTCTAAGCATTTGCTTATCTGTAAAGGATTTTATTTCTCCTTCACTTATGAAACTTAGTTTGGCTGGATATGAAATTCTGGGTTGAAAATTCTTTTCTTTAAGAATGTTGAATATTGGCCCCCACTCTCTTCTGGCTTGTAGAGTTTCTGCCGAGAGATCTGCTGTTAGTCTGATGGGCTTCCCTTTGTGGGTAACCCGACCTTTCTCTCTGGCTGCCCTTAAGATTTTTTCCTTCATTTCAACTTTGGTGAATCTGGCAATTATGTGTCTTGGAGTTGCTCTTCTGGAGGAGTATCTTTGTGGCGTTCTCTGTATTTCCTGAATTTGAATGTTGGCCTGCCCTACTAGGTTGGGGACGTTCTCCTGGATGATTTCCTGAAGAGTGTTTTCCAACTTGGTTCCATTTTCCCCCTCACTTTCAGGCACCCCAATCAGGCGTAGATTTGGTCTTTTTACGTAATCCCATACTTCTTGCAGGCTTTGCTCATTTCTTTTTCTTCTTTTTTCTTTTGGTTTCTCTTCTCACTTCATTTCATTCATTTGATCTTCAATCGCTGATACTCTTTCTTCCAGTTGATCGAGTCGGTTACTGAAGCTTGTGCATTTGTCACGTATTTCTCGTGTCATGGTTTTCATCTCTGTCATTTCGTTTATGATCTTCTCTGCATTAATTAGTCTAGCTGTCAATTCTTCCACTCTTTTTTCAAGATTTTTAGTTTCTTTGCGCTGGGTACGTAATTCCTCCTTTAGCTCTGATAAGTTTGATGGACTGAAGCCTTCTTCTCTCCTCTCGTCCAAGTCATTCTCTGACCAGCTTTGATCCGTTGCTGGCGATGGGCTGCGCTCCTTTGCAGGGGGAGATGCGCTCTTATTTTTTGAATTTCCAGCTTTTCTGCCCTGCTTCTTCCCCATCTTTGTGGTTTTATCTGTCTCTGGTCTTTGATGGTGGTGACGTACTGATGCGGTTTTGGTATAGGTGTCCTTCCTGTTTGATAGTTTTCCTTCTGACAGTCAGAAGGACTGTCTGTTGGTCTGTTGGAGATTGCTTGAGGTCCACTCCAGACCCTGTTTGCCTGGGTATCAGCAGCAGAGGTTGCCGAAGATAGAATATTGCTGAACAGCGAGTGTACCTGTCTGATTCTTCCTTTGGAAGTTTCCTCTCAGGGGTGTACTCCACCCTGTGAGGTGTGGGGTGTCAGACTGCCCCTAGTGGGGGATTTCTCCCAGCTAGGCTACTCAGGGGTCAGGGACACACCTGAGCAGGCAGTCTGTCCGTTCTCAGATCTCAACCTCCGCGTTGGGAGATCCACGGCTCTCCCCAAAGCTGTCAGACAGAGTCGTTTGCGTCTGCACCGGCTCCTGCTACTTCCCCTGTTGGTCTTCAGCTGTGCGCTGTCCCCAGAGGTGGAGACTACAGAGACAGGCAGGCTTCCTTGAGCTGCTGTGAGCTCCACCCAGTTCGAGCTTCCCAGCGGCTTTGTTTACCTACTTAAGCCTCAGCAATGGCGGGCGCCCCTCCCCCAGCCTCGCTGCTGCCTTGCGGATAGATCGCGGCAGACTGCTGTGTTAGCAGTGAGGGAGGCTTCGTGGGCGTGGGACCCTCCCGGCCAGGTGTGGGATATATTCTGGTGTGCCTGTATGCTTACAGCGCAGTATTGGGGTGGGAGTTACCCGATTTTCCAGGTGTTGTGTGTCTCAGTTCCCCTGGCTAGGAAAACGGATCCCCTTCCCCCTTGCGCTTCCAGGTGAGGCGATGCCTCGCCCTGCTTCAGCTCTTGCTGGTCAGGCTGCAGCAGCTGACCAGCACCGATTGTCCGGCACTCCCTAGTGAGATGACCCCAGTACCTCAGTTGAAAATGCAGAAATCACCGGTCTTCTGTGTCGCTCGCGCTGGGAGTTGGAGACTGGAGCTGTTCCTATTCGGCCATCTTGCTCCGCCCCCCCTCTATTTACATTTAATTATTTTATCTATCTGGAATAATTTCATATATGTTATGAGATAAGTCACTGATCTGCATTTTGTTCCTAAATAAAGACCCTCCCCCACCTGTCTTCTCAACACCAGTTCTTCCTATGTTCTGGAATGTTTCCCTAATTTCAGTTTTCTCTTTCTTCTTTCTACTCCCCCATCTTCTTCCCTCTACACATTAATTTAAGCAGCATTTATGCAGACTCAAGTAAAATCCATGTTTTAAAAAAATTTCTATCTCACATATTTTTAATACATCTTTTACTGCCTTATCTGTTTCTTCTTCTATAGAAACTCTTTGAAATATTTAATGTCTTCAGTTTCTTCAGTTCATTGTCTTCAGTTTCTCACCTCCACTGTATTCTCAACACATCTCTTTGGCTCCAAATCTAATTATTCTACTAAAAGCTTCTATTGAAAAATAATTGTAAGACAACTTTTACTAGACATCAGCACCACTTGATTAAAAAAATCTTGAGCCACCTTTCTCTGGCTTCTACGCTGCATAATCTCAATATCTTTCTTCACCTCTCTAACAACTCCTTATCAGTCTGTTTTGCTTGTTCTTTCTTTGAGTAATCATCAGATATTTGAGATTCTATACACTCTAATTATCTTTTCTCACTCTGTATATCCACCAATGAACCGACTCCAGCAATTTCCACCATCAACTATATTCTGACAACTTTTGAATTTTTAACACCAACTGTAAAAATATTTGAGTTTCAGATTCACTATTAAATTGCATACTAGACACTTTAAACTTAATATATTTGAAATAAATTACATGTTATATTACTCAAATGTTTTTCTATTCCAATATTCTCTATCTCATGAGAGGTGCCATCATTTACATAGTTGCTCCATCCAGAAACACGTAAGTCCATTTCTTTCACCAACTACTTACAGTGGGTCACTGAGTTGTGTCAATTTAAATTCTCAGATACACAATTATTGTGAATTAAAAACACAATTTTTAGGCCAGGTGCAGTGGCTCATGCTGGTAATCCCAGCACTTTGGGAGGCCAAGGTGGGTGAATCACTTGAGGTCAAGAGTTCAAGGCCAGCCTGGTCAATATGGTGAAACCCTGTAGCTACTAAAAATACAAAATTAGCCTGGCATGGTGGTGTGTGCCTATAATCCCAGCTACTCGGGAGTCTGAGGAAGGAGAATCACCTGAACCCGGGAGGCAGGGGTTGCAGTGATCTGAGATCATGCCACTGCACTCCAGCACTCCAGGGTCACAGAGTGAGACACTGTCTCAAAAAAAAATTAATTTTTTAAAATTTTAATAATTCTCAAATCAACTTCTTCAACCATCAATGATCTCACACTAGTTTCATTCAATATAATTCATGAAAATCATTATCTTCTTTAATTACTTCCCCTCATTCAAGAAAGAGTCATTACTGATCAATGCAATTTAATTATTCTACAGTTTCCTCACTTGAAACATTTTGGTCAGTTCACATTGCTCTTAGGACAAACTTAATATTTATAGTATGATATAGAGAATTCTGTAATATCTGATATTCTACCAGACTTGTTTCTGTTTTAAATGTCTTGGCTATTTTCTTTTTCTTTTTTTTTTTTTTTCTTTTCTTTTTTTTCTTTTATTTATTTTTTATTATTATTACACTTTAAGTTCTAGGGTACATGTGCATAACGTGCAGGTTTGTTACTTATGTATATTTGTGCCATGTTGGTGTGCTGCACCCATCAACTCGTCAGCACCCATCAATTCATCATTTATATCATGTATAACTCCCCAGTGCAATCCCTCCCCCCTCCCCCCTCCCCATGATAGGCCCCAGTGTGTGATGTTCCCCTTCCCGAGTCCAAGTGATGTCATTGTTCAGTTCCCACCTATGAGTGAGAACATGCGGTGTTTGGTTTTCTCTTCTTGTGATAGTTTGCTAAGAATGATGGTTTCCAGCTGCATCCATGTCCCTACAAAGGACGCAAACTCATCCTTTTTGATGGCTGCATAGTATTCCATGGTGTATATGTGCCACATTTTCTTAATGCAGTCTGTCACAGATGGACATTTGGGTTGATTCCAAGTCTTTGCTATTGTGAATAGTGCTGCAATAAACATACGTGTGCATGTGTCTTTGTAGTAGAATAATTTATAATCCTTTGGGTATATACCCAGTAGTGGGATGGCTGGGTCATATGGTACATCTAGTTCTAGATCCTTGAGGAATTGCCATACTGTTTTCCATAATGGTTGAACTAGTTTACAATCCCACCAACAGTGTAAAAGTGGTTCCTATTTCTCCACATCCTCTCCAACAACTGTTGTTTCCCGATTTTTTAATGATTGCCATTCTAACTGGTGTGAGATGGTATCTCATTGTGGTTTTGATTTGCATTTCTCTGATGGCGAGTGATGATGAGCATTTTTTCATGTGTCTGTTGGCTGTATGAATGTCTTCTTTTGAGAAATGTCTGTTCATATCCTTTCCCCACTTTTTGATGGGGTTGTTTGTTTTTTTCTTGTATATTTGGTTGAGTTCTTTGTAGATTCTGGATATTAGCCCTTTGTCAGATGAGTAGGTTGCAAAAATTTTCTCCCATTCTGTAGGTTGCCTGTTCACTCTGATGGTAGTTTCTTTTGCTGTGCAGAAGCTCTTTAGTTTAATTAGATCCCATTTGTCAATTTTGGCTTTTGCTGCCATTGCTTTTGGTGTTTTAGACATGAAGTCCTTGCCCATGCCTATGTCCTGAATGGTACTACCTAGATTTTCTTCTAGGGTTTTTATGGTATTAGGTCTAACATTTAAGTCTCTAATCCATCTTGAATTAATCTTCGTATAAGGAGTAAGGAAAGGATCCTGTTTCAGCTTTCTACTTATGGCTAGCCAATTTTCCCAGCACCATTTATTAAATAGGGAATCCTTTCCCCATTTCTTGTTTTTGTCAGGTTTGTCAAAGATCAGATGGCTGTAGATGTGTGGTATTATTTCTGAGGACTCTGTTCTGTTCCGTTGGTCTATATCTCTGTTTTGGTACCAGTACCATGCTGTTTTGGTTACTGTAGCCTTGTAGTATAGATTGAAGTCAGGTCGTGTGACGGCTCCAGCTTTGTCCTTTTGACTTAGGATTGTCTTGGCAATGCGGGCTCTTTTTTGGTTCCATATGAACTTTAAAGCCGTTTTTTCCAATTCTGTGAAGAAACTCACTGGTAGCTTGATGGGGATGGCATTGAATCTATAAATAACCTTGGGCAGTATGGCCATTTTCACGATATTGATTCTTCCTATCCATGAGCATGGTATGTTCTTCCATTTGTTTGTGTCCTCTTTGATTTCACTGAGCAGTGATTTGTAGTTCTCCTTGAAGAGGTCCTTTACATCCCTTGTAAGTTGGATTCCTAGGTATTTTATTCTCTTTGAAGCAATTGTGAATGGAAGTTCATTCCTGACTTGTCTCTCTGCTTGTCTGTTACTGGTGTATAAGAATGCTGGCTATTTTCAAATGAAATATTCATTCAATAATAATCATAATCAATATTGAACTCAATCTAAATATTGTGCCCTACTGAAACTTGAAAGACATTTTCCATTTGCAAAGTTTAAACAATTGCAATATAATTGGATAATGCAGTTCAAAAAAGTGACTTCCTTCAAAATAGAATAATAATTTGGCTATAAAAATACTTTTGTATTTGTTAAAGGGATGTATAAAAATACACACACTCACACATATGTGTTCTTAGTATTTAGCTGATTTGATAGGCTCAGAATATATGTGTAGTAAACCCTCTGTAGTAGATTAAAATTTCTATAATGCTATTAGTTTCCAATGTTATAGAAATAATCACATTTGTTCTGGAGTAATTAGTAACTGCAGTGATTTTTTTTTTAAGTTGAATATCTTATAAAATGTTTCTCTATGGCTATTTCTGAATCTCTCTACTCAACCCCACCAGGCGTAAGTTGATATTTTTGCTGGTCAGTTAATGATTTTGTATATTTGATACACAATATTCATACAAGAAACAGTTATACTTTTCTCTTTCCAAAAAAGTGGTATTAAATTAAATTGATTTGAATTTGACCATGGTTTAGGTTTCATGCATGAGCTTGTCAGAGGTCATACATGGATAAAGATAAGATGGCTTTGAGAGAGCAATCAGGCAAGTTTTTTGTCCCAGTAAATGAGATATTTTTAGAAAATATGTTAGAGATTGATTATCAAAGAATCAAGTTCATCCAAGTTTTGAGTTAGTACATTCTAATTTTTGCTGTGCTCTGTCTTATATGTGTTTTTGGTTTCATGCTAGTTAAAAAATATTGTCTATGGGCCAGGTGCGGTGGCTCATGTCTGTAATCCTAGAATTTTGCGACGCTGAGGCAGGCAAATCATCTGAGGTTAGGTGTTGGAGACCACCCAAGCCAACATAGTGAAACCCCATCTCCATTAAAAATACAAAAATTAGCCAGGCGTGGTGGCATGCACCTGTAGTTCCAGCTACATGGGAGGCTGAGGTGGGAAAATCACTTGAGCCCAGGAGGTAAAGGTTGCAATGAGCCAAAATTACTTCACTGTACTCCAGCCTGGGTAACAGAGAGAGATTCTGTCTTAAAAAAAAATTATATATATGTAGTCTATGAAGAGTATCGTTTCTCTGTCTTGCCGTTTCAAGAATAACAGAAACAAACTATATTCTCAATCTGTTTTGCTTTTTGTATTAGACTTTATGAAAATGTTCATCAATGTAGAATTTTCTAAATCCTCACCAGTTTTAACTTAAAATTACCTTGTAGGTGATATGAGTCTGACATATGCACTGTAACATCAACAGTAAATCTGACAATATTGGTAGGTGAGAATGATTACCTGTTGAAATACTTGAGTTTCTAATCATTATGCTTACTTTATCTCAATTAACAACATTGTTGACTACATGCTTAGATGTCATGACAAGTAAAATTAATCTTCCAAACTTAATTATCACCTCTATAATACCTGTGTTAGATGAATTTACAATAATGAATATAAGAAAATATTAAAAAGAATAATTAGTTACTGTTAACAATTAAACAATATTGGAATTTTTAAATCTGCAAGATCATGTGACTAGTATTTGATGATTATGGAGTGGTTGTAAATGATCATTAAAAATTTTGCCTGAACATTCTAAATAATAATAATCGTATGTCATATGTCATTTGTAATACTTCACAAAAGAAAGATATGCAAATATGGAGAGTAGAAAAAGAACAATTAGTGAACATGCATTTTGGTAACGTGATTTGAGGATATTTGGGAAAATCATTGTCTGAGTAGAGAAATCACCTTCAAAGCTACATTTTTATATTTGTATACAAATGGAGAATGAGACAGACACAGGAAAATATTAATGTGGTCTGAAAAATGCTCCTTTGAGATTTCTGTTTCTCACACAATTTTGCTAATAGCAATGACAAGTTTATTTCCTTCATAGCATTAATATGTATGAATGAATATATTGTGTGTATAAATACTAGAATAAGCAAGATTACTGTGATGGCATTCAAACATAATCCTTAGGCAAACATAAGCCAATTAGTGTAAAGCAAAGCATCTGAAAAGTGGATTTATCAGAACTAGCATGATATTTATGTAATAATTTTCCTTAAATCTACAATGAAATTTAATTGTTCGTTCACTCAACAATAATACATTCTGACAGAATTTAGCCTTTGAAAGTCAAAATATGCTTCCTTTGAATAAAATCTTATTTCCAAATTTATATTTTTTACTGTATCTGCTTCTATTAAAATGCCAATTATTAATTAGAAATTATCTTGGCTCTCACCAATTATCTTTGAATGGCATTAATTATTTCTTAGGTTTCAACAGATTTCTTCCATTCTTTATCTGGTGAATTAGCTTAATACATTTTATATTTTTTAATAGCATGACTTACTTTATTTTATTTTTTGAGACAGGGTCATGCTATGTCAACTATGCAGGAGTGCAGTGGCATGATCCCAGCTCACAGCATCCTTGAACTCCTGGGCTCCTGTGATCCTCCCACCTCATTTTCCAAAGTAAGCGGGACTACAGGTGTGCACCACCACACTTGGTTTATTTTTTCATATTTTTTTGTAGAGACAGTGTCTCCCTATTTTGCCTAGGCTGTTCTGAAACTCTTGGGCCAAAGTGATCCACCTACCTTTGTCTCCCAAAGTTCTGGGATTACAGAAATGAGCCTCTGCGCCTGGCCGCATATGATTATTTTCTATAGCTTTTCCTTAGTAACCCAAGATTTAACCTTATACACTTTTCCCAATTATCAACATAGAAAGACAATTAAAGCAATAATAAATGAATGAAAAAAACAAAAAAGAAGAAAAGTAAAAAAGAAGTTTAAAAAAGTGGAAACAACACAAGTGAAAACAGGAGAAAAAATTTAAAAAATAATTTTTTTCACTATATGTTAATTCATTACTGTAGCTAATGTCTTATGAGAATAAACACTATGTGATGTTTTTATTTTTGGGGGGGTTATAGGTATCATATTGTTGATTTTTACGTTTTTCCTGAAAATACGCAATTGAGTTTCTGTGTGTAGAGCTGGCATTACTGTTATTGTAGTGTTCAGAGGGCTTCTCTGATCAATTGTGTGCTGCAGTAACAAGACAGGTGAAAGGACTTCTAAGGAAACAAAATTGCTTATGTCCCAGGATTTTATTGTTGGGTTTGTCTTTCCAGGAAATGGATTTGATCTCTCTGGAGTAAGTTTATGCCTCCCATAATTTAAAATATTCCCAAGACACCCGCATATAAACTACAGATTCAATTTGTTGGTTAAAATGAGAAACACAATACTGCCAAACAGTGTGGAATGTTCATGACAGCCTATTGCTGTCCGAGGAAGCATCCTTTGAGGAAAAAGCATAGAGGGGCTTTCAGACCAAGAAACCAGAGACAGGAGAGATGAGTAGATTGTATTTCATATTAGAATCATTGATCTGTGATAGTCAAATGCAATCATCTTTGCCTGGATATATCCTTGCGCATGGAATTGTGATGGCCCTAACACTGTTGATGATATTTTATATGTTTGTGATTAGGAAATAAAAAATTGAACTAAAATACTGGAAAATGATAACATTCAAGATAGATTTAATCAGAGATAGAGTTCCAAATTCTTTCTCTGTTGAGGGAGAGTGGTTAAGATAGATGGACATGTTAAATAAACACAATACTTTCTAATGAGTGTGCACTGAAAGAAAACTCATGAATTATGTGGTTTCCAAAGTAGTGTTTGAAGAATGTGTATGAGAAGTAAAATAATTCCAAGAAGGCAAAAAAGGAGGACATAACCTGGGGAAAACTCAGTCTACAGTAAAGCAATACATGAGATATCAATATATGATATATTCACTTCATTCCAAATATATTAATAATAACAATAATCTAGATATTCATGTAGACCAATTAACTATTTAAAAGACAATGATTTCTAGATTATATTTAAAATATTGTCTCCAATTAATGTTGACAAGAAATATATCAAAAGTAGAATATACAAAATGATATTAGATAGAAATAGAAAATGAATTGGCAAATTCATAATCATATTTAAAATATTTCAATATTTGCATTATGTTGGTCATTGATAGACAAAAAATAAGACTATCTACCACTAAAAGAACATGTTAAGTAAATTAAATGCACACATATAAGATTGTTTTTCAAACATTTGAGAAGGAGGTTTTTTAAACACATGTAGAATGTTTATGAAAATTTATTTTTTATTAAGATGTAAAACATCCCAAAATGCTTCCAAAATGGTATAATGCAGAATATAGTAAAATGAATTTAAAAGTTCAGAATATCTACCCACTGGAATACTTATAGCACAGAAAATAAGGTATATCTGTGTAAAATAACATGGATACATGTCAAGAAACAATTTTGAGTGAAAAGGCACATGACAATAATTCATGTAGTATATCATTAATATAAAATTGAAAACATACAAAGTATAACAGTATCCTATTCAAAACTCATTCATTTTCAGTAAAACTATTTTGAAAACAGGAGAGTGATAAAAACAAAATTTAGAAGTTTATTTGTTATTGGAGGGAAGACAGAAGGTTTCAAAGGCATTTGAGTTTTTAAAGTTATTTGTAGTGTTCTTATTCAACTGAGTCGAGACTCACAATGTTAGCTTTACACGTATGTATCTCTTAGATAGATAGGTTGGTAGATGGATATAAAGATAGACAGCTATATTCAACAGACACATAGAGCTATGAGTTAGTTAACACTCTTACCATTCCTATTTTAACCAAGCCATTTTAATTCAGTGCAATTGTGTCAGCTAATTTTATGTGTGAAGTGGCCTGTGTCAGTGGTGCCAAGATATTTGGCTAAACACTTTTTCTTGTTTTGCCTATTATGCATCATTTTCGAGTGTGACAGTGCCAAGTGACCTGAAAAGCTGCTAGTTTTGAGTGGAGCCCAGAATAGCAGAAGGCTCTGCAACAGGTCCAGGCTGCTGTGCAAACTGCTCTGCCTCTTGGGCCATATGATTCAGCAGATCCAGTGGTGCTTGAAGTGTCAGTGGCAGATAGGGATTCTGTTTGACGCCTTTGGCAGGCCCCCATAGATGAATGGTAGTGCAGGCCGTTTGGATTTTGGAACAAAGTTCTGTCATCCTCTGCAAATAACTACTCCTTTTAAGGAACAACTCTTTACTGAACCTTCATAGAGAACTGAATGTTTAATCATGGGCAACCTAAGCTGTCCATTGTGAGCTGGGTGTTACCTGGCCCACCAAGCCATGAAGTTGGACTTTCACAGTAGTGATGCATCATCAAGGAAGTATTATATTATGACTGGGCACAAACAGGCTCTAAAGGCACAAGTAATTTATATAAAAATATAGCCCAGATAATCGTAGTCCTTACTCCTGCTACACTGCTCTGCTCTCTCATCTGCACCTATGACCTTATGGGGAGTACCCTATGATCTGTTAATAGAAAAAGCAAAAACTTAGGCCTAGATTACAGATGATTCTGCATGGTATGCAGGCGATATCCAAAAGTGGACAGCTGCAGCACTATAGCCAGTTTCCAGGGCATCTCTAAAGAATAATGGTGAAGAAAAGTTATCCTGATGGGCAGAATTTCAGGCAGCACACTTGGTTGTTCACTTATCTTGGAAGAAGAAATGCCCAGATATATGATTATATACTAATTCATAAGCTGTGGACAATAGCTTGGCTGGACAGTCAGCAATCTGGAGGAAACAAGATTGAAAAATTGGAGGCAAGGAAACTTGGAGAAGAAGTATGTAGATAGAATTATCTAAAGGTGCAAAAAAAAAAAAAAACAAAGAGTGAAGATATTTGTGTGCTTTGTAAATGCTCACTAAAGGGTCACCTCAGTAGAGGAGGATTTTTAATAATCAAGTGGATAGGATGATTCATTCTAAGGATACCAGTCAGCCTTTTCCTCCAGTTACTCCTGTCATTGCCCAGTGGGTTCATGAACAAAGTGCCCAAGGTGGCAGGGATGGAGGTGATGCATGGGCTCAGCAACATGACTTTCATTCACCAAGCCCATCCTGGCTATGGACCCATCTGAGTGCTCAATCTGCCAACAGCAGAGACCAACACTGAGACTCTGATATGGCATCATTCCCTGGGGTAATCAGCCAGCTACCTGGTGGTGTATTGATTACATTGGATTACTTCCATCATGGAAGCGGTAGCATTTTGTTCTTACTTGAATAGACACTTACTCTTGATATGGATTTACCTTCTCTGCATACAATGCTTCTGCCAAAACTACCATCTGTGGACTTACAGAATTCCTTATCCACCATCATGGTCTTCTACACAGCATTGCTCCTAATCAAGGAACTAACCACAAAAGAAATATTACAATGGGCCTATGCTCATGGAATTCACTGGTATTATCATGTTCTCCACCATCCTGAAGCATTCGGCTTGACAGAAAGTGGAATAGCCCTTTGAAGACTCATAGTGCCATCTAGGCAGCAAGACCTTGCAAATCTTGGCAGTGTTTTTCAGAAGACTGTTTGCACTCTGAATCAGTTTCTAACATATGATGTTTTCTCTGTAAGGATTCACAGATCCAAGAATCAAGGGATGGAAATGGAAGTGGTACCTCTCACTATCATTCCCAGTGACCCACTGGCAAAGTTGCTTCCTGTTCCCACAACCTTATGCTCTGCCGGCATAAAGGCCAGAGGGAAGAATGCTTCCACAAGAAGCACAGCAACGATTCCACTGAACTGGAAGTTAAGACTGCTGCCTGCTAACTTTGGGCTCCTTGTGCCTCTGAATAAATTGGCAAAGAAGGGAGTTACTGAGCTGACTTGAGTGGTTTATCCTCACTACGAATAGAAAGTTGGACTGCTACTCCACAATGGAGAATAAGAAAGTATGTCTGTGAGTATTAGCATGTCCTCTGATTCATGTTGATGGAAAACTACAACAACCCAATCCAGGCAGGACTACTAACGGGCCGTATACTTCAGGAATAAAGGTTTGGGTTCCCGCATTAAATTGAAAACCATGACCAGCTGAGGTGCTTATTGAAAGAAGACAAAGGAAATACAGAATGAATATTGAAAAAGATAATTATTAATACTAGCTACGACCATGTGACCACTGAAAAAGTGAGCATTGTAACTGTCATGAGTATTGCTCCAATTTTGTTATTTTCATTTGTATGTGTAATAAATATCTTTGTTTTCTTTCTTGTCTTATTCCCTTATCATCTAAGATGTATTAACTTTATGTTATAGTATTTAAGTATAGTCTATTTTACCTCATAGTATTTATATTACAGTATATCAAAGAGAAAATTAAATATTACTCATGTACTTTATCTCCTTTTCTAGGAAGGAGTTGGTGTGCTTTTGGTTGTGCACAGGATCACTGTGTCATGTTAGGCAGAATCATGACCCGGTTACTCTCTTCACTTGGAGATTACTTGTGGTTTAAGGAGACACAGATGAGTGCCACGTTGAAAAAGGGTAGACTTTTAATAATTAGGTTTATGTATCATCTTGACTGAGTCATAGGATGCCCAGATATTTGGTTAATCATTATTTCTGTCTGCAAGGGTGTTTATGGATGAGATTAGCATTTGAATCAGTAAGCTGACTAAAATATACTGCCCTCAATGTGAGTGAACAACCTCCATTTCCTTGAGGACCCAAATAGAACAAAAATATGAAGGAAGGGAGAATTCACTCTCTTTGCTTGACTGTTGGGCTGGAATATTGTTCTTCTGTACTTGGGCTGAAACTTAAAATAGCAGCCTTCCAGTTCCTAGGACTTTGCTCTGGATTTGGGCTAGAATTTATACCATTGGTTCTCGTGGTTCTCATGGATTCATACTCAGATGGAACTACACCATCAACTCTCCTGGGTTTGTAGCTTATAGACAGCATATCTTGGGACTTCTCAGCCTTCAGAATTCTGTGGACCAATTTCTTATAATAACTCTCTTCTAATAAATTTATATATAAAGTTTATATATATAATATCTAATATATATAAACCTATGTTGATTATATATCAATAATTAAATATTATATTAATATAAATTAATGATATATAATATATAAATTATATCTAAAGTATATATTAATTATATATAATATAGAAATTATGAATATTTACTCTATGTATTAAATATATATTATATGTAAACTTTGTATATATTTAAGATATATTTATATATATAAGGATTTTTATATATATAATGTCTCTTTTGCGTTCTCTTTCTTTGGACAACTATAGCAGTCTACCAGAAACTGAAAAATAGGAGCTTTCATCATTTGATTTTATTTTCTTCAATAGTTTCATTTCTAAATGAAATTAGTTTATTTATTGACATCTTTTTCATTCACAATCATTTTTCTTGCTTTTTGTTTCTTTCTATCAGATAAGAATGATTAATTGGCTTTTGCAATGAAAGATTCCATATAAAAATACATAGAACAAAACATATCAAGTATTGGTTTTTGAGTTTCACAATGGATTTTGAAAATCATTTTTTCTAAAAAGCTATTTCTCAAGAAAACATATTTTGTGTTACAAAAGCCACAGCCTAGAATAGCTATGGACATAAATGTATTTTATAAATTAATACTAAGCAGGAATACTTCAGTAATAGCTACTTTTCTTAAACAAACAGAGAAAGGGTAGAAAATGTGGAGTCTCATGCCCCCCAAAAAGTTAATCATTTGTATGTACGCCTGAGAAAAAGGTTTCTAACCTGCTGTACCAGGGTTAATTCCTGGGGTAGAGACAGATGAGTTGAAGAATAAAATCTGAGAGGTAGTTGTGGGGATTAATTTGTGTGGAGTTTGTGACTAGATTCCCAAATGGATTTTCAAAGACAGGACTCCTACACACTTGACTCTCTTGGAGGAGTAGAGTAGAAAGTATAATACAGTGTATATAAACCGTAGGGCGCTGATAGTTTTAAGTTTCCTCACAGCCTCAGAGAAGAGGAAGAGGGCAATAAAACACTTTCCATGTCCCCTAGTGGTGCATTGAATTAACTGAGAGTGCATGAGGTCTAAAGTGACTGTGTAGCTAAGGTGAAAAGAATACAGCTGTGATCCACATGGGCCTTTTTTTGTTGTTGTTTTGTTTTGTTTCGTTTTTTTCTGAGATGGAGTATCGCTCTGTCACCCAGGCTGGAGTACAGTGGCGCAATCTTGGTTCACTGCAATCTCTGCCTCCCAGGTTCAAGAGATTCTTCTGCCTCAGCCTCTTGAGTAGCTAGGATTCTAGGCATATGCCACCACGCCTGGCTAATTTTTGTATTTTTAGTAGAGGTGGGTTTTTACCATGTTGGTCAGGCTGGTCTCAAACTCTTGACCTTGTTATCAGCCCACCTCGGCCTCCCAAAGTGCTGGGATTACAGGCCTGACGTGCCAGGCATTGCTTGGGCCTTTTGAGCTGAAAACTTGAGAACTTATGGTAACTTGGATGCCCAGCTAGTACCAGCATGGCTAATGCTGATAAACAAAATGCCCTCCTTGTAAGCCATTCTCTCCAGGAAATTAGATTTGATCCCTAGAAGAGGTGATGTCCTAAGAGTGGATACTTGTGTACAATAAACATAACTGAAATAACTCAGACTAAGTTACTTTCTTCTGGTGGAATAAAAGCTTGAATTATAAATGGATTCTAGTTAACAAAAAGAAAAAAGATAGCTATTAATGTTTCTTAAAAGCCAAGAATTTTGTCCCAGAAAATTTATGTTCAATATAAAGGGATTTCATGCTTAGAAAATTTATGTTACATTTTTCAATTATGAAAATCCCTGATAATAACTTCTTCTTTGTGTCCTTAGGTTGTCTTGAAGATTAAAAAAGAGAAACAAAATTCTAAGTGCTTGGACTAGCTAATGACTTCTGTTTATTCCACACAATGCCCTTCCCAGATAGGATGTGACAATTGGTTATTTTTCCATTGTAGTTTTTGCTACAATAAAATTGAGTGTTAGGGATGGGATATAGCTAATTTCCCCAAGACTCTTGAACTGAGGCATGTGTCTGGGCTTATCCTGTCCCTGCTTATCAAATGAGCTTGCAGCCATTATCAAATTCCCTAGAAGGTCACATTTTGTGATCAATTTTTGACCCAGAGGCTACAATGTAGATGTTTTCATCAGCAAGCAATATGACAGCACTCTTCCTGTTCAAAAGGCTCAATTTTTATCTAAGTCCATGTGTAAGGCTGTTGAAAAACACAAAGTTGTTTTATAATTTTTGTTACTTAGAAACTGAAAAGCAATGGCAACATTGTTTTTAGTTAATACCAACATCATTTTAAGATTGAAAATGATGCAAAAATTCCAACAATATTTGTATAGAGAGAATTATACTTGATTTGTCCCTAGAATATCAAGAAGGTTGAAGTAGCTAAAACAAAATGAGAAAGAGGGAAAATTAGGGCAAAACTGGGGACCAAATGGAGTGTCTAGATTCTGTAGAAACGTATAATCCATGAAAACTTTAAATTGTAAAATGAAAAAGAAGCTACTAGATTTTTTAAACTGAGAAATGATATGATTGACATGTTTAAGAGTCACCTTGGCTGCTAGGTGGAATATTGACAAGGAGGACATTGCTGAAGTAAATAAGCCAATGAGGACTTCATTGCAATGGTCCAAGTAATTGATACTGCTACTAAATTTGTAGAGAGGAGAATAGTATTGAAATCTAGAAGTCTTTTTCAAATAGAATTATAAAGATATTTGCTTTTTGTATATATTGAAAGACAATGTTGCATTAGTACAAACATTGATAGATAAGTAAATGATTTAGAAATCAATGGTGTAAGAATTGATAGAATAAAAGGATGGGCTACATATATATATTATATATATTATAACTATTTTATATATATATATATATATATATATATATATTCCAAATTAATTAAATGCAAGAAATATTGAAAACTTTCTGAAAATTAAGAAATGATTTTGGGAAAAAAAGTGATATACTCATCTTTCTTAGATTGTTTGGGTGTCTACAACAAAGTACCATGGACTGGCCAGCTTAGAAACAACAGAAATTTACCTCTCATGGTTCTGAAGACAGAAGTCCAAGATCAATGTGCTGGCATATTCAGTGTCTGATGAGGGCCCATTTCCTGGTTCATAAATGAAGTCTTTTCATTGCCCTCAAAAAGGTGGAAGGGGTACGTCAGTTCTCGGGTGTCTCTTTTATAGGGTCACTAATTTCATTCTAAGGCCTCTACCCTCCAACTCTCAAAAGGCCCAATCTCCTAATGCCACCATCATCTTGGGGATTAGAATTTAATATGGATATGGGAGAGGAGAATGCAAACTTTCGGACTATAGCATTTTATCTGACAAAAATCAGATGCAGGTATAATAATTAATAATTTGAAAACATATAAAGAAGAAAAAGTGGTGTCTGTATATGATTTTTGTGATGGAAAGCACAAAATATATTTCCCACACAAATTAATAGTTTCCTAAACATATTAGTAATTTTAAGGCCACACATTCATGAAAAATTAAAAAATATTTTCAGTCAAAAATAAAATTAAAAGGTAGAATAACAAAACATTTAGACCAACATGACAAATAACCATAATCTTTTTTATACTAAATTATCCTACCTGGCACTAAAACAAATGCTAACTTAGCTGTTGCAAAAAATAAAGCTGCGCATGGTGGGGCAAGCCTGTGTTTCTAGCTACTTGGAAAGCAGAGGTGGGGGGATTGCTTAAGCCCAGGAGTTCAAATCCGCAGTGAGCCCTGATGGTGTCTGCACTCCAGCTGGGTGACAGAGTGAGATCCTCTCTCTCTCAAAAAAAAAAAAAAAAAAAAAAAAAGAAGAAGAAAAAAATAAAGAAAAAAACTAAAATACTATAAAAATAAAGGAAAATTATTTATCAAAATGTATATAAAAATCCAAACCCCCTGCTCATTAAATGTATGCAGGTGGGAGCAGCAATGTTGTATGATCATGATGTGTCAAATTTTCAAAATACTAGTTCTCTCATAAATACCTAATGGAAATGTCAGTTGATATGGCCTCTTTAGAGACCAATGATAATGTTTAAAATTATGTTTGTATTTTTTATTGAAAAGAAAGAATATATTCAAGAATATTTTTGAAACTATTATATTGAAACATTGGAAATAAACACTTAGGTGGCTTTAAATAAACTATGGCACAACTGTAGGATAAAATATTAACCATTAAAATATATGGTTTTCAATGGGTGTTTAACCATACCCATTGACACAGAAAATGCATGGGTGACAGACAATCCCTGAATGCAATGTTACAGATAAAACACAAAATTTAATATGATTTTAGCCACACTAAAATCATTCATGTGCTTAGATAAGGAAAAGTGTACAGTAACACTATATAGAGAGTAACATTTGCACTGCAGTCAGATTACCACGGTTTAAATCCCAGATCTGAAACTTGCTAGTCATGCTGTCTTGGATAATTTATTCTGTGTGACCGTGGCTGGGTTAATATGTGCCCAAGGTTGCTTCTACATAAAAGGGAATAATAGTAGTACCAGATGCTTTGGGAAAATAAATTGGAAAATTTCTGTGACAATATTCAATAAAAGAGAGTCAATAACAGTGTTTTATATTTTGTACACAATTTACATTTTGTATATAGCAAACATTTCTCTACCCATCAAGTCAAAAAATCAAATATTTACTGCACTTTGAAAACCTTTTTCTACCCTTCCCTCATCATATTCCTTACAATTTCTTTCCAAAAACAGCCATTCTAATTAATTTTACATTAATCTTTCTTTTGAGTTATACCTAAATTGCTTTTTTTTTTTATTATTTTTTTTATTTTTTTTTATTTTGAGACAGGATCTTGCTCTGACACCCAGGCAGTGCAGTGGTATAATCATGGCTTATTGTAATCTCAAACTTCTGAGCTCAAGCAATCTTCAAAGTAGGTAGGACTATAGGCATGCACCATCACAGCTGACTAATTTTTAAAATATTTTTATACAGACAAGGTCTGGCTATGTTGCTCGGTCTGGTCTCAAACTCCTGACTGCAAGCAATCCTTCCACCTTGACCTCCCAAAGTGTTATGATTACAGGGTTAAGCTACTGTAAGCTACTGTGCCTGGCAGCGGTTCTTTTTTTTTTTCTTGAGACCGAGTTTCACTCTTGTTGCCCAGACTGGAGTGCAATGGCACGATCTCAGCTCACTGCAGCCTCTGCCTCCCAGGTTCAAGTGATTCTCCTGCCTCAGCCTCTTGAGTAGCTGGGATTACAGGCATATGCCACCACGCCTGGCTAACTTTGTATTTTTAGTAGAGACGGGGGTTTCTCCATGTTGGTCAGGCTGGTCTCAAACTCCCGACCTCAGCTGATACTCCTGCCTCAGTCTTCCAAAGAGCTGAGATTATAGGCATGAGCCACCACACCCGGCCCCGTGCTTAATTCTTAATATTACATTTTTGGGATTCATCACAGTTGACACATATAGCTTGTTGATCCATTTTCACTGCACATAGTATTCACTGAATGAATATATGCTAAATTGTTTATTCTAACAGTGATGACATTTAGGTTGTTTGCATGTTTTGAGATATTACAAAAAAATGCTGCCATGAACATTTCTAGTGCTGGTATCCTGTATACCTATGTCAAAATGTCCCTAGTTACCTCCCTAGAATTGGAATTGCTAGGTTGTAGGTAAGACACGTGTCCACTTCACTGACCTCAGGTTCTCCTTGGCCTTTGGCTCCACTGATTTCCTTTCTTTCAGTATTAACTTTGTTGGTATCTCAGAGAACCATCACTAGATGGCCTTGCCTTCTTCCCATCTCAAACACACACTTCCACTCTCAAATTCACACACAAAGACACCAAGACACTCTCCTGAAAGATACAAAGGCTATACTAGGCTACTTAGAATATTCAAAACAGAGACACTTGCAGGAAGTGAAGATCTCATTGCAGTGCCAAGTGTTTCAAAATTAACATATGTCTACCAGAAAATGGTGTATTCAAAGTACACTTTTGTAGAACCCAAGTGTTCCATCTAGCTCACACATTTCACATTTTAGGTTATTGGTGTTGAAACGGGAAAAATTCTCTTATCCTCCTCATAGGGCATACAGTGAGGGTGTGGCTTACTTCTTTGGTGCCCTGTGGCTCAAGCCTCTGAGGGGAGCATGCAGAGGGGTAAGGTTGTGGGGCTCTGACCCCATGGCAGCATGCAGGGGTGAATGTTTATAGCTTCTGAAGCCCCAGTGAGCATGTGTTACAGGGTGCTTTTTTAGTTTAGCAACCCATAGGTGGCTTGTGTTAGTCAGCTCGATTGGAACTCCTGCCTTATCACAAGGACAGGGCTTTCTGTATCCCGGGGTTTCTTGCCTTGGTGTACCAGAAGAATCGGATCACACATGGGCTTGGAGAATGAATTCAAGGTTTCATTGAGTGACAGTAGCTCTCAGCAGATGGGGACACCAGAAGGGAGATGGTTTTCCCCTGGAGTTCAGCCGCTCAGCAGCACGGACTCTCCTGTGACCACCCTGGTCAAAGTACGCATCATTCCACCAGTCGATGGCCTTCCGGCCTGGTGGTGTGCTCTTCTGCTGGCGTGCTCTGACGTCCAGCCCCTTTCTTCTTTAGTTGATGTGTTCCTCTGGATGTCCAGCTGCTCATGTCTCTGCCCAGTAGGGTCTTGGGGTTTCCATAGGCACAGGATGGGGGCATGGCCAGCAGGGTGGTCTTGGAAAATGCAACATTTGGGCCTGAAGGCAGGAGTGCCTGTCCTCACCTAGGTCCGTGGGCACAGGCCCAGGGATGGAACCCTAGCCAGAGGACCCACCTTTCTCTACCCAACACTTCCCTGCCCCCTTCTGTATCAGTGTGACAGTCTTCTTTTTCCCACCTATATCTGTGTTTTAGGCATGAAGTAAAAGAAAGGTAGTATCTCAAATGGCATATCTTTAGGGCAAGCCCCCCCCTTTTTTTGTTCAAGCATAACAGAATCAGTTTTTATCCGCATAATTATTGATGATATATATGCCATTAATTCATAAAATTCAACCAACTCTCAACAGTTCAACCACCATCAGCAGTTCCTTGACTGCTTTATGATATGAATTGAGTGGGTTGTGTCTTAATTCCAGTTTTGTTTCAATGATACTGGGAGATGTGCTCTGGCTTTCAAATTACTGCAGCAATGCAGCTAGAAAAATTAAAGCAATTTTACTGTGGACCAAGGTGAACAAATCATTTTCACACCCTGTTTTCAGCTTTCATTCCTTCAAAAATATAGAGGACAGTGGTTTTTCTTTCTGGTATATTAAGACATTAATTATACTCTGGATGAAAATAAGGAATGTAGAAAAAAGTGTGCCAAATATTACTAACTGCATTTGAACACGGATAATTAACAGGCATCAGACAATATATCTGCTCATAGTCAATACTTTTTATTGTATTTTTTTTTTTTTTTTTTGACTGGGAAATGTGCACACTTTAGTTTCTCTGGTTCTCTGAATGACTGCCCTCTAGTTATAAGCAACAAGAAAAGAATCTATATGAAACTTTTCGAATGTACTTTCTGGCCAGGCGTGGTGGTTCACACCTGTAATTTCAGCATGTTGGGAGGCTGAGGCAGGCCGATTACTTGAGGACAGGAGTTGAAGACCAGCCTGGCTAACATGGTGAAACCCCGTCTCTACTAAATATACAAAAATCAGTTGGGCATGGTGGCGTGTGCCTGTAGTCCCAGCTACTTGGGAGGCTGAGGCACAAGAATTGCTCTAACCCAGGGAACAGAAAAGTACATTCTTTGGACATAGTTTCATTGCAGATAAAGAAAAAAGTCTCATCAAAGCAAATTCATCTCTAACTAAAAATAACTAGGCTATGTTGGTTTAGATGAATTATAATTAAGAAAAAACAGGAGAACAGATAAAGGAAACAACAGACATCACACACACAAAAAAGCAATTTAGGTGTAACTCAAAAGAAAGATTAATGTAAAATTAATTGGAATGGCTGCTTTTGGAAAGAAATTGTAAGGAATATGATGAGGGAAGGGTAGAAAAAGGTTTTCAAAGTGCAGTAAATATTTCATTTTTTGTCTTTTTCTCAATGCAATAGACAAAAATTATATCTCAATGTAGTTTTATATGCATGCATTTTATTGTGGATATGATTGGACCTTATTATTATGTATCTTATTAAGATACATTTTTATTCATTTTCTATGAATTTTTAGATTTTTCTATACTACTGTTGACTTGTTTACCAGATTTTTCACCAGGAACTCACTGGTGTCTTCAAAACATATTTTACATCTGGGAGAAATTGTCACCTCTAATTACTCTCTATTTTTAGAATTTCCCTGGAAATTCTTATTTATTTTCTGTATGAACTTTAATATTGGCTTATATAATTCCTATTATTCTAGCAGTGTTTTAACTGGAATTGTAATAAATTTAGTGCATTAACTTAAAGAAAATAGTTGTGATGGTTAATTTTACATGTCAACTTGGAGGATGTCTTTAGATGGGATTAACATTTAAATTGGTGAACTCTGGATAAAGCAGATTCCTTCCCTAATGTGAGTGAGCCTCATCCAATTAATTGAAGGTTTGACTAGCACAAAAACTGTGGCCTCCAGACCGAGAAGAAATTCTCTAGCCTACCACCTTCATTCAGACTTTATCTGTACCATCAACTCTCCATGGTCTCCCACACTGCATATTTTGGAATTGCAAGCTTCCGTAATTACAGGATCCCATTCCAATTCCTTATAATAAATACGTGTGTGTGTGTGTGTGTGTGTGTGTGTAGAAGAAGAAAGAGAGAAAGGAGAGAAGGAAAAAGAGAAAGAGAAATACACAAAGAAACACACATCCAATGGGTTCTGTTTCTCTGGAGAGACTTGACTAATGCAATAGTCACATACATCAAGCAGTCAAAAGAATGATGCTTTTTGTCTCTTTCTGCTTTTCTTCTTAAGTTTATCCCTAGGTACATTATGTCTTTTCTTCATTTCACACTTGACCATTCACATTTTCTACCTAGCACTTCAATTTAGTACTTTCTATTTCTTACTCCTATATTCAACAGTGTCAACTGTCTTTCCATTCACCCAAATATCTGTCTTTTTGCTTTTTGTTGTATTTTCTATTTCTTCATATATTGTAAACTCAGATATATAGAGCCATTTTATTGCCTTTTAGGAAAATTATGGGAAGATAAAAGCAATATCGTCAACATTTGCCTTCTTATTTACTATTTTCTATGCTCTTCTTTTATTTCCCTGTAGATCTGAGATTCTACCTGGTATCACCTCCCATCAATCTGAAGAACATACTTTAGCATTTCTTGTAGTGCAAGTATACAACTTTAATTTGTCTGAAAAAAATCCCATCACCCTCATTTTTAAAGAAAACTTTCAGTGAGTATAGGATTGAATTCTTTGTTGACACATTTGATCATTTTGTTGATCTCAAAGTTTACTTACTCTTCTGTCATCTCCAATGTACTATTAATCTTATCCAGTGAATTTTTTATGATGTATTGTAGTTTTTCATTCTGAATTTATTTTATTTGGTTCATTTTATAGGTACTATTTCTCTGCCTAATTCCTTTATTGATTCACTCATTAAGATTATATTTTATTTTTTCTTTAATTTTTTTACCTCTTTAAACGTTTTTATAATACCTGTTTTTAGATCTTTATCAGCTAAATATATTTCAGATATCTTAGAGTTCATTTCTGTTGACTGGTTTTGTTCTTGATGAGTGTCACATTTTCCTATTTATTTGCATGTCTTGCCATATTTTTTGTATATTGGGCATTCTTGATGATTTTTTGAGATTCTAGATTCTGCTAACTTTCTCTGAAATATGTTTATTTTTTTATACTATTTTTTACTTGTTTACCAGATTTTTCACCAGGAATAGGTATTTCAATTTTTGGCATGTCACCTTAAACTTGTATAGCTTTGTTTTTGAGCTTTTTAAAGGGTAGAAGTGTAGAAATAGTATTTTCTCTAAGATCCTTTAAAGAATTCCCAACCATTTTCTCCCCATAACGTTTTACCAGAAGTTTTGTTTTCTTCCGTAAGAGTGTATGTGTGTATGGCTGTGCATGTGTTTAAGGAGGATCTAGAACAAGCGCTGTTGTAAGTTGTGGTTCTTACTTCTAAGGTACAGCCTTCTGGTATTTCATATAGATGCCTGTGATGTTAACATGTTAACAAAGTTTCAGTTGAATTAGATCTCTGATGTTTCCAATCCCATCCCAATAGCAGATACTTCCTAGCAAGCCTCATGTAGTTGTACCTTGCATGTGCTCAGCACAACCCTTGCTCAAGGATTCATGGAGACTCTTCACACACAGTTCTCAGACCCTCACACGTCCAGTGTCCTCTTCTCCACTTTCTTCCCTATAGATTAGAGCTACCTTATCTGCTCCAAACCCTATGACTGCTTCCGCAGCTCAACAGGAACAACAAGCTCTGAGCCTAGAATCCAGCTCACTGTGCTCCAGCAAGGTAACTTTTCCTAGGCAAAGCTGAGGGCAGTTATGATGCCCGCTTGTAATATTGTCTTCTTTCAGTGATCTGAGTGTTATACTGTCTACTGTTCACTGCCTATGATAGTTTCCTAAACAATTTTGCTCAGTTGTGTTTCCTGGTATATTTTATACTAGGAGATTTCAACTAGGTACTAAAAAGAAAATCTCTGCTTTAATTTTTACATTCATATTCTCAATCCATTGAGAATATATTCTTGTGTGTAATATTCTTGTGTGAAAATTTTTGTATGTAAAAAAGAATAATTTTTCTGTTAACTTTTTGTTTTGGTATAATTTTAAGCTTTCAGACATTTGTATATTATTTGTTTTTTAAAAATAGTTGTTTATCACAGAACAACTTAAAGTTAATTCTTTTTTACTATTTATATAACATGTTGTCTTTTTATGATATATTTCCATACAAAACTGAATCAATATCTGGATTTCTATTCTGTTCCTTTATACACCATACCACAGTGTTTGAATATTGGTAGATCTTCTCCCTTCTCATTGTTCTTCTTTTTTTGGGTATTTCTCTGACTATTCTTGCCTTGGTTGTTCTTCCACGTGAACCTAATCATCACTTTGTCTTGCTGTTGTACATAAGAAACCCAGTGATGTTTTTAATTTAGAGGACATAATTTATAAATCATAAACTATAATTACATATATTTGTTATAAATTAATGTGGGAAATGTTTAACATCTTTATAATTTTAAGCCTTTTGTCAAAAAACATGGTAATTTTTTCATTTTACAAAATGTATTATCTTGTGTATGCTTTTTCGATGTTTTAGGGTTTCTTTTGTAAGTTTTAGATTTTTTCAATGTATACATGTGACATTTTATCTTACCTCTAAAAATTTTTGCCATTGCAAATGGGGTCTGGTCTTCATTATGTATTCTAACTGGGTTTTATATATATATATGTATATATATATATATATATGAGGGCTATTAATATTTGTATGTTGATCTTATAAATGAATTCATTAAATTATCTTGCTGATTTTAGTTTTTCCACATATTCTTTTAAATTTTCCACCTATAGCAAAATAATTTTCAGATAAATATATGTGTTCAATTATTAGGACTCTACTTGCTTTCTTTTGCCTATTGTATTGGCTAATATAATAACACAACAATAGTGAAGATGGCAGCACTTATATCTAATTCCTAACTTTAACACAGTTATTTTTTAAAGCTCTTGTTAAATTGCTGTTATTATTTTTAAATGCATAGCCTACCTCTGCAGGAAATAAAAATGACGACCAATATTTTGGTTTTCTTTAATTGATGTGGGGTCTATGTTCCCTTCCTCTGAACCTAGACTGCTTTGGCCAAGTGATTACAATAGAAATAATGTTTCATCAGTTTCTAGGCTTAGTATTTTAAAGGATGGCAGTCTAAGCCACAATGAAGAAAGTATAGTTACTTTCCTGCAGAGAATGCCTAGAGAGGTACAGGAAATGAATGGCACCCAGGTGATTTGCTGTCAGCCTTCTCTATGGCAATATACCAGTTATATGGATGAAATTGTCATAAAATCTTCTAGATCAGCCCATACATGAGATGAATATCCTGAGTGATCCTAGTCAAGGATATGAAAAATTGATACATTCTCCAACAAAGTCTTGCACTATATTTCTGACCCACACAATCATGAGATAATAGATTGGTTATTTTGTAAGTTTTGAAGTAGTTTGTTACATAATGGTAGATAGACACCACGGAAATAGCAATATGCTTATCCCTGTATTTCTTTAATATAATTCGTTATATTAATATAGTTCTTAATATTAAAACACTCTTTCATTCTTGATTATTAAATATAATTATTTTATTCTTCTTGCTATTTAAAACTATTTAATATTTTAATGCTAAAATTTCAATATTTTTACAATATTGTAATCAAAAATCAGATTTCATATTATAAATCAGAATTTAAGATTTTTTGTGAAATATTTGTCAGATTTTCAAATCAAAGTCATGCTCACTTCATGGAAATAATTAGTTCTTTCCTTTTCTGTGTTGTGAATAGTTTGAGATTGCCTGTTCTTGCATAGTTTTGTTGATTTGTTGTAGAAAAATATAAAGACCTGGTGTTTTCATATGGAGGAGGCTTTTTGACTGTATTCATTATTTCTTCTCTTTTTGAGAATGTTTTTTAGACTCTGTTTCTACTGAAGACAATTTGGTAAATTCTATTTTCCCACAAAATTATCAATTTCTTGGATTTTCAAGCATATTTGCAAATTGTTAGAAAAGTTGTTTTCTATGTTTTTATAAAATCTTTTTTTACATTGTATTTATACCTTATACTTTTGAATATTATGTATTAGTATTTTCTTCTCTTTCACTTTTTTAATTAGGTAAGCTAAGTGTTTTGATTTTTAAGAAACAACTTCTGGAATTATTACTTTGCTGATTTCTACCTTATTAAATTTTGCTTTTATTTTCATCATTACTTCCCTCTGCTTTCTTTCAACCTATTCTATTGAATTTTTTTTTTAGATTTTTAAATTATGTTTTATAATAAAATTATGTTAAATTTTATTGATATAAGCATTTGATGCGATGCATTGTCTCTAGCTAACTGCTTTGGAAATAATGGGAATTATTTTAACTCATGCTTTTATAATTTTAATTTTAAAGAGTTTCTGGGGAAGTGTGGTTTGCTTCACATACTATGTTGCTGATGCTACCTTCTTGCTGCCAACCTCTCAAGCTTGCTTTGAAATCATGGTAGTGTTATTTTGTTTTGTTGTTGTTATTGAATGGGTGCTCCAAGTCACAATCTACATAAAATACTCGACCTGTTGCAGGTCCTCTTTGGTGTTTCACCAAGTAAGTCACCCTGAAAAAACTACCTTCTACAGACTTATATCCAAATCCTTCAAGGAGGAAAAAGATCCAGAGAAGAGTGTTTGATCTGAATGAAAAGAAAAGTACTTAGGGAATTAGAAATAAATAAATTTTCCAAAATATAAAAAGAAAGTAATATTTCTATATTTTTCAAAGACAGATACGATTTTTTAAAACTGATATACATGGAACTAAATGAAAATATTTGACATTGTTCAATATATATTTTTATCACTGTCAGTGTCATTGCGTATCTGGACCCAGTCTTTTACATTTTTAAATTTTTTAAATACATTAAAAAAGTTGAAAAGTCAAACAACTTTAAAAAGATATACATCTTATATATCACTTATGGTGAAACGGAGATATTTATTTGTTAACTCTTAGCTTTACATTTTCATATTTGTTTTTCTCTTTTTCATATGTATGTGCAAAAAATATAATGCTGAAAAAGAAATATTCCTGATGTAGTGATGTGATTCATAAGGCTTCTGTTTTACTTCCAGATTTTTTAGATTGATTTTGTTTTAGTTGGTTTAACAGTACATTTAGCAAACACAATCTTAAAAATTATTTCAAGAAGAAAGGTCATGCGCTGATTTTTCTTTTTGTTGCTGTTGTGATTTAGATTTAGTTTTTTCCCAGTTTTCTTTCTTTGGAATTTCAGTCTCTAGAAATTAATCCATTTTTAACCAAGGCCTTTTAGCAAATTTGTAAACATTTTAGGCCCTGGGTAAAGTATTAAAAACCTGTCTAAGGGATAGGGTAGGTAGAATTCCTGAATTCTTTTAATGCTAATTATTTTCTGTTATTTATTGTCACATACTGTGATGTCTTCTACAATAAAATAAGAAGGTTTTAAACCATGTTTTAAAAAGATTAGCAAACCAGCTTTTGAAGAGCTTGCTCAATATACTTCAGTCATCTGGGCCTCTATGAAACAAAGTACTTGAACTAAATGATATGAAAATTCATCTGTGCAATCTTATGGCTTCTGAACTTATTTCAGAGGTAGAAATTTAAAACTGCTCTTATCCTATTGCAATTACCAAAATGGAATGAGGTGAACACAGATAGTTATTTACCATAGTTCCTAAAATCAACATCCAATCAAATGCTTAATTTTGCTTTTTCTAAATTCCTATTTCATTGGAAAATAAACTTGAAATCACAAAATGGGTTCATGATTAAAGAATCCCAGTCAATTCAAACACAGTCAAGTGTCAATGTATGACTCAGCCAAATTTATGTGTCTTTAAATTTATTTGATTTCCTGGACATATTTATAATGTTCTATATTAATCTTTATTTTTCCGGTTCTGGAATTGAAATCTGTCTGCCCTATTCCTATTCTCTCTCTTTCCTGGTATCGGCATCACATTTCAGGCAATCTTGAAATTATCTGTATTCCACCTTCATCTTCCATTAATGTTTATCCAGTAATTCATATGTCCTAGAGAGTTCACCACCCAAAGTTTGTACCAATTTCCAAAAATAAATCTAAAATTCTTAGTGTAGTACTAGTGTCCACTCAGATCTATGTCAATTCTCCTTTATAGTTTTCTTCAAAGCAAGTTTCCCATCATTTGCCAAAGATGCCTATTTTGTCTTCCCTGATGTAACTTTCCTTCTATTCACTACACTTTGACCTTTATTAACATATCCCCTTTCACCTGAAATGCGTTCCACTGTGTTCTACTTTCAACATTCCACAAAGGATCTGGTTTGGCTCTGTGGTCCCACCCAAATCTTATCTCAAATTGTAATTCCCATGTATAAGGGGAGGGACAAGGTGGGAGGTGATTGGATCATCAAGGCGGTTTCCCCCATGCTGTTCTCGTGATAGTGAGTGAGTTCTCATGAGAACTGATGGTTTAAAACTGTAGTACTTCCCTCCCATCCTGCCACTGTGTAAGCTATGCCTTACTTCCCCTTTGCCTTCTGCTATGACTGTAAGTTTCCTGAGGCCTCCTCCGCCTTGCAGAACTGTGAGTCAATTAAACCTCTTTTCTTTAGAAATTACCCAGTCTCAGGTAGTTCTTTACAGAGGTGTGAAACGATCTGATAGAACAAAACAAACTCCAGTTCATATATCACCTCCTTTGTCTTGGACGCGCTTAGCTAAAGATAATTTTCTCTTTGCTATATGCTTTGACATTTTATTTTCTGTCTGTTTATTTGTTAATTTGTGTTCATTTTGCCCATTTAGAACATGAAGCCTCACTAGATGTTCCCACCACATGTGCACATTCATGATTTCACTGAATCCCACAATGATATTGAAAAATTGCGTCCATTATTATAACATTTAAGATGAGATAAATGAGTCTCAGAAAAGTGATCTAAATTGCTAATGGTGAAACTACTAGTAACCACAGTGGCAGAACTTATACTCAAGTCCTCTGAGCATGCATCGTGTGCTTTCTCTACCTTATATCTATTATTGTAATTCCCAAAAACTCTTTATTATAAAGGAGCTTTCCCGGAGAAATTGTTTTTTCTAAACAAAAATCTTCAAGGAATAGGGGCTATAGGAAAGCACAATCAGCTGTTCCCTGAGAAAGTTTAACCCATTCCATCAATATACCATGTATCCAGCATAATACTATGTCATACAGAAGGCATATAAGACATAATTTCTACATTCTAAGAACTTAAAATTAACTGGAATATTTGACTGACCTTAATAAAAATGAAATATATGATATCTCTCCTTCAATTTATTTATTTATATTTTATTTTATTTGATACAGAGTCTTGCTCTGTCACCCAGGCTGAAGTGCAGTGGCCCAATCTTTGCTCACTGCAAACTCTGACTCCCAGGTTCAAGTGCTTCTCCTGTCAGTCTACCAAGTAGCTGGTATTACAGTCATGTGCCACCACACCTGACTAATTTTTGTATTTTTAGTAGAGACAGGGTTTCACCGTGTTGACCAGGCTGGTCTCGAACTCCTGACCTCAAGTGATCTGCCCACCTCGGCCTCCCAAAGTGCTGCAATTACAGATGTGAGCCACTGCACCCAGCCTCTCCTTCAATTTAATAATTTTAATTATTCCTTCTGCTACTGAATAAAAGTCATTTACAGAAAATATTTTTATGTTTTTTTCAGAAAATATAATACATTATATCAGAACCAAAGAAATTCAAGAAATTTTAACAGAAAGAAAAATATATATCGTTTGAGCAAAAGAGGAAGAGTTTGTCTAAGTATCAAAGAATAATTTAAACATAAGCATGTAGTCTTTGAATAATTATGATGCCTCTTTGTTGTAATCTCCAAAGAGGAAGGGATAGGCTGACAGTGGGTAGTAGTTGGTGAATAGGGATATGAGAGTATTATCAGAAAATGCAGTCTTATTTCTGTTCTTTTATTTATCATTTTTCTCAATCAATTAGGAGCTTTTGGTTATACTGAATTTAAAATACACTGAAAATCACTTTTAAGACAGAAAACCAGTAAGAGAAAAATAAAAGTAGGAGAGCTTCAAAATATTTGGAAATGACACACTTGTGCAAGAAACTGAAGTTAAGGAAGATACTCCTTGTTTATCCCACATCCTTGATTAAGTATGCAAAGCATATTGTTGTGGATTCATCCAAATACGGCATGTACTTTACATTAGTTCCATATAATATTCTCTGAATAAAGTGGATTGTGTTCCTAAAAAGTGTGAATCAATTATAACCTGAACTTTTAATTGAAACGTCGTATTTTACACCATACTCTTTAGTATCTTTTGCAAAAAATGCCATTATAAAATTTTAAGAAGAGCTTCTCTCCAAAAGTGATATATCTTTACATGAATTATTTTGCTACAAATTTTTAACGAAAGAGTTATTATATGAAGTAAGCCTGTTTGAAATTATGTATTATAGCAATTAAAAGTTTGAGAATTGAATTAAGAAAAGAAAAATTTATATAAATATTACTTAGTGTACTTTAATTTACTTTACTTTTAGTATTAATACAATTGTTTTCACTTGGAGGCAGCAGTGGACAAGGTGTCTGAAAGTTGCATTAAATTTCCAACAACATGGTAGTGTGGAAGTGTTAATTGTGAGATCTTTGACAGGTGAATACAGTTTCCCTTCTACGATTGAAGTTTTTATAAAGAGTGTGATGACAACAATGTCATCTCACCTTTCTCCGTTTTGTCCTAATCTCAAACCTTTCGTAAAGGCAAAGATTTCAATGATATATATTGTGAGGTAACACAATTTTTTTAAGAACTAATGTGAACACTTCCCAATTGTAAAAAGAAACAAACAAAAAAGACTAAAATAGTGTTTTAAATCATTAAAAAAAAAAACACTACCTTACAAACTAAACTAAAAGTAATTTTCTTGCAAACTGTGTCCCACAGATAGCAATCCATAAGAAAATTGTTTTTAAAAAAAGCAAGCTTCCAAAACATAAAATAAGTGTAGAAAATTTCTCCTTTCCCCCTCTGAAGACACATGGTACATTTTATCTTGTTAAAAGTTAGGACAAATCCTGCTCCAGAAAAGACTTATTATGTTTTTTAATTCCAATACAGTAATCCCCACTGATCTGTGGTTTCACTTTCTACAGTTGCAGTTACCCACAGTCAATCACAGTTTGAAAATCTCTCAATCCCCCGAACCCTGGCCTCTGGTAACCATCATTTTTCTGTTTGTGAGTTTAATTAAAAAAAAAAAAAAATTCCACATAATAAGTTAGATCGTGAAGTATTTGTCTTTTTTTATTTTTATTTTTTTTTTGGCAGGAGGAAACTGCATTTTATTTTTATTTTTTTTTAATTTTACTGTAAGTAATGGGATACATGTGCAGAACAGTCAGGTTTGTTACGTTTCAGTAACGGAGAAGGAATAAGTTAAAGAGACCTATTGTATATCATGGTGACTGTGGTTAATAACAATATATTGCATACTTGAAAATTGCTAAGAGAGTAAATTTTGTGTTCTGGCCACAAAAGTTACGTCTGTAAGGTAATGCATATTTAAATAGCTTGATTTAGCCATTCCACGATGTATACGTGTATCAAAGCATCATATTGTAAACCATAAATACATGCAATTTTGACTTGTCAATTAAAAAATAAATTAAAATTTTTAAAAAGAAAACAGGTGAATACAGTACAATAAAATATTTTGAAAGAGAGAGAGAGCAAGTGACAGAGAGCCCAAGTTCACATAACTTTTATTATAGTATATTTTTGTAACTGTTCCATTTTATTATGTATTGTTGTTCATCTCTCACTGCGACTAATTAATAAATTAAACTTTATCATAGGTTTTTAGGTATATGAGAAAACAGTGTATATCGGGTTCGACATTATACACAGTTTCAGGCGTCCACTGGGAAGATTGAACACATATCCTGTGGATAAAGAAGGGCTACTGTATTTGCCAAATTTATTTTAACTACAAACCAATCTAAGAATATCGTATAGAAATACTATTTTCCACAAAAGCCTGGGGTAATTGATGAAAGAAATGAAGAACTGCTTCTCCTTCAAGGAAAGCTGCATGAGTAATACTGTTCACAATAGATTATTTGGTAATTTGCACATTAAGATTTCAAAGGAACTTTATCTTTCAAAACTGTAGAATGCTGGTATTCTTTTAGGAGTCAAACTGCATCCCATCCAGACCCCATCTGTTTGCTAAATAAAGTTCTGTTGGAACATGGCCACACATATTTGTTTGTATATTTTCTACAGCTGCTTTCATGCCGTAACTGCAGAGTTGAGTAACCTATGAAATCTAAAACATAAACTAATTGGTGCCGTAAGAATAAAGTTTGCCCATCTCAGCTCCATATATTTTTAACAATCAACTGATCAGAAGACGGATTTGTCATATTTTAAAAGTTATGGTGCACAACGGAAGCATGGGCCATGTATGTTCTGTGGAAGTGGGGTCAGAAATATTTTTATGCAAGCTCAAGATAGTACCCAGAATAAAAATTCTGAGACCAAACATTTTACCACCTTCTAGTTTAGATGATTGCGCATGGCCATGATAATTTTAGAATGGGAAATTTTCTGATGTATTAATCAATTTTCCCCAGTGATCATTAAAAATTTCAATAATACACTTGTAAAATGCCTAATTTAAACTGTAGTGTTACTCTTGGTAAACAATCACATTATCCATCCTGACCTTTTCAAATAGAAATGTCATGTGTGTGGTTGTAGATCATGACAAATGAAAAGTAATATTTTCTATATCACTTATACATTTTGGTATGAGAGCATTAGACTTGTTTCAAAAGGTCATCTCGTAATTTTTTAAAAATGACATTTGTTTTGCCTTTACGGCATCAATTTAAATAAATGTTTATTATGTCTGTCTATCATGAGATCTATTAAGATAGAGCTTCCTAGCTCATCAAATTAAAAGATATTTTTCATAGAAAAGAAACCGCTTAGATTTCTGGGAGAAATGAAATAATGAATAAAAATATAAAGATAAGCTTCCAATACAAGAGGCACCTAAAATCAACTATGAGATATCTACTCATGTCAGAGTCCCTTTATACACACAAATCGTGTTAATAAAAATGACGGGGACAAAGATATACACCATTTTTTTAAATAAACATTTCTGAAAGCCTTTTGCATTTTTTTTCACATCACAGCCACTTGAAAAATTATAGACAAAAGCCTTTTATGCTTATCAGTAATCTACTATATTGTTGCCACTACATATAAATCCTCTCAAATCACCATAGCATCCTTTTATCTGAGAATAGTACGAATAACATAGCGTCTTCTTGTGACCCAAGTGCAATTCATGAAATTGTTAAGCTCTTTTTCTGAGATAAGTTGTTATTTGGAGAGTCTTTGAGGAGTCTCAAGGATAAAGTAAACGTGAATTTTTATCCAGGCTCTACGTTTTGCTGGTTCAAACAAAACTTCAAAGCCATAGTTTGCTCACCCAAAGGAGGGGTGGAATATTTGCCTTGAGAACAATGGAACTTTTAATATAAAAATTAAATGACACCTGCAAAGTAAATATTTCTCTCTGAAGAAAACAGTGGGAAAAAAGGTCACAATGGAGCAGTGTACTTATACATTTTGTTTCCCAAGAAGCGATTGGTAAGCTTTTCTTGAAGACAATATATGTAGTTGGCCCAGTTTCTAGATATTCCTTGGCATAAAGACAATGCACAAAATTTAAAAAGAAAACAATTCTTGTTTATCACGTTAATAAGAGAATTTAAGCAGATTTGGCTGGGATTAGATAGTCTGGGCAGGGCTCAATCAGCCAGTTCTCAGGAATTAGTCAATCAAGACAAGGAACATAGGGAATCACCAGTCCACTGTGATGAATGGAAAATCCAGTATCTTAGATCTGAGGCTTATAGCTTGGGAGTCTGGGCAGAGAAAATTACAAAAGATAAGATTGTTTCAAAGCAACTTTGGAAAATGATAATTCACAGTGAGTGTGAATCTACCAACAAAACAGAAAGGGAGGGAGAGAAACAGAGAAAGGAAGAGATGGGGAATAGTCACTGCCTCTTCACTTGCAGTTTATTTACTTACAAGCTAGCCCAGCTTACCGAGACGCTGTGTCGGGCACACCTTGAGACACATCAGAGGGACTGTCAGAAGCCAACAGGAATATCAGAACATCCGGACTATCAGAAGCCATGGAACAGTTCACTCTACTAAGTGGGAGTAATTCTAATTCACACGTGTTTTATATCATGTTATTCTTACATTCAGCAAACGTTTTTTACATTTATTTTGAGCTAGACACAGAGATATAAATGTATACATACAGAATTGCTGTTCTCAAAGAGTTTTCAGTCAAAAGAAGAGACAAGCCAGGATACAAAAATTACAAAATAATGTCATAAATAGTATTATAGTGTTCTTTAAGCAGACAGAAATGGAGTATTCGACTCAATCTTTAAAGTCAGGCCAAAAGAAGCTACATTAAATGGATCACTATCTCTGGTAGGGTCCAATAATTTAATGCAAAAAATACAGAGTACATCTTTTTGGAGTCATATTATGTCTGCATGTATTCATCCTAAATAAATGAACTATTTTGGAGCAAACATGCTAATTATAGTGTGGTGTTTGTAATCCAACTGCCTATCCATACTGAAACAATAGGAAAGGATCCCAGTTTGCTGCTCAGCATATTATTTACATACTAAATTATCCAGCAGAACCAAAGTCAGTATGTAAGATACTGGTCTGGTCTATAAAAAAAGTGACATTTCAATTAACTTTCTCAGAAGTCCACCAACTTAAACTCTGCCTTAAAAATCAAGCGTGTTGGATATGCCCAATGTGATATAGTTGAAGGGGAATGAGCAAGACCATACATTATTCCCATTTTCTCAGTTCTCCACATCTACCTAATAAATGAGATCAATGAATTAAGCTTTAACTTTTGAATAGTATCTTCTATATCTATTTATTTAAAAGGCATTCATGGAACAGTTCACCAAGAATTTTCTAGTGCCCCAGAAGCCTCCATTGGAAATATCTGTGTACCTAGATTCAACTGAGCGTGACCATACAATATTATGATAAAGATCATGGTAGGCAACTAAAGCTTCAACCTTGTGAAAGCTCAGTCCATGATAGACTATTAAACATCCTCTGGAAACTAATCGAGTTATTTGAGCCATAATAATTGCTTTAGTAAGTAGAATTTTAGAACACATTCTACTGTAGCATTTATTTCTGCCTACCTTAAGTGTGTTCCCGCTCTATTAATGGTCAGAATGTCAATTTTTCCTCCTGTGTCAACCTAAAAGTGTTATCACTGACAGTCGGCTGTCATCCTAAAATGTACATGTGGCTGATTAGTCATAGTTGCCAAGGTAACCATCCTGATGTGTGTTGGTTGCTTTTAGGAGTTTATCATTAGACACCTGAAAACCTTGACTGCACGTAAATAATAACAGCTATCGAGATAACATGTCTTTGTGCTTCAAATGGTATTGTCTAGTGTTGAGACTCAATAAATATGTGATAATGCTGAGTTTTATTTGTGTTTTTAGTCAGTTGCTATCAAAACCCTTGGTAGGAATATATTGATTTTTACTATATTCCTAAAGTTCTACTTTCTAAACAGGGAACTCAAGTTAAAATATTGTATTTATAGCATTTTAAGTCAAACTTCACACAAAATTTTCCTGCAGCATTTGACAGTGATTAAGGCAATTCCCCCCAAAAAGAATCAGTCCTGAAATAATCTCAGGCCTCTAACTTTTCCTCTTCTTTCTTTCTGCTGAGTCCCTACTCCAAAATTCTGGGTCTGCCAGCGAGAGGATGAGCACTAACCATAGAACCTGTACTATTTCCCCTTCCCAAATTGCACCTTTGCTTTTACTCAGAAAGTTAGGATCATAGACTTTTGATATTTTGACTTGTTCTTTTGCTTTGCATACTTATCTATCTATCATCTATCTATTTGTCTATCATGTATCTATCTGTCATCTATCTATCTATCTATCTATCTATCTATCTATCTATCTATCTATCTACCTTTTCTGAGCCTTTATCTATCTATCTTTTCTGAGTTTTCTTATCTGTAAACTTAGATAAGGGATTGCTCCAAGTATAAATTTGTGAAAATGAATTTACAGAATTTAATACAGTACCTGAAACATTTTTAGTTTTAAAATAGTTATGTATACTATCAAAAGTGAAATTATCCATTTTTAATAGAATTGATTGTTGTTGTTTTTTTTTTTCTAGCTGTGTTGGTAAATGGTTAATGAACAATAAGGGGCCTCTTAATGAGATCCATTAAAATTACTTTAGGAAAACTTTTTTTTTTTTGCTCTCTAAGCATTGTGTAAATTTCTAGCCTACCAAGTTACAAGAATTCTAGCATTTTAGAATGACTATTTTTGGATAAAGGCATTGTGTTTTCAGGGGTCTCTTCTTAAACTACAGTGTACCCAGAGGTGTAGCACATTAAGTTGCTATTTGCTAATAACACTTTAGTAGAAATTAGTTGGTGTCACAGGTTGGAAAGTTCTAGCACCATACACTAAGATGAAATTTTGGGTGCAAAGTATTTATTAGGGATTAATACCTGTGAAAGGGAAAGGAAGGAAGGAAAGAAAGAAAGAAAGAAAGAAAGAAAGAAAGAAAGAAGAAAGAAGAAAGAAGAAAGAAAGAAAGAAGAAGGAAGAAGGAAGAAGAAGGAAGGAAGGAAGGAAGGAAGGAAAGGAAGGAAGGAAGTTACTTCCCTTCCCTCCCTCCCTCCATCCCTCCCCTCCTCCCTCCCTCCCTCCCCTCCCCCTCCCTCCCTCCCCTCCCTACCTCCCCTCCCTCATCACAGCACGAAAGCCCCGAACAAGAAAAGAAGAAGATTGGGTAGAGGAAGAAGTCCAGCTCTGATGTAGGTCTGTCAAACATTCAGCCAATGTGAGGGAAGAGATCAGGAGCAAGTATTACCTGTCTAGTTGTCCTATTTTCAGCTGAAATAACTGTACCTTTATGCCCCAGCCTTTTATTTATCCAGTGTGGGCTGCCCAGGGAAAGTCATGATTGCTGGCAAGCCTACTTTCTGAAGCAGAGGCTGATTATAAAGGAGCTTAATATTGATGGCTCTCTGCTGATCACACTCCTGCAGCATGGCAGTTCTTTCCTGACAGGTGGCGTGTATCTATATCTATCATACTTAGATTAATTAGCAATCTTTTCAGAGAAGTGAACTGGGCCTAGATTCAGTGAGATGCAGACAGACATACATTTTGTTGAGAGACTCAGAACAACTGCTTTTGGTGAGTTGCTTCACATTTGTTCACATTGTGTGCATCCTACTCACTAGGGAAGCATAGGTACCTAGATTCATAGAGCAGAGAAAGTAAGGATAGTAAAAGAAAAGAGAGAAGCCCCAAAAGGGAAGGATGAGAGAGAATCAGTGGTACATTTCCCTTGCACAAGGTCAACACAGTCACACATACTTATAGGCAACAATTCTTTACTTCTATCTTGCTGTTTAGTAAGTGACATCTTGTTTGACCAGAGTTTCCTCGTATTTATTCTTTCACTTTTTTAACCATGTTATTTTTACTGTTTCAAGAAAAAAAAAAAAAGTCTTTTTGCTGGTGGCTTTCCTGTGTTTTCTAGATTTAGAGAATCATTATCTAAGAGCATAGACATAACCAAAATGCTTTATCTCTGTAGAACTTTGTAGCAAGTAGGGGTGTGGGGAAGTGTGATTACAATGAATTACAGAAACCTTGTGTGCAAGACATGAGAAAGTGTCAATACTCTTGCCCAGTGCACTATAAATGCTTATATGGGCTCATACCGGACTTGTTCTTCCAGTCTGTACACTTTCCTTAAAAAAACAAAATAAAATAAAAGAAGACAGGAATGGAAATGATGTGCCATTATTTTCTCCACCTCAAATTTTGTCTTATAAAAGCTTTGTTTACCTTTTTTCAATGCTGATGCAGAGTGATTTAAAAAAATGAAATCAGGTATCAATGAACTCAGGATAAAACGCACCACAAGTTTTATCACCCTGACAAGTCATTGCATAGGCATCAGCAAGACTGAAAAAATCACAGTGGTTAGACAACATCATTTACATTGCCCAATATCTTGTAAAGACAGCTAAATGTTTTATTTCACAAACTTCCTTCTCAGGTTGTGACTCATTGATGTTCACTTATTAAGTAGCATCACAAGCCATGAAAATATTCTCCCCAGGCACACACAGCTTACTAGAATTTTTGTTCTTGAAATATTGATTTCATGATTAAACATTCCATCAGATAAGAATTCTATACCTAAGCTTTTGACTTTTCATACTGGGTTACATTTATGGTTTGGAAAGTCTTGAAAATTATCTATTTCAATTAACGAAATGTAGAGATACCATTCTACCACAAAGATTAGATTTATTCCCAAGTTCCCATTGCTCATAAGAGGCTAGTGTTCTGTGAAATTTATGATGATACTTAGTTTCTTAAACTTTGTTATGTGGCCATATGCTGCCATTTATACATCTGAAAAGTATGGCTGGAAATTATGAGGAAACAGAATTGGTATATCACTACTTACGAAAATGCACACTGAAACTTTTAGGACTGCTTTTGGTAATTGTGTTTTTCCCACAAACAATGATGCTTATAAAAGGATGAATTTTATTTAAATTTTTTTTGTTTTTCTTCATTCACACATTAGGCATGAAGGATGAATTTTCCAAATTTGATTTATATTAGCCAACACAAGTTAAATAACAGTGTGAGATACTTACACTTTATGCTGGCATCTGAATTTAGTCTCTCTGCTAATCAGATACTTTCCAATACTTGATATCCTTTTTAACTTCCCCCATTATCTGGGTGACAAGCCTTGGCAAGCACTTTTGTAACTCTTAAAATCATAATACATTAGACCTTTTAATAGAGTAATTTTAAGTTATCTTAAACACTTCAATATTGTTTTTAAATTAATGAAGTCTTCAAATTAAATCTCAATTTACAATTATACATTTGAGATTGGAGTTACTTTTTAAAATTATCTTCTTAAAAGGTCAAATTGTCTTAAATAAAATAGTTAAAATATAAATATTTATACTTACATTTCCTAATGTAAATTATTAATAACCTGGAGTCATTTTGTATTTTGAGTGATTCTAAATTTTCATAAGTTTTCAAATGCTCACCACTGCAATCACAATTATATAAGCCCAAATACTGTGAAGGGTTGCTTTCCTGCAGCAACGTTTTTGGAGCTGCCTCTTTGAGTTTCTAAGTACTTAGGAAACAGGACGATTGGCTAAGATGCAGTTGAACAATTTACTATAACACTGATGATATAGGTGAACACTATTCGTAGTTGTCAGGCTCTATTACAGAAAGATGAAGTGATGATGCTGAACACGCCCTTTAGATTTAGAACCTATGTTTTAAGTAAAACTATATGTAACTGGTACCTGATGGCTATAGTTCTTGGTTGTAATATTAATTTTGTTGCTTTTAAGTTCTCCAAGTTAATTAACCTTTCCCTACAACTCTAAAGACTTTTGAACTTGGTAGAATTCTGCATTCTTATAATATATGTCTCATTTCTTAGAACCACATAAGGTTTGCAAATATTAAAATCATGTTCCATTAGCATTGTCTGTTTCTCATGGCTTCTGTGTATTTGGTGTTATCAAAATATATTCTTCTTAGCAATGACAGTCTCCTCATTCTTTAGAGTATACTCTAGGTTATTTCTATTTATGCTATAATAGAATTTCAAAGTTTAAATGTAATTTTAAAGTGCATGTAGTTGATTGACTCATCAGATGACAAAGAATCACTTTTAACAAAGGAAAGAAATCTGTAGTATATTGTGACATATACATTTTAACTATTTATTATTATCATCATTTATTCATAGTCATTGTTCTCAATTTTTTATTTGGATGACCATATAATTTATTAACCAATTAGGTAATTTTTGAGAGTGAAAGAGGGAAAAATAACTAATTAATAATTAGGACTATCCTGAGAAAACTGAGACATGTTGCCACCAATGGTGCTCAATGATACTTAACTGAAATGTTTAGAACATTTTCATTCACAAGCAATTCTGTAAAGCACTGTTTTTCACATTCCATGCCCTTTTGAACATTTTTAGTTAGCTACATTTAAATGCTACCATAATATGTAAAAATATTCAAGTAGGGTTGCACTAATTGAATAGGAGACTGTAGACCTGAAACCTATACCCACACCATCCTCTTTGAGGTATACCATGATCCCATAGGCACCAGCATAAAAATATGGAGCTCCAGAAGACTATTTACAAAGCACTGCGTTAATGGAATAAAAATAACATTTATCAAACACCTATGAAATACTTGCCAATGTAAATGACATGGAAATAGAATTGCTATTTAAATCTATGTTTAATTAATTGCAGACTCTCATTCTTATTTCTCAGAGGAAAATTCATTGCATTTTTGTAAACTTCATATCTTAGAAAGTTCTATCATCATTTTCAGATATCTGTCAGGTCACCTTGGGTTATGTTACACCAATAACAAGTAGCTTCCAAATTTCAGAGGCATAAAACAAACGAATAAACCCAAAACGTTTTTTAAAATAAAATGTTTATGGCTTATACTATATATTTATTGCAGTATGCCAACACACTCTATTTATTTTAGTCTCTGATATACATAGGCTATTGGAAGCTCTATCTTGACATATACTTCTGTGATTCCGGAATCAAAGAAAGGGAAAATGGTGAAATATTCATTGCTTCTTATAGTTTCTGTCTGGAGATAACAAATGTCTTTTTCTCACATGTTTCATTGGCCAGAACAAGTAGAGTGTTCATGGCTAAGTCAAACAGAATGCAGATCTATAATTCTTCCATAAAGATGATCTTCAAATAATGTAGTCACTTTACCGGGATCTTATTTTAACAAAATCTATCTTCTTGAACTTGTAATTGATATTTCTTCTTCTTTCCTATGGGGTCAAATGTCTCATGAGAGCCCTCATATATTTAGACCCACACAAAGTCCCCCAAATATATTTTGACTCACTTTCCATATCCATCTAAAATTTCTTCTTTTCCAAATTAAACATTTCTAATGTTTCAACTGTTCTTGAAAAGGCATTGTTTAAAGCAGTGCTTCCCAAATCTGAACGTGCATTGGCATCTTCTGGAGGTATTTTCAAAACACAGGTTCTGATTCAGCAGACCTGGGTGAGGACTGTAATAAAGCTTTTTGGTTTGTGTTTTAACTAAATGGTATCTTAACCCAATGTTGAGTCTCTAGCTACAGGTGATTCCATTCTTTTTAGTAGCCAATGAAGTCCATACCCCTACCATTTCCATTAAAGTGGCCATCACCTTCGTGGCCACTATGCTCTAGCCCAAATCACCCTGGGGCCAGGTTTCAGACAACTAGAAATAGTCCTATGCTTTGGAACCTGGAAAATTATTCGAATAAACCAATCCACAGGAAGCCATTTTTCCAACAGCACATGCTCACTTCATTTCTGATTGTCACATTTTTGTAATTCTTGCAATATTTCAAACATTTTCATTATTATTATATTTGCTATGGTGATATGTGATCAGCGATTTTTTTTTTTATTATTGTAGTTGTTTTGAGATGCCATGAATCACGCCATTATGAAGAAAGCAAACTTACTGGAGAAATCCTGTGGTTGTGTGTGTTCTGACTGCTTCACTCACCAGCTCTTCACCCATCACTCTCCCTCTCCTTGGGCCCCCTTATTTCCTGTGACACAACAATATTAAAATTAAGTCAATTCATAAACCTACAATGGCCTCTAAGTTTTCAAGTGGAAAGAGGAGTCACTATATCTCTCACTTTAAGTCAAAAACTAGAAAGGATTATGCTTAGCCAGAAAGGAAGACATATCAAAAGCCAAGAGAGGCTGAAAGTAAAGCCTCTTGTACCAGTTAGTTAAGTTGTGAATGCAAAGGAAAAGTTCTTAAAGGAAGCTAAAAGTGCTACTCCAATGAACACACAAATGATAAGAAAGCAGATCAACCTTACTGCTGATGTGGAGAAAGTTTTAGTGGTCTGGATAGAAGAGCAAACCAACCACAACATTCCCTTAAGACAAAGCCTAATCCAGAGCAATGTTCTAACTCTCTCTAATTCTATGAAGGCTGAGAGAGGTGAGGAAGCTGCAGAAGAAAATTAGCCTGAGATAAAATAGTCTTTTTAGTCATTCACTGCATATCATTGAATTATCTAATATTCCAACATGTTTATAAATGCTGTCCTTAAATCTTACTTTCAATATATTATATTTTAGCTTTTGTACTTTGTGATTAAACATGTTTTTATAATTGAAATACAATATACAATACAATAAGATACACCATTTAAAAGCATACAGTTTAATGTGGTTTGACAATTGTATGCTTTCATGTAGCTGTCTTCAATATCAAGATATAGGTCATCTCCATTTGGACAAAAATTTCCTCATGCCCACTTAAAGTCAGTCTTCACCCTAGTAAATAAATACTGACTCGTTTTCTGTCTCTATAGTTTTTGACTTTTCTAAAATGACATAAACATGGAATCACACAGTAGATTCATGTGATTTCTATAGAAAAATGATGTTTTCAATTTGTGTGAAGACAAACCTATTTTAATTAATGTGATCAAGTGAACATACAGTTAGAAGGAATAAGTTTTAGTGTTCAAGATCAGAATAGGGTGACAACAGTGAGCACCAATGTAGTGTATATTTCAAAATAGCTTGACAAGAGGATTTGAAATGCTCCCAACACATAGAAATGAAAATTGCTCAAAGTAGTGGATATCCTAAATACTCCGACTTAATCATTATACATTCTATGCATGTAACAAAATGTTACATGTACTGCAAAAATGTATACAAATATTATATAGCAATAAAATCATTTAAAACAGATCAAGCATTACTGTTGAATTAGAGTAATCTCTGGGAAGTACATTCACAGTTTCAATATTCTGTGGAAAACTCTCACCAGATAGAAAAGCTAATGCAAAATTAGTTTAACAAATCAGATGTCTTAGAGAATTCTTGAGAGTTATCATGGCAGTTTCAAGCCAACATGCTAGCACTTTGGCTTGTTTTTTAATAACTTTATTAGTCAGAGCTTTAAAGCTGATTAAGTCAGAGTATTTAGGATATCCACTACTTTGAGCATTTTTCATTTCTATGTGTTAGGAGCATTTCAAATCCCCTTGTCAAGCTATTTTGAAATATACACTACATTGGTGCTCACTATTATCACCCTATTCTGATCTTGAACATTAATAGTTTTATAGATACTGGGTGAGCATCAAGAGAACTGGCAAATTCTAGAAGAGGAGAGAACAAATCTATATGCTGAGCAAGGTCAATGGCTTCTTCCCCTCCATCTTCCCATGAGGGACTGAGCTTACCCAAAATCTAAAATGAAAGTTATTAAGTAATACTTAAAGATTAATACAGAATTTTAAAAAAATTAATAGGAGTTTAAATCAAAATTCACTCTTTATTATGTAAGTATTGTCCTTTAATGTTAAATTAAAAATTGGCTTACCACCAGAAAGGTAATAAAAACAGGAACAAAAGAATCTAAATGCATTACAGATGAACAACATAACCACACTGAAGGTAGAAGGGAAGAAAAGAGCTAACCCAAATAACATTGGAAAAAGTATTTTGACTAGATACTGCAAAGCTAAAGACACAATAAACTGTACACATATATACTGTCATATAATTAGTAAATTTGTTTCTCCTAAGGGTGTAAGTGAGTAATTCTGAAATGACTTTACACACATATATTGTTTTATCAGAGTTGTAGAAAAAAGTTACAAATAAAGAGGAGGGTCTTGTTACATTGAATTAGAATTAAAACTATAAGTAAGAACTCATAAACACACACACACATAAAAAAAGAGAGAGATTGAGGGAAAGAAAGAATTGTGTGGATAAGTATTTATATACATACTTTACAGTATTTATATACTTTTTTTATTATACTTTAAGTTCTAGGATACATGTGCATAACGTGCAGGTTTGTTACATTGTATAATTGTGCCATGTTGGCGTGCTGCACCCATCAACTCATCAGCACCCATCAATTCGTCATTAATATCAGGCATAACTCCCAATGCAATCCCTCCCCCCTCCCTCCTCCCCATGATAGGCCCCGGTGTGTGATGTTCCCCTTCCCGAGTCCAAGTGATCTCATTGTTCAGTTCCCACCTACGAGTGAGAACATGCGGTGTTTGGTTTTCTGTTCTTGTGATAGTTTGCTAAGAATGATGGTTTCCAGCTGCATCCATGTCCCTAACAGTATGGCAATTCCTCAAGGATCTAGAACTAGATGTACCATATGACCCAGCCATCCCACTACTGGGTATATACCCAAAGGATTATAAATCATGCTGCTATAAAGACACATGCACACATATGTTATTTGTGGCACTATTCACAATAGCAAAGACTTGGAATCAACCCAAATGTCCATCTGTGACAGACTGGATTAAGAAAATGTGGCACATATACACCATGGAATACTATGCAGCCATAAAAAAGGATGAGTATACACATGTTTTTAGCTCTGTACACTGAGAGGCATTGATTTCCCAGTAGCAGTGAGCATATGTGGCACCCATGTGTTGGTTTGTAAGTGTTATCCAATAAGAGGAACTAGGGCTCTGTGGTGATTAATTTTGTGTGTCAACTTGTCTAGGTCATAGTTCCCAGATAATTGGTCAAGCACCAGTCTAGATGTTGTCATGAATGTGTTATTAAGATGAGATTAGCATTTAAACACTATACTTTGTGTAAAAAGGTTATCTTCCCTAATGTGAGGGGACCTCATATAATCAGCTGAAGACCCTAACAGAAAAAGACTGAAGTTCTCAGAGGAAAAGGCTAGTTCCACAAGCAGACTGCCTTCAGGCTTGAGCTGCACCGTGAACTCTTCTCTAGGTCTCTAGCCTACGGGCCTGCCATGCAGATTTTTGGACTTGCCAGCTCCCATAATTGTGTGAGCCAATTCTTAAAATAAATCCTTCTATATGCATATATACACACATCCTAGTAGTTTCGTTTCTTGGGAGAGCCCTTACTGATAAAACTTTTTTGGAGGAATGGTTGAACCCAGGGCTTATTTAGGGAAAATACAATTTGAGCCTAGAGCATCTTGTGTCAGAAAGTAAGCACATGTTCAAAAAAGAGGGGTGATGTGTTGAAAGGACACATGAGTCAACCTGAAGGAGCTACTCATGGCTAGAATTGGAAAATTTTGAATAACAAGATAAATGCTGATAGTAATTATTATAATCCACAGAATAATAAAAGCATATATGGATCCACATTCATAGCAATACATTATTGAATAAATAGGTAAATTACGAGAGAGGAAAGATCTTCCTAACCAAATAATTTGAATTAATAAATTTAGGGGTAAAGGAAAAATATAAAAATCACCATTAAGCAAACATCACAGTAACGATTGTTGCAAACAAGACACACTAATGGATCCTAAATTTAGTGGATTGAAACTTGAAAAGAAACATAATTTTTACAAGGATTTTAGTGGGATGTTTTTAATTATAAAGGAAAAAATATTGTAGACCAATACTCTTCAAAAATGTCAAGGTAATTGGTACAAAGAGAGAAGGAGGAACTGCCACATACTGGGGGAGACCAAGAAGATGTATGTACAGTGTGAAAATAAGATTTTGGGTTAGATACTGAAACAGAGAGAAGTGGAAACTGATGAAATTAATATAAAATCTGTTGTTTTATAGGAAACATTTTCTTGTTTTTATAATTAGTTATGGTTTTCACTGTTATTAAAAGTTATACTTGCACACAATATAAATCGGGGGTAAAATAGTTCTACAAGGGTCCTTGTAGCATCCACACATCCTAAATTTCCTTCTAACCCGAGGCTACCACTTTCAATTCTGTTTAACATTTATTCTAGAATTTAGCTGTATATTTCCAAATAATGTACTATTTAGCTGTTCCTTGATTATTTTCTAAGTTTTAGGCATTATATACTGCCCCTACTAGACAATATTAGAAGGTAGGTCTTTTTCAACCCTTTTCAAGCCCCTAAACCACCCCAACACATGTAGTCTCCCTTTTTCCCATACAGGTAATCTAGTTAAATTGTAATTTTGATTTTTGTTGATTTCAGTATTCATGTTGTAAGTATGAAAACATGACTCAAGCTGAACCATCTATTTTACAATGGCCATTGAAAAAATTTCCTGCTTCAATTTTTTTTTTTTGTCTGAAGTTAATAGTTATCTTATTTTTAGGGATGCAGAGAAGGAAGGTTGCTTAGTTTTTGATGTATTTTTTACTTTTTTAATGCTAAACATTCTAACAATTGTCTAAATCTTTCCCCAATGTCTTCATTCATGAATTATTCTATCAAATCAATCTAACTGAGGAAAACTTTCCTGAGGCCTTCTCTTCTGCTCCAGTCTGGTACACAGTTATTACCTGTCATCTCTCTTCACTTATATCTTGGCTATTTCCTTCTGTTGCCTTTTGTCTTGAATCGCCTATTTTATGCACCTTTTGCATATTACTTTCTTGACTTCAACTTAAGGTTGAAACCTGGATCTGGTTCAGCCTGGTTTAGGAAGGGCACAGTTTTCAGAAACTTTCTAAGGAAGGGTACTGGAGGAAAGCATTTTATGACTTTTCATGAATGACTTTTGTATTGCCGCATAACAGATTGTCACATAGTAGTTTAAACAGTGGTTCCATGAGGTCAGGCTGCTCAACTAGGCTTTATACTCAAGATGTCACAAGGCCAATATAAATTTCTCAAGACAATGACGTCTTATCTGGAGGCTTGGGGCAAAGACCTAAGCAAGCTTCATTGGATTCCCCCATTATTAGTACCTTTATCCCTTTTATTTTGGTCTGTTCAAATTTCCAGGAGAAAGTTGTTTTTTAAACTTTTCCCTAACAGTTTAGGCTTAGTTAACTAAATTCTGAGAAACTAGGAAACCTCAACACACATTATGCAAATATTCATATAACAACCTGATTTCAGTACAATATCACCACTCTAAATTATTCATGATATCCATCACTCCAGACACTACTTTTACTGTAACAGTGAATTAAATCTCTATGGGACAGCAGGTGGAGGGGTATCAGACTCTGGGTGGGTGTGGTAGATATTGGACTTGTTAAAGAGAGTCTCCACTTTTACTCACGTATGGGCACACATGCACACACTCACACACACATGAACACACACATACAAACATAATGCCCTCCTTGTAGGAGATGCTACCCACCTCTGAGTCTTCTGAGGGATCCCTCAACTAAATTTTGTTGTTCCTTAGCTTTTCCCATTTCTGATATATAATTTGGCTATATCAGATTTTCTAAATCAGTTAGGCTTTGGCATGCCTTCCGTCTTTCCCAATTATTATTGTCTTGCTCTTGTCTTGTCTGCTCTCTTCATCATTGTGTGTTCCTGAATTTAAGAAAAGTGTCTTTTCTTTTCTTTAAGAGGACATTAGGAAGAGGTTTGTTCAATATACATGTTGAATCAGTGTATTTACTTGGAGACCCTTCATCATTTTAAACAAATATTCTTTTTTGTTGCAGAAAAATCCACTTGTAAATAGTAAAATATAAAGAATATGGGCCGGGCGCGGTGGCTCAAGCCTGTAATCCCAGCGCTTTGGGAGGCCGAGACGGGCGGATCACGAGGTCAGAAGATCGAGACCATCCTGGCTAACATGGTGAAACCCCGTCTCTACTAAAAAATACAAAAAACTAGCCGGGTGAGGTGGCGGGCGCCTGTAGTCCCAGCTACTCGGGAGGCTGAGGCAGGAGAATGGCGTAAACCCGGGAGGCGGAGCTTGCAGTGAGCTGAGATCCGGCCACTGCACTCCAGCCCGGGCGACAGAGCGAGACTCCGTCTCAAAAAAAAAAAAAAAAAAAAAAAAAAAAAAAAAAAAAAAAAAAAAGAATATGAATAATAAAATATATAATGCATGAAGAAAAATGCTGTCATAATCCCACTACAAAATAGCAACTTTTAGTAGTTTGCAATACATATTTGTAGATGTTTTTCAAAATAAACATTCTAGAAATTGATTTTGTCAAAATGAAGCCACTAGTACATATAAATATACAGTAGCAAAAAATTGGAAACTATTTGAATATTAATCAGTAGGTGAATGGATAAATAAATTGTGATATATGCATGATCAGAAATGGAATATAGCCACACACTGTATAATGACATTTTGATGAACAACAGATTATATATATGATGGTGGTTCCATAAGATTCTAATGGAGCCGCCCTATACGGCTGCACCATTTTTTATCTTTCTTACTATATTTTAACTGTATCTTTTATATGTTTAGATACACAGATACCACTGTGTGACAACTGCCTACAGTCCTTCGCATAATAACATACTGTACACCTTTGTAGCCTAGGAGCAACAGACTCTACCATATAGCCTAAGTGTGTAGTAGACTACACAATCTAGGTTTGTGTAAACGCACTGTAGGATGTTCACACAATGATGAGATTGCCTAACTATGCATTTCTCAGAACCTATTCCCATTGCTAGATGATGCATAACTGTACAGTCACTAAAAATAGTTTGTGTCCTATTCGTTCACATAGAAAAATGCACAACAGGTATTCTAAGATCAATATTTAGAACATAATAAAATGAGTGTATATTTATTGGTAGAGAAGTTATATATATATATATATATGTATAAAGCTAAGACAAATTTCTATATGACATAAAAATTTAGAAACAAATTAGGGTTTGTCATTATGAGTGAGAGCTGAATATATACACACATACAGAAACATGAATGTATATGTGTATGCATGTATATATTCATATATTTCTAGTGTGGAAGAACAAAATAATGAGCTATTTTGTGTTTTTAAAGTATGTTTCTAAGCATTATTTTAACACAAGAAAAAGAAAAAACTCATAATTACTAACTAGGAAAATATATGTGACTACATAATTTTTGCAGAGAAGTTTTAACTATAAAATCAAAGGAAATAATATAAAAAACTCTTTACTTAACTACGTGCAAACTACTCTGACTAAAATCATCCATACAATAAAAACCACAAATAATAATGAAAAAACAGAAATTGTTTTAAAACAGTGAAATGATATACACAAACAGGAAAACATATTTGCAAAATTATAATCAAAATTTAGATTATTAACATTTACATGCTTTCCAAGTCAATAAATATTTATTTTTCATGTACAAAAGTTAATTAGAATAATAAAAGATATTAAATAAAGAGGATAAGCAAATCTCCTAATTTAGGAAAAATAGTCAAACACCATTAAAAAGATATAAACAAGATATGATTTTTATTGTTAGATTGGCAAAAAATTAGAGAATTGTGAATAATGAACTTACTGCATATTGTTTATGGGTTCAAACTGGCATAATCTTTCTAAGTAGAAATTTGGCAATTTAGATAATAACTCAATGGTATTAAGTGTGTGAATAATGTTAAAAAATTTATCCTAAGGAAATAAGTATAAAAAACACACATTAGCATTGGCTATAAAAGAAAGTATTAAAACTCAGTATTTCCACACATTAGGAGAGTGGATATAAAAATTATGGCCCATCCATATAATATGATACTGTATAGCTATCAAAAGTGGGTATACATATCCATACTTGGCATAGAAGTATAAACTTTTGGTGTGTGTTTTATGATACCATTTGTATTTTAAAGAGTGAAAAGACACTGTGTACACTTAGTAAAATAACTGACAGATGATAGACAGATAACATTAATCATGTTTATCTTCAGTAAAAATATTAAGACATTTTATTTAATTTTTGTTTTTTAATCTTTTACTTTAAATTCAAAGGGTTTATTACATGGGTATGTTGCATGATGCTGAGGTTTAGAAATGGATAATCCTGTCACCCAGATGATGAGCATAGTACCCAACAGGTAGTTTTTCACCCCAGGCCACTTTTCCTCCCTCCCGCTTCTCGTAGTCCTCGGTGTCTATTATTCACATATTTATGTGTATATGTACCAAACATTTAGTTCCCACTTATAAGTGACAACATTTGGCTTTCCATTCTTATGTATATTTGCTTAGGATAATGGCCTCCAGCTGCATCCATTTTGCTGTAAAGGACATGATTTTTTTTTTTTTTTTTTTTTTTTATGGCTGCGTACTATTCTATGTTGTATATGTACCACATTTTCTTTTTCTTTTATCATTGATGGGCACCTAGGTTGATTCCATGTCTTTGCTATTGTGAATAGCACTGCGATGAACATATGAGTGCATGTGTCTTTTTTGTAGAACTATTCATTTTCCTTTTGGTATATACAAGGTAATGGGATTGCTGAGTAGAATGGTGGTTCTCTGAGAGATATCCAAACTGCTTTCCACAGTGGCTGAACTAACTTGCATTCCCACCAACAGCATATAAACATTTCCTTTTATCCTCAGCCTTGCCAGCATCTGTTAGTTTTTGACTTTAAAAAAAATCACCATTCTGAGTAGTATAAGACAGTATCTCAATGTGGTTTTGATTTGTGTTTCTCTGATGATACAGTGATGATGAGTATTTTGTTTATATGTTTGCAGTTTGTATGTCTTCTTTTGAGAAGTATCTGATCATGTCCTTTGCCCATTTTTAAACTGGATTATTTGTGTTTTGCTGGTTGATTTAAGTTCCTTGAATTCTGCATATTAGGCTTTTGCTAGATGCATATTTTGTGAATTTTTTCCCATTGTGTAGGTTGTCTTTTTATTCAATTGACAGTTTCTTTTGCTGTGCAGAAGCTCTTTAGTTAAATTAGGTCCCACTTGTCAACTTCTGTTTTGTTTCCATTGCTTTCAGGGACTTAGCCATAAATTCTTTGCCAAAGCTGATGTCAAGAAGGATATTTCCTAGGTTTTTGTCCAGGATTTTTATAGTTTGAGGTCTTACATTTGTATCTTTAGTATACCTTAAGTTAATTTTTATACATGGTGAAAGGTAGGGGTCCAGCTTTATTCTTCTGCAAATGGCTAACATCATTTACTGAATAAGTCCTTTACCCCACTGTTTATTTTCGTTGACTTTGTCAAAGATTGGATCATTGTAGCTGCGTGGCTTTATTTCTGGGTTTTTTATTCTGTTTCATTGACCTGTCTATTTTCGTACCAGTGCCAGACTGTTTGGGTTACTGTAGACTTACAGTATAGTTTGAAGTTGGGTAATGTGATGCCTTGGGCTTTGTTCTTCTGGCTTAGGATTGCTTTGTCTATTCAAGTTCTTTTGTCTTTCTATGTAAGTTTTAGAATAGATTTTTCTAATTCTGTAAAAAAATGGCATTGGCATTTTGATAGGAGTAGCACTGAATTTATAAATTGCTTTGGGCAGTATGACCATTTTAATGATATTGACCTTTTAAGGACAGTTTAAAAACATGCTGGTCTCATTAAAGAAAATTTTCTAAAATTTCCTAAAATTGAAATTACTCAGTAATTCAATGAATTACTTGAGTAACAAATAATTTCATGCAATCTAAAAAAACCTAAAGAAATGTCCAACTGTGACTTTAAGATAATCAAAATTAGATTTTCCTTCATGATCCTGACATAATCAGGTGAAATCTTTTGAAGAGGTTCTAGAGTTCAGTGATTCATATTCTCTCTCTCTCTCTCTCTCCCCTCCCTGCCCCCATTTCTCTTCAACTCCCTCTTTCTCTTTCTGTCTTCTTATTGACTTTGAAGAAGCAAGACTCCATGAATTCCATACCTATAAGGTGATAAATTCTGCCTGCCAACAACCAGAGGAATCCTGGAGTCAGATTCTTCCCTGTTTAAGCCTCCAGGGGAGAATACAGCCTGGCTGACACCTTGGTTTCATTATTTATCTTGAAACCTTGAATGGAAACTCAGACCCAGACTGCTGACCTAGAGAAACGGGGTGTTTCAAGCCACTAAGTTTTTGGTAAATTGTTACCCAGCAACAGAAATCATGTATAGAAAAAAAATCTGAAAGGCTACAATAACAATAGCTTTTTCTGTGTACAAGAAGTGTCAGGGTGAAGTGGGATGTCATTAGTGAGAGTGTAGGTGATTAAATGGAACTTGCATTTTTTACTTTATACATACTATACTTCTTCCATACATAGTATTTCTCAGTTTTTAATTTAAAAGTAAATAAAATACTTAGAAAAGTAAAGTGCAGGTGATGATCTAAGGAAACCAAATCTAGGCAGATAAAAACTTATTTTTCTCATTATTTCAATAGGTGGTATGCAAATTTTTACTTTTTCAACACTGTGTTATGTCAGTGTCATCGCTCAAGGTAGTAGATTTCAATGAAGAACTATTCACAGTAAGGTGAAGGATTAGTGGAAACCCACTAGAGTTGTGTGAAAGGTTACTGGAAATCAACAATGAAAAATCCTAGGACTATCGAAAGTAAAGAACTGCTACTACCCACCTATACAACGTTACTAGAATTCAGAAGAACTATCCTCGTGCTGTCCAATAGGAGTTGTGGGCTTTGGTTGAAGAATATAACTGTAGCCCTGCAGAAAGTAAACAGAGATACTAAATATTCTGATCTTACTCTGTTTTTAAGTCTGTCTCCTACAGTTGCCTTTCATTTAACAAATCTAACCAGAAGGCAGGCATCAAAGGAAATACTGATGCAATACATAAAGATTAGCTTGGAGAGGCATAATCAAGGTGAAAAATGGATTTGGAAGGGCAGACAGGAGAATATGTAGAAAACCATTCCTTCTGCCCTTCACATGTACTGCTGTTTTACCGGATCCTCTCAAAAAAGTTTCCACAACAATGGAACACACATGCACACAACACACACAGATTTGCACTTGTTAACTACTACATAATTATTAGTTTCATTCATCATATTCTTGCTTGAAACGTATCATGGTGACTATCATCTGTGCATTTTATATAAAGTGTTATAGAAGGGGAAATGAAATGATACAATTACATAAGTCATTGTTGTTATAAAGCCTGCTTCTCTCTGCTGGTTTAGGCAAAAATTGATAATGACTGCCAGGATATTTTATATGTGTTCCATTGACCTCTTTCCTTCTATAAGGATCTTAGCTAGACAGGGTTCTTTAAAAAGTGATGTGAAACACAGATCTATTCCTACATGATACAAATTCTTAAGGACCTGTTTTTACTGAGTTGACATAATTTTTTTTTTTGACAAATCTCTTGGCTAAGGGAATACTAAGAAGTGTCTCAATGAATCTCTTGGTTTCCAGGTGTAGTCTTCCTTGCCCTCATTAACTATCAAGGCCCAAATTCCTCTTGGAGATTGAAATAAATATCCTTAGCCAATATCTCTTTCTCTAGCTACTGGTTTAGAAAAATGAGAGAACAAAAATAGTGATTGCATTTCTTTGTGAAAATCTTCCTGTCCTGAGTTTTATGACCTTCTAATTCACTGAGCCCAAGGTCACAAATTATTTAAGTCATTTATTAGGTATAATCATAAGGCAGTCACTCTAAACACCATTTATTGGTTTGCACAGCTGTCCTGGTGGGCTTTGTGAGAAATACAACTCTATCGAGCCTATATTTTAAGACACATACCACATCCTGTGGTACCACACTGTTCCATTACTTAGTATCCCATGATTAATCAGCCATCATTAAAGATGACTGTATGTCAAAGCACTCTAATTAGTACTCAGTCTCTGTGGCTCATAGTGGCCACTGTGCCCACTTGTTCTCTGATGTTGAAGCACAACTACCTAGTGTCTGCTACTATAACTTCAATAGTCTCAAGGACATTAAAAGATATGGACTTCTTCTTAAAAGGTGTCATAGTGGTTTCTTTTTTCCCACCCATTTTGTTATGTTTGTTATTGAAAGCCTTCACATTTTTATTTTTCCTGAGTATGTGCTCTCAGGTAATTCAAGGCAGATGTTTCATGCTGCACTCCTTACAATTACAATTATAATCTTGGCAACTAAATGTTATAGTGTCTTGATCTTCCAATGTTTTGTCTCTTCCTGAATCTTGTATCCTGCAACCTGGTAATAATTTGGGAAATATGAAGTCATCCCATGCCACAGATTACCTGTGTCCTGTTTCTCCCTGCCAGGTCAGTTTTCTGCACACTCTTCAGACAAGTAAGGAAGCCAATCCTATATACCAGTTTTATAATTCAATTTCCCAGTGCCATTTCAGTGTAAGTCCAGATCCCTGCAAGTTAAGTATATTTAAATATGGCAATTTGGAAGAGGTCAACAAAGAGAATATTTATAAAGCTATGGGTAGGGTTATATAAAACCAAAAAGGGATTGCAAGGTATATTAAGACTAGCAACAGAAAATAGCTTACACCTCTCTAGATTGCAAAGGTCAAAGAACGTGGTTATTAAAAATGTTATAAGAGACAACCATCAATATAGATGAATATATTGTTCATCAGAGTGGAATAAATGCACCATCTCACTGTCCTTCTGCCTTCCAATTTTTGGCAGTGATTTTTATTACTTGACCTCAATAAGAAACCAAAGTGTAAGAGAGCATACTTTTGCAGTCTATAAAAGTTGGTTTCCTAGGGCATGGAGAAGGATGGAGAAGGGTGAGGAATTGGTCTGAAATAGCAAACAGGGAAAATACAGAAAGCCCATATTCTGAAAAGTATTCCATTCTCATATACCTGAAACTGTTAGCAAATGCTTCTGGAAGAGAGGGTTTTTTTTTGTTTTGTTTTTTGTTTTGATTTTTTTTTCATTTAAGATTCATTAAACTATAATAATGAATGAATGCATGAAAAAGAAGAACTTCTATCTCTAGTACATAGTCTACCAGAAAACATTCCCTCCTTAATAGACAACAAAGGAAAGGGAATTCTAGGAAATATCATTCAGCCTAGTCAAGCTAATGTTCCACAAAGTCATCACAGGATTTCTATTATAAACTTTATATTCATTCACATCTCTTTAAAATATATTTTACTTCCAAATAAAGACAACAATATAATGTTTTTATCCGAATGATACAACTGGCCTTGTGGAAATAATAAGAACTCCTTCCCAGAAGACGTATACAAAGATCCTGTTTTGTCTTTAGGTGATGTTCATTCCGCTAGTTGATTCACATGTAAACATCCTGCAACAAAAATACTAAAAGTAAAATTAAATACCATCAATAAATCCTATGTTATGTATGAGGAAAATGTGAGAGTAGAAAAATATTTTGTTAACATATATACAAACATACTTAAATCAAAGTAATTAATATATGTTTTTTTCTTTCCTTTTTTTTTTTTTTTCTTTTTAGAGACAGGGTCCCATTCTGTCATTCAGGCAGGAACACAAGGGCATGATTGTAGCTCACTGCAGCCTCAAATCCCTGGTCTCAAGGGATTCTGCCACCTTGGCCTCTTGAGTAGCCGAGATTACAGGTGTGAGCCACCACATCTGGCACACATTTTCATAATTATTTTAGTTCATACTTCTGAAACTACTGACACAATCATAGCTGGTATTTATAAATGGAATTTATAGCTACCTTCTTCCAATACCTATTCTATATCCACTTTGCCATGACTTAGAATGAGTGAAAGATACGCAGGGTTAAACAGGGAGGGATATGTCTTTATTTGTACTGTTTCTTAAGGTATATTCATCTAGAATTTACGAGGAATCAGGTACAGTGTTCTTTGCATCACACTGTCACTTCCAGAGAGTAACAGAGAGAAGCAGATGTTTCCAAAGCAATTTCATCTACAAATAAGAATTCAACAGATGTCATCTTTTCTAAAAGTTAGCATGACTATCTTTTGTTTATATTTTCTTAAACTCTCTCACATATCTCCCGGAAAAAGTACAGTAAAAAGTAAAATTGGCATTTTAGTTAGGTAAGTCTTTTTTACTTTTTTTTTATTTTCTATTTTATTTTGTTTGTTGATTTGTCTCTTTGTTTACCTAGTCCACTGTTTACCTCTTTCCTCCCTTAAAAGCCTATCACAAACTAAGCTTCACATGTGAAAATTTTGTTAGTATCTTTTGAATACTTTAATCTATGAAATTAATTACAATGTGTACAGTATAGAAAAAAACAGGCTTCTTCGGCTCTCCATTTGAGATTTCTCTACACTGAATTATTAATTAGAAATACCTGTGTATAGACACAGTTATTCAGATGGCCACTGATCTACCTCTCATGGCAAATGTTTGTCTTTCACTTTCACCGAAAATCTCAGGTTTTCATTTTAGCTTTAGAAATAAAATTTTATTCCCACGTTTTCTGCCTGCATTCCTTTACTGTCAATCATGACCAAGGACACAGACTATGATTTCAAAAATGACCTTGAACATATGCCTGCCATGTTTCCCTACAGTCTTTTTATTTTGTTGCTTTTGTTCTGACATCTGTAATATTTATAATAAGTCACTGAAATTTTCTTAAAATTTAATACCATATATATAATGTGTTTGTTTTTATGCAGAAGATGAGACATATTAGATAGGCAAACACTGATAAGGCAGAAAGGACCTCACTCAAGTGTTATACCTGTGGGGAGATAGAGTAGGGAGGAGTCCTAGGCTGTCACAAGTAGCATGAAGGGTGTAAGAAAAATTGCTCTCAAAATAATAATTTGCTTGAGAATTTAATCTTATGATAAATACGTAGGGAAGGGTAGCAGCACCTCTTTTTATTTATTTTACATTTTATAAAACAATAAAAAAATAGAACCTTGCCTCTGGATAGAAGTCTAGTAGTCCCAAGAACAGGAAATCTGTAAGACCTAAATTGGCTTTCTGCCTGAATGCATTTCTTCAGTACTATATTGAACCCAAAAGTTAAATCCCAACTAATTGAAGAATTCAATTCAAGTCCTATTCTTCAAGACAGGTAGCTCTAAAGTTAACACCTCCATTGAACAGAATAAGAGATGCCTGCTATTTTCTTGTGTAGTTTCAAGAAGAAAAAAAAGAAAAGAAAGAAACCCGGATGGCAATATCGTTTTTACCTGAAACATAGAAAGAAGTACAGTAAAGTTTTTTGCCCAATTTTTAGAATGCCCTATTATGTGGTATGGAATAATCATGGACTTTAGTCTTACAGTACTAATAATTTTTAAGCGCTCAAAAACATTTCTTTGTGATAGAGAATGTTTTCAGAGATTATGCCTCTCAATCATGCTTGTTTTATTTTATGGTGAGGAACTTACTGACACTATTTTGGAACAAATTTATAGCTTCAAAACCAGTTCATTTAATATTGGGCACTTTACAATCACAAATAACCTTGATAAATATCAAAGGGTTTTTTTCGGTTTTTTTTTTTGTACATACATAATTGGTGACAAAAATGAATCCATATAATTATCTCCTGACTTAGTGAAATTGTGGGAGAGTTGAGTGATGCTTAAATATGAAATAATTAAACCTTAGAACTTTTGAGCCTTCCTTTGCATGAATGAAAGCTTATAGCAAAAATAATTTATACAAATGCAAAACATTTTATAAAATATAATTAGATATAAAATTTAAAATGAATAGTTATATAGCTAAATGCATATCCCGAATAATATCTACTTCTACATCACTTTAGAGTTAACAAGGCACTTTCTCATATATTACCACATTTGACCATCATAACAACCTATTTCATCGCCATTATCCTTTTTATGAAAATGAGAAAACTGATCCCATGCTGTAGAGCTTGAAGTGGCATAACTGGACTTAGACACAGAGGTTTTAATTCCATGCAAATATTTCAAACTGCTAATAGACTGAATTTAACAAAGATGTATTGTGCATGCCACTTCTGTGTTCAGCATCCCACTCTATTGGTAGTGCAGCAAAGAAGTTGCTCTTGAGATAGTTGTAGAAATACCTTGTAAAAAAATAAACATAACTAACACATGTAGCAAAGAAGCATGAGGTCAATCTGCAGCCCTATACATCAGCTCCTTTTGAAAGTAAACCTTGCTTACTATATAAATTGGTAGCTTTTCTCCTTATAATTAAGGATAGTGCAGGGATTTTTAATATGTCCATTCAAAGAGCAAATTGAGACTATTGGTGTATTGTCTTTGAAGTGCTACCAATGTCCAATATCCAATCTAAAAAAAATCAAGATTTATTATGCTAAGGATCACAAACTTCTTTGTTAATATTTTTATGGTGTTCATTCTGTCAGAAGAAACCCACAAATGGCACCTCTGTCTGTTCCACTGGCATGAAGTTGTAACATCTAATAGAAGTGAAAAGATATGTTAGTTTCCCCAGATACTCCATAGAAAACTCTGACATGTCCTTTTCACAGAGCAGAAATAAACATTTATTTCAACCATGGGAATCTCTTTGGGGAATTTTGATACTGTGGCTATTTTTTTTTTGTGACACAACACAAGTTTTACTCTATTTATTCTTTTCAAAATAAAACCTGTATTCCATGGTACATAACGAAGTGGCTCTTCTTGATTTAAATCACATTCTTATGTGTATTACTTCTAAATGTCTTATTAGGTTGGCCTATCTGTAGTTACTGAGTCTTTATTATATGAAACCTTATATTCCTCTAAATGTGAAATTATCAAAGAAAAACAGATATGATGTGTTTTCTGTTTGATTTTCACCTTTATGTTACTGAGCTTAATCCCTATAATCTGTAGTCTCACATCATGGATGAATTATCTTTTGGAATCAAAGTCTGTCATTTCTGGTGCACTATTCTTTATGGAATAATCTGTAATTTAAAAAAGATACTTAAGTGGCAATCTACCATATGGCATACTATCCTAAGAAGACCAATGCTTGTCTCACATTGCAATTAAGGTTGTTTAAAAATTGTGATGTTAAGTCTTTCAGATATGTCCAAACTACATAAATACTATCCTAAACACAAATTGTAGCCATTGGCAGCCAAATATACATATAATTTTGGTTAATTATATTGATCAAGCCTCATTTCTAGCAAGTTGAACAGAATCTCAGGTATCTATCTATATGCAGTTTGTTGGCATTGGGGAACGAATATAATAAATTTTTCTCTGCTTATAAGATTTTAAAGTGGAAATCAGACAACGTAGTTCAGTGTAATTTGAAATGTAAAATAATGTATGTGGTATTTGTGGTCTTTTAAAAACTTTGGTGAAGTGAGTTCCTCAAAATCTTTTTCATTCTACATAAGAGTAACTAGATACAAGGTAATGCATTGTTTTACCTAGAAGCCAGATCTTTCAGCTGGTAAAGTGATTTGGAAAGTATTGCTTATGGAAGCAATTTGGGCAACCCATTTTGATTAGAATACTAAAGAAGAAAACCTATAAGCATTTCAATAAATAATATTTATGTACTCATTTAGGAAACAAATTTATACGAAGTTGTTGAGATGTATTCGCATAAATACTTCTTTAAATCTATTAGCATATCCTAGCATAGTATGAAGCCAAGTTTTAATTAGGAGGAATGGCCTGTGGCTGTGGATTAGATATTGGTTAAGAGCTGTGACTCTGAATCTATACTCTTTCTCTAAATCAGTTTAAGTATATACTGATTTGTTACAAATATTTGGGGTTAAATATGTTTTGAATCATTCATTAATACACCACCAATTAAAATATATCAGCTGTTATTGAATATTTCTAAACTACAAAGTGTTACTCCCAGTATTTTCTTGAGATGCATGTGAGTTTTAAATAAGTAGAGTTTAAAGGAGTAATCATAAACAAACAAACAAACAAACAATCTTTATGGAGCTGTTTTTGTTTCACAAAGTTAAGGCCCAGTCTACATTGCCAACTAGTCAATAAATTTTGGGCAGTTGGGTAATTTAGCTATTTTAGTGGTAAATATCTGACTATACTAATTTGTTCTTTCATGTCCTATAATGTTGCCAGGAAATTAAAGTCGTATTCTTATGGCTAGAATATAGAAAACAGCAAGAATACGACACTGCCTTTTAGTCCTTTTCATCCAACCAATGTAAAGCTCAGCCCCTTACACATTATATAAATTAAATAAATGTTATCTCATTTTTAAAAGCAAAGATTTTTAACCAATTTTTAAAACAGTTGAAGTTAGCTGGTAGGTAACTTCATGGATTTTTGATATGTAGTATAGAGAATTGGTACAAGTCTGGATTCTGAATCTGTTTTTTTCAGGTTCAAATCCTGGCTCTAGCACTTACTGATCTCAAGTGTATTAGTCATTTGTGTCTCAGATTCCTCAATGTAAAGTGGAGCAATACTATATACCTCAAAGTGTTGTTGTGAGAAGACTTGAATGAATATATGCAAAATGCCTAGAACAGTACCTGCACGTAATCAGTACGTTGTGTTACCTATTACTATTAATTAAAGTTAGATACAGTGGACATTATTCTATTTGCTCTAAGATTGTTGGAATGTGTCAAAGTCATTATTTGCTGTCCTTTTTTTTTGGAGTAACTGTATTTGATTTCTGAAACTCTGATTTCTGATCCTTTTATTTGCACTTCTATTATTCAGTTTACATACTGGCAAACTGGGGATTCTATTAGTAGCTTATTTGAGACATTTTTTTTTTTTACATGGTAAGGGCTAATAAAATATATGACACTTCCGAAATAAAGAAATACATGTCTTCCAGTAAATCAGTAGAGAATTGCATTTAAACATGTGTAACATCATTCATCTGAGTATCTTAAAATTGCCTATGGACAAGTATGACTCTATTTAAGAGCCAGAGAAAATGAGATCTGAAATTACTTTTTCGAAAGGTCAAAAGGCAGAAAGCTAGCAACAAAATTGAGATTTCTGAATTTGTACTTGAGCAGCCTAATCACTAAGCCTACCTGAGTCTTCTTAAGTTGTCCTAATGACCTAGATGGGTGAACAGTTAATTTTCCACATGAGTTCATTAGACATAGGACCACTTTTCTCCATCACTCTCTTTGGCTCTTCACTGTCTTTCCCACACTGATTTCCAAGAAGCCTGTGTGTTTCTCTGATGAGAAAGTTCTTGTAAAGCTGAAATCAGCTGAATAACTTTTTCCTAGTGTACAATGGAATTGTCCAGGTTTTTGCACAGATATGGTCTGATGAACTCTCAAAAAAAATGGATGTAAAGCCTCTCTAGATATGGTATCCTGGACAGGAAGACCTTTAGTCTCCTCTCTTGCTATGTGTGATAATCTTCTCTGTTTAATGTAGATTCCAGGGAAGGGGTTCATAATAATTGCGTTCCTTCTGGAGGAACTTCCCTTAGTCAGATAAGGGAAAGTTCAGATAAAGCCGTCTGAGAGTTTTAGGTGAGAAACAGGGTAGAGAGATGGGGTGGTAAGACAAGTTCAGAAAGATCTTGGTTCTGAGGCTGCTTCTTTAGTTCAAAGTACTTAGCATGTCAAAGTGGCATACTTTGTAGTGTCATTTTCTGAGCTTCAGCACATCTGTGGTAGACTTCTTTTTCTTTGTACCTCTAACACAAGCAAGGTATTGATATATCTTTTTTCACTTACTTTACATTTTTTTCTCAGTGAGATCTGCATTTGCTCTGTCTTCATCTTCTGATATATCCCATGAGCGCCCTTTTAAGACTTTAGCCATGTCTTTTCAAGCTTATATTGACCTCACTTTTCCTGTCTCAAACTGACTTCACATTGAATTACCAAGTATTTTATATCAAATCTACATTATCTTGTAACCTGGAACTAAAGGAAATCAGGGTCTTCTCATGCAGAATTGGGTTTGTGCCAGTTTGAGGTTTTTAGAAATCCAAATATTCCACCAGTATATTTAAAGCTGGGCTCATAGACCCCTAAATAACTCCTTGTTGAACCAGAGATGTGGTGATGTGATGTAGGTTATGAACTCCTATGAAATTGGGTGTCAAAAATCCTGTGTGTCTGTGTGTGTGTAAATATGTACATACACATATATCTCATATGTATGTGTATGTATGTATATATATATAGTGAGAAAATATGTGTATGTATATATAGAGAGAGAGAGAAAAATAGATGACTTTTTTAGAAGTTTTATTGCTTTCATCAGATTCTCAAGAAGAACCAAGACTCAAAAGAATAAATGAAAATCCAAAATATATATGTAATAGAAAAATCATTTTAATAAATAGGAAAGGCTTTTTCAAGTGCAAAGAATATGATGCTGATAATAAAAACTTACAGAAGTGATCAGAAGAGTATTCATTAGAGACACTATAAATATATGAGCTGGATATAAAATGATGACTAGTGTTTACCTGTGTGGAGAGTGGGGGAGCATTCAAGGAAACTGTTTCTATTTCATTAAAAGCCTGAAGAAAAGTTTTGAAAAAGAGCCCACTTACAGGATAGCAATGCTAATAACTTCCATTTTTATCATCACTGAATACATAATCAGTCCTGTGCAAACTATATTATATAGATTGTTTAGTGTTCACTGTTCCCCTATAAGACAGGTACTATAGCGTATTTAATTATCCTATTTTACATATATAAAACTGATGTTCAGTAATGATAGTAAGTTGATACTGATGATATATTAATAACTAATAAGTAGACAAGGCAAGATGTAAACCTTAACCATTAAACTCTGCCTAGCCAATGCTAGCTGGAGTGGTTGGTTGATTTTGTGATGAAAATAGAAATAAGATTCTGCAGGAAAGAATTAAATTGGCACATAAATAAAACCCTATTCATCTCTCATTCAAATTTAGCTTGTTAATAAGAATCCACATCATCAATGACATCTTGGTCTGCTGTGACTGAGAAGCTGTTACCACTGATTTCGAATGCATGAAATTAGTATTTAACGAACTGTTTTAAGCCTTTTTTCCCTTTCAAATGACTAAAAGTGTTCTTTAATAATGAAAATTCTTGCTAGCCATTGTCTTCTTTACCATGTTTCTGTCTTATATGATACACTTTAAAAAATGCTAATTAAAGCTCTGACAAAAGTTGAAGAAATTCTGCAACTCATTTGAAGTAAGAATAGATATTAACACTTTTCACTTTGTGATAATGTGCCTTGTCATCGCTGAGTAATATAAAGCTGCTTTTTTCTTCATATTTAACAAACTGAGTTGGAGACCAGTTGCTGACCTTTTAATAAGAGTCTCACTAGAACACTGAGTCAGAAAGCAAATTGAATTGGTAAGCAATTATTAGGGATTATACTTAGTTTTGGACTCTAATCAGTGTGAATGGAATGTGCAGCTACCATAGACATGGTTGGAGTTGAATCAGGAACTTGTATTATTAGACTCTACAGAATGCTTGTATGTTGAATGGACCAGAAGATGTTTTGTCAGTCTTTTTTTTTTTCTTTTCTTTTTTTTTTTTTTATTATACTTTAAGTTCTAGGGTACATGTGCATAACGTGCAGGTTTGTTACATAGGTATACTTGTGCCATGTTGGTGTGCTGCACCCATCAACTCATCAGCACCCATCAATTCATCATTTATATCAGGTATAACTCCCAATGCAATCCCTCCCCCCTCCCCCCTCCCCATGATAGCCCCGGTGTGCGATGTTCCCCTTCCTGAGTCCAAGTGATCTCATTGTTCAGTTCCCACCTATGAGTGAGAACATGCGGTGTTTGGTTTTCTCTTCTTGTGATAGTTTGCTAAGAATGATGGTTTCCAGCTGCATCCATGTCCCTACAAAGGATGCAAACTCATCCTTTTTTATGGCTGCATAGTATTCCATGGTGTATATGTGCCACATTTTCTTAATCCAGTCTGTCACAGATGGACATTTGGGTTGATTCCAAGTCTTTGCTATTGTGAATAGTGCCGCAATAAACATACGTGTGCATGTGTCTTTATAGCAGCATGATTTATAATCCTTTGGGTATATACCCAGTAGTGGGATGGCTGGGTCATATGGTACATCTAGTTCTAGATCCTTGAGGAATTGCCATACTGTTTTCCATAATGGTTGAACTAGTTTACAATCCCACCAACAGTGTAAAAGTGTTCCTATTTCTCCACATCCTCTCCAACACCTGTTGTTTCCTGACTTTTTAATGATTGCCATTCTAACTGGTGTGAGATGGTATCTCATTGTGGTTTTGATTTGCATTTCTCTGATGGCGAGTGATGATGAGCATTTTGTCAGTCTTATAAGACACTCTAAGAAATAAAACCGATGCTAAATGCCTAAGTATAAAATGATTTTTAAAAATGAACCTGCTCAACATGTTTTTCATATATTTTTTTTTTTTTTTTTTTTTTTTTTATTATACTTTAAGTTCTAGGGTACATGTGCATAACGTGCAGGTTTGTTACATATGTATACTTATGCCATGTTGGTGTGCTGCACCCATCAACTCGTCAGCACCCATCAATTCATCATTTATATCATGTATAACTCCCCAATGCAATCCCTCCCTCCTCCCCCCTCCCCATGATAGACCCCAGTGTGTGATGTTCCCCTTCCCGAGTCCAAGTGATCTCATTGTTCAGTTCCCACCTATGAGTGAGAACATGCGGTGTTTGGTTTTCTCTTCTTGTGATAGTTTGCTAAGAATGATGGTTTCCAGCTGCATCCATGTCCCTACAAAGGACGCAAACTCATCCTTTTTTATGGCTGCATAGTATTCCATGGTGTATATGTGCCACATTTTCTTAATCCAGTCTGTCACAGATGGACATTTGGGTTGATTCCAAGTCTTTGCTATTGTGAATAGTGCCGCAATAAACATACGTGTGCATGTGTCTTTGTAGTAGACTAATTTATAATCCTTTGGGTATATACCCAGTAGTGGGATGGCTGGGTCATATGGTACATCTAGTTCTAGATCCTTGAGGAATTGCCATACTGTTTTCCATAATGGTTGAACTAGTTTACAATCCCACCAACAGTGTAAAAGTGTTCCTATTTCTCCACATCCTCTCCAACACCTGTTGTTTCCTGACTTCTTAATGATTGCCATTCTAACTGGTGTGAGATGGTATCTCATTGTGGTTTTGATTTGCATTTCTCTGATGGCCAGTGATGATGAGCATTTTTTCATGTGTCTGTTGGCTGTATGAATATCTTCTTTTGGGAAATGTCTGTTCATATCCTTTCCCCACTTTTTGATGGGGTTGTTTGTTTTTTTCTCGTATATTTGTTTGAGTTCTTTGTAGATTCTGGATATTAGCCCTTTGTCAGAGGAGTAGATTGCAAAAATTTTCTCCCATTCTGTAGGTTGCCTGTTCACTCTGATGGTAGTTTCTTTTGCTGTGCAAAAGCTCTTTAGTTTAATTAGATCCCATTTGTCAATTTTGGCTTTTGCTGCCGTTGCTTTTGGTGTTTTAGACATGAAGTCCTTGCCCATGCCTATGTCCTGAATGGTACTACCTAGATTTTCTTCTAGGGTTTTGATGGTATTAGGTCTAACATTTAAGTCTCTAATCCATCTTGAATTAATCTTCGTATAAGGGGTAAGGAAAGGATCCAGTTTCAGCTTTCTACTTATGGCTAGCCAATTTTCCCAGCACCATTTATTAAATAGGGAATCCTTTCCCCATTTCTTGTTTCTCTCAGGTTTGTCAAAGATCAGATGGCTGTAGATGTGCGGTATTATTTCTGAGGACTCTGTTCTGTTCCATTGGTCTATATCTCTGTTTTGGTACCAGTACCATGCTGTTTTGGTTACTGTAGCCTTGTAGTATAGTTTGAAGTCAGGTAGCGTGACGCCTCCAGCTTTGTCCTTTTGACTTAGGATTGTCTTGGCAATGCGGGCTCTTTTTTGGTTCCATATGAACTTTAAAGCAGTTTTTTCCAATTCTGTGAAGAAAGTCATTGGTAGCTTGATGGGGATGGCATTGAATCTATAAATAACCTTGGGGAGTATGGCCATTTTCACGATATTGATTCTTCCTATCCATGAGCATGGTATGTTCTTCCATTTGTTTGTGTCCTCTTTGATTTCACTGAGCAGTGGTTTGTAGTTCTCCTTGAAGAGGTCCTTTACATCCCTTGTAAGCTGGATTCCTAGGTATTTTATTCTCTTTGAGGCAATTGTGAATGGAAGTTCATTCCTGATTTGGCTCTCTGCTTGTCTGTTGCTGGTGTATAAGAATGCTTGTGATTTTTGCACATTAATTTTGTATCCTGAGACTTTGCTGAAGTTGCTTATCAGCTTAAGGAGATTTTGGGCTGAGACGATGGGGTTTTCTAAATATACAATCATGTCATCTGCAAACAGGGACAATTTGACTTCTTCTTTTCCTAACTGGATACCCTTGATTTCTTTCTCTTGCCTGATTGCCCTAGCCAGAACTTCCAACACTATGTTGAATAGGAGTGGTGAGAGAGGGCATCCCTGTCTTGTGCCAGTTTTCAAAGGGAATTTTTCCAGTTTTTGCCCATTCAGTATGATATTAGCTGTGGGTTTGTCATAAATAGCTCTTATTATTTTGAGGTACGTTCCATCAATACCGAATTTATTGAGCGTTTTTAGCATGAAGGGCTGTTGAATTTTGTCAAAAGCCTTTTCTGCATCTATTGAGACAATCATGTGGTTCTTGTCTTTGGTTCTGTTTATATGCTGGATTACGTTTATTGATTTGCGAATGTTGAACCAGCCTTGCATCCCAGGGATGAAGCCCACTTGATCATGGTGGATAAGCTTTTTGATGTGCTGCTGAATCCGGTTTGCCAGTATTTTATTGAGGATTTTTGCATCAATGTTCATCAGGGATATTGGTCTAAAATTCTCTTTTTTTGTTGTGTCTCTGCCAGGCTTTGGTATGAGGATGATGTTGGCCTCATAAAATGAGTTAGGGAGGATTCCCTCTTTTTCTATTGATTGGAATAGTTTCAGAAGGAATGGTACCAGCTCCTCCTTGTACCTCTGGTAGAATTCAGCTGTGAATCCATCTGGTCCTGGACTTTTTTTGGTGGGTAGGCTATTAATTGTTGCCTCAATTTCAGAGCCTGCTATTGGTCTATTCAGGGATTCAACTTCTTCCTGGTTTAGCCTTGGGAGAGTGTAAGTGTTCAGGAAATTATCCATTTCTTCTAGATTTTCTAGTTGATTTGCGTAGAGGCGTTTATAGTATTCTCTGATGGTAGTTTGTATTTCTGTGGGGTCAGTGGTGATATCCCCTTTATCATTTTTTATTGCATCTATTTGATTCCTCTCTCTTTTTTTCTTTATTAGCCTTGCTAGCGGTCTGTCAATTTTGTTGATCTTTTCAAAAAACCAACTCCTGGATTCATTGATTTTTTGGAGGGTTTTTTGTGTCTCTATCTCCTTCAGTTCTGCTCTGATCTTAGTTATTTCTTGCCTTCTGCTAGCTTTTGAATGTGATTGCTCTTGCCTCTCTAGTTCTTTTAATTGTGATGTTAGAGTGTCAATTTTAGATCTTTGCCTGCTTTCTCTTGTGGGCATTTAGTGCTATAAATTTCCCTCTACACACTGCTTTAAATGTGTCCCAGAGATTCTGGTATGTTGTATCTTTGTTCTCATTGGTTTCAAAGAACATCTTTATTTCCGCTTTCATTTCGTTATGTACCCAGTAGTCATTCAGGAGCAGGTTGTTCAGTTTCCATGTAGTTGAGCGGTTTTGATTGAGTTTCTTAGTCCTGAGTTCTAGTTTGATTGCACTGTGGTCTGAGAGACAGTTTGTTATAATTTCTGTTCTTTTACATTTGCTGAGGAGTACTTTACTTCCAATTATGTGGTCAATTTTGGAATAAGTGCGATGTGGTGCTGAGAAGAATGTATATTCTGTTGATTTGGGGTGGAGAGTTCTATAGATGTCTATTAGGTCCGCTTGGTGCAGAGATGAGTTCAATTCCTGGATATCCTTGTTAACTTTCTGTCTCGTTGATCTGTCTAATGTTGACAGCGGAGTGTTGAAGTCTCCCATTATTATTGTATGGGAGTCTAAGTCTCTTTGTAAGTCTCTAAGGACTTGCTTTATGAATCTGGGTGCTCCTGTATTGGGTGCATATATATTTAGGAGAGTTAGCTCTTCCTGTTGAATTGATCCCTTTACCATTATGTAATGGCCTTCTTTGTCTCTTTTGATCTTTGATGGTTTAAAGTCTGTTTTATCAGAGACTAGGATTGCAACCCCTGCTTTTTTTTGTTCTCCATTTGCTTGGTAGATCTTCCTCCATCCCTTTATTTTGAGCCTATGTATGTCTCTGCATGTGAGATGGGTCTCCTGAATACAGCAGACTGATGGGTCTTGACTCTTTATCCAGTTTGCCAGTCTGTGTCTTTTAATTGGAGCATTTAGTCCATTAACATTTAAGGTTAATATTGTTATGTGTGAACTTGATCCTGCCATTATGATATTAACTGGTTATTTTGCTCGTTAGTTGATGCAGTTTCTTCCTAGCCTCGATGGTCTTTACATTTTGCCAAGTTTTTGCGATGGCTGGTACCGGTTGTTCCTTTCCATGTTTAGGGCTTCCTTCAGGGTCTCTTGTAAGGCAGGCCTGGTGGTGACAAAATCTCTAAGCATTTGCTTATCTGTAAAGGATTTTATTTCTCCTTCACTTATGAAACTTAGTTTGGCTGGATATGAAATTCTGGGTTTAAAATTCTTTTCTTTAAGAACGTTGAATATTGGCCCCCACTCTCTTCTGGCTTGTAGAGTTTCTGCCGAGAGATCTGCTGTTAGTCTGATGGGCTTCCCTTTGTGGGTGACCCGACCTTTCTCTCTGGCTGCCCTTAAGATTTTTTCCTTCATTTCAACTTTGGTGAATCTGGCAATTATGTGTCTTGGAGTTGCTCTTCTGGAGGAGTATCTTTGTGGCGTTCTCTGTATTTCCTGAATTTGAATGTTGGCCTGCCCTACTAGGTTGGGGAAGTTCTCCTGGATGATATCCTGAAGAGTGTTTTCCAACTTGGTTCCATTTTCCCCCTCACTTTCAGGCACCCCAATCAGACGTAGATTTGGTCTTTTTACGTAATCCCATACTTCTTGCAGGCTTTGCTCATTTCTTTTTCTTCTTTTTTCTTTTGGTTTCTCTTCTCGCTTCATTTCATTCATTTGATCTTCAATCGCTGATACTCTTTCTTCCAGTTGATCGAGTCGGTTACTGAAGCTTGTGCATTTGTCACGTATTTCTCGTGTCATGGTTTTCATCTCTGTCATTTCGTTTATGATCTTCTCTGCATTAATGAGTCTAGCTGTCAATTCTTCCACTCTTTTTTCAAGATTTTTAGTTTCTTTGCGCTGGGTACGTAATTCCTCCTTTAGCTCTGATAAGTTTGATGGACTGAAGCCTTCTTCTCTCCTCTCGTCCAAGTCATTCTCTGACCAGCTTTGATCCGTTGCTGGTGATGGGCTGCGCTCCTTTGCAGGGGGAGATGCGCTCTTATTTTTTGAATTTCCAGCTTTTCTGCCCTGCTTCTTCCCCATCTTTGTGGTTTTATCTGTCTCTGGTCTTTGATGGTGGTGACGAACTGATGGGGTTTTGGTATAGGTGTCCTTCCTGTTTGATAGTTTTCCTTCTGACAGTCAGAAGGACTCTCTGTTGGTCTGTTGGAGATTGCTTAAGGTCCACTCCAGACCCTGTTTGCCTGCGTATCAGCAGCAGAGGTTGCCGAAGATAGAATATTGCTGAACAGCGAGTGTACCTGTCTGATTCTTCCTTTGGAAGTGTCCTCTCAGGGGTGTACTCCACCCTGTGAGGTGTGGGGTGTCAGACTGCCCCTAGTGGGGGATTTCTCCCAGCTAGGCTACTCAGGGGTCAGGGACACACCTGAGCAGGCAGTCTGTCCGTTCTCAGATCTCAACCTCCGCGTTGGGAGATCCGCGGCTCTCCCCAAAGCTGTCAGACAGAGTCGTTCGCGTCTGCACCGGCTCCCGCTACTTCCCCTGTTGGTCTTCAGCTGTGCGCTGTCCCCAGAGGTGGAGACTACAGAGACAGGCAGGCTTCCTTGAGCTGCTGTGAGCTCCACCCAGTTCGAGCTTCCCAGCGGCTTTGTTTACCTACTTAAGCCTCAGCAATGGCGGGCGCCCCTCCCCCAGCCTCGCTGCTGCCTTGCGGATAGATCGCGGCAGACTGCTGTGTTAGCAGTGAGGGAGGCTTCGTGGGCGTGGGACCCTCCCGGCCAGGTGTGGGATATATTCTCCTGGAATGCCTGTATGCTTACAGCGCAGTATTGGGGTGGGAGTTACCCGATTTTCCAGGTGTTGTGTGTCTCAGTTCCCCTGGCTAGGAAAACGGATCCCCTTCCCCCTTGCGCTTCCAGGTGAGGCGATGCCTCGCCCTGCTTCAGCTCTCGCTGGTCAGGCTGCAGCAGCTGACCAGCACCGATTGTCCGGCACTCCCTAGTGAGATGACCCCAGTACCTCAGTTGAAAATGCAGAAATCACCGGTCTTCTGTGTCGCTCGCGCTGGGAGTTGGAGACTGGAGTTGTTCCTATTCGGCCATCTTGCTCCGCCCCCATGTTTTTCATATATTAAAAGATTCAGAATAGAAACTCATAGTATTCCAGCTCATTGTAAATATCTTTATCTTCCTTAAAGTAAACAAACTGACAACAAATAATCCCAGAAATTTTAGAATAGAAGGTGACGATTTTACACATTATTATTTTGTGGAAACTTACCTCATATTAGTCAAAAGGGCTCTCCCGCAGAAAATCGTTTTGGGGTTGTTCAAGTCAGTCACTGTTTCTGTGTACTGCAAATGTCAAGGCACTTCCAGCTTTTGCTAAACTAAATGAACATACGAGTTAGCCACAGTTAAAAGATAATAATATATTTTCCTTTCCATTTTTCCTTTACAGAAAGGTTCTTGCTCTGTCACCTAGATTGGAGTGCTGTGGCACAATAATGCTTCAAGCAGCCTCCAACGCCTGAGCTTAGATGATCTCGGCACCTCAGCCTATTGAGTAGCTAGGACTGCAGGTGCATGCTACCACACCCAGCTAATTTATTTTTTATTTAATTTTAATTTTTTTTAATAGTTGGGATCTTGCTATGTTGCTCAGGCTGGTCTTATACTCCTCTTCCTCCTCTTTTTAAGTCATTTCTAGATGACATTTAATATCCAAGACAAGGTAAATGCAATGTAAATTGTTGTTATATTGTATTATTTAGGGAATAATGACCAAAAAAAGTCTGTACATGTTTAGTACAGATGCGACCATCCTTTTAAAAAAAAAAATTTTACAATCCATTGTCGGTTAAATGTATGAATGCAGAACCCGTGGACAAGGAAGGTTGACTATATTTTTATGTTATGGAAACTTCCAGTACTGCAATGTTATTAATTTCTCCTATGTATAAGTTTCTACTTTAGTATACTTAGTTCTTCAATCAATTGAAGGTGAACTTTGTGAAAAAATAAGGAAGAGTTCTATTTCATTTATACATTTCTTTTATATTTTGCACTGCTTATAATGTGTTTAGTTTTATTATAAGACCCTGTGACCATGGTATCATTTCCTCCCAAATGTTCAGATACATGTATATATCTTACTTATAAGATAAAATTTATTTTGGCAAGTTCTTATAAAAATCTGGTTGAGATTTTGATTGTTTAAATTTAAGTAATACATTTAGGGAGACTTGGCATATTTTTTATATTGAGACACTGCCACCAAAAAGAAGGCATGTCTTATCATTTATTAACATCTTGCATTTCTCATTAACCTTTCATATTTTTCTTTAAATGGTTTCTGGGCATGTCTTCTAAGATTAACTTATAGCTGTTTTAAAAATTATTTTGTAATTATCACATTTGTAATTTTCCCCAGTTAGTAGTTGCTGCTATTAAAAAGATCTATTTTATTTTATTTTATTTATTTTATTTTATATTTTATTTAATTTTATTTTATTTTATTTTATTTATATTTTATTTTATTTTATTTTATTTTATTTTATTTTATTTTATTTTATTTTATTTTATTTTTGAGACAGAGTCTTGCTCTGCCACCCAGGCTGGAGTGCAGTGGCCGGATCTCAGCTCACTGCAAGCTCCGCCTCCCGGGTTTACACCATTTTCCTGCCTCAGCCTCCCGAGTAGCTGGGACTACAGGCGCCCGCCTCGTCGCCCAGCTAGTTTTTTGTATTTTTAAGTAGAGACAGGGTTTCACCGTATTAGCCAGGATGGTCTCGATCTCCTGACCTCGTGATCCGCCCGTCTCGGCCTCCCAAAGTGCTGGGATTACAGGCTTGAGCCACCGCGCCCGGCCTATTTTTTTATTTTTAATCATACTATTTTATTAGTTCTTATTCAAAGAGACCCTTCACACAATACCTCTTTATCGATCTAGAGCCCTTTGATACTGACCATGCATGAAATACCCTCTTCATTCTATTGTGAAAATACTAGTATTACAAATTTTGCCTACTAATTGTCGTTCTTACCTAAGTCACACTAAAATCTTTGGCCATCTTACTTAGTCAGATACATATTACAGTCTTGCAGTATATGAATCCTGATGATGGGTGAATGCATGGATAAATGAGACAACTTGAATTTGAGAGTGATTTCATGCCAGTCTCAACTAGTCTAAGTATTTTTAAATTTTAAATCTATAAAAAGTGAGAAGAAAAATAATACCTATATCATGACTGGTTTTATGGGACAAGTAAAATAAGTTTTTAAGCTATAAAATAATGAAAAATATTTCATGTTATTTCTATTACTATAATACTTTGGCTGTAAGTAATGTTATGCCTATAGGATTTTTCTTTTAAAAGTTCTTTGGTTTGATATATCTTGAGGGTACATTTTTCTTAGGTATTCTATATATTCCTTTATAGAAAAAAAAACTGGGCCAATATAAGTGAAAAGTGGAAATTAAACTTCAGAAATTTCACACCACAAAGTAATTAAATGTTACCTATTTATACACAGAAATACACTGTATGTGTCTTTTGCCTAATTTAAGACTCACGTGAGTTTTAGTTTTCTCTTAAACCTAGAAAGTAACATGATGGGTAACTGGAAGTGGTCAATTTGATTTTTTAGTTTATTATCACCTTACTGTGGCTTTTAGCAAAGTTACTTAATCTGTTTCTCTTTCGCTAATTGTAAAAAAGAAAAATAATTGTTGAAATAACTATGGCTTAGACAAAAAAGGAAGATCTCACCATATGGAATGTAGATTTTTTACAGATATTAAAATGTTACTTTAGCAACAATAATAATTTTATTTCAAGGAAGACTGATGCAATGTAAATTTTAGTCTTAAAAAAACACTCCAACAGGATTAGTAAAAAGGCCTATAAGATCTTTCAAGACCCCGACTACCTCTTTCAAAAGATCATTTGTTGAGTAAAAAGTAATCAGAAACATTCTGGGTTCATCTTGAATGTGATGTAATCTAAAAAAATTAAAAATTAACACAAGAGAAATAAAAAAAGATGTAAGAAATTTGGGTCAAACTTAAATGTCAACAAATCCTCTCGTTTGTCAGAGACATAAAAGATTAAAATGTTTAGACTTTATTTAAATTAAAAAGAGCAATGCTTTAATACTTGGAATCTTCACTATTTTACTCTCTATTATTTTAGGGAATAATAAATCTCAGAGTAGGAAGAAATATTAGGGTTATCTATTCCAAAGGGGTCAATGACTTAACCTCTTTTATTGTATTTCACTTGATTGTTGGCCTATTTTCCTATCTACTCCCTCACACAAATTGTTTCAATTTGGAAAAACCTGGCTATCTATTGCTTATATTGATCTTAAATTTACTTCCTAGAGATGTCTTAGATCCTATATTCAAATAAAGTAAAATCAGAAGAAACAGCAGCTGCAGCTACACAGTATGATGTTATTTGATAGATCTGTGCCCTTATGTTTTGCAGAGAAAAGAACACAAACAAGATGAGAAAATAAAAAAGGAAGACACTTAGAAGGGTAATTGTTCTTAGTACTTTCTAACTATAAGAAGAGGCAGTGTAATTTAAACAAAGGTGTCATCCAGGAGGCAGGCACGCATTTGGCATGATCCTAACATATAGTCCTTAGACAAGTAGAAGGAAAACACCACCCCTCCACATATAATATATAGTTGGAAAATTGATAAATTAATACAGATACAGACCTAGCAATTCATGCATATGTAAAGTTCTATATCTCTATATCTGCAATTATTTTTATATTACAGACACAGAAATTTTTCATGAGAACATGCTGGTATTTGAAATGTTTTAAAAAATCTGTTCCATTTAAGTAAGGCTATCTTAGTCGATTTCCCCATCTTCCAAAATCATGTTGCAAAACAAATATCAACTAATGATAGAACCCAGAAACAAAGCTTTTTAGAGACACAAGGAAAAGCTCGGTAGTGGAGAGTAAGCTGCATCAGGCTGGGCATGGTGGCTCACGCCTGTAATCCCAGCAATTTGGGAGGCCAAGGTGGGCAGATTACCTGAGGTCAGGAATTTGAGACAAGCCTGGCTAACATGGTGAAAACCCATCTCTACTAAAAATACAAAAATTAGCCAGCATGGTGGCACATACCTGTAATCCAAGCTACTCGGAAGGTTGAGGCAGGAGATTCACTTGAGCCCGGGAGACGGAGGTTGCAGTGAGCTGAGATTGTGCTACTGCACTCCAGCCTGGCCAACAGAGCAAGACTCTGTCTCAAAAAAAAAAAAAAAAAAAAAATAAGAATAGTTGCAAGCATCTGAACTCCAGGCCTTTAAAGAGAAAATGTTAAGTGAAAGGAGTGGTTCCCATTCTCAAGAGATTGGGGAAGTTGGCATGTTCCTGAGGCAGAGACTCTAGCACCAGGGTAAAAGGCAGGGAACAAGGGTTACCTAGAAGCTGAGAGGTGCATTCTTACTCACATGATTTATGGAGGGGGAGTTTTCTGGTTTTCTGGAAGGCGGAAGTGAGATAATAGGACAAGCCAAAGAAAAGACATAAGCAAAAGTGTGGTCTCAGTTGAAGACTAGCCTCAGCCTGATCCAATGACAACTCAGGAGTACCAATTGCCCTAATGAATTGGTCAGAGCTTGAGGCAAGGAGACTATCCTTTGCTACCCCAATGTCAGGTCATCATTAGTTTAAGGATATCCTGGGGCATATTAGGGTTGGCCTGACATCCCAGGCAAAACAAAAGACAGTTTTGAATAAAATCAGAGGCATATAGGATGTAAGGAGAATTATTTACAGCCTCAAAGTGTTAGATTTTAAGTGTTGAATAATTCCAACCAAAAGTCAGAGTTAATATTTTGGTTTTTAGTATTGGTGTGGGGGCCTAGCAGGTATGAATGGTGCCTACACGTCCTTTTCAAATAAGCAAAATTTTAATATTTACTCGAATTCGTTTGGTTTGAGCATTGCACTCATACCTGTAGCCAGGAGAGATGGGATATACTGATGGACTTTGAAAGTCCGAGTTAATGGGGTCACCTAATCCAGGACCACATGGATTATTAAAAAGAGGTATAGAAATAATGGCAAAATGAAAGAAAAATGTGGTTGTTAGAAAGCAACCACATGTCTGTTACAATTACCCGGTACACTCTTGTGTTTATTGACTAGGATACAGAGTCAGAGTGAGGCTCAGATATTCAAAGGAAAAAATGCCACCTGTCCTCTGACCTTCATTCCAGAGCTCTTTCTATCATACCGATTTCTTCACAATCCCTCTACTTAGTTTCTTCTAAACCTTTCTAATAAAATCGAAGTCCTTTTCCATGAGAGTTGTAAAATAGTAGTAAGTAATGAATTCTTAGCTGTATTCTACTACTCATTTTCTTGTGTTAATCACTGCTCTGCATTAAGACCATCTTTCCAGTGTTTTAAAGAAATTATAGACACCTGGGACTCATTTTCACAGGTTCCAATTTAAGAGATTCAGGCTAGAGTGTGGATGCTTATTATATTATTCAAGGCACTCTACAAGTGACTGCACGGCAATTAAAACTCCTATTAGGTTGGTGCAAAAGTGACTGCGATTTTGACCATTACTTTCATTGGCAAAAATCGCAACTACTTTCGCACCAACCTAATCATATCTACGTTTGAAAATTGCTAAAATCAAGGAAACTGCATAAAGACATTGGCTGATTTCCTATTATATTCTGGACCAGTTCCTTTAAGATGAGTGTTCTGTTCAGCAATTATATATTTGCAAGTTTTGATTCATCTTACATAAAAGGCCCATAGAGCAATTATCACCAGGCTTCCATAAGTAGCAGCAGCCACATTGCAAGATTTAGGGAAGGCATTCTTGGCCATCATGAAAGAGTGAAGCAAAACTTCACTCTACAGAAACAAGTTTTAAAAATACTCATTTCTAATAGTGTTTCTTTTATATATAATGTTGGGGAGTGATTTCTAAGATTTTAGAGATGAAAATAAATAATTATACACAACTGTACAAAAAAAGGGAAAGCCATTTAACATCTCTGATAAGTTAATTAAGATATATATTCAAAATGGGTTATTTCACTTAAATTGATTATTTGTTGTTTTCTTTACCAAACTGTTGTATATAAAGTAAAATGTATTGTCATCTTTAAAATGTTAGAATATTCTGAATATTAATTAATAAATATTAACTTCATGACACCAAAGTCAAGTTTTAAAAAATTGGAAAGTATTTCTTTCTAGATGTTTTTTCAATATAAGTCTAAGTTGGTGGTGAGTCATTTAAAGAATTCACTTATATTGGAAAATAAACTATTCTGCTTTTTAGAAGTTACAAAGTACCAGTTAGCAAATCTATTTATAAATTCAGGACAAAATATTCTCCAAAAAATTCAGATAAATGAAAGCCCCCTCTGCTTGGTTTTTAGAATACTTAAATTATTTATGGTAATTTTAAATACCTGGTATTTTCCAGTACATTGCTCTCTTTAATCTTCTCTTTCTTGATTATTTTAATTTTACTTTCTATAAATAATTAATAGGTAGGTTAAAAGACTATAACTATAGTCAATTCATCAAGTTACTTCAACTGTTTCCATTTGTGTAGCTATTTGTCACATTTAATCTACCTTTACCAAAAATAACATTGAGAAAATTTAAATACACACACACACAAACACACACACAGTTTAAAGGACCATTTATGACCTCAAAACTACAGGGTAAATATACAACTAGGCAAATAGAATCGGTGACATAGAACAGACCATTTAGTCTCAGTATGTGTAAACGCTTCATAGGAATAATATGTAGAGATAAAACTCTGGGAGTAAGAGGTGAATTGTCCAATATATCGAGTTGAGAAAATTGAACAGACATTTAATGATTAATTAATTCAGATATACATTTTACTTTAGGCATTTTAAAAACCAGAAGAATGGAAGAATTTGTAATAAAAAAGAAGATTTATGTAAGCACTAATGAGGAAAGTTTTTTAAAGCATTGATAAAGTAGTAAGAGACAAAGGCAATAGAAATAAATTAAAATAAATTTTTAATATTCGTGCACATAAAATATACACTTTAAATAGTAATTAAAGGAAAACAAGTTAGAAACTAATTTGAGTTAAATATAATTTTTTTTTTTTTTTTTTTTTTTTTTTTTTTTTTTTTTTTTTAGACGGAGTCTCGCTCTGTCGCCCAGGCTGGAGTGCAGTGGCCAGATCTCAGCTCACTGCAAGCTCCGCCTCCCGGGTTCACGCCATTCTCCTGCCTCAGCCTCCCAAGTAGCTGGGACTACAGGCGTCCGCCACCTCGCCCAGCTAGTTTTTTGTATTTTTTAGTGGAGACGGGGTTTCATCGTGTTTGCCAGGATGGTGTCGATCTCCTGACCTCGTGATCTGCCCGTCTCGGCCTCCCAAAGTGCTGGGATTACAGGTTTGAGCCACCGCGCCCGGCCTGAGTTAAATATAATTGTTAAAACATTTAAGTACTCTTAAAAACTGATAAGAAGATCACCACACCTTCAGCAGAAAAATAGTCACAGGCTCTAAAAGACATTGCCAGGAAAATATACACAATTGGCCTTAAGCTGCATAATGTTTTGTCATTGGTGATTATTTTGTACCTGTGGTCTGTGAATTTACTCTCTATCTGCTCTTAAACCCTCCCTAAATAATCCCATTTATGCCTGTGCCTTCAATTATACACCCAGGACCCTCATATTTGTATCTTCAGCTGAGAATTATTTTTTGTGCTTCAGATTCATGGATATAAACAAAACAAAGGTTTTCCCCACAGTTTCTTAAAAGTAGCTCACATTTAACAAATCCAAAATATATTACATGACCCAGTCACTCACAAAACTTATTCTTTTACGGGTCTCTATCCATCTCATGATAAAAGCTGGAAAATAGAGTGATCATTGACCACTCTTCCATCATCATGAATGCCCAAGACATCTCTTGGTCCTGTCAAATGTACCTGCAAATATTTCCAACTTTTTTCTCATCTACCTTCTCACCTTGTCTCCATGCATTCACGTGGGCTTCATTCCAATTTATTTTCTGCATTAAAAAACATAACTTTGTTTAAAAGCCAAGTGAACATGTTGTCATTCTCTATTTAAATCTCTTTAGTGCTTCTCATTAAGATCCAAGGAAAAGATTTAAATGCTATCTAGTTTTTATGCTTATATTTTATATTCACCTATCTCCCCGGACTCATATCACCAAAGAACAATGCTGTCTCTACCCCAGATCCTATATACACATTATTCTTCCCAGAACATTTTTTCTCTGCTTTTTTGTGTCTAATGGCTATTACTCCTCTTTTAGCTCTAAGTTCACTGAGAATGCATCCATGGCAGTTTTACATGAACCAGAGATTTAACTTCCCTATTATGATCTCTCATATCACCTTGTACTCTCCTCCATAGCACCGATCACAGTTTTACAACTGTAACTGTAGCGATTACATTTATTTTTGTGATTGTTTCATTTATGCCTACCTTTTTCCATTCATTGTAAATTTTATAAACTTACCTACTCATCATCTCTCTAGTATCCAAAACAGTGTCCAAAAGATAGGAAACCAAAAAACCTTTGATCTACAAGTAAATGAAATAAAGTCTGTATACAACAATGGGATGAAAAAGAATAATTGGATTCTATTCTGTAAAAATGAAATGGAAGTATTGCCTTTACGTATTTCCACTGGGAGTAAAACTTAGTACAATCTTTTTTGGAAACCTTACTGACTAAAAGATAATCCTTAAGAATAGTTTATTTATTCTAGTAATTTCACTTCAGATATTGTAATTTTTAAACTAGAAAAAGATGTTACAAGTTCTAATTTAGTTGAACGAGAAAAGAATAAAATCCAAAGTAAATATTCAGAAAAACTAACAGGGCTATGAATGAATATACACACATACACAAACAAGAAATCTATTTCAATGTTGGATGTTATTACTATGACAAAAGTAATACAAACACTCTACAGGTTTTAAAAATATTTTAGGCCAGTCACGGTGGCTCACGCCTGTAATCCCAGCACTTTGGGAGGCCGAGGCGGGCAGATCACGAGGTCAGGAGATCAGACCATCCTGGCTAACACGGTGAAACCCCGTCTCTACTAAAAATACAAAAAACTAGCCGGGCGAGGTGGCGGGCGCCTGTAGTCCCAGCTACTCGAGAGGCTGAGGCAGGAGAATGGCGTGAACCCGGGAGGCGGAGCTTGCAGTGAGCTGAGATCTGGCCACTGCACTCCAGTCCGGGCGACAGAGCGAGACTCTGCCTCAAAAAAAAAAAAAAAAAAAAAAAAAAAAAAAATACAAAAAATTAGCTGGGCGAGGAGGCGGGCGCCTGTAGTCCCAGCTATTCGGGAGGTTGAGGCAGGAGAATGGTGTGAACCCGGGAGGCGGAGCTTGTAGTGAGCTGAGATCCGGCCACTGCACTCCAGCCTGGGCAACAGAGCAAGACTCTGCCTCAAAAACAAACAAACAAACAAACAACTATATATATATAATTAGCCAGGCGTGGTGGTGGGTGCCTGTAGTCCCAGCTACTCAGGAGGCTGAGGCAGGAGAATGGCGTGAACCCGGGAGTCGGAGGTTGCAGTGAGCCGAGATTGCACCCCTGCACTCTAGCCTGAGTGACAGAGCCAGACTCTGTCTCAAAAAAAAAAATATATATATATATGTATATATATAAATGATAAATGTAATAAATGAAATGTTACAACATATTTAAAGTTTTAGAGATGGTTAAAATAGTGCATATATACACAGTAATAAAACTAAGATTAAAATAGAAAATATAAAAAAGTGAACAGCAGTACCTGCCTCTCATCTTTTACCGTGATTTTTGTCCATGTATTTTTCAACAAACATGACTCACTACTACAACAAAATTTTTTTTTAAAAAATCACCAAGATTTGCTATTTCATATTTCAGATTACTTTAAGGAAACTGGTCTAATAGTTAGTGACATGATTAATTCAACCTGCATAGACTATTTTCTGCTTTCAGAATGTATGTTTTCCATTTGCCATGAATTCTTAGATTCAATGAAGACCTCTCTGCAGGTTTCCTAACAAATCTTTAGATTCATGTCAGGTGTACATTCTGATTTATATACATTTAGATTGCTTAAAATCAGTGAAGCAAACACAGTCATGATTGCTAAATGCCGAGTCACAGAAATTCAGTATTAGTCCCACTAACTCTGTCCATTTCATATCTTAAAAAATGTGGATAGAGTTGGGGAGAAGAAAAATAAAAAGTCAATTGGGCATGGAATAATTAAGTTGTGGGTGAAGCTAGAGATCATTTCTGTCCCATGAAGCCTTGACAATATTTGGGCAGCGTCTCCTCATTTCGTATTTTTTAATTTACTTTTTCCAATGAAAATGATACATATTTATTTTCCAGTTAGGGAAACCTTTACTGGCTGAGACTCTTTTAAAATATGAAGTCTAGTCACATTTTAAAAAGTAGCTTTTCTCATTAGGTTAAAAAATCAGACCAGATAATTTTATCAACACAAACATTATTACGGATACACATAGATAGACAAGTTTCATTAATGCCAAGAACCATCACAGGACTTTTAGACAATGCCCTTTATTTCTGATGAGCTAGGAGAAAGATAGAATACATTCCAAATAACATATTCCTTGGTCAGCATATGGATTTTTAAAACTATCACCAGGAGATTATAGTACAAAATATAATTTAGACTGTTAATCCACAAGAGACAAATTACTTACTATTACAAATTACTTCTTAGCTTTCCATTAGCTTATGTAAGTTCTAATCATAGGAATGAGTAAAGTGTTGAGATTCCATGGTCCTTTTGCCATGTATGCTTGCTGTTTTGTAATAGCTTTGTTAGAGAACATAGAAAGCTTACCACTCAGTGCTACAAGTGAGAAGAAACAACAATAACAAAACAATGGTGGCTCATGCCTGTCATTCTAGTGCTTTTGGAGGCCAAGGCAGAAGATTATTTGTGGCCAAGAATTGTAGGTTACAGTGATCTATGACTGTGTCACTGCATTCCAGCCTGGGTGACAGAGTGAGACCCTGTCTCTAAAATAATAATAACAATAATAATAATGAATGTGGAATGCTGTCATTGTCAATAAAATAGCATATAAAGTAGAGAAAAGTTACCTAAATAGATGATGGTGTGACTTAGTTTTGTACATGGAGATCAATTTCACATTTGTTTTCCTTTCAGAAAGAAAGATTAAAAAGCATTTTAAGAGATAACAGGGGCTTTTTCATAAGAATAAAAGGTTTAATTTATAAAGTACCAAGAAAATACATCAAATCAAAATATATATGCATTCAAATATATGACTTCAAATTATACAAAACAAAGATAAACTACAAAAAAGTAGCCATGATAACAATGATTGAAGGAGAAATGAAACTTATGTAAGTGTGAGTTCCAGTTATTGAAGAAAAAGTTGAAAAAATTAAGAAAGGGCAAGGAAGGTTTGAGTAAAACCAAAAATTGCAGAATATGTTTTCTTCAAGTACATATGGGCCACGGATAAAAAGTGACTAATTGCAGGTCTATAAACCAAACCTCAACATACTTTTTCAACAATAAACAGAGAAGCAAAACATAACAAAACAAAACAAAAAATTTTAGAATCATCATACTGAAAGTGAAACATTAAACTATTTTCTCTATACACACAGGGACAAAAGAAAGACTCAAAATTACTACTTCTATTCAATATTGGAAAATGCTGTAAAGAACTAAAATAAATGGAAACTATAAATATTGCAAATAGAAAATCTCTAAATGTTTATAGACAATAGGATTTTGTGTGTGTGTTTAAAAATTCAATAGACTGTAAACATTAATTTTTCAGAATTAATTGGAAAGTTGAGCAAACTTCCTGGTTTCTAGTATAACATTCAGAAACATACTACAAAGAAAAAATATAATTTACAGTATATGAAAAATATCAAATACATAGTAATAATTTTGACAAAAGATGTACTTGAGTACAAAAAATAAAAGTATAAAAATTTAATGAAAGTCTTTAAGAAGGTCTAAAAAATAGATTTATGGCATAGATTGCACTACAGAACAGAGAGTAACCTATAGTCTTTTCAAGTAATTATGCAGAGGCATTTAAGTACTGTTATGAAAATTATTGTACCTCTAATTTATGCTACAAAAATTCTTCCCAAATAATTTATCAACTACATATGACTAGCCAAACAAAGCTTTTATAGTACAACATAGGAGGCAATCTTTATGAATCCATAAGGGACCAGTTGAAAAGCATTATTCATTAATTATGCTTATTAATACAAAGTATGAGAAAGATTCCTTAAATTATTGAAAAACATGAACATTGACCTGAAATGATACTCATGACATATAAAATAAGAGGAAGAATAATAAGTCCACAGTAATCAATGCCATTTGGCATTGACACTAAGAGAAGAGTATAGATTATGAACAGAATTAAAAGTCCAGAAATCAACTTTATATTTATGGTCAACTGACTTTTGACAAAAGTGCAAAGATAATTCAATTGGAAAAGAACAGTCATTTCACAAATGCTGCTGGGAAAATTACATATCCCCATTAAAATATTTTTTAATTAGAAAAAAGGGGAGAACCTTGCACCTCTACCTAATATTGCATAGACAGTTTATTAAAAATGGATAAGAGCTATAACCATAAAAACAAACAAAACATCTGGAAAAAAGAGAGAAAGAAACTTTTTTGATCTTGGATAAGGCAAATAATTTTTAGATATAATACCAAAATAATAATTCTTATAGGAAAAAATTGATAGACTGGACTACAACAAAATTTGAAACTTCTGCATCTCGAATGACATTATTATGAAAATGAAAATATGAGTGAGAAACTAGGAGAAAATACTTTCAAATCATGTATCTGGTAAAGAAATTGTATACAAAATACACAAAAATTTCCACCATTCAATAAATGAGAAGACAAAATTTTAAAATGGGCAAAATAGTTGAGAATATATTTCACCACAGAGATACACAAATAACCCATGTTATTATTATTATGACTGCTTACTAAGCATCTGCAATTCTCCATGACTCTGAAGATTCTTGACGAGCCAAAGCTAAAGATATTGCCTCTGTCCACCATTTTAAAGGGCAAGAAAGTTTGAAATCTTTCTGATAAATACATACAAATGGTGATAATGGAGCTAGAGCAAGGGTTATTGAATTTAGCCTGGGAGAGGAGAGGGCGTTATCCAGAGATATTTCCAAGGAGACAAGACAATTGACTTCAGCCTTAGAAGAGTAAGTTGTCTCAAAACACGTAAATTGAGAGTAGTCTGTTTAGTTTCATTTGCCCACTTTCATTAAATTATTTTTCTTTTTGGCTCTTAATTTTCTTATTCCTTCTGTGTTACCTTCCTCAAAAAACTGAGCTATTGGTCTTTATCTTTTGTGTAAAGTTTTCAGTTGTCATGTCTCAGGTCCCAGGGTGGCTTGCTGCATGAGGAAATGGTCTTCATGTATTAATACCAACAGACTCTAAGGGCACATCAGGCATTTAAGGTTGTGTACGCCTATGGAAACTTGGACAAAAAAAAACCTTATAAACTTGCATAATGAAGTTCTCTCATTATTAAGCTGCCCCTGTATTAGATACAAAATAAATGCACATTAAATTTCATTTGTATTACTATATTTAGTTGCTGGGTCCATCCCACAGACGCTGGCCACAGATCCTGGCCAGTACTCAGACATAGGTATCCAGCAAAAGAACGAGCTAGGGGACTGCTGGCACTAGGGGCCGAAGAGAGTGAGCAGTCTTGATAAGCTGGCGCTGCTTGTATTTATTCAGTGCAGATTAATGACAAAGGCTTGGAGCCAACACAACTTGTGGATAATTAACATTGTTGTCCCCCCTTGCAGGGAGCAATCTTGCATGCAGATGATCAAAGGTCAGTTTCCAGACAACATAAGTAAGCAAACTTATCTAGATAAACTCCTTTACACTCCCTTTTTACCTACTTCTTGCCCTCAGCCTCAAGGTAAAAGAATTAGCTGCCTTCGCGCCTGTAGTCCCAGCTACTCGGGAGGCTGAGGCAGGAGAATGGCATAAACCCGGGAGGCGCAGCTTGCAGTGAGCTGAGATCCGGCCACTGCACTCCAGCCTGGGTGGCAGAGCAAGACTCCGTCTCAAAAAAAAAAAGAATTAGCTGCCTTCAGCTTTTATTCTCTCCCAAAGCTTTGCAAAACCTCCCAGCCTTCCAAGAAGGTTTGCATCTTTCCCTGTAATTTTTCTTATAACTTTTCCCACCACCCTGACCGATATTCTACATTTTGTGATGATACATACCCGTTTCTTTCCTTTGCGCAGATACAACATAGATTAATTTAGTATAAGACATACCACTTTCAGAACCAACCTCAGAACTTAGTGACTGATATGTTCTTCATTGAGCAAAATCATCTTTGAATTTGGAACACATCTCAGTGGATCCATGTATTAGCCGTGTGATTTTCAAATATATTATCTAATCCGTTTGAACATAATGTTCCTGATTTTTAAAAGGGAAGAATGATACCTACTTTATCAGGATTGAGTCAATCAAAGTTCAGTTAGGAAAATAGAGACCACCTTATTTGCTATCGATAGAAAGGATTTAAATGTTGTGCTTAGAAAACAAATGGAAGATCTGAAACCAATGTCAACACAACAGAAGTATATGGCTAGGAAGAGCTCAGTCCACAGCTGCAGCAAATTCAAGATCTCTGGGAAGCTCGTCCAGATAATCTCAGCTTGCAGCAATGATGCAGGTTCTTCTCAAACAGCTCATCTGAGTTACTTTGAACCTTGTAGCTGTCCAGGGGCAACTGTCTCTGGAGCATAATGGTCTGTCTTTGTCTCCTACATTTTATATATCAGACAGAATTTCTCATTTCTCTCTGTCAAAACCATAAGTGGAAGTGAATTCAATAGAACTCAGTTCCTATTTTCCCTTGAATCAGGGAGAATTCAGAGGGGGTGGTGTTGATACCAACTTTGTAAGACAATTCAGCACTGGTTATTGAGATATAAAGACTAAATGAAAGGGGTTTAGTATGTAGTGTCACATACAGTATATATTTAATAAGTGGTGATTATTATCATGAAGTAAAGTTCTAAGGTGTTATATTGTCCCAAAGCAACCTAATCTATAGTTAATAATTATATACTGGAAAGACTGAACGTCCACTCTAATTATTAACTGACACTTCTACACAGTTATGTATGCCATTTTTAAATTTTGTATTAAATAGCTAAATTAAGACTATAGGAAAAATTGCCTTCATTATGATTTGATAGTGCTTTCATATATAAAAAACTAAGGCTTATACTTTCAACATATTGTAACTACCATTTCTAAATCATAAAGAAAGAGAAAAGATATTTTGAGTATGCTGTACTTTAGTAGGAAACTGTATATTAATGGTTACATTTATAATATCTAAGAAAAGTTGAAGAGGGCGCTTTAAATTCACTGCTTCTTAATTCTTTCACTATTCTTAACAGCCCATTTATTCTACTGTATCATGAGAGTTCCATTAAACCAATACATTAAATTATTTCAGTGAAATGTTTAAGGCACTTTTAAAATAAAGGCTGACTTCAAATTTTTTAGAGGCATTGTGGCTGACATTGAATGACCAGGATAGAACTGATAATAGAGTACTTTACGCAGTACAAATACCTTTAGCAACCCTCTATAATTAGGAATTTAATTGTAACCTACCCTTTGGAAGATATCCAAAACCCTATATTCAGCTTACGAATAATGCATTGTACTCAAATTATATAGTGAGTATTGAAACTTGCAGAACTACAAACTATGCTTTAATTTCATATTTGAATGGATTAACAATATTAGCAATAATTTAAAAAATTGTTTCTAACTGGTATAATTATGTACACTAAGTAATTTAATATCTGCAGAAATTCATGAAGTATGTACAATAGTCATCATGGTTTTTATGTTGATGAAGAAATTGAATCAAAGATGATTGAAATAACTTGCCCAGTATACAAAGCAATCAAGTGATGAAACCAAGAAATTAACACAGCAGTCTGATTATATAACTGTTTATTCTAAACAGCATGTTTCTATAATAAAGAATATCAGGCCCAACCAATCTCTCATTGCTCAGGTGAGTGTACTGAGGCCATACTTCCAGATTATTAGTCAATAATCTTATTATAATTAGAGAGATGGCAGAAGTACTGTATTTTCTAAGTATCCTAAGAAAAGCTTTAGTATCCTTACTATCTTTAGTATCTTTAGGTAAAATCTAATATAAACTTATTTTACAACATGGTAATAAGTAGTAAAATGCGGTAAGATTGAAATGTGAAAAGTGAAAAAGAGAAAGTGGTGAGAGACTATTATTTTACATGCAGATAGGTATATATGTTTTCCAATCATTTATTTACCAATATTATCACAAAGATCTTTAAAATATAAAGTTGTTGTGGCACAGTCCAGCCACTAGTCAGACCACATTGAAACTGCTGAGGAGCTGTGTAAAAACTCCTGTTCCTCTGTGATATTCAAAATTAGCAAACTTAAAGGGATTTTAGTTTATCAATTGGAATATACTCTACGTGGTTTCTTAGAAAATGAGAGAAAAATATTTATAGAACACCTGAGAAAATTTTGAGGATTTTTACTTCTTTGTTTGAGCAAAAAATGACAGTTGCTGTTTTTGGTGTAGTTCAGACTTCTACAGCTTAAAGACTTGAAGTAAGGACCAGCTGATATAAATCTAGTGCACTGACTTCACCATCTGATAGTCAACTTCTAGAAAGTACTATTATTATATCAGAGATAATGCGGGTTAATTAAGATTATCAAGCTTTTACATAACTTTTGGAACTCAAGGACTGAAACATTTCAGGGTTCACTGCTTTCATGCCTATGTAAAAGAAAAAAATGAAGACATACTTAAAGTGTAATTCATTCTAAAAAGTTTACTAATGGAATTGCAAGAAGCTTTAATTACATCTAGTTTGCTGATTCATTTTCAAGGCTTTTTTTCTTTGTGGATTTTAAATTAGAACATTTTAGAACCATGAAAACCTTTCAAAGAACATCTGATTCAGTTCTCCTAACATTTGCCTACAGACACTCAGATACTATCACTTCAAGTGCTTATTTAATTTGCAGATACCCGAGCTCCAACCAAGACCTAGAGAATCAGCGTTTCCAAGAAAACAAAACAAAACAAAAAATTAAGAAAACCTCAGAATATGCAGTTTAGCAAGATTTTCAGATTGATTCACAAGTATAGTACATGTTGATAACTACCAATATGGTACAGCTCCTCACTTCACGTATAAATAAATTGAGGTTCTGAGAATTTAAGAGATTTACCTATGTTATACAGCTAGAATCGGAAGCAAAAAGACATTATTGAATGCCCTAAATGTCCAGTTAGTTTCACTTACACCCCATACACCCCATGTCCTTCTAGGAGTATAGCATAAACTAAAATTTGACTAGGCAAATATTTATTAATGGGCTGTAGGTAGAAGAGTTATTCAAAGCAGTATAGATATACCAAAAATTAGAATGAAATGATTTACTAAAATTACTATCAATCAATTTCAGCTATGCATACCAGGTTGTCTTAATAAGCTTATTATTTCTTTGCTATCAAGAAATAATCCTTCAGTAACTGAATGGAGAACAACTTACTTAACAAGGGAAGGGGGAATCAGAGGTTTGCTGAATTGCTGGATTTAATGGCTGGAATTAATGGTTCTCTGTAATCTTACCCATTAAAAATGTCCTCATGTACTAATTGTGGACTTGCCCATATCACTCTTAACTAAAATAGTGGAAGAAAGAGTGTTAGATTAAAATGGAAAGATCTAGGTCCTCATTCCAACTCTGTTACTTGCTACTAATTAAGTGAAATGTTATAGAAATCTACTGAGGGACAGTAGAAGACTCCTTCATGGCATAGACTGATTTTTTCCTACTGTACTCTTGTCTCCTTCTAGTATAGTGTCCATATCACAGTGGACTCTCCTCAGACATCACTGCTGTTGGAAAGAGCAATTCCAAGACGTGGCTCCCAATTATATAGAGTCTGTTGATACACAATTGACTAAAATACTGCTCTCTTAGAAAAAAGACTGCTTTCCTTTCATTGTACTTTCTAGCAAAATATTTAAACAAAATCAAATGGGATTTTTATTTTACCTTTATGAGTTTTAGAATTTCAAAACTATGTTTTTTATGCTTTTATTCTAGAGGACTTGATTTACCTATTCTTTTCTTTGCAGAGGAAACTTAAATGTGATTTTCCAAATAATCAAGGAATAATTAGGCAGAATTAATGACTAGAAACCAAAGGAAGCAATCAGAGATAATTAGATAAGATCTCATAAATATAAGTCAGTTGAGCAGTAGCAACTAATTTAGTTCACATCCTGAATATGATGTATTTTTCTGGTAAAACAAACATCACCAGAATATAGCATCAATACTCAACATTTTTGGAAAAATAAATCTTTAGTTATGTTCTTATATAATGTCACAGAAACTACTTCTGTATTAGTCTGTTTTCACACTGCTGATAAAGACATATCCAAGACTGGGTAATTTACAAAAGAAAGAGGTTTAATTGGACTTACAGTTGGCTGGAGAAGACTCACAATTATGGCAGAAGGTAAGAAGGAGCAAGTCATGTCTTACATGGATGGCAGCAGTCAAAGAGAGAGCTTGTGCAGGGAGATTCCTGTTCTTCAAAATCTTCAGATCCCATGAGACTTATTCACTTTCACAAGAACAGCATAGGAAAGACCTGCCCTCTACAACATGTGAGAATTGAAGGTGAGATTTGGGTGGGGACACAGCTAAACTATACCTTCCTCTAAGCAAAATATCTTGAAAATTGAAGACTTACATTAGAAATTTTAGAAAGAATTATTTGACATAAATTAAACTGTACCACAATAATAACTAGATTCTAGGGTAAACTGATTTTTCCAATGTGTGGTTGAATTCAATGGGACATAGCATCACAACTGAAAATATTATAGATGTACTGCTCTGGCAACTGACTATGAAGAAAAGAATGTGTTTTCTCTATATTGTTTCTCCTGTATTATATATGCTCATAGCTGGATTTCCTCTTTCACTGAGGTGACAACTCACATTTTTGTGGATAACTTTTTGAGAAAAATTCAAGAATGAGGCCAACTCCCCAAGCAGACTACAGGGAAAATTTACATTAAACACTAATCAGAACTTATAGCCAGTAACTGTAATCAGAGGAGACCCAGGAATTCTCTGTGGTGAGATTCTGTGGTCAGATTGCAATCTGTACTGCATTTGGTAGAGCTGACACCCAGTGCTGGGAATTCAGAGTCTTTCAGAGCTGTGCTTCTTCATTCATTGCAAATGACATAAAAATCCTAAAATTTAGGGGACAGGAGCAAAACATAGACTTATATAATTAATTTCATTACTATCACATAACATAAAAGCTCTGAAAGAAGTCATAGTAAATATACACCATATTTGAATACTTTATAACTGTATTGTTTTTATATTACTCTTTATAATTCTTTAATCTTCCAAATTACCATGATGTCATTTATTAGTTGATATATACCTCCTTCATCTTCATTCAAGAACATCTGAATAAAAATGGAAGTTTCACTTTTTGTTAGAAAGGCCAAATAAATTTTATTTTGTTTGATGGATTACACTTGTTCTTCCTTCTCCTCCCTCTTCTCTATTTTCTATATTCAACTTTATCAAGCTCTAACTGTATAATAAAATGCACCTATTTAAGGTAAACAGATCAATGCATTTTGAATTTTTTTCTAAATTGTAATGCATGTAACCACTCAAGTAACCAGTATTCAATCAAGATAGATAATATTACTTTTATGCCTCAAAATTTCTTTATGCCCAAAGGGAAAATGTCTATGGAGATATCCAGGCCTGAATATATGGAGATCTGCAGGCACCATGAGGATTGCCTTTCCTTATAAGCTACACAAGAAATCATTAGAGACTCTTCAGCACAGGAGAAACTTATTTGACTTAGTAGAGGGTTTGTGTAATCAGCAGGTTGAATAAGATATGATGATGCTCCTCCTCCTAGTTTATGGGATTGAAAATCTGCTTTGTGTTAGAAGAAAAAATTTGTTGGTAATGCATAAAGATTGCAAATGCCAACAGTTCATGGTAATGTTCATTAAAGTTCTACCCATATTTTTTAACAGAGCTGCTATAAAGATAATAATTAAATAAAATTCAAAGAAAAAAGCTGAAATATTTTAGCAAGTCTTTTTCCTACCACGTTTCTCATTTTTGAAAAGTTTACCTTCTTGTTGACTGTACATATTTTTCCTTGCATTTGTGATACTGGCTAATGTTATTTTTAGGATAAACTTTAGGTTTTTATATTTCTGTTTAAGCCTTTTATATAATCAGGGCATCACAGTTAAGGTGTTCTCTCACTATATGATAATATTGTAACCAAGTCCAAACTTGTCCGGTTCACCATACAACAACCATTTTCAGGGTTTGCTCGCTCTTCGAAATAAAGTTGCTTTCCTTGCTCAAACAGCAAGGAAAGCAACTTTATTGCGAAGAAAATGGTGAAGTGATGTTCTAAAGAACTATCTTAGGTCAGTAAATATTTCAGCTCTTTATAGGTTGAGGGAAGAAGGAAGAGGAAGGGATTTCAATCAAGAGGTGACCAACAACCACAAGCATTTGGGTACCAGTGAGGATCAGAAGAGGCTGGGAACTTCTTCACCCTTGGTCAGTTCACAATGTTCCTAAAAATCTTTAACAAAGTGTAGTTAGCTATTTACATATCACCCTTTTAATCCCACAGTTTCAAAAACTGCATGATTGTTGTTTTTGTGATTTCTCTTAGTGCTCTAAAATTATCCTAGTCTATGTGCAGGCATGGGTAAAGGCTCCTTAAACAAAAATTGAGTTAGTTACGTTAGGTCTTTTGCTGTTTCATTGCTACAATTCCCCACTGTCAAAGGCTCATTCCACAATCTTGTGGAGTTAGGGACAATGGGACATTGTCTCTCATCTGGGCACTTCCTGCTGAACGTGGTCAATGTGGGGCAACTGTGGAAATGAAACTATTTGACCTGGCAGCAAGTTGGTGTTCAGGTTCTTGTACTTTCCAAATCTTTAGAAGGACCCTATCTCCCAATTGAAAAGGATGTAGGGCCATGTCTGTGGGATGAATGGTCCTGGTAGAAGCAAACTCATGACAGGTAGTAAGCATAGTGCCTAGAGTGTTAACATATGTGGCAAATGCTATATCTCTTGAAGTATCAGTTGGTTTTTCCACTGGGGCAGAAACCTGGAAGTGGACTACCATATCATATTTCAGGGGGACTCAATTGTAGACTACATTGGGGAGCCACTCTAATTCACAACAGAGCAACCAGCAATGAATTATCTTAAGTTAAATTAGTTCCTTAACATATTTGTTCTTTTGAAAAAAGGTTATGGTTAATCTTTTTCAGTTTTTCCCATCAATTGTTGTCACCAAAATGTCAATCTAAAGGTTGTAGGAAAGAGTGAGTCACAGTTTCCCCTGACACTATTGTAATCATCATAGTTTTTGAATCAGGGAATAGATGGGTGTTAACTACACAATCTGTGGCATCATATAAGAATGTCAGATGTTTGTACCAGCTGGGCATGCTACCCACGCCTGTAATCCCAACCCCTTGGGAGGCTGAGGCAGGCAGAGCACTTGAGGTCAGGAGTTCGACACCAGTCTGGTCAACATGGTGAAATCCTGTCTGGCCAACATAGTGAAACCCTGCCTCTACTGAAAATACAACAACAACAACAGAAATAGCCTAGCATGGTAATGGGTGTCTGTAATCCCAGCTATTTGGGAGGCCAAGGCTTGAGAATCACTTGAAAGCAGGAGGCAGAGGTTGCAGTGTACCAAGATTGTGCCACTGCACTCCAGCCTGGATGATTCTAACTCTAAATAAATAAATAGAAAATAAATAAAATAAAATAAAATTTAAAAAGTTAAAAAAACAAAAGTTTGTATTCCAGTCAGTTGCACCTGGGGCTCTTGTGGCGATATAAGGATGGGTTGGCTAAAAATACATATTTAACTAGTTATAGGAGGATCTATATTCATGAAGGTGGTCCTGACACATGCATATTGAACAAACATTCATGCAACATATGACCCTGATTACCTTGGGGTGGAGACTTATTCCTTGCCAGGCATGGCCTTAGGTTTTGTTTATAATCTGTGTCTTATTTCTAAAAGAATCCGTTCTGTCAGTCTTATAATCTCTATTTTAACATTAACTCTGATCAGTTGATGTGCCTAAACCATAAAATGGAAGGTGTAATGAAGCTTATTTGACCACCTGTCCCATAAGCGTTGGGAATTAAATTGTTAAGACACTTTTGGAGAGGCCACAGAAGACACTTGTATTAGCCTCGCTTGGCCAAAGAAGGTGTCCATTCAGTTGGTAGCATGTTAGGATTTTATTTTTATAGTTTGCATTCTTCCTTTTTGGTCAAGACATACCACAGGTAACATCAATCGCCAAAGTTTTATTTAGTTTAATGTCACTGCCAGGGTGGGGTGGCTACCTGCCTCAGATCCATTATGTCACTTGACCCCTATGACCAAGTGGCTTAGAGTCAAAAGATTTACAGCCAATTAAACATTCTAGGCCATATGGGAATGGAAGTGGGCAGAGGGTCATTAACCATTAGAACCCTTTTGAGTAACATAAGAGTCAAAAACCAAAAGCCAGAAAGAAAGGTTATAGGATTGACTTATCTGTAAATTCTGTGTGTTGACTCATCAGCTGTATGGGCACCTGTGTACTCATCTTTGATTTGGAAGGTCTGAGCTAATTTCATCCCTAAAAACGGGCACTTACAATCTCATATGCCCACCTCTTTTACAACAGTCCCTGGACTTAAAGGGAAGGTGCTTGATATTGTATAGCTTTAGCAGCAGTGTGTGGGCAATGTAGATGGGTCCAGTGGGATTGAACAGCTTTCAAACTCTGGAGATATTAGATGAGAGAGAAATGTAATTTTTATTGTTTTACCCAATTTCTGTAAGTCCTAAATAGCTCAAAAAGAAAAAAAAAAAAAAAGGTTTTCTTAACTCTGTAACATCAAACATAAAGAATTAGCAACATTTCAAATTAAAAGATCATAACTCCTGTCTGATTTTGAAAATGATAGGAAAAGGAAGCTTACAGATAGCTAAACATCCAAATTATCTAGTATCTAGGACTCAGATTGGAGGAAAATTATTAAATGAGTCTCAGTGTTTTTTAATGGAGGACTGTTCATATATCTCATGAAGGTAGTTACTTTGATTGTTATGTTTTCTCAGGTCTGAAGATAAGGCTGCGGTTAACTAAAGTTTGGTGTCAGATACTGGCAGTAGTTGGTGCCATCTTTAGATAGATCTTTGTACTCTGAATCAAAGCCCTGTAACTTAACAGCACAGGATTAGTTAATAGCACCTGATAAAGGACCTTTACAAGGGGAGTGGAGGTGGTGATACTGGAGTTTATGATCGAACTGGAAGTTGTAAAAAGGATTGTTCAATCTTATAGTAATGTAATTTGTATAGCTTTGATAAGTCCCCAGTAATAAGTCTAGTTCAGAGACTTAGTTTAGAGTTTTGATTTTGAGGACATTTATCAAAGGTATTAAAAGGCTCACAATATTTTATCAACATAGAATAATAGTTATTCATTTAGGCAAGAGTGATATCAAAAGACTTTAAAAACAATATAGAAAATTACATGAATATAAAAGCCTTAACCCTTTTAAAGACTTTCCTGAGTAATCAGAAACCTAATAAAGACGGCATAGTAATTATCTTGATAAAATGCAAACTCTTGTTTCTTAACTCGATTATGATAAAGGCAAAGAAAAACCTGCAGTGTGACTGCTTCTCCTTATGGAAAGCCCATTTAGATAATCTAGAAGTCAGATTTGATAATAAAGGTTACTTGACATTCACCAGACATAGGGAGTGTGTTCAAGTTATGAGTATAGCAGGAGAATGTATGACTTTTGGTAACTGCATGAGAAGTTTCCCAGTTACATGAAACAATTAAGAAATATGAAGAAAAGCAAAGAGTACAAAAGCCAGTTAGACTGTAGGAAAATATTACTTTTTTAGACATTCAAGATGAAGCATTTTAGCAGCAGGCCACAACAACAATTAGAAACAGAGAAAAAGAGTTACAGGAGCTAACAAACATGTTGAAAGACAATGATCATCTCAGGCCTTTTCAAAGGGAGAGAAACACTGAAAATAGTGAGACACAGCAAAAGCTGAAAATTCTTTTGTGTTTTTTGTTTGTTTGTTTGTTTCTTTAGAGATAAGGTATTGCTCTGTTGTTCAGGCTGGAGTGCAGTGCAGCAACTGTGTCTTTCAATGCAGCCTTGACCAGCTAGACTCAAGCAACCTTCCCACCTCAGCCTCCTAAGTACCTGGGCCTAAAGGCACATGTCATCATGTCCTGATAACTTTAATTTTTTAAAGTTTTTATGAAGTTGTAATCTCACTATGTTGCCCAGGCTATTCCTTAGCTCCTGGTTTCAACCAAATTGCTTAATCTCAGCCTCCCAAAGTGCTGGAATTGTAGGTATGAGCCACAAAGTGCTGGGATTATAGGTATGAGCACCTGAACAAAAGTTGAACTTCCAAGATATAAATCTAAAAATTTTCAAAAGGAGACAGGTCATAGAATTAAAAATAAAAACCTCTTATAATTTTATTCAGAGTAAATCAATACTTTCCTTTATAATTATAACCAACTTAATTACATACACAATTTCTTTCATAAATTCCATTTCACAAACCTTATCATGATGTACAGAGGCCATGTATGACATTCTTGGACTTTGTATTTTTCCCATACTTCCCTCTCTTTTATATAACCAGTCATTGTACTTTAGGATAAAAATTTAACATACAGGATCCTTTTTCATAAACAATTATTATTTTTTCTTTATAATTTTCCCTATAAAAATGCATCTTCATATTGTTAAGCTTCTTTGCATCATTCTCTCCTACTTGTTTCTTCCTACCTTCTTTCATAACTTTTAAATAATCTATAAATTACGTAAAATTATGCCTTTTCTTAATAAGAAAACAACTTACGGAATTATATATTAACCAGAATTCTTATTCTTAGTAACCTTAAATTTTAGGAAGCACCAAATCCTATGTTAACATCTTATAGATGTTAACATTTTATAGATGAAACCACTCCACAATTTTCAGTAACATTTTCCATAAGGTAACCCTTTTTTAATTGTAAATTACCCAGACATCCAACAAGCATCGACTATTCAATTCAAAGTAATTTGAAGATTTTAAATTACAAAGTTTATATGTAAGCATGTATCCCATTTACATGTACTTATTTATTTATTTATTTTTGAGACAGGGTTTTGTTCTATTGCCAAGGTTGAAGTGAAGTGGCAGGCTCATGGCTCACTATAGCTTCAACCTCCCAGGCTCAAGTGATTCTTCCACCCAAATTTTCTATCTGGGAACACAGTTGTGAGCCAACATGCCCAGCTAAAAACATTTTTTTAATTTTAAGAAAATTTGTTTAGAGATGGGGGTCTCACTATGTTGCCAGGCCTGCTTTTGAACGCCTGGGCTCCAGCAATACTCCCACCACAGCCTCCCAAAGTGTTGGCATTACAGGTGTGAGGCACTGTACCCAGAAATTCTTTACTTATTAACATTTTATCCAAATTATTTGTGAAAACTGAGATATTAGACAAAGCTAGTCATCATTTCAAGTTATTTTCTTGTTAACCATTTAGTATACCCTTGGAATACCAAGTATTCACCTAAGAAAGAACCTTAAAGTGAAACACATGAGTATTTTGCTGATAACTCAAAAAATTCAGTTTTTTTTTATTGAATTAACAATCTTAAATTAGTCTTATTTGTCAAAAAATTCACACAAACAAAGATTATTCTTTTTTTGGTTGGGTTTATAGTCATAACTTTTGTGGTTGTGCCAACCCCTGACACCTTAAAATTTCTAGCAGAGGCAAAATATAAAATAATCAGTAAGCCCACATAAAAAATGTATGCCTACAATTCCAAGTACATTTCTAGTTTTGTTTTACTAATAATTTTAAAACTATTTTTATTTACCAAAGATTACTAAATTCATGTGAACTTGAAAACCATTTGGGTTTACTTAATTTATGAGTAATCATTTACTTATAAGCCAATTTGGAAACATGCTAGACACGACTTTAACATAATACATGTAAATACACATATAAACACATATACACAAAAAATCAAAGATCCTATATCTTTTATCTTGGAACTCTAATCATAAGACAGCATCACAAAGTCACCAGCCTATAAAAGATATAGCTGGATCCAAATTATTTCTGACAAAATTGAGACCTGTTCATATGGCTAAACTTTGCCTGACTGGTAATCCAGTGAAGGCTGTGGACCAAAATTTTGGGTCAAGCACATTTAGGGACTTTCAATAATTTAGAAAAGCCTCTTTTACCACCACCCCATTTCCCCTTCAGTTTCAAATGAATGTTCAGTCTTTTTGTTTTAGCTATAACTGACTTAACTGTATAAGAAAAACAAAATCTCCAAGTAACCTTGAATTAGTGTCAGCATAAACAGTGAGTTTTATCCCAACACCAAGAGCTTATAAAGCTATTTCCTCTCACAGTAGATTCAAAGTAGGCAGAAAATAAAGAGAAAAATAGATAGAGAGCTTTAGAAGACTTTACTTAACTCTATAGTTGCAAGTCAACCACTTGAGCTCTGAATTTTTCTTGCTGTCATTTGCCCATCAGTTTAAAATGTGCACAAGTGGGCCATAATATGTAACCATCTAGAGTCCCAGAAAACCTGGCATGTCTTTTAACTTTCTCATTTTTTTAAAGATGTAACCCCAGAGCCCACAAAGACAACTGGAAGACAAATGGGAATGAACTGTTCTCAAATTGGGTAAAAATCCAATAGCTGGCTGGGCGTAGTGGTTCACGCTTGTAATCTCAGCACTTTGGGAGGCTGAAGTGGGTGGGAGGCTGAAGTGGGTGGATCACAAGGCCAGGAGATTCAGACCGTCCTAGCTAACACAGTGAAACCCTGTCTCTACTAAAAATACAAAAAAAAAAAAAAAAAAAAGAAAATTAGCTGGTCATGGTGGCAGCCACCTGTAGTCCCAGGTACTCGGGAGACTGAGGCAGGAGAATGGCTTAAACCTGGGAGGTGGAGCTTGCAGTGAGCCAAGATCGTGCCACTGCACTCCAGCCTGGGCAACAGAGCAAGACTTCATCTAAAAAAAAAAAAATCCAGTAGCTATTCCCCTCTCCAATAGGATACTCCAGTCAGTACACAAAGTGGCTTATTCCAAGGAAAAACCCAAATAGGAGGGAAAAGGAGTTGCCAGCTATACACACCAAAGTGACCTACTCAGTCTTGGAGCCTGTCGACTTCCCCAGACACACTGCTTTTCCTAACACCAGTGAAGTGTTACAGGCAGCTGATGCTAGAAAGAGGAAAAAAGGGAGATCCCTCAAGCCAGAGCAATTTTGGCAGCTGCTGGGGTGTCCCTAGAATCCCAGCCATGGGATCAGCTAGCTACAAGTAGCTTGCATTCAAAGTGATTGTTGCTTTGCTTGGTAGTGTGAACACCGCTGTGCCCAATTGCTCCATCTGTTGGATACCAGGCAAGCTAGACCACTTGTAGGTTACAATCCCATGTTGGGCACGAAAAATTGTAGCTTAACCCAGGTTCAGCTGCCTGCTGCTCAAAGGCCAAACTCAAAAGAGAAGTGTTGCTGAGAGGAAATGCAGATTTATTCAGTAGTCAACAACCAGAGGATATGATCAACTAGTGTTGCAAAAACTATCTCAGGTTTCTCAGGGTAGCCAAAATGGTTTTAAAGGAGAATGAGATTTTCCCTTTATTTTTTTTTGAGACGGAGTCTCACTCCGTCACCCAGCTGGAGTGCAGTGGCACCATCTCGGCTCACTGCAACCTATGTCTCCCAGGTTCAGGCGATTCTTCTGCCTCAGCCTCTTGAGTAGCTGGAATTACAGGTGCGCACCACCACCCCGGGCTAATATTTTTGGAATATACAAATTTTTAAAGGAAAACGATGACTTGCCCAATATAATGCTTAAATTTAGGTTAAATATGCCTCGTAAGTGTTAAGGGCAGAAATATTTTGTTGGATTATTATACTACTCTCTTTTATATTTCATTTATGAATGCAAAGTATTTACTCTAACACAGGGGTATCCAACCTTTTGGCTTCCCCGGGCAACATTGGAAGAAGAATCATCTTGGACCACAAATCAAATACACTAACACTAGCAATAGCTGATGAGCTAAAAACAAAAAAATCACAACAAAATCTCATAATGTTTTAAGGAAATTTATGAATTTGTTTTGGGCTGCATTCAAAGCTATCCCGGGCTGCATATGGCCAATGGGCTCTGGGTTGGACAATCTTGCTCTAGTGTATATCAAGATTTAACTTTTAGAGGCATTAGTATAGGTAATATTAAAAATTATTAAAAATTAGATATTATACACACATATATGCACATACAACACACATGCATACACTGTGATACCATATACTATTAATTTATTTATTCAGCAATCATATTTTGAACAAATCTGTTAGATTTTCTCAAATTTATTAATTTGATTTAATTCTCATATTAAGATGAACTAAGTTTATATGTGAGATAAATCAGAAGAATGCTGGATTAAATACCAACTCTAATATAATTGCTTCCTATGAATTTTATTTTTAATTTGCATATAAGTATAACCTGGGACAGAGCGTAACATTGCCTCCACTGTTGCGTGGATCATGATGAGATTTTGCCACACCAGGTCCTCCTAGGCTTTTTAGTTTTAGTTTGGCCTCTTGGGATTCTAAAAGGCACTAGTATTGAGGGAAGAGAGAGAGAGACCCTCCCACACTGTTTTATATTGTTTTATACTCAGTACCTGTTTTTAGAAAAAAACAAGGAAGTGAAACCAAAGGCAGGCAGCCCTTAACCAGGCACCAGACCCAAAACTAGACCCGAAACCAGGCGTAGGCCTGTTGGGCCTAAACCTAGTAGTTAAAAATCAACTCATGACTTAGCAACTGATGTTATCCATAGATTCCAGACATTGTATGGAAAAACATTGTGAAACTGCCTGCTTTGTTCTGTTTCACTCTGACTACCGGTGCATGAAGCCCCTGTCAAGTACCCCCTAGATTGCTTAATCAATCACAACCCTTTCATGTGAAATCTTTAGTGTTGTGAGCCCTTAAAAGGGACAGAAATTGTACATTGGGGAGCTCAGATTTTAAGACGGTAGCTTGCCGATGCTCTCAGCTGAATAAAGCCCTTCCTTCTACAACTCTGTGTCTGAGGGGTTTTGTCACGACTCATCCTGCTACAGTATCTGTGAGCAAAGGTAAAACTAGGTGCAAAGCATCTAGATTCTAGGCACCAAAGTCAGCTGAAAGATACCTACAGCAAATACGTGTAAGGACATCTTGAACTTTTTGTGGGAGTGTACAGGCATTGTATACTATCACACGAAAGTCAGTGCTTAGGCAGGAGATCCCACTATATCAGAAAAAGATGAAAGCCTTGGGCATATAGAAGGCAAAACTGGAGTCATGTGACTCTAAGGCAACACACAGTGCTATAATCCAGTAGAACTGTGTATTTTTTCATCAAGTCTAACTTGCCCAAAGCCAATTCTCCCTTTGTATGTAATGTTAGAGGGTGAGAGAGGCAAATTTCTTCTTTCAAACCACAAGGGGATCATTTATTCAACTGAACAAAGACAATCATTCTTCCCCTCTTGACCTAAAGGAACAATAACAGTTTGCAAAAGCAACCAATTTATAAGCCCCACAGGCTCAGAGCAAATCTGGTTTCTGCATTAGTGCCCAGAAACTCACATTTAATTATGGGCATTGAGAAGGAGTAACTGGCAAAGCCAAATGAACAAATCTAAGGCAAATCTCTGCCTTAGATTTGCTGTGTGGAGTAATTCCCAGTTGCTTCTTTCTTGATTCTATATGCAACTGGAAATCTAGTGGACATGTCCCCTCTTTGTTTAGCCACAGGACTGATAGCTTTCCTCCTCTCTCGTGCATCAGGACTCGTTTCCATAGCAGCCACTTTGGGGAACGCAAAGAGCTTACATGATACTTTTTCTGTAGGTGAAATTTTAAGAATGAAGCATTAGCATTCATTTGCACAAGAACAAGGGCCTGTGTTCTCTTTATATAACAAGGTGTTAAGCCATTTAACAAAGGCTCTTCTTACCAGAGGTGTGCTCAGACTCAAATCTATTCCCTGCCAACATTACAATCTTAGGTGGATTGCTCTCTATTAGTTCACAAAGGTACAGATAATCCTACTCAAGATTTTACATTTATATTGTCATTTCTGCCCTGAATTACACATCAAGGCTGCAAAAGAAAAACCTGTCCCAAGTGTGCTAATTTCCCTATTAAATACCCATTTTGTAGCCTGAGATCCAGAAGTATGAATATGCAGGACTGACTGCAGTCCAGGTACCGTATAAATAATTATTCAGGGGATTCCTTAAATTCCATAATTTTGAGCGCTCAAATTTGGGGCCATCATTACATTGACTGTGAAATACAACTCAGCAAGAAGTATTGCTAACCGAAAAACAAAGAAAAACCAAGGCTAAATCATAGTTTTCACGACTCTCCTGTAATTTACCTCTAAATTCATGGAACTCTTGCTTTCTGCTAAATTACTTATTGAATGTGAAATATTTTCATCTATTCCTGTGGTAGAATCATAATCTCTACCCTCTCTCAAATAGAAATCTCCAGAATGAATTTCACCTTAAAGGCCTATACCTATAAATTCTAAATGACTACCAATTACTATACATACATAAAAATTATCATAACCATTTTTGTTTGTAGCAACTATTTTTATTCCATATTCCATATCTTAGCAATGGTTTTATCAGGTTCCCAACTGGAAAAATGTAAGCTTCATCATGCTTTGCCCCACTTATGTAATGGCCACAAAATTATATGGATTTCATCTTAGTTACAGCTCTTAAAATTCTTATCTCTTCCCACTGCCTCATCATTTCCACTCATAATATATAAAAAGAAGAAAAAAAAATCTTTAAAAGAATGACGTATTTATTTTTTAACTTTTTGTTTTAGGTTTAGAACAGGTTTGTTATATAGGCAAATATATAACAAGTGCAGGTTTGTTATGTAGGCAAATTGTGTGTTGTGGAGGTTTGTTATACAGATACTTTTCTCACTCAAGTAATCAGCATAATACCTGATAGGTAATTTTTCGATCCATAACCTCCTTCCACACTCCCCCATTATGTAGGCCCTGGTGTCTGTTCCCTTTTCTGTGTCCATATGTACTCAATGCTTAGCTCTCACTTGTAAATGACAACATGTGGTATTTGGTTTTCTCTTCCTGTATTAATTTGCTTAGGATAATGGCCTTCAGTTTCATTCGGTTGCTACAAACACCATGATCTCATTCTTTTTATGGCTGTGTAGTATTTCATGGTGTGTATGTACCACATTTTCTTTAACAGTCTACTGCTGATGGGCATTTAGGTCTATTCCATGTCTTCGTTATTGTTGAATAGTGCTGTGATGAACATATGCTTGCATGTATCTTTATGGTAGAATGATTTATATTCCTTTGCATATATGCCCAGTAATGGGATTGCTGGGTCAAATGATAGTTATGTTTTTAGTTCTTTGAGAAATCACCAAACTGCTTGACACAATGGCTAAATAAATTTTCATTCCACCAGCAGTGTATAAAAGTGTTCTCTTTTTTTTTTCTGCAACATTACCAGCATCTGTTATCTTTTGACTTTTTAATAATAGCTATTATGACTAGTGTGAGAGGGTATATCCCATTGTGGTTTAGATTTGATTTCTATAATTGTTAGGGATGTGGAGTGATTTTTCGTATGCTTGCTGGCTGCGTGTATGTCTTCTTTCGAGAAGCATCGGTTCATTTCCTTTGCTCTTTTTAATGAGGTTATTTTGTTTTGCTTGTTAATTTAAATTCCTTACAGATTCTGGATATTTGACCTTTGTTGGATGCATAGATTACAAATATTTTCTTCTATTCTGTAGGTTGTCAGTTTGCTCTTGATAATTTCATTTGCTCTGCTGAATCTTTTTAGTTTAATTAGGTCACATTTGTCAATTTTTGTTTTTGTTGCAATGACTTTTAGCATCTTCGTTATGAATCTTTACCAGGGTCTATGTTCAGAATGGTATTTTCTAGGCTATCTTCTAGGGTTTTTATAGTTTTTACATACAAGTATTTAATCTATTTTGAATTGATTTTTGCATATTGTCTAAGGAAAGGGTCCAGTTTCAGTCTTCTGAATATGGTTAACCAGTTATCTCAGCAATATTTATTGAATATGGACTCATTTCTCCATCGTTTGGTTTTGTGAACTTTTTTAAAGACTAGATGTTTATAGGTGTGGGACTGTATTTCTTGGCTCCCTTTTTCTTCCATTGGTCTGTATGTTTGCTTTTGTACCAGTACCATGCTGTTGTCATTACTGTAGCCTGGTAACAGAGTTTGAAGTTGGGTAATATGATGCCTCCAGCTTTGTCCTTTTTGTTGAGAATTGCTTTCGATACTCAGACTCTTTTTAGGTTTCATAGGAATTTTAAAACAGTTTTTTTTTTTTTTTCCCCGAATTCTGTGAAGATCTCATTGGTATCTGATAGGAATTGCATTGAATCTGTAAATTCCTGTGGGCACTATGGCGATTTTAATGATATTGACTCTTCCTATCCATGAGCATGAAATATTTTTCCATTTGTTTATATAATCTCTGATTTCTTTCAGCAGTGTTTTGTAATCCTCATTGTAGAGCTCTTTCACCTCCCTCGTTAGCTGTATTTCTAGGTATTGTACTTTTTTTTTTTTTTTTTTGTACATATTGTGAATGGGATTTTGTTCCTTATTAGGCTCTCAGCTTGTATGTTCTTTGTATATAGGGATGCTGGTGATTTTTGTATATTGATTTTGTATCCTGAAACTTTGCCAAAGTTGTTTATCAAGTCTAGAGGCTTTTGTCATTTCTGATTGTGTTTATTTGGATCTTCTCTTTTTAATTAATCTAGATAGCAGTCTATCAATCTTATTTATACTTTCAAAAAACCAATTTCTAGACTCATTGATTTTTTGTATTGTTTTTCACATCTCAACTATAGTCAGTTCAGTTCTGATTTTGGTTACTTCTTGCCTTTGCTAGCTTTGGGGTCCATTTTCTCTTGTTTTTCTAGTTCCTCTAGGTTTGATGTTAGGTTGTTAATTTGAATTCTTTCTAACTTTTTGAAGTGCTCATTTTGTGCTATAAATGTTCCCTTCAACACTGTTTTAGCTGTGTCACAGACATTCTGCTATGTTGTATCTTTGTTTTCATTAGTTTTGAAGAATTTCTTGTTTTCTGGCTTAATTTTATTGTTTATCCAGAAGTCGTTCAGGAGCACATTTTTAAATTTCCGTGTAATTGTATGGTTTTCAGTGATCTTAGTGTTGATTTCAATTTTTCCTTTGCTGTGTGATCTGATAGTGCCCTTGGTATGATGTCAGTATTTTTTTGTATTTACTGAGAATTGTTTTATGGTTGATTGTGTGGTTGATTTTAGAGTATATGCCATGTACAGATGAGAAGAATGTATATTCTGTTGTTTTTGGTGGAGAGTTCTAGTTCTATAGATATCTGTTAGCTCCATTTTGTCAAGTGTCTCATTCAGGTTCTGAATATTTTGATTAATTTTCTACATCAGTGTTCTGTTTAATGAGGTCAGTGGAATGGTGAAGCCTACCGCTACTATTTCTCTCTTCTGGCTTGGAGAGTTTCTGCTGAAAGGTCTGCAGTTAGCCTAATAGGATTATCTTTGTAGGTGACCTATCCCTTCTCTCTGGCTGCCATTAACATTTTTTTCTTGCATTTTGACCTGGGGAAATCTGAAGATTACGTGTCTTGGGGTTGTCTTCTTGTATAGTATCTCACAAGGGCTCTCTGCCTTATCTGAATTTTAATGTTGGCCTCTCTAGTGAGGTCTGGGACATTTTCATGGACAACATTCTCATGTATGTTTTCCAAGTTGCTTGCTTTCTCTCCCTCTCTTTCAGGGATGCCAATGGGTCATAAATTTGTTCTCATTACTTGATCCCATATTTCTCTGGGGTTATTTCCTTCATTTTTTTCTTTATTTTTATTTGATTGGGTTCATTCGGAGAACTAGTCTTCCAACTCTGATATTTGTTCCTAAACTTGGTCAATTTGCCTGTTAATACTTACAATTGTATTGTGAAATTATTGCAGTAAGTTTTTCAGCATTATCCTATTTTTTTGTTTCCTTATTAAAATGGCCATTTCTTTCAGTTCTCGTATTATTTTATTGCATTCCTCAGATTCTTTGGATTAGGTTATGACTTTTCCCTGAATCTCAATGTTCTTCATTCCTACACATATTGTGAATTGCACGTCTGGCATTCCAGCCATTTTAGCCTGGTTAGGAACCATTGGTAAGACACTAATGCAGTCATTTGGAGGCAGGAAGACACTCTGGCTTTTTTTTTTTCTTCTTTTTTTCTTTTTTTCTTAAAGATGGAGTCTTGCTCTGTAACCAGGCTGGAGTGCAGTGGCATAATCTCAGCTAACTGGAAGATCCGCCTCCCTGGTTCAAGCAATTCCCCTGCTTCAGCCTCCTGAGTAGCTGGGACTACAGGCATGCACCACCACGCCCAGCTAATTTTTTGTATGTTAGTAGAGACGAGGTTTCACCATCTTGGCCAGGATGGTATCGATCTCTTGACCTGGTGATCCACTTGCCTCAGTCTCCCAAAGTGCTGGGATTACAGGCATGAGCCACCATGCCCTGCCTGGTTTTTTGAGTTGCCAGAGTTCTTTCTCATCTCTGTGTGCTGATATACCTTTTATTTTTGAAGGTGCTATCCTTTGGATGGCCTTTTTTTTTTTTTTTTTTTTTTTGCCTTTTTCTTCTTTTATGTCCTTGGAGGTTTGATTGTGATATAAGGTGGGTTAAGTTAACTGGTTTTGTTTCTGAAACATGTTAGGGAACCAAAGTGCACCTCAGCACTCCTGGGCTGTGTGCTCTAACTCTGGGTCTGGTAACAGGTCCCCAGCTTTGTTTTCTGGTCCCTGATGGTTGGGAACTTGTTGCAATGAAGGGCCTGAAGAATTCTCGGTCTGCTGACCACAACACTCCAGTCGATGGTGTTGGCCAAAGCACTTCATCTTGGCAGTGACAGCAGAATACATGCTCACTTGTGTGTCTCAGCAGTCACAATGGCACAGAATGTATACCCTGTTGTTTTTCGGTGGCGAGTTGTGTAGATATCTGTTAGTTCCATTTGGTTAAGTGTCTAGTTCAGGTCCTGAATATTTTGGTTGGTTCTCAACAGTGGCATGTTGGGGTGCATGCGCGTTGGCTTTGGTGGGGCACCAACAGGAGTGGGGTGACAGCATTCTTGCACATGCTTGCAGTGGTGGCATGGCAGGGGTAGTTTGCTGGCAAAGGCAGCGTTGCCAGCATTCATGCCAGTGCTGGTGGCATTGTGGGGTGCCTGCATGTCAGTAGGAGTGGGACTGAGAGCTGTGCTCCCACTGATGGTGGTGAGATGGCAGGATGCATACACACATGTGCACTGAGGAGTAGGAGAGGTGAAGTCTAGAAACAGACACTTCAAGAGAGAGGCAAAGAAAATAGGAATTTATGCTAAATGGGGTGGGCAAATATACATATTTAATAAGATATAGGAGGACTCATGAATATTTATGAAAGGAGAAACATGTGCATGAGAAATTGAGCGTTATGCCCCTTCATGGGTCCCTGGACAAAAAAGTGGTGTGTTAATATGATTTGAATGTGAAATTTTTGGCCCTTCAATGTAAAAAGGTAAAGCAGAGGACGTAAAAACCCTCACTGCACATTCACATAGACTGACCAGAACCCTACTCTGTGGTCATTCTGCAAATAAAAGGAAGGGCAACATCAGGTGTTTAGTTGACATCAGTGGTAGTGGAGTCCTCTGAAATGGCTGATTTCCATTTAGCCTTTAGGGAAGAAAGCCTAATGGGAATTAGTGAGAGAGGAGAATAACGAGGCATGTCCAATCTCCTATCCTGCTGTGCCTGAGAACTCTGTTTTCAAGGTTTCTCTGGTGTCTTCTTGGTCAGGAGAAGGTATGCTCTGCTGGTTGGGGGCTTAGGATTTTATTTTTATTTCTCACACATGTGAGTGAGAACATACAGTGTTTAATTTTCTGTTCCTGACTTATTTTACTTAACAATGTCCTTCATTTCCATCTATGTTGCCACCAATGACAGGATTGTATTGTTTTTATGGTTGAATTGTATTCCAATGTGTATATTACATATTTTAAAAATTCATTTATCTGTGGTTGGGAACCTAGGTTGATTCCATATCTTACTATTGTGAATAGTGCTGCAATAGACATCAGGGTGTAGATGTCTCTTCAATGTCCTTGACTTTGAATAAATGCCCATCATTGAGATTGCTGGATCATATGGTAGTTCTACTTGCAGTTTTTTGAAGAAACTTTATACTCTTCACCATAGTGGCTGAACAAGTTTACATTCTCACCAAGAGTGTATAAGTGTTTTGCTTTATCTGCATCCTCACCAGCATTTTTTTTTTATCTCTTTGATAATATCCACCCTAACTAGGATGAGATGATACTTCATTGGTCTTTGAAAATATTTAACAGTTTAAAAGCACAGGCAATAAAAGCAAAATAAACAAATGGAATTATATTAGACTAAAAAGCTCCTGTACAACAAAGTAAACAATCAACAGAGAGAAAAGATAGCCTACAGAATGGGAGAAAATATTTGTCAACTATTCTTCAGACAGGGGATTAATATTCAGAATACACAAGGAATCAAACATTTATATGGCAAAAAAATCTAATTTAAAAATGGACAAATTATCTGAACTGACGTTTCTCAAAACAAGACCTACAAATGGTCAGTAAATATATAAAAATATGTTGAATATCATCACTAATCATCAGGAAAATATAAATCAAAACTACAAAAAATTCACTCTCTCAACTGCCTTCTCTGACTCTAACAATATTATTACCTTCAAATTAGTTCTCCACTCTTACATCCAAATGACCTTTAAAAATGCAAATCTAATAATGCCATTTTCTAGCCTCAGATACTTAGGTACTTAGATAATTAATGACATTCCCTTGCTTCAGCTCCATTAAGAAAAAAAATCAGAGTGCAGGGAGAAGGTATCAACTAAAATTATACACATATAAAATGTATAGTTAATTTTATTATCAGTCATGAATAAGTATAGTACTAGAAAAGAAAATAAGCCTATGTTATACAGAAACATTGATGGAAAAAAAATTCTAAATAAGCATTAGATAATAAATGAATTCTAGATAAGTATTAGGTAATAAAAATTCTGGATGAGTATTAGATAAAGAACACAGATATGATTTAATACAATCTATTATTATAATTAATTAGATTAAAAAACTAAAAAAGCTAATTATTATCAATAAATGTAAAGGGCATTTCTTATTGTTCAATAAATATTTATATTAAACATATTAGAAAATAGTGGAATAAAAATAAACTTCCATAAAGTGACATTTTTATTTTTGTTTTTTACTACAATCTACAATAATAATTACAGTTTATGCTAAAACTTGAGACACATTTCTTTAAGAATAAGGGAAAGGTACCTATAACCAAAGTTCCTCTCTTATGTAACAACATATTGGAATGCTTTGTCAATAATAAGATAATAGCCTAAAAAGTGAGATATAGTGTAAGTTTTGAAAGGAAATGTATAATTGTTATCATTTGTAGCCGATATATATTTGTAGCTCATAATGAAGGAAAATAAACAGATATAGTATTTGTACTAATAAGAGAGTTAGCAAGGTTGCAGAATATATAATCAATGTATCAGAACAATAACAGCCATTTGTTCTAGAAATAACTAATTGTAACAAAAAATAGTTTTATAGTTTTAGGTTGTATTTCCAGCAATAAATAAAATTATCAATTTTGATGAAGTTAAACTTAATTTGTTTTCATATGAGTGAGTATTGCATGAAGTTATAGTAAGTTCTCACTTATTTCTGTAAGGATAGTCAGGTAACTCAATACCATTTTTCAAAGACTTTCTTATCCCATTGCATTGCTTTGACACCTATTTGTAGATTTTCTATTCTAGTACATCTATCTATCTATCTATCTATCTATCTATCTATCTATCTATCTATCTATCATCTATTTTCTCCAATAACTGAGTGTCTTAATTCCTGTATCTTTATACTAAGTCTCCAAGTGAGGTAGGATAAATTCTCCTAACTTTTCCTTTACTTTGAAAACTGCTTTGGATATTTTCTAGGTCCTTTGCATTTCACATGTATTTTAGATTATATTTGGTAATTTCTGCCAAAAAATAATAAACTGCTGTAATATTTACTGACATTTAGAACTACAGTTCAATTAGGAAAAAATTGACATCTTTATTTTTATTTTTATTTTCTTTGATGGAGTCTCGCTCTGTCGTCAGACTGGAGTGCAGTGGTGCTGTCTTGACTCACTGCAACCTCCACCTCTCGGATTCAAGTGATTCTCCTGCCTCAGCCTCCTGAATAGCTGGGATTACAGGTGCACACTACCACACCTGGTTAATTTTTGTACTTTTAGTAGAGACAAGGTTTTACCATGTTGGCCAGGGTGGTCTTGATCTCTTGACCTCGTGATCCGCCCGACTCGGCCTCCCAAAGTGCTGGGAATAAAGGCATGAGCCACCGCGCCTGGCCAAGAATTGACATCCTAAGGGAATATTGAGTTTTCCAATCATGAACATGGTATATCTTTACACTTGCTTAGGTCTTTTAAAAAATTTCTTTAATAACGTTTGTGTACAGTTCATTAATGCTTTTTCTTAAACTTTGTTCTAAGTGTTATTGTTGTTGTTGTTTCTAGGCTTTACTGTAAATTAAAGTGTTTTCCTCTCTGTATTTCCCAATTTTTAAAAAATCTAGTGTAAAATAATATAACTAATTTTTGTGTAGCAATCTTGGATTATCTAATTTTGCTAAATTCATTTATCAGTTCTTACAGTTTTTACAAAGATTTTCTGGAATTTTATAGGTAAACAATTTATATAATCTGAACATAGAGATAATATATATTTTCCCTTCGTGTCTTGATGTTTTTATTTCTTTTATCTGGCTTATTGCAATAACTATGGACTTTAGAACAATATAAATAGAGGTGGTTGAAATGGATATTCTTGTCTTTTTCCAGATAACAAGGGGAAACATAATTTATATTTCCAACATTAAGTACTACACTGATTAAAGGTTTCTATGTGTATGCTCTTTATCAGTTTGAGAAAGTTTCTATTTTCAGTTTTCTCAGAGCTTCTTTTTGCTGTTGTTTTTATTTATATAGATGGGTGTTAAATTTGTTAAATGCTTTTTCTAAATCTATTGCGATGATCACGTAACTTTTATTATTTATTATGTGATATTATAAACTTCATTGTGTAGTTTTCAAATGTTTAAAACCTATGTCCTTTAAATAAATGCTGGTTGGTTGTGATATACTATTCTTTTTATATACATTAAGTTTAGATTTGCTAATATTTTATAAACATATTCATTCATATTCATGAGTGCACTTGATCTGTGCTTTTCACTTTTGCATCATGTTTGTAAGGTTTTCATATTAGGGTTATGTTGCCCTCAAAAAGCATGTTAAGAAATTGGACAACTTAAATGAAATATACAGTGACCATTCCTCCACAGTTTGCTAAAATGGTTTGTGTAAGTTTGGTATTTTTTGTTTCTTCAATACTTGATAGAATTAATCAGTAAACTTCTTTAAGCCAGAAGGATTTTCGTATCTGAGATGTTTTTTTCATGATAAATTCCATTTACTTCATAGATATAATGATTTTCAGAATCTGTTTTCATTTCTTATGTCAATTTCAGTAAGTTATATTTTTCAAGAAATATACATATTTGATTGAACTTATAAAAATTATTGATGTAATAGTGTTTAAATAGTCTATTACTATCATTTTAATGTCTCTCAGAACTATATTTAAAATACCTTATTTTATCCCTGATATTGAGTTATTTGTGTTTCCTCCTTATTTTTCTTGATCAATGTAAGTAACAGTTTGGTAATCAGTTGATCTTTTCAAAGAACCAGTTTTGCATTTTTAATCTTCTGAAACATGTCCATTTTATTATTTCATCAATTTATATGTTTTTTAAAATTATTTCCTCATATTACTTACTTTTGGCTTACTTTGATCTCCATTTTATTTTCTTTTATCTTGAGACTGTTATTAGGAACGCATTTATAATTGTTATATCTTCCTGATGAATTGTCTTACTTTTTATTGTAAAATATTTTTGTTTATCTCTCTAGTAATACTCATGATCTTGGAGTCTACTTAATCCGTTATTTAAATGGATACTCCAGTCCTCTCATGTGTACAGTTTGTATGGATTTATCATTTTTCTTCCATTATATTCAACCTGAGTATTTATATTTAAAATTTGTTTCTTGTAAGCAGCATACAATAAGGTCTTGCTTTTTCCCTTTCTAATCTGTTCTGCCAATCTCTTGCTTTTAATTGAAGTATTTAGATGATTAACATCTGATGTCAAGATTGATGTGGTTGAATTTGAGTCTATCATTTTATTCTTTATTTCTTTATTTACTGACATTTAGAACTACAGTTCAATTAGGAAAAAATTGACATCTTTATTTTTATTTTTATTTTTTTTGATGGAGTCTCGCTCTGTCGTCAGACTGGAGTGCAGTGGTGCTGTCTTGACTCACTGCAACCTCCACCTCCTGGATTCAAGTGATTCTCCTGCCTCAGCCTTCTGAATAGTTTTGTTGCTCCTCCTGTTTGCTCCATTTGTTTTGTTGTTGCTCCAGTGTTTCTCTTTTACGCCTTCTTTTGGCTTATTTGTATTTTTCTAATTATCCCTTTATAATTTGCCTATTTTCTTTTTGGCTTGCTTATAAATATTATTATTATTATTATTATTATTATTATTATTATTATTTTGACATTGAGTTTCCCTCTATCACCCAAGCTGAAGTGCAAAGGCACAATCTTGGCTCACTGCAATCTTCGCCTCCTGAGTTCAAGTGATTCTCCTGCATCAGCCTCCTGAGTAGCGGGGATTATGGCCATCTGCCACCACCCCCAGCACATTTTTGTATTTTTGGTAGAGATAGCATTTCACCATGTTGGTCAGGTTGGTCTCAAACTCCTAACCTCAGGTGATCAACCCACCTTTTCCTCCCAAAGTGCTGGGATTGCAGGTGTGAGCTACTGCGCCTGACTGCTTTCTTTGCATTATTTCTTTCTTAAGAGGTAGCTCTGGAAATTGTAGTCTTCATACCAAACTCTTCACAGACTATTTAGAATTAATATTGTATTGCTTCACAGAAAAGATAGAAACCTTAAGAATAAATAGGTTCTTTTTCCCCATGAACTATTATGTTATCGTGCTCATGTGCATTCAGTGTATCTGTATTTTAAAAACTTACCAGCAAATACTAACTACATTTAAAATACATATTAATTTTGAAAACTTAAGAGAAAAAAATGTAGCGTTTCATGTGTTTCCAACTATTTCTATTGATCCCCTCTCATTCCTGAAAATCTAATTGGCCCTCTAGTATTAATTCTCTTCAGCCTGAAGAATTCCTTTAGTATTTTTGTATATAGCAAGTCTGCTGGCAATTGACTTCATATAAAAAAACTTTATTTTGCATTTATGTATAAAGAATATTTTCATTAGTTATAGAATTTTATTTTCACATTTTTTCCTTTAAAATCTTTTTTCACTGTTTTCTATCATTTAATGTTTCTTATGTGACACCTGTAGTCATTTATACTAATGGATAAGTTCTACCATGTGTCATGCATTGTGTCATTTTACTCTAGCTGCCTTCAGATGATTTTCTTTATCTTGTATTTCTATTATTTTTATTAAGATATGTCTAAAAGTGATTTTTAAAAATTTATTGTTTGTTGCTTACTGATGTTTATAGTACGCACCACTGTGCAATAAAATGTACATTCTTCTCAAGTATACATTTAACATTAACCAAGACAGATGCTATTCTGGGAGAAACTTTAAACAATTTAAAAGACTAGAAATCATGTAATGTATGTGTTGTTATGATAATATATTTAAGTTAAGAAATGGTAACAGAGGCCGGACGCGATGGCTCACAATTGTAATCCCAGCACTTTGGGAGGCCAAGGCGAGCAGATCACAAGGTTAGGAGATTAAGACCATCCTGGCTAACACAGTGAAATCCTGTCTCTACTAAAAATAAAATAAAATTTAAAAATTAGCCAGGCATAGTGGCATGCACCAGGTAATTGGGAGGCTGAGGCAGGAGAATTGCTTGAACCTGGGAGGACAGAGGTTGCAGTGAGCTGAGATTGCACCATTGTACTCCAGCCTGGCAACAGAGTGAGACTCTGCCTAAAAAAAAAAAAAAAAAAAAAAAAAATCAGTAATAGAAAGATAACTGAAAATTTTCCAGTTTTCTGAAAATTAGCAGAAGTATTCTAAGTAACTTATGAGTCAAGAGAAAATCTCACGATAAATTTGCAAATATTTTGGAGTGAATGAAAATGAAAATGCAACATATCCAAATGTATAGAATTATTCTACAGCATTGTTTAGAAATTTCTTTTGGTCTCAAATGCATATAGTAGAAAAAAACTGTGTCAAATCAATAAATAAAAATTTCACCTTAAGAAACTAGAGAAAGGATAGAGGTTTAAATTCAAAATTACTAGAAAGAAGAAACAGACCAAGTGCAGTGGCTGATGCCTGTAATCCCAGTATGTTGGTAGGTTGAGACTGGCAGATCACCTGAGGTCAGGAGTTCAAGACCAGGCTGGTCAACATGGTGAAATGCCATCTCTACTAAAAATAGAAAAATTAACTATTAATGGTGGTAGTCACCTGTAATTCCAGCTACTTGGGTTACTGAAGCAGGAGAATCACTTGAACCCGGGAGGTGGAGGTTGCAATGAGACAATACTGTGCCATTGCACTCCAGCCTGGGTGACAAGAGTGAGACTCCACCTCAAAAAATAAGTAAATAAATAAAAACAACAAAGAAATTAAAACTTGAGATGAAAATAAATTGGAACAAAGTAATAATTGAGAAAACCAGTGAAACGGAAAGATAGTTTTTTGTTAAAAAATCTATAAAACTGAAGAAACTCTAGCCAAACTGAGCAAGTAGACAAGGAGTTAAGACAATAACTGATATCAGAAATAAAGAGGGTCCACCAATATGGGCCACACAACCATTAAAAGTATACTAAGGTGTGCTAATTTTCTATTGTAATAAATTACCACAAACTTACTAGCTTAAAGCAGTAGATATTGATTCTTACGGTTCTGGAGATCAGAAGCCCTCAAACCAAGATATCAGCCAGATTGAATTCCTTCTGAGGATTCTAGTAGAGAATCTGTGTTCTTGTCTTTTCTAGTTTCTAGTGGCTGCCTGCATTCTTTTGACCCCTGCTTCCATTTTCATATTGCTTTGTCTTTTATTTCTGTTATCACATCATGTTCCCTGATTCTGACTCTACTATTTTCTTCTTTCTCTTATGACAACCCTTATGATTAAGTTGGGTTCCCCTGGATAATTCAGGATGACCACCTTATCTCAAAATTCTTAATTAAATTACATTGGTAAGGTCAATTTTGCCATATAAGGTTGCATATTCCCCAGTTCTGGAAATTAAGATGTGGATTTCTTCAGGGGGTAGACATTCTTCTGCCTGTCATATGCAGAACTCTGCAAAAAGCTCTATGCTTATAAATTCTACAAATGGTTGAAGTGAACTAATTCCAAAAAAGTACAAATTATGAAAACTCACTTAGATAACAGATAAGCTGAATAGTCCTATGTCTACTAAAATATTGGATTTGTAGTAAAAATCTTTCAATCAAATAAATCTTCAATGGTGAAAATTTTCAAACACTTTAGGGAGAATTACAGCACATTTACGAACAGGAACTTTCAGAAAAAATAAAACAATACTTCCAAATAAACTTTATAAGGCTAGCACTACATAAATATCAAAATCAACACAGAAATTACATACTAGAAAACTATAGAGCAATAATATTTATGAACATAAATTCAAAAATCTTTAGCAAACTGCTATACATTTATTCTATCAACATATAAAAATAATTCTGAACAATAGTTTTCCCCATCAATGTAATTCAACTTATCAATCAAAAATGATATGGCAATCTCAAAAGATGCAGAAGTATTTGACAAACTTTAACATTCATTCATTGTAAAAATTCTCAGCAAAATAGGAATACAGTGGAACTTCTTTTTATCTAATAGAGGCTATCAATAAAATGCCTTTAGCTGTAATGTTACTTAATAGTAAAAGACTAAATGCTTGCTTACTCTTTAAGACTGGGAACAAAGTTTATATTCAGCATTGTATTTTAAGCTTTAACCAGTGTAATAAGACAAGAAAAAGAAAATGAATCCATAATAGAAAGGAAGAAATAACTGTTTCAACTCTCAGGTGATATTATTGTATGTGTAGAAAACCTGAATAACTCACAAAAACTTCTAAGAAGTTATACCTGAGTGTTCCAAGGCTGCAGAGTACAAGGTAATATACAAAAAATAATTAATTTTTATACACTAGCAATGAAGCAAATGATTTCAAATTACAAAATTAATACCATATATAAAATCTCCCAAAACTAAAATATTTAGATATAAATCAAAGTTTTCAGCCAGGTGCAGTGGCTCATACCTGTAATCCCAGCACTTTGGGAGGCTGAGGCGGGCAGATCACGAGGTCAGGAGATTGAGACCGTGGTGAAACCCCATCTCTACTAAAATTACAAAAAAAAACACAAAAGTTTTCATGATATATACACTGAAAACTAGAAAACACTGATTAAAAAATGCCTAAATACTGTTTGGAGAAGTATAGCATTTTAATAGATTCTAAGATTTTATATTGTTACATTCAACGTAATGCTAGTTAAAAAAATCTCAGTAGGCTTTGACTCACAGTTAACTTTTAAAAGACTTACCCTAAAGCTCTACTAATAAAGAAAATATTGGCTGGGCGTGGTGGCTTATGTCTGTAATCCCAGCACTTAGGGAGGCCGAGGCAGGTGGATCACCTGAGGTTGGGAGATCGAGACCAGCCTGAGCCACATGGAGAAACCCCATCTCTACTAAAAAAAATACAAAAAAATTAGCCAGACGTGGTGGCACATGCCTGTAATCCCAGCTACTTGGGAAGCTGAGGCAGGAGAACTGCTTGAACCTGGGAGGCAGAGGTTGCAGTGAGCGAAGATCATGGCATTGCACTCCAGCCTGGGCAACAAGAGTAAAACTCCATCGAAAGAAAGAGAGAGAGAGAGAGAGGAAAGAAAGAAAGAAAAGAAAGAAAGAGAGAGAGAAAGAAAGGAAGGAAGGAAGGAAGGAAGGAAGGAAGGAAGGAAGGAAGGAAGGAAGGGAGGGAGGGAGGGAGGGAGGGAGGGAGGGAGGGAGGGAGGGAGGGAAAGAAAGAAAGAAAGAAAACGAATGAACTGAGTTTTAGATTAAACTTTTCTTCTGCAGTGTATCTGCCTTTGTCTGCAATGGACTTGAAGGTACTATCACCAAAAATTTATTCTAAATTATGTTTCTCCTTGAAGTTTCAGGTCATAAATCCAGGTGGATGTTAACCCCGAATCTAAAATATCAATTTGTGGTTAAAAAGTTTCAAAATTTTTTTTTAATTCTCCCAAAATCAAACTTGGAGCATGCATGTATCCCCAGTTACTACCTGGCTCCACTCACTGAGGATTTTGTAATTTTGAAGTCTCAGCTCCATTTAGATGTCCCAATCCCAACTTTAATTCTGCTTACAAATTTGGTTTTGTCATTTGAGTCTTTTATGTTGACCCTTTGGTAAATCCTAGCCTCTAGACAGCCAGGAACCAGTAGACCTAGACAATACAAATTCTTTTTTTAGAACTTCTTTATCCTTATAAGTTCACAATTTAAAGAATTGTCTCCATAAAATTATATTAATTTTGCATATCAACTTTAAATACATATATGCCAACAGTTATGAATATGATCTAGAAGTTTCAAAAAATTTTCATTTCACTATGTTGTGAGAAATGGCAGTCCATATCTTTCCTTTTAAGGAAATCTAAAAATTTCTCTCGTGCATATGATGCAAAGGTAGAGGGGTATATATGTATGTGTGTGTGTGTGTGTGTGTGTGTGTGTGTCTGTGTGTCTGTGTGGTGTGTATATAATAAGAAATAGTTTTTTTCTTTAATAATCTTATACTCTAAAAATCAAGCAAATATAATTACTTTTGACTTGGGACACAGATTTTATATTCTGTAATTTTCTCGTTTTTGATGGATAGATGTTAAAGATGATAGAATAATCTCATTATTGCTCGTCAAATCAGAGTTGCTTTTTATTCTACAAATGTACTTGAAATTTATACTTGGCTTGAAATTATAACTTCTATAAATTGAAGAAATTGATATGTTCAGTTATCTCTTCCCCAAATAAAGTTTATTTTAAAAAGATTTTGTACTTGCTAGAAAGTACCACTCATAATTATTACTTTGGAAAATTATGTTATATAATGCTAATGAACAATAAAGAATGTTTTCATTCATTCAAGTCATAGGGAAAAAATGAATGTGTCATTTGAATACAAATGTGTCATTTTATCAAATATAAATGTGTGAAATTCTTAACATTTTGTTTTATTCTTTGATGACATGCATTTCCATTTTAGAAAAAGAATTAATACAGTGTAATTATAGCATAAAAAGAAATGTTGCTTATTATTAGGCATTCATATCAGATAAAGGATGCCTTGTGAGTGATAATACAGTTTGAGAGGAGCTACAGATTATACACGAAATTTGCCTTGAAATTTCATTCCCATAGCACCCACATTTTATTTACTTGCAATGTGCATTTTATCTGGGCCAGTTATAGACTAAGTCAGTCAAAGAGGTTCTATATAATCCAGTCAATACAATCAGAGAAAGTATTTTTCAATATGAAATAATGTCGTAATGTATTAAAATGGCACATAACATTCACAGATTGTTTGACAGATGTTTTAAATCTCAGGTTATTTACTTTCAAATATGAGAAATGAGTACAACATTTTTAAAGCAGATGCTATTTATGTGTGCTAAATGCTACACCTTTGCTCTTGCATACTTTTAAGTTTTGTAAAGTACTCAAGCTTGGTAAAATATTCAAATGAGTCTTTACTTTTGGTTCAGAGTTTTGAAGAAATGGCAGTTCCTCATCTCTGCCAACCTCATCCAGTACTTCTTTTCTCTTTGGTTATTATTATTAGTTTTAATCATTCAGCATCCACCAGTTTGCTTCAGACATTTCCTGGCTACGTCTTCTCTTGTTGCTTCACTGGATCATCTTTTCTACCTTCTGCGGCAATAGGGTCATTCTTGAAATGCTCGTTCATTTTTCTAATTCTCATATCTTTCAATGTTTCTGATATCACATTTTTTAGGATGCTCCCCATACCTATATACCTAATGCTATCAATAAAATTCACCTAATAAGATTAGCATCTTCTTAGAAGATTCATCTTTCTTTCCAAATTTTTTCCACTTACTTATTTCCTAATCTTCGTTCATTATATCCATATTCTCCAAAGGCCTAAAATTTCAAATTCATATTTTATGGTACTCTTTTCTTTTTCTTTTTCTTTTTTTTTTTTGAGACGGAGTCTCGCTCTGTCGCCCGGGCTGGAGTGCAGTGGCCGGATCTTAGCTCACTGCAAACTCCGCGTTTCCGGTTCACGCCATTCTCCTGCCTCAGCCTCCCGAGTAGCTGGGACCACAGGTGCCCACTCTTTTCTTTATATTGTTCACCTTCCCTGTTGAATCAGTTACAAAGATATGCTGGTTTTCTCTGAAGAAAGTCACAGGCTTCTTTATTAGCCATTTCCACTGTTCTAACCAAATCCAAGTCTCAGAATCCTTCTTTCCTTTAAGTATCATCACTGTGCAATCCATCTTAAACCTATTGCTAGCGTTATCTTTCTAAAACAGTTTTGAATGTATCACTTCTCTGTTTAAACATTTTCCTATATTATAATGCCTTGGTACCATAGTATGTTACTAAAGATCTTTTATTTACCAAAATTATCTTCAACTGTTGGCCTTAGAAACACACTGTCCTTGAACCAGATTCTACCTCTGCTGTGTTCCTTTTGTTCCTCTACCATTGTACCTTGATGCCTTTGTCACTCCTTCTACCTGAAATGTACACTTACAGTTTTTCTGTCACTTCCACTTGTTGAAAAATTTATTACCATTTAAGGACAAATACAATGTCACCATCTCCATGAACCTGTTCTGAATGTATTAATCAGAAGCAGTATCACCTGTTGTTTACTAAGCCTAAACAACATTTGATGGGATAATGACATTGAACCCATATTATTTCCTCATTAACTCTAAATTCCATACTCTGGGAGTCATTTATACCCACTGCACTTAGGAAAGTAGTGTGAATGCAGAAGATGGTCAGAGATTAAGTAAAGCAAGTATCTTTTAGGAAGGAATCCTTGCTTATGGACAGATATTGTAATTGCTTCTCAACGGTATGATTTTGTCCCTTTCGTGAAATTGTTGATTTATTTCAGATGCTTTTTAGTAAAAGAGAGACCTAAAATTACCTTACTGAGATACCTTGTAAAGAAAAATTTAAACTAACAAAGACTATCAGTGCTGTTTCTCCACGTTTGACTTTCCACCTCTCCTGTTCTTTCTCTTTACATTGGCATGGCTAAATACCAAATGCTAGTACTTAATAGCATAGTACAGGTGCTGAAACACTGGCCTTATAAACTGGATCCCTATGTTCCTGTTTCAGCTTGGCTACTAAAAAGCTATATGACCTGGAGCAGTCACCTTGCACGTTCCTATTTGTCCTATCTTTAAAATGAGGGATTGGACTTTATTATCTCTTGATTACTTTCAATATCAAAATGCTACAATTATTTTTAGGGATAAAATCCAGATTTAAATTTCTATTTTAAAACAAATTTCTCAGGAGTTCACCTAAAATGACATCAAAAAACACCACAATGGATCAAGTTCAAAAATCTCCTATATCAGTCCAAAAGAGAGAGTGGTTTATCATAGTCACTGTGAAAACTGCAACCCTTTTCCAGTTGGGTGAAAGCCACCAAATTACTGATCTTGCTCAGCCATGGCCACTGCTGACTCAGGCCTTAACACAGCTAGCAAGTATCAATGCACATGTAAGTTATGATTTAGATCTACTACAACTATTAAATGCCTTTGAAAGTGATGACTAGGAGCCACTTCAAGAGGCCAATGCAATTCATTCCCGGAAGAGCTTACAAAGCAAAACTTAATATCCTTTACTTTCAGTCCCCATTGCCACTGAATTTCAAATCTATGTATAACTAAACCAAATCTTTGATTTTTCTTATAACAATAAACTATATAGGGACTTACCTAGTGCTGTTCATTCTGAAGTCAGAAAGTCTTTATGGAAAAATAATTTGTATATCCATTGCAAGCTTTCCAAACTTCCTAATAAAAGGTTGCACACACTGCTGTAAGATGCCAGGTTTTGGGAAGTGTGAAACATATTCTGACAGTTTAATTGAAATAGCTATTGAGCATGAAGGCGAAAACCTGTTGAGAAGGGAAATAAACAACAGCAAAAATCCCTGCTGAATTTTTCAGACAAAGTAGAGAAAATCAGAAGGACTCTTTATTCAGTGATAATAAATTCATGAATCAAGTGGGAGAATTGTTGTCAGAATTTAGGTATCAATCATTACTGCTGATCTATTTTCCTTTATTGAGTCTTCAGTTGCTTCCTTTGCCTGACTTATTAAAGTGGTATGAGAATCCAACAAGATAGTAGAACATAAAGTTTATCTACCTGGAAACACTAGTCATTAAATATCAACTGTTCCTTGAGAGACATATAGAAATCAGAAGATTTCAAATAAGAATCTGAGTTTTGCATTTCTTTAGAAAAACTAGGTGGGGGGATAGGACAGGAATTCTTGTGTTTCCTTTAGCCTGAATGGCAAAACCATGCTGGAACTGAGTTACTGGTTCAACACTTTAGCATATATTTTGCATTATGCCTACTGCCAACCACAGGTAAGCTTCATCATTTCACCACTGGACATTTACACATTTGTTTATGTGATGTTCAAAATAGCTATTACTGGCAATTGTATTTATTTAAAAGTTTATCAGTCTACATATATTTTAAAACATGTTAGAATAAAACCACATATCCTCATGCCACCTTTTAAATCCTCATAGTTGGTCAAGCTAGAGATTCTTACTGTAAGGCTACTAATTTCATACTATTTTTAAATTTCAGGAGCCCTTATATTTTCAGATATAAAAAGCACATATGTGAGGCAGTAACACATATATTGAAATTAATGTTAGTAAACCACAACCAAATAAAAAAAGTTCAAAACTATAGACTAGAAGGTGTGTATGATTCACATAGATCTTGAATTTAACAGTCAAATTTGATTTTACATGAAAACATTAAAGAGATAATCATGGTACATTACTTCCAATGTGCTTGGTGTATATAACCTGCCCTACTTTCTAGTCTAATTAACTATATCAAACCAACTGTTGAAATAGAAGTAAATGGTGAAACATAAGGATCTTCCTGAAGTGTGAACAAAAAAGGACAAGATTCAAAAAACTCCCTTCTTCTGAGTTTTCTTTCTTATTTTTGTTTATAATTGACACATAATAATTGTACATGTTTGTGGGGTATACTGTGATGTTTTAATACATATATGCATTGTATAATGATCAAATCAGGGTAATTAACATACCCATTACACAACATTATCATTTCTTTGTGGTGATAACATTCAAGATCTTCTTTTCTAGCTATATTGAAACATATAATACACTATTTTTTGCTGTAGTCACTCTGCTATGTTATAGAATACCAGAATTTATTCTTACTATACAACTGTAACTTTGATCTCATAGAAATAAAGAGTAGAATAGTAGTTACCAGAGGTTGAGGAGAGAAAAGGGGATGGAGGATGGAGAGAGGTTGGTCAATGAGTACAATTACTTTAGATTCCACATATGAGTGAGCTCATGCAATATTTGTTTTTCTGTACCTGGTTGATTTCACTTAACAATGTCCTACAGGTTCATCCATGTTGTCACAAATGACAGAAGGTCATTCTTTTTGTAGCTGTATATATTCCATTGTGTATGTTTAGCATGTTTTCTTGATCTATTTGTCCACTGATGAATATTTAGGTCAATTCTATCACTTACATAATGTGAACAGTGCTGCAATAAACATAGAAATGCATATATCTCATTGACTTCTCATTTTATTTATCTGAATATATACCTCACAGTGAGACTGCTGAATCATATAATCATTTTATTTTTAATTTTTTGAGAAATCTTCGTGTTGTTTTCCATAATGTCTGTACTAATTTACATTCCCACTAACAGTGTATGAGTGTTCCTCTTTTTCTTCATCCTCACCAGCATTTGTTATTTTTTATCTTTTTGATAATAGCAATTTTAACAGGTATGAGGTAATATCTCACTGTGGTCTTGATTTCTATTTCCATGATGATTAGTGATGCTAATCATTTTTTGTCAAACATCTACTGGCCATTTGCATGTCTTTATTATGTTGAGTTATATCCCTGCTATACCTAATTCATTGAAATTTTTTATCATGATGGGATGTTGAATTTATGAAATGCTGTTTCTTCATCTATTGTAATAATCATATGTTTTTTGTATCTGATTGTGTTAATGTACTACATTTATTGATTTGCATGTTATAAACCATCTGATATAGGTTATATATTTGTCCCCCCAGTGTCATATTAAAATGTAATTCCTAGTGTTGGAGGTGGGGCCTGGTGAAAGGTGATTAGATCATAGATGTGGATTCCTCATTGACTGGTGATGTGCTATCCTTTTAATTGTGAATGAGTTCTCATGAGATTTGGTTGTTTCCAAGTGTGTGGCACCTCCACTCACTCTCTTGTTCTTGCTCTCACCATGTGATGTGCCTGTTACCACTTCATCTACCACCATGAGTAAATATTCCCTGAGGCTTCCCCAGAAGCTGAGCAGATGTTGGCACCCTGTAGGGCCAATTAAATCTCCTTTTTAAAAAATAAATTACCCAGTCTCAGGTGTTGGTTTGTAGCAATGCAAAAGAGCCTAACACATCATCCTCAAATTCCTGTGATGAATCACATTTGATCATAGTAAGTGATTTTTTAATGTGTTGATGGATTCAGTTTGCTAGCATTTTGCTCAGGATTTTTGCCTCTGTGCTTCAGAGATACTAATCTGTAGTTTTCTTTTACTGTTGTGTCATTATCTGGTTCTGGTGTCAAGGTAATCCTTGCCTGGTAGAATGAGTTAGACATATTCCTTCTTCTTCAATTTAACATAGTAGTTTTAGAAGAATTAGTATTAGTTCTTCGCAAGTTTGGTAGAATTCAGTAGTGAATTTGTCAGATCCTAGGCTTCTCTTTGATGGGATAATTTTTTTTTTTTATTACTGATTGAATCTTGTTACTCATTATTTGTTCAGGTTTTCTATTTCTGTATAATTCAGTGTTGATTCTTTTTTTCTAGCTTCCCAATTTGTTTATGTATAGTTGTTCATAAAAGTCTCATGTATTTCTGTTGACAAATTCTGTGTAATATATCTTTTTTCTTCTCTGATTTTATTTATTTGAATCTTCTCTCTTTTGTTCTTAGTGTAGCTAATTTTTTTTTTTAATTTTCAAACAAAATTGTTTTTCTTTGATGGATTTTTTTGTATTGTTTTAAAATCTCTCTTTTTTTCTTTTCTTTCTTTCTTTCTTTCTTTCTTTTTTTTTTTTTTTTTTGCTGTTGTTGTTTCTGCTGTGATCTTTGTTATTTCTTTTCTTCTACTAATTTTGCATTTGATTTTTCAGAAATTTTCTAGTGCACCAGTTGGTTTTTAATTGAATATCTTTTTACTTTATTGATGTAGGAATTTATTACTCTAGCATTTCCTCTTTGACATGCTTCTGCTATATCCCATAGGCTTTTATTTTCATTATCTCTGGAAATTTTCAGAAATTTCTTTTCTTCATGGGAATACAAGAGCATGCTGTTTTATTTCCATGTATCTGTAAAGTTTCCACCATTCCTTCTGTTATTGATTTCTAGTTTTATTGATTTCTAGCATTATTCCATTGTGTTTAGGAAAAGTACTTGATGTGATTTTTATTTTTGAAAAATGTCTAAGACTTGTTTAATGACTCAGCATAGTCTATTCTAAAAACTGTTCCATGTGCACTTGAAAAGAACATGTATTTTGTAGTTGTTGGATAGAATGTTTTGTAAATATCTGTTAGGTTCATTTGATCTAGACTGCAGTTGAACTCTGATGTTCCTTTGTTGATTTTTCTCTCTGGATCATCCATCCATTGCTGAAAAGGGGAGTGATAAAGTTTTCACCATTATTGTCCTGCTGTCAATCTCTTCCTCTAGGTTAGTATTTGCTTTATATATTTAGGTGCTTCAGTGTCGAGTGCAGGTATACGCACAAATGTTATAACAGCTTTGTCATTATCTAGTAATCTTCTTTGTATTTATTTTACAGTACTTGACTTGAAGATTATTTATGTAAGTACAGCTATTTCTGCTTTTTAAGGGGTGCACATTTGTATAGAATGTGTTTTTGCTTTTCTTCACTTTCAGTCCATTTGTATCTTCATAAATGGAGTGAGTTTCTGTAGGCAGCATATAGTTGGGTGTGTGTGGAGGGGGGGTTGTGTGTGTGTGTGTGTGTGCTGTGTGTGTGTTTAATCCATTAAACAACCCTATGTATCTTAATCAGTGAATTCATTTATATTCAGGGTTATTATTTCTAGGTAAAGAGTTTACTGTCATTTTGTCACTTTTTAAAACTGTTTTGGAGATTCTTTCTTTCATTTTTCTGTCTTTTTTGTGGTTAAGTGATTTTCTCTAGTATGCTTTGGTTCAGCACTTTTTATTTTTAGTGTATTCATTATAAGCTTTTACATTTTAAACCATTCTTTTTCCAAATTTTGAATTTTGGTATGTAAATTTACTTCTTTTTACATGTTCTTTCTCTTAAACAGTAGCTGTTATTATCATTAATTTTTTTTCTTTTAGATACTAAAAGATGAAAGTGATATTATATAAAGATACAAAGTGACATCTATGGTTCCAGCTACTTGGGAGGCTAAGGTGGGTGATTCATTTGAGCCTGGGAAGCAAAGGTTCCAGTGAGCATTTTAGTAATTCTGGTATTGATGAATTCCTTCAGCTTTGGTTTATCTGCAGAAGCCTTTATCTTTTCTTTATGTTTGAAGAATACCTTTGCTTGGTACACTGTTCTTGGTTGGCAGGTTTCTTTCTCCTTCACTACTTGAATATACCATATCATTTTCTCCTTTCCTGCAGGGTTTTTGCTGAAAATCCGCAGAAAGCTGTATTAGGGCCCTGGTTAATGTGATATGTTTCTTTTCTCTTCTTGTTTTCAGTGTTCTTTCTTTATCTCTGATTTTTTTTTTTTATCGTAATTCAATGGGTGTTGGGGAATTCCTTTTGGGTTAATTTGATTGGTAACTTCTGTGTTTCTTATAAGTGGATGTTGTTTTCTATATCTAGATTTAGGAGATTTTTAGTTATGATTTCCTTAAATTTGTGTTTTAGATCTATTCTCCCTTTTCTCATTTGGAAAATCCTATTATGTGAAGGTTAGTTTACTTAATGTCCCACAATTCCTGTAGGTCTTCTTCATCATATATTTTTTTTCTTTTTTCTCCTTTGATTAATTTCATATGTCTGTCTTCAAGTTGTTTCCTCTGATTATGTCTATTGTAAAAGTTTTCTATTGAGCATTTTCAGTTCAGTTATTGTATTCTTTATTTCTAGGATTTATATTTTGGCTTTAAATATGTTTCTTTATTTGTCAAATATCTCATTGTATTTATGGATTGTTTTCCAGATTTTAATTTTCTATTTATATTTTATGTGATTCCCTGACATTTTTAAAGTAGATTATTCTCAATTTGGAATTCAGACATTTTACAGATCAATTCTTCTGTGTCCATTATAGAGCTTTGTTTTTTTTTTGGTGGTGTCATATTTTCCTGATTTTTCATAATCCTTTTATCTTCATATTGATGCCTGGGAATTTGAGGATATGGTCACCTCTTTCTGTTTTTGCAGGTGTTTTTTGTGGTCTTAGATCATTACAACTTAATATCATTACTTAATTGCTGTCCAGCTTTTGACTCCGCTGGGGAGGACTTAGTGTGTATCAGAATTTAAATGCTGCACTGGAGTGAAATCACTGCTCTGCCATTGTTTGTTTTTTGGAAAAGACTTATTGTGAGCACCAGAACTTACTAAACGTTTCAGCTGCTTCTAGAGCAGGGGAAGGTGCCACACAAACACAAAAAAGGACTCAGGCATTTCCAGAGCTCATAACCTCTGCAGTGCTATGAGACTTGACAGTCTCCTCAGCATGGCATTCCTGCTGAGCAAATGCAGAGCAGCTACCAAGATCCACAGGACAGTTGCTGCAACCAGCTCTCCTGATTTTATCTTCAATTCACCCAAGTCATTCAGCCCTCCTGGAACTCTCAGTGTTTTCCACAGGATGAGACCCATATAGGCTTCCCGTGAAGACTCCTCAACTGATAGGGAAATTGAATGTTTATTTTCAACTCCCAATTCCTTCCAATTCAGACATCCTAAATGTATAGAAATTTTCTGTGAGCTGTGTTATGTGGCTTGGGGTAGTGGGTGGTAGATTCTAAAATCATCATTTCTTTTATCAGTCACAGCTTCTCTCATTTCTGCAGCCTCCATCAGTTCCTCTGCTTCTCTCTCAAGTTTTAGTAACTTCAGGGTAGTTTTATTGTCTTTGAATAGTTGCTACTTATACCTTTGTTGGGGAAGGTTAAGTGTCTTCTGTCACCTTGCTGGACAGATTTTGTAAGTGGTGAATATAATGTCAGAGAACTTGAAAAAATATATACTTCTTAGTTGACTAATTTCAATGATTTTGGCTGTACTATAACAAACCGTTTTGAAGTTTACAGTCATTGTATTATGACTGAACTGAATAATTCAAGGGTTTTTGTGGTTTATATTTATTTATTAAAACTATCATTTTGTTCATATATTGTTTTCTTGATTTTGTTTGGTTGTCTACCTGAGTTCACTTATAGCTCATTGAACTTCTTAAAGACTTACAGAGGAAGAAAAGTAGCTCAGAAAGTAGAGGAGTAGAAAGGAGAATCCTGAGGGAAAAAAAAAATAAAAGAAGAAAGTTTTACAAATAAATTGATCCCATAGTGTAGCAATCTTAGAAAATAGGGTTTGGTCTGAAACTATTTCTTGTTCTACCATAATTATTTATATACTACAGTTGAGATAAAACATTATTGAACTTCTACACAGAAACCACCAGTGCTGATTTTTCTAGACATTATAAAGAAAAACACGCTTAGATGGTTCCTATGATCTTGTCATCTATTTCAGTCAATGTTAATATTGAAATCCTTATTTTCAATGTTCTCCCCAAAACAGCTTTGATTTTACATTTATGTTAGGCATGAATTAAAGAAAAAGGACATTCTGTTTATTGGACATGGATGATGAATAAAAATGGTTTTTACAACCCTAAGGCTATTTGTAGAGAAGAGAACTGAATTTGCCGTTTTGCCTGAACAAATTGGTCCCTTTACTCAGTGGGAAATGTGGGCTACCAATGTGATGAGCAAAATAAGGCATATCTATGTTCTAATCCTATCTGTAACACTTACAACTTTGGAGAAGATAGTAATCTTTCTCAACCTGCATTTTTTAATTGATACAAGGAAAGTAATAATATTTTCAGTTGCCTAAAGTTGTTATAAATATTTGTTGAGATAAATGTAAAATATATAGAGAGCTTAAGGTTAAAATCCATTAAATAGATTTTTATTTTTAAGGATGGTATGATTAATTATCTTAATAAACTTAATTTTAATTATTAAAATACAAAAAATGCAGAAAAGAACAATCATTCTTCAAACTCTTATTGTTCAGAATAAATTCTTAAAATCTTGCTGTATTTCCTTTGGATTTTATCATTATGTATTTACTACAAGTGCTATATGATTATTATACAAAGTTCAAATAAGAAAGAAAATATATAATAATAAAATAAAAACAATTTATATCACAGCAGAACAATTATCATTTACTTTAGATTAACCTTATTACTAATAGAGATAGATCTGAAAGATTACATGACGAGAAAGAAGGTAGTCAAGTTTAAAATCCAGGTCAGCTAACATCTGAGCCTGGAGTTCCTCTTTAAAGAACATTTATTCTCAACTTATGATTTCTGAGGAAATTTGGTAATATGTTTCCAAGTTGTGATTTTTATTTGTACATCATGTTATAATGTAGCTATCAGTAACATTGATGTCAATCGTTGCCTTTGGTTTTATAGCCCATTATTTTCGATTACTTGTGTAACTTTTATTTTATGTCTTAATAAAATGAACTTTTACACCTTTAAATTACTATTTTCTTCTTATAGCCAAGAAGTCTTATACTCTAAAAATTTAAAAACTTTCTGAACCAGTTCATTATAATCATCCACTATAAATATTAATCACCAGCCCAAGAATATGTCTTAGTTTATACTGTATTTAGTGCTACGCATGATATCTTTTTTCTTTTTTTGAGATGGAGTCTCACTCTGTCACCCAGGCTGCAGTGCAGTGGCACAATCTTGGCTCGCCACAACCTCTGCCTCTCGGGTGCAAGCAATTCTCCTGCCTCAGCCTCCCTTGTAGCTAGGATTACAGGTGCCCGTCATCATGCCCAGCTAATTTTTATATTTTAGTAGAGACAAGTTTTCACCATGTTGGCCAGGCTGGTCTCGAACTCCTGAGTTCAGGTGATCCACCCTCCTTGGCCTCCCAAAGTGCTGGGATTACAAGAGTGAGCCACCACGCCCAGCCACATAATATGTTTTCAATATTATATATGAAGGAGAAAACACATTTACCAAAATCATATGTTGTAATAAATATTCTTGCTTTGTTTTGTTTTTCTGAAACCTGTGCAAATACCTTAAAAATTTCTAGAGCTTTTGGAATCTGTGTTATCCTTTTTGGCAGAAGTGTCATAATATCATAATTTGCTGTGAAACTGACCACGGGTTTTCTGCAGATGTCATGTTCTGAGCAGAAATGAGAGAAGAGATTGTTTGGTTTAGGCTGTTCTATAAACTCATCACAGCTGAACGAATTTGATCAAAAGTCATGGTTCAAACTCTGTATATGTCATGCAGTAGGTGTTGGATAATATGTGTGCGTGTGTGTGTGTGTGTGTGTATATATATATATCCTTGATTATCCTATGTCATTAATCATACTGTAAGATTTAGAAATGTAAGAAATCTAAAGCAGACCAATTAATTTCTCTCACTGTACATTTAAGCCAACAAAGGCCCAAAGAAACGCATTCCAAAAGAGTAAGGGACACAGCTAGTTAGTGGCAGAACTGGGCTGAAAACCAGAAGGGTATCTTGATATCTAACCAAGCCCTCTTTCTTTTCTCGTTGTTGCTTTAATGACTGCATTTCTCATTTTCTGTCCTTTTCTTTAGACCCAGGCAGAACTTTTCTTAATTAACATTGAAGGATTGACCACTGGGACCGTGCTAGGTGCTATTTTCTCATGTAGTTCTATTTTATGAGGTTTATCTATTTTTTCATCATATTAACTTTAAACCAATCTCTCAAGGTTTTTTAATACTTCTTAGCAAAATTATTGAATACATGGAAATTATTTTTGCAAAAAGTCAACAATTTATTTCAAACAAACACAAGGATAACTCTATATTGAGATGGGTTTTTGCTAAAATTCTATTTTTTTAATACTGGTATCCTTAAGTACATATTATCTAATACATATACATGATGCCAACCAAAGTACTGGAAGCATTTGCTAAAATGCTTCCATAAAATATTTAGTCTTTATTTTTAGAATTTATGTCTGATACAGGGCAAAGTCAGCACTGGAAGATTTCCTCATATTAAAATAAGAGATTTTTTATTATTCAAAGTAAGCTCAATAGAGATCCAGGGAATTTTTCCAAACACAGTAGAAGAAATACTTGATAAATTTTAAACTTCGTTAATTGACAAAGACAATTTGGCAAAAGTTTATAATTAAATTTTTTGGCCAAAAAATAAATACAATTACTATTGTCAGTAACAGCAGCAGTATCATTAAAAATGAATATTTTACGTATCTTTTCAGGACTCAATTATGTTTTATACTTAGAAGCACCTCCTTAGGCAAACTCTGATCGACAATGAATGGCAAATCTCTGCTTTGTTTCGATAACATCACTGAATGTAGCATTGGGAAGAGAGGTGCACAGTTGACTCTTGTGTGCCATTATAAATTGGCTCCAGCAAAACACTGCATAAATAGTAACCTCGCTGTAAATATTATTGAATAACATTATATTAGGATAGTATTCTCGTCATATTTCACATATGAGTTATTTGAACAGACTCTTAATGTCCTTTCAATACAATGGAGAAACACTTATGTTCTAAGAAGGAAAGAGATAATGTAACTGCCCAAGGGGTTTTCCTTGCCCTCTGTCTAGACAGAGCAGATTTATCAAGACAGGGGCATTGTAATAAAGAGTTTAACTCATGCAAAGCCGGCTGTGCAGGAGACCAGAGTTCTATTATTATGCAAATCAGTCTCCCTAAAAACTAGGGGACATAGTTTTTTAAGGATCATTTGGTGGCTAGGGGGTTGGAAAGTGGGGACTTCTGACTGGTGTGGTGAGAGATGAAATCACTGGGAGTCCCAGCTGTCCTCTTGCACTGAGTCAGCTCCTGGGTGGGAGGCCACAAGACCCAATAAGCCATCAAGTACAGTGTCTGTAAAATATCTCAAGCACTGATCTCAGGTTTTACAAAAGTAATGTTATCCTCAGAAGCAATCTGGGGAAGTTCAGATTCTTGTAGCCTCCAGATGCATGACTCCTTAACCACAATCTCTAATCTTGTAGCTAATTTTTTAGCCCCCTGCAAAGGCAATCTAGCCTCCAGGCAGGAAGTGAGTTTATTTTGGGACGGGGCTGTTACCATTTTTGTTCCAAAGTTAAACTATAAACTAAATTCCTCCCAAAAATAGTTCTGCCTAAACCCAGGTATGAATTAGGACAGCATAGATATTAGAAGCAAGATGGAGTCAGGTAGATCTCTTACACTGTCATAATTTTCTCAGTTACAATTTTTGCAAAGGTAGTTTCAATAGGATTTTCCACACTGTATCTCCTGAGTTGAGGGGCTTTGAATATAAAGATGAAAGTAAAGGTTCTTTATTTTTACTCCAAATATAATTTCTTCTGTTTTATGTAATCTACAATATGAACTCTGAATATTTATCATTCTGATGGGCTTTTAAAAGGCAGTGGGGGTGAACAGAAAAGTAAAAGAACCTGTAAGCTTCAAGACAAAATAAGAAACAAACGGCCTGTATTTAATTCATAAATAAGAATGTAACCTCCAACATACCTTCAACAAGCAGGATTCTCCCAGAAAAAAAAAAAAAAAAAATTCTATCATACAAAATCTTTTCTTGTTGCACATATGGAAGATTTTGCAGTTACAGGTACTTTGTTTTCTATTCCATAGAATGTTATCAGTTTTTGGTAGATATATTTAGAACAATAATTATTCAGGTGTGATTTTTGGCTCCAAATTTCACTGTAATCCTCTCAGTGGGTCCGATAAAAAACTTTTTTTCTCAGTAATGATAAGAAAGTGTTTGCCTTTCTCACTGTGTATGTATTTGAATTCATGATACAAGAGCAGTGATATGTAAAATCATTGATGTGTTAACAAGAATTGAGGCAGTGATACCAAATAATTTTTCACACCACACAGGTGGAAAAAAATACCTGTTTCACCTAAGAATGTCTTAGAAAATTATTAATTTTATTAAATCTTTTATTTTGAAAACATGTCTTTTTATACTCTATATGATGAAAATGAGAAATACATATAAAGTGCATTTCTGCTGCCCATCCAAGTACAAAGATTGTATCAAGAAAAGTAATTGTGCAATTGTTTGACTTGTGAGCTGATGTAGCTATCTGTTGTTATTAAATACCATCTTCACTTGAAAGAATGACTGTCAAAGTATTGTTATTCAGAATTTAGTGCTACAGAGTTAAGGAACAGAACTGTTTACTTAAAGGAAAACAGCTCACAGTGTGTGTTGCAAATAATGAAATTTTAATTTCAAAAGAAACAGAATTTTGCAAAACTTTTATCCACCATTATGAGCTTGACAGTTTCTCAGTACAAGCAAATGTTTCTGAGGAGCTCAATGGTGATATTAACATGTGATTATTCACATTAACCCTAGTTAAGTGTATCAACTTTTGTGAAGTCTACACAACTCAGTAAACTGATAATTTTTCAAATGATCAGTGACCTTACACAAATTTCACTTTATATCTAAGATATATCAGTGAAATTAAACAGATTATAAGAAGTTCATTGATACAATTTCCATTCCAAATTGCAACTAATCTTTAAGAAACTACTATTTGTAAAGCTGGGGGTAACATCAAATTGGACTAACTGCAGCAATCATGAGGCTATTAAAATACTCCTCCCTTTTTCAGTTACACATCTATGTGAGTCCAGATTTTCTTCACATACTAAACCAAAACAAAATATCACAACATATTGAATGTAGAATCAGTTGTGAGTTCACATATATATTAAGAGAATGAGAGATTATATACACTGGGCACGAAGAAAGTATAAGACCAGCAAATTCTTTATTTAAAATTTTTTCTTTTGCCCTCAGGTAGATTATATGAAGAATTATAAACCGTATATCTTCCTCTAGAGCTATTGTTACATGTATATTTTTGCATTCATCTTAAGACTTCAGTTTTTTCTTCATGTGTAATGGAATACGTTGAAGGCTCATAATGTGCTAATAGTCAATGTAGTGATTTGTAAACTATATTCTACAACTCATTGGAAAATATAAGAAATAGAGGAATAAAATATTTTGGGCACATTGTCAGAAAACAATTTTATATATTGCATGTGTTTGTTGGTTTTTGCTGATTACAAATCTGTACAGTACTTTGGAGTCTTTTACAATAAGAATACTTATCAGGACTGAAGCAATAGGTTTGATTAAATTGATGAATCTCAAGAACAGTACTTAAAATACAAGAAGATTAGATATTTTGATAACTCAGGTTGCTTAAAATAATAAAACAGCTTTTACATGGAACTTAACTAGAATTTACTGGGAATATTAACATTTATTGTGGAAATTTACTAGGTCAGTCTTCTTACTCAAAGTCATGTTAATGAACAGTGAAATTTAATCCAACAAATATTTATTATGTATATCACAATTAGTGGACTACAGGCTAAGAATTACTGTGAAGTTAACATTTTAAAAAAACAGTGTCCATAATGCAAACGTAAAGGAAAATTTAGGTATACTTTTTTTTTTATTATTAAGTTTGGGGCACAAATAACCTAGAAACATTTCAAATTACTGATTTTATTTCTTAAAGACTCACCTAAGAATCTGTGGGAAAGCATTAGTGCCACTAGTAGGCTGCAATTTGTTTACTTTTTATGATTCATTTATCCCTGCTTATGAAAATGTATTATTAAAATGGAAAATAAAATTCCAAATGCAATTGAGAAAATAAAAATCACTTGAATTTATCTGTCCCTTATATTCCGTCAAAAATTTCCTTGCATAATATGATTTTGACTTCTTCCAAAAAAAAGTCAGAAGGTGAAATAACAGTTGTATAGGTGAATTTATACAAAATATTTTTCATTCAATAAATAGTAGAATACAGTTTAAGTTCAATAACTATTATGTCAATATCTACTTATAATTAAGTTAACAATATTGTTAAACCAGAGTTTTTCTATCAGAAAACTAACTTAAAATTAATTCTAAACAGTATTTTATGCATACATACAATATTTATCATTGACTCTTATGGGCTAAACACTAGGTGTAAGAAGGAGCAGAGAGATGAATAAGAAATTACTTTCCACACAGAGTTAAATATCCAATAAACATGTTCTCTAATTTTTTCTAACAGATTAACATTATCTTGGATTGATGCAGTTGCTCCAAAAGTTAGTTCTTCAAACATACTTTAAAAAATCAGTAATTTTATTTATAGATTTTTAGCAAAGCATTTACTTCTGAACAATGAAAGAAAAATTCTAACAGTGGATATTTTTAGGTCAATAACTATGCAGCTTTTAATCTACTTTCAGGATTTCTAAAATAACAGAAACTATTCTTGGAAAATCCATTATATTTTTCTGTTCACTGAATTTGTTGAATAATGATAAAGGATTAAATTCACTTCAATTTTAACTCCCCCTCTCTTACTTTCAGCCAGAGATGAGAAATCAGAAATAAACATTGAAGTACCTAAAATAATTATCTTCTGTTTCAGTATTTACAAAATCTTTTTTTATTTTTAATTTAATTTTATTTTAGAGACAGGATCTTGCTTTGTTGCAGTGGCATGATCATAGCTCACTGCAGCCTCATACTCCTGGGCTCAAGGGATCCTCCCCTCAGCCTCCTCATTAGCTAGAATTACAGATGTATGCCACTACATCTGGATAATTTTTTAAATATATATATATTTTTTTGCTGAGACAGAGTCTTGACAGTCTGGTTTGAACTCCTGACCTCAAGTGACCCTCTGGCTTTCACCCCACAAAGTGCTAGGATTACAGGTATGAGCCATCATGCCTGCTCCACCACATTTCTTTTAAATTTACCCTTTTACCCAATCTTCCTTTTTAAAAAAAACTATTATCTTATTTACCTTGGGTTTTGTATTTATTCGGTAAATTAAAAATTACTAATTGTAGACTAAGACAAAACAAAGCAAAATAAAAGTCCATAAATCTTTAAAACAATTTGAAATGATTGAAGGACCACACTCTATTTACAGAAACAAATTCCTAGCAAAAATATCTTGAGGAAATTTAGACCTAGTCTTCTTATATTTTTTCTGTTTTAAAAAATATCATGCAAATTTCATCCACATAGGAGTGATAAGACATATTTCACAGATCCCTACTCATTCATTCATTATTAAACATCTACAATGTGGTCAAGAGAGTATAAATTATTAAAAATGAAACATTAATATGAATCAGATGTATTAGTTGCAGCCTCATAACAAAAAGTAGACACTCATTTATTCAAATGTATTGCAAGTATAAATAATGACAAGATCAGGGATATAAGAGATGAAATTCCAGATCTTAAGTTTATTAGCTAGTTTTGAGAGATTTAAATATGCACAATTTTAATATAGTGTGATAAAGTATTGCAAATAGAACAGTGCCTAAATTTCATATAGTTTTTAGGATTTTAGGAAAGCTTCCATAATGTCAGAAATGAGTTTTTTTTTTTTTTTAAATGTAAGAAGCAAATAGCTGTACATTCAAAAAAGTACAATGAATGAAAGAAAGGATTAAGTTCTGGCTGGGCACGGCCGGCCGCTCACGCCTGTAATTGCAACACTTTGGGAGCCCGAGGCGAGTGCATCGCTTGAGGTCAGGAGTTCAAGATCAGCCTGGCTAACATGATGAAACCTTGTCTCTACTAAAAAACACAAGAATTAGCAGAGCACCGTGGCGCACGCCTGTAGTTGCAGCAACTCAGGAGGTTGAGGCACAAGAATCGCTTGAACCCTGGACGTGGAGTTGGCAGTGAGCCGAGATCGGGTCACTGAACTCTAGCCTGGGCAACAGAGCCTCTCAAAACAAAACAAAACAAAACAAAACAAAACAAAACAAAACAAAGAAAGGATTGTCATTTTAAAACGATGGAGAAAATACTCAGTTTTTGAATGAGTGACACTAGAGAAGTCAGACTGCACGGGTGTGAATCTGTATTACATCACCTACTATTCTGAGTGACCTTGAGCAATTAGCCCCGTTCTGGACAGAGTAAGGAAAACAATAGTACTGATATCAAAGACTTATTTTAGAGATTAAATGAGGGGGTAGAGATAAAGTGCTTAAAACTGTGCCCAGAACTCAGCAAGTACTCAATGCATACTATCTATCATTACAAAAACTTATATCGAATATTACTTTCAATTGGAGAAGGGCTGGATTTATTAAAGAATGCACAGATACCTATCACCCAGATTTTTGTTTCTAATGTAATTCTCCAATAAAAATGAACCAAGGCTCCTTGCAGAAACGGCACATTCCAGGACTTAGCAAGAGCAAATAAAACAAACATAAACAAGAAAACCAATAAAATAAAACATAACACCACAATGATGGGGATATGTCAAAGAGACACAGGAGCAATTGAAAGAGTTCCCAATTGTCAAAACTGAGACAATTTGAGCAATACAATGAAGTGTTATTGGATTATAACCCAAAGAATAAAATAAATATCAGGGAGTCCAAACAGATATAAATAAATGAATAAATTAATAAATGGGAGAGAAGAGACAATACTCCCTTGCAGAACAGTTTCAAATAATTTATGTAGATATTTGCCCTCAAGGAGGTGGAAAATGACTCCCACTTCTTTTAGTTTGGATTTTTAAATGGTGACTTTCTTTCATGGAATACAGTATGGGAAGAGGAAAAAAGGAATGACTCTAAAGTGGTGAAACCTGACAAGCACTACCTCAGGTCAACATCAACAGTAATGTCATGTTGGAAATATACACTTTTTATATAATTTGATGAGAATGGCATTTTAGCTCTGTGGCCTTCTTCAAAAGATCACATAACCCCAGTCTCATCAAGGGAAACATTAGATAAACCTCAATAGAGAAACTTAATAAACGTCAAACAAGTCAACTAAGACAAAATCCGAAACTTCTACCAAACGTCTTTCCAAAAAAAAATACCTGTTAGTTGACTCCAATCACATCTCCATTACTCTTCTTGTAAAGTGTGAATCAAGCCCAAACATGTAGCATTTATTGACCAACATAAAAAAAATAAAATCTCTAGACTTTGGAAATGGTCTTTTAAAGATATTTCTATGCCTTGGAGCCATTTGTGACTCAGTGAGAATAAGTTATGTTTATGGGTAAAAGAATGAGTGAGAATAGTAGTGCATATAAAAAACAAAAGAAATAGCAGATGAAGAAAGTTGAAAATGGGAACCCAGCAAAAAAATAAATACTAAATCAGGGCAAGTAGATTAAAATGTGCACAAGTACAAAAATGGATAACCTGCTATGATATGGTATTTTTAGTTCCAATTGTCTTAATTTTGCCAGTGTGTGTGTGCATGTGTGGAGGGTGCAGGTTGCTGTTGCTGTTTCACATATAATAATGACAAAAGATGTGCCTCTAATGTTTTCAATTACTTGAGGACTAATTTTAAAGACTGCAGTTGGATGCTATTGTAAGTGATCTGTGTTACGTATTTCTTTAGTATCCATTATAAACTAAATGCCATTTGAAGACTTAAAGGTGAAAGTTCCTGAATTCATGTATTTTCTTGGTCTTCTGAAGCACCAGAATTTTTTAAGAACAGAAAAGTAAACATTGATTTGCACCTCTTGAACCCTGCACTTGAATACAGGTAAGTTCAGTTAATGGCATCTCAGCATGCTGCATGTCATGTGCAAGTCATATGACATAACTTAAGGTGTGTGTGTTTGAAATATACCGATATAAGAGAGCTTTTGAAAGTTTGTTGACAGCCTGCTTAAAATCATTTCCAAGAGAGAAACGTTTCTCAAAAAATATTCTAAGTAAGTAGAAATAAAGGGACACTTATTCAAAGGCAGGAAGCTGTGTAAAATGCTCTGTCCTCTATCCATCTCTTGTAACCCACAAAGCACCTTAGTTTAGAAAAGGCTGCAATGAAGACACTAGCTTTCCTTTTTAATTTTTACTGTAGTCGTTTCATGAACTTATTTGGCATGTTTTACAATTTTTTTGTAAATAATAATATCTAGAGGAACTATGTTCCACCGTTCACAACTTTGGAAAGCATTACTTTTATTATGCAGTGGAAAAAATATAAGAAATAAGCTGAAGCCAGTGTTCTAGGGCCAGCGATGCGTTTGCCAAATCGTGCAAACTTGGGCAAATCCTTGAAGGCTTCTGTGTTGTTTCTTCATCACACATTACCTTAGATATAGGATTTTATTTAGGAATACCTTTTGTTCAGAGTTGCATTGTGCAATGTAATCTCATAATGGAGAAAACTCCCATTTACTCTTCACGTTATCGGCCACAATGTTTATGGATCTTATGCACCAGTACTACTTATTAATTAATTTATCTATTTTAATAGCAGGACCAGCATGGACACCCAACTTATATTTTAGGAATATGGAATTCACAACAATATCCAAAACCTATTATATCACTGTCAGTTTATTAATGAAAATATATCAACATCAAATTTTTTGAAAAAGAGTAAACTTAAGAATAAGGAACACAGACTATATTAAATAAATATATTCACTGTAATTATATTATTACGTTGCAAACAACCCAACTTCAGAAAGACCAATGTGAGGCCAAGGGATGGAACTTTAAGAAGTGTTGCTTCTCCAAATATAGGTATTTCTAAATTCTCATAAAATTCTTGATTATAATATTCTATATTTGAAATATTTCTAGTATTTATTAATAGCACTTTATGTTTCTATTTACAAGTGAAATAAGGAACATAGTAATTCTAACCTTTTAGTTTAATTTAGTTCTATTTAGCCAAGGATTAAGAGGCTGTACGCATTAAATCCTTCATGTCTGTCTTATTAGAATTATGTGTTGGTTACAACAGCTTAAACATTTGAGATATTATAGCATTAACTGTAAGCCCAGAATGGTTTTCCTTCCTTCTCTCTCTCTCGCTCTTGGTTGCTGACTTTTAGTTAGGTGCATGGACCATGGCTGCCAAATTTACTCATAACCTTGGTCACATGACTAAGTCTGGAAAAATGATATTTGAGTAAAGTCAGGCATGTGATTTGTAGGTCACCTCTTTAAAAATGAAGCCTCTTAGCCAGGCATAGAGGTGTGCACTTGTAGTCCCAGCTATTCAGGGGGCTGACACAGAAAAATTGCTTGCACCCAGGAGTTTGGAGACGCAGTAAACTACGATTATGCTGCTGCATTCTGGCCTGGGTGACAGAGCAAGACCCTGTCTCAATAAATAAGTAAGTAAGTAAGTAAGTAAATAAATAAATAAATAAATAAGTAAATAAAATGAAGCCTTTTGCCTTAGGCTTCCTCTTTTCTTCTTCCCACTGGCAGACTGGATATAGCAGTGGCTAGCTTCAACCATTGAGACAAGGACAACTCTGAAATGGCATAGTAAGAAAATCAAAGAAGTACAGGTCTTTCAATGGCCTTATAGAGCAGAGCTGTTCTGTTTTGTGCCACTCAGCTCTGTCTCATGAGAGAGAACTGTATTTATGATTTATTTAAGCCACTATATTTTGGAGTATGCTTACTACAGCATCTTAACTTTAACTAATATAGGTATTTAAATAGCAAATAGTTTCAGTCATTGTAAACAAAATGAAAGAAAAATGGAAGATAGAAAAAAATCACTACTATTTAAAAGTTCAATTTATTAGGTTTATACATTTTTTTAGCTTAATTTGTGAATTTACTGAAAATAGATGCATTTTGTGATTAGGAATTTAAAAATTTGATTGGAATTTGATTAGCAATCTTGTTTAAGAATGTAAAAATGTATGAATTAGTTAATCCAAAATAGTATTTAAGGCCAGAATAAGCAGATACGGCAGTTAAAATATCCATTTCAGCCAGGCGCAGTGGCTCACGCCTGTAATCCCAGAACTTTGGGAGGCCGAGACGGGCAGATCACGAGGTCAGGAGATCAAGACCATCCTGGCTAACACGGTGAAACCCTGTCTCTATTAAAAAAATACAAAAAACTAGCCGGGCGAGGTGGTGGGTGCCTGTGGTCCCAGCTACTCGGGAGGCTGAGGCAGGAGAATGGCGTGAACCCGGGAGGTGGAGCTTGCAGTGAGCTGAGATCCGGCCACTGCACTCCAGCCTGGGCGACAGAGCGAGACTCTGTCTCAAAAAAAAAAAAAAAAAAAAAAAAACATATATATATATATATATATATATATCCATTTCAGGTAGCTATTTTATTAACAAAGGTGCATGTTAAAATTATAATTATGGAATAATATTAGTTATTCTTAATAGGAGCCAAATAATATATTTTTATACAAACTCCCTCCTACATGAAAATAGATTTTTAGATTGTGTCTTTTGTGAAACTAATTTATTTAATGTAAATAAATTGATGTATTTACTATTATGTGCCACCAATATTCATAGTCCAAATATTGTTACACTTGGATTTGTGACCAGATTATTGTTCACACATAAACTGGGGTTTTGCTTCTAAAGACGCGTTGTGGTTGTGCAAGTCTATGAGAAGTTATTCATGGACAGACATTTAACAATCTGCTTAAGCAAAGCACTAAATGTGAGATTTCTGGGTAACCCATCCTGGGTGGGGAAAACATAAATGATAATTTCACTAACTTTAAACAAAGATTCTTTGTGGGCAATATTACACCAGTATTTTTTTTTCCCCCAACTGATAAATGCAACAATTAAGAAGTGTACATGGAAACACATAAACATATAAATATGACATTATTTCTGGTTGAATGTAACAGGAGAGTTTGACTTTCAATACTCTACCTAGGATAGCTACATAATTTATTGGGCCTATTTCGGGACTGTGATAGCAGAATATTAAACAAAACATTGGACTCTTCTAAGCATGGGACTCTGTATAAGTACACAGGTCATATATCCATGAAGCTAGCCCTGAATTTTTCTATATTCACATATAAATAGTGGAATTCATTGTTCAGAAGAATATCTTTCTATTGCAGCCACAAAGGGAATTCTGACTTTCTTCCCACTTGTCAATCACAGTGTGCCCTTAAGCCCAAGAGGGTCTGAAGGGACCAAGCCTTGGGCTAGATCTAGAGAGAAGGCAGATGTTTTCCCTATGCTTCCACAAAGAAAATGGTTCTACTTTATGGGCTAAATAGTGTGGGCTAAAGGGAGAGAAGTATTTCTCCTCTCTATTTACAAATTTTTGTCCACTTAACACACTGGGTTTGGTAGTAAATTTGTTTCTTTCCTGGGCAGGGGAAATTCCTGGTCAGTCCCAGGAGTGCTAAAGTTAGAAGGTTGGGGGCTGGAGTTATGGCATGGTATTAATTTTGTTCTCCCATCTCCAAATTCTCAGTCAATTGGGTAATTTAGAAAAAAAAAAAAAAAAAAAAAAAAAAGGAATCCAAATATCAGTTTCTGTGTATACTACTAGTAGAAGTCTATTGAAGGACTTGGTTTAAACTGAAGGTCAAAGTTAGGTTTTATACTGTCCACATCCGACTCCACCCCTGCCCCACCAAATTCACCTCTGGACATGAATGTGGGAAAATTTGGGTCTCCATAGCAGACACTTTCCAAACCAGCCATATAAAAGAAATTGTCTTGTCTCATTCTATGTTCTAAAACTATGTTCTAAAACAAGAGATTTGTGATATTAACAAAGAAAACTGTGGACACAGTTATAGCTGACTTAAATAATGTTGCTGTTATTGAGACAAGCCTATCAAAATGAATGGAAGAATGAAATCATCTTTCCATTAAAAAGGCTAAAGTTCCAATTTGATAGGATAGTAGGAATCTGAAGAGAAAAAAAATGACTACTAAATTCTTTCTATGTCACATAGCTCCAGCATCTTGGCAGGCATCTGAGTACAATGGAGAAAGAAGCCTTTACTTTCCTTTCTTTTCCTTTCCTTCAACTCTGCCGTGGTAGCACAAAAATAGCAGCTATAGATAACATGTAAACAAATAAATGTTATTTCAAAAAATGGGGACATTAGTGGAGCAAGATGACTGAATAGGAACAGCTCCAGTCTCCAGCTCCCAGCGCGAGCGACACAGAAGACAGGTGATTTCTGCATTTTCAACTGACATACTGGGTTCATCTCACTAGGGAGTGCCGGACAATCTGTGCTGGTCAGCTGCTGCAGCCCGACCAGCCAGAGCTGAAGTAGGGCCAGGCATCCCCTCACCAGGGAAGTGCAAGGGGGAAGGGAATCCCTTTTCCTAGACAGGGGAACTGAGACACACAACACCTGGAAAATCGGGTAACTTCCACCCCAATACTGCGCTTTACCAAGGGCCTTAGCAAACGGGCACACCAGGATATTATATCCCATACCTAGCTGGGAGGGTCCCACACCCACGGAGTCTCCCTCATTGCTAGCACAGCAGTCTGCAATCTAATGGCAAGGCAGCAGCAAGGCTGGAGGAGGGGCGCCCACCATTGCTGAGGCTTAAGTAGGTAAACAAAGCCAATGGGAAGCTCGAACTGGGTGGAGCTCACAGCAGCTCAAGGCTGCCTGCCTGTCTCCGTAGATTCCACCTCTGGGGACAGGACACAGCTAAACAACAACAACAACAACAACAACAACAACAGCAACAATAAAAGCAGCATAAACCTCTGCAGACGCAAACGACTCTGTCTGACAGCTTTGAAGAGAGCAGTGGATCTCTCAACACACAGGTTGAGATCTGAGAAGGGACAGACTGCCTGCTCAAGTGGGTCCCTGACCCCGGAGTAGCCTAACTGGGAGACATCCCCCACTAGGGGCAGACCGACACCCCACACCTCACAAGGTGGAGTACACCCCTGAGAGGAAGCTTCCAAAGCAAGAATCAGACAGGTACACTCACTGTTCAGCAGTATTCTATCTTCTACAGCCTCTGCTGCTGATACCCAGGCAAACAGGGTCTGGAGTGGACCTCAAGCAATTTCCAACAGACCTACAGCTGAGGGTCCTGACTGTTAGAAGGAAAACTAACAAACAGGAAGGACACCTACACCAAAACCCCATCAGTACGTCACCATCATCAAAGACCAGAGGCAGATAAAACCACAAAGATGGGGAAAAAGCAGGGCAGAAAAGCTGGAAATTCAAAAAATAAGAGCATATCTCCCCCTCCAAAGGAACACAGCTCATCACCAGCAATGGATCAAAGCTGGACGGAGAATGACTTTGATGAGATGAGAGAAGAAGGCTTCAGTCCATCAAATTTTTCAGAGCTAAAGGAGGAATTATGTAACCAGCGCAAAGAAACTAAAAATCTTGAAAAAAGAGTGGAAGAATTGATAACTAGAATAATTAACCCAGAGAAGGCCTTAAATGAACTGACAGAGATGAAAACCATGACACAAGAAATACGTGACAAATGCACAAGCTTCAGTAACTGACTCGATCAACTGGAAGAAAGAGTATCAGCGATTGAGGATCAAATGAATGAAATGAAGTGAGAAGAGAAATCTAAAGAAAAAAGAAGAAAAAGAAATGAACAAAGCCTGCAAGAAGTATGGGATTATGTAAAAAGACCAAATCTATGTCTGATGGGGGTGCCTGAAAGTGAGGGGGAAAATGGAACCAAGTTGGAAAACGCTCTTCAGGATATCATCCAGGAGAACTTCCCCAACCTAGTAGGGCAGGCCAACATTCAAATTCAGAGAATGCCACAAAGATATGCCTCGAGAAGAGTAACTCCAAGACACATAATTGCCAGATTCACCAAAGTTGAAATGAAGGAAAAAATCTTAAGGGCAGCCAGAGAGAAAGGTCGGGTTACCCACAAAGGGAAGCCCATCAGACTAACAGCAGATCTCTCGGCAGAAACTCTACAAGCCAGAAGAGAGTGGGGGCCAATATTCAACATTCTTAAAGAAAGGAATTTTAAACCCAGAATTTCATATCCAGCCAAACTAAGTTTCATAAGTGAAGGAGAAATAAAATCTTTTACAGATAAACAAATGCTTAGAGATTTTGTCACCACCAGGCCTGCCTTACAAGAGACCCTGAAGGAAGCACTAAACATGGAAAGGAACAACCGGTACCAGCCATTGCAAAAACATGCCAAAATGTAAAGACCATCGAGGCCAGGAAGAAACTGCATCAACTAATGAGCAAAATAACCAGTTAATATCATAATGGCAGGATCAAGTTCACACATAACAATATTAACCTTAAATGTAAATGGACTAAGTGGTCCAATTAAAAGACACAGACTGGCAAACTGGATAAAGAGTCAAGACCCATCAGTCTGCTGTATTCAGGAGACCCATCTCACATGCAGAGACATATATAGGCCCAAAATAAAGGGATGGAGGAAGATCTACCAAGCAAATGGAGAACACAAAAAAGCAGGGGTTGTAATCCTAGTCTCTGATAAAACAGAATTTAACCATGAAAGATCAAAAGAGACAAAGAAGGCCATTACACAATGGTAAAGGGATCAATTCAACAGGAAGAGCTAACTCTCCTAAATATATATGCACCCAATACAGGAGCACCCAGATTCATAAAGCAAGTCCTTAGAGACTTACAAATAGACTTAGACTTCCATACAATAATAACGGGAGATTTCAACACCCCACTGTCAACATTAGACAGATCAACGAGACAGAAAGTTAACAAGGATATCCAGGAATTGAACTCATCTCTGCAGCAAGCAGACCTAATAGACATCTACAGAACTCTCCACCCCAAATCAACAGAATATACATTCTTCTCAGCACCACATCACACTTATTCCAAAATTGACCACATAATTGGAAGTAAAGCACTCCTTAGCAAATGTAAAAGAACAGAAATTATAACAAACTGTCTCTCAGACCACAGTGCAATCAAACTAGAACTCAGGACTAAGAAACTCAATCAAAACCGCTCAACTACATGGAAACTGAACAACCTGCTCCTGAATGACTACTGGGTACATAACAAAATTAAGGCAGAAATAAAGATGTTCTTTGAAACCAATGAGAACAAAGATACAACATACCAGAATCTCTGGGACACATTTAAAGCAGTGTGTAGAGGGAAATTTATAGCACTAAATGCCCACAACAGAAAGCAAGAAAGATCTAAAATGGACACTCTAACATCAAAATTAAAAGAACTAGAGAAGCAGGAGCAAACACATTCAAAAGCTAGCAGAAGGCAAGAAATAACTAAGATCAGAGCAGAACTGAAGGAGATAGAGACACAAAAAACCCTCCAAAAAATCAATGAATCCAGGAGTTGGTTTTTTGAAAAGATCAACAAAATTGACAGACTGCTAGCAAGACTAATAAAGAAGAAAAGAGGGAAGAATCAAATAGACGCAATATAAACTGATAAAGGGCATATCACCACCGACCCCACAGAAATACAAACAACCATCAGAGAATACTATAAACACCTCTACGCAAATAAACCAGAAAATCTAGAAGAAATGGATACTTTCCTGGACACTTACACTCTCCCAAGCCTAAACCAGGAAGAAGCTGAATCCCTGAATAGACCAATAGCAGGCTCTGAAATTGAGGCAATAATTATTAGCCTACCAACCAAAAAAAGTCCAGGACCAGATGGATTCACAGCTGAATTCTACCAGAGGTACAAGGAGGAGCTGGTACCATTCCTTCTGAAACTATTCCAATCAATAGAAAAAGAGGGAATCCTCCCTAACTCATTTTATGTGGCCAACATCATCCTGATACCAAAGCCTGGCAGAGACACAACAAAAAAAGATAATTTTAGACCAATATCCCTCATGAACATCGATGCAAAAATCCTCAATAAAATACTGGCAAACCGGATCCAGCAGCACATCAAAAAGCTTATCCACCATGATCAAGTGGGCTTCACCACTGGGATGCAAGCCTGGTTCAACATACGCAAATCAATAAACATAATCCAGCATATAAACCGAACCAAAGACAAAAACCATGTGATTATCTCAATAGATGCAGAAAAGGCCTTTGACAAAATTCAACAGCCCTTCATGATAAAAACGCTCAATAAATTCGGTATTGATGGAATGTATCTCAAAATAATAAGAGCTATTTATGACAAACCCACAGCCAATATCATACTGAATGGGCAAAAACTGGAAGCATTCCCTTTGAAAACTGGCACAAGACAGGGATGCCCTCTCTCACCACTCCTATTCAACATAGTGTTGGAAGTTCTGGCTAGGGCAATCAGGCAAGAGAAAGAAATAAAGAGTATTCAGTTAGGAAAATAAGAAGTCAAATTGTCCCTGTTTGCAGATGACATGATTGTATATTTAGAAAATCCTATTTTCTCAGCTCATAATCTTCTTAAGCTGATAAGAAACTTCAGCAAAGTCTCAGGATACAAAATTAATGTGCAAAAATCACAAGCATTCTTATTTACCAGTAACAGACAAACAGAGAGCCAAATCATGAATGAACTTCCATTCACAATAGCTTCAAAGAGAATAAAATACCTAGGAATCCAACTTACAAGGGATGTAAAGGACCTCTTCAAGGAGAACTACAAACCACTGCTCAGTGAAATAAAAGAGGACACAAACAAATGGAAGAACATACCATGCTCATGCATAGGAAGAATCAGTATCATGAAAATGGCCATACTGCCCAAAGTAATTTATAGATTCAATGCCATCCCCTCAAGCTACCAATGAGTTTCTCCACAGAATTGGAAAAAACTACTTTAAAGTTCATATGGAACCAGAAAAGAGCCCGTATTGCCAAGACAATCCTAAGCCAAAAGAACAAAGCTGGAGGCGTCACGCTACCTGACTTCAAACTATACTACAAGGCTACAGTACCCAAAACAGCATGGTACTGGTACCAAAACAGAGCTATAGACCAATGGAACAGAACAGAGTCCTCAGAAATCATACCACACATCTACAGCCATCTGATCTTTGACAAACCTGAGAAAAACAAGAAATGGGGAAAGGATTCCCTATTTCATAAATGGTGCCAGGAAGATTGGCTAGCCATAAGTAGAAAGCTGAAACTGGATCCTTTCCTTACTCCTTATATGAAAATTAATTCAAGATGGATTAGAGACTTAAATGTTAGACATAATACCATAAAAACCCTAGAAGAAAACCTAGGTAATACCATTCAGGACATAGGCATGGGCAAGGACTTCATGTCTAAAACACCAAAAGCAACAGCAACAAAAGCCAAAATTGATAAATGGGATCTAATTAAATTAAAGAGCTTCTGCACAGCAAAAGAAACTACCATCAGAGTCAACAGGCAACCTACAGAATGGGAGAAAATTTTTGCAATCTACTCATCTGACAAAGGGCTAATATCCAGAACCTACAAAGAACTCAAACAAATTTACAAGAAAAAAACAACCCCATAAAAAGTGGGCAAAGGATATGAACAGACATTTCTCAAAAGAAGACATTCATACAGCCAACAGACACATGAAAAAATGCTCACCATCACTGGCCATCAGAGAAATGCAAATCAAAACCACAATGAGATACCATCTCACACCAGTTAGAATGGCAATCATTAAAAAGTCAGGAAGCAACAGGTATTGGAGAGGATGTGGAGAAATCGGAACACTTTTACACTGTTGGTGGGATTGTAAACTAGTCCAGCCATTATGGAAAACAGTATGGCGATTCCTCATGGATCTAGAACTAGAAGTACCATATGACCCAGTCATCCCATTACTGGGTATATACCCAAAGGATTATAAATCATGCTGCTATAAAGACACATGCACACATATATTTATTGTGGCACTATTCACAATAGCAGACTTGGAATCAACACAAATATCCATCAGTGACAGACTGGATTAAGAAAATGTGGCACATATACACCATGGAATACTATGCAATCATAAAAAAGGATGAGTTTGTGTCCTTTGTAGGGACATGGATGCAGCTGGAAACCATCATTCTCAGCAAACTATCGCAAGAACAAAAAACCAAGCACCGCATGTTCTCACTCATAGGTGGGAACTGAACAATGAGATCACTTGGACTCGGGGAGGGGAACATTACAGCGGGGCCTATCATGGGGAGGGGGGAGTAGGGAGGGATTGCATTGGGAGTTATACCTGATGTCAATGACAAGTTGATGGGTGCTGACGAGTTGATGGGTGCAGCACACCAACATGGGACAAGTATACATATGTAACAAAACCTGCACGTTATGCCCATGTACCCTAGAACTTAAAGTATAATAATAATAATTAAAAAAAAATACATTAAGGAGCAACAAGACGTAGTCCACACAAGCAATGAAAGCCAGAAGACAAGAGAAGGATGAAGATAAATGCCAAAATTAAATAACTGGTAGTCTAGAATTCTACATCCAGTGAAAATACCCTTACAAATGAAGGTTAACAAATATGTCAGGTGAATAAAAACTAAGTGAATGTGTTGTCAAAAAAAAAAAAAAAAAATGAGTTGCAGGCCACAGTTTGCTGATCCTTGTTCTAGAACTATTAAATGAGTCAATTTAGTGAATGTTTTCCTAGGATTTAGAATACATTCAGTTGTGAATTTTCTTCATATTTAGTGAGCTTAATTTTGTAAATCATGAAATTAAAATTATCAAATAAGAAAATTGTCATACATTTTGAAGAGTTGTATTTGATACAAAGTATTTTTTAAGAATTAAAAAAATGGGGAAGAGTGAAGAAAATAACCAGAATTTAAGTTTTAATTATGCCAGGCATTTTGGCTTAGAAACCATTTAGAAATTGAGTTCCATCAGGAAAATAGTTGGTTTAATGAATTAGAGCATTAACACTAAGAGCCTTAGGTTCATGCCTTAACTGTTATTACTCTTGCCATTTGCAAAACTTGCTTAGGGCTTCATTTTTGAGACTAACGAAGAAAGGATTTAACTCCATTGCTTCCGCTGACATTAATGGAATCCATTCATCTACCTTGCCATGCCCTGCCTAGAAATTTACACTTTCAGGCTTATATTTACAACTTTAAGTATTGGCTGTGAGCTTGCCTTAGGGGAAACAAACAAACAAACAAACAAACAAACAAACAGACAAAAACTGAATTTAGTAACTCTGATTATTTAAAAGTAATTTCCATGAAAATGTGATGTATTAGTTTCTTATTCATAAGATACACTTCCTGGACATAGTTTCTCTTATTCAGACTTTAACCTTCAAGACCAAATGCGACACAGAAGGAGTCAAATTTTCCTTTGGTGCTAATCTCCATTCTTCCCTTCTACAAGAAACACTAGTTCTTTCATTTTAAAAAGTTGAACTGTACAAAATGTTAGCTAAATAAATTTTTTAAGGTTTCAATTAAAACAAATGCATGTCAGAAACAACTTGAAGAATCCATATTCTAAATATAGAACCGCATTTTCTCATTAAATTTCTGTATCTATATCAAACTGGCAATGTTAGATAAATTCCAACTTAAGTAGATGTTATAAGTAGAGAATTTTTAAAGGGGTAAAAACAATGTTTACTTCTGAAAGAACACATGGAATAGCTGAAAGGAAAGACAGTAGTTTAAGGAAGCCCAGGTACAGAAGGAGACAAATATTGCTTAATCTCACTTCTACGTGGAACTTTCAAAGGTTCTATCTCACAGTAGTAGAGAGTAGGGCTGGACAGTGGCTTCATGCTGTAACCTAGCACTTTGGGAGCTGAGCAGGAGATCACTTGAGCCAGCGGAGTTCAAGACCAGCCTGGGGCAATCTAGCACAGACCCTTCTCTGAAGCGAAGAAGAAAAGAGCCGAAGCAGAGGCGCGGAAATGGAAATGAACACTAGTAGTTACCAGGGGCCGTGGTGGACAGTGTGAACGGGGGTTGGGAAGATGTGTTTAGTTGGTCAGTAGAAGATGGAGGCTATATTCAAGCGATTATGTATAGCCCATGACACTAAAATTAATGCTGATAAATTGTTACTCTAAAAATGCTACGAGAGGGCGAATACTCAATTTGCATCAACCAAACACTTGATACCTATGCTCTCGCCGGTCATTTATATTTAATTAGTAGATTTAACCATTCCCACAACTCTATATGTACGTTTCCAACATTTGGTTGCATGAAAAATATATACCATTTTAGCTTATCCACTTGAAATCTTAATTTCCAAAAAGAAAATGTTCTTCAAAGCCCTCTATCCGAACCTAAAAGCAGGATTTGGGCAGCTTGAGCTATGTGTCGGGTGGGGGAATGGGGGTCACTGTAATGGGTGTGAGATTTTATCTGTTGTGTTCTAAAATCGATTGTAGTGATGATTGTAATTCTTGTGATACCACTCAAACTCTGAACTTACCTTTGTTACATGATGACACGTGGATATGACTTATACCCAAATATTCCGTATTATCGGTTGGTGGCTCACGCTGTACATCCCAGAACTTTGGGCGATGATCGGTGGACCGTTCGGGATCAGGATGTTACGGAGGATCGAGACCATCCTGGCCAACACTGGTGAACACCCTGTTTCGAACACTAAAAATACAAAAAACTTAGCGGGCGGGGCATGTGTGCCTGTATCCCAGCTACTCAGAGGCTGAGGCAGAGAAATGCTCAACCGGGAGGAGCAGAGGTTTGCCGTGAGCTCGAGATCATACACTGCATTCCAGCCTAGGCAACCGGAGCTAGACTCCATCTCAAAAGAGGAAAAAAAAAAAAAAAAAAATACTATATATATTATATCTACACACACACCATCTTGAGATGTTGTTCTTTAAACATATACTTTTGGCCAACCCACTTACCATTGCATAGATCATAACCCTGCTCGTAAACTGTACCAAACAAGTCCAGTGCACATTATAATTTACAAGCATTCATGTGATTAAAAAGCTTAAAAATTTGTAAACTTGATGTAGGTTTTAAAAGTCACGGTGGCATACAATGGATGTGTAACAATTCTTTGCTACCATTTAGGTGAATATTTCAGTTGATTACACCTTTGTGCTTGGTGATTTTGTCATTTTTCTCAATAAAATAGAAGCATTCAACACTGAATATACATAGTTAGACTCTAATACATAGATTAGCCATTCATTTTGTATCTTTGGTTCATCGTAGGTAATTTCCTGTCTATATGAGTGTAGAAAATTAACACTCAATTTTAATCCTGTTGCAAACTTCAAATAATGGTGGAAGGTAGAATCTTTAAGGGAACATATCAATATTAAAATGTAAAATAGTCTGAGTTGAATTGTGGCTCAGCAGGATTACCAGACTTAAAATTTGTCGATTTATATCTCCTCTGCTAAAAATGTCAATGTTAAGTTTGTAAAATTTGAGAGTAGAACAATAAGAGCTAATGTTACATGTCCTAAGTGCCTTCTGAAAGAAATACATACTCTTAACTTTTACCCTGTAGTCTGTGATTAGCATATCTATCTGTAATAATCAGAGCCATTTGTTTCAAAGGCAACAATGTTGACTGTGGTGAACATCTCTGCCAGTCTGCAGAGATTTTAGTCATACTCCATCCATATAGTGTGTAAGATAATACATAGTTATTATTCAGGAGCCATTTGGATGAAGAAATAAGTTGCTTGAAGAAAATAAAGCCATAAAGTTCACTTCTAAATTGTAAAATAATAATTGAAGGCTGGCCCTTGCATTTGAAAATACTAAACATAATTCATTTAGATTCAGCCTACATGTCGCAAAGACCCTCCCATCCAAGTCTTAATCACAAGGCCTCCAGAAAAACTGAGCAAGTATTTAGAAAATGGAAGCAACAGCTTACACGATATCATTTTAATGGGTTTATAAAAGCTCACATCTCTAAGAGACTTTTTTTGCTCAAGAAAATGTCATGGAGATGTATGTCTCAAACAGTGTTTATGAACAGTATAGTTATTCATAGTTTTCTTTACACAATTCCTATGGTCTGTGTGTCAAACTGCCTGCATGCATTTATGATGGCTTCCTGCCATATGAAATCTGGCTGACTTAATGTATATGAACTTGTGTTATGCATAGAGCTTTCATACACCAACTCACTCAGAAGTATCCTTGATGTAAAATAATTTTTATGTAGTTATTCAATTGAAGTTTGTAAAAAGAAAATGTAGATGCTTTTAAATCAGGCATAGGTTGAAAGTAAGCTCATATCTGTGATTATCTCATTAAGCTGCTTGTCTTATTGATAGAATTGAGAAATTGAATTATGAAAATTTAAAAAAATATAAAATATGTTTATTTGAGTGGAAATGTATTGATAATCCACCTTAAGTAAAACAGAAAATAAGAGACAGAAACAGCTTGAACCCAGGAGGTGGAGGTTGCAGTGAGCCAAGATCCGGCCACAGTACTCCACCCTGGGAGATAGAGCAAGACTCCCTCCCAAAAAAGAGAAAAAAAAAAGAGACAGAAACAATGCAGCAGAGAAAACAGTCTAGCATTTTTATGGCTAGGATGTACTTCCAGAGAGTATTATTTGAATAACTTGTCTCCCTGACATTTACAAGAAAATAATTTAGCCAAGTAACCTCATTGTTAAGGGGTAGAACCCCTTGAAATCTTAGACAAATTAAATTTTGATACTTCTAACATTTCTTAGATATATAAAAATTTAATATTTATCAGATTTATTTAAATTTCTTCTCATGTTTGCCATCATTAACATTGTGGTAATAATATCCTACCTGATTAACATAGTTGTATAGCTTAATACAGATATGTAAAGTCATTGTCACAAAGCCTAACACACAGTAAGCTCTGTCTAAATGTTTTTATGTTAATTACTAATGAAGTTCACACCTAAGAAAGGCATTTTTTCAAAAAAAGAGTTTTGCCTTTGCGTCCTTTCATTTCTCTTATCAGTTTTCTCTCTTCTCTTCTTTATCCCTCAATCAATTTCTCTTGACAATTTCACACTGATTTCAAGATCTTGTTGTCAGTCCCCTTTCATCCAGTAAGATTCTTTCCTAAGAAGCTTTCTCATATTGAATATGTCTTATCACTGTATATTACATAAAGTACAATGCCTGATGATGCCTCATCATTCTTATATTATTTTAACAACTGTCAAGATTTTTGAAGTAGAAGACATATCCTTCCATTCACATTTACAACGTTCATGTAATTATGCTTGTCAGAGATTTAACACAGTTGACTACCCATTTCTTCCTATTACACATCATTTTTTTTTTTATCTTCACTGGTCACTCCTCTTTAGTTCCCATAGTTTGTTCTTCCTACTTGAGTAAATGTTTAAATGATGGACTTCTTCAGGTCCTGGTGCTGGATTCTTCTCTATTCTCTTTCTTTAGTCCCTTCTAGGAACTTCCATTTCCAAACCAAAATTTCTAACCTATCCTAGATAATCCTGGACTCAAGCCTTCCACTGCAAATTTAGCATAACTAAAATAAAAAAATTTATTCCTGCAAACTTCCCCTTGCTCAGTTGTCACATCTTTGCCCATAGAACATTTTAAAAATATTACCTTAAAATTAAATTTTTAAAAAGTTAGAATTTTTAAAATGATAACTTTCACCCAAATTCTTGCTAATGAAGTATCTTGATATAACCCCTGCTTCCCTCTTTTTCAATGACTCTTATAAATGTACCTAGACAATCCATTACTGCTTTTCTAACTTAATATGTTGAATTATGATAACTGATGTAATCCACTTCAAATTTCTTTGACTTCATTTTTTTCCTTTCATATATCCCTTATAGCTAGGGATAACCATATAATTCATATGTGAACAAAGAGACTTAACCACAAGTCAACTGTCTCATACTGACATACTGCTCATTTAAATTAAGTAATGTGGATGTACTAAATAAAAATTATTATTATGTAATGGTTAGGTTAGTTATTATACTGAAATCAAACAATTTCATGATCTTATAAGATATCTATTATTATTCTTATGATTCTGAGTACTATTTCTTCTTTAGTAGTACTTCTGTTTAATATCTTCTTAATAGTGTAAAAATGTCAGTTAAACTGCTGCTAACAGTTTACTTTCTTTGGGGAAATGAAGTGATACCCAGATAAATACATTTAAAAGATGTAGTTGAAAGGAAAGAAAATCGTTTTAAAGGAATAGTCTTTAGTGCAATAAAGGTAAATTCAGTTATAGCTAGGATTATTTCTAATATTGTACCATATGGAATCTATCACTCTGAAATACACATACATTCAAAAAGTTATTGATTATCTGTTATGTTCCAAGCACTATTCCTGGCACTTGGGATGTAGCCATAACAAAATACAAAAAAAGTCACTGCCTTTATGGAACTTACATTCTAGAAAATGAGAGAGACAACACTTCAGTATGTAATATGAAAAGTGCTGATAAGTGAGATGAAGAAGGGCACAAAATCAGGAGATGGAGAGTGATGGTCCAGTTTGAGTGAGTAGTATTTTGTATTTCACACAGAACAAACGAGTAAAAAGTCCTTTAAAGTTGGAGCATGTTCTGTGTATTTAAAAACCAAAACAAGGAGGTCAGATGTAGGTAATGAAAAGTATTTTGTAGGCAGAGTGAAAGGACATGAGATTAGAGAAATAAGAGAGGATCTAGCTCATGTAGTGCCTTGAAGGCCATGGTAACAACTTTGTATTTTAGCCTTAATAAGACAGAAATGCACTGGAGGGTTTTGAGTCTAGAAGTGATGTGACATAATTCAGGGAATTACTCTGAAAGGGAAAACTATAGAAATAATTTCTCTATGGAAGATAGAGACCCTTTAAATACTGGTAGGAAAAAGCAAAGAGATTTCTCAGTCAACACAGGGAATATTGAGTGTTTGTAATACAGTGGTCCTCTATTTAATCTCAGGAAAACTCAAGAATACACAAATAAGAGGAAAAGGAATAAATTTTACTATAAATAAAGGTGGCAGTTATTATCAAGATTGTTAGTAACCTGACTTCTTTTGCTTTTGTAATTTCAGTGACCATACAATTGCAACATTTTACCTATATAATAAGTGATGAATCAGTGAGTCTTTTTGCGTGTGTGTGTTATATTACAGTAACAATTAGCCTCACATTTTCATTGGCTTATAAAATAGTAAAGTTTATTTCTTACCTATATGGCAGATTCTGTAGATTGGTTACAGATCTGATGTGTTCAAATCAAGTCACCTAGACATGATACATGCTGATCATGTAGCATAAGTAAAGTGAAAGGCAAATTACAGAAACATCACAGCTCTTAATACTGCCACTTGGATATTGCGTGTGTTAAAAATAATCAGTGCTGCGAAGAAAAGTCAGCATGGAGGCAAAGGATCTCTCATCAAGTCTCATCAAGACAATCTTTACTTTCTGCAGAAAGGGTGCTCCTCACAGATGGAAGAACGGCGAGAGCACACTTGAACAAAAGAAAAGCAAACATATTTATCCCTTACGCATTTGGGTTGTCCTTACTGCTGTGTCCTGCCTCCATTGGCTGGAGCTGGACCTCACAGTCTTAAACTGATACCTGATTTGCTAACAACCTAAAACTTTTCTAAATAAGTAAGCGCAAGGGAGAACCAAGAAGGAGAGGAAGTTGCTTATGAAAGTTTTAAGGAAGCAATAACAATTCCAAATAAGGAAGGGGCATAAGCTATGAGCTAAGACTTGCCTGGGCCTGTCCGGACATGCCTGAGTAAGCCAAAGCAACTAACTGGGCTAAAGTGTAGGAACTAATAGTTGATAGGAGGCTTTAGAGTAAGAAGTTATTGTTTCTAGTGTCTATTACTTTATTTTTAAACCAAGACGAGCTTTGAAGAGGAACTTTTCTAATTTCTATAGCGTGTGACACATGTGCTCATGGATTATTGGCTGAAGGAAGTCATGTGATCACGGCTAACATCAACTGGGTGAAGAGTTATATATTCCTTTCTGAAGAGACACTACAAGTTACATGCCAACAGCCAGGTAAGATCCTCTCAAATGAATGGGACCATAAATATTTGACTAATAATACAAATATTTACTGGCTATTTTACAATGATATTTACAAATATCACTTGCTAACTTTTTCCAGCTTGATATCCTGAAAGACGCATAGTTTCAATAGTAAAAAGGTAAATTTACCTTGATTGCACTGAAGGCTATTTCTTTAAAACTACTGTCTTTCCTTTCAGCTATTCCATGTGTTCTTTCAGAAGTAAACATTGTTTTTACCCCTTTAAAAATTCTCTACTTATAACATCTACTTAAGTTGGAATTTATCTAACATTGCCAGTTTGATATAGATACAGAAATTTAATGAGAAAATGCGGTTCTATATTTAGAATATGGATTCTTCAAGTTGTTTCTGACATGCATTTGTTTTAATTGAAACCTTAAAAAATTTATTTAGCTAACATT